>NC_069684.1:20045000-21295000 GCF_023699985.2 Odocoileus virginianus | reverse complement strand
GATTGATCATTTTCTTTGCAGTCGAAGATGGAGAAGTTCTATACAATCAGTAAAAACAAGACCAGAGGCTGACTGTGGCTCAGATCATGAGCTCCTTATTGCCAAATTCAGATGTACATAGAAGAAAGTAGGGAAAAGCACTAGACCTTTCAGGTATGACCTAAATCAAATTCCTTACTATTATACAGTGGAAGTGACAAACAGATTCAAGGGATTAGATTTGATAAGACAGAGAGCCTGAAGAATTATAGATGGAGGTTTGTGACACTATACAGGAGGCAGTGATCAAAACTATCCCCAGGAAAAAGAAATGCAAAAAGCTGAAATGGTTGTCTGAGGAGGCCTTACAAATAGCTGAGAAAAGAGAAGCAAAAGGCAAAAGAGAAAAGGTAAGATATACCCATCTGAATGCAGAGTTCCAAAGAATAGCAAGGAGAGATAAGAAAGCCTTCCTCACTGATCAGTGCAAAGAAATAGAGGAAAACAATAGAATGGGAAAGACTAGGGATCTCTTCAAGAAAATTAGAGATACCAAGGGAACATTTAATTCAAAGATAACCACAATAAAGGACAGAAATGGTATGGACCTAACAGAAACAGAAGATATTAAGAAGAGGTGGCAAGAATACACAGAAGAACTACACAAAAAAGATCTTCATGACCCAGATAACCACGATGGTGTGATCACTTACCTAGAGCCAGACATCCTGGAATATGAAGTCAAGTGGGCCTTAGGAATCATCACTACGAACAAACCTAGTGAAGGTGATGGAATTCCTGCTAAGCTATTTCAAATAAGATGCTGTGAAAGTGCTGCACTCAATACGTCAGCAAATTTGGAAAACTCAGCAGTGGCCACAGGACTGGAAAAGGTCAGTTTTCATGCCAATCCCAAAGAAAGGCAATGTCAAAGAATATTCAAACTACTGCACAATTGCCCTCATCTCACATGCTAGCAAAGTAATGCTCACAATTCCCCAAGCTAGGCTTCAACACTATGTGAACCAGGAACTTCCAGATGTTCAAGCTGGATTTAGAAAAGGCAGAGGAACCAGAGATTAAATTGCGAACATCCATCATCAGATCATAGAAAAAGCAAAAGAATTCCAGAAAAACATCTACTTCTGCTTTATTGACTATATCAAAGCCTTTGACTGTTTTGATCACAACAAACTGTGGAAAATTCTTCAAGAGATGGGAATACCAGACCATGTTACCTGCCTCCTGAGAAATCTATATGCAGGTTAAGAAGCAACAGTTAGAAATGGACATGGAAGAACAGACTGGTTCCAAATTGGGAAAGGAGTACATCAAGGCTGTAAATTGCCACCCCGCTTATTTAACTTATATGCAGAATACAGCATGAGAAATGCCAGGCTGGATGAAACACAAGCTGGAATCAAGATTGCCAAGAGAAATATCAATAAGCTCAGATATACAGATGACACCATCGTTATGGCAGAAAGTGAAGAGGAACTAAAGAGCCTCTTGACGAAAGTAAAAGAGGAGAGTGAAAAAGTTGTTTTAAAACTCAACGTTCAAAAAATGAAGATCATGGCATCTGGTCCCATCACTTCATGGCAAATAGATGGGGAAACATTGGGAACAGTTAGAAACTTTATTTTCTTGGGCTCCAAAATCACTGCAGATGGTGACTGTAGCCACGAAATTAAAAGACGTTTGTGCCTTGGAAGAAAAGCTATGACAAACCTAGACAGCATATTAAAAAGCAGAAACATTACTTTGTCAACAAAGGTCCTCTGGTCAAAGTTATGGTGTTTCCAGTAGTCATGTATGGATGTCAGAGTTGGACTATAAAGAAAGCTGAGCACTGAAGAATTGATGCTTTTGAACTGTGGTGTTGGAGAAGACTGTTGAAAGTTCCCTGGACTGCAAGGAGATCAAACCAGTCAATCCTAAAGGAAATCAGTCCTGAATATTCATTTGAAGGACTGATGCTGAAGCTGAAGCTCCAATACTTTGGCCATCTGATGGGAAGAGCTGACTCATTGGAAAAAACCCTGATGCTGGGAAAGATTTAAGGCAGGAGGAGAAGCGGATGACAGAAGATGAGATGGTTGTATGGCATCACCAACTTGATGGACATGAGTTTGAGCAGGTTCTGGGAGTTGGTGATGGACAGGGAAGCCTGGAGTGCTGCAGTCCAGGGGTTCACAAAGAGTCGGACACGACTCAGTG
Source organism: Odocoileus virginianus (assembly GCF_023699985.2). Taxonomy (NCBI): domain Eukaryota; kingdom Metazoa; phylum Chordata; class Mammalia; order Artiodactyla; family Cervidae; genus Odocoileus; species Odocoileus virginianus. The sequence continues at coordinate 21,292,801 of NC_069684.1, read as the reverse complement.
ACTGAACTGAACTGACTGGAGAACTAATGCCCCCAACAAACAGAAGATGTTAGTACTTGATGAAACATTTCATTCCAGAGAGGTGGTATAGTGTGATATCCTTGAGAACCACAGAAGCTCATCCGGAGACCACCTGAGGCTAGATAAAGGAGTTCATGTCTGGCACCAAACCTGACCTTTATCAGCAACCCTGTCTTGCCTTTGACCCACTGCTATAAAACTCCTCACCAAAACCTCTCGGGTTGGCTTGCACAATTTTGAGGGCACAAGCCCACTATGTCCCTCTTTGCCTGGCAAAGCAATAGTTATTCTTTTCTGCATTGCCCAAAACTCTGTCTCCAAAATTCAATTTAGCACTGGTACACAGAGGCTGAGTTTTTTGCATTAATCATTACTGAAACTCCAGAAACCAGCTTTCCACCAAAACATTGTAACACTCATGAAATAAAATTTTGTCCTGAATGTCAATCTGTTGTTTTTCAGGCGCTGGGCTGTGTGCTGGGGATTCAACAATGATGTTCCATGCCCTTTAACAGCAATAACAACAAAATCACAAAATCTTGTTATACATCCTCCACTTTCCCATTTGGAGGAGAGATTTCCCAGGTTTGAAACACTGACTATCCGTGAAACCAGCTGACATACAGATTCCCAGTTCCCATTCCAGAGTTTCCGAGTCTAGGTTTGCTGTGAGTTCAGATGTTCCATAATCAAATTTAGAGAAACATTTCTCTCCTACATCCCTTCATCCACTTATTTATTTACTCATTTGACTATTATTGAGTGCCTACTCTGTGTAAGTCTTTGTGTCAGAGGCTGTCAGGGAAAAACAGAGATAAATCAGGGAAGAATAATGTCTTATATAAGACTCCTATAGTTTATGAAATGTCTCTGTATGTGTATTTTGTTTGCTCAGTGGATTAAGGATTATCTCCCTCTTAGAGATAAGGCTTATTTGCTCAAAATCACACATAAGTAGGTAGTGGAAACTAGGATGAAGGTCACACAGTCAGTAGTGGGGACTGAGACCAAGGTCACAAAATCAGTGGTGGAAACTGGGATCAAGGTCGCAGTGAATAAACTGGGGACTAGGATGAAGGTCCCATAATAAGCAGTGGGGACTGGGGTCAAGTTCACAGAGTCACTGTGTATTGGGAACTGCAACAGAGCCCAGCTAGGTCTTCCCAGTTGACACAAGAGTCTGCTGTCAAAGCTGATCTTGAGATTCGCTGTAATTTCAAACCTAGGAATTTGGGTCCAGCAGAAAGAAAGGGAGGAGAAAGATAGAGGGATCCTGGAAGCTGGTGTGTGTAGATGAGAAAAGGCAAAGGCCAGCTCATCCCTGTAGTGACTGCTAGCTAACCCAAAGGCTGTTACTCAGTCCTGAGGTGACAGGGGTCAAAGGTGGGGTCCCTGCCCCTGTGTGCCTGGAGCGAGCTCTGGAAATCTCTCAGCTTCCTCTGCACCCCTGCCTCCTTCACTTCCACCCTCTCTCGTTCTGAGGCACCTGTCCTATTTCAGCAAAGAGAGGGTGTCCGCAGAGGTCCTGACTCCCCCACACAGCTCCCTTTATACCCTGAGCCCCCTGCTTCCCCTGGTTGGCCACAGTCCGCAGGACACACCCTGGCCTCACTGCCCACGGGTTGGCAGCCAGCCCTGTCCTCTCCCGGGGCTGCGCTCCCAGGGCTCTGGTTGTCAGTTAAGCAGCCCTGACGGCTGACAGCTTTCCAGAGCAGCCGGAGCCCAGTTAGCGTTCCTTCGCTTTTTTTTCCTGCTCTTCCCTTCCCCTGGTGTTGTTGCAAGACTGGAAGCCTGACTGGAATTTAAAGCAAGGCTTTGGGATAAAAATGTATGCTAGCACCAAGCCTTGCTCTCCCAGCCTCCCCCCTCAGACTGACAGCTGCCCACTTTCCGGGTCTGAGAACAGAGCGCCTGCAGATCGTTAGAGGAAAGGTCTGCAGCATGAAGGAGGTGAGCGGTCACCGAGATGCCTGAGTAACCCTCTCTGTCTGGGTGCTAGTTGTCTTTTTATTCGGGGTACAGGAGGGACGGGAGTCCTCCAGGGAAGTGTCTGGAATCTGTCCTTCAGGTCCCCAATCCCCTTCCCTCTCCTGAAGTCTGGGATGCCAAGAGGCACCCGTGCCTGCCACTAATCCATCCTACTCATGTTACCTGTCTGTTCCCCGATCGGTCTGTGCTTACGACAGATAGATAAATAGATGGATAGATAAGAAGGAGAGACTCTAAACAGCTTAGATAAACTATCCTATTTACATCTCCGGGTCCAATCCATCAATCCATCGTTCTGTCTATTGTGTTTGTGCTCTCTCTCAATCTGCCACTTCAGCCCCCATTAACCATTCATCTGTCTTCCTTCTGCCCTATACTTTTGCCTTCCACCCCCTATTTCCTGGTATCAGAATAAATCCAAAGCTGAGACTCCATGAGACATGTCCTTCCACTCCAGTTATCCTAGAAAGGTGGCCATGGTCGCTGACACTGGTGGCTTCCTAGGATGTCTCCCTTGGGACATATGAAAATAGCTCTGTGAACACTCTGGGAGACAAACACCAAGGGATGGGTCTGCTGCTGGGCTAGTCCCAAATTCACAGATTTACAAATAGAGCCAAAAGTTGCTTAATCTAGGCTCTCTTGGGATCAGGGAGGTGGTGGGAGATGACAGTGGGCTGGGGTCAGGGAAGAAAAGGAAGGCTTTGTATATTTGTACACAAAACAGTTTATCCCCTTTCAAGTGATTTGGACAAACTGGGTGACGTGAGAGAGTAGGAGAGAGAGAAAAGACGGGAATTTTATATGTTTCATAAATGGTACTATTTGTTGACATTCAGTTAATTTCTTTAGATTCTCTGAACTTTAGATTTCACTGCTAACAGCATGAAGGGGCTATTTCATAGCATGCATATTAAGTTGCTTCAGTCATGTCCAACTCTTTGTGACCCCATGGACTGTAGCTCACCAGTCTCCTCTGTTCATGGGATTTTCCAGACAAGAATGGGGTTGCCATTTCCTCCTCCAGGAGATCTTCCCAACCCAGGGATCAAACCTGTATCTCCTGTGGCTACTGAATTGCAGGTAGATTCTTAATGATTAGATTTCCAGAAAATGGAGTGAAAATTCATGATACTAATGGTATATACAAATATAAATAATTTAAAAGAAAGGTTGAAAGAAAAATAAAAAAGGAATGCCACCCTCATCTAATCAAGAGTCTCTTCCATATGCTAGCTAGGTGCACACACACACACACACACACACACACACACAAAGTAGGGTATCTTGCCTTTTCCTGGGGCCAACGGGCATCTAATTATATTTGGCTCAGACAATGCAGCAAATATCAAAGTTCTCATTGCCCTTACAAAGACCATTACAATCCTGTTCCAATAAGCTATCCCAGGATTTGAGTTCATAGTTGATGGCCCCGAGGACTTTGGTGCTTACACATCTCTCTGTTGACTTCTGGATGGATGTAAGCAAAGGAGGGCAGGTTACAGAATCTACTCTGTCTAGAAACTCTTTTTAACAAGAACACAATGAGATATGGTAGACTTTGTTTAAACTGAGAAATATCAATTCACTGATTAGCTCGATCCCCTGACACACAGGTAGAGATATGGGTCCACTCCCTTGCTCCCCAAAGGGTATGATTTGCCACAGGAGGGCAGCACCATTCGAGCCTGTGACTTCCCATCAAGGGCCCAGAGGAACAGGGACAGCAGGGCTCCCAGCTGCCGCAGCCCCGTTCCAGCAAAGCCCCTGACAGTTTCCAGAGCTGCCTGGAGACCTGCTTCCCCATCACCGTTGGAGATTGCTGGTGGCAGGTGAGCAGAGCATCCTTGGAACAGAGACACAGTAGACAGGGGGAGCAGAGCTGGGGGAAGCCCTGTCGTCCTCTAGGGCTAGAGAGACTCTCTGAAAAACATCTGAAGCCCCGTTGTAGCCCAGGAAAATAAAGTTCAGCTAACATTTCACTCATCCACCATGTAATAGACATTGGCTGGCTCAGTCTGGGAGAAAGTGATATTTATTTATAAGCCAACAGGGAGAATATAAGAAGGTGTCAATAAGTAATTATGAACCCTGAAGAAGAAGGCCTGTTCCCTAAGCCAGCTAGATGAATATATGAAAGGAAGTATTTTTTAAATGGGAGAATACTGCTTCCACATATTTTATTTTAGAATAAAAAGTTCTGAATAAACATTATTTTAAGAAATAAAAGGGAGAGACCTAAGACCTACATTTCTTGATTCTGATGCTGGGAAAATCATTTAGGGCTTCTGGCTTCTATTTAGTTTATTTGTGAATGGGGAAATGAGGCTGATGTTCCCTTACCTTTTTGAGGACTGGGTCTCTTGAGGCCCCTCCCAACTGTCTGATCCATGAATCCGAGGCATTCAAGATTTCACCACCGAAGGGAAGAAAAGCTTCCTTCTTACATTAAAGATAATCCCTGGAAAGAGAAAGCAAACAGTGAAGCAGAAAGGCAAGTCATCTATGTCTCTACTTATTCAAGTCAAAAAGGAAGAAATCAAAGGCTTTCAATCATGGGCTTCATGTTGACTAAGGAGCTTCTGAAAAGGAATACAGTGGAATAAATTAGCACTGTGCCAGGCACATCGTAGGTACAAAATAAATGTCTGTATGAATGGACAAATGAATGAATACATGAATCATGAAGATGAGCTGAGCTGTGGCTGACTCATATGACTACTTGATAAAAAGAGCATCTCTAGTAAAGGAAGTTGCAAAAATTCCATGGAGATCTTTAAAAAGAAATAGACTATTTAGTGTGATGCTTTAGGAGTGGTTCCATAGGAAGACAGTGGGAAGGCTTGATTAGTATATGGACAAGCTGTATCACATCTCCCAGGAAAGTTAATAAAAGTACAGGTTCCCAGGTGCCGCCTTGGATCTACTGAATCAGAATCCTCAGAGTGGTGCCTGGCAAATGTATTTAATACGCTTCCAGCTGGTTCTCATGTAGCCATCCATTAACAGTTCCCAGATCAGCACTGGGGAACTACTGTTCTAGATGACATCTCAAGGGCCTTTCCAAACCAAGGATTCCACAATTGTCAAACTGACAATGAGGGTAGTGATCCAGGCAAGAGAGTTCATTCATGAGCACACACTAGATGCCAAGTATTGGAAATATAACAGTAGATAAGAAAGTATAATCAGGTTTCTATGGTCTCTCACTGAGTAAAAACAACCTGACCTCCAGAGAAGACGAGGAGAAATCTACTCCCACCACTATCATTATCATCAACCAATAGGACAGGATTTTTTTTTTTCAACTTTGGGTCTCAGAGAATAGAAATAATTGGTTAGATTATATAAACTTTCACATTTAATAAAGTGCTTTTACATACAGCAGTTACATGTTACAACGAGGCAGCTATGGTTATTATCCCAATTTCATATATGAGAAAACCAAGGCTTAGAAAAGTTTAATTACTTCCCCAGCATCATTTAGCTCTTATGTAGGAGGACCAGGAATCCAATCCAGGTTTTGAAACTCCAAATACAATGCTATTTTAACTATTCCCTAGAGACACTTCATCTGTGGAGTTTGGCTTAGATGTCCCTGTGAAATTGCTGATATTTTTTTCATATTTTATCTGTGCAATAATATCATCTCCTAAGGCAAGGAAAGTGCCATCTTCCTCAGTAAAATAAAACCTAGATCTACAAGGAGAAGGGCAGCAGGACGGATTGGCCTTCATTTTCCCCCAAGATTCATCTTCCCTTGGTAAAATTTCTTAAAGTGTGTTCTTCAGAACACTGATCCTACAAAAATTTACTGAAAAGAGGGTTGTTTTATCATAGGGGTTTAAGAAACACTTCACAACACTTACCTCATCCTAGAGATGCACACTGCTTATGATGTAGTCTGGGCTTTAGTGTGTTAAATGGTGACCCTGCAAAAAGATATATTCACTTACAAACCCCTGGTGCCTGTGAATATTACTTAATATGGCAGTGAAGTGAAGTCGCTCAGTCGTGTCTGACTTTTGCAACCCCACGGACTGACTATAGCCTACCAGGCTCCTCCGTCCATGGGATTTTCCAGGCAAGAATACTTGAGTAGGTTGCCATTTAAGATGTGATTAAATTAAGGATCTAGAGAGGAGTAGTTTATCCTAGGTGGGCTCTAAATGCAATCACATGTATCCTCATAAGAGGGAAGCAAACGGAGGTTAAATACACACACACACACACACACACACACACACACACACACACAGAAGATGCTGTGAAGATGGAAAAGAGAGAGATTTGAAGATGCTATTGTTGAAGATTGGAATGATGTGGACATAAGTCAAAAAATATGGACATCTACCAGAGCTGAAAGAGGCAAGGAAAAGATTCTCTCTTAGAGCTTGTGGCGAGGACACAGCCCTGCCAACACCTTGATTTCAGGTCAGTTATACTGACTTTAGACTTCTGAGCTCCAGAACTATGAGAATGAAAGTCACCAGGTATAAGCAATTAGTTACAGGAGCTACAAGAAACTAGTGAAAAAGCCTTGAGGAGTCTTGCTAGGAGTCAACTCATTTAAAATGCTTTACCCAGCATTCCCCAAACCTGGTTAGCCATGGCGCTCTTTTTCCCTACAAGGCTTATTAATATCCAAACGGAACTCACATTATATGCAACCCACTTTGTTCCAAACACTGCCTAAGGGAAATCTTTTGTTAATTACCAGGGCCACCACTGCTTATCTGGGGACAGAGCTGCTCCTACTTCATTTTCTGACCAAACATGAGCCAGGATACTGTCCTGCCAACTCTAAAGCACAGCTAAAACCAGGGGGAGTATTTAAACAAGACTTTCTGAAGGCTGGGGACAACAAAAGGGGAATGCCAAGAGGGCTATAAACATAAAACTAGATGATGACGCTGCCAAAGAACCTTGCAGGGAGGGTCCATCAGGGTTCCCTGATGGGATATTGCCTTGCTTAGCTTCTCACCAATGGCATAGGGCCGAAAATATAAACCCAATACCCTAGAGCATCTTGAAATGCCTCTAGGCTTTGCTCTAGAGAGAAAAGCCCATGTGTAAAGAAAGAGGTGCTCTGTGCTGACCTAGATGGTGGGCTGGGAGGGAAGAGGGAGGGAGGTTCAAGGGGGAAAGGATATATATGGCTGATTCACTTTGTTGTACAGTGGAAACTAACACTGCAAAGCAATTATACTAAAAAAAAAAAAAGGTCCTACTCTATAGCACAGGGAACTATTGATATATTCAGTGTCCTGTAATAAATAAAAATGGATGGCATGGGGTGGGAGATGGGAGGGAGGGGACATATGTATACCTACGGCTGATCCATGTTGAGGTATGGCAGAAACCAACATAATATTGTAGTTACCCTTCAATTAAAAATAAAGAAAAAAACATAATGAAAAGGCTATGAAAAAGAATGCATATATATATAAACACAACTGCATCACTTTGCTGTACACTAGAAACATGACATTGTAAATCAACTATACTTCAATAAAATGAATTTTTTAAAAAAAGAGTCTGTCTGAGATGGCTCTTCTGCAATAAGCAAGACTTATTCAGTGGTTGTTGGGTCTCGCATAATAACTGTGTCCAACTATGGTGGGGTATCTTTGGTAGTAGTGCAAGAGATAAACATGGCGGAAAGCAATGCAACCCACTTCTTCCTTTCATCTAATTCCAGATGACACTCTCATCCCCACCATGCATCTGTGCATAATCAAGGACCAAGTCAAAACACAAGGCATAAGGTCAGTGTGGTTGTCCCCCAGCCCAGGAAGGAAATGCCTCCCTCTTGTTTTGTAGGAGTTACATATAGAATTGCAATAATGGGAAAGACGTGTTTTATTATAGCCCCCATTTCCAGCCTTCCTTCTCTAATATCTACTTGTTGTTATGACTATTAGCATTATTTTATACACCTCTTTCACATGAATGGTTGGCTATAAAGCAGCACTCACTTTGCTTTATGGCCATTTGCCTTATGTAGGCCATTAAGACTTTACCACTCAAGCAAGGAGGCTTAACTTTATTTTTTAAAAAGAGTGTGCTATGACTTCAAGACATTTGTACATTCCAGCTGGAAGGTGTCCGGCCTTTTTGTGAAGGACAAAGGACTTGGTGTCCTGGCCACCGAGTCACTGAGCATGACTTTCCAGCAGCCGCTATATGAGTTCTCCTGGCTATGGATTCTTAGGAAAACATTTGGAAAGAAATCAAGGAACAGAGCAAGATGACTTCAAGATGGAAGAATGTTTACAGAAGAAGGGACCCACAAAGGACATGTGACAGACACAGAAGAAAAGAGGCTGCAGGGCTCAAGGGGCCAGGTTTCAGAACAATTACTTAAAGCTAGGCTGCCCATGCTCTTCACTGAGCTGATGCCTCTTGACAAGGAAGAGAAAGGGCCCAGGGAGGGGAACAGACTTATTGTCTCCACCAAGCTGCTGAATATTCTATGAATGCTCCTTTATGATAGGGAGAATGGCTATGTGAACTCGATTGATATTTGTAATGTGCAGAAGCCAGCCTCCTGGTAATAGACTCTGAAAGCATTCACAAAAGCCTTAGCAAGGGGCACTGAGAGGCGTGTGCATCCCTTCTTGAGATCTGAATGGACTCCTTTTTTCAAAGAGTGACCTCGGGCTCCTGGAAGGCCAATTCACCCCCAGAAGCTACAGAATTGCTTTATTAATAAATCTGAACAGGTCAGCCCAAGGGGTACATATTTAAAGAAGTTTCTATAATTTCCATTCAATGATGGGAGAGGAAGCCACTTCCTCCTGCCAGGGTAAAGGAGGGCAAACTCTCCAGGCAGCCTCAAGAAGGAAGGAGAGTACATTCTAGGGGTGGGGAGGGTGGTGAGAGAAGGAAAAAATATCACTCTGGAGGTCGAGCAGCAGGCAACCCCTCCCTCTCTGGCTGAGCACTTGGCAGCTTTGTGGATGCGCCTCAGAATGGTGACAGCTGGAAACAGGTGGATTGGTGCAGATAAAAGAACCCACTCTGCCTCTGGAAACATGGAAACACTCTCCACTAAGCTTTATATGAGGCATTTGTTCTCTCCCCATCATTGTCTCTGCCTTTCTGAAGCCCTGGATGGAGCCAGTGTCATAAATACCAACATGCCAATTAGAAATGTAAGGATGCAAGCACAACTGTGCCAAAGTCCGTGGGTCTGCAGTGGACCAGTGATGGAGGGAAGACAATTGAAATCTAATGGACCCCCCTGGGGATCACCTGCCTCTACACACTGTTTCCTGCCATCGTCACTGACCCCAAATGGGACCATCTGACAGGGAATGGGCTGTGCAATCCGCAGACAGAGTCTGCGCCATATGGAGCAGGCATTCCAGTTGCCCATTGCAATACATAAAAACAATTCAGGATTCTAACTCGATTTCCCTGGCAATCGAGTTTAACTATCACTGGGCTCACTATAATCGGATTCTGCTGCTGTATTTATTAAATATAAGTTGCTAAACATATGGCTCAAGGGATGGGTAATAGGATGTGGAGTCAGGCTTAGCAGGAGGATCATTTTTCAGGTCTGCCCCCCAGGTATTCAAGGCAGGCAGTGTGAAGCAGCTTACCACTGCTCAGAGCCAGCGAAGAATGGCTCTTCTCTGTCGTGGAAGTAGGTTCTCTTAAGGCTGTATGTAGATGGTTAGAAGTTCCAACTAAGGAGGTCAAGGTTATGGGTTCAATCCTGGTGTCAGATAGCTTTGTTTCCTCTGTATTCAGTTAACATTTTAGTGAACAACTATTATATACCATGCCCAGGGCTAGGACCTGATGATACCAAGCTAGGTAAATCATGACCGATATGCCTGCCCAGAAGCCGCTCAGTCTTAACATAGGAGAAGGACAGAAAAATAAACATTTTACTCTAGTGTGGTTTGTGTTGTAAAATAAATAAATAAATGTGCACAGATTGATATGTTTGGGAGCCAAGAAAGGGGAGTAATGAAAATATAATGTTTCACATCAATTATACAGAGCTTTACCTGGTGGCTCAGTGGGTAAAGAATCTGCCTGCAATGCAGGAGGTCTGGGTTTGATTTCTGGGTTGGGAAGAGCCCCTGGAGAAGGGCATGGCAACCCACTCCAGTATTCTTGCTTGGAGAACTTCATGGGTAGAGCACCCTGCCAGGCTATAGTCCATGGGTCACCAAGAATTGGACATGGCTAACACTTTCAGTTTCAATTACGGTTTACAATTTCTAAGCCTAACACAAAACATGGAAGCAGAGGTGTGTTTTCTTCACAAGGGAAAGAACTGACATCAGATGTTTTAATTGTCCAAGGTCACACAGACATGAATCACCATCATGGGAAAACACGCCGTTCCCCCGAGCCTTGCTAACCAGTTTACACGTGTGAACTGCTCATCACACACCGAGACCCTGTCGGCCGATCAGAAAAATTCCTTCTCAAGGCTCATAGCTCAAATCCCTCACCAATGACTTGCAGCAGCAGCTTCATAGACTAAGGTAACCCATTTATTAACTATCTGGGTGGCAGCCCTCATTATTTATAGCCCAAAAAGGCAGAACCCAGAATCATGAGAAATGCATTGAGAAGTATAACTGTGAAGAGTGGCAGACAAACACACTTGCATATCCCTGTATCTCCCTGAAAATCCACAAATAGGATGATTTTTTTAAAGGCGGCATTTGGTCATAAGAGTCAAGAAAAGTAAAGTGCGGAAAAAGGCCACAAAACTTTAGCTCTAGAGGGAGTAGATGAACAAGTGGTAATAAACTTAGCATGTCAGAGAAGGGCAAAAACAGAGCTTGCCATGAAAAAGTTCAGAAGCAAGCAGGTCTGTACCCCTGAAGCCTAGAAAAGCCCAGGAATAGCAAGCAGTGATACTTTCAGAAGTGGGAGTACAGGCAGGGCTTAAAGAAAAAACAAGCATTTGTTAAATGACTATGGAAGAAGCAGATAAGTTCCAGAGCCCCTCTCTTACACTGCAAAACTAGGCAACTGCTAACCCCAACCCAGATGTGGTCAGATGTGCAATCTGTGAAGAAATGCTTCTAGCTAAGGAATACGAGGCTCAGCAGAGGCAATAAGCCAATGTGTGGAACACAGAGGGCTGTAGGAAAGCCAGCAGAGTGCCCTGGAGCATCTGGGCCCCTTACCCAGCTCAGGGTCAAGAACTCTGGCTATCAGGTTTGGACCCCTACAACCCAGGCAAGAGATTAAGCAGCCTAAGACCTATACCCCTCAGGGGCTCTACAACGAAATGTCCAGATTACCCACGGTGAAGCCCACCTATGCACAAGGCAAGTGTAAACACCAGACTACCAAATCATCATGTGAATTTCTCACTGTTACAAGATCCGGAAATGTTGGAGTAAAAGCCTCATGAAAAATAAAAGAGAGAGAGACCAAAACAAACAAACAAAAAAAGCAGAGACAAAGCAGGACGCATAAAGGAATTTTCAAGGAAAAAAGCCCCTGTTATTAATATTTGCAGAGAGATGAAAGAAGAGATAACATACATGATAATAAGAGCTGACATGTACTGAGCACTTAGTATATGCTGAGCAAGTACTCTCAAAGTAACTTACTAAGTCCTCACACTAACCCTGCATGAAGTGGATGCTGTTACTATCCCTATTTTACAGTTGAGAAAACTGAGACACAGAGGGTGTAAGTATGTTGTCAAATGTTAACACAGCTGGTTAAGCAGTTGAGCTGCAGTTTTCACCCAGGCAATCTGCTTGTTCAGTTTATGAGTTTAACCATCATGCAAACTATGCTGCTCTAAGAGGCCATAAAAAGGAACGTTCAGAGAACAAAAAAGAGTTACTGGGAATTAAAACTACAATTGCAGAAATGAAACATTCATTACTGAAAAATAAAGTCAAGGAAATCTTCCGGAAAGCAAAACACAGAGATATAGAATGAGAAACAATAGGAGGGAATATGTAAGAACAAACAAACAAAATAACTCACTTCCCTGCCCCTAAATCTATAGGATCAACCCAGCAACCCCATCTGAAGAAAAAGGGGAAATAAAACAAACAAACAACTAATGCTCCAAAAAAAGAAAAGAGAAAGTGAAAGGAAGAAATCATTAGAGAAGTAATTTGAGAAAATTTTCCAGAACTCAAAGACCTGAGTTTCTAGAATGAAAATACCTACTAGAATGAAAAAGGACATACAGACACTCTCTTACGAAATGCCAGGGTTTCTGGGAAAGTGATAAGATCTTAAATGCTTTTCAAAAAGAAAAAAATAGATTAAATGTTAAAAATTGGGATTAAAAACAATCTGAGATTTTTTTTGATAGTCACGTAGGCAACTAGAAGACAATGGATAGATGAGTTCAAGTTCTTGAGGAAAAACTATTTCAAATAGATTGCACTCAATCTATTAGAATAGAATAATGATTTTTTTCAGACATAAATGTTATCTAAAATTTATCTTCAATTCGTGTACCCTTTTTGGAAAACTACCGTGTAGATTTGAGAGTAAACTGAGAAAGAGGGGACAAAAGGGACCTAGGGAATCAGGGACCCCAGCACAGAGGAAAGTGTCATTCCTGTGTGCAACTGTAAGTTAAAGATGCTGTCAGGAGGACAGCTGGAAGCAGATCCAGAGAGCAACTGTCTAATGGCAGGAGAGGATGCAGGCTCCAGCAAGGATGCTTCCAAAAAAAAAAAAAAAAAAAAGAGTGACATGGAGAGATTATACCCCATGTATTTTGAAACATTTGAGTGGGGAGCTAGTTGGGAGATAAATTAAAGGTAGCTGCATATATAACTGATTGAAAGGATAACCTAGTCAAAATACTCACCTCAGGGAAAAAACTATAAGAAAAAAAATCCTAGTGTTCTATATGACTCAGCAGTATAAGCATCTTATTTATAACTTCACAGTAAGTAAACAATGTGTATTGATCCCATGAAAAGTCAATACTTTCAAATCATCCCACACTCTCCTTCTTCCACTGAGTCCAAAAGTCTGTTCTTTCATGTCTGTGTCTCCTTTGCTGTTCTGCATGTAGGACTGTACTAGTACCATGTTTCTAGATTCCATATATATATATATATATATATATATACACACACATACATACACATATATATTGTAACATACAATATTTGTCTTTCTCTTTCTGACTTATTTCATTCTGTATAATAGGCTCTAGGTTCATCTACCCCATTATAACTGACTCAAATGCATTCCTTTTTATAGCTGAGTAATATTCCATTGTGTATATATACTACAATTTCCTTATCCATTCAATGGGAAGAAGGAGAGGGTGGGATGATTTTCAGAGAATAGTACTGAAACATAAATACTACCATATGTAAAATAGACAGCCAGTGGGAGTTTGATATATGATGTGGGGCACCCAAAGCTGGGATTCTATGACAACCTGGAGGGATGAGGTGAGGAGGGAGGTGGGGGGGGTGGTTCTGGAGGGAGGGGACAAATGTAAGCCTATGACTGATTCGTGGTGATGTATGGCAAAAACCAGCACAAAATTGTAAAGTAATTACCTGCCAATTAAAAAAAGTCATAACTGTAGCAGGATAATGAAGGGAAGAGGGGTGTTTGTGTGTATGCACACACATGCATGCTTGTGAGCACATGTGTGCATATGTATATGTATGCATCAGAGAGTTAAACTTCAAATTTTAGTACTAGTAAAATCAGTAGATTATGCATACCATTGAAAAACTAGCAGTGTAAGCATGTTATTTAAAATTACTGAGGTAACTACCAAAGGAAGGATTCAATAATTGAAAGCAAAAATTGTCTCTGGGGAGTAAGAATTTGAAGCTGGGGCAGGGCAGTGAGGGTTCTATTCTAAACCTCACAGAACTATGTGGGCTTTCTGAATCGTGCACATCTTGTTAAAATTAAATTTTTTTTTAAAAAAAGAACAATAATTGTCTTATTGAGGGCAGTATCCAGTGAACACTAAAGAATCATTTTGATTGGACTACTACAGTTTCTTTTGTGAGAACACTGCTTCCAACTAGTTAACAGGGAGCTTCTCTGTGCTGAAATTCAACCCTCAGTGGACTGGAGCTTGCTGGGCCTGGGTGATCTCATTTCTGCCAGCCACAAATGCCAAGAAATTCACTGCTAATGGATCCTGGGGGACACAACAGGAAACATTGGGATAAGCAGGATTTCACTGTGTGTGAATCAGAGCGAGCCTGGCCTGCTTTCCCAAAGGATAAAGGGTTCTTTTCACTCTAACTAGGATTTTTTTTTCCCTTTCAAGGCAGGTTGTTTCACAGCAACCACAATACTAAGGAAGAAGGATTAAGGTTTTGAATGAAATAGGGAAGAGGTTACTTTTCTCATTGGCCTGAGCCCAACAAGGTGGACCAGCTCTGTTCTTAACCTTATTAATCAGTAGGTCAAACAGCAAAGATGGAATTTCTATAATGGAATGAGACACTATGGATAGATATAAAAGCAGTCAATGAGGTTTACACACTAATGGAGGGACAGGGAATGCACATGGGCCAGGCACACGACTGCATGCATATAACCACAGTAGGGTGACCACAGAGGCATAGGAATCAGCTAAGACATTTAACTTAAATCCTGAAGGACAGCATTTCCCCTGGCACATCTGGTTTAGCCATAACTGGATTAAAACTGAAACAGAGCTCTACCTTATCCATCTCTTCTATGATCTCTGGTGGGTGCCTTTGGTTGGCACCATCCAAAGGGAAAAATATTGGTGAAGATTGTGAGGGATTTCACCCATCAAAAGCCACAGTCTTTTTCCATTTCATTGCAGCATCTTATTTCTTCCTTTCTGCCTTCTCTAGACCAAACACACAGTGAGGTACTAATCCAAGGAACTGTTGTGGAGGAAACACCTTATTTGGTTTCAAGTTTCCAAATGAAGGGACCTCATTGGGTAATGCATAAATTACCAAATGTGTAAGCCTCCTGGCCTCTGCTTTCAGGAAGAATGATCTCTTTGTTTGGTGGGTTTGGGAGAAGGAACTGAGCTATGTATATGGTCCAGTCTTTTTTTCCTCTCTTTTGGGGTTAGCAGCCTACTCAATGGCAAGACTCATCCTCTGTTTCTCCATGGGGTAAATTGCAGATCCAGGCCCAGGAGGGCTTCCCAGGTGGCACTAGTGATAAAGAACTTGCCTGCCAATGCAGGAGACATAAGAGATGAGTTTGATCCCTGGGTGGGGAAGATCCCCTGGAGGAGGGCATGGCAACCCTCTCTAGTATTCATTCCTGGAGAATCCCATGGACAGAGGAGCCTGGTAGGTTACAGTTCATAGGGTCACGAAGAGTCAGACACGACAGAAATGGCTTAGCACGCACACACATTCCAGTGGGATGCTGGTATCTTTAAACCAGGCTTGGGTAGGCAAGTTTAATTCTGAGGTGTATTAGCAAGCCCCTTACCCAGAGAGCCAGGCCATACCCTCTAATCTGCCTCATTTTTTTTTAGCAATAAAGCTTCCATTTTTATCTCCAACTGCCTACCGTTCCCTCATCCTTCAACAGTATCACATATCTCCCACCAGGCTGCCTGCTGCTAGTTTCTAGAACATAGCAAGCTGTCTCACCCTCTGGGCCACTGAGCCTGCTGTCTCCTTTGCCCTCATGGTTTGGAACTCCCTCCTCACAACTTTTTTTGTGACTGATTCCTTACTTTTCAGTTCTCCCAGGGAGGTCTTCCCAAGCCACTCTATCTCATAAACCTATCTCTGCTCATTTTTCTTAATCATGGCTCTCTGTGTGTTGTCCTTATGGTGCTAATGATAGCATATATCCTTACATATTTATTGATGTATTGTGTTAAATCTGCCCTGTATGATGAAAACTCTGTAGGGCAGGGGCT
Organism: Odocoileus virginianus; assembly: GCF_023699985.2. Classification (NCBI taxonomy): domain Eukaryota; kingdom Metazoa; phylum Chordata; class Mammalia; order Artiodactyla; family Cervidae; genus Odocoileus; species Odocoileus virginianus. The sequence goes on along the minus strand of NC_069684.1, from coordinate 21,276,921 downwards.
TTATCTTATTCTTTATTGTTTCTAGCACCTACCATAATGCCTTGCACATAGCAAGTCCTTCATAAGTATCTGCTGAATCAATTAATGAAGTTACTGTTTTCTATAAAAGAATTTTTTTTTTACACCTTTAGGTATTAAATCATGGAATAGCTCTGTTTCCTATTATTGGTCAATAGCTCAACAAATAATACTCCTCCAGGGATCTCTTTCCCTCTGCGCTTCATTAAGTCACCAGTCAGCTCCTGATCAATGGGATGTTGGTCGCAGTGGGGCTTCCCAGACTAGCATGTGAACCTGGTTCTTACCAGGGACATTTTGACTTATCTGTTGCCTTTCTTCAACCTGTGACATGAGTTCTCATGCAGACTGTATTGAGTTTCTACACAATCCAGGCACCATTTTAGTTATTATTTGCCATGTCATTGTATTCAAACCCATCTTTTGTTTCTTCACTCCTTTCACATTTAAGTTTGCTTTTGTTACTGTCTCTCTGTCCAAAAGGAAGCAGTAACACTCCCTTCTCAACTCTTCCTTCAATTTAGAGATCATTTCTTCCTTGGGATTTCTCCCTCAAGGCCTCATGGCACTATGCATTTAAAAATTAATATCCATATACCTTTAACACTTTTTATATTTTGATAGAAATAATCCTCATCCACAGTCTAGGTGGATTCTCTGTAATTTTTTTTTTCATTTATTTTTATTAGTTGGAGGCTAATTACTTCACAACATTTCAGTGGGTTTTGTCATACATTGACATGAATCAGCCATGGAGTTACATGTATTCCCCATCCTGATCCCCCCATCCCACCTCCCTCTCCACCCGATCCCTCTGGGTCTTCCCAGTGCACCAAGCCCAAGCACTTGTCTCATGCATCCCACCTGGGCTGGTGATCTGTTTCACTATAGATAATATACATGCTGTTCTTTTGAAATATCCCACCCTCGCCTTCTCCCACAGAGTCCAAAAGTCTGTTCTGTACATCTGAGTCTCTTTTTCTGTTTTGCATATAGGGTTATCATTACCATCTTTCTAAATTCCATATATATGTGTTAGCATACTGTAATATTCTTTATCTTTCTGGCTTACTTCACTCTGTATAATGGGCTCCAGTTTCATCCATCTCATTAGAACTGATTCAAATGAATTCTTTTTAATGGCTAAGTAATATTCCATGGTGTATATGTACCATAGCTTCCTTATCCATTCGTCTGCTGATGGGCATCTAGGTTGCTTCCATGTCCTGGCTATTATAAACAGTGCTGTGATGAACATTGCGATGCAAGTGTCTCTTTCAGATCTGGTTTCCTCAGTGTGTATGCCCAGAAGTGGTATTGCTGGGTCATATGGCAGTTCTATTTCCAATTTTTTAAGAAATCTTCACACTGTTTTCCATAGTGGCTGTACTAGTTTGCATTCCCACCAATAGTGTAAGAGGGTTCCCTTTTCTCCACACCCTCTCCAGCATTTATTGCTTGTAGACTTTTGGATAGCAGCCATCCTGACTGGCGTGTAATGGTACCTCATTGTAGTTTTGATTTACATTTCTCTGATAATGAGTGATGTTGAGCATCTTTTCATGTGTTTATTAGCCATCTGTATGTCTTTGTAGAAATGTCTGTTTAGTTGTTTGGCCCATTTTTTTATTGGGTCATTTATTTTTCTGGAATTGAGCTTCAGGAGTTGCTTGTTTATTTATGAGATTAATCCTTTGTCTGTTGTAACCACAGTTCTAGGAAGAGTCTATGCTATGTCTTATAGAGTTCATGAGTAAAACTGCAGCTTGAGGATACAACTGAGGTTAAAGGGCCACCTCTGGATCTAGAAAGATCTACAACCATCTGTCTTAGATGGTCCTGCCAGGACAAAGACAAGGGACAAAACCAATCATGGGAGGTTTTGTCCTCATGAGAGTTTGAGTTTAGCCCAACTATACTTGACCTGTAAGGCTCTTAAGTAGTTCAGTCATTCTTAGACTTCCCTAGTTTGAGATGTAAAGTGTATGAAGGTTTTACCCATTGTGACTCATTGCCTTAAAAGCATTCTGCCTGTGAATCATATTTATATATAATCATATATATATATGAATCATAAAATATATATGATCATATATGAGACTTATTTAAGGCAGAGCTGTAAATGGCATTTGAAAATTATATCTCCAATTGCAAGTGGTGTTCCAAATTAGAGTATTCTGAATTTGGAGTGTTTTCTTTCATCTCGCCTTCCTGAGAGGAGAGGTCTAGGGATAGACTGTTCTCACAGTAGACTTCTTTGAATTTCAGGAAATTCTTATCCTTTTTACCCTGAATTTCCTTGGACCTGAGCAGCTCAGAGTCTTAAACAGATGATAGTATGGAATATTCTGATTTAATACACAAATGGGCCTAAATGCTATACCTAATGATGTCTAGGTAGCCTAAGAAAACTACTGGCTGGGTTCATGCTCTACACATGAAGAGAACATGTAGCAAGATAAATGTATTCACTTAGCTTTTCCTATTTTACCTTAATTTTTATTTTTAATAATAAATAGCTTCTAATAGCTTGTGAACTGAGTCTATTTATATTTTGTCCTTGCTGTGTCTAATATTATAGACAGGCAAAAGCAATATCTACATTGTCTTATGTAATATTATATAAAATCCCATGGACAGAGGAGCCTGGTGGGCTATAAAGAGGAGGTTGCAAAGAGTCAGACATGACTTAGCTACTGAGCACACATACACATACATATGTATATATACATATATAACATGTACTTATCTATGTTATGTATACATATATACACACAAATTGAAAGATAATCCTATAATAAGTATTTGAGTCCAATAACATGTCCCTATCATGGCGATTTGATCTGACAAATAAAAGATACTTTGTCTCCCATTTGTTAAGATTCATTGTTTCCTATTTATACATGTTGGAAAATGTTCTGTGGTAAGAGATACCAGCTGATGGAAAACAAATCTTAAAAGGAGAAGGTATGCCTGATGATATGCTTAAGTTAAAACTGTTGCTAGAGGCAACCTGAGTCACTGATCGCTAATAAAGTACTGATCAGAAAGACAGCAACTTGAAGGACTTCCCAAGGTAGGGTGGAGAATATATATATTGTTGTCATTTCAGAGGAAGTGGTCTTGAGGCTCTGTTATGTGGCTTTTCTCACCCTTTCTATGTCAGCCTAGCCTATGGGAGAGAACACACAGGTGTCAGTAAGAACATGAGACACAGATTTAAAAGACAAATGAAGTTCATCCCTCTAATTTAAAAGAAGTCGGGTTGCTGGTAATAAAGAGCTAGAGACACAATCAGGACTCAGGGTTCTGTCTTTCCTCAACCACTGTGCCCTGTTCATTCCTAAGGAGTGAGATCCAAGAACCCCCAGTGCCTAACACTAGAAGTGGTGTAAGCCACACGCTTCAGGCCTGCTCAAAGCAGTTCATGCTCTAACTGACATCCTACGTAAAAGGGGACCGCAGAAGAAAGATCCCCAAAGAGATGAGTAGACTCAGACCGCAGCCCTATAAATTCCTTGACTTGGGTCGATTATATCACATCACCCCCTTCTTCACTATGGGCTGGGGTGAGCCAGGGGAGAAGCTGGTAGAGAAGACACCTGGTTACTGCTGAGCCGAGCATCTGGCTCTGAACTGCAGACAGGGTGAACAGACCAATAAAAAAGGGGACAAGAGAAAAGAAGTCCCTGGATCTCCGGGAGTCCCAGCCCCTCGGGTTGCTGTTGCAAAAAGATTCCAGAGTAATATGCCAGTTCCGAAGAATGGCACCATGATGGGATTCAGAGTTCATTACAAAGGAAGGAGGCAATTTTAATCAAGGTATGAGGATAAGATGAGAATTAGATTACCATAATTTTTGAGAAATGTTCCCTAAGAGCCTGTTCTTTCTGATTAGGTGCATCATCAATAAATTAGAAATTGATAGTATAAAGTTTCTATATTATTGCCATAAGTATATGATTACTTTCATGTAAGGCAAAATTTCTAGGATGTAAGTAATTTTGCCTGGCAATGTTCCAGGCACATGGTAGGTTTACTAAATATCCACTGAATTAATGACTTGCTAAATGAATAAGATCTAATCTGTATTTTTAACCTCATGGTTTTATGACCATGAGTAGCCCAGAGGCTTAAGCAAGTGATCATATGGAATGTTCTGATTCAATACACAAACAGGCCTAAATGATATACCTAATGAGGTCCAGGTAGCCTAAGACACTACTGACTGCTTCATTAATTGTCAGCAAAGTAAGCAAAGTGCCAGATGCAAAGAAATGTAATAACATTGAAGTATTAGCAAATAATACTGGCAAGGGGTTTGTGGGTTTGTTTTATTTTTGCTTGTGTTTAACAAGAAATATACTAACAATGGATTCCCCAATGGCTCAGCGGGTAAAGAATCTCTGCAATGCAGGAGACACAGGAGACTCCTGTTTGATCCTTGGGGAAGATCCCCTGGAGAAGGAAATGGCAACCCACTCCAGTATTCTTGCCTGGGAAATTCCATGGACAAAGAAGCCTGGCAGGCTACAGTCCATGGGGTCACAAAGAGTCAGACACGACTGAGTGACTAAGTACATACTAATGATAAGTTGTATAAAGGTTTATATTATTATTCTAAATGATCAGGAAAGCCAAAAGAAAAAATTATCTCCGAAGTCCTACCTTATTTACTTGGAATTTATCTTGGCTTCTGGAGCATTTTCTCATATTTAGAAGTCTGAAACAGTGGAACTCTTTCTTATAATATCCCTTGACTCATAAGTCATAGGAGAACTAATAACACTCTAAACTTTTCTAAGGAGTTTAAGACAACATTCATTCTCTAGCATCAGGAGATGAGCATATGGGTCCAGTGGGCTTTCGGAACCACCTCCTCACTGACAAGGATGGACTTTACTTCTAGCCAAGAAGAGAATAGAGGGAGCTGACACAGGCTTTCTATTTTTCACTCTAATGAATGCTATTTTCATTTGTGTTAGAGAGCAGTCCCCAAGAAGACTAGTGACAAGATGAAGGTTCACTGGTTTCCTTTTTCCCTGACAGGTTCAAAAGTGCTGTGCAGGTGGCAAGTTAGACTTAGCTTCCCATTAATTGGTAGGAAGAAACTTTCTCTCCTGCTGTTCAGATTGTCATTGGATCCTTTAGCACACACTGAGGCTTTGTGAAATTATCATTATTATATTTATCACTGCCTCTGCTGGTGCTGTAGGCAATATTTCAGAGAAAATGATGAAGGGCTGATATCAGTTAGAGCCCTTCAAGTAACTAGAAACTGGAGATAACTCTTGGTGGGGTGAGGAGAAAACCAGCTGATATAAATTCTGAGCTCTGGCTTTGGGTAAAGAACTTATTCTATGGTTGTCCTTAAAGACTTAAAGAAAATTAAAAAGCTTTGAGATGATGATTAGTGTGTAGGCAGCACAGTGTTTTATCTCTCTTTTGTCACTTGAGCTACAGAACAACCCTAAGAGGGGATTATTCTTTGAACCCTGGGGATGTGAGGGATTGGCCCAACTTTACAGTTCATAAGTGGAAAAGCCATTATTCAAGCCCTGTTCATACCTGGAAGGACTACAACAAAGCAAACCACAAAGATAAGAGGATTGGTCATTCCTTTCTAGGACATTCCAGCAGAGTCAAAAACCTACATGATGAAACTAGACAGGATTCACACCCAAGAAGGACAACTAAAGGAAGAACAGAAGAGAATGTGTCTTTCTAAAGGTTAATGGTCCTTTCCATGGAATTCAGGGAAGAATTTCTTCTTAATAGACCAGCCCTACCTCTGCTGTGGGATTAAAAACATGAGCGTGCAGAACATATGTAAGTGTTGAACATTATGATGATTTTGTAACATATCGAGTTGGCTAAACTAAACTACATTCCCTAGAATTCCTTTTCTAGTATGCTTCTGGCCATGGTGGGCTACAAAGGAGATTCTTTCAGGAGAACTGGAGTGTCAAAGGGAGACAGTGGCCATTTTGTTACATACAAACATCCACTCCCAGTTATTTAACCAAACATATCTTAGATGCTACAGTGAAGGGGTTTTTCAGATGCAACTGAATCCCCAAATCAGTTGATTTTGAACCAATGGAAAGCAAGAGTATTGTGGACGGGCCTGACCGAACTAGGTGGAAGCATTTTGAAGACTAAGCCCTCCTTGAATAGCAAAGATTCCAGGCAGCAGAGAAAGTAAACAGTAAAATATCGCCACATTCTGAGATTTCTACACTCATATCATTGTTGCAGATCTGCCAACTCACCTCATTGACGTGAAGTAGCAGCTGGAGCTACAATTGCTTTCTTCCTTCCTGATTGCCTGCCCTGTGGACTTCAGGACTATGAAGCCAGCTCCTATAGTGCATAAGCCTATGTCTTGTGACTAATCATATATGTATATGATTAATACACACAAACATACATAGATATACACAGCTACATACACCTGCTCCTCTGGTGTCACTCTGATACAAACACTGAGAGACGGTAGAACTACAGCACATTTGGAAACCATTCCTGTCCACCAGCTAAATAGGCGTACAGACAGAGTTAAGATGACAGGAGAGGAGAGGACACTGACTGGAACAGTATTCTAAGAATAAGTGGGAAAAATTAATATAAATTCATATCCAACAGTGACAGAGAGCATGTTCTTTAAATGGAACAACACATTGTATTAGTCTGCTCAGGTTGCCATAACAAAATGCCATAGACTTAGTGGTTCAACCAATAGAAATGTCTCTTCTCACAGTTGTGGAGGCTGGAAGTCCAAGGTCAAGTTGCTGTCAAGGCTGGTTTTAGGAAGAGGCTCCTCTTTCTGGCTTATATACAGCTGCCTTCTCATTGTGTCCTCTCATAGGCTTTCCTTTGTGTGATCAAAGAGACAGAACTCTTTGGTTTCTCTTCTTCTGCTTATAAGGACACCAATCTTATCTGATTAGGGCCCCACTTTTACAACCTCATTGAACTCATTATCTCACGAAGTGAGGTAACCTCACTTTCTGTCACATTGGCGATCAAAGTTTCAACTTACATACTTTGGAAGGACACAGTTCAATCTATAATGTATATTTTGTGAACAAAAAGAAGAAAAATGTTTCCAAAATTAGGACAGTCATTCCTACTAAGGATTAGCTAATTATTGGTAGAAAGAAGAGTTCTTCTACTGTTTACATTGTCAGTGGGTAGTTCAGCTCACTTTTTATTCAACTTCTCTCCTGCCCTCTGGTTTCCATCAACTGGGCAGAATGTCTTTGTCTTTTCTTTACCAGATTGTATGTCAATATCAGCTTCTTCATTGTTTTTCCAAAGAAATCCTGTTCGTGTTTGTGAGTAGATTTTATTGAAGAACCATAAGAACAAGAGAAAGCAGAGTTTATATTTCACCCCCTGCCCCATAGCAAAGTACCTCAAGTCTTCTTACCAGATATAACTCTCTTATACTTCCACTGTGGGCCTCATACAGAATTCCCACACCTGGAGTCATCCCTTTTTTCCTCTAATGTCCCATGTAATTCTGCCCCTAATTTGAATACTCCACCAGGCTATTGTTATGTAATATAACATAAATTTGAAGTCTCATCTCACCAACCTAAGTGATTCATCAAATGCACAATGGTCTCCCCTGAAGAAGTTCTGGTAAAACATAGTTTCTCCTTTTGCTTGAAGAAAAATAGAAGTATTCGAGGAGTTTGAGGCCTGTACAAGAGAGCTACACTCCATCAAAAGGACACCCCTAAGTGGATGACTGTGACACAGCTTGTTAGTCATTGGTGGAGGCGGGATGATTCAGGCAAGGGACAGGGCGGAGGAAGAGGCGGACTTCAAGTGACCAAAGACAAGCTGATACTGTTTCATGAAGGCCGGATTAAGTTCTTTAAGAAAGAAGAAACAGGGCTTCCTTGGTGGTTCAGTGGCTAAGACTGCACTCCCAAAGCAGGGGGCCCAGGTTCAACCCCTGGTCAGGGAACTATATGCCACAAACCTCAACTCAGAATTCACAAGCTGCAACTAAAGATCCCATGTGCCACAAATAAGGCCCAGGGCAGCTAAATAAATACTTTTTTAAAAGAAAGGAAAAAAAATGCAGCAAACTTGGTGTCATTGTAGCCACGGCTCCTAACCATCAAAGAGAAACAGGCACTGTCTTGACAGCCTGTTGGGACAGGTGGGCTCACGGCATATCTCGTGCAGCTCCCTCTGAAAGAAAGCTCTCTGCTGCTCATAAAAATGACCAAATTAACACAGCAGCAAATTAATAATTGAACATAACTTTGCCACAGCACCAAAGGCCTCACATTTGTCTGCTGCCCTCTTGGGACATGGCCTCTCCACGCCCTTCCCTCATCTCACTACATAAGTACCTCTTTCCGGATCACACTGAGAACCGTAGTTTGTGGAACTCTGATACTTGGGTGTCTGAAAAATGTTTCAGATTCAGTTTAAGAGAGACAACATGGTGTAACAGGGAGAGTTTGGGGAATAATATACGTGAATGTGTTTTGTTAATGAATGAGAGAACGCATGCATGTACATTGTATTTTTAACGAGTCAGGAGCCAAGGGTACTAGTACCCACTTAACTAATGCTCCTCAGAAAGTCATTTTATCTTTGGAGCACTGAGTTTCCTTATTTGTAAAAATGGTATTATTTAACTACATGCTTTGTAAGATCCCTTCTGGATGAATAATGACCATTATCCTAGTGATGACTTGCTATTTATTGCATGCCCAACATACCAGGGAAGTCTTCTAACCCTTGCACATGTACTATCTCACTTATTCCCCCAAATAATCTTATTAAAATATTATTATCATCATCCCTATTTTTCAAATTGACAGAAGCTCAGGCACAATTGCACCAAGTAGCTTGTCTAAAGTCATTCAGCTAAAGAGAAGAGCTAGGATTTTAACCCAGCAATGTGGGTTGCCTACACTCAGGCACTATGCTAGACTGCTATTATGAGTATGTTTTAATGATCTGCTCTATAGAAACAAAAACAAACAGATAAAAAGAAGCTTTGAGATTGCCAACACAACATGGGTAAACAGCCAGTGTAAAACTGTGGATATTTTAACGGTGGTGGCAGATTCTTCACAACTCATGTTCTTCTCTAGGCTTCTGTTTTGTTTTGTTTTTTTTCTCTAGGCTTCTTATAACTAACATGGAACAGTTGACCTGATGTTAGAAAGCACAAACTTATGTTGTGAAACAGGCAAAGCTAACTGGCCCACCCAGGATTGAACACTTGACCTTGGGCACTTGATCATTTGGAAATATTTCACTTCCTATTTGGGACAGCTATTTGCTCATGCTGTGCCTGGAGGAGCAGGCTTTGAGATCACTAGCACAGACTGTGTTGATGCCTGCTCATGGGCAAATGGCTTCTTGTCTCACCTTCACCTTGGGAGCCATTTGAAGGTACAAAATACAATTCAAAAGGGGCAGTCTCTCACTCAGTGCTTAGAGACAGCTCCGAGCATCAGCTTTGGGTTAGCTCTGGTCCCTACTATAGCTGAGCACATTTTCCATGCACTGAATGGCTTGCCCCTTCTGCCTGCCAACTGCTAACCCACTCACCTTTCAGAATAGCCATTCACATCGATTGATCCTGCTTTGAACTTGTGTAGTATTGTCATCTTTGCATCAGAATTTAGTGTCTGATTTTGAGTTTTATCCTACTGCTCTGTGGCTGTTTCATGTGTTGTCAAATCTCATCTGCACCAACCGGTGCCTTGAAGAAAACAAGACATACCTCTTTCATTCCTCTGTAGTACCTGGGTCGGTGATGTACCAGAACACAGTTCTGTTACTACAAGCAACATATTTGCTAGATTAGATTGAAAAGAAGAATTGCATACAGGGATCATATTTTGGAGAAAGAGCTTTAGAATTCAGGAGTCTTTGTAGAAATGAGAATTCCTGATCATTTGCATGTAGGCGACTATGGGCCTAACTCTCCATTGTCACAGCCACAATTGCCATTTCTTCAGATTGCAAAATCAACAAAAGTTTTTAAAGGATAAATGTCACCTGGGAATGACAAGAAACAGCCAGCCATGGTTAACTCAATTCCAATTAGGCTGGTAGAAAGCAAGCAGAAAGTTAGATCCCCCTGGGAATCACCTTAGGAAGGAACAAAAGGTCAGGTCTAAAGAGGGAGTCATTCTTGGACAACAACACAGAAGGTGGGAAGGGAGGAAAGTAGGAATGCCAAAAAAGGAAGGGAGAAAGCCATCAGAAACTGTGTTATTAGGCCAACCTTTGGGGATGCCTCTTGAGTATATTTCTGTGATGACAAGGGCATGTGGAGATTCAAGACATTTTCTCAAAAAAAAAAAAAGAAAAAAAAAAGACATTTTCTCCAGCAGGAGACACCAGCTAGTATCTCATCAATTCATAGTCTAAGGAGTCAAGGAGTTTGCTTGTGTTGTCTTGATCTGATTGGCATTCTAGGCTGCAACAGAATAGTGATGTCTTAATTTGAAGAAACAGCTTTTCAATCATCCATCTCTTTCTGTAAAGCCATTATAACCATGGTTCTCAAAGAAGACTCACTGGGTGGAAGGGATGCTTGTGCACTTGCCCTTCCTGAAGTTTCCTAGGGTGGATAGTGGGACATCCCATCTGCTCAGCTGAGTGTGTATAAGCTCAGAGTACAGCAGAAGAGAGACCATTTGATTGCTCCTGTCAGGGTATGTGTGAGGTTGACTGTGAAACAAATGTAGGCAGTCCTGAGCCAAATGTCCATTGCTGTCCAAGGCATCTGCAAGGCACATTTGTTTTTTGGCTATAAGGGAAAGAGGTTGGCTATGTCTGTCGTGTCTTTCTTTACAGCTCTGATCCCCTGAGCTAGAGGAAGGTGTTGCCATTGATGTCTTTCCCAGGTAGTGTTTTTTTTGTGTGTGTGTGGATTTTATGCATTGACAGCCCAAAGCCTTGAGTAAGGAAATTATTCTTTAGGAACAAGACAAAAAAGCTTTTTTTGTCGGTGACATTTAGGACATCAGGCAGAATGGTCTTTCCAGATAAAGTTGGCTGGTGATGGGAAGTGTGGCATCTACGGGTCATAAAGCACCATGTCTGTACATATTTCCTGCCGACAGGCACTTACTCTGTGTGCCAATCCCATGTGTTAATGTCACTACTTCCTCCTCCATGGGGCTTCCAGGCTTCTTTGCTGAATAATTCTGCTTGTGGTGCTTCTGTTGGTAGAACTGGGAAGGAAAACTGTGCTGACATGAACACCTTCTCCAATGAGTTAATTTTTTTAGTTGGCTATTTCCAAATATTTAAAATTTTCTAACATGCAGCAAGAAAAGGTAGAAATAAAGAAATAAACAGCAGTTAACTACACATTATTATAATTTTTTTGCTGGATTCAGAACGTAGAATTTGACTGGGTATTGAATCTGTTGCTAATGCATACATTTAATAAACTTTTTAGAATACAACAATAGAGACAAGAAAGTCCCAAGCCCCTAGAGGTACCAGAAGGGTCTCCGACTAAGTGAACACAAATATTATCCAAGTGCTGGAAGAAGAGTGGGCTTCCCAGGTGGTGCAGTGGTAAAGAATCCACCTGCCAGTGAAGGAGATGTGGGTTCAATCCCTGGGTCGGGAAGATCCCTTGGAGAAGGAAATGGCAACCCACTCTAGTATTCTTGCCTGGAGAATCCCATGGTGAGAGGGGCCACAGGCCACAGGGTCATAAAAGAGTTGGACACAACCTAGCGACTAAACAACAAGGGGAGGAACATGTGGTCAAGGTGACTTGACTGTGGATGGAGATCTCTGCTCCTTTCTGTTAACCTTGTCATAGCTCCCAAAGATGTGTCCTCCTCCAACCCAGGACATTACCATGATCTTTTATGACATGAGGAAATATACACAAGAACATTCTTTTTAAGTCCAAACTAGAATTATCTCCTTGGGGTTTGGTAAAATAAATAGTTTGGGTTATTTTGGACGGGGGTAGGGAGAGCAGGTGTTTTCTCACTTTTTACTTGACACTTTCTTTCTTATAAGAGGGGAAAAGGGTTACAGAAAAGTGAGAAAAAATATGAGCTTGTCTGACCCACCCTTCCCTCCAGGTATTGGGCAGCTGTAAATCTGGATTGAGCGATGGGTAAAAGAAGTCGGTCACTTTCAGTGATTTTTGTAGTATATCATTGTGATCAATGATTTTTTAAATTGTTTTCAATTTTATATGCTTTGTAACTTTAGGTTAGGTTTTTTAAAAAATGAAATATAGGGCAACAAAAGGAAATTGAAATGTATTTTTTTTCTTAAGTGAAATCAGTGTGAATCTTTAATAATATTAATCAAAATTTATCACATCAAAAAAAAAGTATATCTTTGGGATGTCTCTATGAAGTTATCCTCAGGGTCCACGACTCAGAATCAGCCTTAGTCTAAAAATACTTCATAACTCTGATGCTACAAGGGCAAGAATTCAGTCTGAGGTAGAAGATTCTGAAGAAAAAAGAGGTGCTTTCAATTACAGGGACTGCTATTATAAGAAAGATGGCGATCATAGGTTCTCTATTCCCAATGATGAGAAAATGAATTAAAAAAAAAACACTTGAATAAAGAAAAGCCATAGCTAGACATAAGGAAGAATGAGCTAACTGAGATTTGTGAAAAATGAGCCAACAATGGGTATTTTCCTGTCTCCCTTCTTGAACAGTCAGTGTATGGATTAAAGACACTAGTGTCTCAGAGCAGGCTTAGAGGTTTCATCTCACTGCATGGAAGGGACATGTCTAAGCAACCAAAAAAAACAAGAAAATAGTGCAAATGTTCACAAACTTGGTGCCAGGACAAAGCATCCCCAATCCCAGAAACAGTGATACAGTGGGTGTGGGGTGGTGTCTGGAAATCTATACTGCTTTTGAAGAATGACAAAGCTTGTGAAGCACAGATGCAGTGCTGAAGTCTCTGACTTAGGTGCCGGGAGCCTGGGTTTGTCCCCTAGTCTGTCCCTAATTCATTAAATGATCCTGACAAGTGGCAGTTTCTTTGCATGGAACATCCATACTTCATTTGGCCCTTCTGTCCTATGAGAAAAGAGCTGAAGAAGGTTTTCTAAGGTAGAAAAGCACTTTACAAATCTGATGGCATATTCTTTTTATCAAATTTTACATCCCTCATTAATCACTCTCCCAAATTAATCAGAGAAAGCCGTCTCTTCCCCCAGCCAATATGATACATGGGATTTCAAATCCACAGATACTAATTAGGAGTCTGCCCCGTGTGCACACCTGTAGAACACAGTCTGCTACTTTCCACCTTTGTGATCTCAGGGAAATTATTCAAATTTTCTGAGTTTCTGTAACCTCATTCGTAAAATGGAGATGCTTTTCCTTGTCCACCCCCCACTCACCCCAGTTGTCATGAGTATAAAATCTGTGAAGTTCTTGCTACCCTTCATAGCAGTCTGAGTTTTCTCGCCCACAAATCCTTTCCTTCTCTTTCGATAGTTCCTTCTCCTACTTTTGAATGTGTCTGTCTTGTGGCAGAGACTGAATGGCAAAATTGGACTGAAAAAAAGTTTAGGTTAACAGAAAATTGCCCAGAATTAACAGAAATAAGTGTTTTACTTTCTCCAAAAGCTATATATATATATATATATATATATATATATATATATATATTTGAGAAGGAAATGGCAACTCACTCCAGTACTCTTGCCTGGCAAATCCCATGGATGGAGAAGCCTGGAGGGCTACAGACCATGGGGGTCACAAAGAGTTGGACATGACTGAGCGACACACATACACACACACACACACACGTATATATACACACACACATATTGAGGAAAGAGTTAGTGGTGCCTGTCCATGGGTGTGTGGTGAGGTACATAAAATTCCCTCAGAGCTTCTGCAAACTCAACTTCATTGAGAACTCAAGGCTCTTCAGCAAACAGGACGCATGGAATTTCTAGAGGCTCCTGTAATGATGTTTAAAAAGCAGACAGATATATTCAGTGAGGTCTTTTCTGGCCTCAGCTCTGGAATGATTCTTGCTCTTTTTCTGTTAAGAAGGGGCTTATGGGAGAAAATAGAAGCTATATTGTCAGACAGAAGAACAATGGAACCATGTTTTAGGTGGGATTTAAAAAATTACCGCTATGGAACACTTCATTCCTAAAAATCTCTGGCATCAACAGAGAATAGATACAGCAGGTGCCTCTGGAAACATAAGTTTTCTTTTTTTTGGCAGTGGGGTGGGTGAGTTCTTGTTTAAAATAGGTTAGTGATATAACTGCAGTCTTCAAAGAGAGTATAATACCCAACCAGAGATCGCCTACTCTTTTCTTATATTGCAGACAAGCTCAACATGATGGGAGAAATGTCCTTGAAGTTTTGAACTGAGAGTGTCTTCATAGTGGAGGTGGCATTGCCATCTGACAATCAATTGGGCACCTGAGAAGTTGTTTTTGAAGCCACCCTTGTATCCCAAATGCTTAGTGGCAGAAGAGATCCTGTGGCAGAGGCTGACTGGTCACTTCCCTGAGGGGTGTGACAAGAAGCCCAGACTCTCCAGTGTGACACCTAAAGTCTTTCCTGATATGCCACAGGCTTTCTTCTCTAACTTATCCTTTACTTATCCTCTTCCACAACTCACTGTCCCCCTCACCAAATGAATGAATAAATGAGTGAATCATTTCCAGCAACTCCTTCAAAGCAAAAATCTGACCCTTCCCTGCCTCCATCTCTCACAACTCTACATTTTGAAAAATGGAACTATGGTACTTTGTTCTAGAACCAAGAAGTTTTGAGTGGCAAGGATTTGTTGACAAATGGTCCTTTGAGTTCTTGTGAGATAAAGATTCTAATCCCACTACCCAACCACAGATATAGAACTTATCTGTGCACACGTGTGCTTATTTGCATTCAACTCTTTGCAATCCCATGGACTGTAGCCCACCAGGCTCCCCTGTCCATGGGATTTTTCAGGCAAGAATACTGGAGTAAGTTGCCATTTCCTCCTCCAGGGGATGTTCCTGATCCAGGGATTGAATCTGCATCTCCTGAATCGCCTGCATTGGTATGTGGATTCTTTATCTCTGAGCCACTTGGGAAGCCCTTACCTATGAGTATAGAGTAAATATTTGTATCCCCTCAAAAATTCATGAGTTGAAGCCCTAATCCCCATTGCACTGGCATTCGGAGAAGAGGCCTTTGGGAGAGGCATTAGAGTTACGTGAGGTTATGAGAGGATCTCATGATGGGACTACTCCCCTTATAGGGAAAGGAAGAGACATGAGATCTTTGTCTGCCATGTGAGGTACATCAAGAAGACAGCTATCTGCGAGGGAGCCCTCCCCAAACGGAACCAACTATGATAGCAACTCGATCTCAGATTTCCCAGCCTCCAGAGCTGTGAGAAATAAATTCCTGTCATATAAGCTGCCCGGTCTGTGGTATTTTGTTATAGCAGCCTCAGCAGACTAAGACAGAAATTGGTATTGATCATGGGGTACTGCTGTAACAAATACCTCACAATGTGGATGTGGTACTGGGTAGAGAGCAGGAACTGGAAGAGTCTTGAAGTGCATGCTGGAAAAAGCCCATATACCAAGAAAGGAGAGTTAAAAGTATTCTGGTACGGGCTCAGACAGTGTGGGAACAAAGAGCTTGGCCATGTTCCGTGAAGGCTTTGAGATCCGCTCACATCTGTGGCTCCTCTGCATGGAGGCCCTTGCATAGCACGGGCAACACTGGAAAAGCAGAGGGACTGGATGCTCCTTGTGCTGGATGCAAAGCCTGGCTTCCACGTGCTAGCTTTGATAGGGGGATAGTATTCTGGAAAGCCAACTTGGCACTGGTTTACAGTCTGGAAAACAGAAAATTCTAAATGGAAAAAGAGAATTCCTGGGGAATCCTGCAAGAGATAAAAGTGGGGAAAATTGAGAGAGGGGGCAAGTGAAGGAATGAACTCTAAAGGAGAGCCAGGGACTTCCCTAGTAGTCCAGTGGTTAAGAATCCACCTGTCAAGGTAGAGGACACGAGTTCAATTCTTGGTCAGGGAAGATCCCACATGCTGTGGGGCAACTAAACCCATGCACCACAACTACTGAAGCCCATGGGCCCTAGAACCCATGCTCCGAAACAAGAGAAGCTACCACAATGAGAAGCCTGTGCACCACAACTAGAAAAAGACTGCACACAGCAATAAAGACTCAGTGCAGCCAAAAACAAACAAACAAATAAATCAAACATGGAACCATTTTGTTGTGTGGTGTTTTGAGTTGTCAGATGGCTCAGGTCTACTGCCATCAGCTGAGGGGGGTGGAACTCATTTGTTAATCTTTCCTGCCACCAAACCCCACCCTCCAACTTGTTATACTACTTGTAGTCAACCAGCAAGTAGCACTGCCTCTTTCTGGCACATTAAGCATTGTGCTAAACCTTATGGGTCATATAGAAAATATAGGAGACACAGGTATGTACCTAAGTTTCTAGCCTCACAGAGGGAACAGGGCTCATTCCTGTGTAAGCAAGCACTAGAAAAACACAGTTTGAGACGGTACAGTTCAAAAACTGCTGTAGATGGCGGTTCTTTGTTGCATATTAGAACTGGTTGGGGGAGCTTTTAAAAATCTTGAGCCTAGGCCATAACCCATTGAGGTGAAATCAGAATCTCTGGGAGTGGAACCCAGACATCAGTATATTTTAGTTGCCCAAGTGATTCTAGTGTTGTCCAACCAAGTTTGAGAAACCATACTCTAATTGAAAAACTAGCTCTAATGGAAAAAAATCCAAGCTGTACATTCATTAGCTCTGTAATCTTGGGCTGCTGCTACTGCTGCTAAGTCGCTTCAGTCATGTCCGACTCTGTGTGACCCCATAGACGGCAGCCCACCAGGCTCCGCCGTCCCTGGGATTCTCCAGGCAAGAACACTGGAGTGGGTTGCCATTTCCTTCTCCAATGCATGAAAGTGAAAAGGGAAAGTGAAGTTGCTCAGTCGTGTCCGACTCTTTGCAACCCCATGGACTGCAGCCTACCAGGCTCCTCCATCCATGGGATTTTCCAGGCAAGAGTACTGGAGTGGGGTGCCATTGCCTTTTCCGAATCTTGGACTAGCCAATGATAATTCTGGGGCCTGACTATTCCAAAGATTTTTGTAAGTCCCATGAAGAGCACTTTATGTCTCCAATGATTAGCATAATGACTGCCGCATAGAAGGTACCCAATAAAGATGCACTTATTTGAATGGATAATATTGGAAGAGTTATTTAATAAGCTTGCAAATTAATAACAGTACTATTTGCAAAAGGTGGTTTAATGATAATATCAGTAGTAAAGGTTGTGATGATTCAGATTCCAAGGTAAACAGTAGAGTTAAGGCCCAGAGTTTAACGTGGTGGCTGTTCATAATGATGTACCACACATGTTTGCTAAATTGAGAAGTGCCTTGGGTGGATTGGAAGAATCAAGAGTAAAGCCTTTTAGTTCACCTTGGGAAATTATCTGCTTCATTGCTCTGGTCTCTGTCCATCTGTCCATGTACCACTGAGATGCCAAGCCAATAAGCCTATGGCAGATGTCCAGGAAAGTACAGAGTATATGGAAAAGCTAGAGAGATGGGGGGAGGGAGAGGAAAGGAGGAAGAAGACAGGAGTTCGGTGGGGGGGGGTGGGTAGTAGGAGGTGAGGATTTTTGGTAAAGGAGGAAGAGGAGGGTATGACAGCATACCAAGAAGGAATTAAGACAGGTTGGGAGGATGGAGAGTGATGGAAGAGACAGTGAAATGCTGGCTGGGCCAATGGTTCAAGGCAATGAGATGATAATAAAGATTTGGCTTTATGATGATTTGAAGGCCCCAGGAGATGAGCCAGAGAAGAGAGGAGGGGACTTGTCAAAGGAGCTGAAAAACCATAAGAATTCAAAGAACGTGTCTATATAGCCCACCAAGAGCAGGTCAGGTTTTACTTTCCTGGCACTCTGAAAGCCTGAAGGTTGTTAAATTGCCTTCCATTCCTGAAAAAGCCCAGGCAGGCAGCTCCCTCCGGGACTCGCATTAACCCTCGTGCTCCACCGCCAGACACACGAGCTCACTCCACTGGTCTGTCTGCAGTCCTAGCCTAGCAAGCACGATCAAACTTTATGAGGCTTGTTACAAGCAAATTACATGGGAAGCTGCAAAGGGTTGGAGGGAGGAGGATGGCAGTGGGGGGCCAAGTACACTGCTGGGAAAGGGGCGCCAGGGTAGGGATACTGGGCTCAGCCTCGACTTGGAAGGCATTAGAGCCCATCATGGAGCAGCTGGCGGCTCCCGCCTCCAGGGCCCAATTTTCCAACTGATGACTTGAGCGTTCACACCTGCACTGGCTGGGACCGAGGCCCTCCTTCCGCAGAGTTAATGGAGCAAGCAGAACCGAGGAACACTTTTGGCCACGACAATTTCTCTCCTCCTTGGCCCCACCCTCTCTACTGGCAGAGCAGGTTTCTCTCCAGCCCTGTGTCAGCTTCTCCTTCCAGGCCTCTCTGCTGCTGAGGTGTGCAGTCCCCACCCTGACCTCCCTCTCCACCCACCAGGCAGTCTCAGAGAGACCTGCTCCAAGACACACAAGGATCCCAGCACCTCTCCCCTGGGATGAGCGCTGGTCTCACCCTTCCCCAGTGGCTTCCACCTCCCCTTCCGAACGCACAGACCCGAAACTGTTCACTGGACTTTGTCCTGCATAGCACAACCTTGGACAATTCTGCTTACTTTTATTTGGCTTCCTCAGTATATTCTGCTGGAAAACAGACTGGGGATGGAATAACTACAGATATCCCTGGAGCTGGGATTCCTGTGGCTCAATGTAGCTTTTACAGAGAAGCAAAAAAAAAAATCATGCAGATAATTTTGCTTGAACATTTTCCTATAGGAATTGAATCTTTGGAGAGTCTCTGCAACCAGGGTTCCTCTCTCTTCAGCACTACACACTTGTGTGTGTGGTGTGTGTGTGGCTTCCCAGGTGGCGTAGTGGTAAAGAATCTGCCTGCCAATGCAGAAGTCGCTAGAGACACGGGTTCAATCCCTGGGTCAAGCAGATTCCCTGGAGTAAGAAATGGCAACCGACTCCAGCATTCTTGCTTGGAGAGAGGAGCCTGGTGGGTTACAGACCAGGGGGTCACAAAGAGTTGGACATGACTGAGCGACTGAACGTGCACACATGTTGTGTCAGCACACATGTGTATACACACACACACACACACACACACACATGTTCAAATGAAAACATGGTCACTCACAATCTTGCTGGACCTGGACCAAATCAGAGTGTCCAAACAGGACTGATGGTTTTGGACAATTTAGGAGATGGATGCAGGGTAAGTTCAACCCTGGGCAGTTTTGGACAGATGCTGAGATGCAGGAAACCAGGGAAGCAGAGGAAAGATGATATGTGAATGATGTTATATAAATTTTCTCTCCCGGTACAGCCTGAGGTGGTTAGATGCTGTTTCTATCCAATGGGAGCTCTTTATGCTCTCCCACTAACACTGGAAAAACATTCGCTTAGCAGGCTTGTCCAAACAATTCCCTTTTTAATTCAGACATGATGAACTGCAGCGGGGAGGCAGAGCCCCAGGGCTGTCCACCTCAATACCATCACTCCTGACAGGGCACAGAGCCTCGCGTCCACCTCAACAGTCCGTTAAAAAGCCTGATGGGGAAACTGTGCTTATGGTCAGGTTACAGAACAGGCGGAAAGCAATTAATGCCTTTCCCCACAGCCCTTTTCCTTCTATTTTCTCTCCTTCCCAACGCCCACACAATGCGTGCTCACAAACCCAACTCCATCCCTGGCCTTAAACACTCCCTGACAAGCTCTTTCTCTGGCACATCCAACCTCCTTGCACAGTGGTTCTCTCGGAGCACACCTTGCAGGAAACACCATATTCGCATGTGGACCTCTCCGTCTCAGATCACATCTAGACCCACAGACTCTTCCTTCTTTTCCATCCACAGCTTCATCTAAACACATTCTGGTGCAGCAGTAAAGAACTGCCTGCCAATGCAGGAGACAGAAGAGACACGGATACGGATTCGATCCCTGGGTTGGGAAGATCCCCCGGAAAAGGAAATGGCAGCCCACTCCAGTATTCTTGTCTGGAAAATTCCATGGACAGATGAGCCTAGTGAGCTGCAGGCCATGGGGTTGCAAAGAGTCAAGCACGATTGAGCACACAGCACACATTCTTTTGCCATTTCATCTCCCTGACCTTGAACCTGCTTCCACCTTCTTTTCATACACAGTCATTCAGAAAAACAGCTCTGCCTCTCTTATTCTCTAACCCAACTCTCCACCATGGCTCTGATTTCCCTCCACCTCTCAGCGGCCAATTCAGCACCTGCCCACTCGCCTCCTGGAGCTCACAGGAAGCTTCTATGCGAGGCAGTCTTATAACTATTTTATTGCTCTCTCTCTCTCTCTCTCTCAATGTATTCCTGTCCTTCCAACTGAACTAGATTCCCCTGAGTTAAAAAACCTGCCTTTGGATTATGTAACAAGTTCCTCGGGGAATACATGAGGATTCAGCCAGTCAAAAGTAAAGCGAACTGCCAAAAAAAAAAAAACTATTAAAAAAAAGTGGCTAGTTTACACAGGAACCTAATTAGAGAGAGATCTAGTTGGTGGAAAGTAGTGGGAATCAAGACAGTACTAGGTTGGAGAATGTTAGTTTCTTATCCAACAGCCATTTTGCAAGCGTTAGCAGGATGAAAAATGCCACTGGGGAGAACAGCATCTTTGAATACCTAATATGTGCTTTCCGAGATATAGCAACTGTTCAAATATAGCAGTATTCACTTTAGCAATACAAAACATATACCACAAGTGTGACTAATTAGCCAGAGACGGTCTATACCATATGCTATCAGACAGTCACTATTATGATGAAGTTTAATAACATGACATATCGCACTGTGATTAATATACATTCGATTATTCAAATATGGCTGTGCTGTGCTTATAGTTTCTTTGTAAGAAATGGAAATCATTGTAACACGTTTCACACATATTTCCATATATAACTTTATTTTTCTGTGATATTTCAAGAAGTTGGATATTGTCCCCATGGGACTGCTCAAACAAAAATCTCGCGTACATTGGAAGCAGGCTGGCTTCCAAAAAGAGCAGTGTGAGACGTACCTATGAGGAATGCAGGTGGCTGAAGGGCAGGGCAGAGCCAGAGAGAGAATGGAAAGGCCTTTCTGTTTGGGTCTTTGCAGCACTGGCCCCCTCAATTTTCCAGAAAAGATACACAATAACAAAGAACTGCTAAGCACTTCTTGTTGTAGGAAATTGAGACTACTAAATTCAATCGACAGGCCAGCATTTAAGATGCTATCTAGTGCAGGGGTCAGCAGATAGCAAATCTGCCAGGAAAGGGGAAGATAGTAAATTTTGTTGATTTGGGGGCCATATGGCTTCTGTCACACCTGCTCAACTCTGCCGCTGAGATGCAAAGGCAGGGGCAGTCAATAATCAATGGGTAGAGCCCCACTCCAAGAGAACTTTATTTATGGACACTGATATTTGGATTTCATGTAATTTTCACACGGCACCAAATATTATTCCTCAGTTGATTTTTTTTTTCATTTAAATATGCAGAAACGATTTGTAGCTCATGGGCTGTGGAAAAACAGGTGGTGGGCTGGATTTGGCTCATGAGCTGCGGTTGCTGACTCTGATTTCAAGTGTTTTACTGCAGACGTTTATTGACTCTCTAACTCCCTCCCTGCCCTGTCCTCTTCTCTCACCCCTCTCTACTTCTCTCTCTTTTCTTTCTCCACCTCCAGCTTCTGCCTGTTTCACCTCCAAAAGTTATCAAGGTCATCCTGATATGCCAGATACTGTATCTATGGAATCCTTTTCTGTCTTTTTTCTTTTCTATTTCCAAAGAGTGGGGATTTCTGTTACTTCTTCTAGGGGAAAATAACACTGAAGAGATGCCTTTCTAGACACCCTTCTCAAAGAAGCTGCTTCTTCGCACCTCCAGAGAATGGGAACTTTTACTCCTGTTTAGGAGTGTGGAGGGAGCAAAAGCCTTCACATATCTTCTGTCTTAGCATCAGCCATGATTCTCTACATGTTCCTACCAGACAACAACAGCCAGCCCTTCAGAAGTGCGTGGAGAAGGATGGGGACCTGGTTAGTCATTTGGGCCCCTGAACAGGGACTCACGAAGCATAGGTACTATCACACACATGTGTGTGTTTAGTCGTTCAGTTGTGTCCAACTCTTTGCGACCCCATGGACTGTAGCCTGGCAGGCTCTCTGTCCATGGAAGTTTTTAGGCAAGAATACTGGAGTGGGTTGCCATTTCCTCCTCCAGGGGATCTTTCCAATCCAGAGATTGAAACTGCTTCTCCAGCATTGGCAGGTGGACTCTTCACTGCACCACCGTATGGGCAGCTGCTCCCCATACCAGTCTTACCAATCCTCAGACCGTATCAAACCATGTCCCATGCCAATTCCCTGCTGGGGGATCCCTGGAATCCAATTTGACATTCATTCTGCACTCGAGAGCTGGAGGTAAAGTGGAGACATTCAGAGGCTCACTGTGTCTTGTCTCTGAGTTCTCACCCAGAAGCACAGAATTGACATCGGAAGTGGACCTCCAAGCAATATGCATGTGAACTTTGCACGGGGTACACTTTTGCCTCAGGCCAACCCTGACCTCTATAGGCTATAATGAGCTAAATGATATGTGAGGAGCCAAGCAAAGTGTTAAATTGCCCCCAATTTGCAAAGAGGGACACTGAGGTTCAAAGTCAGGAAGTAAAATGTCCACAGTCACAACGTGAGATACAGCTGCTGTAGAAAATCACAAAGACTTCTCTCTATCACAAGTCCTTGGTCTCTGTTACTTTATTTGCCCACTGGGAGCACTCTAGCATTTCTATAGCCACGGCATTTGCCAAAACCCAATGGCACGAGGTCAGTTAACGTCATACACGAAGCACCCCCTCTTCCACCCCCAGGTTCTGGGAATGGGAGAAATTCAACTAGATCTAAAACAAGCAAAATCACTGAACTAAAGACAAATACACGCTGTAAACAAAAAGTCTTCATCCCTACTCTGGTGCTGTCCTTCCCCTGTGATCTATGTTATCTGATTCATGATACTCGCCTGTGAGAAGCCAATAAGCAATGGGAGGTTCCTGAGAGCTGGGGAAAGTCTGAACACGTTCACGGCATTTTAAATCTCTCTACATAGTCTGATACCACTGCAAGCCCACACTCTCCCTCCAACTAGTTATTTTTAACAACAGCAAAACAACAGCAGCATAGCTGTAGGGATGGGCAGCCGGGAAGCGCTGTACCAACCGCCTAACCTCCCTTCTGCCTGCAAGCAGACAAGCAAAGCATCCTTCTTTTGAATGAGAACTCATGTCTCCAAGGGCCTAGAATCCATATCGGTATTAACCAACTGGTCATCTACTCAAAGTGTTGGAAAAACAAAAGTCTTTCTACTCTGCATTTCAATTGCAAGAGGTCAAGGTGGATTTAATCAAAGCTCGCATCATGTGAGCAAAAGGCAGGAATCAATATAAGAAACAAAACTGATATGTAGAAAGGGGTAATGATTGGCCAGTGTATAGTTGCTCTGAATCAAAGCACATGATCCTGTGAAGAGCAGCTAGGATTGCCAAGATACATCTGAGAAGACCCCAGCAGGAGTTTGTAATGATATGCCTCTACAGTGTGAGTTATATGTTAAGCAAATGTCCTCAAATATTTCATGAAACAAGCTATCAAAAGCCAACTGTTGACTGTGTGTGCTTTCCTTTGAAAGAACCAGAATGTATTATATGATTAGTTCAGAGGCTTGATATTTAGGACATGGAGGAGGAGATATGGGTATGCCCAAATCACAACTTAAAAGATAAGACTTGCAAGGCCAGTGGAACAGAATTATGCCTAAGCACCTCTTTAAAGAAATGGTTCTAACATTTAAGACCCAAATGAGAATGCAGTTTACTTTTGGACAACGTGGAACCCCACCCCTCCATTTTCCATGCAGTGAAAATCGGAGTTACAGTCTGCTCTGGGCATCTGTGGTTCTGCGTCTACATATTCAGTCAACCTCAGATTATGTAGTATGCATTTAGTGCAAAAAAAAAAAAAATTCATTTGTAAGTGAACCCACGCAGTTCAAAGTCATGTGGTTCAAGGGTCAACTATACTTAATAAATTCCTCATGGGAACATTTCAATTGATTACAAAGCCAGCAATGAAAAAATGTTGACAGGAACAAAAAACTCTTGTCTCTGCCGTCAATTAGCTTATAGTCTAATATGGAAGCTGACATGAAAATAAACAATTACAGTACAACACAATTAGATAATATCTACAAAAAAAGGCATGAAACGGAAATAGCTACCATTAGTGTTAAGCTCAGCAAGTGACTTAGGGACAGATTATTTATATTATTTACATAAAATTAAAAAGGTATGAGAGTCTAGGGTAAGTGCCTTAATCTTCCTAGGAAGGTCAGGGAAGGCTTCTTAGAGGAGATACTATTTAAGTTTTCCAAAAAGGCATGCAGGCTGTATCCCAGACAGAAGAGACCACACACACAAAGGCACGGTGCCATGAGAGCATGGTGCATACAAGCAGTTAATAGTAGATCAGAGGCTGCTGGAGGAACTTAGCAAAGTGAGAATCTCCCCTATGTGATTCTTCCCTCTAAGGACATTTGTTGTTGTTTAGTCTCTAAGTTGTGTCTGACTCTTGTGATCCCGTGGATTGGGGCCCACGAGGTTCCTCTGTTCATGAGATTTCCTAGGCAAGAATACTGGAGTGGGTTTCTGTTTCCTCCTCCAGGGGAACTTTCTAGCTCAGGGATCGAACCTGTGTCTCCTGCCCTGGCAGGTGGATTCTTTACCATTGGGCCACCTGGAAGGACATAAGTGATTCTTCAAACTCTGACTACTTTTCTCCAGCGGGAGGCATGGATATCCCAGTTGGCCTCTTGCAGATCCATAAGTAAGCTCTCCATACCCTGTTTCCTTACCTGTTCTGCACCCCTAGCTGGTGATGATCTGTCCAGGTAGAAGCATTAGATTGCATGCTGTTTTTCAGCTAGTAGGCAGAGATAATCAAGCTATTTCAAATCCTAAAAGATGATACTCTATAAGTGCTGCACTCAATATGCCAGCAAATTTGGAAAACTCAGCAGCGGCCACAGGACTGGAAAAAGTCAATTTTCATTCCAACTCCAAAGAAAGGCAATGCCAAAGAATGTTCAAACTACTGCACAATTGAACTCATCTCACATGCTAGCAAAGTAACACTCAAAACTCTCCCAACCAGGTTTCAGTAGTATGTGAACTGTGAATTTCCAGATGTTCAAGCTGGATTTAGAAAAGGCAGAAGAACCAGAGATCAAATTGCCAACATCTGTTGGATCAAAAAAAAAAAGCAACAGTTCCAAAAAAAACAAAATACACCTCTGCTTTATTGACTATGTCAAAGCCTTTGACTGTGTGGACTACAAAAACTGTGGAAAACTCTTAAGAGATGGGAATACCAGACCACCTTACCTGCCTCCTGAGAAATCAGTATGCTGGTCAAGAAGCAACAGTTAGAACCAGACATGGAACAATGGACTGGTTCCAAATTGGGAAAGGAGTATGTCAAGGCTGTATATCACCACCCTGCTTATTTAACTTACAGGTAGAGTACATCATGTGAAATGCCAGACTGGATGAAGCACAAGCTAGAATCAAGATTGCCAGGAGAAATATCAATAACCTCAGATAGGCAGATGACACCACCCTTACGGCAGAAAGTGAAGAAAAACTAAAGAGCCTCTTGAAGAAAGTGAAAGAGGAGAGTGAAAAAGTTGGCTTAAAACTCAGCATTCAGAAAATTAAGATCATGGCATTTGGTCCCATCACTTCATGGCAAATAGATGGGGAAACAATGGAAACAGTGACAGACTTTATTTTTTGAGTCTCCAAGTCATTGCATATGGTGATTGCAGCCATGAAATTAAAAGATGTTTGCTCCCTGGAAGAAAAGCTATGACAAACCTAGACAGCATATTAAAAAGCAGAGACATTACTTTGCCGACAAAGGTCTGTCTAGTCAAGGCTATGGTTTTCCCAGTAGTCTTGTATGGATGTGGGAGTTGGACCATAAAGAAAGCTGAGCATCGAAGAATTGATGCTTTTGAACTGTGGTGTTGGAGAAGACTCTTGAGAGTCCTATGGACTACAAGGAGATCAAACCAGCCTATCCTAAAGGAAATTAGTCCTGAACATTCATTGGAAGGACTGATGCTGAAGCTCCAATACTTTGGCTACCTGATGTGAAGAACTGACCCATTGGAAAAGACACTGATGCTGGGAAAGATTGAAGGCAGGAGGAGAAGGGGACGACAGAGGATGAGATGGTTGGATGGCATCCCCGACTCGATGGACACGAGTCTGAGCAAGTTCTGGGAGTTGGTGATGGACAGGAAAGCCTGGCGTGCTGCAGTCCATGGGGTCACAAAGAGTCAGACACGACTGAGCAGCTGAACTGAACTGAGGCAGCCACAGGCCAAGCAGTACTGCCACAAACTCGCCCCACACTCACACCTTTGACCACAGCCACGGGAAAACATGCTCCGAGAGCCTGTTTAAGTCGCTTCAGTCGTGTCCAACTTTGTGCAACCGCATAGACGGCAGCCCACCAGTCTCCCCCGTCCCTGGGATTCTCCAGGCAAGAATACTGGAGCAGGTTGCCATTTCCTTCTCCCAATGCATGAAAGTGAAAAGTGAAAGTGAAGCCGCTCAGTCATGTCTGACTCTTCATGACCCCATGGACTACAGCCTACCAGCCTCCTCCATCCATGGGATTTTCCAGGCAAAGTACTGGAGTGGTGTGCCATCGCCTTCTCCCTGAGGGCCTAGGGTCCAAGCATATTTACCAACTGTTACATCTAACCCTTACCTCTAGACACCTGATATGTCTGTTGACTAGGAAAGCAGCATTTTTAGAACCGTCTGATGCATTGGGAAGAGCAATGGATTAGAAGTTAGGAGGTCCAGGGATATCTGTGGGTCTGACATTAATTAGCATCATTTTTCTGCCTCATAACTCTTAACCTCTCTGGACCTTGGTTTCCACATCTGTAGAATGGATGGATTGGCATAGGTCACTCTCATGGTCCTTTCTAGCTCTAAGATTCTGTGTTACTATTACTCAGGCAATACAATGGGTAGAGGTTGTCACTAAACACACAGTTCAGCCAGACTCTATGTCATCAAAGATTATTCTAGAACAGGGGCTGGCAAACTACAGCCCATGGATCATACCTGGTCTGCAGTCTGTTTTGGTACAGTCCACAGTCTGAAAATGGTTAGAACATTTTTTTTACTTAATTGAAAATAAAACAAAAAAGAATATGTGACAGAAACTATATGTGGCTCACAAAGCCTAATACATTTACTATTTGGCCCTTTACACAAAAAACTTTGCTGATCTTTGCTCTAGAATACCGAGAAACTGTCCATATTGGAGGCTTTAGCTATTTAATGTTCTTGAAAAACAGTTATTTCCTAACTTTTCTTAGGTTATGTGGCAGATTAAATATGGTCATAATTTTTTTACATTCTTCCCATTGGTCTGTGTCTCTGCCTGTTGGCTCTGGGTGGGATCTGTGACTCCAATAAGACATTGAGGACATGTACTAAGCCAGAGTTGGGACCAAGGCCTTGAGAAAGTGGCAGGTTCCTCTTTCTGTTTCTTGGGACACCCTTTCTGGGAGCCTGAAATTCCCAGAAAGGAGACATCTGTATGTATGAAGTGAAGCCACATGGGCCCCCCAGACTGGCTCATCTGCTACCTGCCCACTACCAAGGATCCCCAGTCAGCATCACATGGAGCAGAAGATCTAGCTAGTCAAGTCTTGCCTAAATTCATGACCCACTAAACCCGTACATGTAATAACATGACTGTTGTATAGACCCTCTATGTTTTGGGGGAGTCTGTCACATAATAAGAGAGAACTGGAATAGGACCAGTGTGCAGTGCTAATGAAATACACCTCAGGAGCTTCCTCTGTCTTGGGTGGTGCCCTGAATCTATATTTTAATAAGGCCCTTTAGATGATTCATATTCTCAAACAAGTTGGAGAATTAATCTTCAGTGACTCTATGATTTTCTGAAATATGCTTGGGATCAAGCATAAAAGCACCTAGATTCTTCTGTTGTACCTTCTGGAGGACTCTAGGTAAGGTCTGGGTGTGGCCATAGCCCACTGCCCAATACTAGTCACTCCAAGACACTGAGTCCCTTCTTTGGACAGAACACTACCCCAGGCACTGTGGGAGACAGCTGCTGCTGCTGCTAAGTCGCTAAGTCGCTAAGTCGCTTTAGTAGTGTCTGACTCTGTGAGATCCCATAGACGGCAGCCCACCTGGCTCCACCGTGCCTGGGATTCTCCAGGCAAGAATACTGGAGTGGGTTGCCATTGCCTTCTCCGGTGGGAGACTGGATTGATTGTAAATACCTGAAGGCTAGGTCTTGGTGTTATTTGTCATCCTACCCTAGCACCTAGCATAGATCCTAACCGGGCATAGAGTAATTGCTTAATACATGCTTATGAGTTAAAAGCAAGTAATAACTGCCATATAGCTATTGATAATTTATTTCATCCTAGCATTTAGTTTCCTATGATTGTTTCATTTAATCCTTACAGTGATCCTGAGAGGCAGTTGTTATTCACTTTATCTTAAAAATAACAAACCTAAAATTCAGGGGATGAATTTGCCTGAGGTAGCTGATAGAATAGGATCAGCTATTCAGATAAAATGCTTGACTTTAGTGTTCATAACCACCCCACAATCCCCCCTTAGGTGAGACATTCACAGTCCCCAACTTTGAGGGGCTTCAAAGCTATGACAAACCTAGACAGCATATTAAAAAGCAGAGACACCACTTTGCTGACAAAAGTCCACATTGTCAAAGCTACGGTTTTTCCAGTAGTCACGTATGGATGTGAGAGTTGGACCACAAAGAAGGCTGAGTGCCAAAGAATTGATGCTCTTGAACGGTGATGCTGGAGAAAACTCTTGAGAGTCCCTTGGACAGCAAGGAGATCAAACCAATTAATCCTAAATGAAATCAACCTTGAATATTCAGTGGAAGGATCGATGCTGAAGCTGAAGCTCCAAATCTTTGGGCACCTGATGTGAGAAGCTCCAAATCTTTGGGCACCTGATGTGAAGAGCCGACTCACTGGAAAAGACCCTGATGCTGGGAAAGAATGAAGATGGGAGGAGAAGGGGATGACAGAGGATGAGATGGTTGGATGTCATCACTGACTCAATTGATATGAGTTTGAGCAAACTCTAGAAGATGGTGAAGGACAGGAAAGCCTGGCATGCTTCAGATCATGAAGTTGCCTTAGCAACTGAAAAACAACAAACCTGTGAGAGCAGGGCACAAGTGCACACCTGGAAACATTGCACAGAGTGGTCTGTGTCCGCGGTCTGGCTCTGTTTGCAGGCTGCTGTGGGGCTCCATGAGGGCTGTATCAGTTGACTGTTGCTTCATAGCAAACAACCACAGTCTTCAGTTCAGTTCAGTTGCTCAGTCGAGTCCGACTGTTTGCAACCCCATGGACTTCAGCACGCCAGGCTTCCTTGTCCATCACCAACTCCCAGAGCTTGCTCAAACTCATGTCCATCGAGTCGGTGATGCCATCCAACCATCTCAATCAGTCTTGATGGTTTTAAAAACTCATTCATTAGCTTACAGTTCTGCATGTCAGAGGTCCTAGCACAGCATGGGTGGGTTTTCTGCACAGGGGTCCCTCAAGGCTAAAATCAAGGTATCAGCCAGGCTGCAATCTTACCTGAAGCTGAGGGGCCTTTTCTAAGCTCATGTAGTTGTGGCAGAATTCAGTTTCTTGAGGTCTCAGCACAGACTAAGGCCCCTGGGTCCTTGTTGACTATCAGCCACAGGCTCCTCACAGCCCCTAGAGGTCACCCATAATTCTCATTCCCTGGCCCCTCCAGTGATGGAGAGCCTCCCTGCTGTTAAATCCCTCTCGCACTTCAAACTCTTGAGGAACAGCCCAGTGCCTTTTAAGAGTTCCTCTGATTAGGTCAGATTTCCCCAGCATACTCTTTTCTTTAAAGTCAATTGATTTTGGATCTTAATGATGTCTGTAAGATCCCTTCACAACACGCTTCAAACACAATTCCTTCAAACACCTAGATCAGTGCTTGCCTGAATGCGTGGGAGAGGATGGGGATCTTGGAGACCATCTTGGAATCCTTCCCAGCAGGAGAGCACAGAACAGCCTGACGAACAGAAGCTGCTTCATAGGTATGTCCTCTTACAAAGACTCTCCCTTTCTCTGTACTCAGAGGTCCCAGTGGAGAGGAATCCATTCTGGAACCTTAAGGCATATGATTATACAGTGGCTTCTTAATCTGAGAGTGGGATTTGGGGAGGAGGGAGTGCTGGCCCATAAAACAATGACTCTGCATATTAATGTGCTGTACAGAGGTAGAGAGGCTGTGAAGAGCGGTACCCCACGCTGGTTCCCTGTCTTTCTCCTCTTAATAAGGTCTCTGCGGAGAGCATCTGCCCCAGAGGTGTGAGCCGGGCAGAGTCTAAGTTTGCCTCCCCCCTGCCACACAGCCCTGTGTTCTCTGCAGAATCTGCTGCTTTTGCCAGAGAAGTTGATTACTGAATAATGAATTATCGTTCTTTTTTCATTTTCCAGCCCTCTTCAGAAATGTGCCGCTACTTTTCTACTTATGGAGGCTCAAAATGGAAAGGAAAAGAGAAGATTCTTCTTTCATCCAGAGAGAGAAAGGAAAAAAAAAAAAAAAAAACAACAACCACAATCTTACCTAACAGCTCCATCTCACTCCCGGGGATGATAGTGATAATTGTTTTAATTAATTCAATTTCTAACTTCAGAGTAATTTCATTTCTTCCTTGACTGGATGATAATGTCTCCAATGAAGTGAAGTTTCACTAGATAATACCAGGCAGGGTCACTTGGTCAGATCAGAAAAGTCCTTGCCCTCTTGGTGGCGGGTGGGGTGGGGGCTGGGGGCATAGCCCAGAAATGAGAGTTCCACTCTAACAGAATAGAGCTGTTCCTGCATCAGAGAGCAGAGTTGTGCTCGGAAGTCTTCCCAGGGCCGTGGTGGAGGCTCCGCTATGCATCACAGGTGTGGGAGTTCTCCATAACATGAGAGTTATTCTCCCGGGAAAAGGGATGCATACAGGGAACTCAGAGGAGGCAGGTAGCCGTAGGTGAGAAACGGTTATGTCACAGACCAGAATTCATGCAGAGCAGAGTGAGCAGAAGGAGCTTCGGGTGCATCATGAAAACTGACCTGTGACCCAAGACCTGTCCTTAAGGTACTGTACCCCCAAATGAGAGTCCGAGGAAGGAAAAACTGACAGACAGCTGGTTCTGGGATATCACTGCCCCGGGGCCCTTCTTCAAGGGCCCATTATAAGCTGCACAACATCGCTGAGGTTCTATCATAGGGACCTTGGTATGTGTGAGAGCATGCGTGTGAAGGGGAGTGTGTGTGAGAGTATGTGAGAGTCTGAGTGTGTGTGCATATATGTGAGAGGGTGTTGCGAGGGTGTGTGTGAGAGTGGATGGTAAGTGTGTGTGTGTGTGTGTGTGTGTGTGTGTGTGTGTGTGTGATGCTGGAAGGAATTCTGACATAAGCCAGGTTGCCTGAGTGACCTTTATACCAGATTAAAATCCCCAAGGAGAAGGAATGGTAGGACCCGGCAGGGCACTGGTGGGAAGAAGCAGGAATGGATTCAGTACTTAGTAAACAGAGGCAACTGAATCAGGTGACTGGGGAAAGAGAGGGGGAGAGTGGAAGTCAGGAGGCATCTGAGCTTCTGACTTGAGCAGCTGGGTGAAGAGCGGCCCCTAAAGGGGCAGGATGGGTGGGAGGGAGGCTCAAGAGGGAGAGAATATATATATATAAAGAGGGCATGGAAACCCACTCAAGTATTCTTGCTGGAAAATCCCATGGACAGAGGAACCTGGTGGGTTACAGCCCATGGGGTTACAAAGAGTCAGACACGACTGAGCAACTAAGCATATATATATATAGTTATAGACTGATTTGCAAAGTTGTATGGCAGAAATCAACACAACATTGCAAAACAATTATCCTCCAATTTAAAATAAAACAGATAATAGAGAAAAATTAAAGCAAGGTTGATGGGATATCATTTAAAACAAGTGTATGCTTTTCAGGAAACTACATGGGTCTTCAAGAAATACTTCTGTCTTCAGAGTCTGCAAAAGCCTTACGTCTGCCATCATTCACACACTGACCTACCAAGAATATAAGAAAGCATATTTCTAACATGCTTTAATCAGTTTCCTCTCTCTGATCTGTCTTCCTCTGTGTCTACCAGACTTCTTTCTGTCCTGTGTTTTGAGCACCCCACCTCAATGATCGTGTGTACCCTTCCTGTTAAGTCAGCATCATCTCCACAGTTTGTTAGCTCAAAACTGAATGTATCTGGAGATACCCCCAGCTGTTTGCTGACTTGAACTTCATAAAACTAAGGATCTAAGACTGAGTAATTCTATAGTTTTTATATTGTTTAAAACTTTGTTAGCTTGATACCTACTAGGGAAGCTCTAGAATATCAAAAATTAAATAGAAATTAAAATAAAAGCCAAGGTTTCTTTTGAGAGATCTTGCCCCTCTCCATTATTAGCATATTCAGGTAACTACCTCAGTAGAACCTGGTCTTCGATGGGAGCTGGTAGCTCCTGGGAGGTTAAATATATTGTTGGGGGTGGAGGGGTGATGAGATGACATCACTCTCCAACTTCAGTTAGAAATGGCCTGGAAAAGACAGGGGATATTGAGACTTGGAGACCAGGGGAGTGGGAAGAGACAGCTTCCTTGAAAGGGGGGCAGGCAGGCACAGGACCGGATAGAGCACACAGCGCTGTGTCACCGGAGGCTCCAGCTGAGAGAGGGACTGTCTTTTCAGATGGTCCATTACTGGAGGATTACAATTTTAAAAATTAACTCACCCCCTTATGAGAGGGACCAGATTGAAGGCAATATGCTGCTTTGTTTCCTAGTTCACTTCCATGGCAAACAAGGCTCTAAAAATGCTCTGCAGAACTAAATCATGAATCATGCAAGAGAGAGCAGTAAAGTCCAGATGAAGGGCAGGCTGCTGTAATAAACTCCCAGAAAAACCTCAGGAAGGCTACCACCGGCAAGGAGCTGAAGGGGCAAACACTGTGCAGTGAGAGTTGTGGAAATGTATAGAAAGACAAGGGCAAGAAACCTGAGGGCTGAGAAAATTGGGGGTGGGGGAGGTGGGAGGATCAGGTTATAAGGAGCAAAAAGAGAGGCCATGAATCTCATCCTATGAACTGTGAGGTGTCCCTGTAACAGGTCTGGATCATGGTGGACTGGTGTCCCTTGAAGGGCATATGAAGAGTTTACTTGCAGACACAGGTCAGATCACCCCTGGCAACCCCAACATCTTTCTCTGGCATCTAGATCCTCAGTGTCATAGAGATGAGCAGCCTCCAACTCAGACATCATAGAAGGAAAACTCTAGGCAAGCCAAGTGAGTGAACCCAGTTAGGCATAGGAAAAGCCATTTATCTGGATTTCACGATTGATGGAAATGTGGATGCAGACAAATATTTCTCTACCATCAGGAAATCTGCAGTGTGATAGAATGTCTGAGGGCCTCTGGCACTCAGCCTCAGTGTTGGAAACCGATAGCATGTGGAGGGAGAGGGGGCAAGCTGGATGGTAATGATGCGGCCACACTGCCTACAACCCACTGCTAGCAAAGGAGATTGAGTGGCCTATGGCTGCCACATGCAATGGTCAAAAGAATCTGTACTAATTTTCATATGGTGTCTGCCAATTTTTAAAAAGTTCAGATTTTAAAGGTAGAAATAAAATACCTAGGAAGGTTGCATTCAACCTGTATGCAGTCAGTTTTAAATTTCTTATCTGGTTCAATACCCTCATTTTATAAATAAGAAAACTGAGGCCCATGGAGAAGTGTCTGATCCTCTGCTACACTGTGAATGAGGCCAAGGCTACACCTAGAGCTTAGATCTTCCTTTCTGCAGGCCTCCTGCCATCTCCCAGCTTCTCTGGCTGCATTAGGATCCTCTCTCAGAATCTGTTTCAGCCTCTTTACTGCCCCCTGGCAGTCAGAAGCATCATCGCACTACTCCGCTCACCCCATGGCAAATAGATGGGGAAACAATGGAAACAGTAAGTAAGGAAGTAGATGGGGAAACAGTGGCTGACTTCATTTTTCTGGGCTCCAAAATCACTCCAGATGGTGATTGCAGCCATGAAATTAAAATACACTTACTCCTTGGAAAGAAAGTTATGACCAACCTAGACAACATATTAAAAAGCAGAGACATTACTTTGCCAACAAAGGTCCGTCTAGTCAAGGCTATGGTTTTTCCAGTGGTCATGTATAGATGTGAGAGTTGGACTATAAAGAAAGCTGAGCCCCAAAGAATTGATCCTTTTGAACTGTGGTGTTAGAGAAGACTCTTGAGAGTCCCTTGGACTGCAAGGAGATCCAGTCAGTCAATCCTAAAGGAGATCAACCCTGAATGTTCATTGGAAGGACTGTTGCTGGAGCTGAAACTCCAATACTTTGGCCACCTGATGTGAAGAGCCAATTCATTAGGAAAGACCCTGATGCTGGGGAAGATTGAAGGTAGGAAGAGAAGGGGATGACAGAGGATGACATAGCTGGATGGCATCACTGACTCAATGAACATGAGTCTGAGCAAACTCCAGGAGATGGTGATGGACATGGAAGCTTGGTGTCCTGCAGTTCACGGGGTCACAAAATGTCAGACATGACTGAGTGACTGAAAAACAATAGCCCCACTCAGGAATCTTCCCTGAACATCACATATTCTACCTGCCCAAAGGAAACAAAACAAGATAACTTACCCATTCCTCTAGGACCTATAGTGGTTTAAATGACGCCCCCCTAAATATATTCATGTCCTAATCCTCAGAACCTATAAATGCCATCTTATGTAGAAGGAGTATCTTTGCACATGTCAAGTTAAAGACGTCGAGATGAGATCCTTCTGGGTTAGCCATGTGGGCCTGAAACCCACTGATGGGCATTCTTACAACAGGGAGGCAGAAGAAGATTACGTGGACAACAGAGGCAGAGGTTAGAGTGATGTGGCCCTTAGTTAAGGAATGCTGGCAGCCACCAGCAACCAGAAGAGGCAAAGTGTGCATTTCCTCCAGGGCCTCCAGGGGAAGTACATTCCTGCCAAACTTTGACTTCAGACATCTGGCCTCTAGAACTATGAGAGAATAAAGTGTGATTTGTTATGGCAGCCACAGAAAACCAACACAGGGTGCTTCCTTCTCCAGGGAATAGGAATTTCCTGGGAGACTAAAAACAATCTGTTGACTACTTCATTTATACAGGGCGCATATGTTTTTTCCAATCCCCGTATCACTCATTCCCTGAAGGAGGGCAGGGCAACCCACTCCAGTATTCTTGCCTGGAGGATCCCATGGACAGAAGAGCCTGGTGGGCTGCAGTCCATGGGGTCGCAAAGAGTTGGACACCACTGAGTGACTAAGCACACATACAACTCTTTACAATAGGGGCTATCTCTTCTCCCACCCCGAACCCCAACTCATGACACAGACAGGGAAGTGGAGGTACTGTGAAGCCCACAGCTCCTAAGCAGTACAGCCAAGATTTTGAAACTGTGTACGGCCCCTGTGTCCTTGTCTTTTGAGGGAAAAGACTGACTCCAGAGTTAATGATTGAGAATGTGAAGATGTAGAAACAAACAACAGCTATTGGGCTGGGGAGCTGGTAACAATTTAGACCATAATTCTGTCACATAGCAGAATCACTGAACTCCCAGTTTCCTGAAAGATAGAAATAAAGGATTGGCGCACATTCCTAAATTGTTTTTATACAAAGCAGACCCCCTCTAGATGAAAACTGCTGACCACAAGAATTTAGAGCCTAGACTAGTGAAACCAGAAGGAAGATGATGCTTGAAACTTCACTTTGATGCCATCCAATCTGAGCATTGTCCATGAGCTGATCACGCCCTGCTCCTTGAACACTGTAAAACTTCTCACTACCCCCTCCAGGGTGGGTCAAACAGTCTCGAGGGCATGAGCCCACTGTGGCCCCCTTTGCCTGGCAAAGCAATAACAGATATTCTTCTCTACTCTGCCCCAAACCCTGTCTCCGTGTTTCTATTAGGCATCTGTGAACAGAGGCCAGATTTCGGCAACAATGTGAAGCCCCCACTTTTTATTCTCATGGCCCTGCTCATATGGAACTTCCTCAAATAAGCTCTTGTAATATAATACTGAGCTTCCTTAGCTCCACAAAGCAGCTCTGAAGGTGGGAATCTCCTACTGTTAGAACAGATCAGTGCAAACATTTTTTTTTTTGAACAATGGCCAAGTTTTAAATTTAATATTTTAGGCAAAATTATGCCAATATTACAGAAAGAGCAGTGCTTGGTGGGCAAATGCATATCACTTTCAGATGCAGGCACTACTGAACTGTATCCTGAATCATCATGAGGAGAGTCTCAATTCATGCACTGATAACTTGATTTTTTTCAGACTCTGGGAATAACCACCACACGAATGTATGAAGTAAGGAAAACATAACTTCACACGAATAGAGTAAAGGCAAAGCACAGATTGACCAACACTGGGATAGGCTTTACTAAAGAAAAGGGAAACACCTAGAATCATCTGATGTTTAAGTAACTAGAAATAATTTGAGAAGTTGATTCTGATCCAGAGAAATAAGACCTAAGTGTGATGTTAAATAGTAATCTTGTTTAGATAATTGAATTTAGTCTCTTTGAGACTCAGTTTTCAAATCTATAAAATGTAAGAATAGAAATAATGTGTACATATCATATGATCAGGTTGTAGTTCACATCTGGTTCCTGATAAACAGTAGCTATTAAATAATTACTATCACTGTTGTTTGTTGTCCTGACTCTTCCCAATTTTATCATACAAAAATGTAATTCGAATATTCTGTAAGAGGATATAATGAAAATTATCCAATCACCAGTTTAATTTCTCTTTTTATAGTTACACAGAAAATTGTAATTCCACACCAGAAATAAGCACCCTTTCAAATTATCCTTTAAAATAACTTGTTGCGAGCATACATAAATTCACTCCACATATAATATTCTTTCAATTGACTTAGAGATGTGAAGGCAGACTTGTTAGAGGGGAAAAAAATCTATAAAGGCTACACTCATTCATCCACTAGCTATTTATGGAGGAATGTCTCCAGAATCAATGCAAAGTACAATAATTGCCCTAAGAGTTTTGAGTAAAATGCTATGGGATTATAAACAGAAATAACACAGTCAAGTTTGTTAGTTAGGGAAATGTGAATTCAAAAGAGGGAGAATTCCTTTCCAATACTTTATGGGGCTGGGGGAGGGGAAATGAATGATGGGGAAGAAAGTACAGCTTACAGAGATACTCTGCAAAGGAGGTAGTTTCCAGTTGAACCTTAAAGAAGAAGGCAGACTTCAACATGGGAAGCAAGAGTTTTCTACACAAAAGATAGAACCAAAAATTCTAGATGTCTGTGGGAAGCAGCAAATAAGTCTGTTTTGATGGGGCAAAGAGTATATCAAAGTGAATATTTGATTTGCTATTGGACAGGTAGGTAACAGAGAACTCACATATGACCTGAGTATTTTGAACCTATTTGTTAGATACTGATGTCCTTAACACCCTTAGTAGAGCAGAGATATGATCAGAAATGGGCATTTTGTAACTTGGGGGTGTAGCCTGTGTTGGTGGGAATGGAAACAGAAGGGCCACATAGGAGGCTTGATCATCATCTAAGTGAAAGGAGAATGATGATCAGCTAGTCAGGAGACAGTGAAGTGGGAAGGGAGTGAAAGACAAGAAGGAATAGCCAGAAGATGTGGTGGTTCAAGCAAGGATGCCCAAGAAAATCTTCTGGTAGTAACAAGAATAAGGAACACAGAACGAAGAGTAGACTTGTCTGGAAGAATTGCTATGCTTAGTTTGGGATGCATAGAGATGCCCACCATACAAATGAAAACAAAACAAAACACCCTTAGTTTAGAAGAAACCTTGACCTTGGAGATGGAAAACAGCATTCTGCAAAAGGTAATGATTTTTAGCCTTGAGAAATCTCAGATTACTGAGACTACAAGGAGAAAGAAAGAGGAGACAGGCAGGCTCTAGGTGGCGATGTCTGATTTCAGAGAGGTAGGAGTAGATTAACAAGGGTAGTCTGAGAAATAGAAGGAAAATGAAACTTGTCCATTGTCTCTAGTCTTTGAAAATGAGGAAGGTAGAGATATTTTACAGGCCAAGCTCTAAGAGAAAGCTGCTGTTGCTTTTGCCAATGCTGTTTCTGTCTGGAATGCCTACCTCACCTCCACCTTCCTCCATCTACTCCAAGTCCGTTAAACTATGAGGCTCACTGTGAATGCCACCTCCTCTGTGAGACCATCCTAAGCCAGGTCCTGAGAAAGAGTGATCTTATCCTCTTTCTGCTATAGGAATTCTCAGTCTACATTATCATTGCTTCCAGTCATGTGGTCATATGGTAGGCTTTCTCCAAATGCTTGTTGATGGGAGCAGGGCCAGGATTGAAGGCATAAGAGAAGGAGCTAGTCTTGGTCAGCAGGAAAGATACTTTTATTCTAAAATAGGAGACAAGGGAAGTCTTCTATGCTCAGTATCTAGGGTTAACAGGCTTTTCAAGGGCTTCCATAATATTTGGGACCAAAAAACAAACCAAAAAAATCCCTCCAAAATATGAAAAAATGAAAAGGAAAAATAATAAATGTTTAAGTATCTACAAATGTTATTATATCAAATAGTCTGAGAAAATTCAAGTCACCTCTTTGATAATTAGTATCTACAAATGTTATTATATCAAATAGTCTGAGAAAATTCAAGTCGCCTCTTTGATAATTGAACATAAATGTGATTTCATGTCAGGTGTGGTGCATTAAATACATACATAAGAGACAAACAGGTTTGATATGATTTGAGGTGGTGCATCCACCTCAAAGAGTAGGCATGCCCAGAACCCAGGAGTGCCTGAACCCATACTGAGAGAAGGCCACCAGAGGAATTTTGAAGTGGAGAGGACAGAAGTAACAATGCCTACTTTACAGGTCATCTATGCAGGCTTGGATTTCACATACGTCATTAAAATAAAGGTGTGATGTTATGGTAGTCCCATGCAAATATTCTCTTCCTGGAGCCTGGTTACTACCTCCAACTCATCCTTATTTCATTTGCAGCAATGACAGGGAGGCAGGTCTACCAATCAAGTCCTTCGGAAGCAAAGATCAGCATCTGTGATCCTGGCAATCTAGTGATCTCAGCCCAAACCTTACAAAGAAGTACTTGATTATGATAAAAACTATAATTATTAATAAAGAAATGTAGACCAAACAAGCTACATAGAATAGCCACAAAGAATAATTATGATATTTTCAGAAACAAGCTACCACTTGCTAGACAACTCACTAGGCAACTTTCAGCCTGCAGTAAATCTATACACTTAGCTTTGCTGTCTTTATAAAATACATTAATGAAGTAATAGCAATATGGCTGCTGAAAAGATGCAATGTCTAGATGAAACCTTAAGGGAATTTTATAAAGTAAAGCAATCAGATGAAGATAAACAGTGCCCTTTCCCTTAAAAAAAAATTGCTATGGAGTTTTTTTTTAAATTAATTTCCAATTTAAAAATTATTAAAAATGGGACTACATGCACAAAATATAATCTCATTTATGAAAATGACAGCCTCAAATCCTATTTCAAGCCCAATTTTCAATACATGGAAGCTGTTCATGAGCATGAGTCATATTAGGATATTCTTATTAAAATTACCACAGTCTGTGGAGAAAAGTAGCTTTCTGAAGTATCCCATAGGTGCAAAAATTGTAAGTTTTAAAATTAGCATTCAATTTTCTGAAATATATTGTTGGGTTTCCTAAGACTGTACATTGGAATCATATAGGTACCATATATATTAAATATATATAAATTTAAAGTTTTATGCAGTTCTTCAGTTCAGTTCAGTCACTCAGTCATGTCTGACTTTGTCACTCCATGGACTGCGGCACTCTAGGCCTCCTTGTCCGTTACCAACTCCCAGAGTTTACTCAAACTCATGTCCATTGAGTTGGTGATGCTATCCAACCATCTCATACTCTGTCGTCCCCTTCTCCTCCCGCCTTCAATCTTTCCCAGCATCAGGGTCTTTTCAGATGAGTCAGTTCTTTGCATCAGGTGGCCAAAGTATTAGAGTTTCAGCTTCATCATCAGTCCTTCCAATGGATATTCAGGACTGATCTCCTTTAGGATGGACTGTTTGGATCTCCTTGCTGTCCAAGGGATTCTCAAGAGTCTTCAATACCATAGTTTAAAAGCATCAATTCTTCACTGCTCAGCTATCTTTATAGTCCAACTCACATCCATACATGACTATGGAAAAACCATAGCTTTGACCAGAGGACCTTTGTTGGCAAAGTAATGTTTCTGCTGTTTAATATGCTGTCTAGGTTTGTCACAGCTTTTCTTCCAAGGAGCAAGCGTCTTTTAATTTCATGGCTACAGTCACCATCTGCAGTGATTTTGAAGCCCCCCAAAATAAAGTCTCTCACTGTTTCCCCATCTATTTACCACAAAGTGATGGGACCAGATGCTATGATTTTAGTTTTCTGAATGTTGAGCTTTAAAACCAACTTTTTCACTCTCCTCTTTCACTTTCATCAAGAGGCTCTTTAGTTCTTTTTCGCTTTCTGCCATAAGGGTGATGTCATCTATGTATCTGAGGTTATTGATATTTCTCCCAGCAATCTTGATTCCAGCTTGCACTTCATCCAGCTCAGCGTTTCTCATGATGTACTGTGCATATAAGTTAAATAAGCAGGGTGACTATATATATATACAATATACATACTCCTTTCCTGATTTGGAAGCAGTCTGTTGTTCCATGTCCAGTTCTATCTGCTGCTTCCTGACCTGCATACAGATGCAGTTCTTAACATAATTATATGATAATTTTATATTCCATATCTGAGATTGTTTCAGTTTCTCTACATATGCATCTTTGTCTCTGATTATTTAAAATGAAAAATCTCACTGATGTTTTATTGCTGTCTCTCTAAGAAGAGAAATACAGAGGCAACTACCTTCCCTGGCTGGCCATCAACTGCTGCCACATTCTTTTCACATTTTCCTCAAGAAATTGCATTTATGAAAATCAGCAGCCATGGGGGTAGGTATTATAGGAATCTGAAATGAGGAGGCAAAGATAAAGTTTGAAACCAATGGTCATTTCAAAGGGCAAATATAAGGCCAGGTTTAATTTTTGTTTTAAAAACCAGGCATTTTCTCAACCTCTTGTGTATTGTCCTAGATATAAAGCTGTGCCTTGGAATATCTCCCTTCCCTGAAACCATACTAAAGAATCAAGAATATATGTCAGCTTCTTCAGACTGCTGTGGAGTTGGCAAAGGGACGGCACTCATGCAGAGTGACAGGGAGAGTCAGGCTGGCAGTCTGTAATTGCCCCATTTGCACTTTAATGGTTCTCTCTGCTGACTTCCATTTTGCAGAACTTCTTTTAATGATCAACAGGCTATATACAAGGTACTTACTGTGATTTTAAAACTTTTAAAACTACTTAGAGCCACTTACACATTTGGGAAGAATTCGATTTGCAGGGACCACACTACATCATTAGTTGGGTGAATATGCATTTTAAAGATTACACATTAATGAGACCAAGTAAAATTTGGTCATTTGAACAACTGACCAGGCATGCAAATGCTGGGACTCTATGTACAAAAGGAAGTTCTTAATTGGGTCATTGATTTGCATAATTAAAGCAATTCCCTTGGTGTTCTGCTTTAGTCTGACTATAAAATTCACTAGACCATGGAAGAGGGTCTACGTGTCAATCAGAATGATGACAGATCTTAACCCTTTCCCTGCCCAAATTGTACCTGCAGGTTATTTGGTTATCTCCCTGTGATGTACCCAGTATACTAGATCATTGAGAATTTTTCTCTTATGTTTAGATTGGGGAAACACGGAGTCAGAGTCACAAGTTTTGAGTCTCG
Organism: Odocoileus virginianus; assembly: GCF_023699985.2. Taxonomy (NCBI): domain Eukaryota; kingdom Metazoa; phylum Chordata; class Mammalia; order Artiodactyla; family Cervidae; genus Odocoileus; species Odocoileus virginianus. The sequence goes on along the minus strand of NC_069684.1, from coordinate 21,234,707 downwards.
ATTTCTTGACTACACTCATTGAACTCAGGAAAAGAATGTGGAAGGGAGGCCAAAAGAGTGGACTATGTAGAAGTTAAGAGAATACATTTTTGATCTAAAGTTTGTGGCTACTGGGCTGTGTGACTCTCATCAGTCATGTCCCCTTCTCCATCCCTCAGAAGACCTTAGGTAGAATGACCAGAGGTATCAAGGTGAGGGCCAAAGGAAAGGATCTGGATTAGATAAAATCACTTCCTAAAGCTCGAATGTGGCTGAGCTCAGCAGAGTAGGTTTGGAGAACCCTTCTCAAGTATCAGAATGAATCATATGAAAAGGCCGTTTTCTCTGACAAAACAAGTGGCCATTTTATATGGTTCAATTTAGTTATAAAGTGTGTTTTGCTGGAGTTTCCTAACTGGGTCTTAGAGGTTCAGATGCTGATCTCCTTCAATACATTTTCTCAATGTATGTTGGTTTTAAATAACAACTTTATAAGTAAAAGCTGGTATAGCATTTGATAGCTTATGAATTGCTTCAACACATTTAATCTGATTGAATCCTCACAGCCTTATCAGAAAAAAAACCCATTATCATTTCTGGGCTCCCAACACATGGCACTATTCTATTTATTCTCCTTTTCATGGTCCATTCCTTTTCTAACTTCCTAACAGGCTTTTCTGTGTTGGCTGCTTATTTAAGGGTGAGCATTTCTCAAGGCCCAAGCCTCATTTCTCTTCTCTACCCCAGAAACATCATCCATTTTTACACTAATGACCACATTTTTATCTCCTACCTGGACCTTTTCTCTAAACTCTACTTCCACTATTCAAACTGCCAGATGGACACCTGGTACTTAAGTTTGCAGCCTCACCTCAAACTCAACTACTTTATAACTGAATTCATCATTTCTTTTCCCTCCTCCCTTCAACCTTTGTGGTTCTTCCTTCTGACTTTTGTACTCCATTAATAGTATCGTCCTTCTCACAGGAACCTAAATTCAATATGCGCATCATCCTGAACTCCTCTTTCTCCCTTGTCTTCCATATTTCATCAGTTACCAAGGTTTTCTCATCATTTCTTCATAATTTCTCTCCAGCCACAGGGTCAGAAAATAGAGACAATCACTAGATAATTTACCCATTATTATCTGAATGCACTCTTACTTTACTCGCCCAAGGAAGACACTGATGAATTTTCCCATGTTCCATAACATTTGTGCCCTTTGAGTGGTAAAGTGAAAAAAGTGCAAGTGTTAGTCACTCAGTCGTGTCTGACTCTTTACAATCCCATGGACTGTAGCCCACCAGGCTCCTCTGTCCATAGTATTTCCCAGGCAAGAATACTGGAGTAGGTTGCCATTTCCTTCTCCAGGGGATCTTCCTGATCCAGGGATTGAACTGGGTCTCCTGCATTGCAGGCAGATTCTTTACTGTCTGAGACATGAGGAAAGCCAATTCAAATTCAAGAGCATCAGGTAAAAAAATAAGCAGACAAAGCCTTCCCTGGGGGCTGTTTAGCTTGGGGCTGCTGGGTTGGGGAACTGAGGTAGAGAGGGGCTTTTGGACAGTTAACTTGGGGAATCCAGACTTTAAATTCACAACACTAAATAAATGGGAGACCCCAAGGAATTCCAAGGAAGTATACAGACTTACAGAGGAAGATTGATTTGGCTCTGAGATCCTAATTTCCTGCAATTTCAAACATTATTTTAGCCCTCAAGACAAAGAAAGTGATACATTGCAACTGTCAGAACAACAACAAAGCAACCCCTATTTCATTTTTTTTCTGTTTCTTCTTCCTGAGTAGTAGAGGCACACGTTGCTAATTTCAGATTAGGTTGATGAGAAAGATAATGTAAAATTTTTAAAAAGTAAACTAACTGAATTAGATGATTGGGAACGATGCAAACATGACCTAGAGAAAGACACAGCAGAGAAAGAGTGGTCACCTAGGAGATGCTCCATACCCTCAGGTCTCAGCAATTGGTTGCAAAATTATTATAATAATCAAGTTACACATATAATGTATGTAAAGTTCAAATCAGGGGACACAAGGCTGATGCATACATTAGGGAGAGCAATGATGTTTCAGATATCAAAACCATACATGTCCAAGTGGTGTTCGTAAGCTCCATACGTTGACACTTTATTCCCAAAGTGGTGACAGAGCAGAGAGATTCAGACAGACTTGGAGTTGTGTTTTTCCATTACCAATTGTCATATGACTTCACTTTTAGGTTTCAGCTTCTTTATCTCTACATCATGGGATTTAATGATGAGGTCTACCTCATAAGTTGTAAGGATTTAGTGAAATACTGCATGGAAAGCACTTAGCTTTAGTAGACTTTAGTAAGAATCCAATTACTCATAGCTTTATCATCATAGTGTTATCATCCTGTTTTCATGTAAATGTGCACTGAGAAATAAAGTCAAGCTGAGGAGAGTGTTATTGTTAGGCAAATACTCATACTTCTTAACCTACAGTCACAGTTATTCAGGTGCAATGAGGATAGATGCGAGTGTATTGGTAATAGTTTTAGCAGGTGAGCGCAGAGCTCTTTTGTGTTTAAGCACAATAATTTAGTGTGTTTGAAAAACTCACAGTAACTTTCAGCAAATTATTATTCATTATGGTATATTATATGATGGAATACTCTAACAAAAGCATGAAGCTTGTCAGTCCTAAGCCTTAGGGTGAGTCTCATTTGATTTAAAGAGCCATGGTTGGTGTCCAGCTAAAGCAGGTCTCCCCAGTCTCTATGATAGAAATGCCAGTGATTCCCAAGGAGAAGACAAGAAGATTAATGCCTCAACATACCTACTTGAACTACTATAAAAGCTATTCAAAGGGCACCCCAATCAGTCAGTCAGTTCAGTTGCTCAGTCGTGTCCGACTCTTTGAGACCCCATGAATCGTAGCACACCAGACCTCCCTGTCCATCACAAACTCCCGGAGTTTACTCAGATTCATGTCCATCAAGCCGGTGATGCCATCCAGCCATCTCATCCTCTGTCGTCCCCTTCTCCTCCTGCCCCCAATCCCTCCCAGCATCAGGGTCTTTTCCAATGAGTCAACTCTTCGCATGAGGTGGCCAAAGTATTGGAGTTTCAGCTGCAGCATCAGTCCTTCCAATGAACACCCAGGACTGATCTCCTTTAGGATGGACTGGTTAGATCTCCTTGCAGTCCAAGGGACTCTCAAGAGTCTTCTCCACCACCAGAGTTCAAAAGAATTAATTTTTCGGTGCTCAGCTTTCTTCACAGTTGGATGCATTTAATCCAGGAAGTGGGGAGGGGCTCTTCTGTATATTCCTCTCATGAGATGGAAGAAATGGAGGATTCTCTTTTCACGGCCAGTGTTATGACACCAACATACTGATCATTCAGTACATAAGCAAGGTGTGGGAGAGGAGACCATAAGACTTCAATATCTCACAAGGAAAAGGCTTATAAGAGGTTAAAGAACTTTTTTCAAATTATAAATACATCTATTTTATTTATTATTTATCTATTATTATTTTTTTATTATTTATTATTTTATTATTCCAGAGACCAGAATTCTTTAAAGCTAAATGAACAGTTAATGGGCTACTTTATGTTATATCTTTGTATCATCATTAAATTTGAGAGTGCTCTCTTAAGGATGCTGGAAGGCAAGATGGTTTCAGTTTTTTGTATTATTGTTATTGTTCTTTCATTAATATCCAATGAATTATTCCTAAAGAATTAACAAAGGCACTGATGATACCAGGTTCCTCTTTTCCACTACCTCAAATGTAGAAAACAGCATTTTTGGAAATCCTTTTTTTGCCCCCCCAAACTCATTTCTTTGATCTTCATTTGGCCTCAAACTGATCCCTCCCCACCCTCCAATGAACATTAGAAGGAGGAGGAGGCTGGAGAGGAAGTGAGAAGGTTGGAAGAATATCGTGGTATTCACAGCCTTTCCCTACTCCTGCCCATCACTAGAGGAAGGGGCTCCAATACATAACCAAGACAACACCACACCTCTCATTCCTTTGTCCTTTTATATACAACTGCTTAAATTAGCTTTATGTTTCCAGAAGATAGAAATAAGGTCTATTTTCAAACTGTGTTCAGGATCTAGCACCTTGCTTAATCAATGTTAAATAGTAACAGTGCATTTTAATTGGCCTACTTTCAGAGCATCAGATTAAATTATTCTGCTAATTAATTGGTTGATCTCATATTTCACTTGTATTGTCAGGTTATTATTTTTCCCTTAAGGACTCAAGATACCACTGACAGTTCAAATACTTCTTCATTAATTATCATGTCTTAGATTTCACATAATCTTATTATAATTATTTTGATATATTTATTGAGGACCAGCATGTATTATGAGTGATTAAGAACAGAGAATTAGTTTCACCCTTCTCACTAATATGCACATTGGTTCATTGCTCAAAATCCAATGAAAGGTATACTTGGCTTGGCAGAAGACAGCCTTCAATTAGGTTTAATTGGTTAGACATTAAACTAGTTTCATGTAAGTGATCGATAAACATTTTATAACACTGGATCAAGTTTTTGTTTCACTAGCCAAATGTTTCCTGTTAATCGGCTCATCCTGTCTTCCCTCGGTAGCTGTGATATATAACTAGACCACTCGCTGCACTTTAAGAGAGAACCAGGCAAATTGGTAGGTTTAAAGGGAAAAAGAAGCAAGTCAGAGGATTTGAAAGTCAACACAGGTCAAGTGGCTAAAGAAACTGAGTTTAGCTTGGAAAACAGAAAATGTGGTGAGACACAAAAGCTACATGAAGTATTTAGAAGTATTTACATAGATAATAAATGGATTGATTTCATGTAACAGAACAAAGTCCAATGGGTGGATGTTACAGGGAGAAAACATTTTGCACAATATAAGAAAAAAATAAGCAAAATGCTAGAATAATATATACATTGGAGGACCCTTACAGAGAGTCCCCTGTCACTCCTGGAGGCGCTGCAGCTAATTTTTTTAAATTCAATTAGTAATTATGAATGCCTACTATGTGAGAAGCACTTATAATTTGCATGTAAGGCAATAAATAAATTAATTAATTAAATGCTATTAAAAAAAAAAAAAAAACACAGGGTCTACCTTCAAAGCAGGCCCTGGTGCTCAGTAAATGTCAGTGGATTCCCAAAGTCTAAGTTCCTTGAGGATGAGAAAAATACACCAAGTATAGTTTTACAGTGTACCCTGGGGAGATACACAGCTCTGCCTATGAAGCCGCTTCTTCTCATGAGTCTCATAGGAACTAGTCCTTCGTGTCACGGTCTCTACGTGTTTGCCTTAACTCACTCTAGATAAATTGCTTCTTGGTGTTAATATTTTTGTTAAATGTCTAACTACCCGATAGGTTCCCAAGGACCAAGAGCGGTCTTTCTAGAGGCCTCCTGTGTCTGCTCTCCCCCTCCTCCTCATACTCAGTGGACCGCTTCCTTTCTTTCACCTAATCCACAGTTTGTTTGCCCCTCTTGTACTATGAGGCAGAGGGGAAAATAACAATGACCCAACACTCATCTGCACTCGCAACAAACAGAAGTTGTTGCCAAGGCAACCGCACCAGAGAGTCCTGCATCCAGCCAACAGGGTGTGAAGGGAGTTTGAGATGAGCTCACTTGAGGAGCAAGGGGACCCTTCAGGAGAAAAGCTGCCCTGATAAAGGAACCAAGGATTTGTCATTCCAAGGGATAGCTTTATCTCTTTCACAATAAAGAGAAAAGCTTGTGAAAGCCCTGAAAGCAGGCAGGTTGGGTAAACGAGATGGGATTTCAAAGGATCTCGTTCAATTAATCTGACTGCGGGTAGATCAGAACAGTTGTGCTTGTGGGAACATGCAGAGGGCAGACTTTAGGGCAAGGAGACAGAAGAAAAGGTGTCAGTGCATTAAACATACTTCTGAACCACTGTGTACACTCTAACAGGAGTGACTGCCTTCATTTCTACAATGCCTTTTGTCCAGGATCCTTCAAGCACAGCATAGATATTACCTCCCTGGGCTTCCAAACACCCCTGTGAGCCTCAGCAGATCAAGGGTGGGGATTATTTTACAGATGGGAAAACTGGCACTCAAAAACAGCATATGTGCCAAGGCCCATTCACAAAGCAGTAGCACAGCCAGAAACAGGATGCAGGTAAAAATAACAATACATTTCTTTCTTTTTTTTGTTGCTTCTTAACATCTTCCCTACTGGATCGAGATCTAGTTTACAAAACAAGTTTAAAGAGCCAGATTCTTCCCTTTCCCCCAACATGGTGTGTTTATATTCTCTGAATGTAATTGTTTAAGCCCTGACACTGTGGACAGAGAGAAGAGTCAAGGGTGGGCTTGTGGACTAGAGAGATCACATGAAAATGTCCCTGAATAGTATTGCAGCTGCTCTGGACTTTGCTCTCCTGGTTTACTGGCAGCAATTTTAGGGGATTCATTTTGGCACCACCCAACCATGCGCATTCTCAATCTGGGAATCTTAATCAATAAACAAATGTTTATTGATTTCCTACCATGTTCAGACCTAGTGCTAAATAACAAATGTTAGCTTTGGTACTCTCCTGCCCCAAAATACTATATATCTACCACAGAGCCTTCTACAGAAGAAGTACTAAAAACATGTAGTGAACAGTAAACAAACAGAGAAAATGAAAACGAAGACACCATAGACCATATGGCAGAAGCAGAGCACAGCAGGGTTCTGAAAAAGTGGAGTATTGGGACTTGAAGCCAGGGGAGCCTTGATCAAGGAGGGGTCCTTGAACCAACTGTCAGAGGCTCGTTCTCTGAATGGAATCATATGGCACCAGTTACAGATGAGACAGATCTTTCTCATACCATTTCACAGTATCTTTCACATGTGCTTCAGTGAAAACATACGATGAATAAATGGATGGGTGAATCAACATCCCAAGACAGTCATCACCATCAGTGTCATCAGCATGACCAACACCATTATCTAATGCTGTCTACCACTGTAGCAGAAATTCATAGCTAATACTCAGTTAATGAGACCTCTAAGTTCTCACACAGTACAGAAGGCCGAGATCTGGGCAAGTCTTGTCTCTGGCCCCTTATGCCCTTATGTCCTTAGGACAAGGCTCCAAGTCTCTGCCTCTTCCTTTATAAAATATGAATGAAATAATTATATTTACCTCAGTGGTTTTTGTAGGGATGAAATTAAATAATGCAAGCAAAGATGCCTTGCAAACTGTAAAACAGTGTACAAATATCAGTCATTATTGCCATCAGTAATGTAACTTAGCATGGCATGAATTGATGTCACATGTTCCATACTTTCCCCACCAAAGTACAGTCATATATCACAGGTCATTTAAGACAAGTAAGTCAAAGTTGATGTAAAATTATTTTGTTCCAAGGTCTAACAGCCAAAAGTGGAGTCATGTTTCAGACTCCTGGCCTGAACCCCTTCCACAAAGCAGCTCCTAGAAGGACAACTTAGCAGATTTGTGTTGTAAGGCTAGAAGCTGAATGTTTGCCTTTCTCCCTTCTCTGTTCTCCTCTCTCAGTGTCTCCACATCAAAGCAGGATTGGAAACATTTTTTCAGTTGTTTCTTGTCTCTATCCTCACTCAAGACCAGATGCTGCTTCTTTTTACTGAAGACTGTGGCAGCTCTCAGTCAGCCTCTGAGCTGGAGTCCTTCACCTATCACACTCCAATCTGGACTCTGATGTTAAGTTAGCTTTCTCAAGCATCATGTGAGCAGGTGATTGTCTTTCTCAACCCCTTCAAGAAGCTTTAGATTGTTTCTTTTCCTAAAAGCCCCTTTCATGGAGTTTGAACCTTTTGTTTTTTCTTTTAAATGATGCAAGATGCTTGTTTCATTGTTGTTAAAAGAGTGCTTCATAAAGACATTTCTACTTTTGTTCAGTCTTTTTGTGTTTAATATTTCTTTTTTTTTCCCTTTATTTTTATTAGTTGGAGGCTAATTACTTCACAATATTGTAGTGGTTTTTGCCATACATTGACATGAATCAGCCATGGATTTACATGTGTTCCCCATCCTGAACACCTCTCCCACCTCTCTCCCCATCCCATCCCTCTGGGTCTTCCCAGTGCACCAGCCCTGAGCACTTGTCTCATGCATCCAACCTGGACTGGCGATCTGTTTCACACTTGATAATATACATGTTTCAATGCTATTCTCTCAGATCATCCCACCCTCACCTTCTCTCACAGAGTCCAAAGTCTGTTTTGTACATCTATGACTCTTTTTCTGTCTTGTGTATAGGGTTATCGTTACCATCTTTCTAAATTCCATATATATGCATTAGTATACTGTATTGGTGTTTATCTTTCTGGCTTACTTCACTCTGTATAATGGGCTCCGGTTTCATCCATCTCATTAGAACTGATAACCAGGACATATAAGCAACCTAGATGCCCATCAACAGACGAATGGATAAGAAAGCTATGGTACATATACACAATGGAATATTACTCAGCCATTAAAAAGAATACATTTGAATCAGTTCTAAAGAATTTGAACCTTTTATTGGATGCCCTTGAGCTTTCACAGAGCCCAGAGTTTAGGTGGGGTGGGACTATGTCCAGTTATCATTGTATTTACCAGCTCTTTGCAGAGTACGAGTCCCCATCAGATCCTTGATATGAATTTATTCACTTAGAGGAACCAGATTGAACCCTAAAAAGCAGCCACTTTTCCAACTTCCCCTTTTGTGTCCTTGCACACAAGCTCACAAATTCCCAACCACACCTCATAACCACAAATTTCATAGAAGATATTCAAAAAACACTTCATACATGTAGCTCCAGTGGGGGTGGTCGTTCATGACAGTTTTTACCCTTTCTCTCCCTTCCTGCACACCAGTAGCTCCTCTTATTCATCACCTTTCCTGGCTTGGTGGCAGCAATTCCCTCACGCACCAGTCCCACACATCATCCATTATCCTTCACATTTTGCACAGTATACCTGCTGTCACCCCATAGAACCACTCTCCCTAGTCTTCTCCAGCAAGTTGGGCCCTTCTCCCAGTTAGAACTGTGTTTGACTCCCCTCCAGCAGAAGCCCCTCCAAACACCCTCCCAAATATTCTTCCATGGGGTCTATTTCAAAATGGGACTCTTTTCCACAGCAGCCAATTGGTATTGAGTGCCTATTGTTTACAGGTCTTACTATGAGATGCCAAGAAAGCTACCTGATGTGTGTTTTAATCCCTGCCTTTGGGGACCTTAGGATGAAGTTGGTGATACAAAAAGGACACATCAGATAATTATACTGGCTTACAAGGTCCTTACATCTGTAGACATTTCTTTTCGACCTTTACATGTGATCTATTTATGCAGCTGGATCCAGCTGCCCACTGGTTGTTTTCGTATCTGTATTCCTTCTGCACTCTAATTGTTTGTAAAGATTTCTGAGTGTCACTTCTACTCAGGGTTCTTTGTATACATTTTTAATTGGAGGATAATTGCTTTACAATATTGTGTTGGTTTCTGCTGTACAAAAACGTGAATCAGCTATAAGGATACATATGTCCCCTCCCTCTTGAGACCCCTGCCTACCCCACTGTGTACATTTTTTTTTCATTTATTTTTATTAGTTGGAGGCTAGTTACTTTACAGTTTTGCAGTGATTTTTGCCATACATTGACATGAATCAGCCATGGATTTACATGTATTCCCCATCCTGGTCCCCCCTCCCACCTCCCTCTCCACCCAATTCCTCTGGGTCTTCCCAGTGCACCAGGCCCAAGCACTTGTCTCATGCATCCCACCTGGGCTGGTGATCTGTTTCACTATAGATAATATACATGTTTGGATGCTGTTTCTTACATTTTTTTTTTTTTAATGAATGCTTAAGCTCTCCCACCGGAACAGAAGTAGAGGGTTGTTACACTTAGGTACTTTCTGTCACTCCACAGACTGCTCTGTGCAATGGTTTCCAGGAAGTGCTGGTGATGGAAGCTGGCTAAAAGAGGTCATCTGACCTTGTTATCATTGTCACACACACATGCAGCTCTGGAAGCATTGACCTCCATTAGAATCTCAATGTCACCCTTTCCAGAAGAATGTTAATCAACTCATATCAACTTCCTTGTGATTGAGGGACTCTATAACATAGTCTGACACCAGATTTTGAGAAGTGACTATGCCTGCAAACAGGTGCCTAGGATCACAAAAATTGCCAGATCACTCACACTGCACCAGCTCCACAATTTTACCATAGTTCTTCAAGAAATTGCTTTCTTCATCCCCTTCTAAATTCATTCAGAATATGTTGTCTCTCTTATGCTCTTAACACATGACATACATTACCTCCTAGTTGATTGACAGATTCATTCAAAAATATTTATTGAGTATCTCTCTATATTGTATACTGGTGATAAAACAACATGGTCATCTCTGATTAAAATAATTTACTGTCAAAAAATAAAAAAATAAATAGGTTACTTTCTAATGAGAAAAACAGGCAAAAACACAGGAAACTCAAAGTGCAAAGGTGAAGGTTAGAAAAGAGCTCAATTAAAGCCAATAAAAGGGTGACCTAACCCAGGAAGGGCTGAGTTCCTCAAAAACGTAGCCACAAAATTTGATCTGAGGATGAATAAGTCTTTAGTGAGATACAGGAGGAAGGAGAGAAACACCTGAAGATGTAAGGAATTTGTAAGCCATGTAACTATGTTATGCATATTTCTTGTATCACCAGTTTCATCGTAAGGTCCCTAAAGGCAGGAACTAAAGCACATATCATGTCACTTCCTTGGCACCTAATATGAAGACCTGTCTCTAACAGGCAAACCGTATCTACTGGCTACTGTGAGAATCTCATTTTGATGTGTCTTAGTTGTCTAATTCTGAGGAAAAGTACTAGCCTTCAGGGGAGACCGCCTGCTCATCCACTGGTATAACTGACAAAAAGATGGTCATAATATGCAGGTGACAGGGAATTCTCCACTCTTTCTTTGTTTGAGAGTCTAGAAGAGAATGGGACATCTCCACCCTCTACTATAATCCTGTACACTGTCAATTACTGAGGCAGGGAAGTCAGGAGAGCTGGGAAACCTAGCCACATCAGAAAGTGAGGAGAGCCAAGTCTGAAGACCCAGTGGCAGGCCTCTTTTGCCTGGTGGTTTGAAAGAATCACTTAGAAAGGCTGCCATCCACTCCCACTTAGGAACCCTATTCACAATCATGTCTGTTCTAGAGAGCTTCTCTTTGTTCTCATGATTAGGAAAAGAAGGTAAAAGGATGATGTCCACATTCAGATGGGCTTGTCCAGTGATCCTCCCCAGAGAGAGCAGAGAACTAGCTCAGAGAGGAACAGAGAGATGGCAGTGTGGTGTCAGAGACCCACCCTTGTTCCCTCTACTCAGCCCTACCTGGCTCTTAACCAAGTCAGACTAGAAGCACTACGTGCTCCAGTCCCAAGTCACTCAGATGATTTACTCATAAGCCAATGGTGTAAGTGGTGGAGAACATAGATTTTAAAATGCTTGACTTTTCTGAAAATGCCTGGATAACATGAGCTGTAAATAACTAATACTCAGCAAGTAAAACCTGCTATCTGGACAGTAAGATTTTTGGCTCTTAGGAGAGTCTACCCATAAGTCTCCCAAGTCTCCCAGGGCAAGAGTCTTTACAAAGTCATCTTCAACTAAGCTAGGAAACCTATGAAGAAAAATGGAAAAGACATGTATAGGGGCAGCTGGGAGCAAGTGGGAGTGAGAAAATTAGCACAGGAGCTCTTGATCACCTGCATAGCTTCAGACCGGTATTCTGTTCAGGCATTACAGAATGTGGAAAATGGTAAGGCGGAAGAAAAAGAATATGTATATGTGTATAACTGAGTCACTTGGGTGTACAGCAGAGATGGGCACAACATCTTACGTCAACTATATTCGATAAAAAATAAACATATCAGAACACCAATAAATCAAGACAAAAATTTTAAAAGAAAAAAAAAAAGGTAGTTTAAAAAAACAGATAAGTGTTTCCCTGGTGGTCCAGTGGTTGGGAGTCGCCTGCCAGTGCAGGAAATACGGGTTTGGTTCCTGTTCTGGCAAGTAAGTGGTGAACCACAACTACAGAGCCCATGTGCTGTAAATACTGAAGCCCGAGGGTCCCAGGACCCGGGCTCCACAGCAAGAGAAGCTGCTGCAGTGAGAAAACCACACACAGCAACGACAGAGGAGCCCCTGCTCTCCGCAACTAGAGAAAGCCCCGTAGCAATGAAGACTCAGCACAGTAAAAATAAAAAAACAGATAAAATACCGACTAGAAATAAAAGACCAGAAATGTTAAATGAGTAACAGATAAGGGGAAGCAACAAGACAAAAGAAAGACTTAAAGTTTAGGCTAAACATCTCAAATGATTAAGGGCTGGAAAATAAGGCGGAGCCAAATAACTGGTGAGAAAACAAAAGCCCTGAGCTATCAAGTCAAGAGATTAAAATGTGGAGTTAAAAGATGTAAGAGTGTGATAAAGCTAAAATCCAAAGATAAACTTAGAGCTTTGGGGAACCGGGGCTAAAAATCAATAGAAAGAAAGAACAAGCTCATCTGCCAGGAGGTGGGGGGAAGGGCAGAGGAGAAGAGAAAAAATGAACTGGTGAGAAGATAAGAGAGGGTCTGATGGGAGGGTCTTGAAACCTTAGCTTCTGAACAGAAAGCAGGCTGCTCTGGCCAGAGCATCCTTGTTGCTTATCAGAGACAAATACATCTAAAGTCAAATGCAGCCATTTCTATCTTGACCCTAGGGTGCTTCTGTAGATTTCTGACACAATATCAGGCTTCAGTTTCACTCTGCCTATGAGGAAGAGGAAAGATGCATCGGTCTTGCAGAGCTGGGCCGTAGATAACTAACCTCCTCAGACACCATGAGCTTTGATGATATTAGCTTTTCCCAGAGGAAAAACTCTACTCTCAGCCCTAGGTCAGCTCTGCATCAGAGCACTTGGCTTGAGAGTCAGGAATCGGGTCCTCATGACCCCACACTGCCCCCACAGAGACGTGATTGTTGCTGCCAATCTCCTAACCACTCTTGCTTGCCTGGTGTTGAAAAACCGCTCAGCATGTCTGATTTTGAAAAACATATCAGTAGCTAAATTATATCCAGCGCATCAAAAATCTAGCTGGGCCCAGGAGATGCTGTCAAGTGGAGCCACTGGGGTCTCCCTAGGTCCTATCTCCCAGAGTCCTAGCTGTTTACCCCTTTCTGCTTCCCAGGTCTTTCTTCTGTCACGTCTGGAGACTGATCTGGCTTGTCTCATCATCTCCCAGGGCATTCCCACCCTGTGACCCTGCTTTTTGGATCATGAACTAAGTTCAACATCTTCCTGGTACTCTTGGGCACACCTGAATATCCCATAGTGTTGACTTTATTTATGTGTAAGCCTGGGCAAGGCAGCATCTCTTTCTTCCAGTGATAACATACTCTGAGTCTAACTCCAACCAGCTGTCTTACAGCATTGGTTACAAGGGAGACCAGGAGAGTATGTTTTTGATTCTACATAAAATCATCCTGACTGCTAGAAAAATAAAGCAGAACACATGCTGTATGAAGAATAAGGCCATTACATCATGGTCTTGTGTGAGGACAGGCCAATTCCTTTTTAAAAATCGAGATACTTTATGGGGAAGCAAATCTCTCAGATTTCTCTTGTTCTTTACCCTCAACTAATTCTTCGAAATGTAAAGACAGCACCATGGGAGAAATACGTCCTGGTGTTACTAACACAGAGAGATCCTGGGAAACAAGAGGAGGTTTTGTTAGCATTGAGGTGATGTCCATTCAGAGCTGTCATGTCTGACACTGCTTCCTGTCTCTTCACCTTAATAATGAGTTTCCAGATATCAAGTGATGAAGGCTCCCTGAGTAATGCAACGGGAGAGGAATCCATCTGTGATGCTGCAAGTGACAACACAGACTGGGTTTTCATGTTGCTTAAAGCTCGCGATATGCCATTCTTATAGTACAACAGCTCACAAAACCTGTCCATGGAAATGACGCTGGAGGAGCCTATCAGCTCTAGAATACCAAATCTTCCTCCGATAAACTACACTTGCAGATGGAGCAACTAATTAGGTCCCATGTGCTGAATGCAGAGGAACTTTAAAATAATCTTTTTTTTTTTTTTTCAGGGTAACCTGAGGCTGGAGAAAACAATGGGAAATTTAATGTATACAACTGTGAAGTGTTGACTTCGGCAGGGGATCCATGGAGTGAGCCCAGTGTGAGAGTCTAAGGTCCGGAGTGGGCCAGGCAAGTGAGTGAATGTTTTGCTTGGCTAGTTACACTACCAGAGTGTCCTCCTGACAAAGGCTGACCTCCTTTGGAGATCTGGGTCAAGGTGGGGGAGGAAATATCTTTTGTTTGTTAATCCCAAGTGCTGCTTATTTTCCCTGGGGCTGGATTAGTGTTCTTTCAAAGAAAGAGCCAGAAAAACAGTAATCAGTGTGTTAGCTTATCAACTGAGGGCTCACAGCTTTACCGTTCAATAAAAAACAGTCACTCAAGGGTGAACTTAGGTAGAGATGTAGTCTCTTCCAAAATGCTATGAATGTAAATTGGTGCAGCCACTATGGAGAACAGTATGGTTCCCTAAAAAACTAAAAATAGAGCTTCCATGCAATCTACTCCTGGGCATATATCCAGAGAAAACCATGGTTCAAAGGTTACGTGCACCTCAAGGTTTATTGCAGCACAAGTTTACTACAGCCAAGACATGGAAGCAACCTAAATGTCCATCTACAGATGAGTGGATAAAGAATATGTGGTGCATATATACAATGGAATATTACTCAGCCATTAAAAAAGGAAATAATGCCATTTGTAGCAACACAGATGGACATGGAGATTATTATACTAAATGAAGTCAGTCAGAGAAAGATAAATATCATATGACATAATTTATATGGGAAATCTAAAAACAGTGATACAGATGAATTTACTTACAAACAGAAACAGATTCATAGACATAGAAAACAAGCTTATGGTCACCAAAGAGAAAAGGTGAGGGGTAGGGATAGATTGGGGGCTTCCCTGGGGGCTCAGATGGTAAAGTGTCTGCCTGCAACGCTGGAGACCTGGCTTCGATCCGTGGGTCAGGAAGATCCCCTGGAGAAGGAAATGGCACCCCACTCCAGTACTTCTGCCTGGAAAATCCCACAGACGGAGGAGCCTGGTAGGCTACCATCCACGGGGTCGCAGAGTCGGACACAACTGAGTGACTTTACTTACTTAGGGATAGATTGGGAATTGGGGATTGACATAGAACACTCCTATATTTAAAATAGATAACCAACAAAGACCTACTGTATGGCACAGGAAACTCTGCTCAATAATCTGTAATACCTTAAATGGGAAAAGAATTTGGAAAAGAATAGATATATGGGTGTGTGTGAGCATGCTCAGTCGCTTCAGTTAGGTCCAACTCTTTGCCACCCTATGGACTGTAGCCCACCAGGCTCCTCAGTCCATGAGATTTTCTAGGCAAGAATACTGGAGTGGGGCCATGCCCTCCTCCAGGGGGTCTTCCCGACCCTGGGATTGAACCTGCATCTCTTGCATTGAAGGCAGAGTCTTTTCTGCTGAGCCACCAGGGAAGTCCCAGATACATGTGTTTGTATAACCAAGTCATTTTGCTGTATAACTGAAACTAAGATAACATTGTAAATCAACTAGAGTCCAATATAAAATAAAAATTTAAATAAATAAATCCTACATACAAGAAATACATAGAAAAAAATCTATTGATTGACTGCTTGATCAGTCTATTGAGAGACAGGAGACAAAATACAAATGTGATTTTAAAAACATTTAGAATAAAATTCCCAGGTTTTCCCTTTAACCAGAAGCTCCCACTCCCAACTTTTAGGATGCACATGCACATCCAGACACCAGAGGGCACACACCACTGCCCTGGCTGGATCTTATTTGAGATACAACCATATCTGAGCCTATAAGAAGTAATGACTCATTATTCAGTTCAGTTTGGCAGCCGTGAAGTCCACACACATCAAGTTTTTGACACCTCCACTTTTCCTTCCAGGCTTTTCTATAGGTAGAAATCTAGAGCAATGCCTCCACCTTCTTAGTGACTGAGGAATTCAACTCAATTGTGTCTCAGTTCTGTAGAACCCATACTCAGCTGACTTACCTCCCATTCTCTCAAAACTCAGCCTGGACACATTCCTACCTTCTGTGCACAGAACTTCTCTGAGCCTCCGTGAATATGAGTGCCGTCAATGACCAATAAGTGTCTGTGTTTTGGGATGTTTGTGAACATACTCTCAACCTTTTGTATCTTCTTCTGTTACAAATTACTTCACACATTTTGACTCACAGTCAGAAAGTGACTGCATCCGAATTCATCTATTTTAAGAATGTTCTCTCTGCTGAAAACACTAGATGAGGTTTTGCACTTCTCCTCTTAGGTCCAAACACATGTTCCTTCTACACAGGGATTTTCCACCAGTGGAAACAAACCTCAGCACAAATATTTTAATAACCCTGCATTTTTTTTTTATACCTACTGACTCAACAGTAGTGGGGTGAAAAGTGGGAATTCTTAATCCATAAAGAAAATTTAGCTTAGAGAGAATCATTGAAGATTTCAAAAATGAAAAAAAAAAAAAAAAACACATTAAAAAAAATCTGTTAATATGGAGTAAAATGTTCAGACTGTGAGCATTAACCAAACTCTCCTTCTTAAGCCTCAGTATTGTTAATAAGTCACTTGATACAGAGTGGCAGGAAAAGAAAGAGATGGGTTGAATTGAGGATGTAAAAAATTCCATTTCCCATGGTGAGTGACAAGCCAAACATGAAAAGATCCTTTTAGAAAGCCACCACTTGGAATACATCAACTGGAATATGTTATTGTTTAAAAATAAAGAAAAGAAAAAGTCAAGCAACTCAATTTCCTTTTACGAGTGGGATTCAACTAGGATAGGGATGCAGGATAACTAGAAGGATAGGGATGTCTATTTTATTTTCAGATGCACGTATTATGGAAAGAGTCCACATGAGAGCCATGAATGTTACCATAATTCTTGAAGGAGCCATCAAAGAGAATGGGTTATGGAGCTGGATGACTGATGTGTACGTCCTTCTAGCAGTCCCACTTATGAACAATGTGACAAGGACTGAAGTTCTGCAAGCAGATTGCCGATACAACTGTTTGCATACTAAATGTCTCTGAGCTCCTCTATTGCTTGCCTGCCTTAAATCACCACTGCCTAGGTGCCTACCCAAAAGTCTTATCTGCTCTGACCCAACATCTAATGGACAATCACATAGATGTAATGCATTTGGACTCCTAGAGTTTTAGACTGGTGGAAACCTTAGAGATACTTTTATAACTCAATTCTTATTCAATAACATGTCTTTCTCTCAAATTATAAAATCGACATGGACTCATTTTAAGGAATATGAAAAAGAGTGTGAAAGTGAAATAACCTATAATTCACTTACCCTTTCTGAATTTCTTCTTAGGTATTTTTGGTGGGAGGATGGTGTATATACTTTTAAAAATATTTGCATATATGGTAAATATATATGTGTGCATATATATACACACACACACATATGCACATGTAAATGCTCACACATGCTCACACATTTTTAACTTTACAAAATTGAGATTATACTGTAAGTCCAGCTTTTAACAATATGTACATGATGTGAATTTTCCCATATCAGTAAATATTCCTCAAAAGCCATAATTAAGAAAATAATTTAGTGAGGTGAAATACATTTAGTATAAAATTAACCTTTTTAAAATGAACAATTGCGTGGCATCTAGTACATTCACCATGCTGTGCAACCGCCACCTCTGTCTAGCTCCATAGCATTTTTGTCACTCCAAGATAAAACCCCATACCCATGAAGCAGTCTTTCTCCATTCTTCCCTCCCCTGCTTCCATAACCTGGACACTACCAATCTACATTCTGTCTCTATGAATTACCTATTGTGAATATTTCATATACATGGAATCATGCAACATGTGACCCTTTTGTGTCTGACTTCCTTCCCTCAGAATAAAATTTTTGAGGTTCATTCACATTGTACCGTGTATCAGTACTTCATACTTTTTTATGGCTGAGAAGCAGTTCACAGCATATATATATATACCACAATTCACTCTGCCATACACCAGTTAATGGGTACTTGGACTGCTTCCACCTTTTGGTTATTGTGAACAGTGATGCTGTGAACATGTGTATACATAAACTTCTTTGAGTCCTTGTTTTCAGTTTTTTTGGGTATATATGGAAGAGAGGTATTATAGGATCATATGATAATTCTATTGAACTCCTTAAGTAACCACGAAATTATTTTTCATAGCTTTTGAATCATTTAACATTTCTACCAGCAACACACCGGGGTTTCCCTGGTGGCTGAAATGGTAAAGAATCTGCCTGCAGCGCAGGAGAGCTGGGTTGATCCTTGGGTCAGGAAGATCTCCTGGAGGAGGAAATGACAAACCATTCTAGTATTTTTGCCGGGAAAAGCCCACGGACAGAGGAACCTGGCAGTCTATAGTCCATGGGGTCACAAACAGTTGGATACAACTGAGTGACTAACACTTTCGCTTTCACACTTTCCAGCAATGCACAAGGGTTCTATTTTCTCCACATCCTCACTATTTCTTGCCATCTTATGTTTTTAAAAAAAATCTATAGTAGCCATCTCTTATTGTGGGCATGAAATGGTACCTCATTATGGTAAAACTACAACTTTTAAACATCATCTGGTTTTTCCATAATATGTTAACCAGTTCCTATCCTTTCTTGACATTCAGTTTGTATCGAAATTTTCCCTACTGTAAATAGCTATATGATTAAATCCTTACACAATACATAAATGTTTAATTAAATCTCATTATTTCTTAGTGAAAGTTCCTGGGGGCAGTCATCTGATTTTGCAGATAAAGAAGCTAACAGTTGCTGGGACCATAACTTGGGTTGCCTTATACCTCAGCTTGTGCTTTCCACTGATTTTTTTATGAGGTTGGGTCAGTTTTTCACATGTCAGATGTGTCACAAATTGGGTGAAACTCAGCTAAAAAACAGTGAATTCTTCAGTGTCAGGTCTGATGTTCTGTGGAACTGATGAATCCAAAGCTATTTGTGGCATTATTTTAACTCATTCTGTTTTTGTTCTACATAGAAAAAGGGCTGTAAACACAGCAAAATACTGTGTGCTCACACATGGTGTTGTGCACTGGATACCATCAACAAATTAACATGCATCGCCTTAAATAAAGTCTGCCATAACTCTGTCAATTCTGCATGTGCTACAGGCTCCTAGTGGAGTGTGCTCAACTCAATCACACTGAGTCAGGTGCCCTTATGTGACATTGTTTTTCCATCTTCATGGTGTTCTATGGGTGGATAGGAGAATGATATGTAGATTTGTGCTGTCATTGGTAGACCTCTATTTAAATGGCATTTTCAATGAGGTTTGAGATGGTAAGAGAGGGAGATGCAGTGATACATTTTGAAGTTTTTAGTGAGATCCCAAAAAGAAATATATCCAGCCACATACAGTGCATAAAACTACAGTCTGTTTCCCCTCTAATTGGTAATAAATGTAAATGTTTAGTTATGCCTGACTAGGGAGCTATGAACAACACATCTGTCTGACTGCTTTTGCAGTCTTCACAAGGACTGCAGCATTTATACCATCTGTAGCTTGTGAATGAAGGAAGAGACAGAGAGAAAGTGAGGCTGAAATATAGAGAACGGATATTACTAGAGGTGCATAGGGAATTGACTCGTTCAACAAATATTTATTGAACATCTATTTTGGCCTGGGAACCAGGCAAGAAAAAGAGGGAGATAATAAATATTTTCCCTTCCTAAATTCTAAATCAATTGATGGAGTGAGGATCAGGCAAATGAAGATATAAACGCCAAATCTGTTACTGAAAACAAATTCTGTAGTATCTATTATTGGGTTGGGGTAAGAATGGGTTTCCTAATGGTAAACTCCAGGATTAAACAAGTCCATCTGCCCTGATGCAGACAGCACTGGAAGACAGCAAGCTTACCCACAAGGGCAGAGCCCTGACTATTTATCTCAAGGTCTCTCCAGGAGCAGAGCAGGTCAGCAGGGCAGGGGAGGAGACGAGAGTTAGGACTGGCTACAGGCCAGCCTTCCTCTTCTACTCAGTCAGATGAGTGAAAGAGTAACAGGGAAAGACCAGAACATGCACATGAACACTCTGACTCTCTGCCCTACCTGTAGGTTAGGGTCACCTGGGAGCTTTAGCAAAATGTAGATTCAGTCCCCCAAACCAGAGCTTCTGATTCTATCAGACATGGATTGTGCATAGGTGTGAATTTTTTAAACTCCCCACATAATTCTATGTGCATCAGGGGTTGAGCATCACCTAATAGGAAGTGAGGGGAAAAGAGCCCCCATTCTGCACAACCTGCCTGCAAGCTTAGCTGTGTCTGACTTTTTGCCACCCCATGGACGGTAGCCTGCCAGTCTCCACTGTCCTTGGGGTTTTCCAGGCAAAAATACTGGAGTGGGTTGCTATTTTCTTCTCCAGAGGATCTTCCCGATCCAGGGATTGAACCCATGTCGCCTGTGTATCCTGCATTGCAGGCAGCTTCTTTACCACCTGAGCTACTTGGAAAGCCCAGACATTATAAAGACACACGAGGGACAGTCCTCTCTTCCAGAAGAGTCTCACTCTCCTGAGACTAAGTCACGAAAGCAACCACAGTGCCCTTTGCTGAGTGCCACAGGCACTCAGAGGGTAGAAAGACCAAAGACCCAGGACTTCAGAGACCTTCCCAGGACCATGGGGGGCCAGGTTCAGAAGATCACCCTGGCAGTTGTGGAAGAGGCAATAAGAGGAAGGCTGATGACCCAAGAGGTTATCATAGATTGAAAGAGAATAAAATAAAAAGGAAGCAAGGCAGCTAGGGACACAGACTGCTCATTAATGAGCATCCTTCCGGTTTCAGACTTGGAGTAACAAACCTTCTTTTTTCAAGCAGCTGTCTGTGGTCTGCCTTGGCCACACTGGGCTCTGTGGTTCTGCACTGAGGAGCTCAAGTTCCTTGGGGTTACACTGAGGATTAGAGGAGAGGATGTCTATCAAGGGCACATGCTAGGGCATGGCCAAGAGGACATCTTTATTAGATGTTAGGTGCTCCTGTTTGTTTTGGGAAGCTACAGAAACTATAGCAACAAAGTCTTACCCTGGTTTGTTTGCTCTGAGCTATGATTCACTGGTGTGAAAGTGGAGATTTACATGGCTTATCACGAACTAACAGTTTTGCAGAAATTCCAGATATTTCAGTCCATTTAAAAAATATTTATTCTTTTGAGTTTATTTGACTGTGCTGGATCTTACTTGCAGCATGCAGAAACTTTTTTGGGGATCTTCAGCTGTGGCATGTGGACTCTGAGTTGTAGCATGTAGGACCTAGTTCCCTGACCAGGGGTGGAACCCAGGCTCCCTGTATTGGGGGCACAGAGTCTTAGCCACTGGACCAAATATCAATAATTGGCAATAAAGAAAACAAGTTGTGGACTTCTGAACAATGTATCTTAATGAGTTTTACTGGTGACCAGACCCTAAATCAGGATTCAAGACCAAACAAATGTTTTGTTTTTTTTTTCTTTTTATTTAACCCTCATAGCTACACAGTGAGGTGAATTTATGATCCCATTTTTCAGATGAGAAGTCTGAGGTTTGGAGAAGTTAAATAATATTTCTGTCAGCTTTTAAGAAAAGAAGGTTGAAAAGTAAAGGGTTGTTTTGTTTCCATATCTGGCTCTGTTTCAATTATATAACACCAACTTAACGATGCTCATTGCCTTTAAGGACAAGCAGGACAAAGGTGTGATTCTTAAGTCCTCTGGAAGTGCTGCGTATAAATTGCCTTTATGATGTATGGAGATAGGGCTTTACCAGCTTGAGAATTCTTGCTATGCTCTATTTCCCAGAAAAGTCACTGTTTCTCTTCTATATATGATTGGAATTCCTTACATGAAGGCGAGAGTAAGTTAATATTCATACTCTTCAAGAATTTGTTCTCCAAGCAGTCTGTGAAGTCTCTGAAGACTATGAGAACTTTTTGAACTCAGAGTCACTCATATCTCTAATTTAATTGCATGTCTCCCTTAGACTAGTATCCTCATTTTATGTTTTATGTGACTTCAGACAATCCATAGGAAATACCATGAAGAGTGTCAGCCATAAATTCCTTAAATTTACACTTGTGACTTGCATTTAATGGATGACTTTTGACCAAATGAATGAGTGAGTGAATGTTGGGGAAGATTCATATTTTTGAATTCAAAAGGTGGCAGAGATCCTGTGCTTTACTTTAGAGATATTTTAGAGCACTGGAGGGTCTGAGCAGCTGGAGTCTGACAGCACAAGGGGAAGCTGAGAAGGGAAGAAAAGGGTCCTCCTGTTCCCCAGGGCCTGGTCATAAAGACCTTCACTATGACTGTAAGTACTCGACGCCATTCCTCATCTTAATTTCAAATTGATTCTTCACTTTGCAGCAGTTAGACATTGCGTGTTAGCCGTGCAGCACAATACCACTTGTCTTCAGGCCTTCCCAGAGGTCATATCTTGGCAGTACTTCCAGCTGACTTGCAATTATCTTCACCTGGCTTTTAAAGAGACACTTGACAAGGAAGCTCACTGTAACGAGAAGGAAATGGTCGCTTCACTTTTTCCCATGACTGATGCCAACGAAAGTGGTACCTCAAAGTAACTTTGTCCCACTTTGCAGTCTCAGTTCAATTCAGTCCACATTTATGGAGGCCATTCTCTGTGTGGGACACTGCGATAGTCTCTCAGAGTCGCAAGGATAAATGAGTCCTGAGCCTTGTCTTTCAGGTGGAAACATTGGAGCAGACACTAAGACTTGTTACATAAATAACAAGAGAACACTGGAGCCTCTACTGTCTAGTAACTCGCCACGGTTAGATCATGGGAAGTTTCATTGCCCAGGCCATGGACATGTATCTTACCAACCTCTTATTTAATGTAGGTTTAGCCACAGGGTTTTCCAGGTAGCTCTGCTGGTAAAGAACCTGGCCTGCCAATGCAGGAGACATAAGAGATGTGGCTTTCATCCCTAGGTCTGGAATATCCTCTAGAGTAGGAAACGTCAACTTGTTCTAGTATTCTTGCCTGGAGAAACCCATGGACAGAGGAGTCTGGCAGGCTACAGTCTACAGGGTCACAAAGAGTTGGACACGACTGAAGTGACTTGGCATGCACACCACAGATAAAAAGGTAAAAAAGAGTGGTTACTACTCTGAAATTGCTGCATAGTCTTTTCTGACTCTGCGACCCCATGGACTAGAGCCTGCCAGGCTCCTCTGCCCATGGGATTCTCCAGGCAACAATACTGGAGTGGGTTGCCATTCCCTCCTCCAGGGGATCTTCCCAACCCAGGGATCAAACCCACATCTCCTGTGTCTCCTGCATTGCAGGTGGATTCTTTATCAGTGAGCCACCTGAGGAGCCCTGGTTAGTGCTATAACTATAAGCCAAGTCCTCTGAATCCTGCTGGTGGGGGGGAGAAGTCATGATAAGTGTTTTTGAATACAAGGTTTGAAATACTAGAAACCATGAATTCTGGAGAACTACAGACACTTTTAATTTGTAGGGTAGGGATGTCCTGATGTTATCTTAGGTGTAAAGATGCCATATGTAGAACTCAAAGTTTCTCCCTCCTAAAGCATCTTTTGGATCAGCAAACGTTTGTGGACCACCTACTATGAGCTGCCCATCTAGCTGGGTCCTGGGGAGCAGGTACTAAGATAATTAACACACATTTCCTGCCTCAAAGGAGTTTTCAACCTTGCAAGTGGTGCAAAAACATAATTTCAATAACTAATGTTAGATAGTTAGGCAGAGAAGCACACAGTATACTACCCTAGCAGAAGAGGGGAGCGCATAGTCCAGGCAGAGGGTTTGAAAGGTTTGCTGAAGACACAGCTGTTCTTCTAGGCCTTGAAGTTCGGTCAGGTGAAGAAAGGTGTGAAGGGAAGTCCAGGTACAGGCAGAAGACAAGCCATGGAGGATAAACGTATGTGGTGTCAGAAATCAGACCAATACTGTAAAGCAATCATCAGCCAATAAAAGGTAAATAAATATAATTAAGAAAAAAATGTATGTGGTGTTTTGGGGAGGATTCCGAGTTAGTCTTTTTTTTAGAATTAAGTGCTAGTCAGGACATGGTGGATGCTGCTGGAAAGATAGGTAGGACAGGTTTAAGGAGGTTTGGGTACCATGGAAGGGAGTTTAAGTCCCATGATAAAGGAGCTGCACTGAAAGTCACTGGGACTGTAACATGGGGAATGGGGTTAAATGGGGCAAAGCAGTAGGTGGGAAAACGGGGAGCTTGGTTCAGGAAAGTTGAAAGTTTAGTCACTCAGTCGTGTCCAACTCTCTGTGACCCCATGGACTGTAGCCCACCAGGCTCCTCCGACCACAGGATTTTCCAGGCAAGAGTACTGGAGTCATGCAAAATAGAAAAAGAGGCTCAGATGTATAGAACAGACTTGTGGACTCTGTGTGAGAAGGCGAGGGTGGGATGTTTCAAGAGAACAGCATCGAAACATGTATATTATCTAGGGTGAAACAGATAACCAGCCCAGGTTGGATGCATGAGACAAGTGCTCGGGCCTGGTGCACTGGGAAGACCCAGAGGGATCGGGTGGAGAGGGAGGTGGGAGGGGGGACCGGGATGGGGAATACATGTAAATCCATGGCTAATTCATTTCAATGTATGACAAAAACCACTGCAATGTTGTAAAGTAACTAGCCTCCAACTAATAAAAATAAATGAAAAAAAAAAAAAAAAAGAGTACTGGAGTCGGTTGCCATTTCCTTCTCCAGAGGATCTTCCCGACTCAGGGATCGAACCTGGGTCTCCCATATTGTAGGCAGATGCTTAAGAGACTGTGAAAATGTGAACTAGGCTGTGACAGTAAAGGTGAAGAGAAGGGTAAAACTTTGGAGTTGAAAACTGGGTGTGACTATTGAGGAAGAAGAAGGAGTCTAATGACTCTGAAGTTTAGTGCTTGGAGGACAAGGATGGTGGTATCATTTACAGACACTGGAAATAAAAGAACAGAAAGGATTAGGGCGAGGAAGAGAAGTCCACATTGGGATATGTGTTGAATCCGAGGCACCCTACAGACAATTGTGCGGAATGCAAAATAGGATATTGGGTGGACAAATCAAAAGTTCAGAGGAGAGGCAAGGGCTGGAAATACAAGCAGAGAACTTGTCTTCTATTTCTCTTCTCTTAGATCAGAGCTTGGAAGGTAGGAAGGAAGTAAGTAAATGTTACAAGTTTAAGGCTGACTTTGGGGCCAAAGGACAGAGCTATTTGCTATAGAAAAGAAGAGTAAAGAAAATCTTCTAAGATTTTCTATGCCTTAGATTCTGAAGTACAGAAAAATATACTTTAGAACAGGACAGGAGTTGGCTGTTAATCCCAGCCTGAAAGCATTTTTTCCCCCTTTACCTATTTTTGGTGTCATTCAGTTTATTTTTAGACACCATTGGAATTAATTTTGGAGAATCTTCTCTCAAATTTTATCCAGGGGAAGGTGACCTGGATAGTGAATTATCTGGGAATCTTTTCATATTAGGATCGATTTAAATACTTTCAGATATTCATCCAGACAAACACACATACAAACAGACACAAACACTCATACACAGATAGTTGCATATATAATAAAGGCATCCTCCAAATATTTAAATGGTCATCACATAGAAGAAACAATTGTTTATTGAACATATCTCCAGCAGATCAATGAATGAAAGTCATATGCAGGTAGAGTTAATATTTATTCAATAAGTAATTATTAAGGGCCTATGTTTAGTAAGCATGGTTTCTAGGTACAGGTACAGGACTCTAATGAGGAACTTGATAGATAAAGTCCCTTTTCTCCTGAAGTCCACACTCTAATGATAGGACTAGACAGATAATCAAGAAGACAAATGGCTTTAGGTATTGGTAAGAACTATGAGGAAAGGAGTGCATACAAAGAAAGAGAGCGGGTGGAGGGGTACAAAATGGGGGACACACTCCTTAGATTGGATGCTGGGGAAGGCCTTCTGAGGAAGTGACGTGCTGAAGTCAGAATGACGAGAAGAAGCCAGTCTTAGGAAGGGCTTTCTGGGCAGCGTCAACATCCAGTGAAAGGCTACAACTCAAGATTGAGCCCGAGCTCATGAAGACAAGAAAGTAGGCCAATGTGATTGAAGGAGGAGAATGGGGAATCAGATGAAGTCAGATAGTAGATAGGTAATGCTCATCCAGTCTCTTTTTTGTCTTTTCCCCAAGAGTGCTGGGAGACTATGTATTGTGAAAGTTTTGGATAGGATCTGTTCAAGAAGTAAAATGATCAAAACTATATTTTGAATGATCACTCTGGCCATTGGGCATAGAATGGAGTGTGGGGGTTGATGCTATGGCAGAATTCCAGGGGACAAAAGCCAGTAGCTTGAAACAAGTTGGTAATACTATAGAAAGAGAAAAATGGATGGATTCCAGAAACATTTAAAAATAGAAATGTCAGGAGCTGCTGGTGAATTCAATATTTAGGGGAGGTATTGGTGAAAAAAAGGGAAAACTAAGGATGACTTTTGGGTTTTTGGCTAAACTCTTCAGTTGGATGGTGCTGACCCTTATTAAGATGAAGAAATACTAGGAGGAACAAATTGTGGACACTAAACATGTTTAAGAGTTATGTTTTGGATATATTGTGCTGAAATCTCAATTGACTCTCAAGGGAATATATCATGTAGGAAGTCAGATACAGGAGCCTGGGGCTCACAAGAGAGGTCACAGCTGGAGAAATAAAGATGGGAAATCATCAACACATAGATGAGACATGATTCATGGGACCAGGAATAGGAAGAAATAAGAGATCCCCAAACTGAGCTTTAGGGACTTCTATTATTTAGAGATCAGTTATAGTAGGCAGAACCAGTAAAAAGGATAACTAACGAGGTAAGAGACAAACCAGGAGAAGGTATTAATAGAATAATGAAAATTGAAAGAAAGTGTTTGAAGAAGTCATTCCTTTTAAGGAAAATTCCATGAAAATTAGATTTTTTCCTACCATAGAAGGAAACTCACAGTCCCCTGTGAAGACCTTACTGTTCTCTATCTCTCATCTTCT
The DNA here is from genome assembly GCF_023699985.2 of Odocoileus virginianus. Taxonomy (NCBI): domain Eukaryota; kingdom Metazoa; phylum Chordata; class Mammalia; order Artiodactyla; family Cervidae; genus Odocoileus; species Odocoileus virginianus. The sequence continues at coordinate 21,207,544 of NC_069684.1, read as the reverse complement.
GGATGATGAAGACAACTTTACCAGCAGGCAAAGAGCACCCAGACCAGGACTGGTGCTGAAGAAGGGACAGAGAGACTCTTACTGGTTGTTCAAGACTTGGCCTCTGGGCAGTATTGTTAGAGACATTACTGTGCCCTTGGAAACTCATTTCCCTAAAGCTGGGTTCCTACCTTGTTTTCAAGTCTCAGGAAGGTTTTTCTCATCTATTGCAGGACTCTACCAGCAGTTAGATTCTGATTCCTGCTGTCAGACCTCACTACCACCACCACCTCTATGATGGTCTAACTTCTCAAGTCCTTCATTACAACCCAGCATACAACCGTGGTTGCATCCTGATCACAGACCAACTCTCAGATTCATGTCATGTGTCTTGTAAAAGAGCCTTAACCTTTGCCCAGCATCACAAATCTTTCTAGATCCCATCACTGGGTTGCATTTGGTCTGGGGCTACTCATGGCACTAGAACCAGGTTGTCATCATCATAAGTGGCCAAGCTTAGGTGGGATGAAGAACATGGAAAGGGTCCTGGTCTTAGGAGGACACTTCACATGGGGGTGAAGTATGGATGGCCTTTGAGGACCCTTCCAACACCCAAGATTCTGTGATATTTTCAGACACTATGTGAAACAACAAATCCTGGGTCATTTTGGGGGAATCATTTTGAAAGCAGACACTTCATGAAATAAAATTATATTTATTTTTTCCTAGTGTATGTCTATTCTCATCCTGAAATTCTGTTTTTCGATTTATCTCATTTTGGGGGGGAGGTGCGGGTTGATGAAGCTCTAATTAGGCTGGCATGAGATGTTGCTGGAGGCTAGCATATTGCTACTCAGGCATAATTCCAAATGACAAAATTGTACACTAAAGAGTTCAGATCTTTCTGGTCAAAACTGACCTCCTAATATTTGCTTGCACATAGTAGGTGCTTGCGGAGAAGGCAATGGCACCCCACTCCAGTACTCTTGCCTGGAAAATCCCATGGACGGAGGAGCCTGGTAGGCTGCGGTCCATGGGATCGCTAAGAGTCGGACATGACTGAGCGACTTCGCTTTCACTTTGCACTTTCATGCATTGGAGAAGGAAATGGCAACCCACTCCAGTGTTCTTGCCTGGAGAATCCCAGGGACGGGGGAGCCTGGTGGGCTGCCATCTATGGGGTCGCACAGAGTCGGACACGACTGAAGGGACTTAGCAGCAGCAGCAGTAGGTGCTTGGTAAATATTTAATGAGTCAAACAGAAACCTTTCTAAAAGCCGTTTCCTTCCTGAAGCAAATGGCTTGCGTTGGTGTTCATTACCAGAACCTAGCAGAGGATGGGGAAAGGCACCTTGTTGAGCACACTTTCTGTTTTTTGCCTCATCTATCCTCTTATTAATGTGAAAATGACATGTCGATGCTTTCTTATTTGTACCAAGAATGTTGACAAGAAATTTTAAATTATAGATTTGGAAAATTCCAGAATATTTATACCCTTACCTAGAAAATGGCATTAGCTTCGTATGTCAGAATGTGAGGTGGGTCCATGTGACACTGCCTTGTCCCTTTGCCCATCCCAGGGCCCCATTTGGCGCAGTGTTAGCTTGCAGTGTCCAGGGTAGGGGAAGAGTTGTATCTAACACCTCATATAAAAGTAATCAACCAGTGGTCTCCATGTTTAGGGCACTTGACTGACAGAGGGTTCCTAAAACATTTAGGAGCCGAGCATTGTCCAGGTTCTATTCTTTTCCACTGTATTGCTCTTGGCCTGAATCATTCATTTTTTTCTACCTGCTAGGTTTGGGATGCTTTTCAATGTGCAAACCTGGTCTAAGACATGATAAAACAGGAAATATGGCAATGCTTATAAATTGCTGTACACAGGTTTTATTTGGACTGCAACAGTGTAAACATCACAGAGTTTTAAGACAGAAACAAATGTAAATGATAACCAGTTCAGTTTACTGAACCAGCAGGAATGAGAAAGGGGAAGGCAGAAAGCATCTCTGTTCTCTCACCGCTGCCCTCTTTACTCCCCCTGTGGAATTATTCTTCCCCACCATTGGATGACTCTTGGGCACATCCTTATTTTTTCCATCACTCAAAGGCATTAATGAAAAACCGACTTATATAGTATTTAGAAAGTCCAGTCCAGTCTGACATTGAAACTTCAATTTCTTGTCCAATTGAAGTGCCCCACTGCTGGCCTTATACATCAACTGGAGGCTCACTCAGGTCCAAAAGCCTAGGATGAAGCAGGCTGAGATTACTTTCTTCATTCTTTGTCCTCTTCTACTTTTTTCTTCTCTCTCTCCTTCCAACTCTCTAAATCCTGTTTCTGCTCTCCTCACAGGCTGGACACAGGAGAAGAGTGATCAGCCCTCTGTGTATCATAAGCCCACATTTGAGTCTTTTCCTTAAAAGTCAATTTTTTGGGTGTGTCTGTCACATAATTTCCACCCATGGCTTCCCATCTTCTCCAAAGGGATTTTTATGATTCCCTTATCATTTCTTGATCGTGGCCCATCAGCACAGACTTTGTCTCTTGGAAATGGTACCTTATTTCTCCAGAGTGTCCCATTAGGAAAGTTTCTCTTAAGAAGTCCTAAGACTACCTACTTTTTGTGAGGTTGATATATGACTGACAGGGCTTCCCAGGTGGTTCACTGGTAAAGAATCTGCCTGCTCAGGCAGAAGACAGAGGAGATGCGGGTTCGATCCCTGGGTAGGGAAGATACCCTGAAGGAGGAAATATCAACCCACTCCAATTCTTGCCTGGGAAATCCCATGGACAGAAGAGCCTGGCGGTTACAGTCCATGGGGTCGCAAAGAGTCGGGTATAACTTAGCAACTGAACATACACATATGACCCGTGGGGGAAAAACATTTTAAATCTGGTGAATATGGAAGCGCAAGCCATCCTCCATGAGGCCCTCTTCATTTTGCTGCTACCAACCACTTCGTGCAGGCTTTCAGCTGTTGACTTCTTCGGGTGTAGTCAGGTAGGTCCCCAAGTGTTTCAAGCTTCAGGGAATACATATCAAGTTTCTTGGGGCATTATATGAAGACTTTCCCTCATTAACTTGAAGTGGAGAAGAAAACACCCCCTGACCTCTCATGTCTGGAGAGCAAATTAACACTCCCCCAAGATTCCAAACTCACGACCAACTTCTCCTATATCCCCTGGTTGATGGGCTAATGGGACAAGACAGGTTTGGGTCTGCCTCTTTCTAGACCCTGCATAAATGATGCCATGCCTTAGTTTAGAATGTAGGAATGTTCACCATCTCTTATTTTCAGATTTGGGGCCTAAGCAACAAAATAAAAAATGTAAGTACTCTTGACACCCTGCATCAGTCAAATAAAATTTCTTCTTCCCACATCTAATCACTTTGCTTCTACTTTGGATCCTGTTCTCTGTCGAGTTCCAAGGGCATCCTCCCCTCATTTTCTACACAGCTCTCCCTCTCTACTGAAACAGTACTGTCAGTAAAAAGCAAGCTCTATAATCTCCCATCTTAAAAAACAAAAAAACATTAGTAAGTCTTCCTCCAGCCCACATACCTCTCTATCACTGCAACATTTTTCTGCTCCTCTTCACAAACTTCCTAAAAGGTTTTTCCACACAAGCCATCTCTACTCTCTATGTCTGCAATTTACTCTTCACCCAAGTCTGATCTGTCTCCATTACTTAACTGAAACTACTCTTGTCAAAGTTAACAACCTCCATGTCGCCAAATGCAATCGACACTGCTCTCTCCTCATCTTTTGGAGTGTCCCAGTATTCAACCTCGCAAACTTCCCATTAGAAACATTTTACTCTTTTGTCCCCAGGGTATCACACAGTCCTGGATTTCCTCTTATTCACCTTTGTCAAATTTCCCCCATGTCTCTCCTCTTCTACTTGACTGAGGCTGTCAGACTTCCCCTGCACCTCTTTTGGGCATGTATCCTCTTCTCTAGTCTTTCCTAGGTGATAACCTTCATTTCATAGCCTCAAATACCATCTATATTCTTTTGGAAACAAAATTGCAATCTCCAGTTCAGACTTCTCTTCTACTCCCACTTGCATATTCAACTGCCAACATAACATGATGAGCAATAGCCATCTTGTACTTTATATGTTCAAATCAGAAGTGAATTTTCCTCTCCAAGCTTCTTCCCCATCTTCTTTGGAAACGACAATACCCTTCCTCCTTGTTGTGAAATCCAAAAATTTGGGAAATCTTTTTTTTCCTGCCTACCCCCTCCCCCAGTTTCAACTTGATCATATATTTTTTTGATGATCTGTCACATCCCTAGCCCTTGGTACCCACATTCCATTCTTCTTCAGCTCCTATTGATCCTACCTCCAAAATCTATCTCTAATGTGACTACATCTTTCCCTTCCCTGGCCTCCACTTTTTTCAAGCCTCCATCAGTTCTAGTTCAAACATCACACTCAGCTTCTAACTGATCTCCTTGCTTTCATTCCGATCCCAGCCTCACACCCATCCTTTTTTTTTCACCCAGCCTCACAGAAATTTTTACAACAGAATGATTTCACTAAACCCAAAATATTTCAATGTTTTGCAGTTAATATAAAATATAATGCCCATTGTGGGTAAGCCCCAGTTATCCAGCTCTGGTTCTCTTTTCTTTTCTAGCTGTTAAATGAGGCTCCGATCCCTCAGTCACAACTCTCTAGCCATGTAGGTCATTTAGTCCTCTGAACAAGCTTGTCTTCTTCCTGCTTCAGAATCTTTTCCCTTGACATACTCTTTATCCTTTACTGCTCATTTTCATCCTGCAGGCCTCAGCATAAAGTCATCTCTTCAGACATGCTACTTCTAACTAGCTTTTATAAAGTTCCATTACCATTCTCTGTCTCAATACTCTATACCTCTCCTCAGCAACAGCATAATTACTTGTTGCTGTTTAACATTTATACTTCCCACAGGATGGTGAGTCCCATGGAGGTAGAAAGCATGTCTGGTTTGTTCACAGTTGCATCTTTACCTACTACAGGGTCTGAGTGATATAAGGCAAGTAAAAAAGTTTAGTTTCATCAATTATTGGGTGAATATTGGCATATCTCACAGAAAGACATCGCATCCCAATTGCCTTTCTCATTGCAATGGGTTTAGACATTATAACATGGGAGAAATATGTCAGAACACTGGAACCATTCATTCATTCCACAAAGGTTTAAGGAATCTTTATTTCCTATGTGCCTACCACTGTTATCTTCACTGGGGTTTCAGTTAACAATGTGTCAGTGTGGTCTCTGCCCTCATGGAGGAAATAGATCACAATATATTTGACAACAGGGATCTATTACCATGTCATTTCATGAGATATACGTATATGTTAAGAATAAAAGTAAAGCAGGCAGCAGGATAGAAAATGACGGGAATGGGGCCATGTTAGACGAGGTGGTTGGTGAGAAAGTCCTCTCTGAAGAGGAAACATGAATAGAGATGCAGAGAAAGAGCACTTCTGATAAGGAAGCAGCAAACTTAAAGGCAGGAAGGAGTTTGAGAAATGAAAGGAATAGAGGGAAGTGTGAAGACTCTGAGTGTGGAGTGAGGCAAGAGTGGGAGAGGATGAGGCTGAAGAGGTGGTTAGGGGGCTGATTACAAGGGATCTTAAAGGACACAATAACATGTTGGAATTCTCTTCTGAGCATGATAGGAAACTTTGCAGGGGTTAGAGTAGGAGAGTAATGCGATCTCTTTGATATCTTAGACAAAATTTCTGGCAACCCTCTGGGAACAGACCAAAGGCAAGAGTAGAAACAGGAAGATGGGTTAGGAGGTTGTTGTAGTATTAGAGCACAGAGACGAGCTGTGAACACAGAGAAAAGTGCCCGAGCTGAGGATTTCTTTGAAGGTAGGGTCCAGAAAACCCACTGGTGGACAGGCTGTGGCTGGGTGTGAGGCAAGGCCCTGTATTTGGGCCAGAGCAACTGGATGAATTCTACTGCCGTTTACTGTGGAGGGGAAACCTGAGGGAGAGACAGAGCATTTACTGTGGAGGGTGGTGGTAAATAAAGAGTTCTAATTTGGCCATGTTATGTTTGAGCTGTATTGAAACCTGACATAAACCAGTTTGATAATGCACAACTCTTAGGTTCACTGCGGTACACAACTATAGACTCATATAAGCTGCAATGGATAAATCAGCAACCTCATTACCAAGTTATAATGAAAGCAGGCTCAGATCAGATTTTACCCCATATGCAGACATAACAAGGAGACACAAAGCAATTTATACACCTGCTTTGTAAGCCTGATGTAGTCCCAACTCACTGGCCTCCCAGTACTCCAAGGCCTGCATTGCATGGGGCATTCACCCTGCAGAAGACCAGAGTTCAGGGCAGTCAGACATCCAGAAATCCTTTGCTCTAATGACTGGAAACAGAACTGTTTAAGAACTGATTGTAAGAATCAGGTCCTATCCCTAAAGGGACAGCCTATCAGCTTTGTTAGACACTTACATCTTGTTTTCATATGGGTAGAGAATGTCCCTAAAATATTTCAGCCAATTCCCATATCTTGATTACCTCTAATTTGACCTATGAAAGCCCATTTCTAACATCCATTATGCTGATTAACAAGCCACTAATTTCACAAATGAAAACCCAGTTTTGACTTCAGCATGCTAATTAGCAAAATGTCTGGTGTTGATCAGAGTTAAAGATAGCTGAAGTGCTTGTAGGAGCTGCCTCTGGAGAATGGCCTCTCTGTAATGAAGCCAGCTGTAGTGCACAGTCCTGATTAGAGTGACTGTCTTTACCTTGAAGCAAGTATTGGAGAACTCTCTCTCAGTTGCATTATTATACAGCAGATGACAGACAATGCCACAAGTGGCTTTATAGATATCCTCGTGGAGGCTGTTAGAGGTGGTTGGATACACAAGAATGATGCTCAGGACTGCAGGGGTACATTTTTGAGTCCTCAGCATATGAATCATGTTTAAAGCCATGGAGCTACATGAGCTCATCCAGGGAGTGAGAACGTATAAGAAGGAAAGTGGTTGACTGAGATCTGGGACACTCCAACTTGTAGCAGTCAATTAAACTAGAAGCATATAGCCAAGGGGATCAAGAAGTGGCCAGTGATGTAGGCAGATGGTCCGAAAAGTTTGTTGACATGAAAGCTAAGTGAAAAACAGTTCAAAAAAGAGAAATGAGCAAAAATGTCAAATGTTCCAAGAGATTAGGTAATGAGATTGAGAACTGACCACTGTGTTTTCTCAGATTGAAATGATTGATGTCCTGATAGGGATAGTTCTCATATGGGCAGAGAGAGAAACCGGATTGGAGTGGACTAAGGAGAAAATGAGGAGCAGGGAAGTAGAAGCAGTCTGCACAGCTCTTTGGAATCATTTCCTATGGAAGGAAAAGGAGGAATGGATTGGCAGTTGGAGAGTTCAAGTGGTCTCGGAGGCGTTCATTTGGGTGGTTGTTGTCTTTACCACATGAGACAACATAGACTGTTTGCACGCCGGCAGGACTGAGCCACCTCAGAGAAGACATGAAGTAAGGTGAGCATCTCACCTTGCTGCTATGCCACGTGTGTGCTAAGTCACTTCAGTCGTGTCTGACTCTTCAGGACCCTATGGACTGTAGCCTGCCAGGCTCCTCTGTCCATGGGCTTCTCCAGGCAACAATACTGGGGTGGGTTGCCATTCCCTTCTGCAGGAGATCTTCCTGACCCAGGGATCAAACCCACATCTCCCGAGGCTCCTGCATGGCAGGCAGATTCTTTACCACTGAGACACCAGGGAACCCCTGTATACCATGGGTGGGACACCACTCCCATCCCAGTCAGTAAAGTTCTTGCCACCAAATTTCCCACCTAGAGCAGAGTTGTAGGAGCCACTTGGTTATTAGGGTGGGAAAAAAGTTCCAGAGTACTTAGAATTCTAAAATAGAAGACTGCCAAGGAAAAATACTCCAGTCTTGGCACCTCTATGTAGACCGTGGGTCAGGAGTAGTTGAGAGTCTTCTCCTCTGCTACCCACTGGCAGTGGGTTTTGTCTGAGAAATGATCTAACTGACCTACTCCTCAACTCTGAGACCCTTCCTAACCACCTGCTACATCAGCCTCAGGAATTTCAGAAACCGCCTCTGCCTCTGGTAACAAGATTAGGAACTTGCTGGTGTCAGAGTGAAAGTGAAGAGAAGAAACATCCAACCGTGTAAGAAAGCAGTGAACTCCATGCTCCACTGAGGTGCAGAGGCTCTCTCCATCTCTTTCTGAGACCACGAGTTATTAGTAACTTGTGAGTCTCTATGCAAAGGATGCACGTGACAGAACCCAGGTAAGCCCAGGAAGGAAGGAAGTTGAATGCAAACCTCTCGTCCCTCCCTACACAGAGGGCTCTGGCCTCCTGGGTTGTGGGACTTGATATGTGTCCAACCAGCTTCACTCTGCCACGTGGTCATCACCGTCAATTGACTTCTGTGTATCAGTGACCCTGACTAGGGACTTGAGGATGAACTATGACCTCACACAGGCCCCTCTGCCTCTTTAACGCTGCATCCACGTCCAGCGTAATTTAGCTAGGAGCACAATGTCTTCTACCTGAAACTTTATGCAATCTTTTTGCTGCTAGTCTTGCCATTCCTCTATGCCCCAGTTTACGGAGTTAATCAGCCTAAGATAAATTTTACCCCACATTACCCACTATAAAGCAAAAACTGACACAGATTCTCCATTCCCTACAGACTGAAAACTGAGACCTTACATGGGATGCAAGACCACTCCTAGAGTGCCTCCACCCCTCTTAAGCCCTCTATGCCTCCTTCCACTTTGTTGCCACATAGCTGCCACCACAGGTGTCCAGGGTGTCTGGTCCTTGGGCAAAAGCACAACTGTTTTCTTCTCTGAAAACGCACTCTGACCCTTCTTTGTCTCACGAACTCTTATTTACTATTAATACCCAGCTCAAATGTCATTGTCCCTCTGAATCCTACTACTGTGAAGTTTGTTGGTTACCCACCCAGCGTCTATTTTCCTCCTCCTTTATATCACTTCCTACAGCATGCATGCGTGGGGCTTGGTCACTCAGTGGTATCTGACTCTTTGAGGCCCCATGGACTATAGCCCGCCAGGCTCCTTTGTCCATGGGATTTTCGAGGCAAGAATACAGGAGCTGGTAGCCATTTCCTCCCCCAGGGGATCTCCCCAACGCTAGAGTTGAACCCACATCTCCGCATTGGCAGGGATCTTCTTTACCACTCAGCCACCTGGGAAACCATGCATATGACTCAAGAAAAGCTTACTTCAGGGAAGGGACCTTTACAGTTAAAAACCCATCATGATAATCCCCACCCCCATCAATGTTTCAGATGACTGTTATTGTCTTTAGAGTGGGTATATGACCTGAAATGACTGAAGGAGAGAAATGTTTTTCTACAGTTGGAGTAGAATTTTTTCTCTCATTCCTACCGGATACAAACAAAGAAGATGCTGGCCATTATCTTGCAGCCAGTTAGGAAAGCTGAGGTCACATTCAGCCTTGCAAAGAGGGCAGAGCTGAGAGAATAGCAGAGAAATGGAGATGGTACCCTGGTCAGACTATAATTTTTGCTTTCCATGACTTGGATGTTGTGTTTTGTGAGAGATGATTTTCTTATTGTTTAACTCGATTTAAATTGGGTTTTCTGGTACTTGCTGCTGAATGCTTCCTACATAATGCATCCTCTCTCTTTAGCCTGGAGAGAGTTCACATTCCATGATGTTCCCCATCCCCACCACTGGAGTATGTCATAGCAATTTACAGACTATGACCTCATCAATATCTTTAGTGCCTCATACAGCTCCCTGCACACCCTGATGAATGAATAAGGTATGAACAGATGAATGGATAAATCCCTTGATAATCCTGAAAAGCCAATCCAATAAGTCACAATTTATCGCCCACATCTCCTCTTGCTCTCAATCTTTCCCATCATCAGGGTTTTTTTTCAATGAGTTGGTATTAGGAGGAAGGTAGCAAATAAGAAACAAAGAGAAGGAAGAGCCTTTTCAAAGAGAACAGATTAATAACTGAAGAGACACCAATGTTTTGGATTAATTAGTATCTTTAAACTCAGTTTCCTAATGTGGCTCTACTTGCAACAGGTATAGGAAACTGCAGTAAAATCTAGGCAGGTGAATCTACCTAAGAGCTTACACAGACTATAGATTTCTTGCAGGATCAAACCATGTCTCTAAAACTTACAGCAGCTGGGCTTTGAGCAACCTTTCTGAGTTTCACCTTCTTTCCTATCAGACTGGTGCTATCTCAACAAGGTTGCTTGAAGTTTAAACAAGGTCAAAATAAAAAGAACTTATCCTCGTATGTGGGTAAGTAAGTGCCTAAGATCATTCAGGGATGTGTGGGACATAGAGAGGTTGTTACATGTTTGTTTTAACTGAGAAAGATTCCCTTAACAGAGAAGCTCTCTCCTGTCATTCCCTTAGGACCCTTGGTTTCTTTCTGAGCTTAGCCCTGACACAATTGTGGAGATGAAGGCAGGGCCTCCCTTAGGTTGTGACAGGAGCACAGGAGCGTGCTAGTTAAACTAAACCGGAACACAAGAAGCTGGGCGAAACGATGAAATGGCCATTTGCTGAATCCCTCTTCTGACTGGAGCAGCTGTCAGTGAGATGGGTGTAATTATGCCCATCTTACAAAAAAGGACTCCTAGACACAGGGAGCCTAAGAACTTCCTCACACAGCTAATCAGGGGTACAGTTTCTTATCCAAGTCCAGCTGGTGTAAGAGCTGAAGAGGGAGGCCAGAGAGCCTGGGAATTAGAGAAAGTCCGGGGCTGCAGCACACCAGAGTGGAGTCATAGGGAGCTAAGACTACATAGCTGGTCTATTTGCATTTTTTCCTGGGTCCTGAGAGAGAATGCTCTATTACTAATTTAATCCATTCCCTGCAGTTGGTGCAACAGAATTCTCTGACAACCTGCATTTAGGCCAGTCCACAGGGGGACCAGAAAGAATGAAACAGGACTCTCAGAAATCATGTTCCTTACATGAAAATAGATCGGGCCGTGGGAGGGGGGTGAACCAAAAATAGCCTGAGGGAGTGAGAGACAAAACATGTGAAACAGTGAAAGGAAGGCTGAGACAACTGTGATGTGTCGAGGAAAGGGCAGGAGGCAGGGAGAGGAGCAGGCGAAGGGGAGAGATGGAGTAGTTTCCTTTCAGGATTCTGTTAGACCAGCCATTCAGCCCCTCAGGCAGATCATTCCTAAAAAAGGCAGGGTGTTTTAAATTATGCCAGCTTAGTTAAAGCACCATTTTCTTGGTAGTCAACCTGCCCTTCTAGGAGCATCTATTTTATGAAGAAAATAAATAAATAGGGAGATAGACAACATTACCCCCAGATTTGAAATTAATGTAGGCTTATTATATAACATTTAGAAAGTACAGAAAACCATTATGAACAAAATCACTCATTCCACCACAAAAATATTACCATTCTAGCATTTTATATATTGATTTCATGCTCCCTGTGTGTGTGTGTGTGTGTGTGTGTGTGTGTGTGTGTGTGTATGGACTGTAGCCCACAGGCTCCTCTGTCCATGGGGTTCTTCAGGCAAGAATACTGGAGTGGGTTGCCATGCTCTCCTCCAGGGTATCTTCCTGACCTAGAGATTGAACCCACATCTCTTATGTCTCCTGCACTAGCAGGTGAGTTCTTTACCACTGGTTCCACCTGGGAAGCCTATATATGTGTGTGTGTGTGTGTGTGTGTGTATATATACACACACAAGGTATATATATATATATATATATATATATATCTTGAAGTAAATCCATGATGCTGCAAAGTAACAAACAGAAACATTTATGAATCTATAAATTCCTGAACAGAGATCAATGTTCCTGAGACTCTTGAACTCTCCAGAACTACCCAAGATTTTTCAGTCTTCATTTATGCCCCATTGCTTCTGCATCACAAAATAGACTTTGTTTTTTTCCAATACTGGCAACATTTATTTTCACTTTTGATGATCCAATAACAAGAACAAAATCTACTTATAATTGGGGGATTTTTTCCCCTTGTGTAGCATACTTCCATGTGCTTATAAATCAGTGTGCTATTAAAAAGACAGTAAAATAGACTTATAAAATGTTAAACACACACAGTCCTCCATCTAGCACCTCATTTCTCATATCCACCTCTTGAGAGAATTGTTTTCATAGGCTGATGCCACCTCATCGCTAATTCATTCCTATTTAAAAATTATTGTATATATAATTTATAGATATCTTGTTATTAATTCATTTCATAATTTATTATTCATTTAATTAAATAATCGCACCTGTTGATTAATAACATAGTTATATATAATTAATAATTGCTCATTTTCAAAATTTCCTTCATGTACCTTCATAAATTCAGCCCCCAGTGAGCGTTATCTGTAGCTCTTATCTCGGGGTCTATTTAGTTTCTCCAGAAGACTACTGATTTCTTCTCAGACCTCACCTCCTAGGATTCTGGGAAATAAATAGGGAAAGGAGGCCGATGCCTTACTTTGCAAAATGCAGGCTTTTACATCCCCACCTTGTGTTAGCAGTCACCTCTGTTGTTCATGGGGCTGAAAATCTGGGGGTCTAATTGCTCTTCACAGGACTTCAAGGCAGTTCTCTCATTTTCAGCTCATCCTCTCAGTCCTGCTGCAGTAAATGGACCTAATTCTTTTCTCCCCTCCTTTGATCTATGGCCTTTGCCACGTGACCTTGCCATAGCTCCTCTCACCAAAGAGTCTCTTTATCCCTTAAATTTAGGCTGGGTTATATGACTTGCTTTGGCCAATACAATACAACGAGAGCTGAGTAAGCATTCCAGCTCGGAGCTCCATCCTTAGGGGATCTAGAATTATCCCCTGTGCTCCCAGGCCTCTGCCCTCAGCAGGGAAAGGCATGACTGTGCTAGTAAACTGGCCTCGAGAAGAGGATGTGGAGCATAGCCTCCCTCGCTGAAGGAGCCCCAGCCAAACCGAGCCTTGAGAAATGCCCCCCAGCCCACCCACAAATGCATGAGCAATCCAGCTAATCTTCAGACGTGTGAACGACAGAAGGTTTCTACATGCTGCTAAGGTTTTAGGATTGTTACACATTTTTACTGTGACTAAACTTAATCCATGCACTTGCGTGTCTCCTATACAGCAGGGCTGGGGGTGGGTGGGAATATTGTCTATTTTCTCTTTGTTGTCTTCTTTTCAAACATTTACCATTTTTTTCATCTAACTCATCTGATCATCATGTCCATATTTTGTTACTATCTCTCATTGTTTGTCATGCATTCTCTTTACCCTTCTCAACTTCTACATTTTTATTTTTTATTCCTTTGTTTTCATTTTAGTGGCTTATTCTAAAGTTGAGAAAATAAGAGATAAATACATGTGTTTAATCAGAAGTTCCTCTTTGCTAAAATACTCTGCATTCTTAGTATGACAGAGACAATGCTATTGTTCACCAAACAATCTTCATTTTTCTTTCAGCTGGTTGTATCTGGGTTCTGACCTGGTGACTTGTTCTGGCCAACAGAATGTGAGAAGAAATGATTTATGCCACTTTCTTTGACGATGGTCTCTCTTCCCTACCAACTTATACATAGTATATTGGTAGTAATTATTATTTAGTCTTTAGAGTACAGGATATCAAAGGGTATTTTGGCTGTACCAGGAAAGGGCAAATATCCTTCCTACATGGAAACATGGAATTCTTATCTTCCTTTTTTGGGGAGAGGTAGAATAACTTTTTATTCATGTAATACATAAATGAATACCATTAGATGAAAGCATGATTCTGATATTGCTGTTGTTCAGGAACTAGATATGGATATAAGGGTTTGTTTGGACACTGAAAATCCAAAGGAGTATACTGTACTAGGTATTATTTATTAAACTTTGTACCTTTGCTGCCTTTCTCAGCTCTTCTCACTACTAAAGATTGTAGAGCCTAAAATAGCGTCTTTCAAACTTACTTAAAAGATTGTTTCCAGTTAGATTCTGCTAAGTAGAGGCACTAGTACCACTACTCTGGATTCCTTGGGAGGTTGTGAATTGCAAACTACATACCATGCTAAGGAGCAGGCAGAGACCACAGAGGCGCTGCTTTCTCCTGACTGGTCCTAGTCCAGCCAACCAGATGGCTCAAGGGAATCCATGCTACTTTTCCCTTATCCCATGTGATGCTGGACTTCTGGACCCAGACACCTTGCCAGAGGCTTTCCATGTATACCATGCCACTTTGTTAACCTTGAGTGCAAATGTATGAATTCAGCAATCAGAGCACCTTGGGGCAGGAGCCGTATGGAGGTGATGGGAAAATTCTAAGGCCCCTGCCGAAGTGACTGACTCCAAGTAGGGATAGACAGTAAGAATATTCTAGAAGAGGCCCTTTGGCTATTCAAAAGGAAATATCTGAAATCATGAGGCAGAGGGGGTCCATAATAACATAACTTGAATACTTCCTAAAGGATTGTCACCTAGGCCATTCTGAGTCCTTTGGTGTGTTTCTCACAGGTGGTGACCTCTGCAACTAACCTTTCATGAGGCAGGACTTGCTATTTTGTACTGGTTGTGCTAGGGAACTGTAGGTAGAGATTTTAGTGTATACTGATAATACCAACCCTTTTGTCTACTTTTGTTGCCTTCTGGCAAACTCTACTGAATCACAACACTTCACTTCAGTCACTCAATAGTGTCTAACTCTTTGCAACCCCATGGACTGCAGCACACCAGACATCCCTGTCCACCACCAACTCCTGGAGTTTACTCAAACTCATGTCCATTGAGTCGGTGATGCCATCCAACCATCTCATCCCCTGTTGTCCCCTTCTCTCCTGCCTTCAATCTTTCTCAGCATCAGGGTCCTTTCAAATGAGTCAGTTCTTCACATCAGGTGGCCAAAGTATTGGAGTTTCAGCTTCAGCATCAGTCCTTCCAACGAATATTCAGGACTGATTTCCATTAGGATGGACTGGTGATCTTGCTGTCCAAGGGACTCTCAAGAGTCTTCTCCAACACCACAGTTCAAAAGCATCAATTCTTCAGTGCTCAGCTTTCTTTATAGTCTAAGTCTCACATCCATACATGACTACTGGAAAAACCATAGCTTTGACTAGATGGACTTTGTTGGCAAAGTAATGTCTCTGCTTTTTAATATGCTGTCTAGGTTGGTCATAACTTTTCTTCCAAGGAGCAAGCGTCTTTTAATTTCATGGCTACAGTCACCATCTGCAGTGATTTTGGAGCCCAAGAAAATAAAGTTTCTCACTGTTTCCACTATTTCCCCATCTATTTGCCATGAAGTGATGGGACCAGATGCCATGATCTTAGTTTTCTGAATGCTGAGTTTTAAGCCAACTTTTTCACTCTCCTTCTTCGACTTTCATCAAGAGACTCTTTAGTTCTTTTTTGCTTTCTGCCATAAGGGTGGTGTCATCTGTGTATCTGAGGTTATTGATATTTCTCCCGTAAATCTTGATTCTATCTTGGGCTTCATCTGGCCCAGCGTATCTCATGATGTACTCTACATATACGTTAAATAAGCAAGGTGACAATATAGCACCTTGACATACCCCTTTCCTAATTTGGAATCAGTCTGTTGTTCCATGTCCAGTTCTAACTGTTGCTTCTTGACCTACATACAGATTTCTCAGGAGGCAGGTCAGGTGGTCTGGTATTCCCATTTTCCACAGTTTTTTGTGATCCACACAGTCAAAGGTTTTGGCATAGTCAAGAAAGCAGAAGTAGGTGTTTTTCTGGAATGCTCTTGCTTTTTCAATGATCCAACGGATGTTCGCAATTTGATCTCTGGTTCCTCTGCCTTTTCTAAATCCAGCTCAAACATCTGGAATTTCATGGTTCACGTACTGTTGAAGCCTAGCTTGGAGAATTTTGAGCATTTCTTTGCTAGCATGTGAAATTGTGTAGTAGTTTGAGTATCCTTTGGCAATGCCTTTCTTAGGGACTGGAATGAAAACTGACCTTTCCCAGTCCCATGACCACTGCTGAGTTTTCCAAATTTGTTGGCATATTGAGTGCAGCACTTTCACAGCATCATCTTTGAGGATTTGAAATAGCTCATCAGGAATTCAAGGCCCTGTGTATTCTTGCCACCTCTTCTTAATATCTTTTGCTTCTGTTAGGTCCATACCATTTCTGTCCTTTATTGTGCTCATCTTTGCATGAAATGTTCCCTTGGTACCTCTAATTTTCTTGAAGAGATCTCTAGTCTTTCCCATTCTATTGTTTTCCTCTGTTTCTTTACGCTGATCAGTGAGGAAGGCTTTCTTATCTCTCCTTGCTATTCTTTGGAACTCTGCATTCAAATGGGTATATCTTTCCTTTTCTCCTTTGCCTTTTGCTTCTCTTCTCAGCTATTTGTAAGGCCTCCTCAGACAACCATTTTGCCTTTCTTTTTCTTGGGGATGGTCTTGATCCCTGTCTCCTGTACAAGGTCACGAACCTCCATGCATAGTTCTTCAGGCACTCTAACAGATATAATCCCTTGAATCTATTTGTCACTTCCACTGTATATTCATAAGGGATTTTATTCAGGTCATACCTGAATGGTCTAATGGTTTTCCCCACTTTCTTCAATTTAATTCTGAATTTGGCAATAGGGAGTTCATGATCTGAGCCACAGTCAGTTCTTGGTCTTGTTTTTGCTGACTGTATAGAGCTTTTCTATCTTTGGCTGCAAAGAATATAATCAATCTGATTTTGGTATTGACCATCTGGTGATGTCCATTGTGTGGATTCTTCTCTTGTGTTGTTGGAAGAGGGTGTTTGCTGTGATCAGTGCATTCTCTTGGCAAAATTCTGTTAGTCTTTGCTCTGCTTCATTTTGTACTCCAAGGCCAAATTTCCCTGTTATTCCAGGTGTTTCTTGACTTCCTACTTTTACATTCCAGTCCCCTATAATGAAAAGAACATCTTTTTTGGGTGTTAGTTTTAGAAGGCCTTGTAGGTCTTCATCGAACCGCTCAACTTCAGCTTCTTCAGCATTACTGGTCCGGACATAGACTTGGATTGCTGTGATATTTAATGGTTTGCCTTGGAAATGAACAGAGATCATTCTGACGTTTTTGAGATTGCATCCAATTACTGCATTTCAGACTCTTTTGTTGACTATGATGGCGACTCCATTTCTTCTAAGGGATTCTTGCCCACAGTAGTAGATATAATGGTCATCTGAGTTAAACTCACCCATTCCAGTCCATTTTAGTTTGCTGATTCCTAAAATCACAACAGTTAATACTCTGCTAATGAAACTAGCAACAATGAATCATAGAAGAAGAGACTAGAAATCTATGTAAGATGTCTCTTCTCTCTTTAGGAGTCATTGTAGAAGGCTTGAGAGTAGTGCTGTGAATTCTGTTAGCATTTTCTCAACCTCTGTGCTACAGTTGAGAATGCTATTGACCCAGCTATATTATTCAAACTTATGAATATTCTCCTCCTGACTGTACTTAGGAACAATCTCCTTTGTCTGCCATAAGTGAAAAGGACCAGCCTCCTGAGGGTAGTCAATTGACCATTACTAACTAACTTTCAGTGTCTCTCAAAGTGATGCCAGTGACTAGCCTCAGCTCTCAGGACTGAAAAGGTATGTTTCTGACAGTTGGATATAGTACATAGACATGAACTTTCAGAATCAGAATGTAGGTTGAAAGCATCTTCTGTGGGACTGTGGCAACTACATTCACAGAAACTGGCTAGAGCTCAGGGCTTCAACCTGTCAACACAAGTCAGCCAAAAGACTTGGACCCCAAAAGCCTTATCAGACCATAGGAGGGTATGATGTTTCTCCAGCCCAGAATGCTAACATAGTAAATCTTGCC
Source organism: Odocoileus virginianus (assembly GCF_023699985.2). Classification (NCBI taxonomy): domain Eukaryota; kingdom Metazoa; phylum Chordata; class Mammalia; order Artiodactyla; family Cervidae; genus Odocoileus; species Odocoileus virginianus. The sequence goes on along the minus strand of NC_069684.1, from coordinate 21,189,718 downwards.
AGTGATTTACTAAGTTATACAGTTGTAGCCAAGTCTTAGATTCTAGTTCCCTATTCACATTAGGAGTGCAGCTAGTGCATTATCACCCTTAAACATGGAAATGGCAGAACGAGGCTAACTCACATTCTATTAAATAAATGCCACTGACTGCCAAGTGAAGAGGTTATGCTTTCTCAGTCAGACAGTTGAAAAGTCATATGTCTAAAGCTGGAGCCCAGTATTGACCCTGTTAAATTTCAGAGCCTCGACCATGACTGTAACAAGCAATGGGGAACCTGAATACCTACTACAATGCCTATATTCAAAAGAGCTTTTCCCGCTAAGAAATATGACTTTGGCAAGCCTAGTATGGTTGCTGGTTGCTGTTTGTCCTATTTTTAATAGTCCTCAGTAATCAGTTCTGGTCCTTTTCTTTTCCTGTGCTCTCTCTCTTGATGACATCATCGATTTATATGGGTTCAAATGTCATCTATATGCTGATGGTTCTCAACTGTATGCTGTGCTTATATCTTCAACATCTCTGAACTCAAGAATTGCATCCCCAACTATTCAGATAGATGTCTCCACCTGAATGTCTCACAGACATTTCAGATTTGTTGCATGTTTGATTAGAACACTTTTTCTCCTTTTCTCCATGGCTACTACACTTTTCTAAGCCATTCTTTTACCTATCATGTGGATGTCATCATCTCTCAAATGGAACTCAGATTCCATGTTTCCCTTCATCCTTATGACAAAGTAGCCTTTCAAAGTGTAAAGCAATTTATCTTGTGTCATTACTCATTTGCTTAATGATTGCACAAATGCCAAATCCATGCAATGTAAAAGGCCCCCATCTGCCTCCATCATCATCTTCCCAGATTTGGGACAATGACCAGTATGTAATAAGTGCTCAGTAATTTATAGAATGAAATAATTGACATATATTCAGTATGTCTCTTTCTGAGCCAATCTTCAAATAATTACTTGCTTTGTTGACTCTTTCTATGGTTTTTCTCTCAACTGATGTCCAGTTTTAAAACAAAGAAATAACATATTTTAAACTAGGAGACTAGATTTACTCAGTTAAGGAAAACACTGCACATACAAAGATATAGATGCTGCAGTACTGATCAGACTACCTCCTTGGTTCTGTGATTCACTTCTCAGCTTTCAGCTTTAACACAATTAAAAACTGCTACATATCACAGGCCTTTGGGATTTCTTGAAAACAGTTAAAACCATAATTATGAATTCTACAAATGCCAAAAGTTTCTCTTGGCAGTTTTGTATTGATTTGTATTTTAATAATTAATTCTCATGTAATTATTACAAATTCATTAGTCAATTGGTGAGGGTCTTCAAGTAGCCTTTTCAAAAAGGGTTAATAGGTAGTATATTTACTAGTTCCTATATGAAAACACTTTGAACACTGTTTGGTTGGTATAAAATTTAGGCTAATAATCTTTATTCTCGTAGCTACCAAAATTCCAGATATTGCTCCTGTTCTAGCATTTATTGTTGGAGGAAATCAATTGTCACCTTTCTACTATTGATGTCTCTGTGGATAAACATTCCATTTGTTTTCTTCTGTTTGTTGGAGGTACTCATAGGATATTTTCTCCTCTTTACAATTCAAAAGTTGTGCTTGACTGTATCTGGATGTAGGAATCATTTTATTAATTTTGCCTATATAAGTAAGACTTTTTGGTCATCCCAGTGTGAGATCTTTTCTTGAATCAAGAAGCATTTTCAATAATATTTTTTTTTCTAATTTAATCTGGTTCCCATAGTTTGGGTTCCCTTTTCAGAAGCCATTTTAATTATCTGGTAAAGCTGTTGCCTTCTATCATCTATATTCATAGTCTTCTTTCTCATCTTCCCCCTATTTCCTCTGCATACCTGAAGAGCTTCTCACATTACTCTTGTGAATTGTGATTCACAATTTTTCTCCCTCAGAATCAATTCTATTCCTAGGTGCTTCTGATGCAGACTCAAATCCATCTACAGGAGACTCTAATTTATAGTTACTAGACTTCCTCATTCCTAGTTTTTATGATCTTTCTTAGAATGATCACAGAAATGATCTAAACTAATATTAAAGATTAGTTAATGGCTGTGAATGACATCATCACTAATGCTATTGCCATGCCAACTCAATTATCACACTTGGTTAGCTAGTGAGGTATATCCTGCAAACATGCTCGAACTGTGAGAATCTAGTTCACATAAGCTCTACAGTGGGACTCTTACTGAACTAAAAGAGCAAAGAACGAGCAGATGTGAGGGAGAAAATGGACATCTCCTCTGAGGGAACCAATTAGAAGAATGTGCTGCGTCTGAGAAGACCTTGCCCTGAAGATGAGCAGAAGATACCTTTGGACCAACATAAAATCAAGTTAAAGAGCACAGTTTAGGGAACGGAGCAATAGCTAGGTACCAGCTTCTACTTGGCCCCTTGACTGCGCTATGTACACAATGTGCAAATGTACACGACAGCTCTGGTTCCAGTGTATCCTAAGGCCAGAACTACCAGCTCATGATTTGGTTGTTGTATATCAATCTATTGTGTATTTGCTTAAAAGAATTCTACCAATTGCAACTAAATAAAATTGATTTGTCTATATATAGGATGTATTTATTCCTTTAAATGATAACAAATAACGTGCATAAAGTTTTGGAGTTAGTGATTAGCTGAGGCAAAAAAGGAAGTTCAAGAATAGCCATTGTTGGTACAGTCTTAGGTAGTCTTATTAATGGGCAGAGAACCTGTGAGCTGAGGTTACGCACACCAGTAAAGGAACCTGGTTTCAAGACAATGAGTTCCTGAGACACCATCTCATGGTACCTTAGGTTTGAGAATGAGGACTACTTCCTTGATTATAGGGGCCAAGTTGACAAAACAGAGAACAGTGTATTTATACCACCTTAAACATTCAGAAGGGAAAGGATATAAAAACAGATCTTCTAGTCCACAATGGAGACCTTCCTTTTGACTACTCAGACCCAGCAAATCAGTCTAGTCACTGGACCCCTCCCTGCCTTTCTCCAGTGTGGTACGTGGGGGTGTGTGTGTGTGTGTGGAGGGGGGTATCCTGCAATAATCCAGTCTGACACTTTCTGTCAACAACTGAAGGAAGGAAGAGAGGATGGAAGGAACTGAAAGACTCACAATAAGGTTTAAATATTGATATCAGATTAAAGCGAAACTTCTCTCAGAGATAGCTATATTATAAATAAAGGAGGGATGACAAGCTACTGTAATTAAGCTAAAAAGATAAATTCCTTGAAAGAACTGAATATAAGTCATGCCTAGCAAAGTGCAGAGCATAGAGTAGGTTCCTGAGTAGGAAAATCCACGTTGGTTGTACCAGCATGAACTCAGGGGTAACTGCGGCAGTCCCTATTCAGTCACCCTGAGCCCATGCCTCTTCAGTGAAGCTGCCCAGCCAGGTCTCAGAGCCTTTTGACTGGCCCTTTGTGTTGCCAACAGATGCACACATTCTATTAATACTTATATTAATCTACTTATATCTTCCTCCCTGTATATCCTCAAAGGGCCTCAAAGGTGGGGCAGTGGTTAAGAATCTGCCTGCCTCAAAAAAACTCATATATATGAGCTTTCAATTTTTGTATGCTCAGGACCTGCCTGCTAAAAGTTGGTTCATTAATCTTTAATAAATTAACCAACAAATGAAAGAAGGGAGGGAGGGAAGGAAGGAAGGGAGGCCAAGAAAGAAGAAAGGAAGCAAGGAAGGAAGGAAAACTCCTAGTCTGTCCATATAAAACAAATAAAGAGAGAGCAGAGTTCATGTAGCTTTGAAAGTTGAGATGTGTAGTCTGGAGCTGCAGCAGCTAACTTGGAGCATCCCCTGCCCCCAAGTCTATGAAAACAAAAAAAGTAAAGAAAGCAATCTATTCATTTGGGAAGCTGTGACAATTAGATTTTTCTTTTCTGTGTAATAAACTATCCCCCAAATTAATAAATTAATAAGATAAACAAAACAGTCATTCACTTAACTGTCAAGTTTGTAGGTTGATTGATCTAGAATGGCCTTAGCAGAGATGCTTGGCTAGCCTTGGCTTGTACTCTCACATGCCTTTGGACAGCGAGGGTTCAGTTGGCCTAGTCTAGGTAAGCCTGGGACAGTGTCTACTCCTTGTGCCTCAAATTATATCCTAGAACTAGTGGGCTTATTTATTTCGTGGTAATGGCAGAGATATAAGGGCAGACCTAAATCATGCAAGCATCTTTAGTACTCTGCTTGCAGAACACCTGTTAACATCTTACTGACCAAGGGGATGAAGATCTGGGGCCATTAAGCAATCCATCTAATTACATTAATCTAATTGACTAATCTAATGAAGAGGCTCTTCATCCTAGTGAGAGCAAATTATTTTAAAAGCACATTGTAGGCATATCATTGTTTGGCACCATCATGAATACTTTTTCTGGGGGAAAAGCAACTTCTAAAGCTTTCCTAGAAAGTCAAATTATCAATCACAAAGCTAAATCTCCTTTCACTAATCAAGAAGTGGTAATATATTGGTCAATAACTTGACAGGTCTAAGATTTTATGCTACTTGCATGCTAATAAGTAACTAGTTAGCCTGCTATAGTTTCATGGGTACTGGCAGAAGACATGAGACTTCTGGGTCAGAAACAAAGAAGGTTTTATTACTCATAGCAATAGTGACTAGAGTATATCACATTTGCATCAGTTCCCTGAGTCCAGTTCTCATAAGGCAATGCTTAGTGGGCCAAGTGACATCTATGTATTCCATATTTTACATTACTGGAGAGAAAAACTGAGCTTAGGAAACCCAAACCTTATATAATAGATAGTAAGCATGCCTGCCCTTGCTCAGAGGGAGAGAGACACTATCTCCATCTTTCAAGACTTTGACTATACAACATGACTGAAAAGATAGTTAGGAGTAAAGGCAGTCAAGGCTTCTTCTCCCAATACTTAGGGAAATGCAAGAGATTCATGCAGAACTGCATCTTGACCAACTAAAGTAATCCTGGTGCTTCTATGCGTACCTCAGCTGCATCCAAGATTCCATGCATTCCATTCCATGCTTTAATTTCTGTTTTTGGTTCCTACTTCCCTGGTGGACTCAAGTGGTAAAGAATCTGCCTGCAATGCAGGGGATACAGGAAACTCAGGTTCAATCCTTGGGTCAAGAAGATCCCCTGGAGGAGGGCATGGCAACCCACACTCCAGGATTCCTGCCTGGAGAATCCCAAGGACAGAGGAACCTGGTGGGCTACAGTCCATGGGGTTGCAAAGAGTAGGACCCTGCGTGACTGAGCATGCACACACTAGTTATATACCCAGGGACACATGCATAGGCAGAATAGGAGAGGGTAAAAATCAGTCAACCTCTATGCTGTGATCTATGTTCACTGGCTCCATATGAGTCTATGCTCTGCCCCTGACGGTGGAATAGCTGAATCGAGAGAGCAGCACTGACATGTAAACACTATCACGTATAAATAGCCAGCCCGTGGGAAGCTGCTGTGTAATACAAGAAGCTCAGCCCAGTGCTCTGTGGTGACTTAGAGGGTGGGCTGGGGGAGGGAGCTGGGAAAGAGGCTCAAGAGGGAGGTGATATATGTAATATATGTATCTGATTCACTTTGCAGAAACTAACACAACCTTCTAAAGCAATTATACTCCAATTAAAAATTTTCTTTAAAAAGCCTCAGTTTGAGTCTCAGTTACCTCATCTGAAAACACAGGGTGGGGGCAACACTTCTATTTACCTGCTAACTTCTTTATCCTGTGTTATGGACAGAGGATCTTTGCCCGCAGCTGTGAGTGTCAGTTGGTGATCCTCCCTGGGTAATTGCCCACATCCAGACAGAAGCCACTTCGCCTAAGGTGTTAGGCCATGCCTATGCCTGTGCTAAGGGAACTGGGGGGAATCAGTGTACAAAAATGCAATCCCTTCCCTTCAAGGTAGAACAACTCCATGGTGCATTTTATGTTCCAGGGCTCCTGCAGGATCAAGCTGAGCCCAGATGTTTGCTTAACTCTCTCCCTGACATTATCTTACTACCCTCTCTCCCTTTCTCCTGAGAATATCCCCTCTATAAATCATGTGCACTCAAATCTTTGACTTGGGCTCTGACTTTAAGAGACCTAACCTGAGACAGTGAACAATACCTGCTCCAGGGCACCACAATGAAATATAACTTGGTATAGTTTAGAGGTAAGAGAGTTGCAGTAGTTTTCTTATCATTTCTGACTTGAGCCCACAGAATTATTTTGTACCCTAACTGTCCTGGTTTATGGAGCTGATCTTGCCACTTAAGTTGACATTTCTTGGTCCACCAGGCTCAAAAGTGTTTCAGACCCCTGCCTCCTGTTTAGATAGTCGTGATCTATCCTAAAATAGGCCACATTATGTCCTGTGGTGACCTGTATCAGCAAAATTCTGGGTCATCAGATAACTCTTACAGCCTCTAAACAATGCCATCTGACCTGTTGGGGTCTGTAGGTGTGTACAAAATAGAAAGAAAAAGAAAGAAAAAAGAGCGAAAAAGAGAGATCCTGAAACATGTGAAACATGCCCTGCTACAGAAGTGCATATAACCACAGTAGATAAATGGAAGTAAAAAATAATTTGCCAGGTTGAGCCTGGGAACAACATCAAGAAAGACAATTATTCATTAAGACTGCTCTTAACTTTGCGGTCACTGCACTTAACTGCTGCTACTACAAGTTATGCAAAAGTCTATGTAGGTACATGCTAACAATGCCCCTGGTTATGGCGGTACCCAGAAAGCTGCCTGCCATCTTCTTTGGCACCAATGCCTCCATTAATACCAGGCTGCTTCTGGGTGAATTAGCTTCACATTGGTTATGAAGTCAGTCATTTCTTAATCTATGTAGTTAAATGCTCTGATGTAAGTACCAGACCAGATACATCCCACCCAATTTTGAGTAATTTTTACATTTTTCAAATTTCTGTTTCCAGTACCACTCTGAACTCCAAAATAGTTTGTACGACCTTCTTTCCATCATCAATGGCTGGTCCATCTCCAGAGCCCATCTTGATGGACATATTTCTGTCTCAAATCTACTCTTTCATCCTTCATTCTCCTGCTCCTAGACGGTTACCTCTCTCGAGTTCAATAAACCCATCAGACTCATTAGAATTTTTCTGACTCTTTTGCCATCTGAATAAAAACCATCCTGAACACAATGTACTGAAACCTGCAATGTGAACTCCAGTTGGCAGCATTTTTTTTTAACTAATACAGAAGACTTACCCCTAAATTCAAATGAGTTAGGGGTGAGCCATGAGAATCCAGTTCACATCAGCAACTTCCTCCCATACCCACATCCCCCATGTGTTCAAGGAGAGCTGTGTTCAGTCCTCACTAGTCAAAGAAGGCGGAGAACTGGTTTAATCATCTAGATATTTGGGGCAAAGTTCATCTTTTTCTATAGAGCCATACACCTCCAATAGGGTCTCAACTCCAGCACAAGTAAAATAGCAGGAAAAATGGGCATGGGATCACATTCCATCTATTCTAATAGATTCAGGAAACATATCTGACTCCTCAAGAGTCTCATTTTAAAAGTGCAGAAACTCATCATCAGAATACAAACGCTTCTACTTAGAATGTTCTTTGACTCAACAGAGCAGCATCTGCATATTAGGAGACTTGCTAGCACAGATTTATTTCAGAAGAGAAGAAGAAATTTGTGAGCAATTGGTACTCAGAGTCATCTCACTTCCCAGGGACTCAAAGGGAATCAGAGATGTGGCAAGGAGACAAGCGCAGATGCTGCTCCAGTGCTGCCTCATTTAGAACATTCAAATCATCAGAACACTGAGATGCATTTAGTCGCTGCTCTAAATTGTTGGGTTTTTTTTTTTAATCTAAAAATATTTACTCTTTTGTCAGGCCTTAGAAAATCAAGTTTTGAAAGCCCCTCCTCTCCCCCACCCCCATTTCTATAAACACTCACAACTCACAGTCAGGGATGAATAGATATATAGACTATTCTGTGGAAAGCAACACAGTGACAAAGGTTTTCAGATTCTAGTTCTTGTAGTCAAGGAATAGAATTAAAAGTAAAACAACCGCCTCCACATCTAGTAACAAGGCAAGGAACTGTCACTGATGAAGCTACCTCAGAGGCATCAACATACAGTAGAAGGGCTTTTGTTTAATCTCATTTTACTTTGATGTATGAGCATGGCTAATACCCAAATTAAGACATTTATTTATGCCACAAAGAGATGATATTTGTCCATATCCTCATGAAAACTAGGATGGATTGTGAAACATTGATGAGATTATAATAATAGAAGGTGAGAGTTCATAGAGTTCAGAAAGCAGAAACAATGGAAGAATTTGCTCACTAATGTCCAAGAAGAAAGTGATGCTGTGAACGTTGAACACCATAATCAATACCAGGAGAGCTGTGCTCTAGGGTAAGGTAAGAGCAGTGTAAAATTCCTTTGTAATTTCACCTACTCTTATGACTTCATTTATAGATATATACTGAGGACTATCAAAGAAAGCTCCAGACTCACTGGCCATTGCCATTGGATATCCCATAGACACTGTACAATTCAAAAAATGAAAACTAAATTCAGTGTCCTCTCTTCCGTGATCAAAATTTGGAGGTTCTTCTCCCTCAACTGCCATAGTCAATCAATCAAATTCTATTTGTTCTTCATCTGTAGTATGGTTCACACTCCATCTCCAGTAAAACTCTTTCCATCATAAATGGTACTACCTTAGTTTAAGTCTATCTCATTAATTATTTCAACAATTTTTCTAATGGTTTCCCTGACTCCAACTTTGTCTCCATCAATTTATTCTTCTTCAAACCTCTCTCCTCCCACCCACACAAATGACTATTAAACCACAAATATGATTATGCCTTTGCCAGCAACGATTTATTATTGTCTTCAGGTTAACTCCCAAATGCTCTGTAAACTGTTCCCCACCTGTCATGCCTATCCACCCTGACATCTTATCATCCCTCCTCCTTGTAGTATATATTCCACCATCCTGGATAATTTGTGGTTCCTTGGAGAAGCTATCCTTTTTCCTGCCACCTTCTCTCATCTCTCCTCTTCTTTTACCTAACTGGATTTCACTCATTTTTTAAGACTAAATGCAGGCACACCTGCTTTGCAATAACTGTTATTACTTAATATCACTTACTGTAAGGGTCTTCTTTGACTAGGCTAAGTTCTTGAAGATAGTTACCACATCTTGTGTGGCACATAACACAGTGCCATAACAAAGGCTCAATGAGAACATGCTTAATTTAAAAATTATTGTCTTTTGTAGAGTATGTGAGATTTCTTTGAAAACTTTTCAACTCCTTTTTAGTCTGTCCCTTCTGAGAAACTGCAAGTTACTATTCCTGTACCCTGTTACCTCAATATTGGGAAGAAATATAGAGGGTAAAAGAATCCCTAATTCTATGCATATTTTCATTATGAAAAATAATCTGAATTATCAACAAAATCTATGCATAATCCCTTGTGTGTACTCAGTCATGTCTAAATCCTTGAGACCCATAAACTGTAGCCCACCAGGTTTTCTGTCCATGAAATTTTCCAGGCAAGAATACTGGAGTGGGTTGCCATTTCCTACTCCAGGGGATCTTTCTGACCTAGGGATGGAAATTGTGTCTCTTGCATCTCCTGCACTGGCATGCAAATTCTTTACTACTGTGCCATCTGGGACTCTCTTGCTGCTGCTGCTAAGTCGCTTCAGTTGTGTCCGACTCTGTGCAACCCCATAGACGGCAGCCCACCAGGCTCCTCTGTCCCTGGGATTCTCCAGGCAAGAACACTGGAATGGGTTGCCATTTCCTTCTCCAATGCCTGAAAGTGAAAAGTGAAAGTGAAGACGTTCAGTCGTGTCTGACTCTTCATGACCCCGTGGACTGTAGCCTACCAGGCTCCTCTATCCATGGGATTTTCCAGGCAAGAGTACTGGAGTGGGTTGCCATTTCCTTCTCCTGGGACTCTCTTACATATATCAATCCCAGAATTTCTTCCCTGAGATGAACAGATGAAGGTGAGAGGTTAAAATATAAAAAGGAAAAGTCATACTCTGTACTGTGGTATACATCTCCAGAATGTAGGCCATGTGACCCTGCCAGAATGTTCTATTGCTTTGACCTGTGTCCTATGGCTAACTAGCTTTAGGTGGCTGGTATCATCACAAAAGATGAGACAATAGAGCAAGCTCTGCTTAATGTCAAGCAGTGAGAGAAATGGTGGTTAGAAGGGGGAATGAAGCAACAGACTTGCAAAGCCTTCCGCCTTTACTTCTGGAAACTGTTCAAAGGCTTACATTTGATTTCCTACTGATACAAATGGGATCTCAAAGTAAATACCTTTCATTCCTCTCACAGATGTTCAGTCAGTGGGAATCTATCAGATACAAAGGGAGCCATCTGTCTTTTTCACATGTGCCTATTGTTAGGAAATCTTGAGGGTCCTCTTAGCATTTGGCCCACTATATGCCCACAGCAACATGACAGGGGTAGCTTTTCTGGATCTGACCCTGAGCACTTGGAGAAAGCATTGAAGAAAACCACACAAATGATAAAAACACAAAATGTGTTAAGGAAAGATAATGTCTTCAAATGTAGCAAATTACCTCACCTACCAATGCCAAGTCTCAGCCAGGTACTATAGATACATACAGACAAGAAACTGACAGTTTCCAACTCTATCTCTTAGAGAGGCTAAAAGAGAAATAGCCTACATTGAGGATTATTAGATATTAGAATGGATCATCCAGAGTGAGAAATACAATCTCATATTCTGAAAAGCGATAAGAAGAGAAGGGCCAGTCTAGTTGGGATACCAACTGCCGACCTGCCTGAGGCAGGGGAATGGACTCTATGGGCTTAGTTTCCCTTATGGTCCCATGGTTCTATAAATCCTTCCAACAGAAGATTTTCAAATATATTAAGTGATTTGTTTTTACTTTTTCCTTAAAGGAAAACAATGCTAAAAGCCACTGGCAGTTGGTTCAACTGAGAGTCAAGTTTTCAGGAGAAAGGAGGCTTTACTTATCTGTATAATATATAGTGGCCACTTGACTGACACCTACAAATGAGAACCTAGAATACAATTATAAATCAGGAGAACACATCTGGAGCAGCCATTCTTTCTAACAGTGACTAGGAGCACAATCATTCCATCCGGCAACCTGAGTTGGTGCATGATAAAAACAATAATGTATTTGTTGCTAAAAATTTAACACTAAGAACCAAATACAAGAGAAAATCAGAAAATCAATACAAATGCTCAAATTCATAGAAGGGGAAAGAATTATGTTATATTCTTCTTCTCTTAGAGGAAAACAAAGAAGAGATATTTCCAAGAAAAACCTATTGGGTGAAAAGTGTGATGCACTCATTCTAAGATTTATGAGGTATGTTGCAAAGGCCAAAAAAAATAGAAAATTCCTAGAAAGAAGGTTCAAGATGACAGTGTAGTAAGATCCTGAATTTACCTCCTCCCACAGAGACAACAGATCTACAATTATATATAGAATAATCCCCTCAGGAGAGGAATGAAAACTGGATCCACAGAGCCTCCACAGCAAAGGGTGAAGGGCAACATTGAGATGGGTAGGAAAGGCAGAGATATGGGCTTACTAAGGAAAAGCCCACACCCCAGTTGTAGTGATCCACAAAGGAGTGAGAGATGAGTCCAACATCAAACACCTCAACCTTTTGATCCTTTATTGGATAGATGAATCCCTAGAACATCTGACTTTGAAAACCAACAGAAAATATGCCCAGGAAAATTATAGAACTGCAGGAAACAGAAAACCCACTCTTAGAGGGTTCACAAGCAGACTCATTCAACCCCCAAACTAGTGCAAAAACACCAGTTTGAAAAGCACATAGACCATAGATGAAGGGGACACACTTACTAATTTTTAAGTGTCTGCCAAAGAAGCAGGAACCAGCTGGGTCACTCCCCAGGAATGGGTCACTGGTGAGAGCCATTTATGTACTTTCAGGCTACCTTGTTAATACTGACACTAACAGGAACCATTTTGAAATTCTCCATTTAACCTATTACGCCAGTAGGGGCACCCTGCTAAGAGCTCTTCCCTCCAGCACCCTGTGGCTGCAGCTGCTGGGCCCCACAGCTGGTCTGGGCCAGCCAATGCTCCATGATATCTGCAGCCCCATAACAATAAGAGGACAAGATGAACAAGCAGGGTTGAGCTTCTGAGCCCCACAGGTCAGGCCACTCTTTCAAGACTGGGAGATGACTGATATACCTAATACATAGAAAAAACACAGAGAATTAAGCAAAATGAGGACACAAGAAATATGTTCCAATCAAAGGAAGAGAAAAAAAAAACTTCAAAAAAAGAACTGACCAAAATGAAGATAAGCAATCCCTCTGATGAAGAGTTCAAAGCCATGGTCATAAAGATGCTCACTGAACTCAGGAAAAGAATGGTTGAACACAGTGTGCACTTCAATGGATAGAAAGTACCAAACAGAAGATATAACTAAACTGAAAAGCACATTAGAGGGATTCAACTGCAAATAGAATGAGGTAGAAGAATGAATCAGTAAGCTAGAAGACAAAACAATAGAACTCATCCCGGCAGAGCAGCAATTTTTTTTATTCAATTTTCAAAAAGTGAAGAAAAATTAAAGGACCTTTGGGACAAATCAGGTGGAATAACATTCACATAATAGCAGCGTCAGAAGGAGAAGAAGGAAATGGCCAGAAAAATCATTTGAAACAATAATGGCTGAAAACATTCCTAATCCGGGAAGGGGAACAAACATCAAGGTCCAGGAAACCCAGAGAGTTCCAAATAAGAAGCATCCAAATAGACACACACCAAGACATATAAAAATTAAGATGATAAAATTTAAGGAAAAAGAGGATCCTAAAAGCAGCAAAAGAAAAACAACTTGTTATGTACAAGTGAAATGTCATACGGCTACCAGCAGATTTTCATCAGAAACTTTACAGGCCAGAAGGGAGTGGCATGATATATTCAAAGTGCCAAAAGAAAAAAAAAAACAACAACAACAGCAGCTTCCAACCAAGAATTCTCTATCAAATAAGGTTATCATTCAGAATTGAAGAATATATCAAGAGTTTCCCATAGAGCAAAAACTAAGGGAGTTTATCACCACTAAACCAGACCTACTAGAAATATTAATGAGACATTTTTAAGCTGAAAAGAAATGTACTAATTAATGATACAAAAACAAAAAAAAATTAAAATCTCTGGAAAAGATAAATATTAATAATGGTAGTGGGTCAATAATTTATAAAACAAGCATGATGGCTAAAAGATCAGTTCAGTTCAGTTCAGTTGCTCAGTCATGTCTGACTCTTTGTGACCCCATGGACTGCAGCACGCCAGGCTTCCCTGTCCATTACCAAATTCTGGAGTTTACTCAAACTCATGTACATCAAGCTGGCTAAAAGATAAAAGTGGTGGAAATAACAAAAACAATTTACAATAATCATTTAAGGGATGTATAAAATAAAGAGATGTAAAATGTATTATCAAAAGCATAAAACATGGTGGGGAGTAAAAAAGATAAAGCTCTGGAATATGTTCAAATCTAAGTTTCAACAAACTTAAAACAGGCTACTGCTTACATTGGATAGCATATGTGAACTTCACAGTAACCAAAAAGAAAAGATTTATAGTGAATACACAAAAGAAAATAAGAAAGAAATCTAAGCATAAAACTAAAGAAAACCACCAAAGCACAAGGAAAGTAAGAAAGAGATGAAAGAAACAGAGAGGAACTACAAAAATAATTAATAAAATGTAAATAAGTACATGTTGTTGCTGTTTAATCACCAAGTCATGTTTGACTCTGTGCAACCCCATGAATTGTAGCTTACCAGGCCCCTCTGTCCATGTGATTTCCCAGACAAGGATATAGGAGTAGGTTGCATTTTCTTCTCCAGGGGATCTTCCCAACACAGGGACTGAAACTGCGTCTGCTGCATTGGCAGGAGGATTCCTTAACTGCTGAGCCACCAGAGAAACCCAAATAAGTACATGAAAGTGAAAGTGATTCAGTGGAGTCCGACTCTTTGCAACCCCATGGCCTATACAGTCCATGGAATTCTCCAGGCCAGAATACTGGCATGGGTTGCCTTTCCCTTCTCCAGGGGATCTTCCCAACCCAGGGATCACACCCAGGTCTGCCACATTGCAGGCAGATTCTTTACCAACTGGGCTATCAGAAAGCCTGGACTACCAGTAATTCCTTTAAAAATGACTAGACTAAATTCACCAATCAAAAGACATAGAGTGGCCAAACAGATTAAAAAACTAAGATCCATCTATGTGCAGTCTGTAAGAGAATTACTTTAGAAGAAAAAACAAATTGAAAGTGAAGGCATGGAAAAAGATATTCCATTAACAAATGGAATGAAAAGAAAGTTGGATAAGCAATATTTATATCAAATTAAATAGACTTTAAAAAGAAGACTGTAATAAAAGTCAAAGAAGAACATTGCATAATGAGAAATGGGTCAATTCAGCAAATGATACAACATTTATATATGTATATGCAGCCATCAGAGGATCACCAAGATACACAAAAGAAATATTAATAGACTTAAAGGAAAATATTGAAAGCAATACAATAATAGTAAGGGACTTTAATATCCCACATAACAATGGATATATCATTCTAGACAGAAAATCAATAAGGAAACATTGGCTGTAAATGAAACATCAGATCAGATAGACTTAAAAGATCTATGTAGAACATTTCATTCAAAAGCAGTATAATATATTCTTCTGCAGTGCCCATAGAACATTTTCCAGAATAGATCACTTAGGTTAAGTCCAACAAGACTAAAATCATATCAAACATTTTCTCCAATCACATGCTGTGAAATTAGAAATCAATCACAAGAAAAGAGTGGATATTAAACAACATGTTACTGAACAATCAATGGGCCATCTGAAAAGCCAAAAGAGAAATTAAAAACAAAAAACTATAGACAAATGATAACAGAAATATTACATGCTAAAATTTAAGAAAAAATTCACAGCAATACTGTCTACTTCAAGAAATAAGAAAAATCCTAAGTAAGCAATCTAACCTTACATCTAAAGAACCTAGAAATAAAAGCCAAAAATTAGTAGAATTAAGGAAATATTAAAGATCAGAGCATAAATAAAAGAGACTTACCAAAGATCAATGATCTAAGAACTGTTTTTTGAAAAGAAAAATGAAACTGATAAACCTTTAGCCAAACTCATCAAGGAAAAGAGAGAAAGAACTTGAATAAAATCAGAGATGAAAGAGAAGTTACAACTGATACCACAAAAAATATAAATGATCATAAGCGACTAATACAAAATTATATGCCAGTACGTTGGACATTAAATAAATGGCGAAGTTCATGGAAAACATACCATCTTCTAAGACTGAAATCATGAAGAAATCTGAATAGACTGATTACTTGCAAGGACATTGAAACAGTAATAAAAATTTCCCAATCTACAAAAACCCAGGACCAGATGTCTTCACTGAAGGTTTCTACAAAATATTCAAAGAAGATTTAATTTCTATTTTCAAAATATCTTTTTAAAAACTTAAGAGAAGAGAAACCTACCAAACCTATTTTTGAAGCACTATTACCCTTGTACCAAAACCAGACAAAGACACTACAAAAAGTAAAAATGCAGGCCAATATCCTTGATTAACATAGATGCAAAAATTCTCAACAAAATATTAGCAAACCAAATCCAATAATACTTTAAAAGGGTCATACACCACAATCAAGTAGGATTTATCCCAAGGATGCAAGGATGGTTCAACATCCACAAATCAATCAACATAATACATCATATTAACAAAATGAAGGAAAAATCATACAATCATCTTAACACATCATTGACCAGAAATGTATTAATATGCCTTTTGTTAACCAAATGCTATTAATTGGAGACATTTAAATACTCACTTATATAACAAACTGCTACCCACAGGCATTAGTTTCTGCAAAATTCCCCTGGTCATTAATGTGTTAAAGAAGCACAAAAAGCATTTGACAAAATTAAACTTTTATTTATGATAAAAATTCTCAACACAGTATTGATGAAACCTACCTTAACATAATTAAGACCATGTATAAAAAACCCACAGCCAACATCATATTCAATGGTGAAAAGCTAAAAACTTTTCCTCCAGCATCAGGAAGAAGATAAGGATACCCACTCTCACCACACTTATTCAATTTGGCATTAGAAATTCCAGTAAAATTAGGCAAGAAAAATAAAGGCACCCAAATCAGAGACAAAGAAGTAAAACCATCATTATTCACAGATGACATGATGTTGTGTATAGACAATCCTTAAGACTCCATCAAAAACTGTTAGACTTGATCAATGAATTCTGTAAAGTTATAGGATATAAAATCAACAGACATAAATCTACGGTATTTCTATACATAAATACACAGAGTGAGAAAAACAAATTAAGAAAACAATCCCATTTACAATTGCATCAAAAAGCATAATATAGCCAGCAATGAATTTTGATAAAGGAGGTGAAAGAGTTCTACACTGAAAACTAAAAGTTTCTGATTAAAGAAATTAAAGAAAAATATTGTTAATGAAACAAAAAATATTGTTAATAATAACTTGTTAATGGATTGGAGGAATTAAAATAATTAAAATGGCCATATTACCCAAAGAAATCTACAGAGTCAATGCAATCTCTATCAAAATCCTGATGGCCTATTTCACATAACTAGAACAAATAATTCTAAATTTTGTATTAAATCACAAAAGATCCTGAATAGCCAAAACAAACTTGAGAAAGAATATCAAAGCTGGAGGTAACATGATCCTTTATTTCAAATTATACTACAAAAGTGTAGTAATCTAGAAGTGTGATACTGGCCCAAAATCACACAGAGATAAATGAAAGAGAACTGACATCCCAAAAATAAACTCACACAAATGCAGATAACTATGAAAAGGAATATGAAAATGCAATTCAGATAAGCATATCCCTTCAATAAATTGTCCTGGGAAAACTGGACAATGGGAAAAATGAAAAAGAATGAAACTAGTCCATTATCTTAAATCATATGCATTGCTTCCTGGCCTTCTGGCAGAGATCATGTGTATCATGTACCTTTTACAAAAATTAACTCACAGTGTATTAAAGACTTGAATGTAAGACCTGAAACCATAAAATTTCTATGAGAAAATGTAAATGGTGACGTCCTTAACTTTGGTCTTAGTGATGCTTCTGTGGAACTGACTCCAGCCTACTAAATGAGGGAACACATTTACAAATCACATATCCAATAAAGAGTTAATATCCCAAAATATAAAGAACTCAACAACACAGACAAACATAATTTAAAATGGGCAGAGAATCTAAAGAGACATATCAAGTGATATAAGTCAGATGGAAAAAGACAGATACTGTATAATTTCACTCATATGTGGAATCTAAAGAAAAAACCAAGACAAGCAAAATAAAACAAAAACAAACTCAGAGAACAGATATGAATCTGTTAGTAAGAAGGGGATTGGGGGAGGTGAGAGTGAAGGAAGTCAACTGTATGGTGATGGCTTACAACTAGACTCGTGGTGGATACAGATGTCAAACTATAAGGCTTTACCACCTGGAATCTATATTCAAAAATTCTTAGGAGGAGGAGCCCACTAAATTTTAAGATATATTTATTGATATTTGACCATGATGACCAAAGGCCTACAGAATGTGAAATCATTAATGTATTCTGAACTCATAATTTTTAATATGTATGTTTAATATTGCATGTAGTTATTTGGATACCTTTATACCTATGCAGTAATTACTGGCAATGAGGCAAAGTATCACCAGAAAAATACCCTGCTGTTATGAAGATATATTACTTTGAAAACATAAATTAGAGGTTAAAATATATGTATTTGAAAAATGCACATGAAATATTATATCTAATATTTATATTATATCTAATATTATATCTAACTGGTAAGCAAATTAGTTTTAATAAATCCTTGAGTTTGCAGTAAATCTCAATTTCAAGATTTTAAAAGTACTTTTCTAACATTACTGGTTAATTGCCACAAAACCAAAATTTGGAAGAAGGAATGAATTCACTTCAGTTCTTAGATGAGAAAACAGAGTTTCGACCTGAAATAACTGGCCTTGCTCTACCTCAGTAAAACAGAGTTTTGAAGAACAATAACTGGGAAGTTGAAGAAGACAGTACTCCCCCTAGGGAACCTGTTCTGTCACTTTCCCCAGTCTTCATGTCCTTATAACCTAGCCGAGAGAGGACCAGGGATTCACAAATGATGGATACATCCTTAGTTGGTCCAGAAGGCATGGTCCTACTTTAGAGATCTGTGCCAAACTTTGCTGTCTCTCACAGTCTAAATGAGCCAATCATCAGGCTATGTCATGACAGCTGAAAACCCATCAACCACAGAATGGCTAAACAAACTCTAGGAACATCAGACTGTGGAAGTCTATGCAGCAGTTATAAATTACAACAAAATACAAGTGTATTAACATATGAAGATCTTGGAGACCTATTGCCAATGAGAAAAAGCAAGTTACAGTATGATATATCTATTATGGTATTATTAATGTTAAAAATAACCCAAGATCCTTCTGCACCCTCATGGTTTATTGAAAAGTTCAGTTCATTGGGATACAAATATGGAATTGCTTTATTTTTTCAATAGCTATCTTTAACAACATTGAATCTCTGTGTTCAAACCCTTAATGATATGCAGCACAGAACTCACAGCTTTCTGATCACTTTCACATATTAATACTTCAGTTTAGTCCTATACCTGTATCCCAGTTTATTAATTTTCTAAGATTCAAACAATTTAATTAGCAATTCTGACCCCCCAAATAGAGATTATTTATTGAACAGTTTGTAAGCCTTTGAAGTTGAGTGTATCTTTTAAGATTTATATTCCTGAGTATACCTAGCATGTTTTTTTTAATGGGTGGAAGACCTAAACAGACATTTCTCCAAAGAAGACATACAGATGGTCAAGAAGTGCATGAAAGATGATTGACATCATTAATTATTAGAGAAATGCAAATCAAAACTGCAATGAGATATCACCGCACATCAGTCAGAAAGGGCCATCATCAAAAAATTCATAAAGGATAAATGCTGGAGAGGGTGTGGAGAGTAGGGAACCCTCCTATACTGTTGGTAGGAATGTAAACTGGTGCAACCACTATGGAGAACAGTATGCAGTTTCCTTAAAAACTAAAACTAAAGTTATATGATCTTGCAATCCCACTCCTGAGTATATACCCAGAGAAAAACATGATTATAGAGGATATATATACCCCAATGTTCATTGCAGCATTGTTTGCAATAGCCAAGACATAGAAGCAATCTAAATATCCATTGACAGAGGAATGGATAAAGAAGATGTGGTACATATATTCAATAGACTATTACTCAACCATTAAAAAGAGTGAAATACTGCCATTTGTTCAACATGGATGAACTTCAAGATTGTTATACTGAATAAAGTCAGAGAAAGAAAAATATTTTATGATATCTGCTTATGTGCAGAATTTAAAAAATGATACAAATGAACTTGTATCCCAGTTTAAATCATCAGTCTCACATCTTTCCTTCTACCTCATTCAGCCTGACCCTGGCTGGGGAACTCAGAGTGAGAATGGCTGGTCTGTTCTTTATCTTCTTCTCCTCTCTCTTCTAGGTCTCTCTTGCAGCTCCAGTATACTGGAGTAGAGAGGTGGAGTTGAAGTTTCTGTGTCTTTGAAATCTATTCTTGTTCACACAGTCTGGCCTCTGAGGACACTGAGCTGACAGGCATCAGGAAGAAGTCTTCCTGAAAAACATGAAAGGCTCTGACTTGACCTCTACTGACCCACCTTACAAGTGGTCCAAACCACATTCTCCTATTGACAGAGTCTCCTCTCGTGGAAGTCAGCTACCTCAGTCAGAGCAGCAAGGAGAGCATCTAATCACCCCTCCTCCATGTCCACTTCAGGCATAGAAAACTCCATGTCCACTTTGCTGTCTCTATCAATGTATTTTCACCTTTCCCAAACAGGTGCTGAGTGAAGATCAACAAGTCCACTCCCTGAGCAGATGTCCAATCAGGAAACTAGAAGTCAGTTTCCTCTTCTTGTAGACATCCTCAAAATATAAAAGTGGTTTTCTTGGAGCCTTCCTCCTTTGACTTGAGGATTAGGCCAAAGCACCTCCTCTGTTTCCCAGAGATGGAAGGGAAACCCACTGTACCCTCTCTAAGCTAACAAATCACAAGCCCACTTCCTTTCTTATAAATCTTGAGGAGGGACTTATAGGGTGGTGGTAACCAGGTCAGTTCTATTGCTTCTTAAAAAAGCCTGCAGGGAGGTTCCTAGTGATTCCTCAGCTGCATGCCCATCTATCATCCTATAACATACAGCTACATATTTGTACAAAATAATTGACTGACAGTTTTCTCTGGGTAGGAACACGGGGTGATAAGCTGTGGTAAATGGGCTTTGTATGTGTGCTTGAGTCATGTCTGACTCTTTGTGACCCCATGGACTGTAGAATAGCCCACCAGGCTCCTCTGCCCATGGAATTTTCCAGGCAAGAATACTGGAATGTGTCGCCATTCCTGACTCCAGGGGATCTTGCTGACCTAGAGAGTGAACTGGCCTTTCTTGCATCTCCTGCACTGGCAGGCAGATTCTTTACCACTGTGCCATCTAGGAAGCCCAAATAGGCTTTAGTTTGCCTGTATTATTTGGGCTTTGGCAAAGAGAATGTTTTTATATATTTCATTCAGTAATTCAAAAGAAAACTGGCTTGCTGCTACAGATACCGTGGGTGACTTAACCAAGGAAGCTGAGGTTGGAGCCTCAAACTTGATTACCATTTCGTGCTAAGCACTATTGACTGCACTGATAGCTCTTCTTAAAGTTTGATGGAGGAGTTCACTTTTCCCAGGAGTAGAAACTGGCAAGTGGAGCCATGGAACACAGACTCTCCACCCACGTTGCTAAAGGGACACAGACTACAAGTTAATGTTTTCCTCTGTGTTCCACCTGTCACAATTCTGTGTGATCATCTGCTAGACTCTGACTGATGAGAGCAGCGGAAACCCTGCAGGGTGGAAGGGGCAGTCTGGCAAGAGCATACAGAGGGCGAAGACGGCCTTGTTCTGCTATCCTGGGAGCCACATAGAGTTGTCACTTGTTCGGGCTCCCTGACAAGCATTTAGAGGATGGGGGTGTGGGGGTGGGGGGATTTAGCAGCAAGCAGGAGCCCGGGAATGCTCTCCTGTGGGTTTTTCTGCACCTACAGAGTAAGAGAAGGTCCCCAAGGCAACTCTACTGGCAAGGAGAGGAGGGAATACAGCTAGCTTCAACAAGGGTGGCATTGGGCACATGAAAACATAGTTTTTACATCTTTGCCAAAACTTAAGAATCTCAGTGGATATCTGGAAGGAGAGAAGTCTATTATCTCTATCAGGCTTTACTGACATTGAACAGAAGATTCAAAAGAGAGAGAAAAAGAGAAATCTGGAAGTATCAGATAGTAGTCCAAGTAACATGATTTTAGTTCAAGTTTACCCTAGAGAGTACAGATCTCTAAAAACAGCTCCAAAATCTCCCCCACGATCTTGTCCTTTAACATCAAACTACGAGACCTGTGGTATTTTCTTTGTTTTAGAAATTACAACATGTGCTGTTTTATTCCTAGCTTACTATCTGGGTTTCCATTATACCTCTTTGATCTAAGACATTCATAATTTGGTGCTGGAAAGAATTTGAAAGATAATCCAGTATAGCCATCTCATTTTGCAGATATGAAAAACGAGATGATAAGTTAGTTGCTTTGGGGCTCACTGTGTTACAGCAAGAGGCAGTACCGTACTCAAATCCAGCTCCTTAGATTCCCAGGTCCATCATCTTTCATCACAAAAGTCTGCCTTTAGTGGTGCAAAGAAGTAGTTCTAAAAAGTACAGTTGACCTTCAGGATTAATGTTCAAAATCAATATAGATTGTAGAGAAATAGAGTATCTTAAAATATTTTCAGATCATTACAATTACTGTAGTTTCACATATACAACCTCACTCGATTGCAACCCTGTTAGGCAAGCATCCTTAGTAAGCCCATTTTTCCAAATATGGTGACCGAGTTCCTAAGATTATACGGCTTGTTTAAAATCAGGCATAGACTGTCAGTTCTGACTCTTGGTTTAACTTTATTTCCATATCATCTATCACAAGTCTTTGTATTTTCCACAAATTTTAACATCATAATTGACTACTTCACACCTGAACTTGATGTTTTATTCATCTCCACATGGATAAGCTTCAGATCAACCATGTGTTTATTTTCCAATGTGTCTGCTAGGATTTTATTATGAGAATATGGTGTATTGAAATTAACAGCCAGAAGCCACACTGACTCAAAGAAGTTCAGTATTCATTTTGTACTAGTTTTCATTTTCTTAGCTCGGGCTGGACTCCTTTGGGGAAAGTTTCCAGCAGACTCAGAGATGCTATAGGAAGAGCATGGTCAATGACCCTCAGGGGACTACTTCCAGCCCGTCTCCTCTTCCTTCACCTGTCGCCCACTCATTACCCCCAACAAACATCCACAAAGCTACCCTCCATTGGCCCTGTAAGCAGTCAAATAGGTTAGTTGCACCAGGCAGGTCTTGACACATGGCTCACCCAGCCTCTGGTACCTCTTGCATCTTACCTTCAATACATACCACTTGGCCAAATTAATTTCTGTCACAGGGGGGAGATTGGTCAGTGAAATCTAAATGGGCTTTTCCTATTTATTGATACAATTTCGTGGCAAGAGCAATTTTCAGAGCTTATTTTCCACTCCATTGAATCCCATGTTACTGCAAATGAATATATTCCTCGGTCAGTGCAATGGCAAAACACAGTTGTAAGTGCTTTATGCTTCATTTGGATAAAGTGTTCAGGATATTACCAAATATAAAAGGAAGTTAAGGGCCATATTTCATTAGAAGCTGTCTCCCCTGTTAATAAAACCTGATGCTGGTGGTAGATGTGTAAAGAATCAGAGCAGAGACTTGCGGCTCTGTCTGGTATTCAGTAAGGCAGTACAGTGCTTGCAAACACCACCTGAGGAGAACACCACGTCTCCAGTCAAACTAATATCAACACCCCAGCCCAGGGATCAGGAAGAAACTGGACTGTAACTTGGATTTTCATAGAAAATTGAAAAACTTATCCCAAGGGCAAGGTATGTTCTTTGGGTAATAGCTTTGCCACCATTAAAGGAAGGCTCATGCTAACATCACTAACTGCAGGAGGTACCAGGTAAGCCTGTTATGGGCTAATGTGTTAGTCTTAAAAATGACCGTGTGGATGTGTTTCCTATATTTTATTGGACATAGGAAAAGGTAGTACCATCTCATTTCTCAAAAGGAAAAACTCAGGAGCAGATCCAGGCAAAATGGAAGAGTTTAGTCTTTTATAAAGACTAGGTAATTCTCAAATGAAACACTCCTCAACATCATAAATGAAGGGTGAGGAGAGCATTCCTTTCTGCATCTGGACCCATAACCTAGTCTTCCCTGTACTCCTGTCTCTATAATGAATGATCCATATCATAATACTCTCTACCAAATTATAACTAACTCACATGGAAACGGCTCGCTCATTTGATTCAGCCACCAACCCTGGAGAAAGAGTAAGTTATTGGCTTTTACAGGTGATACAATATACCTTCAAATTCCAGGTAATTTTCAACAGGATAAAAATGTCCTCTTTTGTCAGTTACCTGATAGGTAAATTATATCCCATACTCCAATTATCATTGAACAACCCTGAAACTTTCATGTCCAGGTCAGAAGTTCACTGACTTAAATATCACTGTCCTAACTCCTCCTCATCACCCTTATTAGGCTAATTCATGGGCCTTGCCCTGCCCCTGACTTTCAAATTTCTGTTTCCTAACTTGGAGACAAGCTTTTACCTAAATTAACATTTCTAATGCCAAAGCTACTACTATATATCATCAAACTCATTTTTGTGTCACCCATAGAGGTATGAGGCCTCCTAAGAGGAGGGTCATTTGTAGACCCTGGCCTCATCCACCTACCTGCCTTACTTGTTTATGTCAAGAAAGCAGCTTTCATACAAGGCATGTAACACTTTCTTAGCACTTACTGTGTGCCAGGTATTGTTCTATGTTTTGCATGTATTTATACATTTAATTATTTCAACATCCCTCTTGAGGTTGGTGACATTACTGTTCCTATCTTATAAAAGGTGGATGGAAAATTTGAGCACAAACAACTTATTTATAGTCATTTATCCAATAGGCGGTGGGTTCACATTTCCTATCTAGGCAGTCTCATCCTAGTTTCCGAGCTCTTCAGTTTCTGCCCTGCAAATAATACTCAGTGCAACAGATATGCTATGGACTGTTCTAAGACCTGGTGTGTCATATTCCAAGCTGGTAAAGTCTGGATTCTCCCTTTTATCTTGTACTTAGCTTGAATCCTCTCATCAGGCTTCATCTGTATGTAAATTCTGATTCTGGATCTTGAGCTCTGCTTTGGCCATATTTCTGCCTGTGCTTTCTGTCCAACTGGCCCTTCCAAATTAGGCCCTCGGCCCCTGCCATGACTGTTAGCACATCTTAGCCCTCCACACAGTGACCTCAGGTGCAAAACTCTGCCACCTACTGAGCAAGTTTTCTCAACTCTCTGACCCTTATTTTCCCTATGTGTAAAATGAGTATAATAATACCCATCTTATGACCAGTGCAAGTTCAATGCATGAAACAGGGCACTGAAAGCTGGTTCTCTGGGACAAACCAGAGGGATAGGATGGGCAGAGAGGTGGGAGAGGTGGGGGGGTTCAGAACGGGGGGACACATGTACACCTGTGGCTGATTCATGTCAATGTATGGCAAAAATCACTACCACATTGTAAATTAGCCAATCTTATACAGTTGTTTAAGAGTGAGATGACTTCAGATGCCCAGTTCTTAATGGCGACCAGAGAAACATTATTTCCTTCTTCTTTTTCTTGAATATTCTATCTGGTCTTTGCTTAGTGTTCAAGTATGGTTGTTCATGCTAACTCTGACATCTTTTCCTCCCAGAATCACAATTCACCAGAGAAAATCCACCCAGAAATAAAACCTTTGGGTTTCAGGATTTAGTGATTTTTGACTTAAAGTATAGTAGTTTGGAAGTATTCGCATCAAAGCCAGGTTGTAGCAAGATTTCATCCAGAATTAGATTAACACCTATATTTTGGAAAATTTGTATCCTTACCTAAGTGAGATCGTTTATCATGATGTTGTCCCTTGAGTTTTAGTAAAAGGCACTTAAAGAGAAATCCAAAATCACTTTGTCTGAACTAAGAGTGAAAAATTGCTGGCTATATTTTAAAAATCATAACTTGACCAGCACAGGCAAAGCTTCCTCAAAGAAATCAGTGCAGATGACTTAACATTGGATCTCAAACTTAATTAGTGCTCAATATTGATTTCTGTGTTTCTTTCCCCAATTAATCTTCCCAAATATTATTTTCTATCTGTTTTCCTTAACTTAGGCTTGATGTTCTCATTTGAGATGACTGAAAATAAGATTATCAAAGAAGAACTCTAAAAATCACTAACATGTGCCCAGGAGAAATTACTTTTGGTTTCTAAGTATCTGTTCAGTATTTATGAATTCATTTATACATTGTTTTAAAATAGACAATTGATTGAGCATTCATCATGTGACACTCACTTAGCTTCATGTTGCTGCTGCTGCTGCCAAGTCGCTTCAGTCGTGTCCAGCTCTGTGCGACCCCATAGATGGCAGCCTACCAGGTTCTGCCTTCCCTGGGATTCTCCAGGCAAGAACACTGGAGTGGGTTGCCATTTCCTGCTCCAATGCATGAAAGTGAAAAGTGAAAGTGAAGTCGCTTAGTCATGTCCGACTCTTCATGACTCCATGGCCAGCAGCCTACCAGGCTCCTTCGCCCATGGGATTTTCCAGGTGAGAGTACTGGAGTGGGTTGCCATTGCCTTCTCTATAGCTTCATGCTAGACATTCAGAATCCTTATCCTGAAGACTCTTTCTGTGGGGCAGACTGAGATGCAAAAGAGAACTTTCATGCCATTCATTAAAAGTGACAGGACAGTAAAATAATTCTCTGATGGATGCAGGCATCTGGAGAGTTCTCTGTGTTTCAAGTGAAGCATGGAGTCACAACTTAGGAGCTGATAGTTTACACTCCCAATCATCAACTATCTTATGTGTTGAATCTGGCATTTTCCCAAAGAACTAAAGCAAGTTGAAAAGCCTAATGAGAAAAAGGCATTCATGTGAATGTCAAAAATGAGACTTGTCATGATGGAAGATGGGGCGTGAACCATGATGGGAGCAGGGGGATAAGCAGAGGAGCAGTGGGTACAGTAGTGGATGAATTTCTCAACAATGGTGAGCAAGATCAGAGAAGAGACACAGACCAGAAATAAAGAGTACCAGAGACTATCAAGAGTTCTTGACATTTACACCTCCTTTCAATTAAGGGGGGACAAAAAAATCCTGAACTGATGGAATCTTTATCCAAAAGAGTTGAGGGAAAAAATGGTAGAAATGATGTTGTTACCTTAAATTTCTTCCATTGGTAGAATTTGAGATTTATGAACTAAGGTGAACTCAGATATAAGGCAATACAGTTCCATTTACACAGTAGAGTCTGTAACTATGAAATTCATGCCATCTACATAACTATAGTAGTCTGTTTTTGTTTTTTACTGCACTAAACTGTGAGCTCCCTGGAAGAAAGATTTAGATTTGTTCATCTTTTGGAGAGTGGGCAGGGTATGTATTTTAGGAATAAGTTGGGCATTTAGTTTAAAGTTGGCTTAAAGCTCACTGTTCAGAAAACTAAGATCATGGCATCCAGTCCCATCACTTCATGGCAAATAGATGGGGAAACAGTGGAAACAGTGGCTGACTATTTTTTTGAGCTCCAAAATCATTGCAGATGGTGATTGCAGCCATGAAATTAAAAGATGCTTACTCCTTGGAAGGAAAGTTATGACCAACCTAGACAGCATATTAAAAAGCAGAGACATTATTTTGTCAACAAAGGTCCATCTAGTCAAGACTATGGTTTTTCCAGTAGTCATGTATGGATGTGAGAGCTGGACTATATAGAAAGCTGAGTGCCGAAGAATTGATGCTTTTGAACTGTGGTGTTGGAGAAGACTCTTGAGAGTCCCTTGGACTGCAAGGAGATCCAACCAGTCCAGCCTAAAGGAGATCAGTCCTGGGTGTTCGTTGGAGGGACTGATGTTGATGCTGAAACTTCAATACTTTGGCCACCTGATATGGAGAGCTGACTCATTTGAAAAGACCCTGATGCTGGGAAAGATTGAGGGCAGGAGGAGAAGGGAATGACAGAGGATGAGATGGTTGGATGGCATCACCGACACAATGGACATGGGTTTGGGTGGACTCTGCAAGTTGGTGATGGACAGGGAGGCCTGGCGTGCTGCGGTTCATGGGGTCACAAAGAGTCAGACACGACTGAGTGACTGAACTGAACTGAACTGAACTGGGCATGTAGAGTTTTAGCTCTGTCATTTATTGTCTGTATAGGCTTTTGTAGTCTCTGTTTCCTCATCTGCAAACTTTAGACCATATAAGTTACCACATATTAAGGATGTTGTTTGGATTTAATTAAATAACGTGCAGAAGGTGCCTGGTACTCAGATGCTCAATTAATATTTTTACCCTGTATCTCCTCTTTCATTGGCACACAGCAAAGAACATAATACATACCAGATACTCAATAAACATGTGGCTTTCCCCTGTAGCACCCCACTGTAGCACCCTCCCTATTTGCACTGTCCAGCTTCTCCTTCTTCTCCCCTAGTAAATTTCAAGGGGGATCTTAATTAGATTTACTTTGTCCTCCCAGCAACATAATAAAGTTGCTAATGTTAACATCCCCACATTTCAGTTCAAGAAATTGAGGCTCAGGATGGTTCAGTAACATCTTACAAGACATACAGCTCTTAAGATAATGGAAACAAAGCATTTCCAATTTCAGAGTCTGTATTTCTAACTATTTTCCCCTCCTGATTCCAGGTCCATCCAATTCCAGGCTCATACTTTTCCACATGAGCATAGCCCTCCAATTCACAGATGAATTTTTCTTCCTATAAACTCCTCATTTGGTTTGAGATGGCTTTGTTGAAGTTAAACTTTCAGCTCCACAGGGAAGAATTTTGTGATTCTGAAACTCCACAGAGAACTTTGGCATGTAGCCACCTTTACAAATTTCTGCTAAATCAGCCAGTAAGCTCTTAGTGAGAATGAATATTTGGTCTTAAGTTCTGAAGGCTTCTGGAACTCCAACTGAGGATCTTGAGCCGTGGAGACAGATGGGGCATTGAAATTAACCTAATCAGTGACATGCAGTTCTTTTAGATTTCTATTTTCTCCACGGAGAGTGAAGCCCCAGGTCAGGTGCTGTGCTGTGATAGGGTTTGGTAGTCCAATTCAAGTAGACAGAGGAATCCAAAGACACCTCCCTTCTCAAACAAAAACTTCCCTGGATCTTCTCTTTTCTGAGATGACAACCAGCAATGTTTCCTTCCATACCTTGAATGTCAAAGTGAGGATTTCTTGTCTACTGAGGCTAACTATTCCCAGCACATTGCAAGCTCTAAGAGAGCAGGAACCATTCTCAAGCACCTCAAGCGACTAGCATAAGGGCTGGCACAATGTAGTTCTTAATAAATATTCATTGGATTAATAATTAGAAAAATTTCCTTCTCATTTTGAAAATTCTGACTCAAAGTGTTGAATTCTTTCCCTAATCAACTCAGTTTGGCTGAGCAGGAGAAGGGAAGGGAAGTGAGATCCATTGGCCATTATGTATCAGGCACAGTATTTCCTGTATAGGATGTTATTTAGTCCTCATAGCAATGCTGTGAGGTAGATATTACTACTCCATTTTACAGATAAGAAACTGGATCTTACAGAGGGAAGGCAGTGAGCCCAAGAGAGCACAGCCAGAGTAATGTCTAAGTCAATGATGTTTCCATTGTGCTTGTGGAGCAGTTCTCGTGAAGGCTAATAAATTGGTTAATTTCCATGGTTTGCTCCTTCTTCAACAGTTTGATCTAATTATCATTAATAGTAAATGTAACTTTTTTTTTTTAGCATTTACTATATGCTGGGCATTGTTCTAATGCTTTACACATATTAGTATATTTAATTATTTCAACATCCCTCTGAGGTTACTGATATTACCGTTCCTATCTTATGGACAATGGATGGGAAATTTAAGCACAAATAACTTATTAAGGTCATATACTTAATAGCCAGTAGGTCTGCATTTCTTATTTAGACAGCCTCATTCTAGGTTCTTAAACACTTTGCTATACCTTCTCTCCAAAATCTACCAGGGCTGCCAACGACCAGCCAGTCTCTACCACAGAAGAGAAGGATATCGCTGAACCAGTTTATCACATCCTAGACATTCATCATCAGCAAAGTAACTCTGGAAAACTCTGGATTGATTTGAATTGTGTAAATTCTGGTGCTTTCATATACACAGGCTAATTGGTGACATGGCTGTGCTTTTTTGTCTTCTCAATGTAATCATTGTCTGGAATGTTTTAGATGGTGGACTGGTTTTCTTATGTTTTTTAAAGAAAGATTTTACAGATGTTGGTCATACCAAGTTTTATCACCTTACTGATCATCACCCTGCTCAAAGTAACTAGA
This sequence comes from Odocoileus virginianus, assembly GCF_023699985.2. Classification (NCBI taxonomy): domain Eukaryota; kingdom Metazoa; phylum Chordata; class Mammalia; order Artiodactyla; family Cervidae; genus Odocoileus; species Odocoileus virginianus. Next base: position 21,159,941 of record NC_069684.1, on the reverse strand, counting down.
TGCTGACATTTTAAGAAACTTCAAAGAATCAGTGACACAGCTCAACCCACTGGCACAATGTACTGTAAAGTGGATCAACAGGTGAACCAGATAGAATAGTTAAAATTTCAGATGCATAAAATATGAAAGGCAAAATCTTCTGGGTAAATAAGAGGAGACCAGAGTCAGGTAGAGATGAACCAAAGTATAGAAGAATCTCTATTCAACTTCTCCTCTATCTACCTCCATAAAAACTCTATTCTTGCCCTGTCCTCAAAACTAAAAATGAGAGTAATCCTTAAATATGATACTGAAATTTAATTTTTTGGTGACTTCTCATATGGATACTATAAATAAAATATTTTTATTTTATTGTAACCATCTAATAAGCATCAGAAATAGTATTTTTCATTAAATTTTCAAGAGCAACCCAAAGATATAACTAAACTATGCTGAAGGTGGGTCTAAAAAAAAATCCCCCCACAAAGAGCAGCTACTTTTTGAAATTTGGGGCACTGATTAGCAGATGAAGTCTTTGCAATCAGCTTGAAATTGAAGAGAGTCATCTAGAACATAACAGGTAAGCTTTTCCTTTAAAGCCAGTCCTATTCCTGTGTTGGGCCAAACAGGAGCTATAATAAGGGATTTTTCTTTGTGTTTGTTCTTGTAACACAGTTGGAACAAGGAATGGACAATGTCTGCCACCAGGGATTATTCCTTCCACGTCCACAAAAGCCTTGCTCTCTCTTCATTTTCCTTTGACTCCTCCCTCCCCTCACCCATCATCATTCCCCTGCTCCACCAACCCAAGGCAATGCACCCAGATAAATACATTCTAGGATGACAACAAAGACCCTCTAGGGTTCTCAAAGACCATCTTAATTCCAGGCAGCTTTGAGGTTGGAGTCAGTGAACACAGTCTCACAAATACTGAGAAAGAAACTTTAGAAATATTGCTCCCAGTGAGTAGAACAAACCGAAACCTGACAAGTTTAAAAAACCAGCCATATCTTTTCTTCTAGCATCCACAAATCAAATTGAATTGGATGTAAAGAAGCACCATTCCTGTGTTTAAGTAACCTCACGACCTCAGACAAAACACTTCTCTTCTCTGGGTCTCCATTTCTTCATCCATAATGAGAGGACACTGGATTATCAGATTAGATGGATGATCAAAGATTTCTCTTCCTCAAACATTTATCTTCCTCAAAGATAAGCACGGAGACTTCCCTGGTTTCCTAGTGGTTAAGAATCTGCCTGCCAACGCAGGGAACACAGGTTCAATCCCTGGTCCGGGAAGATCCCACAAGCCTTGGGGCAACTAAGCCTGTGCACATAACTACTGAGCCCACACACCACAACTCCTGAACCCCATGTGCTCGAGGGACCATGTTCCTCAACAAGAGAAATCATTGCAATGGGAAGCCTGGGCCCCACAACAAAGAGTAGCCCCCACTTTCCGCAACTAGAGAAAGTCCGTGTGCATCAGCAAAGACCCAGTGCAGTCAAAAATAAATTAAATAGACCTTTAAGAAAACATGGATAGGCATATTGTTTCATTTTTGTATATTCAAAAATTCATATTTATTCTCATAACTTGAGGACCCTAAGCCCTTTTATTATTACTTATTTTTTTTTTTTAGTATATGTGCTGCTGAAGCGAGCATTTTTTTTTTTTTTTTTTTAGCAAAAAACATGTCTATACACTGCAATGTGTCTCAGCATTAGGGATCACATTCTTGGGGGCAGATGGGGTGAAATACAGATTTTGTGTTTTCATACTGGGTGATGAATAAGATTCTTTAAAAAGCAACATGATACATTTGGAAAGGGGGTGGCTTGGAAAGATGGATGAAGGAGATATTGGTGCAAATGTCCAGGAAGAAAGTTTATAGTTGACAGTGGCAGATGATCTATATTTATAATTTATTATTTACTACTGATGTTCATCCAACCTGTTGGAAGCAGGTGTATGCAGCCACTAACCCAAGGAGCAGATCAAGGAGAGTGATAAGTAGCCCTGACTTGTGTCAGCATCATCAGCTCTAACTAAAACATAAGCACTGGATCAATTTAACAAGCACATCGACCAACGCAGCACAATGTCTGCACAGAGGGACTTGATGCTATTGCAAAAGATAGAAATTTTTCCTGATGCTTTGCTGAGATTTAAAAGAGATAGTTTATGAGCAGAAGAGAGCCAGCTTTGCTGAATGTACAAGATACATGCTACATTGAATACAGGTTTTTTCTTACCACATTACCAAGGTTGCTTACATAAGTTTAGGAAGATTGGAGGGTTCATTGAGTTAATATCAAGAATTATGAAGGTAGTGGAACCCAGGAAGAAGACCATAAATATGGCCACGGCTATTCTGAAGTCCAGACTATATCCCTGCAGTGGTCCCTAGAGTGCTATTTGGCATTCCTTTTAATTTCCCTCCAGTTGCAATGAGATAACCAAGGTTTATAATACAGTAAATGTATAATTAAATGCAGATGATATGGTATTCTTGGCAGCACAATATAAGATTCTGGGTTTATACTACAAAATATCATGATTCCTTTGAGCATAGATTTGTTGTTCAAGAAAATAAAATCTCTAGTAAATGGGTCACTTATAATAAAAGCCCATGCTATTAACTTTGGTGTTGATTGGGAAATTTAGCCTTTACAAGCACTTTTTTCTCAATTAGCTCACTTAATAAATATTTGTTGGACACCTACTGTGTGTCAGGCATTGTGCTGGGCCCTGAACATGGAACAATATATATCCACATGCACTTTTGCATTCTATAGGGGAGATACTAAGAATACACAGAAAATGTACTAATGCACTAATACATAGAAAAGTTATATATCAGGATAAGTTCTACACAGAAGACAAGCCAGGAGATAATCATAGGAATAATGGAGAAAGGCAGTGTTTCCGACCTGTGCTACCGAAACAAATTGGATGACTGAGGAAGTTATCTATGGAAACCAATATAAGCCTTTTGGTTCCTTATCTGAATCACTGGCGACAGTATTGGTAGCTGCCTCTATGGCTGCCATGGGGGCTGGAGTAAGGCCTGAAACATATTCAGCTTTCACAGAGAAGCAGCAAGACAGTCAAGGTTATGAATCAAAATATCTGGACTCAATTCTTTTGGATGCACTGCACAGCATGCATGATCTTAGTTCCCCCACCAGGGATCGAATTCATGCCCCCTGTAGTGGAAGCGTGGAGTCTTAACCTCTGGATCACCAGGGAAATCCCGCTGGACTCAATTCTTGTTTCTGCCCATTGTTACTTGTGATTTAGGGCAAGTCAACAACTTTAATTACTGCTTTTCTCACACAAGGTGGATAACACCTATTTTGCTTTTTTATATAATAGTGGAAGAGAGGAGCAAATTAATATGAAATTATAAAGTGGTATATGAATGTGACTTTGCCATTATTAATCAACATTAGGAATTTTGCATTTTTTCTCTTATCTTCCAGATGCCAGCTATTATCCCATTCTTTTCCTTCTGACTTTCTATATACAATGCCAGGAATATGCACCCTCTGATAGACAGTACACACAAACTTCAATCTGCAAGCAAAAGAGGCATCTTAAGTGCTCTGCACATCAGGAGTTGGGAACATGTTCATGAGTCAGTTGTTTTAGGTCTTGGTGGTGACTTCTTTTCAGTGATCAAGTTATATAAGGAAATAATCAGTAAATAGAAAGATTGCCTCATTATGCAAAGTGAAATACAATCCGCCTTAGAAACGAGAATCATGCAGAGAAGCTTGCTGAACAGACTCTGCTTCCAATTAAGCTCAGATTATAGAGCTGTACTTTAGTTGAAAATCCATTCTCCAGAATGACTTAGATTTCAAGGGACATGGTCAACATGATAATAATAATGATATCATGCTGTTTTCTATAATTCCTTTTCCCAAGGAACGTGGAGTACCATCCTGACATTGTCTCAGCTTTTATCTTTGAACTCACGTGGGAAGATGAGGGACAGAGACTCTTTTCTCTGTGCCTCTGTCTCCTAGATAGAACCAATGGCAGGAAACTCCTGTAGGGTTTGCGTGGGGAGCCAGATTAGGAATTGAGGCCAGGTTCCAGGGGTTTCCTCACCAGTCTCATTGGTTAGTATCTTTGAAGTACTTACAGGTATGTGGTGAAAGTGTTAGTCACTTGGTCGTTTCCAATTCTGCGACCCCATGGACTGTAGCCCACAAGCTCCGCTGTCCATGGAATTCTCCAGGCAAGAATACTGGAGTGGGTTGCCATTCCCTTCTCCAGGGGATCTTCCCAACCCAGGGATTGAACCTGGGTCTCCCACACTGCAGGCAGATTCTTCACCATCTGAGCCAACAGGAAGGCCCATGTGGTGCCATACCAAAACTTATAAATAGCAGGGACGGTGATCTAGTCTTTGAGATCACAAAGATGTCAGTGCGGGAAAAAAACACCTGAATAATCATTGAACAAATACCCAAATAAACTAAACCCTAGAGTATCCAAGAGGTATCCCATAAACATTACTGCTGTGTCCTACCATCCATGGTTCCAAAAGACCAACAATATATCAATACTGTATTTCATGAAATTGAAAGTGATAGTAGTCAAGACACACCATTATCTTTCTTTACCACCAAGGAAAAAAATCTGCCAATCAAAATTTGACACACAGTTTTCTTAACATTAATTGTAGTACAAATATTGATTTTAGAGATGTTAAAATGAGGCGGGGCGGGGGGGGAAATGTCTCTTAGATTAATTGATTAATTTGTCATTTGTAGCATACCCCCAAAAAGGCACACTAGGGAAATCTCAGGAAATTGTGCAGCTAATTTTGTAACAAAATTTGAAGGTCTGCTCTATAAGGAAAAACAAGGACTCTTCAGAAAAATAGGAGCTTGAGGTTAGAAATGAAAATATTAGTCACTCAGTCATGTCCAACTCTTTGTGACCCCATGGACTGTAACCTGCCAGGCTCCTCTGTCCAAGGAATTCTCCAGGCAAGAATACTGGAGTGGGTAACCTTTCCCTTCTCCAGGGGATCTTCCCAACCTAGGGATCGAACCCAGGTCTCCTGCATTGCAGGCAGATTCTTTACCAGCTTAACCACAAGGGAAGCCCATGGATATGAAAGATACCTGCAGAATCATGCAGGGTACAGGTAAGGTACACAATGACCTACTCACCAAATCCTATAAACTCAGAGTTAGTAGGAGTCCCTATAAGCTTACAGGAAGAAATTTCAGAAGCAAAAGGATATGTTATTCCACACAGCAGGCAGTCCAAAAAAGGAACTCATTATCCCAAGAGATAGTGCAAACTAAAAGAAGATAATTTGATTGAAAAGGATTTTAGATCAATTCATGGATGATAGATCCATAATGGAGTCCATATTCTATACACTTAAATATTCTTATTCAGTCATCATTTCAGCTTTTTTTTTCCTGTGCTAAATAATAGTGCCTCCTCTAGGTCTCCCAAATAGTCTCCATTTTCCAATTTAATTTAAATGTCCTTTCAATAAGTGGTCCCTTTAAATGAGTTTTCCCCCTATTAATGAGTCCTTGAAAATTTCAGGAAAGTTCAGGTATAATGAAATCCCAAATTACTATCAGAGCTTAAAGCTTATTGAAAGCAGAGGCATATCATCTTTATATTCGAAACTTCATAGCACCCAGCCTGGGATACATTTCCCTTGGATGGATAAGTAAAAGAATTAGTGGATGCGTGTAACCACACACTGAAATCCTTATTGAGATTGCTTAGGTGTCCCTCTGCTCTGTGTGGACTGTTTATGTGTGTAATGGCACACATTTGGGGTGGATGTTGTGGGGAGGAGAGGAAACACAGATTTAAATGGAAAGGGATTTGAGTCTGCTGTCAAATGTCCTGGTTTCCTGAGTTGGTTATGACTCCTCCTACAACTAAGTTAAGCAGTGCTTAGGGAAGATGGGGACTCAACCTAAGCCCCATAGTCTGGTGTCTGTTCTTGCCATAAGACTCAAGTTAGAAGAATATAGTAGTAGGTAGGCAAGGGGTAGAGTAGGTGTGACAAAGGCTTAGAAACACTAGGAGATAATAGACATGAAGATTGGCTTCACTTCCTCTTAGAGTAGAGGGTGACCCTTTTGTTCACGGGCATGGAAGTTCTCTTAATTAGAAAGACCATCAACAACACAAAAGTGACTGTGGTGACCTGGACAAGTCATCCAATAAGCCTGAACTGTATTCCAGTAGTACCCAGGTGTGGCCTGATATAAAACACATCAGTGGCAACATTTAGGGCACATGCAAAGAAAAAATCAGCAAATACTTCCATGAACTCAAAGATCATGCCCCTTTGGCTTCCTTATTCAGCAGTCTAGATTCCTGCTAATGTGAGGAAAAATAATAATTCATGCATATGTGTGTATTTATTTCTTCAAGGCAGTTTTCTAACATCTTTTTGAGACAAGTTCTAAAACCTCACTTTGACAACACAAACTCCTTTCTGAACACATTTGTCTTTTCCCCAGTGACCTGAGTTAGCACTCATCATGTGTTCTTTAAATACTATATTTATGGAAATGACATCATATGAGAAAGAGATTCTTTATGGCTGGTAATCTCTGTCTTGTTACATAGGATTTATGAGACCAGAGGGGCAGTCCTCCTCACTGGCCTTGGAGCCTGATGTTTCATGCGTTTTCCCTTCTTTGCTAACCAATTGAGGCTTCAGTTTATCTTGTGTTATCCATTGATTTTCCTTTGCTTCTGCTATATTTGCTAAATGTTTCTTATAATAGGTAAATACTGCTTAGGCATATCGTTTGTGATATGTGCATGGGTCTGTATGCATGTATGTCCCTATCCACATGAGGGTGTATGAGTGTGGATGAATGTAGCCTCGCATGAGCACTTGCCTGTGTATCTAAGTGGTTAGGACTACTTGGGACCACGTAAGGGACAAATCCTAGTGCCACATTAAAAAAAAAAATCATTTCCTCTAAGCATCCATCCCATTCACCCACTGTGTGCGTAAAGGAAGTTAACATTCTTCAGGAAACACAAAGGGAGTGGCTATTTCCTCTGTATACACTGGCCACATCTTTGAGTTTCCTAAACCTTCCCTCTGAGTGCCGTTTGCCTTCACAGACATGTTGCCTCCAGGATCACTCACTGAACATTCTTGTTGCTACCAGTTTCTGCAACTCTCGTAGGAGAATGCCACATTGTTTGGTGTCCCTGAACTTCTAGGTTTGTCTTCCGTTAAGGTCAAAGATGGCTAGAGTTCAGTCTCCTGGATCAGAACTGGGAGTTGTTCAAGACATTCAGATTTATGGAAGATCTTTTAAATGTAGTGTGGAGAAAGAGGGAAGAGACAGAAACATATGGGGACCTGTTGAAATCAAAGTTCTAACTGCTTGCCTTGACAATCTTTGTAGGGACAAGATCGAACTTCCTACTGCGTGCAAGGAGCTGTTTTATATTCTCAGAGCACTTCCATATCTACTACTATACTAATATAAAATGGCATTTTTAGTCTGCTGTTTCTGCACCTGTATTTTCTCACCAGATGTTATAAATGAAGAAACTGAAGTGCAGAAAAGGCGAATGGTTAGCCCAAGGGAATAATGGCAGAGTGTGGATTCAATCCCAGTCAGATATGGTGCTACAAGATAACAGCTAGGAGCATGGTATCCATGATCCAGTGCCCTGGGATGCTACAAATGCCTTCTACTACTATAACTTCCTCCCTAATGGGAGATATCTGTGTCTCAGTAACCTGAGAAGTGCAATCACTGATGAAAGTAATTTCAACCTTAGATGAGCTAAGGAAATGACTGAATGTGATAATGAATGTAAAGTCTTAAGCTGAGTGTCCACTCCATATTAACTTTATATTAACAGCTATTGCTATTTTATTCTTACATTTTATATTATTATTTTCAAAGAGAACCTTTGAAAGGTTTCACATTATCCCAGGATATCACATGGTTCATTTTGGCAAAGCACAGAGAATTTGAAGATTACTCAGAAAAAATGGAAAGGTAATTTTTCTGTGATAAATAAGCTTAGCATAAGGTGTTTATGAGCTGAAAATGTTTAATAAAGAGGCCATAGAAAAAAAATAATCAAATCGATGGTTACCTGGGGAAATAAAAATATTAAAAGAGTATCTTTAATTACATTTGTAAGCTTCTAAATTCTAAAGGTTACTTGGGTCTAGCCTTCCTTGCATCCCTTAAAAATTAATCCTGGTTGTGTTCTATATTTCAAATGGTGATGGTTCAAGCATTTACATCTGCTTTCATGAATTTTCTGCTCTGCTCTAGTGCATGGAATGTTTTTATTTTAAAATTTGGCATACCCATCTTCAGGGGAGCCCTAGGGAGGTTTCTAGAAAAATAAGAACCAAAATACTTATTCCTCAGATTTAGATCATGCTTAAGTTAGCTTTCACTACCACCAGCCCAAAACTTAGAGGCTTAGAAACATCTCCATTTATTTAATTCACAATCCTTCTAGGTGATTCTTTTGGCCTCGGCTGGGGTAGGTTCACTGAATCTCAGTTATGATTGCCACATTTTACTGAAATGAATGACCTATGAACTTGCCTCAACTTTCATAGTGCCTGGGGGGTATAAATTAAAAGTTAATAGATGTTCTTTGAATTTATAAATTGACGAGTTGATGAATTAATGGATGAATAAGTGAAGTTATCTCCACTTAGTGCCTCTTGGACACTGTTTGGCATAGAGTTCTCTCTTGGAGAATTGCAAAGAAGTTATTTTCCCCAGCAATGTCCCAATACTCTTTATCTCCTACATTGATCCAGTACATTCTGCCTCCTAGTTAGAAGACACACACCAAGACCTGCCCGCCCTGAGCACTGTGCCAAGTCAATCACATCTCCCACATACTCCCTTTCTTCTTTTCCTTTAAAATCCCCATTCTTTCAATGTCATGAGAAAAAGTCTTCCTGACTTGATAGGAGGAACCACAAGGTCACATTGCAAGGGAGTGGATTCTAGGAGAACATTGTGGCCATTTCTGTAATCCACCATGGGTCACAATTTACAGATTGCAAGGTGCACCATGCCATCACAGATCACTAGGTAACATAGAAATGTTGCTGTGTAAAAGAGCAGGCATCTCTTTCTAATACTCTTCTTTCTATTTAAAAAAAACACACACCCTCCTGGATGTCAGCAATTCTCAACCTAAAATAGACGCCTCAGCCCCAGTCAAACAGCCTTTAAGCTCTTTAAAATGCATTCATCACAGACTGCAGAAGTGACAGACACTCCGGAAAGGAAATCCCAAGACCAAAATAGTCATCCGTCACTTCCGATAGAGGACGGCATGATGCTGGAAGGGGGAGCATCAGCTGAAGAGTATGGTCCTGTGGTGAAGTCTGCTCCGTGTCATTGCCCACTGCTCTATGGACGATGCAAGGCAGAGAGTCTGGGACTTTCCAGGGAATGTGAGAAACTGGAGACCCGGGTCTGCTTTAAATGAGCTCCATTTCTTAGAGTAAATAATGGACTGGGCATGATTGATGGTGCGATTGGCCCTTTATTTAACTGACTAGAGCTGGAGAGGTTCGGTCCCTCTCCCAGAACCTGAAAGTAGGTAAGCCACCTGCAGATATCTATGCTGCTGCTGCTGCGTCGCTTCAGTCGTGTCTGACTCTGTGCGATCCCATAGACAGCAGCCCACCAGGCTTCCCTGTCTCTGGGAATCTCCAGGCAAGAACACTGGAGTGGGTTGTCATTTCCTTCTCCAAGATACCTATACTAGAAAGGTTTTAATAGAAGGAGTCAAGTGACCAAACTCAAATGATCTGTACTTTCCAGCTTCTGAGAGGCTGTCTGTCTTGTCACACAGGTACTTCTGTATTCAGCCACAGGACCCTATACTGTCAACGTGTGCAGCCTCTTTTAGCTTGGTTCCCTTCTCTCCATCCCCATAGCCAGCCTACGGCCTTATTCTTGCACTTGTACCTGCTGTTCACATGTCTAACTGAGCTTCCTGCCCCTGGACCTAACTTTTTCCTATCAGTTCCACCCTCTTTCTAAAATGTAATTCTGACCATGTCACTGTCACCCTGTTTTCAGGTCCCACACAGCTCTCAGGATCAAGCTCAGATATTCTGGCTATGTGCTCCCCTATTCTCTCTTCTCCCACCTCCACACACACCTCTCTTCTTCCGCCCACCCTTCACCACACATTTTCAAAACAGTCATTTGAAACTACTTGTGATTCCTTAAAATACAACAGACTGCTTCAGGCTTCCAAATCTTTGCACATATTGTTCCCTCTTCCAGGAAAACACTCTCTCTGCCCCTACATCATCTAAGACTTACTCATTCTTCTAAATGCAGCTCAAGTATCATTTTTTCCAAGAAATCTTTCTTGAGCTTCCTAATCCAATATAGACGCTCCTCCTCTGTGCTCCTCTCATAGCTTTGCTACCTCCATCGTGGCTTTGACACATTACACTGAAATAGGTGTTCTGTTGGTCTGTCTCTGCCATCACTCTGAGTGATTTTGTCTTATTCAAATCTCCTGGGATTGAGCACAAAGTGAAATGTGGTTGAATGTTTTTTATTTTTATTTTTTTTTCCCTCCCCACCCCGGCTGAATGTTTTTTAAATGAATGAATGAACCAATGAATGAAGTTACCAGTACTCAGATCTTTTTAGACACTGTATGGTCCATAGCTCTCTCTTAGAGAACTGAAAGGTAATTAATTTACTGTTGCCAGATTTCTCCACCACCAATTCACATCTCTCAATCTGGTCCATTACAATCTCCCTCCCAGTTAGATACATGCTCAGATTCAGCCTCAACAACTAAATCATGCAACTTCTCCTAAATCATCCCTTCCTTTTTCCCCTTAAAACTTCCATTCTTTCAGTGTCCTGAGATACAGAAAGAAAATTGACAGGCAATATCATTTACAATATTTACAATGAAGTAGGAACAGATGAAAATAATAAACCTTACAATTACATAGTGTTTTATAGTTTATGAAATGCTCACTTTCAACACTTTTATATTTCCAACAATCCTTGAGATGTGGGCTGCACAGCTACTCTCATTTCATTTTATACCCGAGAAAACCTCAGCTCACAGTTGTTTTGTAACTTTGCCAGAATCATATAAATAATAAGCAGTAGAATTTCAATTCATACTCTTTTCATTCTTCTATTTCATTTTTCAGAAGGTTGTCGTATATAGTGAGAGTCAATCTTTAAGCAACTTTCATGGAATAAGAGATGAGATGTGGGAAATGCTTTACAAAACCACATTAATATGTTGATTAAGGGTCTTGGCTGATGCCCTGAAGTCCATGACTTGCTCATCAAAAACCCACAACTTCTCATCACACATAGATTTATCCCAGAACCTGTATCCAAGTCCATGATGCAGTCATTTGCCCTACAGACATTGTGGGAGGCTATCCTAACCCTTAGGCAAAGTATATGTGCAGTAGGAACCAGGATGTCTAGAGTAAGTCAGTGAGTGAGGAGGCTGCAAGGAGAGAAGAAATAGGAACGCGTAGCTGAAATACTCTGAGAAAAGAAGTTCCAAATTCTCATCACTAATCTTGCACAACAGTTAAATGATTAGAGAGATTATCACCCACATCTATCAAAAGACTCTAAGCCCCTTATAGAGCAGCTCCTACACCACATCTCTCCCACCATGATCTACCACACCTGCCAGCATCTGAGGCTGCTCTCAACACCTGTAAGTTCAGTTGAGTCACTCAGTTGTGACCAACTCTTTGTGACCCCGTGGACTGCAGTATGCCAGGCTTCCCTGTTCATCACCAACTCCCAGAGCTTGCTCAAACTCATGTCCATCGAGTCAGTGATGCCATCCAACCATCTCACTCTCTGTCATCCCCTTCTCCTCCTGCTTTCAATCTTTCCCAGCATCAGGGTCTTTTCCAACAATCATTTCCTTATTGACTGCCTCCTTCCCCCTTTCATTCTGAAGACAAATTTAGGTCTTTTCCATGAATGATTGTTGAAAATGTGAACTGAAATGATTCTCTAACTCTGGGGTCTGTTACCTTTATAAGTGGGTATCAACACTCCTGAAGAGAAAGATACTGGTTAACTGTGATGGATTCTGTGTTTGCTGTTCATCTGTTTATTTGCTTATAACTTCTGTAGACCTCATCGAAGATTAGGAGGTCAGGAAAGCAAAGAGTTTAGGGTTCAGAACGTTTATTAGGAAGTATCTTTGGGATAACAACAGTGGAAAGAAGAGAAGCAAGTTGAACGGGGAGAAGAGGAAGTTCGGTTCTAAGGGTGGCCTGAACAACCACCTCAGCCTACTCTACAGGGTAGCTGTGCAGCTAAAGTGACCAATCAGAGTTATCCTACATTGGGCTAAAATGGCTGAGTATATCATTTCTTCTATCAGTCACTGAACATGGAATGCCTCAGAAAGAGCGCGGCCTTCAGCAAAGTAGTTTTCTGTAGCTCAGGCAGTCTCTGAAGAGACTGGCAGCTGAAGTCTGCTCACAGCACTCTGCCTCCAGTGCCACAAGTCGCTCCTTATAAGAAATCTAGAGGGCACACATCCACGTCCACTACAGTCCATCCCTTGAATCTCCTGGGCCAACTTTTGTATATGTTTTTGTGGAACGGCTTCTCTAGCATCTCACTGGGGCATTTTGTTTGTTTGTTTGTTTTTTCCCCTGTGGGAAATTTCAAAGGAAAGTTCAGTGCAGATCCAAGAATAGGGTGAAGCAAGTGAGATAACTAGGGCACAAAATTTAGGGGGTTCTTGTATAAAAATGAAGACCCCTTTAAATTCAGCCCCCTAGGTGCCTCACTCTCTTAATTTTGGACACATTTGCTTGTTTGTAATTCACACATCACAAAATTCAGTCTTTTTAAGAATACTACATATTAATGGTTTTTAGTTTTGTGTTTAATTGTTTCATGTGGATATAGGTTTTAGCTTTTCTTGGACCTGTGAGTAGAATTTCTAGGTCATCTAGTAACTTGAAATTTAGCTTTTTGAGGAACAATGAAACTATATTTCAATGTGGTTGCATTATTTTTCATTCCTAAGAGCAATGTACAAAGCTTCTAAAAATTTTTCTAGATTCTCACCAGTACTTGTTAATGTCCATCTTTTTTTATGACAGCTTTCTCAGTGTGTGTAGTGATTTCCCACTACGGCTTTGATTTGCATTTCCTTAATGACTAATGACGCGGACCATTATTTCATGTCCTTATTGGCCATCTGTACTTCTTGGAGAAATTTCTACCCAAATCCCTTGCTCCTTTTTAAATTGTGTTGCCTTTTTATTGTTGAATTACAAAATTCCTTTAGATATTCTGGAGATTAGATCTTTATATAATTTGCAAATATTTTCTCCCGTTATATGGGTCATCTTTTCACTTTCTCAATGATGTGTTTCAAAGCACAAAAGGGTTTTTGTTGTCATGATCATTTAATAAGGCTCAGCTTATCTAATTTCCTTTGTAGAGTTTGTTTGGTGTCATATCTTAGCAACCATTGATTAATCCAAGGCCACAATTATTTACCTTATGTTCTCTTCTAAAAGTTTTATATTTTTGGCTTTTTCATTTAGGTAGTGCCTGCATTTTTACATAATTTTTGTATTGAGTTAGTGCTGGCCTCATAGGATGGGTTGAGAAATATCCTCTCCTCTTCTAGGTTTTGGAAAGAGTTTGTTAAGGTCTGGTGTTAATTCTACCTTAACATTTTTTAGAGGTTACCACTAAAGCCAACTGGACCTGGGCTTTAATTGTAGGCTTTTTAAAAGCTAACTTAATCTCATTCTTGTTTTAACATCTATTCATATTTTATTTCTTCTTGAGTCAGTTTCAGTAATTTTTACCTTTATAGGAATTTACTCATTTCATTTAGGTTATTTAATTTAGTTTATTGGCATATATTAATTCATATTATTTCCTTATAATCCTTTCCATTTCTATGAGGTTGCAGTAATGTCCACTATATCATTCTTGATTTTAGTAATTTGGGTCTTCTCCTTTTCTCATTTGGTCAGTCTGGTTAAATATTTGTTAACTTTTCTGACAAGGGTTTAATTTTCAAAATATACAAATACCTCATACAACTCAATAACAACAACAACAAAAACCAATCACAAAACAGGCAGAAGACCTAAACAGATATTTCTCCAAAGAAGACATACAGATTGCCAACAGGCACATAAAAAGCTGCTTAACATTGATGAATATCAGAGAAAGGCAAATTAAAATTACAATGAGGTATTACCTCATATCATCAGTATGGCTGTTATTTAAAAGTCTATAAATAATAAACGCTGGAGAGAGTGTGGAGAAAAGGAAACCTTCCTACACCAGAATGTAAATTGGTGTAGCCACTCTGGAGAACAGTATAGAGGTTCTTCAAAAAACTAAAAATATGATCCAGCAATCCCAGTTCTGGGCATGTGTGCAGACAAAACTACAACTCAAAAAAATGCATGCATTCCCATGCTCACAGCAACACTATTCATAGTAGCCAAGACATGAAAACAACCTACAAATGTTCATCAACAGATAAATAGATTAAAAAGACTATTATTTGTGGGATAAATATCTACAGTGGAATACTTCTCAGCCATAAAAAGGAATGAAATAATACCATTTGCAGCAACAAAGATGGGCCTAGAGATTACCATACTAAGTAAAGTAAGTCAGAAAGAGAAACACAAATATCATACCATATCACTCATATGTGGAATCTAAAATGTGAATTTATATAATTATATTATATACAAATGAACTTATATAAAAAACAGAAAGACTGACAGAAATAGAAAAAAAAAAACCTGATGATTATCAAAGGGGAAAGGAGTAGGAAGGAGTAGGGATAAATTAGACATTTGGGATTTGCAAATACAAACTACTATATGTAAAATAGATAAGCAACAAGGTCCTTCTATATAGCACAGGGAATTATATACAGTATATTGTAACAAACTATAATGGAAAATAACATGAAAAAGAATATATACATGTATATATAACTGATCTGTTGTACACCAGAAACTAACACAACATGGAAATCATCATTGTATTCTTTTTTCTCTTAGTTAAAAAAAAAGACAAACTTGTGGTACCAAAGGGGAAAGGAACAGGGAGGAATTAGCAGACATAAACTACTGTATATGAATATCAACAACTCAGATATGCAGATGATACCACCTTAATGGCAGAAAGTGAAGAGGAACTAAAGAGCCTCTTAAAGGTAAAAAATAAAAGTGAAAGAGCTAGCTTAAAACTCAACTTGCAGGAAAACTATAATTATGGCATCTGGTCCCATCACTTCATGGCAAATAAATCGGGAAAAATGGAAACAGTGACAGATTTTATTTTCTTGGGCTCCAAAATCACTGCAGACAGTGACTGTGGTCCTGAAATTAAGAGATGCTTCTCCTTGGAAGAAAAACTATGAAAAACCTAGAGAGTGTATTAAAAATCAGAGACATCACTTTGCCAACAAAGGTCCATATTGTCAAAGTTACGGTTTTTCCAGTAGGCATGTATGGATGTGAGAGCTGGGCCATAAAGAAAGCTGAATGTTGAAGAAATTGATGCTTTCAAACTGAGGTGCTGGAGAGGACTCAAAAGTCCCTTGTAGAGCAAGAAGATCAAATCAGTCCATCCTAAAGGAAATCAACACAGAATGTTCATGGGAAGGACTGATGCTGAAGCTTCAATACTTTGGCCACCTGATGCGAAGAGCCAACTCACTGGAAAAGACTCTGATGCTGGGCAAGATTGAAGGCGGGAGGAGAAGGGGACCACAGAGGGTGAGATGGTTGGATGGCATCACTGACTCAATGGACATGAGTTTGAGTAAGCTCTGGGAGATAGTGAAGGACAGGGGAGTGTGGTGTGCTGCTGTCCATGGGGTTGCAGAGTTGGATACAACTGAGTGACTGAACACCAACAACAACATATATGGAATAGATAAACAACAAGGTCCTCCTGTATAGGACAGGGAACTATATTTAATATTCTGTGATAAAGGGAAAGAATATGGAAAAGAACATATAAACATATATCTGAATCACTTTGCTGTACGCCAGTAACTAATACAACAATGTAATTCAACTATACTTCAATTAAAAAATTTTAAAAGAATACAGAAGGGTACTTGCACATAGTGAGCATTGAAAGTGAAAGTGAAAGTTGTGTCCGACTCTTTGCAACCGCATGGACTGTAGCCTACCAGGCTTCTCCATCCATGGGATTTTCCACGCAAGAGTACTGGAGTGGGTTGCCACTTCCTTCTCCAAGGGATCTTCCTGACCGAGGGAAGATTATATAATGTTAACTATTTTCATTACTGTAAAAGCAATGTAAAAGATCTATGGAATTACTGCATAAGAGAAGGAAAGAACTAAAGATTTAAAAATTAAAATATACTACTAGTAACAGAATGGAGATTTAAAAGTATTTAGAAATGAACCTAACAAAATTTGTAAAACACTTAATGAGATAATTAGGAAATCTTATCGGAAGATAGTCAAGAAGACTTAATTAAATGTAAAGATACACCATGTTCATGGACTGGAAGATCATTAAGATATAAAATTTTCCCCCAAAAACAAAAAAAATTTAACCAATAAAAAAAAAGGAATTCATCAATTTTCTTGATCTTTTCAAATAACCCAATTTCTCTTTTATTAAAGTTCTCTATTGTTTCTCTATTTCATTTATTTCCATTTTAGTCCTTACTATTTCCTCTCTTGTACTTCCTTTGAATTTAATTTGCTCCTTTTCCTAGATTTTTAAGGTGGAAAGTTAGGTTACTAGTTTGAAAGCTCTCTTCTTTTTTAAGGTAAGTATTTACAGCTATAAATGTCTTTCTAAGCCCTGTTTTATCTGCGTGTCATAAGTTTTGATGTGTTATATTGGTGTTTTCATTCATTACAATGTATTTTCTAACTTTCCTGTGATTTCTTTTTTGACCCATTATTTGTTTGTGTTGTTTAATTCCTATATATTCATGAATTTCCCCAATTTTATCCTGATACTGATTTCTAACTTCATTCCATTGTAGCAGAAGACCACACTTTTAAAAATTTCAATCTTTTCAAATTAAATTGAGACTTATTTTATGCCTCACATATGATTTATCCTGGAGAATGTTTCAGTTCAGTTCAGTCACTCAGTCGTGTCTTACTCATTGTGACCCCATGAACCACAGCATACCAGGCCTCCCTGTCCATCACCAACTCCTGGAGTTTACCCAAACTCATGTCCATTGAGTCGGCAGTGATACCATCCAACCATCTCATCCTCTGTCATTCCCTTCTCCTCCTGCCTTCAATCTTTCCCAGCATCAGAGTCTTTTCAAATGAGTCAGCTCTTTGTATCAGGTGGCTAAAGTAATGGAGTTTCAGCTTCAACATTAGTCCTTCCAATGAACACCCAGGACTGATCTCCTTTAGGATGGACTGGTTGGATCTCCTTGCAGTCCAAGGGACTCTCAAGAGTCTTCTCCAACACCACAGTTCAAAAACATCAATTCTTCTGCACTCAGCTTTCTTCAGAGTCCAACTCTCACATCCTTACATGACCACTGGAAAAACCATAGCCTTGACTAGATGGACTTTTGTTGACAAAGTAATGTCTCTGCTTTTTAATATGCTGTCTAGGTCGGTCATAACTTTCCTTCCAAGGGGTAAGCGTCTTTTAATTTCATGGCTGCAACCACCATCTGCAGTAATTTTGGAGCCCCAAAAAGTAAAGTCAGCCACTGTTTCCACTGTTTCCCCATCTATTTCCCATGAAGTGATGGGACCAGATGCCAAGATCTTAGTTTTTTAAATGTTGAGCTTTAAGCCAAGTTTTTCACTCTCCTCTTTCACTTTCATCAAGAGGCTTTTTAGTTCTTCTTTGCTTTCTGCCATAGGGTGGTGTCATCTGCATATCTGAGGTTATTGATATTTCTCCCAGCAATCTTGATTCCAGCTTGTGCTTCATCCAACCCAGCATTTATCATGATGTACTCTGCATATAAGGTAAATAAGTAGGGTGACGATATACAGCCTTGACGTACTCCTTTTCCTATTTGGAACCAGTCTGTTGTTTCATGTCCAGTTCTCATTGTTGCTTTCTGACCCGCATACAGGTTTCTCAAGAGGTAGGTCAGGTGGTCTGGTATTCCCATCTCTTTCAGAATTTTCCACAGTTTGTTGTGATCCACACAGTTTAGTATGCAGCTAAAAAGAATATATGTTATGTTGTTGATACAGTGCTCTGTTGATGTCAGTTAGGTCTAGCTGGAGTATGGGCTAAGTTGCTTCAGTCATGTCCAGCTCTTTGTGACCCAATGGACTGTAGCCTACCAGGCTCCTCTGTCCATGGGATTCTCCAGGCAAGAACACTGGAGTGGTTTGCCATGCCCTCCTCCAGGTGATCTTCCCATCCCAGGGATCAAACCTACATCTGCTGTGTTTCCTATATTGGCAGGTGGGTTCTTTATCACCAGCACCACCTGGGAGGCCCTGGGAGTTGGAATATAGTGTTGTTTAAGTCTTGTTTCCTTGTTGAGCTTGTACTCAAATGCTCTATTATTGAAATTGAGGTACTAAAATTTTCAACTATTGAGTAGGCCAAAATGTTCATTAGGGCTTTTCTATAACAGCTTATGAAAAACAAACTCTTTGGCCAACCCAGTATTATTGCAGAACTGTACATTTCTCCTTTTAATTCTCTATTTGGGGGCTCTACTGTTAGGTTCATGTGTATTTTTAATTGCTGTGTCTTCGTGATGGATTGTAGGTTCTTCATTCTTAAGTACACACTCGTTCCCAGAGTCATAAAAGTATACATTCAGCACTTGCATGACCTGAAAGAGACCATCTCTCTGAATTTTCCACTCTAGATATTTTGCTGACTCACTCTAGTCCTGGCCCTGGCTAGTGGAATAAATTTCTGTAGTCTCAGAGTGACAACTGATACTAATCACCTCGCTACTATACTATTCAATCCAGATTCCCCTCACCCTTAGCTAGTTTTTCAGCTCTTCCCAGTGATTGATCTGATGATGTACCACAGCTCCTCATCCCTGAGTGGTCTGAGTTCCTGGTCACCATGCTTTTCTCAGGCTAAATTGTATTCACTTATCTGTTTACCATCATGACTGGGCAAAGAAGTATCCAAATAGATCACCTGGATGCCAAATAAATTTCATACTTTCATAGATTAGATTCTATAACAGGAACAAACTTTCTTTTTGAGCAGGGTCAGTTACTCTTGCCAAGATTATACCTCTTCATGCCTGCCGGTAGCTGGACTCAAAGAATTCCAAGTTCCTAGATAGTAGCCATAACTTATAGTTTAATGATGAAAGTGTTTTCCCTCTGGGGCAAAAGATCACCATATCTTCTTTATTTATTTAGCTATCAGTGGACACAGGTTGCTTCTATGTCTTGGCTGTTGTAAATAATACCGCAATAAATACAGGGATGTGTATTTTTTTTTGAATTATTTGTTTTCATTCTCTTCTGATAGATATCCAGAAGTAGGATTGCTGGATCATATGGTAGTTCTATTTTTAATTTTTTGAGGAGTAGCTACAGTATTTTTCATAATGACTGTACCAGTTTACATTCCCACAACAGTGCACAAGCATTTGGATGCTTTCCTTGCCACTGTTTTGCACATTCACTCCTGAGACACCATGCTTTGCAGTGGCTATGCATTTTCAGCATACCTCCACATAAAAAGCTGATCCGTCCTTAAATCAAGCTAAGCTATTTTCCTCTCCCATGAGCAAGTTGTAAGATGACACGTGGGTTACTGATATGAACTTATGGAAGGACACTCTTGTAACAGTGGTTAATGACATGGAATCTAGGCTACTTGTTCACACTACTTGCTCATGCCCTGTCCTTCCTGTACTTGATCCAAAATAAACAATGTACAGGTACATTTTACAATAAATTGTAATCCTAGGATATGGTAGGCCTGACCAATCTCGAATCCTAATGGCAGTTCTAAATGCATGATCATTTGACGTTCCATGCTCTATCTCTATTCTGTCTCTATCAGGGCCGACTGACACATCAGAAGTTGTTTTTTGGAAACAGTATGGTTTCCCTGGTGGCTCAGCAGTAGACAATCTGCCTGCCAATGGAGGAGACGCAGGTTCAATCCCTGGGTTGGGAAGACCCCCTGGAGAAGGAAATTGCAATGCACTTCAGTATTCTTGCCTGGGAAATCCCATGGACAGAGGAGCCTGGTGGGCTACAATGCATGGGGTCACAAAAGAGTTGGACATAACTCAGCAACAGCACATAACTCTTTATTGAACATGGACCCAGCTCCAGAACCCCAAGGTGCCTTTTGATTCTTTTATTGGATCTTGCCACAAACTCCACATGGTATCTTTTCTCATCACTGATCTCTAATAACATAAAGTCTGCCATACTGAATGACCCAAGTGGTAGGCTACCTGGCCTAAAGACCAGATCTGAAGAATCCGTTCCTGCTCTGGGGCCCATTCAAAGCAGGCAGTTTTTTGTATAATAGATGAGGCAGTGTTCTTAGATGTAAAATGTGCTACTTTCAGGGCTTCCCAGGTAGCTCAGCTGGTAAGGAATCTGCCTGCGATGCAGGAGAACCTGGTTCAATTCCTGGGTTGGGAAGATCCACTGGAGACAGGCTAGGCTACTCATTCCAGGATTCTTGAGCTTTCCTGGTAACTCAGACAGGAAAGAATCCACCTTTAACGCAGACTTGGGTTCAATCCCTGGGTTGGGAAGATCCCCTGGAGAAGGAATGGCCACCCACTGCAATGTTCTGGCCTGGAGAATTCCATGGACAAAGGAGCCTGGCAGGCTAAAATCCAGGAGGTCACAAAGAGTTGGACACGAATGAGTGACTTCCATTCATCAGGGCCTCAAAAGGCCTATGCATCCTTCTTTGCGATGGGAAGAGCAAGATGCCATCATTTTCATTTATTTTTGAGGGGATATCCAAGAAAGCTCCTGATCACTGGACTCTTGCAAATTTTACTGACATCAGAAGATAGAAGAATTAACATAGCACTGAGGATAAAACACAGATGTATTATTGTCTAGTCTGAAGAAATATAAACTGTTTCTGATCTGCTCTTCCAACAGGGATAGGAAACCAAACATTGGCTAACTCCATGTTATATTCATGTATCTAGACCATTTTAAACTTTCTTAGCAAGAGATACCTCACTTGGCATGCAGGTGCAATAAGGATTACAATTTGATTGATTTGTGGTAGGATCAGTCTGGTTTTGCTGTAAGTGTCATATAGTGACTTACATGGAGATATAATTGGGGCCACCACTCATTTCCTTTAGATCCTTAATGGTAGCATTAACTTCTGTTCTTCCCACCCCTAGAACACAATACTTTTAAAAAGTTAATGTCTTGCACACGGGTAGGGAAGTTTAGGCACTACTCTTACTCGATTGGCCAAGGACCCAATGTGGAGGTTGCCCCAATTAGCAATTATACTTTTGGAGACTGGGGAGATTGCCACTGGATGATTCACAAACTCAAGGAACAAACAACAAGCTAGACCCATGTCAAAGTCCATATTTTACCTGGATCCCATAGTCTCTGTCTTAATAGAGGGACGACGACAATATGTCATGTTTCCAGATGTCAATGTTGACTTCAACATGGTATCCAACAGTCTTCAAATTAGTTGAGTATTACTTTTCTCACAAGGCTCCTGAGTAAATTGCTATATATTCCTTCGGGGAAACTTGGAGAAATCACTACTGCCTAACTTGCTATGGTATTGCAGTCTTTCATTCAGGAGGTCCTATTTCCTCTTCCATCAACAAATTCAGGATCCAAAAACTGGCTCAGATCAAGAAAATGGGCAAAGAATCATGACTTTTTATTTGGGTGACTGCCCTCAGCCTCTTGATTTCCTCTGATGGCTGTTGTTTAGTCACTCAGTCGTGTCCAACTCTTTGCAACTATAAGGACAGCAGCACGCCAGGCTTCCCTGTCCTTCACCATCTCCTGGAGTTTGCTCAAACTCATGTCCATTGAGTTGATAATGCCATCAAACCATCTTATCCTCTGCCTTATCCTCTGATGGTACAAGGTGAATAATAATTTTGTTTGGTGTACATCTATTCACCCACATCTATTGGGTGCCAGAGTCTATTAACAATTCATTCAGGTCCCATCTTCTTGGCTGCCATTTCAACCTTGCTGTTCTTTATAAAACTTACATCCACCTGGCTTCTGACTGTTAAACACAGCCACCTGTCCTCATTTGTTTTAGGGATCCAATCATCCCTTTGCTATTAATGAGTTTTGTCCTGTCATTATCCATGATCTATATACATGAGAGAAATCACTGAAATTCTTGATCCTGGTGACCTTCTCATCAGAGCTTTCCTTGAGACCTTGGTAAATTGTATATCTTCTGGGTCTTCCCAAGGAACATAATCATCTGGTAGGTGATGTGGCTTTACACGGTATATCCATTTCAGCATGCCTACTTTCCTAGGTCTTTTAATAATTTTCTCATTCCTCTTCCATGGAAATTCTGGCATTTCACCCTCACTCAGCATAGGCTATTGATTTTTCATGCTTCTAGGCTTTGTAGCAAGTCTGCCATATTACTAGGGTTCTTGACATAGTATTAAATCCTGTATCTCAGAGGAATGGTCCTAATGCAATAAAATCTCCCTTATCCAGCCATATACTTAGTCCCCTTGATCAAGCACCCTCAGAATCCAGTCTCACATATACTCTCCCAGTTCTTGTCAGTACTTTCTAAGTCCTGCATCTCTTTTTAAAAAAGTATAGCTTCCTTTCTTCCTTTGCAGGCTCTGTACACTTCTGGCTGCCAGTTACAAAGTCTACTGACCAAAAAGGAAGATGAGACAGATCCTGAGGATGGCATATGTTTCTCATGGGACAGCTGGCTCCATTTTCTTCAAGCAAGAAAGGGAGTATGTTATCTATTAATAGGGATGGGTGGGCCACCTCTACAGGCTCAAAAGACTCAGGGTTATCTAGAAATTTAACATTATTAGGGTCATAAATCTGTATGTTTCTATCCTATGTGTCAGTGTTCCCCTCTTTCCTAACCAGAGTCCTGACCTTAGCATAATAGACCTTCCTTGGTTGGGAATTTAACCTTCTTTGAAGCTCAGTCACTCCACTGATGAAGTCCTGATTTAGCTCCATAGCTTCATCTGCCCTTCAACTACGTGAGATGAGAGTAGTCTATCAAAAGGTTTCCTGGGTCTCACATTTGGTTCTGAAATTGCTTGTTAATCTCTTACTCTCTAACTCTTTCTCTTTTTTCTTATGCAGAGGTCAGCAAACTTTTTCTTTATAGGGCTATATAATGAACACTTTAAGCTTTGAAACCATAAAGTCTCTATCACAACTATTCAACTAGTGCAAAAATAGCTATAAACAATATGTGAATGATAAAGAGGGCTTTGCTCCAATCAAACTTTATTTATAAAAATAATCAGTGGGCAGAATTTCACCATGGGCCATGGTTTGCCATATCCTAACTCACTGCATAAACCAAGCTTAGCATTAGCCACTCAATTCCATTGTTCTTCTAATCAAGATTTTCCCCCATATTTCTCACTAGCATAGCATTTCCTCCACTGGTGTACCATCCAACCCTGGTGAAAGTCTTAATAACTGAACTTTCTCCTCATGCCAGGGGTTATCTTTGCTTGGCTAGTGATGGAGGACTCATTGCCAGGTGGGTAGTCAATCATTCAGCTCTGAGATTCCATCTCAATCCCCGCTTTCTTGGACTACCCTGGCACTGACTTCACTGGTTGAGTTTTCTGGGAAACAGACTAAGATGAAGGTTAGTGTGGAGGATTCTCATTAGGAAAGCAATTGTGGGTGGGAAAGGAAAGAAGATTGAGTAGGGAAAAGTTGAGCTGCAATTCAGCCTTGGCCAGTCCCATGGGGAGCCCTGAGGCTAAAATATGTCAATGGAGTTGTTCTGCATTGACTAAAGATGGTTGACAAAATGGTCTCCTATTGAGTGGGACCAAGAGAGTCATCCAGAGATAAGTAGGCAGCCTGCATCCTGCGCTAATGGTTCAGTGCTCCAGCACTTCCAGTCTTCATGCTCTAACTCCACCTCCCAACCCTCTATTAGCACATCTGTATGTTGAGGAACAGAGCTTTTCACCTCTACTTCTGTCCCTTGGGGGTTTGATGACCATTAAAGATGCATGTTCTTTTGAAAAGATGATACACAAGTAGCCTTATTTTAGAGAAAAAGAAAATATTGTGAAGGGAGACTATTCAGGACAAAACTAAAGAAGGGTTAGGTTTGAAATATGGAGGAAGGAAAACAAAGTAAAATAAAAGTTGAATTGGAGGAAATAGAACAGACAAAAAAATAAAATATAGGTGGGGACACTGAAAAAGAGGAGGAAAAAGAGAAAAGGACAAAGCAGAAGAAGGAGAAACATGACCACAAAGAGGAAGAAGAAGAAGAGAAAGGGAAAAAAGAGGGTCAGGAAGGACCAAGTACAAGCTCTAAAATTCAAGCAGAGCAACACATTGTCTCTAACAAAGCATATCACATTCAAATTGAGCATGAATCTTATCACAGAAATGAAACTAGCAATCTAGAAAATGAAGGTCAATGAGGAAGTAAAGATCTTAGAATTTCCTCAGCTACAACTCTGCCTTACTCCTTGTGTATTTGTCCAATACAGCTTGTTCCTTGAAAGAAAAGCTATGACAAACCTAGACAGCATACTAAAAAGCAGAGACATCACTTTGGCAACAAAGGTCTGAGTAGTCAAAACTATGGTTTTTCCAGTAGACATGTAAGGATGTGAGAGTTGGACATAAAGAAGGCTGAACACCAAAGAACTGATGCTTTTGAACTGTGGTGTTGGAGAAGACTCTTGAGAGTCCCTTGGACTGCAAGGAGATCCAACCAGTCAATCCTACAGGAAATGAGTCCTGAATAGTCACTGGAAGGACTGATGCTGAAGCTGAAGCTTCAATACTTTGGCCACTTGATGCAAAGAGCTGACTCCTTGGAAAGGACCCTGATGCTGGGAAAGACTGAGGGCAAAAGGGGGAGGGGACGACAAAGGATGAGATGGCTGGATGGCATCACTGACTCAATGAACATGAGTTTGAGCAAACTCTGGGAGATGGTGAAGGACAGGGAAGCCTGGTGTGCTGCAGTTCATGGGGTCACAAAGAGTCAGACACAACTTAGTGATTAAACAACAACAGCTTGTTAGAGGGGATGCAAGTCTCTCCAGAATCCAAGATAACTTGAAAGAGGTTTCTAGAAAAAAATCAGAAAAAAACTCCAGCTTCTAGGAAAGAATAGAACCCACAGAGGCAGGAAATTACATGTAGATTCACATCTATATGGTTCTCTGACTTCCCATCCCAGTCACCCCACCATCTGAGCTTACATTGGGAAACTCAACCATTATCAGAAATTATTTTTAAGGTCAAGAGAGAGTAGCACATCACCTTCCTCTGTGGATTTAATACTCAGGATGCCATAAGAAATTTAAGATAACTGGAATTATTTTTTAAAGATAGCTTTATTGTGCTCTACTCCCCTGCCAGCAGTGAAGTAGGCTCCTTAAATAGGCCTTGTAAAAGCAGATTATAAAAGCAAAGATCCAAGAGAAGCAGACATTTAAGCACCCCACCTGCTGTACATACAGGCCGCCAAGGACCTCTGAATGCGCATGCTATGAGCAAGCACAGATTTTTATATTCGCTCTGCCTCAATTATACAGGTATCACACTCCCAGTCAATCTCCTTCACCTTTGGCAGTAATTATTCCCTATCTCAGCATTTACCTTCTTCTTCCCTTTCTTTTTGTGTAATAGTTTTAGCCCTCCAGGGTGTAATCATTTCTTTGATCCAGAGGACAGAATCAAATTTGGCTTTATAAAGAATCTCTCATGGCTGGAGCTCAGAACATTAGAAAAGGCAATGCAGACTGGGAGAAAGCTTCTAACACCCACTTCTCGGTGTTTATGTGGGTAGAGAAGATTATCTGACCCATTTTTACCCAGATGCTGGGGGGCCGAGCACAGCATTGTAAGATACAGATTAACCCCTGGATGATCCTACACTAAGGAAACAGGCTTTCTTTCTCTGACATTGACTAGAAAGGAGCCAGTTGTATTGATTGTTTTCTCACTTCATTTACAAGGTCTTTGAAGTTCATGAGTTTGTGTAAGGAAATAAGGTGGGGCGGAAAGGGGAAGAGGGGGTTTTAAAAGCTCTCTTAAAAGGAGAGAAATAGTGAAGATGAGAAAGTCCTGAGGGCAGCATGTATTGGAAAATAATCTTAACATTTCCACTTAGTAAATGCTTGTTATATGCCAGGCACTTTATATAAAAGAGCTCTACTCAAGGTGTGAGCTTCAGGCCAAATCTGGGTTTCAATTTTAGCTCCAACTGTTGTTAGCTGTATGATCTTGACAAATTAGTTTGCCTCTTTGCACCTTGGTTATCTCTTCTGTTAATAGGAATAATAATACTTACTTCATAAAGTAACTGAGGTGGGTTTGCGTTGCTTAATGGAAAATGATGGTAACTATCATTATTATCATCTTCAACCCAACTCTTCTATCTATGCATTTTAAAAGTAAGAAAACTGAGGCTCCAGAGAGTTTGAATAACTTGTTCAAGGACACAGAGCAGTGAAGAACAGGCCTGGGATTTGAGCCCAACTCTACATGACTCTTTCCACAATGTAATGACACCTCAGAGTACCCAAAAATAGTATCCATGGCAACTGCAGAGCAACTTTGGTCAAGGCTTTTCTAGTTATCAGCATCATACCAGTTCAACTCTAGGTAAATACATCTCCATCCCCTATTCCTGTTTAGAGCTTGGCTAGCTCATTTCACTGACCTCCTGAGATTTATTTTAGTCTAATAAGAAAAATACACCAGTAAAATATGAGTGATGGATAATTTTCTATCTTATAATAGGTGTTAGACATTAAACATGGAAGGAAGACTGATGAAATACATGTCCAGTCACCGAGTTTGACCATTTTTCTCTACCAAGTTTCCTTTCTATTCATTTATTCAACTTATATTTATTGAGCACTTACCACATGTCAGTCACTACTCTAAGGCTGGGAATATGACAGCAAACAAGAAGACAAGGTCCTTGCCCTCAGAACTAACAGTCATCATTGTAAAGACATTCTAACTGAATATCAAGACAGGAAGGAACCTTAGAGATCATTTCACCAACATCATACCATCTGAGAATGTCTTCAATAAAATATGTAATTATAGTAATTGAAGAAATGCCTAATTGAAGTAATTACAGGAGTTAAATGAGAAAGAAAGAAGGGTCAGAGATTTTAATAGCAGCATGATAGATAGATTCAGTTAATTAGGTAAGGCATTCTCTTTACAGGAATCCCTCTTAAAATGGGCTTGTCAGTCATGGAGCTTGCCACACTCACCATCCCTTCTAAGGAAAACTATCTATACCACAATCTTTTCCTGAGGGTAATTGCCCTGGTGTGTTTTATAAATAAGGATTGGCGACTGATTGAACAACATAGACATCTGACCCAAATGTGGTCAATATATGTACAATGATCACCAATCATCCAATAGTTTTGTAAGAAAAGCTCCATAGAGGGGCAGGGTAGGGGGGAGGGATAGATTGAGGGTTTGAGATGGGCATGTACACACTGCTGTATTTTAAATAAATAATCAACAAGGACCTGCTGTATAGCACAGGGAGCTCTACTAAATATTCCGTAATAGCCTAAATGAGAAAAGGGTCTGAAAAAGAAGAGATATGCATAACATACACATATCTATATATACATATGTATGTATGCATATGTAAAGAATGTAACTTGCTGCTATACCTGAAACTAACATAACATTGCTAATCAACTATGTGACAATATAAAATAAAAATATCAAAAATAGATAAAAAGGATCTACAGTGTAGCACAGGGAAATCTACTCAATAGTCTATAATTACTTATATGGGAAAAGAATCTTAAAAAAATAGATATATGTATAATAACAGATTCACTTTGTTGAACACCTGAAACTAGCACAACATTGTAAATCAACTCATTTTTTTTTTTAATGAGGGAAAAAGAAAAAAAAAAAAAGAAAAACTCTACACAGTAATATAATTTTCCAAGACATACTATATCTTTCTCCAGATTAAGAATATGGGAAACTGATAGAATGTTTTAGCATTAAGGGCTTTAAGTATATGAACTCGTTCCTCAAAACAACCAATGAGGAAAGTACCATTATTATTCCCATTTACAGATGAGGAGATTAAGGTTAAGTGACTTGCACAGTTAGTAAGTTATAGAGTTGGTGTTTGAAACCAGGTATTTTAATTCTAGAATCTATGGTCTTTGTCACTTTGGATCTCCAAACAGTGGGAAGTTAAAAAGGACACAAGGAGAAGTATAAACAGAGAATAGCAAAGCCTTGTTAATGGCATCAGAGCATAGATCTATGAATTTTTGCTCCTACAGAGACAACAGATATGACACTAGTGCCCAGGACTATCTGGGATCACGGGGAATGGATGTTCTTAGATTCCTGTGAGATACTCTCTTCTCTGTTTTCTCGTATGCTCTTTCTAGAAACTTCCATTACTAAGGTAACTGTTTCCTGCAGCTGAAATGCCTAACACTCGTTTTCATCTATGAGTTCACCATTCATAAAATTCTAGAATTCTATAACTTATAAGTTGTATCTTTTACAACAATACTTTAAAAAGTGTTTTTTTCTCTTACTTTTTTCTCTCTGTGAAATGAAGTCACTCAGTCATATTCAACTCTTTGTGACCCCATGGACTGTAGCCTGCCAGGCTCCTCTGTCCATGGGATTTTCCGGGCAAGAATACTGGAGTAGGTTGCCATTTCCTTCTCCAGGGGATCGTCCCAACACACTGATCAAACCTGGGTCTCTTGCACTGCAGGTAGACTTTTTACTGTCTAAGCCACACCAGGGAATACAAATTGTGAATCATTCCTGTTGAGGAGGTCTAGGAAAAGAGTAAATTGAAGGTTAGCACACTACCTGGAGCTCTATCTTTTATGTGTTTAGCACATGGAGACCTGGCTGCTGATTACAAATATGCCTAAGAAAACTTCAGCCAGCCAGGCCTGTCATGGAGGCTCACATGTTTGTCACTCTTGAGCACAGGCTAAGATGTAAATCCTCTGGGCATCTTTCTGCTCTTCATTTCACATCCACATGTTGTTTTGCTTATCCCATACTCTTGACCCAGACTCTTACTATTCCTTTCTTTCTTATATTTTTGAGAGTATCCTCTGGAGTGTTAACTCCTTATAAGAGAATTGCAGTTAAGTATATTCCTTCCTTCATATATAAAATAAATCAATTAAAAGGCAATTGCTTTATCTTCTTTGTTCTATCTTCTGAGTCTCTCTTTTTTTTTTTTTTGCTAACTTTGCTTACACAGTCTATATATACAACCTCCTCCAACTCCCTTCAAAGACTCTTTTCAGATTCTCTATTCATTCAGAGCAGTCAGTCCATAGGTAATAATCACCTTTTGTCTTTTCACATAAGTATAGCTGTTTAGGTAAAGGAAGATCTAAAGTTAAAGTTTCATCTGTGCTTAAAAGTAGGGGAGTACCCTCCCTCTAGGGTAGGGAGGTACCTTAAAAATAATCTCCTCTTCTACTTATTATAACTGACTGCAATATAAGACCTCGGTACAAATTACTCTAAAAGAAGATGAAAAGCATTCATTGTTCACAGGACAATAACAATCTTTACACATGATCCCTGATTACAATAGGAATGTGTCTTCATCCTATATGTGTCAACAGGATGGTGATGTTGAATCTCCCTCGGCAACACACAATGTTATTATCAAGGAGAATGAAAACATGTAAATAATAACTATTATTTTTCAAATTTACCTAACCTAAAAATATTCAGAGCAAGGTTTATCCTTCAGATTTTCCTTGAGTTTTCTTTCTTGGTAAAGACGATAACTCTGCCAAGTTTGAAGCTTATAGCTTTAGACATTTTCTGAGTTACACAATCACAAGAAAGAGATTGAAGTATTTTCTTTGAGAGGGAGACTTGAAGGGAGGAAAAAGCCTGTGTGGTCTGACTTGGTGGCAGAGAAACTGGTGAAATTGTAGCAGTTCAAACTTTCAAAAGAAAAAAAAAAAACTCACTTCAGGATGAGCCATGAAGCATGGCCATTTTCAGGCTAGCTCTTTTTATGATGAGAAAGATGAATATCCTGAAATGTCAGAGGAGAAATGGCAATGGTTCATAATTATACAGAGTTTCTCTATTGTTCAGGATCCAAGTCCGCAGTTAACTCTAGCTGACTCTAGCTGAAATCACTCACATAAAAAAAACAGTGATTTCTAGGGAATCCTTGTCTGCAAGGTCTCAAATATGACCCTCAAATCAACCCTTAAATATAGGTATTATTAAGGCCATTTTTATGAATAAGGAAGCAGAGGCTCACCAAGATTAAATGACCTGCCTCAGGACAGAGATGTTAATTGGCATCGCCAAGAGTGGAAATCCAACCTTTCTGACTTCAAGTTCTGGGCTCATTTCATTAAGGTATGAAAGAATGAGTACACTAAGTCATTGAATCAACAAAGCAAGATGTGATTCTGCATCTGCCTGCTACCATAACCAGGGTTATAAAACTCAAAGTAGATTTTTGACCCATTAGAGAAGGACAAGAAAACTAAAGGATTCATCTCAGTGGTAGCATTACTACCTTTAGTTTGCTCGACTCCAGATCAGACCAAAGGAGCAACAGTTTTCAAAGGGAACACTGCAGCCACTGACTTTAGTTTTCCATTACACTTCTTAATTTTTTATGTAAACTTTATAAATCCTAGAAAGACATTTGTATTTCATGATTAATCAAACATTAGGAAGTTCCATCTATACAACAGGCATTGTCATAAGCCCTGGGAATATAAAGAAGAGTAAAAGGTATCTTGGTCTAAGATTACTTGGTCTAAGAGTACTGTAGAAGAATGAAATTAATGAAACAATTATTACACAATACAAGTACAATTAAACAGAATGAACAAAGTACAGAGGAAAAACTTTGCCAGGAGAGTCAGAGAAGTCTTTACAGAGGTGGTATTTGAACTTGAACTTGAAAGAAGACTAGTAGGAAAGAGCTAAAGGCACATTCTAGAAGTCAGCTCTTTCATGTTATTTTGAATCGCATTCAGGACCTAATATGAAAAGTGGGGAGGGTGAATTTTCTAGGTTGCATAGCACATTCATAGGTTTCCAATTGATATCCCATGTTTCATGATATTAAGTTGACTTCAGATTTGTTAGTCATTAAATACATAAGTTTTGACCATGGCATCAGGTTTTTTGTTTTGTTTTGTTTTGCATCAGGTTTTAAAGACCCCTTGTAAATTTTTGCTTTCCAGTTTTATTGATATGTAATTGACATGTAACACTGTGTAAGTTTAAGGTATAAAATGTCTTGATTTGGTATACTTACATACTGCAAAATGATTACCAACAAAGCACTAGTTAACACCTTCTTCATCCACATAATTACCATTTTTGTGGTGAGAACACTTAGGATCTACTCTTATCAACTTGAAAGTATATAATAAAGTATTATTAACTATAGTCATCACTCTGTAGATTAGATTCTCAGAGGGTAGATTTTATTAATGGAAATTTTTAAAAGCTTGAAAACCCTTAGTTTATAAAAGATACAGTATCTTCTGGATTAAGGAACTGAAAAAAAATCAATGTTTTTTGAGTTTCAAAAACTAAAAAGGCCTGTGCCTGGACGAGTTTCAAGGAATCAAATTTGTTCAGGAAAGAAGTTGAATTTACTTTAAAAATATGCATCATCTTATTATCATAACTGGAGCTCTGGGAGAAAGAAGGAATGCTTTCCTGGGGAAAGCTTAGAAGACTGTCTAGACATATCTGAATGTGAAAATACAATCTTGGGGGCCGTTCGGCAGATATGACAGGGAAAAAAGAGATGTCCCTGTATTAGAAAAGGAGAGAAGAAGTTTTACTTGTTCTAGACTCAAAAGAATTGCTACAACCCAAAGATATCCCACAGAACAAGAGAAAAAGAACACAGTCTTACCTGTCATTTTTCCCCCAAAGGAGCTTGGATTCAGAAACTGCTCATTTTAAATCTGAAGGTAGTCTTTAAATGGAGTTGAGGAACCACTCTACACAGTTGTGATAGCTATAGAAAAGAATTTCGGGGTGGGGGGG
Organism: Odocoileus virginianus; assembly: GCF_023699985.2. Lineage (NCBI taxonomy): Eukaryota > Metazoa > Chordata > Mammalia > Artiodactyla > Cervidae > Odocoileus > Odocoileus virginianus. The sequence goes on along the minus strand of NC_069684.1, from coordinate 21,127,659 downwards.
GAATAGATAAATTTAAAAAGACCAGCATAAATACTCATAGCATTATTGTGGTGCATTTCAAGGTAACACAGTTAGTGTAGGTGGGAATGAACTATTGTGATGGTTAATATATAACAACCCATTCTCTGAAAAAAATCCTAACCTTATTGGTAGCATTTGCCAATTTCTGTGATATGAATACTGCCTCCATGGCCAGTTTCAAGCTTGGAATGCAGTATCACTGAACGTGGGTTGGGGAATAGATATACACAACTAGCTTTTGCGAGCCTATGTGAACCCGCTCCAGCACCCCATTGAGGGCATACAGTTACTGAAGTATGCTCAAAATTGTGTGAAATTTGGCCTCCAATGGAATGTGGGGAACAAATAAAGCATCCTAACAGGGACTTGGGGGAAACAACAAAAAAGTGAGTCCTGGACTGCCTTAGATGATGATATGTTACAATAACACTTCCTGGGTAAGGTTAACCAACTTGGTAGTAGAACATCAAAGAGGATTTGTTTGAACAATAGATGATGTTATTGACCAGAATGTACCAACTTTTCATGCCTCACAGTAAGGGCTCCCATAAGAAAAAATATGCAAGCATAAATTTTTAAAAAGCCAACGTCTGGAGCTGGATGGATATTCAGTTAGAAGGCACAGATATGCAACAACACGCCCATAGACCTTATTTACAGCCAACATCATTGAAGGTTAAATATTTGAGTATCATTCCTGTCCTGGCCAGAAATCAAAAAGTAAAGAGAAAAGAGAGCACTTAGTCTAGTAAATGCTGCTGACCTTCTATGTGGTAGAGAAGGAAAGGAACTAACTACAGAAGGAGGTTAAACTGTCAGAACCGCAGCTGAGCCCTTTTAAAAGGCACAGGAAAACTAGCAAGGAAAATGAAGCACTGGAGACCTATCCCATGATTGCAGAAAAAAAAAATTATGGGAGAAAGAAATGTTACTTAAGGCCTGTAACATTTGCATGCAGATATAGAGGGAAAATAAGAATCACACTGCAGATGTGCTCAGGGGTGCAGACTTCAGAAATGTCAACTGCAGCTTCTGTTAGGCATTTTCCCAGGGTAATGCTCTGGCTAAAAGGATGTCAGGGCAGGGGTCAAAATCTTCTTAAACGATGGATTTCTTAGGATAAATAATGCCAGAGGGAAAAGCAATGGTGGAGCCATTGAGGCCACAGGACTGATAAATATGTGCACAGAAAGCCTCAAAGAGGTAATCTCCTTAAACAGAGCCCACACCGGACGTGGCTTTCAGGTGGCAGGTACAAGGACTCCAATAAAGAAAGGCAAAGTAAGAGGTTTTATATATGCAGGATGGGTAAAGAAAGAGGTCTCAAATAAAAGTGATGCTTGTGACTGCCACCACTGCATATTTCTACATAAGAAGAACTCTGTTTTTCTGAGAAGGGGACTGCATGTAGATTCAAATTTCCCCTAAGCTCTGATAAATCCTTTGCCATGATAGATTCCTTCAAGGAATCTTTTTTTTTTTTTTCCCCAGCTGGGTTTAAATTCATAGGTCATGGTATAAACTGACTGGCATCCTGGCAAAGTTGCAACTATGGAATTTCCTTTTTGGGTCTAGATTCTTCCAGATATGACTAAGTTTCCATAGTCATAGGCAGAAGCCAGTATCATCTGTAAAGCTAATCCCTACTCCCTGGCAGTGTGTATCTGAGAGTTTGGCACTCTTGATGAGGACACACTCCAGGCTCAGTTCTAAGTTGGTTGTTTAAGATGCTACTAGATGTACTAGGTCAGCTTTTCACAACCAGAGTTCCCTAAAAAAATTAAGACCCAATGAAGATCTACTGCTCTAAAGCAGGCACACTTTATTAAAGGCTCAGAAAGAACATAATTTAGGTTTCGTGGGTGTGCTGTAGGTATTTTTTATTTTCTGCATATTATGATGTTTTAACATCTTAAAAAAATCTTTCTGGTTAGGGAGAGACTGCCCCTCTCAGGACTAGCCAGTTCTTAGAAAAGGTAAAGGGCCCAGCCAGGAGAAGGCCTTCCATATATATGCTACCCTTCAAAACCTGGCTTCTGTGAACCTCAGGAGGAAATACGCCTCTGCCTTAACCAGATATACCTGCCCAGAACAAGGTATCAGACAATTAGAGAATCCACCCGCAATGCAGGAGACCCGGTTTGATTCCTGGGTCGGGAAGGTCCCCTGGAGAAGAGATGGGCTCCCCACTCCAGGATTCTTGGGCTTCCCTGGTGACTTAGATGGTAGAGAATCCACCTACATTGTGGGAGATCTGGCTTCGATTCTTGGGTTGGGAAGATCCCTTGGAGGAGGGCATGGCAACCCACTCCAGGATTCTTGCCTGGAGAATCCCCATGGACAGAGGAGCCCGGCGGGCTGGGGTCACAAAGAGTTGGATATGACTGAGCGACTAAGCACACAGCACAGCAACAGCCCAAAGCCTGCTGAAATTATGGAAACTCACCAGGGCTAACCTGTTCACTCTGCCCCGCTCTGCCTTCCCAACAGAAACCCTATTAATCGTAAAGTTGGCAAGTGGCCTGAGCAATCACGCCTGACCCTTCACTCCTGTTTTCTGCTTCCTGACCACCCACCCCGGTCACGTGACCATGTGGGTGCACAGTGCCTCCTGCGTCTAAGACTTGTAAGCATCACACACTTTGTTTCCCCAGGCCTCTCCTCTGTCTCCTCCTATGGTAGCACCTCGTGAAAGAATACAAAACAGTGGACCTTTGCTTTTCTGTTCCAGCTTCTCAACTCTATCATGATAGCATGACTGCCGCCATATGTAATATATAAACAAATAAGAGCAGCCACACTGCAATAAAATTTTATTTACAAGATCAGGCAGTGGCCTGTCTCCAGTAGTAGTTGGTCAGCTCTTGCTCTGAAGTATTTAATGTATTGGGTTGGCCAAGATTGTTTGGTGTTTTCCTGTAAGAGAGTATGGGGAACAGAGCAAACTTTTTGGCTAAGCCAATATGTACTAACTTAGCCCCTCTTCAGTACATCTAGAATAATACTAGTTACACGAAGCTTGAGGAAACTGAGAAAAGAGTTCCTCAAATTATTTTCAGTGCTCTATGCTTCAGGCAAGGAACTCTGGGGCGGGGGGGAAAGGCTATACTTAATAGTGTAGACACCTTAACTCAAATAATCCCACATAAACTCAAAAATGTCTCTCTCTTTAGATCCATTTTAGCACTGCCTTTCCTACAGCTCCTCCTATTTTTCCTTATCCTGGTTGTAGAACTTAAAACCTCTTCAAATTCCAAGTTAGTTCAATAACCCCAAGACCGGGGCTGGCATTAACAAGTCATGAATTAGGACTTTTACATACATCTCACCACAAACTTCTTTATGTTTATTTTTAATTGGAGGGTAATTGCTTTACAATGTTGTATTCATTTCTGCTCTGTAACAATGTGAATCAGCTCTAAGCATACACATATCCCCTCCCTCTGGATCCTCCCTCCCACCCCACCCATTCCACCCCTCTAGGTCATCACAGAGCACCAAGCTGAGCTCCCTGTCACCACAGACATCTGAAGTTCCCCCTAGAATCTATCTATACCTCAATTTCCCTTCTCAGCCATGTCAATCCTGGGGGTTTGCTGCAATAATTGCACAACTGCCCTTTAGCCCGTTACTTACTCCTGGATCTTGCCTAGACCCCAGACTTCAACCATCTTTCCTCTTTATTATGCAAAGCTATCCTCCTTGGCTCCAGGGCTGTACCTTCAACTTCACATCACCAAGTCTATCCTAGACTTCAGGAAAATTGAGGCCTTTCTGTTGACAATACAACCCTGCTATGAAGCAAGCTGAGTTAAAGGTGGGTGGAAGCAAGCTGAGTTAAAGGTGGGAAATGAACCTTCTCATTATACAACTATACTCTGTCAAGCATTCTAAAGTTTGTGTGTGTGTGTGTGGAGGAAAAAAAGCACCATGTATTTTTACTATTCATGTTATCTATAAACCATGCTGTTCAACCTTGTGACTCAAGCTGTAGACACCACTCACAGTGCAGGATGTCCTGAATCCCGGACAAATCTTCCAGGCTGGTGAGGGTCTGAGGCACAAGTTGTATGACTCGGATCCTGAGGCTGCTAGAGTGAGAGATGATGTGATCACACTAGGGGATGCCGGTGTGAGCTAGAAAAGAGAAAATGGATCCTGGGTGAGTAACTGAACACAGTGATGTGAGGGAGCGTTGGCAAACTATGTGAGAAGAAGTGTGTGATCATGTACAAATGATTCAGTGCATGATTATACACCATGTTTAAATTAACCTGAAAGACTGAATTCGACTGGAGAGAAATCTGGTTGTTATAAACTCTGGGATAGTTCGAAGGTTTAATGAATCTCCTATCAGAAGGAAATCAGAACTGGCTGAATTAAAAACAAGACAATTTTGTTCTGTGTCTCTTGTTTCCGCAGTGCCTTCTGCTGACACCCACCTTACTTCTCCAGGTCACTGGGACTTCATACTTTAGGATTCTCTGTTAGCATCCCCACCTTCATTAGAACTGCTTCTTTGGCAGAGAGGCTTAGGGTTTTCATCTTTATCATCAAGGAATAAAGTTCATGCTTTCAGAATTTGGAGATAACTTTAGAGAAAGTAAATGGCAAATAGCTCTCAACTTGCATAATAACATGAATTGGCTGGTAATGGTTATTTAAATGCTGTGTTAAGAGGGATTCTAAGGTTACATCAAGGTAAGTAGGTAAAAGTTTGGTCCTTTTGGTATTCTAAGTGCTTTTGACATGCCCATGCTATCAAGGATTTGCAAGGATGAGTTTGGTTGAATAAAGAAAAAGCGACTGCTATGGAGAAAAACAAGCCTCTGTTTGAATGCTGACTCTTCCATTTAGTATTTGTGTTTTAGGCAAAGAGCTTAAAAGCCTTTCTGAGTTCAGATACCTTTATTTGTGTCATGGTGACAATAGCAGCTACCCATGGAGTTGCTAAAAATGATTTCTCATATGTTAAAATCTAGCACAGTCCCTGGCACATGGTTAGTAACTTATAGTATGCTAGTCCCCCTTTCTGACTACAAAGATAACATGCTCTCCCATCCAAAAATCTCAGATCTATCAACTGGTATAAAAACCACCTGATGGAAACCTTGATTCAAGACTGTCGATTTTTCTAAGATATATTTCTAAGATATATTCCTCTATGTTCACTGCAGCATTATTTACAATAGCCAAGATTGAAGCAACTAAGGTGTCTATTGATAAATAAATGGATAAAAAGATGGGTGTGTATATACATACATATATATATATATATATATATGAAAATTACTCAGACACCAACAAAATTGAAATCTTGCCATTTGCAACAATATGGATGGACCAAGAGGGTATTATGCTACGTGAAATAAGTCAGGCAGAGAAAGACAAACACTGTATGACTTCACTTAAATATGCAGTCTAAAAAACTGTAAAACAAATGAACAAATAAACAAAGCAGAAACAGACTCATAGACACAGGAACAAACAAGTGCTTGCAAGAGCGGGGTGGGTGATGAGTGAAATAGGTGAGGGAGATTAGTAGACAAACTGCTGGTTATAAAATAGACAAGTCATGGGGATGTAATGTACAGAACAGGGAATATAGTCAACAATATAATTTTGTACAATAGGTGGTAAGTAGATGGTAACTAGACTTATCATGGTGACCATTCTGTAATGTATGAATATATCAAATCACTATGCTGCACACCTGAAACTAATATAATATTGTAAGTCACTTATACTTCAATAAAAAGTAAAATTAAAGATTGAAAATGGACTGTAGATTTTTTCAATCTGGGACAAAATATTACAGAGACCAATGTGACTGTCAACAAGTTTGTCTCTCTTTGAGGGACACAAAACTGAGAAGCAAGAACTTGAAGTGAATGAAAATGTAGTTTAATTCACAATCAAATAAAAATTCTATAGCCTTGGAAACAGAGAATATTCTTGGAATGGACTCTTTTCAGTACCATAAATTTACTCAACTGAATTCTTTAAGTATCCACCTTGTCAACCTTTTGAAATGAAGGTTGATTAGGTTCAATGGGAAATCTGCATTTCATCATGAAAATGGAACACAATGTCCTTGGCTTAGTCTCCCAAGGAGTAGCAATTTGGGGCACTATGTGCAAAGCATGAAGTTAAAAATACAGGTAGCAGGTTTATTTCAGGCATGACAAACGGAGGTACGTGGATGCATAGTCCAAGAAACAAGAAAAGCCAGAGCATCTACACTCACTATACAGACCTCTGTAAAAAGAAAACTCCCTTAAAAGGCTTCTCCAGCCTTTCGTATTACAAATAATAGTTTATGAAAATGGAGACATTACAAGGAAGACACTTAAGATTAAGTGAGTTGATTTCTTTAAATATTAGGGGGAAGAACTCAATTACCAAGGGGTAAACGTGGCAACAGTAAGTCTTGTCAAAAGAAAACAAACCCATTTGGGTATTTCTCAGATCCTCACTTTTTCTGAAATGGTTTAACTCAAGCCCAAGAGAATTTAACTATCTAATAAACTTGAACAAATTTTTAAAAAGATATTGTGGGGAAAAAAAGAGTGCATATTATGCATCTCATTTCTAAAAGAAGAGTGAATTGTGTGCTAGATTTAGCAGGTTAATTAAGGAGTCTGTTAGCAATGAAGTGAGAGCTGGCATGCTCCCAATTCTGGCTGATACTAGCCAAGACATAGACATAACTGATGTTTCTCCAATACAACCAAGATGCTTCACCTAATCCAGAGAAAACGCATTATCTGTAACAGGCTTAAAGTCAGATTGGAAGCCAAAACGTTGTCAGTGTTTTCAGATCAAGTAATAGGTCTCTGAAAAGCTGAGTAAGCTGTTTGGCTGATGGGACAGTTAAAAATTGAAAGGACAGCTCAATGGGCTGACACATTAAGAGAATCATTTAGTCAAGTTCCTGACATATTCTTCCTTAATCCTGCACCTTTAAATCAAGTTGACCATCCCTTGGATGAAGTAACCAATGGCCAGCTAAGATAAGAGGTACAGGTAAACCCATGCCCTTCAATGGTTCTGGCCCTCAACACCTGGCAGGACTACTAAGCTTTTGAAACTTTAAAAAGAAGTATAACAAGCAGGACGTCCAGTTTGTATTGTAGACCACATGCATTAATGAGTGCCCAGTACACATCTGGCTCTGTGCTTGGTGTTGTGGATACATGGGTGAATGAAACATGATTCTGCCTGCAAAGAGCTCATTGTTGAATGGGGAAAACAGATGGGAAACTGACAGTTACATTGTGAAATGGTACCATTGGCTATAAACAACTATAGAAACTGAAATGTCAAAACAACAGTTCCATCACTAGGTTGTGTCCCATTCTTTTCGACCCCATGAACTGCAGCACTCTAGGCTTCCCTGTCTTTCACTATCTCCTAGAGTTTGCTTAGACTCATGTCCATTGAGTCAAAGATTCCATCCAACTATCTCATGCTCTGTTGCCCCCTTCTCCTCTTGCCCTCAATCTTTTCCAGCATCAGGGTCTTTCCCAATGAGCTGGCTCTTTGCATCAGGTGGCCAAAGTATTGGATCTTTAGCTTCAGCATTAGACCTTCCAATGGATATTCACGGTTGATTTCCTTTAGGATTGACTGGTTTGATCTCCTTATGGTCCAAGGGACTCTCAAGAGTCTTCTCCAGCATCATAGCTCGAAAGCATCAGTTCTTCAGTGCTCTGCCTTCTTTATGGTCCAGCTCTCACATCTGTACATGACTACTGGAAAAACCATAACTTTGACTATATGGACCTTTGTCAGCTAAAACTATAGAAACTGAAATGTGAAAGGATAGCTACTTCTTAATCAAGAGGACAAAGGGAGGGTCAGAGAAAATGATTGAGAAGTGGTGATCTTTGAAAAATGATCGAGCTGTCCTGTGAACAAATAGAAGTGCACATTCTAACCAATGCAGACAAGAGCCAATGTGTGGAGGTGTGGCTAAGAAATAACAGTAAAGAGTATGGAGTGGCTAGAACGGAGAAGCTGTGTCCTAACTCTGAGGTTTTGACCTTTGGGACAGGAGTGGGACATCTTGATCCTTTCCACAGTGCTGTGTAAAATCCCACACCCAGCACTAAGGAGATGAAGTCACCGCTGACAGCATCCTGCATCCTTTGCACCCTCCTCTGATGAGATCTAACAGTTTTTTTTTTCTTGAACAAATACTTCCTTTCAGTAAATATGCATTCAGTTTATAGCACGCTGCTATTAAGGGCTTCCCTCATGGCTCAGCAGAAAGAATCCACCTGCCAAAGCAGGAAACGTGGGTTAGACCCCTGGGTCAGGAAGGTCCCCTGGAGAAGGGAATGGCAACCCACTCCAGTATTCTTGCCTGGGAAATCCCATAGACATAGGAACCTGGCAGGCTACAGTTTATGGGGTCGCAAAGAGTAGGGCACAGCATCGACTTAACAACAACAACATGCTAGTGTTATGAAGGGCACTGAGAAAGAAGCGTGGTCATTAAACGGAATTAGCATGGGTTAAAAGCGAAGGTCTTAAATCAGTCTGTCTGGGTTCAAAGTTTGGTTTAACACTGGCTAGCTGTATCATTTTAGACACGGGACTTCATTTCTGTAAATGAGATAATACTGGTATTTCACTGTAGCATAGTTACAAGGATTAAATGAAACATAGTGTGTATAATACTGGAAAAACTCCCTGAGATGAAATAAATGCCAGGTAAATGTTAGCTGTATCCATCATCTTCAGGTGCTAGACTGAATGAGTACTACGCAAAGTAACTCACACATTAACTGTTACTCTGCTTGTCCATGGCCACCTCTGTTCCATTCATGTTTCACTCCCTGCAATAGAAGAAACACCCTTTCTAGGTGGCTCCAGACAGAGGGTTTTTTCTGAACTTTTGAAGAGCTCATTTTGTTAGTTGTTTCTTCTAGTAAATCACATACATTCCTCACAGACCATCAAGACCCCACAAATCTAAACAAGCTCTTCTCAGCTTCATCCCAAGCTCATCTTTTCAGTGACAGATGACAAATGCATTTTGCCACCCCTGCAAAACTCATTTATTTCAACACGAAATCAGCTTGTTCCTGATGAACTGCAATAAGACAGGTGAGGACCATGAGACGGTTTAGAGGTTGGTGGTCCCCAGAGAGTTATGAAGGACTAGAAAGTCAGGAGAGAGTGGGGAGGGGACAGGAGTTGGGGGACAGAATGAGAAAGGAGTCAGCGAGACCCACAGGGCTCAGGTTGCTCCTGGAAGAATCTAAGTCCAAAGAAACCTAGAAATCCTAGGATTAGCCTTTAGGGAGATGCTTCTTTCTCTGATTCCTGAACCTGAGTGACTCAGAAGGAGCCTGATGCATGGGGAAAGAAAGGAGGAGGAGGAGAGAGGAAGATTCATCGTCTATCCTTAGCAGTAAATAAGGGGAAAATCAGTACAAGCAGCAGAACAGCTGAAAATCTGTGCCAGCCTCTCCAGTAGGATGCCACCTGCAAGCTGGTCACTGTGACATTCTGAGAACAAAACCACGAGGAAGTGTTCATGGTAACCAGCAGCTGTGGGACTCAGTGATATGGCAACCTGAGCAGAAAGGAACCCATGTCACCAAACAGCTCTCACGCCCGGCGGTGTGTCTGCGGGTGACCAGTGTCCTGCAGACAATACATGATTTAGCTACAGCCTCCTGATTAACCTGCCAGAAACTGAAATAAAAGATCAAGGAGACAGACAGGGATGGACTAATGAAGCCATGATTTCAAAAGAAAAACCCCAGTCAGTCATCTTAGACGAGTAATGTGCTTTTCCTACCACAATGCAGCCTCATTATTCCCTCACTCGTCTCCGAGGGAGTGGGCAGAGGTCACCTTTCTGAAGGAAGGAGATGCCTATCTTTCCATTCCTGCCACTATCAAGATTCTAGTCACAAATGTCCTCCCAGCAAAAATCACCGCTAGCAATTGCTCTTCTCTCAGACTGGAATGCAACTTCCTGCCTACAACCTAAATCTACAAGCTCTTTGAAAATGACTTCCTCACCCAGGAATCGAACCGGGGTCTTCCTGCATTGCAGGCAAATTCTTTACCAGCTGAGCTGCCAGGGAAGCCCTTTGAAAATGCAGATAACCCCAAGAAGAGGTGGCATTTCCAGCAAGTGACCACTGAGACCACGGTGAGAAGGATTTACAAGCAGGGTTTAATATGGCAATATAGTTCTTGCTCAATAAATGTTTGCCAGGTGAGTCTAAAAGAATTCTAGGTGCTAAAACTCAAGAGAAAGAAGTAGTCATCCCCAGACAAGCTTTGGCATAGGACTAGTTTAAAGAAAACAACACACAACGACAAAAATTACCTAGCATCCAAGGAGCAGGTCAAATTTTTAGTTACACATTACACACCTGGCTTTTCAAAAGGGGAGGAGGCAAGGAAGGAGGAAGTGAGAGGCACCGCAGAGAAGGGTGGTGTTCTGAGGTAGTTTTGACAATGATTGATAGCCCCGTGTTGTATTCTCACTCATGCAGGAAATGAGAGAGAGATTGCTCCAGATACCGGCCCATCTGAGTTCCTTCTGTGTCCAGCCCCTACACCCAGTTTCTTTCCTGGGAGCCCTCCCTTCCTGCCTGAGGGCTTCATTATTCAAAATTCCCAGCAGAAAGAAAGTAAAACCACTTCTTTCTTTGCTATTCTCTCTCTTCTGTGCAGAATAAAATCATCATTTTGAGGAGCTCTTCACTTAGTGACTTAAGGGGAAATTCATTTCTCTTGGTGCTTCAGGTTATTTTTCCAAGGGGTTCAAAAGCGACAGTGACAATTACTTCTGAGGGTGTCTTCATCAAATTTGCCATGGCGCCATCTCTGCTAAATTGGCCTGACTGTCTCTCCACCCCTCTGCTAGGCTCCCCCGCACCCTCCTACACATAGCCTGCTTTGTACCAGGCTGGATTTATTCTATAACTCTGCTTCTCCATTTAATTAGTTTGCTACCATTTTAGGCAGATCTTATAAGGCTTCAGTTTCTCAGTTTCTCTCCTAAGGGGCGGAGCAACTGAACATCTATATTTTTCACAGGGTCTATGCTGGGGCCAAATCTAGCCTCCATCCAACGAGGGGAGGCCATCTAGAAGCTGCTTTCATAAGATGCCTCCAGGAAAAAGTACGGTGGAATGTTGTAGCATCTTTCAGTTTTAAAAGGATGTCATTCTATGAATGACATTGAGTGCACTCTCATTTATTTTTACAACCTCTGCTAATAATATCATCTTTTATAAAAACCCAAAGTCCACTGTAAGATTTGGCAAGCATATCTATTTAAAGTTATAATTGGTTATGACTCTGTTTCAACATGGAAGCCTGAAACACTTACCCAACCCAGGTCAGAAGAGGATTATATTTACCAGAAGTTGCTACAAAACATTCATGCCAACCAACGAATCAATGCAAACTGTACCTCCAATCAGCTACACATTAATCTGATTCGAGGTAACTAAACAATATTTTCACCCAGTTCAGGAGAAGCTTTATTTTAAAGGAAAATCATCATGAATCCTACAGTGAAGCAGATAATTGAGATACCAGTCTTCTGACTTCACTGCCTAAGGACAAATATGTGTTTTTAGCATAGCAGGGACTTGAACCCATGGGAGAGAAAAGGATGAGAGTTACCTCTTTACCCCCATACCCTCCACAGCATCCTGTCATATGAAAGTTAGTCGCTCAGTCATGTCTGACTCTCTGCAACCCCTTGGACTGTAGCCCACCAGGCTCCTCTGTCCATGGAATTCTCCAGGCAAGAATATTGGAGAGGGTAGCCATTTCCTTCTTCAAGGGATCTTCCCAACCCAGGGATTGAACCTATGTCTCCTGCATTGCAGGCAGATTCTTTACCATCTGAGCCACCAGGGAAGCATCCTATTACCCCACACCAAAAACACTTCAGCTCCATTCCTTGCAAGTTCAAAGCTGTACCAGGAATGTGGTTTCGTCCATCTGGGAATGTACAGTGTTGGGGTGCCACACAGTTAAAACTTTACAGATTAAATCCAGCAACTTCAATTGCATGAGGGAGAGTGGCGAGGCAGTGAGGGAGCTAAGACCACCCTGCACTGGATAGGCAGAAATGCCACTGGAAATACCAAGTGTGTCTTCAGCCAACCTTCTTTTTAACACAAAGACTGTTTTCTGCAGAAAAACACTGGCTGAAATGTGATCTAAATTCATATCAAGAAGAAAAGTGGATGCCTGGAAGTGAAATCAAGAGCTTTCTCTCCCCCTTTGAGGCCCCTGGCCCTCGTGGAAGATGACTCCTTCGAGCTTTGTGGGAGCCAGTCTTGGACAGATCAGCACGGGGGCGGGGGGTGACAGAGTTATTTCCTGGGTAACTCTCCTCCTGTCCTTTCTCCCAGCCCACACTCTCCCTGCTCTTCTCTTCACTACCTGCTGCCCAACATGGCTTTGTTCTAGCTTCCGGCCAATGCAGCAAGCTTTGGTTTCTGTCACCAAAAGGGCCCTTCTAATGATGAGCCTGGAATCCTTTTTAAGTCCATTTCCTCTGCTCCCCTTTCTGTTCTTTTCATTTCATGGATCACCTATGTGGTTGTTACCCCAAAGATGTGGCAGTAGTGTGGGAGTTAGTTTGTCAAGCTCTTCTTTTTTTTTCTCCAGGATAACCATAAAGGTATTTTCGGTTTTAAGGGTTTATTTCTAACAACTGTAGGAGGAAAAAAAAAAAAAGCTAAAATAACTAACAGTGATAATAAATACAATGAAGTTACAAATTTTAGGAAATCCTTCAAAGTTTCCATTGCTCTCCAGGCTAATGTTATGGCTCCCCTTAAGATGGTAACTGAAAACTATACTTGATTTCCCCTGCTTTTAAAGTTGAAACCTATCAACTTTCCTGGCCTCCACCCCACCTCACATATTGACAGCCATTTGGTGAGAGCTGGGACCACATTACTCCTTAAAGACCTTCATCACTGAAAGTTCATTTCCCTCCTCTGCCATCTCAGGTAGTCCTTCGGTCATAGATATATAAACAAACATTTAATCTCTTCCTAAGTTTCCATCTTAAACATCCCAATTTAATTTGGTACTTAAGTTTATTTACACCTAGGGGCTAATAGAAGGCAATGGCACCCCACTCCAGTACTCTTGCCTGGGAAATCCCGTGGACAGAGGAGCCTGGTAGGCTGCAGTCCATGGGGAAGCAAAGAGTCGGACACGACTGAGCGACTTCACCTTCACTTTTCACTTTCATGCACTGGAGAAGGAAATGGCAACCCCACTCGAGTGTTCTTGCCTGGAGAATCCCAGGGATGGGAGCCGGGTGGACTGTGGTCTATGGGGTCGCACAGAGTCAGACATGATGACTGACATGACTTAGCAGCAACAGGAACGAATAACTACATACTATGTTACCTATCTACCTTCCTTTCTGGAATGTTATATACTTTATATTCGAATAGCCCTAGATAGGTATTTACATTAAAAAAAATAATATTCCAGAGAGAAAGAGAAATAAAAAGAATGACACTAGTGAGAGACCGTTAGACATTACTGTCACAGGCGCGAGAGAAAATTGACTAACACACTTGAATTGTCCCAACTCCTGGGATAGAAAACCTTAGTTCAGTTCTGCCTCTGTCCACTGTTAGAAGCTTTTAATATTAATGTGAACTGTAGTCAAGGGCTGTTCCAGCACATTCTTCATACCAAGATCAGAAGACTGTGGGTTATAAAACAGTATCTAAATCCCAGTAGATTTGACTTGTGGTTAAAAACACCCAGTATCAGTTCAGTTGCTCAGTCGTGTCTGACTCTGCGACCCCATGGACTGCAGCACGTCAGGCTTCCCTGTCCTACACCCACGCCCGGAGCTTGCTCAGACTCATGTTTGATAAATACACCCTAGAGGAGCCAAATCAAAGAGCTGCCATCTGGCACCCAATCTGGCCTCCAGTTAGTGTGTCCGGGGCGCCCTGTCTACTCAGCACCATTCTAGGCACTGAACGGATCCCACAGTGCCTCTGACCTCTCTGGGCATCACTGAGGATGCATGATGGGCACGGATAAAGTCAGTGCATGCTTATACAAGCTAATGTTGGGGAGCAGTGGTGCAGATAATCAAAAGCAGCAGATGATCAGAGAATTATCCATGCCCTGTCCCCTATCCGGGCTGTGGGAAGCAAGAGGAAAGAGAAAAGGCAGCACCAGTCACCACAAGCAGAGTAAGCTTTGGGAAGGAAACAGATAGGGGATGTGCCTGGCAGTAATTTGCATCCCAGCAACTGCCTTGGCAAACTGATGTGAGGGAATGTTTTGTATGTTTAATTATATGTGTTGGTTATAAGATATAACTGTTTAATATATATCAGTTGTACTTGGGTTTTTAAAAATTCAGGTGGTGGAGCCACTTGTTCAGAGAAAGCCTGAGGGAGGCAATGATGATAATAATCACAATAACAACAAAACAAGAGATAAAAGCCGGGGCATGGAATTCAGGCTATGATGACTTTTCTAAAGGACTCTTCCCACTTGGTATTTCGCAGTTTACAGACTTATTAAAGGAACTAGTTAAAGAACTGTCACCTTGATTTCTCAGGCCATTTCAGACTGAGAGAGCTGACTCAAGCCCACACCAAGAATCCCCTTGGCTCCAAATGTACCAGTGTTACCATTAGTGACCTGGGGGCTCTTCAGGGCCTTACTGTGTCCACTTCCTCTGTGTCAGATCAAAATAATGAAAGTAGTAAAAGAAGAGTCATGGTCTGCAGGCCTCAGTCTTCCTTTACCAAGGCCCTGGCCTCTGCCCCCGCCACCCACATCTCTGCCTTTCTCCACCCAGGGCCTTCCTCCGTTTGTTTCTACTGAGGGTGCCTGCACCTCCTTCCCCACGTGAAAGGAGGTCTTCCTTCCCTGGGGAACAGCCCTTGCATCTTGGCTCAACTATTGAATGTTTGTTGTTCAGTTGCTGAATCGTGTCCAGCTCTTATGGACTGCAGTGCTGCAGGTTCCTCTGTCCTCCACTGTCTCCGGGAGTTTGCTCAGATTCATATCCTTTGAGTCAGTGATGCTATCCAACCACCTCATCCTCTGTTGCTCCCTTTTCCTTTTGCCTTCAGTCCTTCCATATCAAGGCTTTTTTTTTTTTTTTTTTCCAATGAGTCAGCTCTTCCCATCAGGTGGCCAAAGTATTAGTGCTTCAGCATCAGCGTCAGTCCTTCCAATGAATATTCAGGGTTAATTTCCTTTAGGGTTGACTGACTTGATCTCCTTGCAGTCACAGGGACTCTAAAGAGTCTTTTCCAGCACTACAATTTGAAAGCATCAGTTCTTCAGTGCTCAGCCTTCTTTAGGGTCCAGCTCTCACATCCATACATAACTACTGGGAAAACCATAGCTTTGACTATACAGACCTTTGTCAGCAAATGTTTGCAACTCCACTAATCTGCAAGATGGGCCAGACAGAGAAGGGTTGGTGAAATCCCAGAAGAACCCACCAGAACCCTGGTTCATCTGCTCCTCATCATGGGATCTGAGGTCCAGCTGAGGCCGCCAACATTTCCCACATCAGGACAAACGTTCTGACTTCCTGGGAACACCTTCCCAAAGGACAGGGGGGCAGACTTCATCCTCACTTCCCTTCCCAGGGTTCTCCAAAGTACCTATCACAGTTCCTCCTGAGTGACTTGGAAGACTTCGAGAAAAGAGAACCCCACATAACCTGCCATGGCATCACCGAATTCCTGAGGTAACTATGCAGATTAGACCCCTCTATGATCCTGGGCAACTTTCATTTAAGGCAACATGCTAATTAAGTGCTAAAATGAGTGGTACAGGCAGCAAGTGCAAAGGGAGTTCAGAGTAGGGAGAAGTTCACACCCCTCTCAGTTCAATTTATCAAGAAGGCCGAGGAATTTTCTCCTCTGACTTTGAATTGTCTCCTTACCCTCTTCTTAAACACGACACACTTACACATATATGTGCACACACACACATGTGCACACACACACACACATACAATTTTATGCAAAAACTGTGAGTATAAGCCCCCGAAGTCCCAGGGACTATTCCCAATCCAAGCCCTGACACTGGGCCACCAAAGTGGAATCTGCTCATTTGGAAAGCAGTTTATACACCTGCCATGTATCACAGCATTGTGCTTGACTCGGGGAATTCAAAACTTAGTAAGATGAACTTGCCGCTTTTATGAAGCCTATAGGCGTGGAGAGGGCTGGGTAAGTATGACAGCACACCTTGTGGTCTGAGGGTGAGAAATGCTTCAGTCATGTCAGGTACAGGCTATGAGGAAAAAGAAGGGAAATAGAGGGGAAAGGAGGGACCAAGAATGTTGCAGGAGGTGACACTGTGCCCTTCAGGTGGAGGCCAACAGTTCTCTCCCACAATATTTAAACTCCTGAACCCAGAAACCCATCTGGAAACTCAAAACAGAATAAAAGCACAGGTAGGTGAATACATACACATAGATTTAATGTAAAGGTGGGAGTGAAAAGATCTCAGGCTTTTAAAAAGCACAGCTATAAGGAAATTAGTGTGTAATGATAAAATATTTTTCCAGTGTATTGTGGCCAGTAAAAGGCACATTTTGGCTAGCATTCGTACTGAAAAAAGTATGTGATAAACTCTAACAGCAAACGCTCCTCATCAGATTTGTATCCTTCCATCGTGATTTGAGCGGGCTTCCCTGTTGGCTCGGGCAGTAGAGAATCTGTCTGCAATGCAGGAGACCCAGGTTCAATCCCTGGGGTGGGAAGATCCCCTGGAGAAGGGAATGGCAACCCACTCCAGTATTCTTGCCTGGAAAATCCCATGGACAGAGGAGCCTGGCAGCTATATACAGACCATGGTGTGGGGAAGAATCAGACACTACTGAGTGACTGATCAACAACAATCGTGATTTGAGGTGGAAATGTCACAACATGATGATTCAGAGAAGTAGGATTCTTAAGGCACAACAGCAACAAGCAAATAAATACCATAATTAAAAATAATGGGGGCTCAAAATCCATAGATGAAGAATTATTGCCATGAAATTATTGTGAACCAGTCACCAACATGAGAGTCCATACCTAAATTCCAAGTTGAGCCTCTTCTCTTACTATGGAAACATGTCTACAAAGGCCAGCATCTTTCGCATTGGTTGAAATAAATTAATTGATCATTTGGGAGTAAAAGAGAAATACCCAAAAATGCTGACATCGCAAATGTTTTAGTTAAAGATTTGATCAAGTTATAAACACACAGACGCAGACTACCTATCAGGCCTTAGTTGACAATGATACCAAGATACATGGGTGATCAAATCACCCTCATCAGGGATATCTGGGGCGGGGTGGGGGGGGTGGGGCGGGGGGGGGGGGCAGTCCCAGCAATAGGGCACTGATCTCTGAAGAATTCACAAAAACAGCCATACGAGAAAACCAAAGACAAAATATGAGAGGATCAACTGGGCTTGAATTTTTTTGGTCATTTTTGTATGCCACCTCAAAATTCTCTTCTCAAAGCATATAGCTTGACATAATGATAATAAAGAACATACTTTGGGAAACCATAATTTACACTCATCATCTGCTTTACTGCCCTTTGTTCCCCAACAATTTATTCCTGAGATCATCATTCTATTGATACCACCTTTACTTAAGGTCAATAATTAATCTGCAGTTCTCCTGCTTGACTTGTCCAAGGCATTTGACACTGTTGGCTACTTGCTCCTTCTAGACATTTGCTCTTTGACATGTTGGCTGATCTTCTGTTCAGGCTCTCTTCTTCTACTTCTAGACTCCCCTGATGGATACGTCCTAATATTCCCTTATTTCCAATATTGTTGGCACTGGCCTTCTACCCTTGGCTCTCCTCTCCTCTCATTCTGCATACTCTCTAGTGGTCATTTGTTCCAATCACTATCTTCCTTCTCATTAGTTCCTGGCACAGGAGGCAAAATAAATGCACATGTGAAATGGCTTTTCTCAATTTTCCCTAGTAAGTCAATCTCTTTTCATCTCTTTTAGTGTAAAGTTCTTTGAGAACTACCTATTTCTTAGGATGAAGTGAGAACAGAAGTTTGGCCTAAACACCCATCCCACAGCATGGTCTGGTGAAACTCTAGGGATGGGTGGGATTTGCAATGGTTCTTTTGGAAGGTACCTCCTGACCTCTTCTGGAGCCTTCTCTTAGAGCAAGTTAGGGGACCGATGCAACGTGAAACTCATCTAAACAAGCAGGACTCACATCCCATGGCTTGAAACAGGGATTCAGTCTTCTTGGAAGGGACAAGATCCTCCACGACTTTGCCCCCTCATGATTGCTACAATAGTATATAATGCTATTATATACTAGATTACCTAGTATTATCTAGGTAATACTATTATCTAGTATTATACTAGATTACCTAGTGATATACCTAGTATATCACTAGATTACCTCTCATGTGAAATCTAGTGATTTTCCTGGCATCTACCACAGAGACAGAGAAAGGACTTAATACAAGTGTGGCAAGATAACAATTTAGGGTGTTAACTGAGGTTCCCCCACCACTTCCAATAACCTTATTGCCCTTCCCTCCTCCATTTAGTAGAAATACTCATTTACCTCAAGGAAAGATTGCTATAACAGAAATACTAACGTACAGTATAGTTTTGAGTCTCAGAAGAGTGTTCTGAAATGATCGTCAGAGACAATTGTTTCAGGGAAAGGGGCTTTTATGTTCCAAACTCTTGGTTTTTGAGTATCGAAACCTAAGTTTTGAAAGGCTCTCAGATTAAAGTTTTGTTCCATATAAATACAGGCTTGGGGCCCCTTCATGGATCACAGTCTTTACGTGGAGAAGGAGCTTGCCTAACTCAATGAACCTATGAGCCATTTAGTGCAGAGCGATCCAAGATGGAAGGGGCATAGTGGAGAGTTCTGAAAAAACGTGGTCCACTGGAGCAAGGAATGGCAGACAACTTGGTCTTCTTACTGCAAGAATCCCATGAACATAAACAGGGAAGCCTGGCACGCTGCAGTCTGTGGGGTTGCAGAGTCAGACATGACTTGGTGACTGAACAACAACAGGCTTGGGGAGAGCAGATGAAGGATCAGATGCCCACCCCCATGATGAGGGGTCTATCATTGCAGATGAGGGAAGGTAACTAAAAAGGAGAAGAAACCAGCTTAGATACCAATGTTCTCTAATAAGCGCCCTGTCCTATTGACCACATGCCAACTTTCAGGAAAGGGGAGGTTAAAAATTTCAGGAAAGTTTAGGGATCAGAGATCAGTAAGGACCTGTGCTCCACAGGCCAGATAGGGGTCATGAAAGTGCCCAGGTACCAGAGACCCACCCTGAAGTGCTGTGGGGAAACACGCGGAATTTTCTCACGTATCCCAGAGACCTGATGAGGCAGCTATGGAGGACTGGTGGGTCTGAAGCAGCCTCCCTGTTCCCTGAGGAGGGGGCAAAATGACAGGAGTGAAACTCCCATTCCAGACCAGGTGAAAATGCCTACTTCTCACTGGATATACCGGGGGAAAATGGAAATGCCAAGAGGAAATGTGGCAGAGACCAAAGACCAGAAATCACTGAACTACAAGATCTTAATGTTACATGAGTCCCTGGGAAATTAGAAGTGCCCAAACGAGAGAAGGAGGAGAAAAACTGAAGGACTGGGTTCATCCCTGAATTGCCCAGTGTTAAATTTTCTCATCAGTGGAAAGATGATGCAATTAATTTAAGATATAAAAAATAGGCTAATTTATATTTTGGCACATGAATTTGTAGACTTAGATTTTGTAATTTAAAAAAAAAAGAAAGGATCCTGGAAGTTGTGAGTAATCTTATATGATGGCCAAATCCCTCAGGCAAGCCCAACATACCAATTGGTCTAAATCACCAAGCTTTAGACACCCTGCCATCAGTACAACTTCCAACACCTACTCTCTTCTCCTGCCATCTTTTCCCCAAAGACAAGCCAGGTGACTTGAAGTAGGAGAGAAATGAGGGGAAATGCTGCTGAGGTGGGGCAGAGTCTGTCCCCCACACCTCCAAACGGTGCTGGAGTCATGGTCTGAATGTGTAGAGGCTTCTGTACTTTTTTCAAAAAAAAATCTACTGGGCAGAATGGAAAAACACTGCACAGCCTGAGCAATCACACAGATCCCTTTCGGGACACATGTTCTGCTGCTCTCTGCCTCAGAGCTACTGCTGAGTCGGGGGGAGAAGGGGGCATTGTTAGCTTGGAGCTGCTGGCAATGGCCCTCCCCTGTCAGTCCTGCTGCGAGAGCTGCTGTTGTTGGTAGCTCTGCCCATGGCAACGGCTTCCTCCTCTCACTGTGTGCCCACGCTCCCAACCTATCCTACAGCCTCTTCAGGAAAACTTGCAGAATCAGGAACTCTGTGGCCTTCCACTGGATCGGACCCCTGCTCTTCTGTATCCCGGATCCCAGGGCTTCTAATAGCTCTCTGCAGGGCAATAGGAAGCTCAGCCTCTGTCTCAGATATTAGACACTTTCTGTGGCTGAACTCTTCCAACTCTGACACAGACTTGACTTTCTCAAGGTACTTGCTAAGACTGGAAAGTCAAAAAGAGCAAAAGAACCCTCGGATGCAGGGTTTAGCATTGGGGGCCAGCTCTAAGCTAAATTAAATTTAAATTTTAAAACCTTAGTCTCTCAGAACTAAGCAGGAGTTCCATCACCTTAAAAAAAATATAACACAGGATATTTTTGCCCAGCTGCATTCCCTTGAGGTATGGTAAGGATTATGTTAAATTTGATTAAGGGAGAAAACAAAAATCTGTTGGTTATAAAGTGATGTTTAAACAGAAGCTATTGCATGTTTCAACATTAAATCGGAAAGATGTCCTCTGCTGCTTAAAATAAGTGAGAAATATGTGATGCAGTTGGATTAAAGATAGATTAATCTTTTCTGAAATAACTAATCAACAGCTGGGACAGGTAAAGGGTTTTGGGAAAACAAAGACTGCCCTGAATATTTCCTCTCTATCCAAATGTAAATGGAATGTTTTCAAACTCATTAACTTTAATATTAGCAACTTGCTTGCCTCTGAATTTCTTTCTTCTATCCTAAATAGGAAAGGAAAATGTTGATGAATTTTGTGGACTGTGAATCAACTTCACCAACATTTATGGGGCATTCTCCAGGGGCCAGGCAATGCTAGGGATACAAACAGGATTGAAACTCTTTAGAGGACTAAAACTATCGAAGGGTACACCCTGCAAAGGTGTATAGTATAATGGAAAGGGTGTAGCAGTTATAAGTGCTTTATGATAGGAATCCAAGGAAAGGTAAAATTAATCCAGGGGTGGGTCATAGAAGGATAAAGAAACATATGTATGGTTGTAAGTGAGGCCTCCCTGGGTATGAAGGGGTTACTCCAGAAGCCAAGTAGAGAAAAACATTCTTGGCAGAAAGAACCACAAGCAGCCTCAAAATGGGGACATCATTGGTGTCTTCTATCTCTTCAGTTCTTAGGGACTCATGACTAAAGTCAAAGGTATATGGGACACAGTGATATTATATGAGGCTAGAGAAGTAGATTAGGGCCACCATATAGAAGAAACCCATATGCCAAGCTAAATCATTTAGTTTTTGTCCAGAGGCATCACTGATGCTTCTAATGAGTACAGTGACATGATTAAAGGGAGGAACAGGGGATCAGAGAAAGAAGCAAAGAAATCATACAGGAAGCTATTACAATACTAGAGGCGAGATGAGAAAAGTGGTATTTTTTTTTTCTGGCTTAATCTAGACTCAGGAGAAGAATGACTCGTCAAATAACTGATTAACAATATTTATTAGTGGGCTAACATAAAATGGTTTGAACCATAAGAAACTGCCATTTTTTTAGGTCAGCAATGGTTAAGCATCAGCAATTTCATATGATTCAATCTAATATAAAATGACTGCCTATAAGCTCCTTTGAATTTAGGAGAGCACATACCTTAGCAGAATTAAATTTCTAGTACTGGGGATCATATCTGTGTAACTTGCTTTGTACTTACCTACAACAGAATTGCCTATAGCTAGATTCTTAATACTCTGAAAAGGAAAAAAATATCTGTCAAAAATATTGCTTAGTATTTTGTTATTTCTTCCATCTCCCCTCTGTTGTTTATTTAGAAGTGTGTCATACAAGAAAGAAAAATATCACAATACACATAGAATGAGAAAGAGGAAAGAAAGTGAGATCCAAAGTGGAGAAGAAGGGAAAAATCGAGGGCAGAGTTTGCTAACTGCAGCTCAAGAAAATGAAAGTTACATTCTGGGGGTGGATTTGCCTGAGGAAATTCAAAGAGGATCTCTCTGGATTTCAGCTAGAGAGAGGAAAGAAATCTGAGGCCAGTGATGGGCAAAGGAGGATGACATTCTGAAGGAACTCATGGCATAGGAAGAGGACTTGGGAAGGTTTGGGGTAAATATTTCTTCCACCAGAGATGCAGCACAATTTAGCTTGAACCCAGTCTTTGTGATAGCAACCCCTACCCTGACAAACATTTGTGCACATGCATACATATATACACACACACATAAGCACATATACAACCTTACACATATACACAGTTCGTCTTTGGCTGAAAATTAACATTAAATTGTTCTATTCAAGGAACTAAGATTTTGCTATCACACCCGAAGAAGTGACAAGTTGCAATTTCCCACCATGTGGTGCTACCCAGAGGGGGGAAGAAGGGAGAGCAATCTGAGGAGGCAGAATGCAAGCAGGCCTGGAGATGCTGAGGTTATGTTCTCACTCCCTCCCACCACCCCTCACCCATGCCATACGGCAGGCTGCACCTGTTCAGAAAAACAAACTTCCAAGCAGAGCACACCCCTTTTCTCTCCCCCTGGAACCAGAGATATTACAACCTACAGAGGGAGTAAGTTGTCCCACATCACAGAACATTTACAGATGAGGAGAAAATTTTGAAAAGCCAGCAGGCCAGCTAGGTTTCACAGTGAGGTTCAGTGGTCTGAACACCTCCCCTGACTCACCACCAGAATTAACTGCAAGGCTGCACCATGATGCAGTGTTTAGAAGGGTGGGAGTTTGGAGCAGAGGCAGTACAACAGGGTCCTGATGAAGAACCCGTGAGACACTTCAGAGCCAGTGGTTACACAGGAGGCTCATCTGCTCTGATACACTGAAAAGGCACTGCGCTAGGCTGCAAAACTGGCCATAACACTTTGTAGCTCCTTCCGAAAGGAGAGATCTGTTTCCCTAACCTTGAATCTGCTGGCCTTGTGAGTTGCTCCGACTAAAAGTGATGCTGTGTGTTTCGTGAACCTTGGCTTCAAGGGCCCTTGGGAACCTGAAGCCATCACCCCAGGAACCAGGTCAACTAACCTACTGGATGACAACGGACAAATGCCCTACCTCAGCCAATAGACAGATGACTGCCAGACAATGCAAAGCAGGCAACCCTGCCAGGTGAATTTAGCTACAGGAGTGAGGCCAGCTGAGACCAGCAGAAATTCCCAGTTGATCCTAGCCCAAGGTGTGAACTAAAAAAAAAAGAAAAAAACAGCTGTTGTTTGAAGCCACTAAATTTAAGGTGGCTTATTATTATGCACATATAATGATAGAAAAGTGGTTGCAAAATGTGCATGCATGTGTAAGGTCAGTAACTTCATTCATGTCTGACTCTGCAACCCTATGGACAGTAGCCCATCAAGTTCCTCTGTCCTGGGATTCCCCAGGCAAGGATACTGGAGTGGGTTGCCATGCCTTTCTCTAGGGGATCTTCCCCACCCAGGACTGAACCCGAGTCTCCTGCTGTCTCCTGCACTGCAGGCGGATTCTTTACCACTGATCCACCAGGGAGTAAAATCATTATTTAGAATTCCTATGGAAGATCCTTTTGAGTTTTTATTATGATTTTTTGTTGTTTTTCCTGTTTTTTGTTTTCTCCTACTGTCTACATTAAGCTGCTGTATCCCTTTTCTCTCTGCTAGCTGCTTCTAGAAATCCTTCTTCTCCCTCTTCTTATTAATGCATTAACTCAGCTGCTGTTTAGGAAATCATATAATTAAGCATAAAATAAAGGGAAATGAGTCCAGAATAAGGGTCTAAGGACTCTACTATAAGTAAGGGAAATAAAATGTAATGATTATAGTACTATTATGGTGAATTAGACACTCTGAAGGCCTTTCCAAGATGAGAGAACTATACCCTATATCAGTCAGTCAGTTCAGTTGCTCAGTCATGTCCGACTGTTTGAGACCCCATGGACTGCAGCATGCCAGGCTTCCCTGTCCATCACCAGCTCCTGGAGCTTGCTCAAACTCATGTTATTTTAAAAGTACTGCTGGACTCTCATAAAAATAGCCAAGGGTAAAGAGGGAGTGCTGAAATTCGAATGGTGAACTGAAGCCAATGGCAAATATAAAAGCACTCTGGGAACAAATGTCAACAACAGCACTAGAACTGAGAGACCACAGCTGCAAGGTGGGGAGCTCATCCTGAGATGCTACCATGCAAGAGGGACCCTCTAAGGGGGCTAAGGGAGTCGCAGTCCATAGTGTTTCCTAGCATCTGAAGAAGTGAATACAACTCCTACCTGGAAGAAAGCAAAGCAAAGCAAAGTTAGGCCCTCCTGCATAAGACAAATTAAACCAAATCAAGTATGGGTTCACAATTCTTATAGTCATGGAACACACATGGAAACAAGCCAATAGGACTGAAAAAAGAAAACCCAGGGGACAATGAGTTTAGGACCTCAAGACCTTGGGAATATAAAATAAGTACAAGTGAGAAAAAAATCTAATCAGAAATTTCCAGGAAAATATACAAAATATAAAAGATTTTTAGAAGTGAAACATATAATCATTTAAATTTAAAATACACTGGATAGACCAGTTGCAGATGAACAGAGACTTGCCCAGAAAACAACAGAAAGACAAGGACAAAGAAATCTGTGAAAGAGAAGGATGGAATAAAAAAAGCCTCATCTCTCATCAAAATCTCAGTGAATAGATTAGGAGGAAACATCTGAAACAATAGAGATTGATAATTTTTGAGAAACTGTGACCATCATGAATCCAGAGATAAAGGAAGAAAAGCATTTACAAGCAAGATAAATACAAAGAAGTCCTCATGTACACATACAGTAGTGAAATAGATTAACACCAAACACAAAAATAGATCTTAAAAGAAGTAAAGGAGGAAAGACAGAGCATCTACAAAAGAATGGAAGTTAGACTAACAGTAGAGTTATAATAGAAGCTAGAAGGTGTGGAATATTTGAAGTTCTGAGAAAAAAAATAAACACACTCTCAGGTAAATAAAACCTAAGAAAGTTTACCACCAAGTTTTCATTAAGGAGACTTCCAAAGGATATACATTAAGAATAATGAAATAGCTTTGGTGAGAAGGTCTGAGAATATAAGAAATAGTGTGTTTTTTTTATTATCATAAATTGCTGTTGAATTGTCTCAAAAGCTTTCTCTGCAATTACTGAATTGATCATGGGAGCCAAAACTCCCACTCCTATGTATATATCTGAAAAAATAGAAAAAATACTAATTTGAAAAGATGCATGCATCCTAATGTTCAAAGCAGCATTACTTACAATTGCCAAGATATGGAAGCAACTTAAGTGTCCATCAAAACCTGAATGGATAAAGAAGATGTGGTGTGTGTGTATATATATTCAAGTAATAGCCATAAAAAAGAATAAAATTTTGCCATTTGCAGCAACATGAATGGAACTTGAAAGGTATTATGCTAAGTGAAAATAAGTCAAACACAGAAAGCAAATACTGTATGATATCACTTATATGTGGAATCTAAAAAATATAACAAACTAGTGCATATAATAGAGAAGAAACAGACTCACAGATACAGAAAACAAACTAGTAATTACCACTGGGGAGAGGGATGGAGGAGGGGCAACATATGGGTAAGGGGTTAAGAGGTACAATGTATTATGAATAAAATGAGCAACAAGATATGATGTACAACATGGGAAATATAGCCAATTATTTTATAATAGCTATAAATGAAGTATAAGCTTTAAAAATTGTGAATTGCTATATTGTACACATAACATATAATCTTTACATCAACTATAATTCAATAAAAAGAGTAGTAGTGGTGAGAAAAGAAAAATACACATTTAGGTGAATCAAAATAAATATTTTCTGTCAAAAATAATAGTAATGACAACAGGAAAAACATTATAGAATAAATACTTAGAAGGAGAAAATAAAGAAAAAAAACTAATAATAATGATACAGAAAACAAGAATAAATGTTAATGACAATTCTCTGAAATGACTAATAAGGAAGAAAAACTTCTAGACAGGTTGATAAAGAAAAATAATATTAAGATGGAAGTTGGAAGAAAAGTATAGAAAAAGCAGACATTAAAAGCAATAAGAAAGTCGTATGGCAAGAGATCGAGATGGCAGAGTGGATGGATGTGGAGCGCACCTCATCACATAAATACATCAAAACTACATCTACATGTGGAACAGTTCTCACAGAATGCCTAATGAAAGCTTGCAGAAGATATCATACAATGAAAACTGCAAGAAAAATCCCCATATAGCTGGATAGGAGAAACGAAAAGGGGGAAAAAGGAATTGGGATGAGATCCACACCCTTGGTAGGGAGCTGTGAAACAGGAAAGCTTTCCTCACCCTGGGGACCTCCTTCACCAGCTGGAAGGTCTGCAGGGATGGATAGCTTCAAAAACTCACAAGCAGAGTGCAAAATCTGGTCTTCAGCTCTATAGCTTAAACACAGACCAGCAGAGATGATCCTTGCTGTGTCACCGCACTGCCCAGACTGAGATGCACAGTAACCGGGTGCTGACTCTCTGGTTTCAGTAGGCAGACCGAGTGAAAGGACTTGGTTTGGTTGTGCAGAGACAGCCCGAAGGTCCTGGATTGTGGCCTTGGGAGTAGCTGGGGGTGCGTGTAGAATGAAGTATAGGTCTGCTATAGGAGCCCCATTGTCAACACAGGAAGGGAGGGGCATGGGTCCACCAAAAGCCTTCATTATTAGCATACTCACAGTGGATGAGGCCCCAGCTGCCATGGTTTTGCAAATTTTGTGGGTCCATGCATGCATGTGGAGGGTGGTGCTAAAATCTAAGTCAATTGCCCAGCTCCTACTGCAGCTTCAGGGGTTTTCAGACAAGGGGCTTTGTGACTGCACATGAATGCCAAAGAGATCTCCGACCTGATTACCAGTGGTCCCATAGTGGAGGCAGTGCCAACAATAGTGATCTTTGTGGATGCACATCAGGTTGCAGGCAGCATCACAGAGTCCCACATCCCAGGGGACACATCCCAGAGGACAGCTCCTAGGGAAGAACATACAAGCGGCTCCTTCCTCAGAGGGAGCACTCCAGCCCCATGTCCATCACACTGCATCTCAGAGCCTGATCTGGGGGCTTCTTCTTCAACAACTGGGGAATATTTCCTGCCCTCAACAGGGTTGTGACAACTGCAGAGAAAAGATAGGCCCTGCCCAATATCCTGTGCAGGCTCTGATCATTACAACACAACCACCACCACCACCACCACCACCCCTCAACACACACACACACGATCAAGGGGATAAGGGCCAGCACACCCTGAGGAAAGACATGGCAAGTATCCATACTAAAAAAGAGCCCTCAAAAGAGAAATATTGGAGTCATATATTTTTACAGGGTTGCTCCCACATAAAAACATCCATTCAGAACCACAGCAGATAACTTTTCCCCCTAAATTCATAGAGTCAGAGAAACATAAGAAAAATGGAAAATAAGAGAACTACTCTCAATTAGTGGTTTTTCCAGTGGTCATGTATGGAAGTGAGAGTGGGACTGTGAAGAAAGCTGAGCACCGAAAAATTGATGCTTTTGAACTGTGGTGTTGGAGAAGACTCTTGAGAGTCCCTTGGACTGCAAGGAGATCCAATCAGTCCATCCTAAAGGAGATCAGTCCTGGGTGTTCATTGGAAGGACTGATGCTGAAGCTGAAACTCCAGTACTTTGGCCACCTCATGTGAAGAGTTGACTCATTGGAAAAGACCCTCATGTTGGGAGGGATTGGTGGCAGGGGGAGAAGTGGATGACAGAGGATGAGATAGCTGGATGGCATCACCGACTCGATGGGCACGAGTTTGAGTAAACTCTGAGAGTTGGTGATGGACAGGGAGGCCTGGTGTGCTGTGATTCATGGGGTCACAAAGAGTCAGACACGACTGAATGACTGAACTGAACTGAACTCTCAATTAAAAGAAAAAGAGAAAACTCCTGAAAGAATGAAAAATGAAACAGTCCTCTTAAGTCTACCAGACATCAAGTTCAAAAAGGAGTTATAAAAATTGCTGACAGAATTAAAAGACTTTCAACAGAAATGTTGAACTAGAACTAGAAACCATAAATAGAAACCAATAAAATTCGACAACTCAATTGCCAACATGAAAACCAGGCTAAACACAATAAATGGTAAAATAAATAATGCAGTGGAATGAGTAAGTGGTCTGGAAAATAGAATAATGAAACCTACCCAGTCAGAATAATAGAAGAAAGACAAATGAAAAAAGTGTGCCATACAGTGTGTGCCAATT
The DNA here is from genome assembly GCF_023699985.2 of Odocoileus virginianus. Classification (NCBI taxonomy): domain Eukaryota; kingdom Metazoa; phylum Chordata; class Mammalia; order Artiodactyla; family Cervidae; genus Odocoileus; species Odocoileus virginianus. Next base: position 21,099,056 of record NC_069684.1, on the reverse strand, counting down.
TACACATAAAGGAGTCCCAGAAGAAGAAGAAAGAGAAAGGGGGGCTCAAAAATGTATTAGATGAAATTATGTCTGAAATCTTCCCAAATCTGAAGAAGGAAACACACAACCAGGTATAGGAAGCACAGGAGGTTCCAAACAAGATGAATGCAAAGAGATCTACTCAAAGACATATCATAAACAAAATGGCAAAAGTTAAAGATAACAAGAGGCCTCTAAAGGCAACAAGAGAAAAGAGTCATTTATAAGGGAACTTCTGAAAGTGTACCAGCTGACTTCTTTACACAAATTTTGCAATGCAGAAGGCAGTACCAAGGTATATTCAGAGACCTGTAAGGAAAAATCTTGCAACCTAGAATATTCTGCCAAGAAAGGTTATCATTTAGAATAGGAGACATAAAGAATTTCTCAGATAAGCAAAAAGTAAAAGACTATAGCAATACCCAAACTAGAATACGTATTGAAAGGTCTTCTCCAAATAGAAAAGAAGCAAGAATCTTTAGGAAAGGTTAAACCACAATAGGAGAGGTAAATATATAAAAGATTTGAATATCACTTAAATAAGCCATTACACAGATAACAAAACAATTGAAAAATTCATGAAAGTGATTATAACTGAAATGAATAGCAAAAGGGTAATAGAAAGAAGGACACCATATAATGATAAAAGAATCAATACAAGAAGAGAATATCACACTCTTAAAGTATATGCACCCAATATAGGAGCATCTAAATATGTAAATCAAATACTAACAGACATAAAGGGAGAAATTAATAAGAATAATAGTAGGAGACTTTAACCAAGCTTCTCCAATAGCTCACAGGTATAGAATCTGCCTGCAAGGCAGGAGTTGCAAGTGATGTGGGTATGATCCCTGGGTCAGGAAGATCCCCTGGAGGAAGGCATGGCAACACACTCTAGTATTTTTGCCTGGAGAACACCATGGACAAAGGAGCCAGGCAGGCTACAGCTCACAGTGTTGCAGAGAGTCAGACACAACTGAAGTGACTGGGCATGCATGCAGGAGACTTTACCACCCCACCAGCATCAACGGAGAGATCCTTAAATCCAATAAGGTAACAGACATTCTAAATGCCACAATAGAACATTTACATTTAATTGATGTTTATAGGCCACTATGTTAAAAAATAAAAATAAAAAATCCTCACAATAAACTCTTTTCAAGAGCACATGAAACATTTGCCAGCACAGACCACATATGAGGACACAAAACAAGCGTCAACAAATTTAGGGTGATAGAAATTATTTTAAGCCTCTTTCCTGACCACAATGGCGTAAAACTAAAAATCAACCACAGAATGAGAAAAGAGGTAAAATGATTACATACGTACTAAACAACATGCTACTAAAAATACCAATGGCTCAACAATGAAATTAAATAGGAATTTACAAAATAACCTAGAGACAAATGACAATGAAAACACAACCACACAAAACATGTGATATAACAGAAGTAGTTTTAAGAAGTACATTCACAGTGATATAGACCTTGCTTTAAAAAAAAGGATTGAAAAATAAATAAATTCTTTAAAAAAGGAAAGATTTCAAGTAAACAACCTAACCTAGCACCAAAAATAAGTAAAAGAGAAAAATAAGCAAAAGCTATGGACAGTAGAAAGATGGAAGTAATAAAGGTTAAAGGGGAATCCTTTTTAAAATTAGATTAAAAAAATAGGAAAAAAATCAATAAAACCAAGAGTGGGTCTTTTGAAAGGATAAATATAAAATTGACAAAGCTCTGGTGAGGCTCACCAAGAAGAGAGAGAATCCAAATAAACAAAATGATAAATGAAGCAGGAGAAATAACAACCAAATACCACAGAATACAAAATACCATAAGAAAATATTATGAGCAGTTATATGTCACCAAATGGACAACCTAGAAGAAATGAACAAGTTATAGAAACTTACAGCCTGCCAAAACTGAATCAGGATGAAGCAGATAATTTGAACAGATGGATCACTAGAAGTGAAACAGAATCTGTAGTTAAAAAAAAAAAAAAAAAAAAAACTATCTGTAAACAAAAGTCCAGGACTAGATGGCTTCACTGAGGAATTCTACAAAATGTAAAGAACTTATACCCATCCTTCTCAAATTCTTCCAAAAGACTGAAGAGAAGAGAACACTCCCAAAATTATTCTAGGAAGCCACCTCTGATATCAAAACCAGACAAAGACACTACCAAAAAAGAAAGCCATAAGCCAATATAGCTGATGAATATAGATGCAAAAATACTCAAGAAAATATTAGAAAACTGAATCCAACAACACATAAAAAGGATCATGCACCATGGTCAAGTTGGAATCATTCCAGGGTTACAAGAATGGCTCAACATACACAAATTAATCAATGTGATACACCCACATCAACAACAAAAAAAGACAAAAAACACATGATTATCTCAATAGATGCAAAAAAAGCATTTGGTAAAATTCAAATCCATTCCTGATAAAACCTGTCATCAAAATGGATATAGAAGGAATATATATCAACATAATAAAAGTCATTTATGAGAAACCAACAGCCAACATAGTACTTAATGTTGAAAAGCTATAAGCCTCCCTGCTAAAATCTGGAATAAGTCAAAGATTCTCACTCTCACCACCTGTATTTAATATAATATTGGAGGTCCTAGAATAGCAATCAGATAAGAAATAAAAGTTATCCAAATAAGAATGGAAAAGGTGAAATATTCATTATATGTAGATGACAAGATACTATATACAGATAACCCTAAAGATGTCACACAAAATCTGTTAGAACTGATAGATGAATTCGGCAAGGTGGCAGAATGAAAGATTAATAAACAGAAATCTGTTGCCTTTTTTACACTAATAATGAAATATCAGAAAGAGAAAATATCTATCCCATTATAATCACATAAAAAAGAAGAAAGAAAGAAAATGCTCAGGAATAAACCTAACCAAAGATGTGAAAGACATATATGCTAAGAACTATAAAACACTGATAAAGAAAACTGAAGATGACTCAAGAAAATGAAAATATATCCCATGCCCCTGGATTGGAAGCATAAATGTAGTCAAAATGGCCACAACACTCAAAGAAATCTACAGATTTGATGTGATGTTTATCACATTACTCCTGACATTTTCCAGTAGAACAAATGATCCTAAAATTTATATGGAACCACAACAGATCCGGAATTGCCAAAACAATCTTGAGGGGAAAAAGACTAAACTGGAGACATAACCCTCCAGGTCCTTCAGAAAATACTATAAAGCTAGTCATCAGAACAGCATGATATTGACTCAAAAATAAATATATAGGTCGCTGGACAGAATAGAAAACCAAGAAAAAAATCTCACACACCTATGGTTAATTAACCTTCAACAAGGAAGAATATACAATGAATAGAAGATAATCTCTCTCTCTTTCTTTTTTAAAGACAATCTTTTCAGCAAGTGTTTCAGGAAAGCTGGAGCTGCATATAAATCAATGAATTTATAATACTCCCTCACACCATACACAAAATAAACTCAGCAAGGTGGTAGAATTCCATGATAATCCAGTGGTTGGGACTTGGTGCTTTTACTGCTGAGGCCCGGGTCTGATCACTGGTCAGGGAACTAAGACTCTGCAAGCCAAAAGACAACTATGATAGAAAGACTTAAGTATAAAACATGATACCATAAAACTCCTAGAAGAAACACAGGTAAAACATTCTCTGACATAAATCATAGAAATATTTTCTTGAGTCTTCCAAGGCAAAACAAACAAACAAAAATGGTGCCTACTCAAACTTATTAGCTTTTGCACAGCAAGGGGAACCATAAACAAAACATAAGAACAGCCTACAGACAGGAAGAAAATATTTGCAAATGCTGCAACTAACAAAGGTTTAGTTTCCAAAATAAATGAATATCTCAATATTAAAAAAGAAACAACCCAATCAAAAAATTGGCAGAAAATCTGAATAGAAGTTTCTCCAAAGAAGACATACAGATGTTCAACAGACAGATGAAGAGACGTTTGATATCACTATTTATTAGATAAATGCAAATCAAAACTACAATGAAATATCACATCACAGTTATCCAAATGGCCATCACCAAAATTTTGACAAATAACAAATGATGGGGAGGGTGCAGAGTAGAGGGAACCCTCCTACACTGTTCATAGGAATGTAAATTGGTTATGGAGGTTCCTTAAAAAAACTAAAAATAGAGATACCATCAGTTCAGTTCAGTCACTCAGTCATGTCTGAGTCTTGTGACCCCATGGACTGCAGCATGCCAGGCTTCCCTGTCCATCACCAACTCCCAGAGCTTACTCAAACTCATGTCCATTGAGTCTGTCATGCCATCCAACCATCTCAACTTCTGCCATCCCCTTCTCCTCCCACCTTCAATCTTTCCCAGCACCAGGGTCTTTTCAAATGAGTCAAAAGGGTCTTTTCTTTGCATCAGGTGGCCAAAGTTTTGGAGTTTCAGCTTCAGCAACAGTCCTTCCAATGAATATTCAGGACTGATTTCCTTTAGGATGGACTGGTTGGATCTCCCTGAAGCACAACGGACTCTCAACAGTCTTCTCCAACACCACAGTTCAAAAGCATCAATTCTTTGGCGCTCAGCTTTCTTTATGGTCCAACTCTCACATCCATACATGACTATCAGAAAAACCATAGCCTTGACTAAATTGACCTTTGGTGGCAAAGTAATGTCTCTGCTTTTTAATATGCTGTTTAGGTTGGTCATAGCTTTTCTTCCAAGGAGCAAGTGTCTTAATTTCATGGCTGAAATCACCATCTACAATGATTTTGGAGCCCCCAAGAAATAGTCTCTCACTGTTTTCATTGTTTCCCCATCTATTTGCCATGAAGTGATGGGACCAGATGCCATGATCTTAGGTTTCTGAATGTTGAGTTTTAAGCCAACTCTCCTCTTTCAGTTTCATCAAAAGGCTCTTTAGTTCTTCTTTGCTTTCTGCCATAAGGGTGGTGTCATCTGCATCTGTTACCATATGGTCCAGCAATCCCACTCATTGGCATATATCCAGAAAAATAAAAAGGTACATGCACCCACATATTCATAGCAGTACTATTTACAATAGTCAAGACATGGAAGCAACCTATGTCAATCAATAGATGAAAGGATAAAGAATATATGGTGTGTATGTGTATGTGTGTATGCATGCACACCCATCACCAACTATGGAATATTACTCAGCATAAAACAGAAGTTGCAGCAACATAAATGAACCTAGAGATTATCATACTAAGCAAATCAGTCAGAGAAAGACAAACACTTTATATCACTTATATGTGAAATCTAAAATATGGCAGAAATGAACTTATTTACAAAACTAAACTAGACTTAGACATATAAAACAAATTATAGCTACCAAAGGAGAAGGGGGGAAAGTATAAATTAAGAGTACTGGATTAACATATATACACTATCTTGTATAAAATAAAATAACAAAAAGAATTTTCTGTATGGAACAAGCAACTATATTCAATATCTTGTAACAGACTATAATGAAAATGAACTTTAAATTATTAGTGAATTTTGCTGGACACTTGGAAGTAACACAATATTGTAAATCAACCATATCTCAATTTAAAAAAGAAGAAAGTGGTATGAGTAACTTAACAAAAACTTTGAAAAGTTAGTTTAATATAGGAAAACCATGAAAAATATAACTTCTGAAAATCTACCCTAGAAGGTTTATATTCATTAAAGGAATTAAATCAATAATTAAAATATTTTCCAAAAATATTATAAAAATTAATACAGAAGTGTGTAAAATTCTGAAGTCATAAATGAGTTGATTGACTACAGGAGCTTAAGGATAATTCACAGAAAATCTGAAAGCAAATCCACTTAACATATTGAAGTAGTAAAACCATATCAATAGTTCAATAGATGCAGAAATAAGCATTTGATAATATTTAACACCAAATTATAACAACAAACTAGAACTATAAGGGAACTAATGTGACAGAGGCCACTTATTCCAAGTCTACTGATCATTCTTAAATATGAAATATTAGAAGAATTTTATTTTAAGCCAAGAAAAGCTACAACTATACCTAACTGTGTTCAATATTCTACTGAATATTTGAATGAGTAAAATAAAATGAGGGTAAAAATATAAGGATTGGAAAAAGAACAAAACAAACATTTTCATAGATAATATGGCTATCTACAAAGAAACCCATAACAAGTTACAGACAAATGGTTACATTTTTTTGAAAAGTTTAACAAATCTATCAAATGTCTAATATAAAATTATGATGTCATATATGAGTTGATTGACTACAGGAGCTTAAGGGTAATTCACAGAAAATCTGAGAGCAAATCCACTTATTAACATATTGAAGTAGTAAAATAAATTTCTATATAGCAACAATTGTGTTTTAAAATATTTTTAAGATATTATAAATAGAAGCACAAAAAGTACATCAAGGATGTGTAAAATATTGTAAAAGTTTATGGAAAAAATTTTTAGAACCTTATTGAAAGATTTTAAAAGACTTAATAAATGTATATACATATGTATATGTGTGTATGTATATATATAATGTGTATATGTGTATACACATACACACCAACACACCATGCAAATGGATAAGCATCTCAATATAACTCATCAATTCTTCTCACATTAATCTTTGCATTCAATGTGATTCCCATAAAACATTCAACTTCTTAGAAAGTTTATACTAAAATCTGTATGGGCATAAAATGAAAAATGGCTAGGACACTTCTACAGAAGAGAAAAATATAAAAATCAAGATGCATTTAAAATCTGTGCAAGTAAGTCAATGTGGTATTAGTGTTTAAACTGATGGTTTAACCAAAGGAACAGAATACAGAGCTCAGAAATGGACTCACACAAATATGAAAGATTTATGTGTGATTTGGTGCCACCACAAATCAGTGTGCAAATAATGAAAATGTCAACCAACATAGGGATTTAAGGATATTAGGACATATTCATTTTCACCTAGAAAAAATGCAATCCATACCTCATACCATATATAATATGACTTAGAGACTTCAATGTGAAATCCCAAACTTGAAACATTTTGGAACATAGGAGAATAAATTTGTAACTTAGGTTAAAAAGAGTTTCCTAAACAAAACACAAAGAGCAGTAAACCTATGAAAAATATAGATTTGAATACTTTATAATTAAAACTGGAAATAGAACTGCCATATGACCCAGCAATACTACTTCTGGGCATACACACCGAGGAAACCAGATCTGAAAGAGACACGTACACCCCAATGTTCATCACAGCACTGTTTACAATAGCCAGGACATGAAAGCAACCTAGATGCCCATCAGCAGACGAATGGATGAGGAAGCTGTGGTACATATACACCATGGAATATTACTCAGCCATTAAAAAGAATTCATTTGAACCAGTTCTAATGAGATGGATGAAACTGGAGCCCATTATACAGAGTGAAGTAAGCCAGAAAGATAAAGAACATTACAGCATACTAACACATATATATGGAATTTAGAAAGATGGTAATGATAACCCTATATGCAAAACAGAAAAAGAGACACAGATGTACAGAACAGATATTTGGACTCTGTGGGAGAAGGCGAGGGTGGGATGTTTCAAGAGAACAGCATTGAAACATGTATATTATCTATAGTGAAACAGATCACCAGCCCAGGTTGGATGCATGAGACAAGTGCTCGGGCCTGGTGCAGTGGGAAGACCCAGAGGGATCGGGTGGAGAGGGAGGTGGGGGAGGGAGGAGCCAAGATGGCGGAGGAATAGGACGGGGAGACCACTTTCTCCCCTATAAATTCATCAAAAGAACATTTGAACGCTGAGCAAATTTCACAAAAGAACTTCTGATCGCTAGCAGAGGACATCAGGTGCCCAGAAAAGCAACCCATTGTCTTCGAAGGGAGGTAGGACAAAATATAAAAGATGAAAAGGGAGTCAAAACAGCTACGGACGGAGACCCGTCCCGGGAAGGGAGTCTTAATAGAGGAAGTTTCCAATCACCAGGAAACCCTCTCACTGGCGCGACTGGGGGAAGTTTTCGGCAATCTAACTGGGAGGAAAAATTAAACAAGGCCCACAGATTACGTGCCTAAAAGCAACTCCCAGCAGAAAAGTACCCGAGACGCACGTACCCGCCAGCAACAAGCGGGGACGGAACGGAGAGGAGCGGGCGGCATTGCTTAGGGTAAGGACCGGCCTGAAGACCCTGAGAGCAATCGGAGGGAGCTTTTTTAAACTGTGGGTTAGCAAGGGTCAAAATTAACTGGCCTGAACACACTGCCGGGGGTTCACAAAACAAAGGGACTGAGAAACTCCAGAGAAGAGCCGGCCCATCCCCGCTGGAGGTAGGAGGCAGAGGGGAGGGGAAAAGGGCAAACTCAGCCCCTGAGAAGCCACCCCCTCCCACACTGCAAACAGGCCCCCGGTTCCTATCTAAAGACTTCCTGAGACCTGACTGGCGGCGCACGCTGGGGCCGCGGAGGGAAAAAGCGCGCCGTACCCCGGGGAGAGTGCGCCCAAGCCTCTGGCTGCCTGAACCGCTCAGGCCGGGGAAGGCACAAAACGCAGGCGCAACCGAGTCCGCGATTTTGTGGAACACCCGAAAACTGGAACCGCACTCAACGCAGGGCCTGCTCCATATAGAGCAGCCGGGAGCCTGAGCAGTGTAGACTGGGAAAGCACTGACACCCGTGAGCGGGGCAAACCCAGTGTGGCCGGAACACAGTGAGTGCTATCCACACAGAGCGGTATCTGTCTGCAGCGCCCCGCCCTCCCCGTAGCAGGACTGAACTGAACTAGTGAACCTAAATAAGAGATCACCTCCGCCCGCCTGTGTCAGGGCGGAAATTAGACACTGAAGAGATGGCAAACAGAAGCCAAATAAACAAAGGGAACCGCTTCAGAAAGGACCGGTGCGACAGATTAAAATCCCTGAAGGTAACACCGACTACACCGGAAGGGGCCTACAGATATCAAGAAGTGTAAGCTGGAAAGAGGAGCTATCTGAAATTGAACTGAAACTACACTGACTGCAACAACTTCAGAGAAATTCCTAGATATATATGTATATATATTTTTTTAATTAGAAAAAATTATTTTCTTTCCTTTTTTTAATTTTTTTTTCTCTTTTATTTTCTTTTAAAATTCCCTATTACTCCCCCATTACTCCTCAACTTTCATTTTCATATATTTTTATGATTTTTAATTAGGGAAAAAATTCTTTTTTTCTTTGTTTTTTCTTTTTCTTGTTTTTCTCTCCTATTTCCTTTTAAAGTCCTCTAATACTCCTCTATTATTCCTTAATTTTCATTTTCATTTCACTATAACCTTGCCAAAAAAAAAAAAGAGAGAGAGAGAAAGCCTATTTTTAAACCGAACTTCATATACATTTCTAAATGTTTTTTGTGTTTTTGTTTTTGTTTTTAAATATTGTATTTCAAAGAGTCTAACCTCTACACTAGATTTTTAATCTTTGTTTTTCAGTATGTGATATAAATTTTGGACATTTAAGAATCCAATATTCAGTTCCCATTTCTATTCAGGAGTGTGGTGATTACTCTCCCAATCTTGACTCTCTGTTTTCTACCTCAGAACACCTCTATTTCCTCCTTTCCCCTTCTCTTCCCAGTCCAACTCTGTGAATCTTTGTGGCTGTCTGGGCTACAGAGAACACTTTGGGAACAGATAACTGCGTAGATCTGTCTCTCTCCTCTTGAGTCCCCTTTTTCTCCTCCTGCTAACCTCTATCTCCTTCCTCCCTCTCCTATTCTTCATGTAACTCTGTGAACCTCTCGGGTTGTCTCTCACGGTGGAGAATCTTTTCACCATTAACCTAGAAGTTTTATTATCAGTGCTGTATAGTTGGAGAAGTCTTGAGACTATTGGAAGAATAAAACTGAATCCAGAGGTAGGAGACTTAAGCCCAAAACCTAAGAAAACAAGAAAACTCCTGACTACATGGAACATTAAGGAATAAGAGACCATTCAAAAGCCTCCATACCTACACCAAAACCAACCACCACCCAAGAGCCAATAAGCTCCAGTACAAGACATACCACACAAATTCTTTAGCAACGCAGGAATATAGACCTGAGTGTCACCATACAGGCTGTCCAGAGTCACACCTAACACATAGACCCATCGCAAAACTCATTACTGGGCACTCCATTGCACTCCAGAGAGAAGAAATCCAATTCCATGCACCAGAACGCTGACACAAGCTTCCCTAACCAGGAAACCTTGACAAACCAATCGTCCAACCCCACCCACTGGGTGAAACCTCCACAATAAAAAGGAACCACAGACCACAAGAATACAGAAAGCCCACTCCAGACACAGCAATCTAAACAAGATGAAAAGGCAGAGCAATACCCAACAGCTAAAGGAACATGAAAAAAGCCCACAAGTCAAACAAAAGAGGAGGAAATAGGGAATCTACCTGAAAAAGAATTTAGAATAATGATAATAAAAATGATCCAAAATCTTGAAAACAAAATGGAGTTACAAATAAATAGCCTGGAGACAAAGATTGAGAAGATGCAAGAAATGTTTAACAAGGACCTAGAAGAAATTTAAAAAGTCAATTAAAAATTAATAATGAAATAAATGAGATAAAAAACACTCTGGAGGGAACCAAGAGTAGAATAACAGAGACAGAAGATAAGATAAGTGAGTTAGAAGATAAAATGGTGGAAATAAATGAAGCAGAGAGGAAAAAAGAAAAAAGAATAAAAAAAAATGAGGACAACCTCAGGGACCTCTGGGACAATGTGAAACGCCCCAACATTCGAATCATAGGAGTCCCAGAAGAAGAAGACAAAAAGAAAGGCCATGAGAAAATACTCGAGGAGATAATAGCTGAAAACTTCCCTAAAATGCGGAAGGAAATAGCCACCCAAGTCCAAGAAACCCAGAGAGTCCCAAACAGGATAAACCCAAGGCGAAACACCCCAAGACACATATTAATCAAATTAACAAAGGTAAACACAAAGAACAAATATTAAAAGCAGCAAGGGAGAAACAACAAATAACACACAAAGGGATTCCCATAAGGATAACAGCTGATCTATCAATAGAAACCCTTCAGGCCAGAAGGAAATGGCAGGACATACTTAAAGCAATGAAAGAGAAGAACCTACAACCTAGATTACTCTACCCAGCAAGGATCTCATTCAGATATGAAGGAGAACTCAAAAGCTTTACAGACAAGCAAAAGCTGAGAGAATTCAGCACCACCAAACCAGCTCTTCAACAAATACTAAAGGATCTTCTCTAGACAGGAAACACAGAAAGGTGGTATAAACGTGAACCCCAAACAAAATAAATGGCAACGGGACCATACCTATCAATAATTACCTTAAATGTAAATGGGTTGAATGCCCCAACCAAAAGACAAAGGCTGGCTGAATGGATACAAAAGCAAGACCTCTATATATGCTGTCTACAAGAGACCCACCTCAAAACAAGGGACACATACAGACTAAAAGTGAAGGGCTGGAAAAAAATATTCCACGCAAACAGAGACCAAAAGAAAGCAGGAGTCGCAATACTCATGTCAGATAAAATAGACTTTCAAATAAAGGCTGTGAAAAGAGACAAAGATGGACACTACATAATGATCAAAGGATCAATCCAAGAAGAAGATATAACAATTATAAATATATATGCACCCAACTTAGGAGCACCGCAATATGTAAGGCAAACGCTAACGAGTATGAAAGAGGAAATTAATAGTAACACAATAGTAGGAGACTTTAATACCCCACTCACAACTATGGATACATCAACTAAACAGAAAATGAACAAGGAAACACAAACATTAAAGGACACGATGGACCAGCTAGACCTAATTGACATCTATAGGACGTTTCACCCCAAAACAATCAACTTCACCTTTTTCTCAAGTGCACACGGAACCTTCTCCAGAATAGATCACATCCTGGGCCATAAATCTAGTCTTGGTAAATTCAAAAAGATTGAAATCATTCCAGTCATCTTTTCTGACCACAGTGCAGTAAGATTAGATCTCAATTACAGGAAAAAAATTATTAAAAATTCAAACATATGGAGGCTAAACAACACGCTTCTGAATAACCAACAAATCATAGAAGAAATCAAAAAAGAAATCAAAATATGCATAGAAATGAATGAAAATGAAAACACAACAACCCAAAACCTATGGGACACTGTAAAAGCAGTGCTAAGGGGAAGATTCATAGCATTACAGGCCTACCTCAAGAAACAAGAAAAAAGTCAAATAAATAACCTAACTCTACACCTAAAACAACTAGAGAAGGAAGAAATGAAGAACCCCAGGGTTAGTAGAAGGAAAGAAATCCTAAAAATTAGGGCAGAAATAAATGCAAAAGAAACTGAAGAGACCATAGCAAACATCAACAAAGCTAAAAGCTGGCTTTTTGAAAAAATAAACAAAATTGACAAACCATTAGCAAGACTCATTAAGAAACAAAGGGAGAAGAACCAAACTAATGAAATTAGAAATGAAAATGGAGAGATCACAACAGACAACACTGAAATACAAAGGATCATAAGAGACTACTACCAGCAGCTCTATGCCAATAAAATGGAGAACAAGAAATGGACAAGTTCTTAGAGAAGTATAACTTTCCAAAACTGAACCAGAAAGAAATAGAAGATCTTAACAAACCCATCACAAGCAAGGAAATTGAAACTGTAATCAGAAATCTTCCAGCAAACAAAAGCCCAGGACCAGATGGCTTCACAGCTGAATTCTACCAAAAATTTAGAGAAGAGATAACACCTGTCTTACTCAAACTCTTCCAGAAAATTGCAGAAGAAGGTAAACTTCCAAACTCATTCTATGAGGCCACCATCACCCTAATTCCAAAACCAGACAAAGATGCCACTAAAAAAGAAAACTACAGGCCAATATCACTGATGAACATAGATGCAAAAATCCTTAACAAAATTCTAGCAAACAGAATCCAACAACATATTAAAAAAATCATACACCATGATCAAGTGGGCTTTATCCCAGGAATGCAAGGATTCTTTAATATCTGCAAATCAATCAATGTAATACACCACATTAACAAATTGAAAGATAAAAACCATATGATTATCTCAATAGATGCAGAAAAAAGCCTTTGACAAAATTCAACATCCATTTATGATTAAAACTCTCCAGAAAGCAGGAATAGAAGAAACATACCTCAACATAATAAAAGCTATATATGACAAACCCACAGCAAGCATCACCCTCAATGGTGAAAAATTGAAAGCATTTCCCCTAAAATCAGGAACAAGACAAGGGTGCCCACTCTCACCACTACTATTCAACATAGTTTTGGAAGTGTTGGCCACAGAAATCAGGGGAGAAAAAGAAGTAAAAGGAATCCAGATAGGAAAAGAAGAAGTGAAACTCTCTCTGTTTGCAGATGACATGATCCTCTACATAGAAAACCCTAAAGACTCTACCAGAAAATTACTAGAGCTAATCAACGAATACAGTAAAGTTGCAGGATATAAAGTTAACACACAGAAATCTCTTGCATTCCTACACACTAACAATGAGAAAACAGAAAGAGAAATTAAGGAAACAATACCATTCACCATTGCAACAAAAAGAATAAAATACTTAGGAGTATATCTACCTAAAGAAACAAAAGACCTATACATAGAAAACTATAAAACACTGATGAAAGAAATCAAAGAGGACACAAACAGATGGAGAAATATACTGTGTTCATGGATTGGAAGAATCAATATTGTCAAAATGGCTATACTACCCAAAGCAATCTATAGATTCAATGCAATCCCTATCAAGCTACCAACAGTATTTTTCACAGAATTAGAACAAATAATTTCACAATTTGTATGGAAATACAAAAAACCTCGAATAGCCAAAGTAATCTTGAGAAAGAAGAATGGAACTGGAGGAATCAACCTGCCTGACTTCAGACTATACTACAAAGCCACAGTCATCAAGACAGTATGGTACTGGCACAAAGACAGATATATAGATCAATGGAACAGAATAGAAAGCCCAGAGATAAATCCACGAACCTATGGTCACCTTATCTTCGACAAAGGAGGCAAGGATATACAATGGAAAAAAGACAACCTCTTTAACAAGTGGTGCTGGGAAAACTGGTCAACCACCTGTAAAAGAATGAAACTAGAACACTTTGTAACACCATACACAAAAATAAACTCAAAATGGATTAAAGATCTAAACGTAAGACCAGAAACTATAAAACTCCTAGAGGAGAACATAGGCAAAACACTCTCCGACATAAATCACAGCAGGATCCTCTATGACCCACATCCCAGAATTTTAGAAACAAAAGCAAAAATAAACAAATGGGGCCTAATGAAACTTAAAAGCTTTTGCACAACAAAGGAAACTATAAGCAAGGTGAAAAGACAGCCCTCAGATTGGGAGAAAATAATAGCAAACGAAGCAACAGACAAAGGATTAATCTCAAAAATATACAAGCAACTCCTCCAGCTCAACTCCAGAAAAATAAATGACCCAATCAAAAAATGGGCCAAAGAACTCAACAGACATTTCTCCAAGGAAGACATACAGATGGCTAACAAACACATGAAAAGATGCTCAACATCACTCATCATCAGAGAAATGCAAATCAAAACCACAATGAGGTACCATTATACACCAGTCAGGATGGCTGCTATCCAAAAGTCTACAAGCAATAAATGCTTGAGAGGGCGTGGAGAAAAGGGAACCCTCTTACACTGTTGGTGGGAATGCAAATTAGTACAGCCACTATGGAAAACAGTATGGATATTTCTTAAAAAGCTGGAAATAGAACTGCCATATGACCCAGCAATCCCACTTCTGGGCATACACACCAAGGAAACCAGATCTGAAAGAGACACGTGCACCCCAATGTTCATCGCAGCACTGTTTATCATAGCCAGGACATGGAAGCAACCTAGATGCCCATCAGCAGACGAATGGATGAGGAAGCTGTGGTACATATACACCATGGAATATTACTCAGCCATTAAAAAGAATTCATTTGAATCAGTTCTAATGAGATGGATAAAACTGGAGCCCATTATACAGAGAGAAGTAAGCCAGAAAGATAAAGACCATTACAGCATACTAACACATATATATGGAATTTAGAAAGATGGTAACGATAACCCTATATGCAAAACAGAAAAAGAGACTCAGATGTATAGAACAGACTTGTGGACTCTGGGAGAAGGCGAGGGTGGGATGTTACAAGAGAACAGCATTGAAACATGTATATTATCTAGGGTGAAACAGATCACCAGCCCAGGTTGGGTGCATGAGACAAGTGCTCGGGCCTGGTGCACTGGGAAGACCCAGAGGGATGGGCTGGAGAGGGAGGTGGGAGGGGGGACCGGGATGGGGAATACATGTAAATCCATGGCTAATTCATTTCAATGTATGACAAAAACCACTGCAATGATGTAAAGTAATTAGCCTCCAACTAATAAAAATAAATGGAAAAAAAAAAAGAAGGAGGTGGGAGGGGGTATCGGGATGGGGAATACGTGTAAATCCATGGCTGATTCATGTCAATGTATGACAAAAACCACTGCAATGATGTAAAGTAATTAGCCTCCAACTAATAAAAATAAATGGAAAAAAAAAAAAAAGAGGGAGGTGGGAGGGGGGATCGGGATGGGGAATACATGTAAATCCATTGCTGATTCATGTTAATGTATGACAAAACCCACTACAATACCATAAAGTAATTAGCCTCCAACTAATAAAATAAATGAAAAAAAAATTAAAAAAAGAAAGAAAATGATTTAAAAAAAAGACCTAATTCAAATAATTCTTTTTCAAATAAACCACAAAGCGAGAACAAAGATAAATCATAGAGTGTGTGGTCATTATAACATACTTAACTAGAAAAGATTAGCATGAAAACCTACAGAGTACAATATCCTGCAGACACACACACACACACACACACACACGTCAGCTTGAAAAGTGGGCAAATGATACAAACAGTTATTTTACTACAGTAGAAGCTTTCTAAAGGATAAACATTTAAAAAAAGCTCAATGTTATTAGAAATTCTGCAAATGCACACAAATAAACCATTATTTACCTAATTTAGAGTGGAAATATCTACAAGTTTGACAATATCAAGTGACAACAAGGATGTGAACAGCAAGACCTCTTATGTTCCACTAATAGAGGTATAAATGGGGGCAACCATGTTGTGAAGCTGAATGTACTCAAGCTCTGTGATATAGCAATTATGCTGGTAGTATATTCTCTAAAGAAACTCACACAGTTATAAGACAGCACATGAGTAAAAATATTCAAATCAATATTATTTGTAACAACAGAAACCTGGATATCATGCAAATGCCAATCAACAGGAGAATGAATTAATAATTTAGAGTATACAGTCATCTATCCTTACCAGCAGGGGATATTCTGGGAACTTGGTGGATGCTTGAAGCTACAGACAGTGCTGAACCCTATATACACTATGTTTTTTCTATACATACATACCTATGATAAAGTTTAAGTTATAAATTAGGCACTGTAAGAGGTTAACAATATTTAAATAGAACAATTGTAACAATATACTATAATAAAAATACTGTGATATGGTCTCTCTCTTAATACATCTTAAGGTAATGTTCTCATCCTTCTTATAATGATGATGTGAGATCATAAAATGCCCATGTGATGAGACAAAAGTGAGGCAAATGACAGGCACCACAATGCATTCAAATTGTGGTGCTGGAGAAAATTCTTCAGACTTCCTTGGACTGCAAGATCAAACCAGTCAATCCTAAGGTAAATCAACCCTGAATATGCATTGGAAAGACTGATGCTGAAGCTTCAACACTTTGGCTACCTGATCCTAAGAGCCAACTCTTTGGAAAAGATTCTAATGCTGGGAAAGATTGAAGGCAGGAGGAGAGGAGGGCGACAGAGGATGAACTGGTTGGATAGCATCACTGACTCAACGGACATGAGTTGAGCAAGCTCTGGGAGATAGTGAAGTACAGGGAAGCCTGGCGTGCGGCAGTCCATGAGGTTGCAAAGACCCAGACATGACTTAGTGACCAAATAACAATAACAAAAATGCAGTATTTGGCTACTATTGACCTTCTGATGACACCTCAAAAGGAGGCATATCCTCTTCAAGTGATCCCGGATCACTGAGACATGAGGATGTGGAAGGCTGGATATCTAGCACAGACAATGTCAATCTGTAAGGATCCTCAGAGGGATGAAGCAGGACAGCAAAAGATTTCATCACATTCCTTGGAATGGCAAAGAATTTAAATGTGAATTGTTTCTGGAATTCTCCATTTGATATTTTCAGACTGTGGTTGACCACAGGTAGTGAAACTCTGGAAATAAAAACTGTGGGTAAGAGGAAACAACTGTATATAAAATATGATATATATTGCAGTATATTGCAGCCCCTTGAACTGCAAGGAGATCCAACTTGTCAATCCTAAAGGAAATCGGTCCTGAATATCCACTGGAAGGACTGATGTTGAAGCTGAAACTCCAGTGCTTTGGTCACCTGATGCAAAGAGACAACTCACTGGAAAAGATCCTGATGCTGAGAAAGATCAAAGGCGGGAGGAGAAGGGGACAACAGAGGATGAGATGGTTGGATGGCATCACTGACACAATGGACATGAGTTTGAGTAGACTCCAGGAGTTGGTGATGGACAGGGAAGCCTGGCATACTGAAGTCCATGGAGTCACAAAGAGTCAGACATGACTGAGTGACTGAACTGAACTGATATTTCAGTAAAAATGGATGAATACAAGTATATTTTCTTTAACAAAGATAAAAAGCTTGATCTATACGCTAGGAACTCTTCTCTAAGTTATTTCCTATATTAACCTGTTTAACTGTTGTATAAAAATACAGTGAAATATTGAAGTATTATTACCTCAATTTTGCATAATGAATTATGATTAGCTCCATTATTATCTCCACTGGGCACAGAGAATGTATATAAAAAGCTAAATTTTAAAAAAAGCAAATCGAGAAGACTGCATATAGAATGCTATTTTATTTTACTAAAACTAAAAATCAATGCTCAAGATTATGTTATTTAGGAATGTATATGCAAGAAAAAATTTCCAAGAACGGGTGCATCATACAGCTAAAAATTAAGAGAGTAATTATCTCCAGGAGATTAGCAGACCTACAGATGGGTGATAGCTTTGAAAGTATTAGCAATGGTCTAGCTTTTATGACAGGTCATAGATTCATAGTTGATGATTACAACATGGTGCTTCATAACTTTTATAGGCATTTTATATAGTTTTGCTTATACCAAAATTATACTTTAAGAAGTTTAGCACCTGCATTTTGTGATATTTACATTAACTGTTCAGGGGACTATTTTTCTTAATTCCTGGTTTCTAGCTACAGTGCTTAAGAGAGAGAATTACTAGATAGGTGACTTATAGAGAAGCAAACAAAATTATAATTGTTTTTCGTTTCACTGTCGGTAGTCATTCTAAACATAAATCAGTTTCAAAATAATGCTTATAAAAGAATAAATGGTCACACAAAATGCAAAAAATTTGACCACTGAGCTTTCTCAAATCAATATGCCAACATTATTGTAATTTCTGAATAATAGTAATAAAACCACTTCCAGATAGAGCTGCAACATGTAAAAAGTTGAGAAGCTTATCACACCTGTCCTTAAGACAAGAAAACATTTGATAAGCTGAAAACCAGTGACTTTTGTTGAACAGAACAGAAAACTGAATTTGCAGGGCTAATTGTCGCTCCACAATCTGGACATGCAGGCTCATTCAGAGAGACATTCAAGATCTGCTTACCTGGAGTAGAAGCTGCTGAAGCAACAGATAAGAGCACTTAAATAGTAATTTTGATGAATTGTTGATAGTGTGGACTAGTATACGAGGAAATTTTGGAGATCACAGTCTAAGGGGTTCACCACATGTTCAATGCAGCTCACCAAGCTCTCACTGTGAAGATTCAACAATACCTTATGGCTCTGGCAGGGTTGGGGATAGAAGAAAAATCACTGCAAAATGCACTCAGAGCACTTTCCATCAGGAAGACCTAAACTCCAGAGAAAGAGACTTAACCAAATCCTTACCCCAGCTGGGAAAGAACATTTCTCCCACTGTGGCTTCCTCAACCCTTCCCGTTACATTTTAAGAGTGAACAAAATCTGTATCATTGGAAAAATATTTGTAACAGTCACAGACCAGAGCCACAAGCTTAAACCAAGATTTAGTCACAGAATTATAAAATTCTTTCTTTCCCCTACATCTGGCCGCTACACCAGTAGGGATCCAGAGTACAGCGAATTACAAATGAAAGATGTAGACTCTCTCTGCAGAAGAGTAAGACGGGAATTCAGAAATAAAAGGAGAGATAATAACAGGAACACTGGAGGAATTTGAAGTCTCTGGCAACTACAGCTCCAGTTAACACTGAACACAAACTTAAAGCCAAATCAACATAAATTCTCACACTAATGGTATCTACATTTCACTACTAGTTACTTAATATATGTACATCTTTCAACAAAAAACTGTAAGACATGAGAAAGAAAGAAAGAGGGAAAGGAGAAGGAAGAAAAGAAAAGGGACAGAGGGGAGGAAGGGTGGGAAGATGGAAACTTTGAAGAAGCAAAGCAAGCATCAGAATCAGGCTCAGTTATGACACAGATAGCAGAATTACCAGATATGAAGTTTAATGTAACTATGACTAATATGTTAAGGGCTCAAATGTAAAAATAAATTGCCAGCAAGAACAGATGAGTAATGTAAGTAGAGTTATGGAAACACTAGGAGAGAATCAAAAGAAAAATGTGAGACGTCAGAAACACTGTAACATAAATAAATAATGCCTTTGACAGGTTTATTAGTAGACTGTAGATGGCCAAAGAAAGAATCAGTAAGGTTGAAGCTGGGTCAATAAACTTCCCAAACTGAAATGCAAAGAAAAAAGAAGAAAGAATAACAGCAAAAAACTGTAATAGAACATCTAAGAAATGTGGGCCAACTTCAAAAGACGTAGCATATGTAGAATGAGAATACAAGGTGAAGAAAGAGAGATAAGAATAGAAGAAACACTTGAAGAAATACTGAAATTTCCAAAATCAAAGACACCAAACATATCCAACCATCTCAGAAGATGCCAAACAGGTTAAATAACTACTACTAAAGCAAAAACCTCTACACCTAATCATGTCACATTCAAATTTCTGAAAACGAAACATAAAGAGGAAGTCTTAAAAGAAATCAGGAAATATCACCCTACCTAAGAATTACAATGGTATTCTCATAAGAAATCATGCAAGGAGAAAGTGAATTGAAATATTTAAAGTGTTGAAGGAAAAAGACACTAACCTAAAATTAAACGGCTAGTGAAACTATCCTCTAAAAGTGGAGGAATAAGACTTTAAAAAAAATTAGAAAATTCACTCTCAGTACATCTACCTTAAAAGAAATTTTAAAAATTCTTTAGGGAGAAGAAAAATGAGATACAACAAAAGCAGAAATCTACATACAGCAATGAAGCACATCAGAAAGGGAATACATTATTTAAAAGTCTGTGTTTTTGTTCTCAATCAATCTGAAAGATAACTGTTCAAAGTAATGCTAACAATAAAATGGGTAATTATAGCATATGGGTAAGTGAAATGAATGGGAACAAGCACAACAGATGAGGGGGAGGAATTGAGAATACTCTATTATAAGGTATCTACACTGCATATGAAATAGCATAGTGCTACTTGAAAGTGTACTTAGTTAAAAATGTATATTGTACAGTCTAGGCAAACACTAATTTTTAAAATAAGTATTAATATGCTAACAGATAAAATATAATCATTGTAAATGCTCAATTAAAACTGCAATGACAAATGAAAAAGAAAAAAAGGCAACTTACAGAAAACAGTTATTGACATAGTTATGTCAATAATGTCAATTATGTCAATAATGACTTCAAATGTAAATAGAGCAAATTAAAAACACAGACTGTCAGAAGGAATTTTTTAAAGATATAAAAAACAGTATTATATTGATACCAAAACCAAACAAAGACACTACAAGAAAGCAAATTTCAGGCCAATATCCCTGATGAACATAAATGCAAAAATCATCAGCAAAATATTAGCAAACTGAATTCAATCATACATTAAAGGACCAAGACCAAAAGAGACATTCCAGGGATATAAGGATGATTCAACCTCCACAATTTAATCAGTGTGATACACCATATTAGCAAAATTAAAGATAAAAATCATATGATCATCTCCATAGAGAAAAAGCTTCTGACATAATTCAACATCCATTTATGATAAACACTCAACAAAGTGAGTATAGAGGGAACATGCCTCAATGTAATACAGGACATGTATAATAAATCAACAGATAACATCATACTCAACAATAAAAACCTAAAAACTTTTCCTTTAAGATGAGGAAGAAGACATGGATGTCCACCATTTTCATTCAACATAGTACTGGAAATTTTCACCATAGAAATAAGAAAATGAAGAAGAATAAAAGGTATCCAAAGTAGAAAAAAGAGGTAAAACTGTAACTATTTGCAACTATGTGTTATTATTTATAACTGATTTCTATATATAGAAAACCCTAAAGACTCTACAAAAAAACCACACAAAACAATTACAGCTAATACATGAATCTGTAAAGTTGCAGGATACAAAATTTATATACAAAAATCTGTTGTATTTTAATGCATTAATAATAACCTTTATTAAAGGTAAATTAAGAAAATAATCCCAGTGTCATAAAAACTATTTAGGAATAAATTTAACCATGGAATTGAAAGACCTATACTGTGCAAACAATTAGATAGTAACACTAGAAATTGAAAAAGATACAAATACATGGAAAGATACACCATGCTCATGGAGTAGAAGAATTAATATTGTTCATATACTCATATTACCCAAATCAACCCATAGATTCAATGTAATCTCTATCAAAATACCTATGACATTTTTAGAGAACTAGAACAAATAATTCTAAAATTTGTATGGAACTTTAAAGATCTCAAATAGCTAAAGCAACCTTGAGAAACAAAAGCAAACTTGGAGGTATCAAGCTCCCTGACTTCAAGTTACACTATCAATATAAAGCTATAGTCATCAAAACAATGTGGTACTGGCATAAAAACAAACACATAGATCAAAAGAACAAAACAGAGACCCTAGAAAGAAAGCCACACTTATATGGTTAATTAATCTATGACAAAGGAGGTAGCAACATAGCACAGGGAAAAAGATAGCCTGTAGTCGCTCAGCCATGTCCGACTCTTCGCAACCCCATGGGCCATAGCCCTCCAGGCTCCTCTCTGCCCATGGGATTCTCCAGGCAAGAATACTGGAGTGGGTTGCCATTTCCTTCTCCAGGGGATCTTCCCAACCCAGGGATTGAGCCTGTGTCTCCCACATCACAGAGAGATGCTTTACCCTCTGAGCCACCAAGGAAACCGTCTTCAATAAATAGTGTTGGGAAAACTGGCCAACTATCTGCAAAAGAATGAAGTGAGATCACTTTCTTAAACAATATATAAAAATAAACTAAAAATAGATTCAAGACTCAAATGTAAGATTGAAAACAAAACTAGAAGAAAACATAGCCAGAAAGTTCTTTGATATTGGCCATAAAATAATTTTTTGGATCTATCTCCTCAGGCAATGGCAATAAAACAAAAATTAACAAATGGGATAACATCAAACTAAAAAGTCTTTCTACACCAAAGGAAATCATCAACAAAACGAAAAGGCAACCTACTAAGTGGGAGAAGATATTTACACATGATATGTCTCATAAAAGGTTAATGCCCAAAATACACAACAAACTCATTAAAAAAACACAACATTCCAATTTAAAAATTGGCAAAGGATCTGAATAGCTTTTTTTTTTCCAGGCAAGACACACAGATGGAAAAAAGGTACATGAAAAGATGTTCAACATCACCAGTCAATAGGGAAATGCAAATCAAAACCACAGTGAAATATCACCTCACACCTGTTAGAATGGCTATTATTAAAAAACAAAAAATAACAAGTATTGGGAGGATGTGGAGAAGAGGGAAAACTCGAGCACTGTTGGTGAGAATATGAATCAGTACAGCCCCTCTGAAAAACAGTACAGAGGTTCCTGCAAAAGTTAACAATAGAACTATTATACACTTCAGCAATCCACCTCTGGGTATTTATCTGAATAAAAATGAATATGTTAATTCAAAGAGATATATGCACCCCAACATTCATTGCAGCATTGTTTACAACTGCCAAGATATAGAAGCAACTGAAGTGTCCATCGGTAGATGAATGAAGAAGATGTGGTATACACACACAAATAAAACACATCATTAAAAAAGAATGAAATTATGTCATTGCAACAACACTGATGGACCTACAGGGTATTATTTTGATATATGACAGAGAAACACAAAATAGCATATGATTTCACTTATGTGTGGGATCTTAAAAACCAACGAACAAGACAGAAATTGTTTTGATGATTGAGAGAACAAACTGATAATGCCAGAAGGAAGGGCCATGAGAAGATGGGTAGTTAGGGAAGAGGGATTAAGAGGTGCACACTCTCAGTTACACAGCAAATAAGTCATGGGGTTGTAAGGTATGACATAGGAAATACAGCCAATAATGTTGCAATAATTTTGTATAATGACTGGGTATACTAGACTTAGATGGTAATTAGGCTTATCATGGTGATCATTTCATAATGTATAAAAATATCGAATCACTATGCTGTGTACCTGAAGACAACACAATATAGTATGCCAATTACACTTCATTTTTTTTAAAGTTCCATTATTCCATCAAAGAAAAGTCTGTTTCCCCATCACCACAGCCAACCCCCATGCCCACCACTACTAAACTTTAGGGCAGAGGTTTTGTTTAACTCAGAAACTGTGGATCCAATACCTGGCAAAAGGGAGATGCTAAAAGAAAGACAAAGACTCCCCTCAGCTTAAAGGGAGACAAACAAACTAAAGCTCAACAGACGTCAATGTTGTGTTTAGCTTTGTTTCATGATTTGATTTTCATACCCTGTCTTAGCCAACCTCTCCAAATACTGCAGGACCTATTTCCACTGGGACTTTTCTCACTTGCTTCCAGTTCCTTGTGTATAGAATCCCTCCAAGGGCAGCCCATTACTTGAGAAGTACAAGTTCACTGATTTATATTCCAGCCACCTTCTGGAAGGGACTGTGGTCCAGCTGCACATTTGTGTATTCATTGAGCCATATTCCCTACTCCACATCCTCCTGACAGCTGCAGAGAGCAAAGGCATTTTCCATAAGGTATGTGAGAGGAGGAGAGGGATAGGCTTAACCATCACCTGGAAGAGAGAGCAGCCTTGGTGCAACCAAGAGAGTAGGATTGATAGAGAATTAGGAACTGCATAGGGAGTAGGTAGGATCTTCTCATCACGTTGATATCCATTTAAAACTACTGTTCAGTTTCAGCACTATCAATTACCATTACACACTGTTCAGAATAGAATATTTGAAATGCCCTGAAACCGTATTCAGGAGCTTAAATGCAAAGGCATTGAACTTTAGCCTTCTCTCTTTCTCTTATTCTTTGAGTATGATCTTGCTGATAGTAAGCCCTAGAGTAAACAGTTCAAAACCAAAAAGGAACAAGAAGTTGAAATGGCTGAAGGTGTATAGGAAGCAAGTTAGTAAAAAAAAGGGATCAGAAGCCTAGTATTCTTGTTAACAGTAGAGTGTAGAGAGGAGGAATTACCCATGGATCTTGGCTACCATATCTGTAACAGCAGCAGCAGTTGACAGATCAAAAACAGAACTACCAGCCTATAGGAGAAAAAATCAATGAAGCCACAGATGAGCCAAGAGATGTATTCTCTGATGAATGATCCTGCATCTTAAGGATAAAAGCTGGGCCATCTCCACTTGAGTTGCTCTCTTCTGTCATCCCACAGCTTATATTCTGTATTTTGGCTCCTGATTACATAAAGCCTAATATGACCCACTTGTGATGTTTTCTGTATGTTTTCTTAGTAAGCCTTGTCACTAGAATTACATGACTTTAGGGCCAGAACAATATTACAAATTTTGTTTTTTCAAGTCTGATATTATCTAACACGTCTATGGGCCAGGAAGTGGCCCTCTTCAAGTTCCTATCCTTCTCATAAAATGTCCAGGTCATAATAAACACACACTATTTTATCTACCATGAGGCATATCTTCTTTACTTTTTAGAGTAAACTTTCTTTCAGTTCATTGGTTAAAACTGGCTCACAATTCCTTCAATTTCAATGCTATTCTTGGTGACAAAATAGCTCAAATCCTTTAATTTTCTTTCCTCTTCCCTCCCTGCTTTCTTCTCTTTTAATCTCTTTCATCTCTCCATTAGATCACTCCAACAGATTGAAGGAGAGTATCCCTCTCCTTCACTACTGAATATAGAGCACATTTATCCTATTTAACTACAAGAGGAACAGAGACAAAGTATGACAAAGTACATCACTTAGAATAGTGTTGGAGGATCAAGCTTTTTCAAAACTAGCTAGCCACGGCTTCACTCCAGTGCCACAGAAGTGATTCTATCTTTTGTGCTACAAAGCCACATGGTGGAGTCCTACACAGTGACATTCACCTATTAGGGACAGGTCAAGATATCTGATGACAATCACACATACACGGAAGGTATAATATGAATCTTAATGGGGCAGAACAAGCTTGCTTTTATCAGAGAAGAAATTTGGGGATCAAAAAGAATCTACTTGGAGTGGCATTTTCATCACATAAGACTCAGACACTATTTTCCGCCAATGTGAAGGCTCTTTGTAATAAAAAGAGGTTCAGAAAGTAATCAAATATTCCTTAAAAGTACTACCAGGGTTTCGATTTCTCAAGATAGAGGTTTAAAGTCATGTCAACAGGAAGAACATACTTTCCTCTTTCAGGGAATAAACTGATTTTCTTCAACTAGCTGTATCAAGAAATGTTTCCATTTGAGAAACTGATCCCAGTCCTCAGGAGTGGAGAGTTAGAACCACAAGCAAATCATCCTTCTCACTGTTGCTCTGTTCAGTCTGTCCCTACTCAGAGTCAGCAAATCTCAGGGCGGAGGAAGGAATAGACTTATCTACCTGAAATCTGGAATACTGATGTTTCCAAAACTCTCATAGACATGGAGGCTCTAGACTCCTTTCTCATGGGTTTTCTGAAAGAGCAGATTGGCTTCCCCACATTTGGGGAGAAAACCTTGAAGAGTGACACATAAAGAGAACAAGAGTAAATTGGGTAAACAGAGAGTTGTCAAGAGAGAGGGTGTATTCATTTGGATCTCCCTCCAAACACTCAAACTATGAGACAGAGACCATCTATCCCTGGTGTGTTATGAGAATGAGTTAGTGATGTAAGTTTCACAATTCTTGATCCTCTCACTTTGCACTGTCTCAGGATACCTTTCCATTATTCATGAAAAGAGTTGCCCAAACTTCCATCAGGGCTCTAATGTGTACAGTGTGGAAAAGGCAGAAATAGTACTGTTCAGGAATGGGGCAGGACGCTGATCACCATGTGGGCTCTGGCAAGGGAGCATAGAAATCATCTGTTGCTTTGTGAACCACTACGTGGTTAGGACTATAAACTACTTGTTTAAGACTCAAAAAGCCTAAGGTCCACCAAGAGGTTAATAGGGCATTGAGGATCATTTCTTCTACCTAGAGATAGAGAAAGTAGGGGTCCAGCTATACTCAGAATACAGTAGACATCTTGGTTAATGACCCTGAATAAGAATTTAATTTGAGCCTATAAATACATATAAAAGTTAGACATAAAAATCAAGACATAGTTATCATGGTGATGAAGACCAGAAAATGAACTGATTCAGTTCAGCTCAGTTCAGTTGCTCAGTCATGTCCAGCTCTTTGCGACCCCATGGATTGCAGCATGCCAGGCCTCCCTGTCCATCACCAACTCCCGGAGTTTACTCAAACTCATGTCCATTGAGTCAGTGATGCCACCCAGCCATCTCATCTTTTGTTGTCCCCTTCTTCTCCCACCCTCAATCTTTCCCAACATCAGGGTCTTTTCAAATGAGTCAGCTCTTTGCATCAGGTGTACAAAATATTGGAGTTTCAGCTTCAGCATCAGTCCTTCCAATGAATATTCAGGACTGATTTCCTTTAGGATGGACTAGTTGGATCTCCTTGCAGTCCAAGGGACTCTCAAGAGTCTTCTCCAACACCACAGTTCAAAAGCATCAATTCTTTGGTGCTCAGCTTTCTTTATAGTCCAACTCTCACATCCATAAATGACTGCTGGAAAAACCATAGATTTGACTAAACAGACTTTTGGTAGCAAAGTAATGTCTCTACTTTTTAATATGCTGTCTTCAGTTCAGTTCAGTCGCTCAGTCATATCCAACTCGTTGCGACCCCATGAACCACAGCACGCCAGGCTGCCCTGTCCATCACCAACTCCCGGAGTCTACCCAAACCCATGTCCATTCAGTCAGTGATGCCATCCAACCATCTTATCCTCTGTCATTCCCTTCTCCTCTTGCCCTCAGTCTTTCCCAGCATTAGGGTCTTTTCAAATGAGTCAGCTCTTCGCATCACGTGGCCAAAGTATTGGAGTTTCAGCTTCAACAGCAGTCCTTCCAATGAATACCCAGGACTGATCTCCTTTAGGATGGACTGTTTGGATCTCCTTGCAGTCCAAGGGATTCTCAAGAGTCTTCTCCAACACCACAGTTCGAAAGCATATGCTGTCTAGGTTGGTCATAACTTTTTTTCCAAGGAGCAAGCATCTTATAATTTCATGGCTGCAGTCACCATCTGCAGTGATTTTGGAGCCCAAGGTCTCTCACTGTTTCCACTGTTTCCTCATCTATTTACCATGAAGTGATGGGACCAGATGCCATGATCTTCATTTTTTGAACACTGAGTTTTAAAACAACTTTTTCACTCTACTCTATCACTTTCATCAAGAGGCTCTTTAGTTCTTCTTCACTTTCTGCCATAAGTGTGGTGTCATCTGCATATTTGAGGTTATTGATATTTCTCCCAGCAATCTTGATTCCAGCTTGTGCTTCATCCAGTCCAGCATTTCTTATGATGTACTCTGCATGTAAGTTAAATAAGCGGGGTGACAATATATAGCCTTGACACACTCCTTTCCTGATTTGGAACCAATCTGTTGTTCCATGTCCAGTTCTAACTTGCTTCTTGACCTGCATACAGATTTCTCAGGAGGCAGGTCAGGTGGTCTAGTATTCCCTTTTCTTTAAGCATTTTCCAGAGTTTGTTGTGATCCACAGAGTCAAAGGCTTTGGCAAAGTCAATAAAGAAGTGGATGTTTTTCTGGAGGTAAAATTTTGTTGCTGTTGTTCAGTCACTAAGTGGTGCTTGACTCTTTATGACCCCATGGACTGGAGCATGTATACATGTATCTCCAAAAGATTCCCAATAATTGAGGCCAAGAAAAGGACTGGAAACTCAAAAACAACTCATGAGTAGAACACAGAAGTATTCAAATTTTCTGGATTGATAATTACCTGATCCAATCTCAATAGATATCTTATATTTACATTCTACTTTTATAAATTTCTCTCATGTGATTCTCATAACAACCTTAGAGATGACTGATAAATTAATCCTAGGACTTAGAGATAATGGAATAGATAAGACCTTATCTCTCATCTTGCATTTTCCTATGTCGTCACTGTTCCAGGATCTGTACTTTTCTTTTAGACTCTGCCTGTGTTGCGGGAACTTCTTAGACGCGTCTATCCCATGTACTTCCCTCCTGCCAAGGCAGATAAAACTTGTCTTGACAGAGAAAAGAATGAAGTAGATGCGCTGATCAAAGTGTCAGTGAGAATACTTGTTGCAGAAAGAGACAGACAGAGTAGTCTAGGTTTTTTCCAGTTCCTGAGACCGAACTTTCTTTTTTGTGTCCGGGTTTTATAAAATTTCTCTAATCCCTTTCTTTAGCTGGAGACGTTTGTATTTTTTACAACTGAGATATCCCTGACAAAGATCATATCAATCTCCCCTTCAGTGGAGCCACATGGATGCCCTGTGAACATCCACTTGTTGGTTGGAACCAGTCTGAACCAGCCTTGTCTCTCCCATCTCGTAGAAAAAGCTAACAACATTGATATCTCTATTTCACCTCTTGCGCTCTCTCTTTTTTTTTTTTTTTTTAAATCACTGACATGTACTCTCTTCACCTGTTTTCATTGTGCACACGAGGATCCATATTTCATAGAAAAGGAAAACCTCTACCTTTTCAGCCTTTGAATTTCTTACTAAATGGAAATAAGGCTGTTTTCAAAAGCCATGTTTTCACTTTCGGTTCAAAACAGAAGGTACTTACTCTCCCACACCATATGTGTCATGGGTCCCTGAGAAGGAATCTTTGTCCTCTTGGCTTCCCTCTACCACTTCGGTGTTATACCACAGAACTTTCTTTTTACATATAATCTAACTGCCATCTGCATCAGTTTCTTCATGTTATATATTAGGTGGCATATGCTCATGTGCTGAATTGCTCTAAAGCATCTCATCATTGTTACTCCTTTCTACAAGGCTGATGAGAAGTTTCCTAGAGTTCTATTCTGCATGTTTACTGTATGTAACTGTATGCTTCAATTTTTTTTAAGTCTTTCTTTCTACTTGGAACACCTAGGATGATGTAGTTTTCTGATTCAAGACATGAAAGATAAAAATCTGTTTCTAATCCTTATTCTTCCTTTCATGTGGAAAAAGTATCACTAGTTTTATACTCCTAGACCCTTTCTTCTCCCCTCCTGAAGCTGGATGACCTAAATGATTTATGAGTCTGGCCAAGGATATAGGCATGCCTAGATCTGTCTCTTTCTGTCCCTCTCCTTTTAGAATCTCATCTACTTTCAAAGAGCATATCTACTTTCCTAATTTCTGATCATATGAGAGGGGTCTGTCTCTCACTCCCTAGAAGAAACCTGTAGAGGTTCAAAGTTTCCTAAGCCTGGGTATCTCAGCCTAGGGTTCAAAATTACTGGACAGTAGACTTATGGGCAGATATAAGCTACATTGTCAAAAAATAATTTTATCAGTGATAAAGATCACCTTTTTGATTCTCACCTGTTTTAACTCTTGTCTTTCTTAATTGGCTTCAAACTGAGATTGAACAAGGATTCTGTTTATGGGATCCCATATAAAACTCTAACATTATAATTCAGTTATTTGCAGGTAACACCCTCAACTTTATATAACATTCAGCAATTTTTCTCTTTACCCATGCCCCTGTCATGACCTTATATTCCTTCATTTGTGTACAATCAGATCAATAATCTTGATCCAGGTGTCCTCAATCCTTTTCACTCTACCCACTTTTTCACTTAGCAATCCATTCTTACTGCTTTGCTCTGACACATCCAGCTCTGACCCATGCCAAATTTTAAATTCCATTTTTTTTTAAACCTCAACCTTCAAAATCTCTCTCTCTCTCTTTCCTCACTTTACTCCAGGTCCACCAGGTCTGTTCTGTGGACTTTCATCCTTTCACATAGAGCCTCTATTCTACGGTTCATCAATCAACAACTCCTTGGCTTACAATTTGAACTCCTTCCACCTTGGTTCCTTAGCTGTCTACCTTAAAGCAAATACCTATCATAGATCAATCCAAACATTCACATTCTAGGTTCTTATACTTTAGTAGCTGTGTACTAATGGAGAAAAACCACTATTTTCTAGATTGATGCCACCCTTGAGATAAGGCCTTAAATTTCAGCTGGATCTTCCTTGATGTCCTTTAATCTTTGAATATTTCCCTGGTCTGGGTCTCTTGAATTCACAGCTACTACAAACTACCAGATTCCTTGAACACATAATTAGCTCTTTTCTCCCACACTCTGAATTTGACTTTATTTCTCACATCACAAAAAACAATAATGGTCACTTGAGAATTTCCATGAGCTCTTACCCACCCCTTTACAAATAATCAAAAAACCTTTCTTATCTCCCTCTTACTGTTCTCAGAGGAAGAAAAGAACCTGCCTAAAGTTTAGCCTTCTCCCTTAAACAGTCACTCAACCTCTAAGACTCTGACCACATCTATAGGCTCCTCTATCCAATTTCTCTTTCGTTCTGGCCATTCCTTCCTAGTTTGTGAGGATAGAAATAGGCTCAAGTTTCTTCTAACTGAAAAAAAAAATTTCCTTTATCCCACCACTTTATTATCTATAAGCTATTTTCCTTTAATAAGTGAACTTATACAATGCCTCCACATACCTCTTATTCCATCTTTTCAACTCATTTCAGGCAACTATTTTTGAGTTCCTATCATACTTAGTTGTCTAGTGACTTTGACACTAATAGCCATGCTTTCCTTGAAGCTATTCCTTCTCCGGGGCTCCTTATCACCTTTTTTTTCTTCTTCTTCTTCTTCTTTTTTTTTTACTCTTCACTTTATTCTTTCTTCTGATTGTCCTGTACTTGCTTTGATAATTACTTATTGTATTTCCTGGTTCTCCTTCTACCATCTGCCTCTTAAGTGCTTAATGTTCCCAGAGGATTTTGTTCTCAGTCCTCTTTTTATTGTGAGTGCCTTCTCTGTGTGATTTATCTGCATTCACAACTTCATCTACTATGTTTAAATATTTGGCTTCAAAAGCCTTACCTCTTACTAAGACTCTCTCCTGGTTTGTACCAGAGTAGTTCACCACACATGTCCATCTAAAATCTTTTATATGAAACTCAAATTGAGCTTTCTCCCAATAAATTCATTGTCATCAAACATAAAGCCTGGACCTTTCCATTTATTTATTAGCTCAGTGAACGCAGCTTAATCTATAGAGTAGTACATACCAGAAATCTGTAAGTCATTTTTCCCCCCTTAGGCTCATATCAGCTTCCACTATGACTTTCTTTCCAAGATGTATTTTCTTAATATGTCTCATTTCGGTCACCTTCTTTCCATGTTTGTTATCATTTTCCTAATTTTCGCATTAATATATCTTGCTTAGAAAATTGCAGATGTTTCCTGATTGTTTTTCTGTATCTATACTCATCTCTACACAACCCACCTGACACCAGGGAAATCTTTCTAATATACACACCTAACTATGCTACTTTCTGGCTCAAGATCACACCCTAACACTCACTGCCCTTAGAAAAAAAATTACAAATTCTTTGAAAAAGCCTGGAAGACCAATTATTTGGCTGTGGCCAAGCCTGCTAGTCAGAATCAACACATGCTTGGTTAGCTAAATGACTTAGCCAAGGTCACACACCTGGCAAATTGTGGGATAAGGACTGAAATTTAAGATTCTTTTTTTTTTTTTTTTCATTTATTTTTATTAGTTGGGGGCTAATTACTTCACAGCATTTCAGTGGGTTTTGTCATACATTGACATGAATCAGCCATGGAGTTACATGTATTCCCCAACCCGATCCCCCCTCCCACCTCCCTCTCCACCCGATCCCTCTGGGTCTTCCCAGTGCACCAGGCCTGAGCACTTGTCTCATGCATCCAACCTGGGCTGGTGATCTGTTTCACCCTAGATAATATACATGTTTCGATGCTGTTCTCAAGAAACATCCCACCCTTGCCTTCTCCCACAGAGTCCAAAAGTCTGTTCTGTACATCTGTGTCTCTTTTTCTGTTTTGCATTTAGGGTTATCATTACCATCTTTCTAAAGTCCATATATATGTGTTAGTATACTGTAATGGTCTTTATCTTTCTGGCTTACTTCACTCTGTATAATGGGCTCCAGTTTCATCCATCTCATTAGAACTGATTCAAATGAATTCTTTTTAATGGCTGAGTAATATTCCATGGTGTATATGTACCACAGCTTCCTCATCCATTCATCTGCTGATGGGCATCTAGGTTGCTTCCATGTCCTGGCCATTATAAACAGTGCTGCGATGAACATTGGGGTGCACGTGTCTCTTTTAGATCTGGTTTCCTCGGCGTGTATGCCCAGGAGTGGGATTGCTGGGTCATATGGCAGTTCTATTTCCAGCTTTTTAAGAAATCTCCACACTGTTCTCCATAGTGGCTGTACTAGTTTGCATTCCCACCAACAGTGTAAGAGGGTTCCCTTTTCTCCACACCCTCTCCAGCATTTATTGCTTGTAGACTTTTGGATAGCAGCCAAACTGACTGGTGTGTAATGGTACCTCACTGTAGTTTTAATGTGCATTTCTCTGATAATGAGTGATGTTGAGCATCTTTGTGGACATTTAAGAATCCAATATTCAGTTCCCATTTTTATTCAGGAGTGTGTTGATTACTCTCCCAATCTTGACTCTCTGTTTTCTACCTCAGAACACCTCTATTTCCTCCTTTCCCCTTCTCTTGCCAATCCAATTCTGTGAATCTTTGTGGGTGTCTGGGCTACGGAGAACACTCTGGGAACAGAGAACCGCGTAGATCTGTCTCTCTCCTCTTGAGTCCCCCCTTTTCTCCTCCTGCTTATCTCTATCTTCCTCCTCCCTCTCCTCTTCTTCATGTAACTCTGTGAACCTCTCTGAGTGTCCCTCATGGGGGATAATCTTTTCACCATTAACCTAGAAGTTTTATTATCAGTGCTGTATAGTTGGAGAAGTCTTGAGACTACTGGAAGAATAAAACTGAAATCCAGAGGCAGGAGACTTAAGCCCAAAACCTGAGAACACCAGAAAACTCCTGACTACATGGAACATTAAGTAATAAGAGACCATCCAAAAGCCTCCATACCTACATTAAGATTCTTGGACTCCACTCCCAATGCTTTCTTCATTGCTTCATCCCACCCACCCCATCATAATAGAGAAACTGAGAAGTGTCATAAGAATCTAAAAGCTATGAACAATGCTCCCAGTCACTTCCATGTTCTGAGATCTACAGGTTACTGCTTTTTTGGTAAGCCAAGGAGAGTCACCATTACCAGATGAAAACTGATCAGTTTAGGTAGAGGCCACTTCCTGATCCCTGTGAGCTCTTGGAGGTAGAAGAAGCTTCCAAGATAGCTAAATATTAATTACAACTTCTACAAAACAAGGAATATGAAGTGGCTACCCCAGAAGGGACACCTTTGTCTGCAGTCAATTTTTATGCAGCCCCAAATTTTTCCTAACTTGGATTCTTTTCAAGTGTCCCGCTTCTAGGTAAGACATTTTAAAACCTTAAATTTCATTTATGTAAGTGGGTGGGTATTGGTGATGGACAGGTAAGCCTGGTGTGACCTAGTCCATGGGGTTGCAAAGAGTTAGACATGACTGAGTGACTGAACTGAACTGGGTGGGTGAGACTACTTTGTTGTGTTTGCTTGGCATTTGGATTACATGAATCACTTTCATGCCCTTAAAAAATTAAAGTGAAATTTTCAGTCCTCCTGGCCTACGAGTCTATGGAGCCATGTCATTTACTCTTTGTCTTTTACTGTCATTTACTCCATGTCATGTCAAAACTCTTTTCAGTTTTCCTTTTAGTGTTGTTTCCATGTCAGAATCTCCCCCTGGCCTCTAATTATGAAGAGAGAGAAATCTAAAGGCATCTATAAGATACAAATCAAGCCACCCAGTCATCTCAGGACAGAATCAACCTAGAAAGCTCTTCCCCAAATTTTCTAAGTTCTAGCTTATTTCACAAAACTCTTGGGCTTAGTCCCATGTTGTCCACTGCCAGGGGATGCTGCCTACAACAGACGCAGCAGAAGTTCAACACCTCATAGCCAGAACTTGCTGGGACCCGTTTCTCAGCTTTTTGACCTGAGACGGGGAGAGAGTGGTGCCAGCATGTTCCACGGAGGTGTGGGAGTGCAGTTACTAACGCCGCAGGAGCCAGCAGCAGACTCCAGCCGTAATGGCAGGTTTTGTGAAAGAGCCTGGAGGTGTCTGCTGCACCTCACACTAATTTTTTTTCTCTCATAAAGAAGTTGGTGTAAAGTCATTTAATCACTGAGTGTTAAGTGAACACCTAATTATGTTAGGCTGGTGAATTCTCGGCTCCCAGGGGCTAGTAGACTTTGTTTTTTATCCTTCTTTAGAGCACCCACTTTGCCTTTTTCTCCTCACTCTCAGCTATGTGTTTCTTTTAGGCTACTTTTTAAGAAAGCTATATTGAAGAAAATAATTATTCAATGCTAAGTCAAATAATGGGAATAGTCTTCAAAGTTTTCAAAAACTGTTTAAAAACTGAAAACTGTGATATAGTAGGTGAGTGAGAGTTCTGTAATATAAAGAATACAGATTTAAATTCCACCTTCACCATTTGCTAGCCGCTTACCTTGGGCAAATTACTCAAATTTTCTGAACCATAGTTTCTGGAAAATGAAGTTCTTATAAGAACTTTTATCTCCACCCACCTGGCCAGCAAGTTTGGAATTCCTGCAGGCTCATTTCTAAGCCTTCTAGTCTTATTTATGTTTTATTCCTTGGTGATCTCAATCATGCCTATGATTTTAATTGCTACTTTTATAAAGTCACCTCAGAAATGTCTGTCTTTGACACCTCTCTCTCTTCTGATCTGCTGATATGTCTTATGACCTCAGCCTCTTGGATGCCACCTCAGCCTCTCTCCTGTCCAACATGGGCTTCTTCAAGGATTCTCTATCACAAGATATGACTTCAGCATCCATGCCATTCCACAAGCCAAAACCTTTGGCATTATCCTTGACTGTTTCTTCTCCATGTCCCCAATATTCAATCAATCAGCAACTCTATCAAGTTTACCTCCTAGTAATTATTGAAATGTACAATTTTCCCATCTCCTTGAATGCCACACTATTACAAGCTACTATCATTTCTCACCTGTAGCATCATCCAAACTGACTTCCCTGTATACACCATTGCCAACTTTCTCCAATCCATTTTCCTCTTAACATCCAAAATAATCCTGAAAAACAAAAATGTAACTCTGTTACTGTCATCTACTAAAAACAGTTTCATGACTCTTCATTGCCTTCATGATGGAGGCCAAAATCCCCTCCAAGGCCCACAGATTTTTCTTGGGGGGGGGTAAATTAATTAATTTATTTTAATTGGACGCAAATTACTTTACAATATTGTAGTGGCTTTTGCCATACATTCACATGAATCAGCCATGGATTTACATGTGTCCCCTATCCTGAACTCCCTTCCCAACTCCCTCCCCGTCCTAACCCTCAGGGTCATCCCAGTTCACCAGCCCTGAGAGCCCTATCTCATGCATTGAACCTAGACTGGAGATCTATTTCACATATGGTAACATACATGTTTCAATGCTATTCTCTTAAATCATCCCACCCTTACCTTCTTCCACAGAGTCCAAAAGCCTGTTCTTTACATCTGTGTCTCTTTTTCTGTCTCGCATATAGGCTCATCGTTACCATCTTTCTAAATTCCATATATATGCATTAGTATACTATATTAGTGTCTATCTTTCTGGCTTACTTCACTCTGTATAATAGGCTCCAATTTCATCCACCTCAATAGAACTAATTCAAATGCATTCTTTTTAATAGCTGAGTAATATTTCATGGTGTATATGTGCAACAGCTTTCTTATCCATTCATCTACTGATAGACATCTAGGTTGCTTCTATGTCCTAGCTATCGTAAACAGTGCTGCGATGAACATTGGGGTATACATGTTTCTTTCAATTCTGGTTTCCTTGGTGTGTATGCCCAACAGTGGGATTGCTGGGTCATATGGCAGTTCTATTTCCATTTTTTTGTTCTCCACAGTGGCTGTACTAGTTTGCATTCCCACCAACAGTGTAAGAGGGTTCTCTTTTCTCCACACCATCTCCAGCATTTATTGCTTGTAGACTTTTTGATAGTGGTCATTCTGACCAGTGTGAGATGGTACCTCATTGTGGTTTTGATTTGCATTTCCCTGATAATGAGTGATGTTGAGCATCTTTTCATATGTTTGTTAGCCATCTGTATGTCTTCTTTGGAGAAATGTCTGTTTAGTTCTTTGGCCCATTTTTTGATTGGGTCATTTATTTTTCTGGTATTGAGTTGCATGAGTGGCTTGTATATTTTTGAGATCAATTCTTTATCAGTTGCTTCATTTGCTATTATTTTCTCCCATTCTGAAGGCTGTCTTTTCACCTTGCTTATAGTTTCCTTCACTGTGTAAAAGCTTTTAAGTTTCATTAGGTCCCATTTGTTTATTTTTGCTTTTATTTCCATTACTCTGGGAGGCGGGTCATAGAGGATATTGCTGTGATTTATGTCAGAGTGTTTTACCTTTGTTTTCCTCTAGGAGTTTTATAGTTTCTGGTCTTATGTTTAGATCTTTAATCCATTTTGAGTTTATTTTTGTGTATGGTGTTAGAAAGTATTCTAGTTTCATTTTTTTTTTTTACAAGTGGTTGACCAGTTTTCCCAGCACCACTTGTTAAAGAGATTATCTTTTCTCCATTGTATATTCTTGCAAGGCTCACAAATTCTGATCTCTGTTTATCTCTTGGGTTTTACTTGCCAATTTGCCCTTCATTACTCCATGAACTCTAGTTTCATTGGATTTTTTTAAAGTGGATCCTGTTTTTTCCTGCCACAGGGTTTTTGCACACACAATTTTCTTTGCCTCGAGCACTACTCCAACTCTCAATGCTACTGAATACAAACACACATCTTCTCATATTTACAGTTAGTTTCTACCCATCTCAGATGATAAGAGTTCCAACAGTATTTCCTCCAGAAAGCCCCCTGACCCAAGCTTTTCCATACATTTGTGTAGCTTGCACCATATACAAGAGCATCTGGTTGAGGGGCAAGTTATAAATGCAAGTAATCCACACTCCATTCTCTAATCCTTATATTCTGGCACAGAACCACATGTCCTAGTCATCTATATTTAATCCTTTCAAAGGTGTCGTGAGTGCTAGTCATCAGCATCTGTCCTACATCCTTTGTTGTTTAGTCACTAAGTGGTGTCTGACTCTTTGCAACCTCATGGACTGTAGCCTGCCAAGCTTCTTTGTCCATGGCATTTCCCAGGCAAGAATCCTGAAGTACGTTGCCATTTCCTTCTCCAGGGGATCTTCCCAATGCAGGGATCAAACCCACATCTCTCGCTTGGCAGGCAGATTCTTTACCACTGAGTCACCTGAGAAGCCCTCACACAACTAGGTCAAAGCCCTGTGTTTCTTAGAGACAAAGATGTAGAGAACAAATGTGTGGACACCAGGGTGGGGAGAAGTGGGGGTAGGATGAATTGGGAGATTGGGATTGACATGTTTATACTATTGTTATTATGCATAAAATAGATAACGAATGAGAACCTACTGTGTAGCTCAAGGAACTCTACTCAGTGTTCTGTGGTGAATTAAATGGGAAGGAAATCCTAAAAAGAATGGGTATATGTATATATACCTGATTGACTTTGCTGTGCAGTAGAAACTAACACAATGTCAAAAAGCAACTATACTCCAATAAAAACTAATTTTTTAAAAGTTCTATATTTCTTGCTACCATAATACCATTCGCAGTACTTCACACAATTCCAATTTTATATTTACTTGTATATGCATATGTGCATGCTCAAATGCTAAGTCATGTCCAACTCTTTGCAACCCCATGGACTGTAGCCCACCAGGTTCCTCTGTCCATTGGATACTGGAGAGGGTTGCCATTTCCTCCTCCAGAGGATCTTCCCAACCCAAGGATCAAACCCATGTCTCCTGTGTCTCCTGCCTGGGCTGGCAGATTCCTTACCCCTGAGCCACCTGGAAGCCCATTTACTTATATAAGGGTATGTTTTTAATGTCTGTTTTAGCTCCCAGGAACTATCTTTCATTTAGTCACCATTTTATCCATTGACTAATATAATCTTTGACATCTAGTAAGTGTTCAATAAATATGTGTGGAATGAATTAATGATGAGGGACAAGATTACCATGAGGGTAAAGTTTTGTTTGTGAAAGCAGCACATTTTTGCCTAAAACCAAGGAAATACTCAAATGAGTATTTGTTTGAAAATGAAACAAATATTAAATGACATGGCACTCAAATATTAAATGACTCAGTTGGGGGTCACAGTAATACAAAGTGGGCAGTGTGAGGTCAGGCCTTCAAGGTGATCACTCAGTATATGGAAAAGCTCTGGGAATATGTCCACAAGGGTCTTTGGAGCATGAACATGTTTATTTGGGACTTGAGACCCCTGTAATTTTTGTCCAGTATTATGTCCAAGACAACAAACTGGGAAAAGTGGGCTTCAGGGACTACCTGCTTGCTCTCTACCCTTAAAATATGGTCAGATAAAGCTAGTCATTTGATTGGTACCACTTAGAAAAATTAAACCAAAGGCAGGAGTCCAGTAAGACCTCAGTTGCCATCTCAGATAAAAATCATTATGATCATCATGACTTGAGTATATTGAGTACTTTTGTGACAGGCATTATGGTAAGTGTTCTACATGCATTATTCATTTCACCTACAACAATCCTATGATGTATTAAGTTGAGTTATATGAAGTTGTCAATATCTGACCCATTTGCCCCACCAAAATGGTAATTTTATATGTTTCAATCTAATAGATACATTACCTCCATTTTAAACATGAGTGTTTGGGCTGTGAGAGCTGGACCATAAAGAAGGCAGAAGCCTGAAGAATTGATGCTTTCAAACTATGGTGCTGCAGAAGACTCCTGAAAGTCCCTTAGACAGCAAGGAGATCACACCACTCAATCTTAAGGAAAATCAACCCTGAATACTCGTTGGAAGGACTGATGCTAAAGCTGAAACTCCGTATTTTGGTCATCTGATGTGAACAGCTGACTCATTGGAAAAGTCCCTGATGCTGGGGAAGATTGAGGGCAGAAGAAGAGGGCATCAGAGGATGAGATGGCTGGTTGGCATCACCAAATGGACATGCACTTGGGCAAACTCTGGGAGATGGTTGAGGGATGGGGAAGCCTGGCATGCTGCAGTCCATGGGGTCACAAAGAGTTGGACATGACTGGGCAACTGAATAACAGCAATCTGAAATTTCAAGAGCCAGGATTAGAATCCAGGTAAGCTTCTAGGACTATATGGTGAACAGTCCTGACTTGTCTCCTGAGGAGCAAGTCATAGACAGGAACTAGAAACCAAGAGTCATTATTATTCTATTTTCATCTTCATGGCTTCTCCATATTTATTGTTTCAGTTCCACCAACTGTGTCTTTGTGGTGATTCATGGTAAAACTCTATACAATAGAATGGACTGTGTGCATCTTTTTTCAGGAAGTCTTAAACCCTACTTCCTATCCAGGTGTGGACCTGGATAGAATTTCTGACAAGAACCAACACCCAGAGCATCTGCATCCATGCTCTTTCTACAACATCAGCTGCTGGGAAATACGAAGTCCTTCTTAGGTCTCTGCCTTGGCCAGGTCAGAACCTTATCACCAGCAACACAGAACTGGCAGGAACTTTACAGGTCCCATGCTCCAGGTATCTCTTTTTAAAAATGAGAAAGTTAATTAAACAAGCATTTACTGAGCATCTACTAGAAGCCAGGGGCTATGATAGCTCTCGGTGCCAAAGGGTGAACTAGAGAGATACAGCTCCCTGTGGAGTTTACAAATGGATTAGGGGAAGAGTGATCAAAGGCAAGGCTCTGCAGTACAATTATAACAGTGAAGATGGCCAGGTATGGAAATTTCCTGAGGAACTGACTTGAGTGGTATGAACAAACTAGGCTAACAGAAAGTAGCTGCTTAAGTGAAGTGGTCTGCTCAGGGTCACTTCATTAGCTGTATAATACAGCACAACTTACAAGCCTTTCTG
Source organism: Odocoileus virginianus (assembly GCF_023699985.2). Lineage (NCBI taxonomy): Eukaryota > Metazoa > Chordata > Mammalia > Artiodactyla > Cervidae > Odocoileus > Odocoileus virginianus. The sequence continues at coordinate 21,058,291 of NC_069684.1, read as the reverse complement.
CCTCAGCAGTAAACAGAATAATGTTTGTTAATTGATAGACTTGTGAGTGTAAATAGGCATGTATACATAAAACATTTAATGCACAATAGCTGCTTAATTAGTGTCTGTTTCCTTCCCACATTTTTCCTGGTCCGGAATATTTTCTGCTATATGATATTGTGTTTATTAGGACACAGAGCCCTTCAGGGTCAATAATTTCACTCTGTTTTGATATCTGTTTAACTTGTGGCAATGCTGCAGACTGGGCAGAATGATTGGAAAATTATGGCCTTTCTCATTACTGGGCCAGGAGCTTTATGTCACAGCCGGGGGCTGACTGCATTCTGTTTTTCATTATAGGCTTGTTCATGTTTTCACATGATCAAAACTAGTTATAACTAACTTACAAAGTAGAAAAACTCATATTTTTTCTGGCATGTCCACTTTGCCAGAGCACTTTAGAATTATATAATGGCGAGTTAGGCAGAGAGGTACTGCTTGGGGGGGGGGGCTTTTTATCACTAATATGCTAATTATCATTATGAATAATTTTATCATAACAAAAGCTATTGATACTTATATAATTATGATTCTTACATTATAAGATTGTTATTATATTAATAGTTATTAATGAATATGTCTTCCACACACCAGTCACTACTCTAGGATCATCACATCCTGATTTCCTATGGGATCTAACAGTATACTAGAGGTGATAGGGACCCTTTGAAGTTTATGGCAAAGTAGTGATATGACCACATTTTAGAATAGGAAGATCCTTGAGAGAATGAAGAGAACACTTTGGATACATGGAGGAGAGGTATGGAGATGAGGTAAGAGTCCAGGAGAGAAGATAAGAACCTATTTAGGGGCAAAATCACCAAGACTGGATGAATGAATGACAGGGAAAGGGGCTGGGTGGAAAGGCAGAGGAATGCTCCACAAACTAAGAAAGCAGAATTAATAAAGGCAGATTGATCCTAGAGAAGGTTGAGACTTGCAAGCTCAGTTTAGAAACTACTCAGTTTAAGGTGACATTTGCATAAGTGCAATAGTTTAAGCCCCATAACTGGGTGAAAGCCCCAGGAACAGTGGATAGAGTGAGAAAATGAGAGAACAGAGAATAAACCCCTGGGGAACAGCAATATTTGAAAAGCTAACAGAGAAAGAACTTGGAAAGGAGAGGGAGAAGTGGTGTAGGAAGACGTCAGAACAGTATTGTGGTGTTTATATATATATATATATAATTTTATATATTTAAAATTATATACATATCAGATATATCCATATATGCACTCTTTCTGCTTCTGCAAGAATGTAAGCTCTACGAGGGTATGAACTTTTCTATATCTCTAGCACTTAGGATAGTACTGGGCATCTATACATAATTATTGACTGAATAAAGGGATGAATATCTAATACAGCTATGAAAGTACATTCCAGAGTCTGAAACAAAAGAGAAAGAACTAAACAGAAACTAATGTCAGATAACTATCCTCTAGTAGGTATGTCTGTGACATTTCCTCTGTCCCCTAATGCACACAGTGTCAACATGAAACAAGTCTGGTTATTGTCCACAATAAGCAGGCACTTAAGTTGAGTAGACCTATTAAATAATTAGTGAATGAGTGAGTTTATGGACAAGTACTAGTGGTCTTTAAATGAAAACTCTAATTAGTTAATAAATCTGTATTACCTTGCCTGGAGGCACAGATGTTTCCTACCCCCCTCCCCATCACTGATCATTACCTCTACCATTATGTGTCTCTTTTCTCCATGACTCTCCCTGATTGGACCAGCCACTGGGGGCTTGGCTTAGCTGCTTGCTCACTTCCTCACTGAAAGAAATTTCTCATTTTACTGCTCGGGAATTTCCCACTCAGGAGCCTTCTCCCTCCTATACTAACATCTCTCCCCTTCAGAGTTTAAAGAAACTCAGAGATCTTAGCAAAGGACATAGACCTGTAATTAGGGCTACACCTGCTACATCCAAGTAACTGAGACTAGCTAGAGACTTAAGCCATCTGTTTAACATCAATTCAAACAGATTCTAACACCAACGTGTTATGGTAGTTTTTGCCTATTATATGTTCATTAGTCAGGAATTACCTATATGGGAATTGATATTACAATATCGGGGCTTCCTAGGTGGCTCACTGGTAAACAACTTGTCTGCCAATGCAGGAGACTCAGGAGATGTGGGTTTGATCCCTGGGTTAGAAAAATCCTCAGGAGTAGAAAATAGTGACCCACTCCAGTATTCTTGCCTGGAAAATCCCATGGACAGAGGAGCCTGATGTGCTGCAGTCCATGGGGTCACGAAGAGTCAGACACGACAGAACACACACATGCACACTACCTCATTGATTCTAATAAGACACCAAAAAGATGTGACAAATGTTATCAACCCATTTTCCAGTGCAGAAAGAAGTGGGTTCCTGAGAATCAAGTTGTAAGAGTAAGTCAGGCCTCCTGACACTTGACTTGTGGGTCTCTTCTTTATGGCCACTGTTGACTGAGGTCTCAAGTCCCAGTGGCGAAGAAAAGAAGAGCAAAGTCAATACCTTTGATTTCTTGGCAAGGTCTCTGCCTCTGTAGGCTTTCCCTCAAGCAAATCCCTGCAAGCAAAGTCTCACTGGACTACCCCACCAATTTGAAAAGTACCATATGCATGAGGATACATTAACTCAAAGATGAAACCAGCATAAGTGATGATCACACTACAGTCACAGACTGAAGAATATGTTCTTTTGTTAGACAAAAAGTCGATAGAGTTATGATTGACCTCATTCACAACAGTCAGCTAGCCCTATGTGATTACTCCCATGATAATAAAGAAAATATAGAAATCAGATACAATGTTTTGATATCTCCCCAAATTGGAGAATTAAGATGCTTTATGTATATTTTCCCTGTATACAGAGAAAAGAATTAGGATAGTTTACTCAACTAGCATGTATTAAATACAAACAAGTAAGCGGCATTAAAGTAAACTGTGTGAAAGAGAAGGAATACCGGGAAGGTATGATTTTCTTTTGACAGCATTTCTGAGAGCAGGCAGAGAAACAAGAAATGCCATCAAAATCCCTTGTGGAAGGAGCAAACTATTACAGTATAAGATGCATCAATAAGAAAGGATGAGATGTAAAAAATTGATTCATTTTACAATTATTTCCTGGGCTCCTATAACATCCCCAAATCTGTGAAGCACAGAACAAAGGTACTACCATTGAAAGATCTTAAAAATTAGCAGAGAAGATAGGATATACACATTAAAACTAAATAAAAATATGTGCAGTATCATATTATTTGTTGAGTGGGTGGTAAAGCAGTTTGTGTGACTTTTAACAAAGGAGGAGGAGGAAGTCACTCTGGATTGGTGAAGTTGTAGAAAGCCCAATGGAGGCGGCAGGTATGGTCCAGGTATCAGACAAACCGTAAAAGTTTTAAATGTGAAGAGGAAACTCATTCCAGGCAAAGGTGACCATACAAATAAACTCATGTAGATAAGAAAGCAGATGGCAGGTGGGTTATACAATAATGCTTGCTACTATAATTAATGTGCAGCAAACTCAGCAGCTAAACAAAATTAAAGTTTTCTCCTTTTTCGTATAGAGTCAAACTCAGAGGTTCCCAGTGAGTTGAGGGAGCTTCTGTCTAGTTATTTGAGGACCTGACTCTTCATCTTGTGGTTCTGTTCTTAGGTGTGTAGAGTTCTCTCCCTTTAGCTGATGGGTGGGAAAGAGGAGTGAGGAGGACTGATTGAACATGGAAAATTTTAACAGAGCAGAAGCAGGTGTGACAGATACACCTCACTTTCACCAGCATCCCTTTGGTTAGAACTCAGTCCAAACATCACACCTAACTTCAAGGGAGGAAATGTGATGTGTCCAGGAGGACACGGCAGTGACTGTGACAAACACAAAGCAGTCTCTGCCACAGTGTGTTTGGAAGAAAGTACACCTAATTGGCTATGGTTTTTCCAGTGGTCATGCATGGATGTCAGAGATGGACTATAAAGAAAGCTGAGCGCAGAGGAATTGATGCTTTGAACTGTTGGAGAAGACTCTTGAGGGTCCCTTGGACTGCAAGGAGACCCAACCAGTCCATCCTAAAGGAAATCAGTCCTGAATGTTCATTGGAAGGACTGATGTTGAACCTGAAATTCCAATACTTTGGCCACTTGATTTGAAGAACTGACTCATTTGAAAGAGACCCTGATGCTGGGAAAGATTGAAGGCGGGAGGAGAAGGGGATGACAGAGGATGAGATGGTTGGATGGCATCACCGACTCAATGGACATGAGTTTGAGTAAACTCCAGGAGTTGGTGATGGACAGGGAGGCCTGGCATGCTGCAATCCATGAGGTCGCAAAGAGTCAGACACGACTGAGCGACTGAACTGAACTGAACACCTAATTGGCTGGTGCAGAGGAGGCTAGAGAAATAGATGAAATTAAAGATGGAAAAGTGTAAGACACAAGATTGCTCTCAAGCAGCTTAGAGAGGAAGAACAGGCTCACATAAAAGGTTTGAAAAAAAATGAGCTTGATTCTCCTCGGGGTGATGCATAAAATAGACGGGAAGGGGATTTATGGTGTTGAGAGGATGCTCAGAGTGGCATGATTGGGGAAGGTTTTGAGGAAGATGTAGAAACAATGCTGGGCCTTTATGGATAGAATCAGAGGGGATTCAGAGAGAAAGTACCAAGTGGAAATCTCAGATGGGACAGGTATAAAGGAGAGAGAGTAAGCATTAGTACACATGAAGAAGGTAGAAAAAGAATATGAACAAGGGCAGCAAGATAATTATAAAGAGGCGGAGGCTGGGGTGGGGGAGAGATAGAAATTTTTAAAAATGGCATTTATCAATGAGAGTCCTTATGGCATTGGGAACAGTTCTTTATTTATAGGACTGCCATACATCACAGGACTTTTTTCACCTCTAAACCCCACCCATCAAGTGCTCGTCCTGTGCCTAAGTGATAGTAAATTCCCCCATCCTTCCAAACCTCCCTCCTGGAGGTAGGGATAGAGCAGTAGTGCCTCTATTAAAGGGATTTGCCAGAGAATAAAAAGAGATGAGGTCAGAAAAGTGGTCAGGAAGCCTTTGGTCTCTGGTCCTGATGTGAGGCTATGGAGGTTAAGGGAGAGAAAATAGCCAACAGGAAGCTACTGAGGGCCTTAAATTGAGACTGTGCTGAAAATAGTGTTCAAATCTGTTACCTCTAGGCTGGATGTCCAAGATGGTGGCACCACTAATTGGAAACTGTGCTTCAAATTCAACTTGAGGCATAACTCACAAAGGACTTATACCCAAATCAAGTCGATTAATCCAAATGTCACATATGGGCATTCAAATATTAAACAATAAATTCCCGAAAATTCAGGATGCTCCTAAATTAAGACCACTAAATCAGTCTCCGACCTCCTGAGGCTAGAATGGTATGTAGATGGAACTTCCCCTAATGAAAGAAATCAATCTGGCAAGAAACCAGAGAAGTTAAAGTAATTTGAAAGTGTCTATATTTCCTATCCACCCAGCCTTATTTCGTGAATGTTTCCACTTCTTAGAGAGCCACTGCAGTTATCTCAGACATGTCAGGTCCTTCAGTACAGATATATCTTGTCCTGATTCCAAAATCACTGAAAATGGTTCTCTCCCAAATAATGGGATTGCTGATTTGCCAAGCTACACTTCTGTAACTATACCCTCTGCTCCTTGAATGGCCCTTAAAATAAGAGTTTTTAGCTGAAGAGCATGCTGAGTGAAACAAAACTAATCTCATTGGCTAGGAATGCCTGCTGCCCCCACGATCACAGAGCCTGGTCTGGCCCTCACAGCACTGACGTGGGACAATCAGGGAGGTCGGTCAGATGTACCTGCAGTCCTGATGGGAAATGCCACTCAGAAATGCCTCACCTGCAAGAGAAACATCTCAAAAAGGATGTTTGAAAATAACCATGATGAAACCCACAGACAGCACACTTAGAAGGTTTTAAAGAGGCAAAACACAGGTTCATACAAAAACAAAAACAATTCTAAGGGAATCTCATAAAATGAAGCAGATGATAATTTTCCCAAACTACCTGAATTCTTTTAAAATCACTGGCAACTTTTCTGCCATGATATTCCTGAAACTAAATATCATGTAGAAGTACAGGTTTCCTCTCATGAAAATTCATACACCCCAAGGAGGGTTCTGATGTAATTACTGGAACAAAGTAAATGACGTCAATGGATTATTTTCCTCCTTTTTTTTTTTTTTTTTTTGGCAAGGAAGAGCGCTCATGGAAGGAAGGGGGTTTTGATTGAGGAAGACTCAGATAGGTAACTGACACATGCACAACTTTGAGGTTTAGGGTGTTAGGAAGGTTTGCTCTTTAGGAAAAGAGAAAAGTAGGTTTTAGGAGAGAGATGGAGAAAGGATAAGTAGCTCGTCATCCACAAATAATTAAATAATCGAAGGGAATTATTTTCACTTTAAGACAAGGAATAACTACCATTCTTTCAACTCACAAATATTTCTGAAATGTTTACTTGGCACCAGGAAGTGCCAGGTACAAAGTATCCAACAGTAAGCAACACAAAGAAACAAAGAAAAAACTGCTGTCATTTGAAAACAGAAGAAGGGATTTCATCAAATGGGAAAATCAGCAGCTTCTTTGGAGAGTAGGGGAAGTTGGAGAGCAACACAAAGGCTGGTGTGTGAGAAGGAATAAATGCTTTTGGGGACAGATACAGCAGGGGTGAGAGTAAGGAAGCTAAGGTCAGATGGCTGCGACCTTCTCAATAAGGTTGGAGATATTGGCTGAAAGTGGTTTGAAAAGGAAGAGAACAGAGAAGGTGTGGAATACGGGAAATGTGTTCTTTACCTTGATAAGTCCACTAGTGGCATGTGGTATTATATGCAGCCTGATTTCAATGAAATGATGAACAAACATTTGATAAAATGCTGATGATCAGTCTGATACATTCACTTTCTTAAATCTTCTATGATATTACAACACTGCCAATTGCTCTTTTTGGTTTTAGTAGCCTGTGTGCTTTTTGATCTTGTAAGAGATCATCTAGGAATCTCTTTAGAATCAATTAATCAGTCATCAGTATTAAGAAATGGCTATTGGACACCTAAGGAATTACCCTTTTTTTTTTTTTTTTTTTATTTGAGGAATTACACTTCAAAGGTCAATAGCAACTTTACGGGAAAATTCAGACCTGTTCACTCCACTCTGACTATATGGACAGACTTATTTGCTTTTCATCAAATATTTTGAATACTCCCAGCTCAGGGAGTTTGCAATTGTTTCCTCTAAAAATCTTCCCAGAGAGACATACAACTTACTCTTTTACCTCCTCTTCCATCAATTTTTTTCTTCAAATGTTACCATTTCAGCAACACCAGGCCTGAAATCTCTTTTAAAATTGCAACCTCACAGCATTCCCATCCTTCTTCCCCTCCTCTATTTTTCCACAGCACTTACTACCTACGACACACTATATAATTTACTTTTAAAATTATATATATATCTCCATCTCCAGCCAAGAATGAAAGCTCTGTGAATGTGTATATATATTTTTGTTTTCTTTATTTTTACTTCTCTATTTCAGTGCCTGATGTGGAATAAATTATTTGCTGGGTGAATGAATGAAAATTATGGTTCATTCTATCTCTGAAAAAGTGAGTCTAATAAAGAAACTTCTTGAAGAACTTCCAGCCTCTGAGTTTTTGGTAATCGGTTCTAGAGTGGGATTATAAACAATATAGTTAATAAATATCTAATGTCATACCTATATTGAGAAATCTCATCAATTGAACCAAAGGTGGCCTAGAAAGAAGGCAGGAAGAGGGGAGGAGGAGACACGGTGAAAGAGAAATGGAGAGACAAAACCACTGAGAAGTGAATGTGCAATGAGAAAGACAGTACATGGTTAAAAGCAAGAGAAGACTAAACATGTGAGGAAGTGACAAAAGGGCTGTCCTCTGCCATTTTCTCACCTTTCATGTCACTGAGTGGGGGAAGAGGGCATGCCACATCTGGGCTGGAAGCTTCCACTTGCCAGTTCCTCTTGCCATCTTCATTGTGGGAGGCAGTGTCTGTTCTGATAGTTATGCTTTCAATGAACTTGGCAAGATCAGGTGAATTAATTACCCTTTGAGCCAACTGCTCACAGGAGACTGCTCAGAGAATTAAATTCGTTTGAGAGTGCATTATTTACAGACAACATGCTCCTCTGAAGGGACTGTTAGGATGCTTAAGAGTTGTTTTTATTAGGTCTTGTATTCAAGACTTTGAATTTTAGCTGTGTGCTTTCTAAATAGGAGCAAAGCTTCAAATTACATCAAACAAGATTTCATATACAAATACTAGCTTTTTATCCAATGTAGTGCATTTAGTACATAAAGCAAGGTTAACTTTTACTTTCCTGGAGACTTTAAAACTCCCTCGGCCCCCATTATGTTCCAACAAAACATAAATTGTAAAATCTATAGTTGTTTTACTGTATATAGCCCTTCCACGTCACCTTCAAAAAGGAAATCTTTTCTGTAGTTTCTGTAGAGCTTTTTCCTTTGATGACTTTGCATCAAGGCAGATTTTAAATCAGACAAGTCTTATCAAGTTTGTTTAATCAGTACTGCAGTTGACACCACTGTTTGGTACCACACCAATTCTTGAAGCAGAGTATAGCTCTCCACTTTACTTTGGAGGGTTATGTGTAAGCTTTATGTAGTGTTAAGAAAAGAGTTTTAGGGTTTTACAGTTCAAAATTTGAATCCAATCTTATAATTCACTATAACCTTGAATATACTCACCCCTAGAATGGATAATCTATATCACATAACATTAGGAGTATTAAAATCCATAAAGTGCCTAGTATGGCCTGTCACACATGTGGGTTTCAATGGGAAGTAATTTCATCACACCTCTCCCTTCTCATCCTGTATGACATTTTTGTCTTACTCAAAGCTGCCATAGATACTGGGTTCTACAAATCCCTGCTTCTTTTCAAATGCAACATGATCTTGTTCAAAGTACATGAATGTAACTGGAAAGCTGACTTGGTATAGTTCTATGAAAATGTTCTCATCAGACAGTGAGTCACTGAAGCTATAGTTTAGGAAAAAACTCCCACCTAGCAAGAGACAATCCCTGTTTTGCTTTCCTTTTTAAGTAAATATAACCTTGTAAATTTGGCCTTATAAATATAAGGTTGTAAGGTTGGCCAAACATTTTGTTTGTTTTTTTCTGTAACATCTTATGGAAAAATCTGAATGAACTTTTTTGTCAACCAAATACCATATGATCCAGCAACCCCACTCTTAAGCATATATTCAGAAAAGATGAGGGCTTCCCATGTGGTTCAGTGGTGAAAGAACGCACCCGCAAAGGCAGGAGTCACAGGAGACCTGGTTTCGATTTCTGGTTCTAGAAGAACCCCTGGAGGAGGGCATGGCAACACACTCCAGTATTCTTGCCTGGAGAATCCCATGGACAGAGGAGCCTGGTGGGCCACAGTCCTTAGGGTTACAAAGAGTCAGACACAACAGAGCATGCACCCATACCAGAAAAGATGAAAACTCTAATTCAAATAGATGCATGCAGCCCAATGTCCACAGCAGCACTATTTACAATAGCCAAGACACAGAAGCATCCTAAATGCCCATCAACCGATGAATGAATAAAGAAAATGTGGTACCTATATGCAATGGAATATAACTCAGCCATCAAAAAGAACGAAGTAAGGCGATTTGAAGCCACATAGATGGGTCTACAGATTTTCGTACTAAGTGCAGTAAGTCAGATATAGAAAGACAAACGTTGTGTGATATCTCTTACAGATAGAATCTAAGAAAATGAATGGTACAAATAAGCTTATTTACAAAACAAGAATAGACTCACAGACACAGAAAGCAAATTTATGGTTACCAAAGGGCAAAGAGGGTAGGCGAGGGATAAATTAGGAGCTTGGGATTAGTAAACACATACTACTATATAGAAAATAGACAAACAGAAAGTGTCAACTGTATAGTACAGGGAAGTAAATTCTATGTTTTCTATTTTTGGGGATAACCTGTAATAGAAAAGAATCTGAAAAAGAGTAGATGGATGGGTATAGGTAACTAAGTTACTTTGCTGTACACATTAAACTAACAAAACATAGTAAGTCAAAACTACTTCAATTAAAAAAAATAAACTACAATCATCTCTTCAGTTGAAGAGGACATCCTTATTTAACCCAACTATTAAGTTTTATCTAATTATTTCTATTTATAGTTTTTCAGTTCAGATCAGTCACTCAGTCATGTCAGACTCTTTGCAACCCCATGGACTGCAGCACACAAGGCCTCTCTGTATATCACCGGCTCCCAGAGTTGACTCAAACTCATGTCCATCGAGTCGGTGATGCCATCCAACCATCTCATCCTTGGTCATTCTCTTCTCCTCCTGCTTTCAATCTTTCCCAGCATCAGGGTCTTTTCAAATGAGTCAGTTCTTCGCATTAGGTGGCCAAAGTATCAGAGTTTCAACTTCAACATTAGCCCTTCCAATGAATATTCAGGACTGATTTCCTCTAGGATGGACTGGTTGAATCTCCTTGCAGCCCAAGGGACTCTCAAGAGTTTTCTCCAACACCACAGTTCAAAAGCATCAATTCTTCAGCGCTCAGCTTTCTTTATAGTCCAACTCTCACATCCGTACATGACTATTGGAAAAACCATAGCCTTGACCTTTTAATAATTCCTTTTAGAAACTGCTTAGACTTTTTGTAGCATCTTGTTCTTGTATATTTTTAATTTTTCCTGTCATGTATTTAATCATTTCAGACATACCTCTCAGATTGTTCAATAATCTGAAACTCTTAACAACCCAATTCCCTGATGTTTGTAGCATCTGCTGACTCCTGTATATGGTAGAATGCTTCCCTGTATTATTTAACTTATTTAATCTTTAATAGACTTTTATCTGTGAAAAATAAGTGCAGCCAAGGTTGAGGCCTTATTTCTGAAGAATGGTTTTATATTTGTTTCTGTCACTCAAAATATCAGCAGCATGGGACTGAATTTTATATTAATTTCTTAATTTGGCATCTCTCAGGACAAGAATCTAGTATAAATTCTAAACACTACCCTTGTGATTCATAGACCTGGCTTAAAATAAATCAGGAATGACTTTTTTTTCTATTCAGGAGCCCGGCTAAGACATAAAAATGTCCTTGCCATCTTCCTGTGATCCTTCGGAGGTTGTTTTTAAAATGCACATTTTCACTCGAAGCTATAGCATCTTAATGCTTCTGACTTACACATGTACAAGTATGTTAAAAGAGGTACTGTTAGTTCCAGGTGTTTGCCTGTAAATCCAAGGCTTCATGCTTTATACCAACATGAATACAGACAGTTAAAACATGGGCTTTCAAATTAGGCCTAGTTAGAGTAACTAGGATTGAATATACCATCTCATCCTATACAACTATCCATGAACTTGGGTGAACTCTGGGAGATGGTGAGGGGCAGGAAGGCCTGGGGTGCTGCAGTCCATGGGGTTGCAAAGAGCTGGACACGACTTAGCAACTGAACAACAGCCTATACAACTATGAAACTTAACAAAATACATGAGACTACTGTTTATAGGTACAAATAATAGGTAGAGCAGAACTGTGAGAGCAGGGAAATGCTTTCACTGAGACTGTGTTCACAACTGCTTTGCTGGGGAACCATGGTGCAGTTTCTAAAAGGTACAGTCAGAGCAAAGCGAAAGGCTTACTACTGAGGAGGCTGAGATCAGAGTTTATGGTAGTTGAGGTAGCTGGAATTTGTAGACCATATCATAAAAGAGGAAAACCTACACAGATATTGGGACCACGAGATCTGCAGGGAGGTTCCCCTTCAGTTTCTAGTTAAGGGCTGGGCTGAGTTTGCACAAGGTAAAGCTCTATGAAGCCTATAAGAGAGTGGCTTCAACAGGGAAAAAGTTGAATGAAGAAACCAAAGGTCACGTAGTGCTGGGAGATGTTGAAGTGCCAGCCCAGCCAGGGTGGAGAGACCTCAGTCAGCACCTCTTTATTAATTTGACTCCAAAAGGAGTACATGTTAAAAGAAAGAACCAAGCCCCAGAGCAGGAGTCAAAATATTTTCTGTAAAGAATTAGATAGTAAATATTTTAGGGATTGCAGACCACATATAGTCATCTTTCTCCCTCCTCTCCCATCTTTTCCACCTTATCTTCCTGTTCTTTAAAAAAAAAAAAAACACCATTTTTAACTATGGGTCATACAAAAACTATTTGAAGGTCAGATTAAACCCATGAGTCAGAGTTTTCACTCTTGGCCAAGATTTAGGACCATGACCCAAAAGATAGAAAAATTAGAAAGAGTTTTACCCTAGGAATACATAAAACAAAGTCTGAAAGTTTCAGGGAGGAGAGTCAGCAGCTAACCATCTGCTAGAACAAAATTAACAAACACTGTATAAAGGAAGACAAGGTAAAGCAAACTGTCCTCTACATATTATCTAAAATGCCTACCTTAGCAACATTTTTCATTCAATTTCTATTTCCAATAATGGCAGAATACTCACACATAAAAATTTTAAAAAGTGGATAAAATATTTTTTTTAAAACTATTTGAAGGCCATGAAAAGAGGTTGCTATTGGCTGACTTGTGTCCTTCCCAAAAAAGATCATTTGATGTGCTCATCCCCAGTATCTCAGAATGTAACGTTAAGTGAAAAGAAGGTGTTTACAGAGGTAGCCACGTTAAAGTAAGTTTAACAGAGTGGGTCTTAATCCAATAAATCCAATAGGACAGCTGTCCTTCTGAAAAGGAGAAACCTGGATGCAGACATCAAGGAAGAACGCCGCATGAAGACAATCGCAGAGTTTGCGTGGTGCACCTCTAAGCCAATCAATGACAATGATTTCCAGCAGACCACACTGGAACAGATTTTCTCTCACATCCCTCAGAAGCAAGCAACTCTTCTCACACATTGACCTCAAACTTCTAGTCTTTAGGACTATGAAATAACTTTCAATTGTTTGAGCCATGTAATTAGTGGTACTTTGTTACACCAACTCTAGAAAACTCATATAGCAACCAAGAATAGGCAGAAAATTTAGAGAGAGAGACCCTTGAAAGAGCAAGGTCCACAAGGTTAGATTTATATAAATGTGGGCTTTTCCCTGGTATGCATGGTATGGAGTGGAAGAAAGTTGTAGCCTTACTGACTTGAGGAAGCAAATGGGACTGGTAAAGCAGCTACAGGGACACAATAAAAATGATGTGAAGAGCGGGGCCACAGGGGGTTGGGATGCACCCCTGTATCTGAACACACATTCTGCCCAGTGCTTAGCTGACAACTGAAATACACATTCATGCGGAAACTTAGGGGGGCTGATGAAGACAGAACTTGAAAGGTATGACAGAAGAGTTCAGCTACTGACCACCACAGTGAAGATATTGTTTGGAGTTTAAATCCAGCCTGATTAACTTTCTAGAACAAAAATCAACACTCAACAGAAGAAAAAGCAGAATTCAATTCTCTAAAACTTATCAGCGTTCCGTTTAGAAAAAAAAAAAAAACTAGACTTCTCAAAAAAATCAGAGAAATGTGCCTAAAGTCAAGAGAGGAAGCATTCAATAGAAATCGATACCCCAAAGAATCAAATGGTAGAAACAGTAATAAAAATTTTAAATTAGCTACTTATTTTATTGAAATATAGCTGGTATACAATGTTGTACCAATGTCTGCCATACAGCATAGTGACTCAGATTTATACATGTATACATTTTTAAAAAATATTCTTTTCCATTGTGCTTTATCCTAGGACACTGGTTATAGTTCCCTGTGCTATATACTAGGACCTTTTTGTTCATCCATTTGAAATGTAATAGTTTGCATCTACCAACTCCAAATTCCCACTCCATCACTCTCCCTCCCCTTCTCCCCTTTCACAAGTCTGATCTTAATGTCCATGAGTCTAAATCAGATACTTTAAATATGTTCAGGATGTATAAGAATTTGTGATAAGTATCAATAATCATAGGAGGAATGTCAGCAAAAAATGGAAACCATAAAAAATTAAAAAACCAGAATTAAAATGTGCAATCACTGAAATGAAAAAATTTAATGGAAAATCTTACAAGAATATTTGACAGAAAGGAAAACAGTTAATTTGAAGATAAATCAATGTAAATCTAGTAGGAAGAACAGAAAGAAAATAATCGATATAGAGACAGTGTGACACATAGGAAAATACTAATCTGCTTAATACTCATCATTAGAATCTCAGGAAGGAAATAAATATAAATTGGAAAGAAGATGTATTTGAAAAATAATAGCTAACATCTCTGAAGTTTAAGGGAAAATATCAAAATGACAGAATCAAGAATCTTCACCAATGCCAATAAACACAAACAGAATCTCATCTAGGCATATTATAATCAAACCAGTGAAGACAAAAGACAAGCATAAAAATCTTAAAATCAGACTAAGGGAAAATGACACATAATATGTGGGAAAACAGTAAGATATACTATAGCGAGTTTCATATTAGAAAGAATAAAGGTCAGATAAAAATCTTACACTGCTGGAAAAAAAAATTGTCATCCCAGAACCTTAAACCCAGTGAAAATGTTCTTTAAATATGTGACACAATATTCAAAGAAAAAAAAAGGGGGGACAAATCACATCCAGCAAAACTATACTGGAGAAAATGCTAAAAGAGTTTCCTCTGAATGAAGGGAAATGACAGTAGATGAAGAGACACGAGGACCATCAAAAATGTAAATAGAAGGATTTTATTTTTCCCTTTACTCAGTATTTTATTTTTTATTGAAATAAATTTTACAGAACATAGCATTCATGATTTAGCCATTTCAGAGTATAAATGTAGGTGGTTTTACTGTATTCTCAATGTTAAGCAAGCATCATCATTGTACATTTGCAGAATTATTTTCATCACACCAAAAAGAAACCCTGTACTTATTATTAATATGTAGCCATTCCTATTCCTTCTTTATACTATTCTGTGGCATCCACTAATCTTCTGTTTCTATGGCTTGCCTGTTCAGGACATTTCATATAAATGGAACCATATAATAGGTACACTTTTGTGTTTGAATTATTATACTTAGTGTAACATTTTCAAAATTCATCCATGTTGCAACATGTACTAGTACCTCATTTTTTGTATAAATAAATAATATGCCATTTTACAACTATGTATTTATCCATTGATCAACCAACAGATATGTTTGGGTGGTGCCACACTTTCACTATTGTGAAAAATACTGCTGTGAATATTCACGTACAAATTTTTATGTAAACATATGTTTTCAATTATCTTGGGTGTATACAAAGTTCTTTGTGCACTTGAGAGGAATATGAACTCTGCTTCTTCTAGGTGAAATGTTCTATATGTGTTTGTTAGGTGTAGTTGGCTTATGGTACAGTTCAATTTCCTTGCTGCCTTTCCGTCAAGTTGTCCTACCAGTTATTGAATCTGGAGTAGTGCATTCTCCAATCATTATCTTTAAACTGTGTCTCACTTCAATTCTGTTAGCTCTTGCCTCACATATTTGTAACTTTGCTAGGTGAATGTATGTTTATAATTGCTAAATATTCTTGATGAGTTTACCCTATTATCATTATGTAATGTGCTTCTTTCTCAAATTTTCTGTAAGGCTAGTTTGTATAACATTAGTATATCCACTCCAGCTCTCCTTTGAATGTCATTTTATGAAAATCACTTTTCTGAGTGAGTCTCTTGTATAGCACACAGTTGTATCATACTTTTAAAAGATCCATTTCACTTATCTTTGCTGTTTAATTAGAGATTAATCCATTTATATTTCACATAATTACCAATAAAAAAGTACTTTCTTTGGCCATTTTGTTATTTCTTTCCTACATATCTTATCAGTTTTTCTCCTCAATTTTTCCATTATTGTCTTTAGTGTTAAATAGTGTTTTTAGTGTATCATTTTAATTCCCTTTCCATTTCTTTTACTACATAGTTTTGAGCTAATATTTTAGTGGATGCCCTGATAATTATAACTAATAAAAATTTACAACAATATTAGTTGGTGATGCTATCCAACCATCTCATCCTCTGTCATCCCCTTCTTCTTCTGCCTTCAGTCTTTCATAGTATCAGGGTCTTTTCAATTGAGTTAGTTCTTTGCATCAGGTGGCCAAAGTATTGGAGTTTCAGATTCAGCATCAGTCCTTCCAATGAATATTCAGGACTGATTTATTTTAGAATGGACTGGTTGGATTTCCTTGCTGTCCAAAGGACTCTCAAGAGTCTTCTCCAGGTGGGAGGGGGGATCGGGATGGGGAATACATGTAAATCCATGGCTGATTCATGTCAATGTATGACAAAAACCACTACAATATTATAAAGTAATTAGCCTCCAACGAATAAAAATAAAATACATAAGAAACCTAAAAAAAAAAAAGTCTTCTCCAATACCACAGTTCAAAAGAATCAAATCTTCAGTGCTTAGCTTGCTTTCTAGTCCAACTCACACCCATAGCTTTGACTAGACAGACGTTTGTTGGCAAAGTAATGTCTCTTCTTTTTAATAAGCTGTCTAGTTTGGTCATAACTTTTCTTCAAGGAGAAAGCATCTTTTAATTTCATAGCTGCAGTCACCATCTGGAGTGATTTTGGAGAATAAAAAAGTAAAGTCTTCACTGTTTCCACTGTTCCCCCATCTAATTGCCATGAAGTGATGGGCCAGATGCCATGACCTTAGTTTTCTGAATGTTGAGTTTCAAGCCAACTTTTTCACTCTCCTCTTTCACTTTCATCAAGACGGTCTTTACGTCTTCTTCACTTTCTCCCAAAAGGGTGGTGTCATCTGCATATCTGAGGTTATTGATATTCTCCCAGCAATCTTGATTCCAGCTGTGCTTCATCCAGTCCAGCATTTCACATGATGTACTCTGCATACAAGTTAAAGAAGCAGGGTGACAAAAAAAGCCTTGATGTACTCCTTTCCCGATTTGGAACCAGTCCGTTGTTCCATGTGCAGTTCTAACTGTTGCTTCCTGACCTGCATACAGATTGCTCAGGAGGCAGGTCAAGTGGTCTGGTATTCCCATCTCTTTAAGAATTTTCCAGAGTTTGTTGTGATCTACACAGTCAAAGGCTTTGGCATAGTCAATAAAGCAGATGTTTCTCTGGAACTCTCTTGCTTTTTTGATGATCCAATGCATGTTGGCAATTTGATCTCTGGTTCTTCTGCCTCTTCTCATTACAGCTTGAACATCTGGATGTTCATGGTTCACATACTGTTGAAGCCTGGCTTGGAGAATTTTGAGCATCACTCTGCAAGCGTGTGAGATGAGGGCATTTTTGCAGTAGTTTGAGCATTCTTTGGCATTGCCTTTGTTTGGGATTGGAGTGAAAACTGATCTTTTTCAGTCCTGCGGCCACTGCGGAGATTTCCAAATTTCCTGTTATATTGAGTGCAATGCTTTTATAGCATCATCTTTTAGTATTTGAAATAGCTCAACTGGAATTCCTTCACCTCCACTAGCTTTGTTTGTAGTGATACTTCCAAAGGTTCACTTGACTTCACATTCCAGGGTATCTGGCTCTAGGTGACTGATCACACCATCATGATTATCTGGGTCGTGAAGATCTTTTTTGTACAGTTTTTCTGTGTATTCTTGCCACCTCTTCTTAATATCTTCTGCTTCTGTTAGGTCCATAACATTTCTGTCCTTTACTGAGCCCATCTTTGCATGAAATGTTCCCTTGGTATCTCTAATTTTCTTGATGAGATCTCTAGTCTTTCCCAGTCTATTGTTTTCCTCTATTTCTTTGCATTGATCACTGAGGAAGGCTTTCTTATCTCTCCTTGCTATTCTTTGGAACTCTGCATTCAAATGGGAATATCTTTCCTTTTCTCCTTTGCTTTTCACTTCTCCTCTTTTCATAGCTATTTGTAAGGCCTCCTCAGACAACCATTTTGCCTTTTTGCATTTCTTTTTCTTGGGGATGGTCTTAATCCCTGCCTCCTGTACAATGTCATGAACCTCCATCCATAGTTCTTCAGGCACTCTGTCTATCAGATCTAATCCCTTGAATTTATTCGTCACATCCACTGTATAGTCATAAGGTCATACCTGAATGGTCTAGCGGTTTCCCCCACTTTCTTCCATTTAAGTCTGAATGTGGCAATAAGGAATTCATGATCTGAGCCACAGTCAGCTCCCAGGCTTGTTTTTGCTGACTGTATAGAACTTCTCTACCTTTAGTTGCAAAGAATACAGTCAATCTGATTTTGGTATTGACTATCTGGTGATGTCCATGTGTAAAGTCCTCTTGCATTGCTGGAAAAGGGTTTTGCTATGACCAGTGCATTTGCTTGGCAAAACTCTATTAGCCTTTGCCCGGCTTCATTCCGTACTCCAAGGCCAAATTTGCCTGTTACTCCAGGTATTTCTTGACTTCCTACTTTTGCATTCCAGTCCCCTATAATGAAAGGGACATGTTTTCTGGGTGTTAGTTCTAGAAGATCTTATCGGTCTTCATAGAACCGTTCAACTTCAGCTTCTTCAGCATTACAGGTCAGGGCATAGACTTGGATTACCATGATATTGAATAGTTTGCTTTGGAAATGAATAGAGGAGATTGCATCCAAGTTCTGCATTTTGGACTCTCTTGTTGACTATGATGGCTACTTCATTTCTTCTAAGGGAACCTTGCCCAGAGTAGTAGATATAAAGGTCATCTGAGTTAAATTCACCCATTCCAGTCCATTTTAGTTCGCTGATTCCTAAAACATTGATTTCACTCTAGCCATCTCCTGTGTGACCACTTTCAATTTACCTTGACTCATGGACCTAACATTCCAGGTTCCTATGCAATATTGCTCTTTACAGCATCAGACTTTACTTCCAACACCAGTGACATCCACAATGGGGTGTTGTTTTTCTTTGTTACCATCTCTTCATTCTTTCTGGAGTTATTTCTCTACTGATCTCCAGTAGCATATTGGGCACATATCAACCTGGGGAATTCATCTTTCTCTGTCCTATATTTAATCCCTTATCCTTTCCATAAGAGGGCAGACAAACTGAAAACCACAATCACAGAAAACTAACCAACCTGATCACATGGACCACAGCTTTGTCTAATTCAATGAAACTATAAGCCATGCCATGTAGGGCCACCCAAGATGAATGGGTCATGGTGGAGAGTTCTGACAAAATGTGGCCCACTGGAGAAGGGAATGGCAATCCACTTCAGTATTCTTGTCTTAAGAACTCCATGAACATTTCACTTTCAATATTATACAAAAATTTTCCTCCTACATGTCTGCCCCACTTCATATTATTGTAAAAAATTATATCTACACATTGTGCAACTGTCAACATAGATTTTCATTATTATTCAGCTGTCTTTTAAATAAAGAGAAAACATGAACAAAAATACATTAAACAACTTTTACATTTTCAGGTGTAGTTACCATTTTTTGTTGTTTAGTCACTAATTTGTGTCTGAATCTTTTGTGACCCTATGGACTGTGGCCTACCAGGATCCTCTGTCCATGGGATTTCCCAGGTAAGAATACTGGAGTGGGTTGCCATTTCCTTCTCCAGGGGATCTTCCCAATGCAGGGACTGAACCCACATCTCCTGAGTTGGAGATGGATTCTTTACCACTGAACTACCAGGGAAGCCCATATAGTTATCATTATTGGTTGTTTTTATTTGTGTGTGTGTGTGTGTGTATGTGTATTCAAGTTGCTATATGTTAGTGATGAGCTCTCCTTGTGTTTGTTTATCTTAGGATGTCTTAATGCCTCTTATTTTCAAAAGATAGTTTTTCCAGATGGAATTCTTAACTGTTAGGGATTTTTTCTTTTGCACTTTGAACACATTAACCACTGCCTTCTAGCCTCCATGGTTTCTGATGAGAAAACAATTGTAATCTTATCGGCAATTCTTTATTATGATGAGTTGCTTCTCTCTTGCTGCTTTCAGCATTCTCTCTGTCTTTCAACAGGGTGATTATAATATGTATTGATGTGGATCTATTTTTGTTTATTTTACTTGGCGTTCACTGAGTCTGTTGGATTTAAGCTCTAGATTTTTCATCAATGCCTCGATGATTTCAGCCATTTTTCATATTTTCTGTCTTCCTTTTCTCTCTCCTCTCCCATTAGGCCTCCCATTAGGCCTATGTTAGTATGCTATATAATATCCTATAAGTCACTGGGGCTCCAATCATGTTTCTTTGTTTTTTTCTATTCCTCAGACTGGATAACCTCAATTAACCTGTCTTCAAGTTCATTGATTCTTCCTTTTGCTACTAAAATGTGCTGTTGAGTCCTCTCAGTGAATTTTTCATTTCAGTTCAGTTCAGTCACTCAGTTGTGTCCAATTCTTTGCAACCCCATGAACAGCAGCACGCCAGGCCTCCCTGTTCATCACCAACTCCTGGAGTTCACCCAAACTCATGTCCATCGAATTGGTGATGCCATCCAACCATTTCATCCTCTGTTGTCACCTTATCCTCCTGCTCTCAATCTTTCCCAGCATCAGGGTCTTTTCCAATGAGCCAGCTCTTTGCATCAGGTGGCCAAAGTATTGGAGTTTCAGCTTCAACATCAGTCCTATCAATGAACACCCAGGACTGATCTCCTTTAGGATGGACTGGTTGGATCTCCTCACAGTCCAAGGGACTCCTAAGAGTCTTCTCCAACACCACAGTTCAAAAGCATCAATTCTTTGGTGCTCAGCTTTCTTCACAGTCCAACTCTCACATCCATACATGACCACTGGAAAAAGCATAGCCTTGACTAGGTGGACCTTTGCTGACAAAGTAATGTCTCTGCTTTTTAATATGCTGTCTAGGTTGGTCATAACTTTCCTTCCAAGGAGTAAGCGTCTTTTAATTTCATGGCTGCAATCACCATCTGCAGTGATTTTGGAACCCAGAAAAATAAAGTCAGCCACTGTTTCCTCATCCATTTGCCATGAAGTGATGGGACCGGATGCCATGATCTTAGTTTTCTGAATGTTGAGCTTTAAGCCCACTTTTTCACTCTCCTCTTTCACTTTCATCAAGAGGCTCTTTAGTTCTTCACTTTCTGCCATAAGGGTGGTGCTACCTCTGCATATCTGAGGTTATTGATATTTCTGCGGCATATCTTGATTCCAGTTTGTGCTTCTTCCAGCCCAGCGTTTCTCATGATGTACTCATTTCAGTTATTGTATGTTTCAATACCAGAGTTTCTATTTGGCTCTTTTTCACATCACTATCTCTTTACTGATGGATCATTCTCATTGTTTCCTTTTATTCTTTACATATGATTTCCTTTAGTTTTTTCACTATATTTAAAATAGCTCATTTAAAGTCTTTGTCTAGTATTTCAATGTCTCTATTGCCTCAGAGACAGTTTGCAGTGATGGCTTTTGTTGTGCACGGGTTACACTTTCTCTTTCTGTATGCCCTGTAATTGTTGGAAATGTGTTTAATATGATACAGCAAATACGAAAATCAGATTCTCCCACAACTCCTAATTTTACCATCTCTGTTTGTTGTTATTAGTTGTTGGTTGCTTGTTTAGTGACTTTTCTAAATTTTTTAAAGTCTGTATCCTTCATGTGTGGCCACTGAAATCTCTGTTCCATCAGATTAGTAGCCAGATAGTGATTAGACAGAAGTTTCCTCAAATGTGTGAAACCTGAAAAAACCTCCTAGTCTTACAGATGGACTCTATGAATGTGTTAGAACATAACTTTGACACTCAACCACATAGCTTACATGTCTTCTTTAACCTTTACTTCCTGCTTATAAAGTATTCAGAAGATCAGAGCTAAAGGTTTAGGACCTTCTCAGGTTTTTCTTGAGTATATGCACAATCCCCGACTATGTTTACTGAGAGTGCCTAGAACTATGACAGATCAGTAACAATAAGAATACATTGTCCCCATATCTTAGTTTCTAAATATTATCATCCTCACTATGAACCAAAAACCTCTCAGAGAAATGATGACTCCAGGTCTACTTCAGGGAAAGTACAAAAAAAGCCCAGAGTGTCTAACTGTGCCAGAGACTAAGAAAATACTCAAAGAAGCATGGAGACATATCCAAAAATAACACAAGCAGATAGAGGAATTTTCCACTGACCAAATCTGGGATAATTACATGATTAGAGAAGGAATGCTACATGGGTAAAATGAACCTGAGCTGAGTAACTTCAATCATGGATAAAGTTTGACTAGAAACAGGAAGATGAAGAGCATTTTGGAGGCAGGGATGACAAAATAAGAAGCCAAGGACAAATAATGGCATTAATAAATATTTCTGTGGTTTTGAATTTTTTCTTTAAAGTCTGGAATAATTTGAGTATAAAAATACTGATAATAATGTATTATAATCCATTAATAAAATTAAAAATTTGAGTGCCATCATAAAAAAAATTTTACCATAAAAAAGTTTTTCCTTATAATAAAATCAAACTAATAAATATGGGAAGGTTAATGGAGTTAGAAAATCATTATTAGATACTAAAACTGGTAGGTAAAAGTACATTTTAAAAATATTTTAGCAAAGTTACTTATTAATTACAAAGGAGAAGTTCTTTTAAATTATAGAAATGTAGAAAACACCATTTTATCCAACTTATCAAAGCTAACACAGCCAATTTAGGAGCATAATGACATTATGCACCCTACCTAATAAGATTCACTGAGGAGAACACACTATCACTTCGGTTGTTTTCTTGCCAAAAATGCATATCCTGAATCTAATCATGAGGAAACATCAGACAAATCAAAATTGAGGTACATTCTACAAAGCAGATGGCTTAAAGTCTTCAAAAATATCAAGGTCAAAAAGTGCAAGAGTCTAAAGAACTGCTCCAAATTAGACACTAAAGAGATATGAAACTAAATGTAATGCAGGATCCTGGATATGATCCTGGACAAGGAGCAATCAATTGGTATTCAGGAAATTTTAAGGACAGTTAATAAAAAGAAAAAAATGACCTATTATATTAATATCAAATTTTCTGTTTTTTATAACTTTGCTTGTGTAAAAGAATGGCATTGTTCTTAGTATATGTACACTGACATGTTTAAGTATAAAAAAAATGATGTCTTTACCTTATTCAAAAATTTTTTCCAGGAGAAAACACATACAGTGAGAGGGAGAGCAAGCAAATGGATAAATACAAATGCTTCATGGAAATTAGTAAAAGGTATATGGGAATACTTTACAATATTTTAAAAACTATTCTATATATTTGAAACTACATCAAAATATGCTTCCATTTGAGCCAATATGGAATAATAGAGACTGAATTCACCCTCTTACCTTATACATCTAAAAAATGGACAATATATATAAACTAATGGATATCAAATAGTAGAAGAAAATGATCATGAGGAAAGCAAAAACAATGAGGGGAGGACTATAATTTTTCTACCTTTTTGTCAGGAGAGAGCTTCCAAGATGCAGGACAAGGGAGGGGGAACTAAGACTAAACCCAGTAACTTCCCTCAGTTGAGGAGATCTAGATGTGATACCAGGAAAGCCAATGTGTTGTTCATTGTCCAGTCACTAAATCTCGTCTGACTCTTTGCAATCCCATGGACAGCAGCACATAGTGCAAAGTGAAGGCTTCCCAGTCCTTTACTGTCTCCCAGAGTTTGCTCAAACTCATGTCCTTTGAGTTGGTGATGCCATCCAGCCATCTCATTCTCTGCCAGCCCCTTTCCCTCCTGCCCTCAATTTTTCCCAACATCAGGGTCTTTTCCAATGAGTCAGCTCTTCACATCAGGTGGCCAAAGTTTTGGAGCTTCAGCATCAGTCCTTCCAATGAACATTCAGGGTTGATTTCCCTTAGGGTTGACAGGTTTGATCTCCTTGCTGTCCAAGGGACTCTCAAGAGTCTTCTCCAGTACCACAGTCTGAAAGTATCAATTCTTCGTCAATGAAGCATTAAGCTTTCTTTATGGTCCAACTCTAATATTCCCTACATGACTACTGGTTTTTCCAGTAGTCCATAGCTTTGACTATATGGACCTTTGTTGGCGAAGTGATGTCTCTGCTTTTCACATTGGCAATGTAATGAAAAGGACAAATCTTCACTGAAAGAGAACTACAAAGGGTCTGCCTCAGTCTTTAGCTAAGTAGTAATCAGAGTATGTATGTAAAGAAATTATCAAAAGCTGGGGAAAGAAACACTCAAAAGGAATAGAGGGGAAACTTCTCAGAGCTCACACAAGGCCACAAGTAATTCATTGTCCCAACACCAGTGTAGGAAAACCTCATAATTCACAAGAGTATTTGCTGTAGCAATGGGGGAAAAAATCATCCCTAAGTAACAGTTTCTTTAGTGCCACAAAAAAAAAAAAACCTCTTATAATTGCTTCAAAAAGATCAAATGGATTTAACATAACTTAATTATGCCCTAGAACACAGTTCAAGAATATATAGAGAAATATGAAAACATACAGAATTCCGGCTTCCCTGGTGGCTCAGATGGTAAAGAGTCTTGCAATGATGGAGAGACACAAGTTCAATCCCTGGGTCACAAAGATCCCTTGGAGAAGGAAATGGCAACCCACTCCAGTATTGTTACCTGGAAAATTCCATGGAAGGAGGAGTCTGATAGGCTACAGTCCATGGGGTTGCAAAGAGTCAGGCACGACCGAGTGACTAACACTTTCACATCACTTTCACACAGAATTTCAACTAGGTAAAATGCAAAATCACTGTCATCTAGTCATAAATTATGAGACATGTAAAGAAGCTAAAAAATAAAGCCCAAACTGAGGAGACAAATCAGTCAATGAAAATACATGCATAAATAACATGAATGATAGAATTGGTAAACAAGGATATTAACAGAAACTATGACAATTCTCCAGTTGTTCAAGTAGGTAGAAGATCATGAATGTTAAACAGAGGAAAGAAATATATTAAAAAGATCCAAACTGTTCCTCCAGAGATAAAACTGTAATGTGAGATCAATGTGTGTACATAGCTGCATTTAAAGTGGATAACCAACAAGGTCCTCCTACTGCATAGCATAGGGAACTCTGCTCAATGTTATCTGGCAGCTGGGATGGGAAGGGGGTTTAGGGGAGAATGAATACATGTATATGTATGACTCAGTCATTTTGCTGTCCACCTGAAACTATCGCAACATTGTTAATCAGCTATATGCCAATATAAAATTAAAAGTTTGAAAAAAACCTTCAAAATGAGAGATGAAAAGTATACTGGATGAGATTAATTCACTTTAACCAGGGGATTTTTTTTACAAAAAATAATGCCTGTGGCCAGTGATTTTTCTTTTGGCTGGCCAAATATTAATTCTGTTATTTCACTAACACTTAGTGGGTTGTATTAAATTCAGTAGTTAAAACTGATACACCTGTAAAGTCTTCTGATTTTTGTAAAATGCTATTTTAAATCTACTCTTATGTAGAAGCACTAGAACATTCGCCAGCACTATGAGTTTCATTCTACACCTTCCATATCAGAATCAATCACGAAAGTTTTTTTTGTCCTTTTGTTCATCTAATATTCACATCATCTGAATCAGAACTATGCTCTGAAGAACTACCATCTTCTGATACACTAATATATATGTCACTTGGACAATCAGAAGTATCTGCATAAAATTGAACAAAAAATTCTTCACTCAAAATGTTTGCAAGGCATCATTTTCAAAAATTTTGCATTTATAATATATACAAGGTTAGAACAAAAACCTAATGGAGCAAAATGTAAATGATAACAACAACCATAAGTTGTATAATGAAGCCTTGATCAATTTTAAGCTCTAACAACTTTGCACAGTGAGGTTAATTGTATCACTCTCTAAAAATATACTGACACATCTCTAGTCAATAACCTTTGGGTAACAAAAGATGTATTAATACACGTTTGGTCAATAATGTGCTAAAAGCAAATTAAATTCTACAAAAAATTGATTACTAAACTTGAAAACATAGGAACAGAAACTAATCAAAAGTAAGCATAGAAAAAAACACAAGATAAAGCAAAACTGAGCAACAATGACATTCAACCTTCTGATTTACATGTAATTTCAGTCCCTGAAGAAGAGGGTGGTGCAAGTGGTAAAGAACCTGCCTGCAATGCAGGAGACATAAGACACATGGGGTTCAACCCTTGGGTCAGGAAGATCTCTTGGAGGAGGGCATGGCAACCCACTCCAGTATTCCTGCCTGGAGAAATCCCATGGACAGAGAAGCCTGGAGGCTACAGTCCATGGGGTCACAAAGAGTGGGATATGACTGAGCAACTTAGCATGCACACAGGAAGAAGAGATGACACAGATATGGGAAGAAACAGTTGAAAAAAATAGCCAAATTTTTAAATCAATTTTTAAAAATTATTTTAGGGAAAAATGATCATTATAAATGACAAATTCATATGCATTACACCTCTGATATTTCTGGCTTTCTTTTTTTAAGGAAAAGGATAGCCAAACAAAAAGAATTAGAATTATTAACAATTCAGTGGCAGTCTGATATTAAATAAAAAAACCAAAACTTTCTAATAACAGCAGCAATCTATTAGGAAAATTAAGAGTTTGTTTCTTTCAACATAAAACACTTAAAGAAAAACTTAATGAGAAACTAACAAAACTCTATCAAGAAAACCAACTATACTGTTTTCAAATGAAACTTAAAAAAATCTTGTAATAATCTATAATGGAATATAACCTGCAGAAAATAAAAATTAACAAAATCAGTATTCTGTACACCTGAAACGAAGTATTGTAAACCAACTGTACATCAAAAAGAAAGAAAAAGAATGAGAAAGTAAGGAAGGAAGCAAAGAAGGAAGGAGGGAGGGAGTGAGGGAAGAAAGGAGGAAGAAAAAAATTGGAAGGCTGCAAATGTGACTGTCTACACACAAGTTCAGGGCAACTTTTCCCATTAATTGAATATTTTTTAGGTTTCTTTCATTTTTTATAATCACTGTAAACTAACAGAAGCACAAAGTCAAATAAAACCCAAACTTGATAATATAAAAACAACTTCATAACAGCATGGATGTCATGGAAGGCATCACTGACTCAACGGACATGAATCTTAGCAAACTCCAGGAGATGGTGAAGGACAGGGAAGCCTGGCATGCTGCAGTCCATGGGGTCACAAGAGTCAGACACAACTCAGCAACTGAACAACTGAAATTGTTTAAAATCAGTTCAGTTCAGTCGCTCAGTCGTGTCCGACTCTGCGACCCCATGAACTGCAGCCACCAGGCCTGCCTGTCCATCACCAACTCCCGGAGTCCACCCAAACCCATGTCCATCAAGTCGATGATGCCATCCAACCATCTCATTCTCTGTCGTTCCCTTCTCCTCCTGCCTTCAATCTTTCCCAGCATCAGGGTCTTTTCCAATGAGTCAGCTTTTCGCATCAGGTGGCCAAAGTATTGGAGTTTCAGCTTCAACATCAGTCCTATCAATGAACACCCAGGACTGATCTCTTTTAGGATGGACTGGTTGGATCTCCTCACAGTCCAAGGGACTCTCAAGAGTCTTCTCCAACACCACAGTTCAAAAGCATCAATTCTTTGGCGCTCAGCTTTCTTTATAGTCCAACTCTCACATCCATACATGACCACTGGAAAAACCATAGATTTGACTAGATGGACCTTTGTTGGCAAGGTAATATCTCTGCTTTCCAGTATGCTGTCTAGGTTGGTCATAACTTTACTTCCAAGGAACAAGTGTCTTTTAATTTAATGGCTGAAATCACCATCTGCAGTGATTTTGGAGCCCAGAAAAATAGTCAGCCACTGTTTCCTCATCCATTTGCCATGAAGTGATGGGACTGGATGCCATGATCTTAGTTTTCTGAATGTTGAGCTTTAAGCCCACTTTTCCACTCTCTTCTTTCACTTTCATCAAGAGGCTCTTTAGTTCTTCTTCACTTTCTGCCATAAGGGTGGTGTCACGTCTGCGTATCTGAGGTTATTGATATTTCTCCCGGCAATCTTGATTCCAGCTTGTGCTTCTTCTACCCCAGTGTTTCTCATGATGTACTCTGCATATAATTTAAATAAGCAGGGTGACAATATACAGTCTTGATGTACTCCTTTTCCTATTTGGAACCAGTCTGTTGTTCCATGTCCAGTTCTAACTGTTGCTTCCTGACCTGCATACAGGTTTCTCAAGAGGCAGGTCAGGTGGTATGGTATGCCCATCTCTTTCAGAATTTTCCACAGTTTATTGTGATCCACACCGTCAAAGGCTTTGGCATAGTCAATAAAGCCGAAATAGATGTTTTTCTGGAACTCTCTTGCTTTTTTGATGATCCAGTGGATGTTGGCAATTTGATCTCTGGTTCCTCTGTCTTTCCTAAAACCAGTTTGAACATCTGGAAGTTCTCGGTTCACGTACTGCTAAAGCCTGGCTTGAAGAATTTTGAGTATTACTTTACTAGCGTGTGAGATGAGTGTAATTGTGCAGTAGTTTGCACATTCTTTAGCATTGCCTTTCTTTGGGATTGGAATGAAAACTGACCTTTACAGTCCTGTGTCCACTGCTGAGTTTTCTAAATTTGCTGGCATATTGAGTGCAGCACTTTCACAGCATCTTCTTTCAGGATTTGAAATAGCTCAACTGGAATTCCATCACCTCCACTAGCTTTGTTCATAGTGATGCTTTCTAAGGCCCACTTGACTTCACATTCTAGGATCTCTGGCTCTAGGTGACTGATCACACCATCGTGATTATCTGGGTCATGAAGATCTTTTTTGTACAGTTTTTCTGTGTATTCTTGCCACCTCTTCTTAATATCTTCTGCTTCTGTTAGGTCCATACCATTTCTGTCCTTTATTGAGCCCATCTTTGCATGAAATATTCCCTTGATATCTCTAATTTTCTTGAAGAGATCTCTAGTCTTTCCCATTCTATTGTTTTCCTCTATTTCGTTGCATTGTTTACTGAGAAAGGCTTTCTTATCTCTCCTTACTCTTCTTTGGAACTCTGCATTCAAATGGGTATATCTTTCCTTTTTTCCTTCACTTTTCACTTCCCATCTTTTCACAGCTATTTGTAAGGCCTCCTCAGACTGCCATTTTGCTTTTATGCATTTCTTTTTCTTGGGGATGGTCTTGCTTCCTGTCTCCTGTACAATGTCATGAACCTCCGTCCATAGTTCATCAGGCACTCTGTCTATCAGATCTAGTCCCTTAAATCTATTTCTCACTCCCACTGTATAGTCATAAGGGATTTGATTTAGGTCATACCTGAATGGTCTAGTGGTTTTCTCTACTTTCTTCAGTTTAAGTCTGAATTTGGCAATAAGGAGTTCATGATCTGAGCCACAGTCAGTTCCCATTCTTGTTTTTGCTGACTATATAGAGCTTCTCCATCTTTGGCTGCAAAGAATATAATCAATCTGATTTCAGTGTCAACCATCTGGTGATGTCCATGTGTAGAGTCTTCTTTTGTGTTGTTGGAAGAGGGTGTTTGCTATGACCAGTGCGTTCTCTTGGCAGAACTCTATTAGCCTTTGCCCTGTTTCATTCTGTTTTCTAAGACCAAATTTGCCTGTTACTCCAGGTGTTTCTTGACTTGCAACTTTTGCATTCCAGTCCCCTATAATGAAAAGGACATCTTTTTTGGGTGTTATTTCTAGAAGATCTTGTAGGTTTTCATAGAACTGTTCAACTTCAGCTTCTTCAGCGTTACTGGTTGGGGCATAGACTTGGATAACCATGATATTGAATGGTTTGCCTTGGAAACAAACAGAGATCATTCTGCTGCTTTTGAGACTGCATCCAAGTACTGAATTTCAGACTCTTTTATTGACTATGATGGCTACTCCATTCCTTCTAAGGGATTCCTGCCCACAGTACCAGATATAATGGTCATCTGAGTTAAATTCACCCACTCCAGTCCATCTTAGTTCACTGATTCCTAGAATGTCAATGTTCACTCTTGGCATCTCCTGTTTGATCATTTCCAATTTGCCTTGATTGATGGACCTAACATTCCAAGTTCCTATGCAATATTTTCTTTGCAGCATCGAACCTTGCTTCTATCACCAGTCCCATTCACAACTGATCAGTAATAAACAGAAAATTAAAAATAGTAGAAAGAAAAAAAATACATATACAAGAATGACAACAGAGTTCTTGTCAGAGACAACACAAGAAAGAACAGTATTGTAACATTTTTAAAATATTGAAAGAAAAATCTTTCAACACAGAATTCTATTCCCAGTGAAAGCCTGTCAAACTGAAGGCAAAATAAAGATGTTTTAAGATATAGAAAAGCTGAAAGAATTCATTGCAAGCAGACCCGAATTACAGGAGCTGTTAATGATACCCCTCAAGTCAAAGAGAAAACAATATTCAGTTCCGTCAGTCAGAAGTGAAATAATATTACTTGAAGGTAGAATATGATTATTTTTAAATGTATACTACAAACTCTAAAGAAAATACTATGAAAGAAAAAATATAGTTTATAAACCAAAAAAGAAGTAAAATAAAATTATGAATTCTACTAAATTAATAAAAGAAAAGAGAAAAAGAAGTAAAAGTTACAAAGAATAGGTGGAACAAACTAACACATGGTGATAGAGTAGATTTAAACCTAATCATATTAATTTCCACTAAATATAAACTGTCTAAACACTATAATTATCAGTTTTGATAAAAGCAAGATCCAGTTATATGTTATCTATAAGAATTCCCCTTTAAATACATAAAACTAGGTTAAATGCAAAAGAAGTACAAATTTATACCAAAACATATATCAAAATTAAAAATCAGTAGACATGTAAATAATCAGCAAAACATGACTCTAATTTGGACACAAAGTTGTTAGTAGAAAGAAATGCTGAAACTTTGATACAGAGATCTTAAAACAGATATTAACATTATGCTCAGTGATACTATGAGGAAGATGGAGCTAATGTATGAACCAATGGAGAAATTTTAATGTAGAAATGAAAACTAAAATAACAACCAAAAGGAGGTCTAGACAGTATACTGGAACAGTAATATTATATTATATTATATTATATGAAATTCTAAAAATTTACTGAGTGGGCTGCATCTTCTACATAATGTAAAAAATTTAGTTGAAATCACAAAAAACTAAAACATAATAAACTCTAAAAAGTTACAAGTCACTCATAAGAGAGAAGGGACCTAGTATTGCTTGCATTTTTGTTGGAGCAGTAGCTGGAGGAGGAAGCTGCTGTAGAAAGCATACAATGAAAATAGCTGGACTTTGATTACTAAAGTTCAAGTGAGGTTTGGCATAGCAACTGATAATCTCTAGAAGCTTCAGACTCAATGGAAATCTGCCCCCACCCTCAACTTCTTTCTATGAGCTTTTCCTGAGCACTTTTGAGAAAGATTGGAGTCAGAGCAGGAGAGAAAAGGTCATCTTCTGCTGAAGACTCAAAACAGAGCAGAAGAACTAAAGGAAACTCCATGACAGCTCAAAACTTTTCACTAAATTTCAGGCAGTAACTTTCTACAACAGGGATGCCGAAGGAAAACTGAGAGAGAACCCTGGAGATACAGGCTCAGGGGGCCTGCTGAAGTCTGAAGAAATTGCAAGAGAATTAAAAGAAACTCCATTAGCATTTTGGGGCTTTGTCTGAGTATAGGGTGTGGCCTTTAGTTGCTAAGGCAAGGGCACAACCATCAAGTGACAATGCATTGAAAAAAAGAAAAAAAATCAGTATGGATCCTGCAGAAGTCTCAAGGTAGAACACAAAAACTAAGAGAAATGACACGTGCACTCCCAAGCGTCACACTGAGTACAAGGCAGTAGCCTCTGCACTCAAAGAGTGGGCAATAGGACCTAACAATGAACCACTGAGGCACATGAACATGGCCTATTAAAGTCTAATGGCATATAATAGAACAGTCACTAACCTCCATATTGAAAGCTTTGCTAAAGGAAAAGTCACTGCCTGCCCTCAAATAATCTAAAGTTTTGATGAACTGATCTAACAAAAACAAACAAAAAAGGCTAGATCAACACCAACTCCAAGCCAGAATCACTATACTTCCTGAAAGATCACTGACAGAAAAAATACTAATTTTTCAGTATTAATCTTACTTACTTTAGTCTACCATTATTTTAGATATGATATCCAACACATATAAAGTAAAAATTTCTGGCCCACTATGAAGAGAAGAAACAGTCAATGTAAACTGACACAGAGAAGACTCAGGTGGAGAAATATATGCATATATTTCTAACGCAAAAGGCAAAAAAAAAAAAAAAAAAAAAGTTAACTGATGGAGAATTTCATCAGAGATGACAACTATAAAAAAAAGAACCAGGGAGTTAAACTAAATCTCTCTCTCCTATTTAAAAAAAACCTCGTTGTAGTCGTCCCCTTAAATAAAGTCTACCTCACTGCTGTCTTTTAACACAAAATTAGTATGTGGATGTAAAACTTTTTTCAATAGGATTATCATTTTAAACAAAGTAAAATGTATTTGAAATGAAATAAAATGAAAACACCAGTAAGTGCTAACATGGGGCAACACACTGCACAAACTGAAGTTGAAATATAAAATAAAAATAATAACAATAAATGGTGCAAAGCATTTAAGACAAGGTAGGGAGGATACATTGAATCACCTAACACACACATGGCTGGAACCCTAGGAGGGAGAGGAAGACACAGAACAAAGAGTTTAACAGGCAGTGGCTCAGGTGGCTCGGACGGCAAGGAGTCCGCCCGCCGTGCAGAGGACCTGGGTTCAATCCCCGGGTCGGGAAGATCCCCTGGAGAAGGAGGCGGCAACCCACTCCAGCATTCTTGCCTGGAAAATCCCATGGACAGAGGGGCCTGGAAGGTACATTCCATGGGGTTGCGAAGAGTCGGACACAGCTGAGCGACTTTACCTTTGCTTAAGGACCAAGAACTCTCTAAGATTGAACAAGAACATCAACCTAAAGATCACAAAATCTCAGTAAAACTCACTGATTCAATAGATATGGAGAAAATGACACTTAGGTACATTATAGTCAAATTCTCAAAACCAAAGGTAAGGAAAAGGTCTTAAAAGCAAAGAAAAAATTACATAAAAGGGTATAACTTTATTAATATTGGCTAACTTCTCATTAAAAACAATGGGGCCAGGAGATATTATAATAGAAAAACAACCTTCAAGTGTTGAAAGAAAAACTCTTTCAATCTACAATTCTGTCTTCAGAGAAAATATCTTTCAAAAGTAGCAAAAATAGATGTTTTCAGATATTCAAATACTGAAAATTTTGTTTTCTCAAAGAAATTGACTTCTTAAAATTTCCAAAACTTTTACTCAGATGGAAGAAAATGATACCATAAATACCTGACTTTGAATGAAAAATGAAGGACACTAAAAAGAATAAGCTGTAAATACCAAAAAAAACCACAAAAAACTCCACTAAACAAATATACAGAAAGTGTAGGAGGATGGTAAACTGAAGCATATTGTTGTAAGACTTTCAAATTGATCATACAATAATATAATATACTTTAAAGTAGACTATAGTAAGTTTTAAAGATGTACAGAGCAACAACTTAAAAACAAAAACAACTAAAATGTCAATAGAGAAGAGAAAAATAGAACACTAAAAAATACTTGACTCACCAAAAAAAGTAAATAAAGATCAGAAGAACACTATATAAGATACATACAAAACAAACACTATAGTGGCATACTTAAATCCAAATATAAAAATATATATATTAACTATAAGTGGGTTCAACATGCTAATTTAAAAGCAAAGATTTTCATACATGATAACACTTTCAATATAAAGAAACAAATGGGTATATAGTAAAAAGAATAAAAAGAAAAGCAAACAATGCAAGTACTTAGCAAGAGAAAGCTATGCAAGTTTTTATTATGAGGAAATTACACTCAAATACTATTTCAAAAATATTAACAGGGAAATTTGAGAATGAGGAAAGGTTCAGTCCACCAAGAAGACAAAACAGTTTAAAATGTAGGTAACTAATAGCAAACCTACCAGATAGATGAAGAAAAACTAAAAATTAAAGAAATAAGCCCACAAAATTGAAAAATTTAACCCCCTTCTCTAGGCAATAAATAAGACAGCAATTAGTATGAATATTTGAATAACACAGGCACAACTTGGACAAATTAACATTTAGATAACCCTACACCCAATGTCAGTCCTGGGTGTTCATTGGAAGGACTGATGCCAAAGCTGAAACTGCAATACTCTGGCCACCTCATGGGAGGAGTTGACTCACTGGAAAAGACCCTGATGCTGGGAGGGATTGGGGGCGTGAGGAGAAGGAGACGACAGAGGATGCGATGGCTGGAGGGCATCACCGACTCAATGGACATGAGTTTGAGTAAACTCTGGGAGTTGGTGATGAACAGGGAGGCCTGGCGTGCTGCGATTCATGGGACAAAGAGTCGGACATGACTGAGCGACTGAACCGAACACTCAATATTGCTTTTTTTTTTTCCTTAACAGGACTTAGAACATTCACGAGAAATATCATGTAGTATTGGGATATAAAACAAATTTCAAAAAGTTTAAAATGATTGAAATCATATTCCCTGACCAAAAGGGAACTGCATTAGAATTCAAAAGAAAATGTAATTGGAAAATATCTAAGGACTTAAGTTTTAAAATTCTTTTCTAAGTAATTTATGGGCCAGTAGAGAAATCAAAATAAATTAGAAAATAGCCATTTACTGATTTTTTTAATTATTTAAAGCAGCAAATTAAAAATAAAAAGAAGTCAATTGATAAAGGGCATCTAAAAAATTATAGCTGATATCATTCTTAATGGTAACACATTAAATGCTAAAATTAACAATAAGACAAAAATGTCCTTTCTCACCATTAATATTCAACTTCAATGGCCAGTGCATTAAAGATAGAAAAAGAAATAGAAGAGGCATACAAAAGAACAAAGAATTTTTATTGTCTTATTTTTTTTTCAAGTGACATGATTACACATGAAAGAAATCAATCTTAAAAAGTGAATAGAAATAATAAGTGAATTTAGCAGTGTCACAAGATACAAAGTCTTTATCTGAAAACCAACTGTATTGATATATACTAAAAATGAACAATGGGAAAATAAATTTTGAAAAGTGATACCATTTACATAGCATCCAAAAATATAAAATGCTTAGGAAATACAAGATGGTGGAGTAGCAGGTGGATGTGGAGTACATCTCGCTCCATGTATACATCAGGAATACATCTTCAGATACAGAAGTGCATGCAGAACACCAGCTGAGAGCAGATAGGAGTGCCTGACCAGTGGAAAAGAATATATAGACCCATGCAAAACTTGGTAGGATGAAGGAACTAGGGAAAAACAGGAGTGTTAGTAGGACTGGACTTGCCCTCAGTGGGTGGGGGAAATGAAGAAAGGGTCTAATCCCCACATCGGGGCAATTGAGTCAGAGGAGAACCATTTAAGGCTGAAAGTGAAACGGTTGATCTGTGGCAGCTTAAATGGAATGAGAATCAGACAGTCCTTGCCACAGTCCACATACCCCAGACAGGGATGTAGATCCCCTGGAAGGTGCAGTGGCTGGGAGCTGGAGTTTAGGGATTGTGGAGCAATCCCAGGGGGAGGGCTGCTGTTGACTGCAGAGAGACAGATCAAGGGGTTGTGGGGGAGGAGACTGTGGTGGGAAATACCTGTGGAGGAAAGCCCAGCAGCCAGGGAAGAAAGGTGATACTGCTGAGTAATGGGTCGGGGCACAGCCATCACCATAGACTCTCTCTCCCCATATGCCAGCATTGGCAGCTGAACAATAGAGAGACTGGCCTATCAAAGGCTTGATGCTCTGATCTACAGAGTAGGACCCTAGTCAGGGGTGCCCCTCTCTGTGCCTGACATGCCAAACAACAGAGAAGGACCCCAGGCAAGGGAGCCCTCTAAGTGCCTGAACAGGCAGAGCTTGGAGAAAGACTGGCCAAAGAGGTTTTCTGGTCACCAGCTACAAGAGGCTAAAAAAAAGACTCTGATAGGGTCACAACTCCTGCAGCAGAGGCAGTCTGTGTCCCTGCACACTTGGCACCACCAGGGTCCCCGCAAGTCAAGCAGCTGCGCGACCTTCACGCTTGACTCTCACTGGGGCAGAGCTGCACAGGCACAAAAAGTCTTGCATCTATGCTCACAGGGTCACTTTGGTAGTGTCTGACTCTGCACTGTTTAGGCTCTGGCCCGCCAGACTTCTCTGTCAGGAAGGAGGATTTTCCAGGCAAGAATACTGGAGCATACTGGCCAATTCTGGTTGCCATTCCCTTCTAGTGCACTATATTTTCTGCTGCCCTAGCCACCAACTCCCCTGAGTACCTGGTGCTGCCAGAACCCCTGCGACCCAACAGCTGTACCACCTGCACACCTGGCCCACACTGGGGCAGATCCAAGTCCTCAAGGGCAACCTCAGTAGCAAATCCTAATGGAAGACCCACATGCAGAGGTGGAAATAAAACCATAATTGAAACCCAAGGTCAGTGTGACTAAGGAAGAAGACTGAAAACTTCCCACTAGCTGTACAAGCTACACACTAAATCCACACAATCAACTAGGCAGAGGGTATCTATGGAATATATAAAAGGTCACTGAGAGCTCCCACGAAAGAAAGCACACTAGTTCTAATAGTTGTGGGCACTGGAGGCAAGGACACACAGGAGTAGGACCAGATTAGAATCTGAGTTGCCCCCACAGGAGGTCCAAAGATCAGCACGGTGTTGGAGGGCATCCTAGGGCGGTGAGGTGGACCGTGACTGCCAGTGAGGGAAAGGACTCTGACAGCACTGACTCAGAAAAACATTTACTATTCTAATGTTTGACTTGTTCTGTAGATTTCCCCCCCACCCCTTTTTTCCTCCCTCTTTTGTAGTTGTCAATTTTATTGGCACTATGAAATCTAATTTAGCTTTTGAGGGTTTTTTTTTTCTATTTTTTTCTCAGTCACATTTTTTATTGTTGTTATAAACCTCCACCTGTCTGTTGGGCTTTGGGGGTTCTGGGGAGTTTTCTTTTTTTCTTGTCTTTTTAAAATGTTTTAAGCATATTATTATTATTTTCTTTTACATTTATTCCTTATTTTCTTTTCCTACTGTTCTTTTCCCAAACAATTAAGAAAATGGCAATAGGAACATATATATCAATAATTACATTAAATGTAAATGGATTAAATGCTCCAACCAAAAGACACAGACTAGTTGAATGGATACAAAAACAAGACCCATACACATGCTGTCTACAAGAAACCCACTTCAGACCTAAAGACACATATAGACTGAAAATGAGAGGATGGAAAAATATATTCCATGCAAATGGGAAACAAAAGAAAGCTAGAGTAGCAACCCTCATATCAAACAAAAAGAACAGCAGGAAAAGAAAAAGACAAAATGAACCTTAAGAATATTCCAAGCGATGAGGGAGGACACAACATAATGATCAAGGGATCAATCCAAGAGGAAGATATAATACTGTAAATATCTATGCAACCAACATAGAAGCACCTCAATCCATAAGAAAAACACTAACAGGCATAAAAGGAGAAATTGACAGTAATGCAAAAATAGTAGAAGACTATAGCACCCCACTCACACCAACGGACAGATCATCAAAACAAAAAATTAATAAGGAAACACAAGTCTTAAATGATATAGTAGACGAGATGGATCTCATTGATATCTTCAGGACATTCCATCCCAGTGCAGAAGAATATACCTCTTCTCAAGTGCATATGGAACATTCTCCAGGACAGACCACATCTTGGGTCACAATCAAACCTCAGTAAATTTAAGAAAATTGAAATTGTATCAAACATCTTCAACCACAACCCTATGAGATTAGATATAAATTGCAACAAAAAAACTGTAAGAAACACAAACACATGGAGATTAAACAACACATTTCTAAATAACCAACAGATTACTGAAGAAATCAAAAGGAAAATTAAAAAAATTCTAGAAACAAATAATAATGAAAACATGACAACTCAAAACCTATGGGGTGCAGCAAAAGCAGTTCTAAGAGGGAAGTTTATAGCAATACAATCCTACCTCAAGAAACAAGAAAAACATTGAACAGAAACCTAACTTTACACCTAAAACAACTGGAGAAAGAAGAACAAAAAAACCCCCAAAATTAGTAGAAGGAAAGAAATCATAACAATCTGAGAAGAAATAAATGAAAAAGAAATGAAAGAAACAATAATGAAGGTTAGTAAAAACTAAAAGCTGGTTCTTTGAGGAAATAAACAAACTTGACAAACCTTTGGCCAGACTCATCAAGAAAAAGAGAGAAGAATCAAATCAACAACATTAGAAATTAAAAAGAAGAGGGTACAGCAGACAATGCAGAAATGCAAAGGATTATTAGACTATTATGAACAAGTATATGGCAATAAAATGGGTAACCTGGAAGAATTGGACAGATTCTTAGAAATGTTCAATCTTCCAAGACTGAACCAGGAAGAAATAGAAATTATGAACAATCCAATTACAAGCACTGAAACTGAAGTTGTGATAAAAAAATCTCCCATAAAATAAAAGCCCAGGACCAGGTGGCTTCACAGGAGAATTCTACCAAACATTTAGAGAAGAGCTAATGCCTATCTTTCTAACTCTTTCAAAAAGTTGCAGAGGGAGGAACACTTCCAAACTCATTCTACGAAGCCACCATCACCCTGACACCAAAACCAGAGACAAGACAAAAAAAGGAAAACTACAGGCCAATATCACTGATGAACATAGATACAAAAATTCTCAACAAAATTTTACCAAACAGAATTCAGCAACACATCAAAAAGCTCATACATCATTATCAAGTTGGGTTTATTCCAGGAATGCAAGGATTCTTTAATATACATAGATCAATCAATGTGATACACCATAGGAAGAAATTGAAAAATAAAAACCATATGGTAATCTCAATTAATGCAGGAAAAGTCTTTGACAAAATTTAGCACCCATTTATGATTAAAACTCTTCAAAAAATGGGCGTAGAAGAAATCTACCTCAACATAGTAAAGGCCGTATATGATAAGCCTACAGCAAAGATTATTCTCAATGGTGAAAAACTGAAAGCATTCCCCACTAAGATCAGAAACAAGACAAGGATGTCCACATTCGCCACTATTATTCAATATAGTTCTGGAAGTCCTAGCTGCAGCAATCGGAGAAGAAAAAGAAATAAAAGGAATCCAGATTGGAAAAGAAGTAAAGCTCTCACTGTTTGCAGATGACATGATATTGTACATAGAAAACCCTAAAGATAGTATCAGAAAATTACTAGAGCTAATCAGTGAATATACTAAAGTTGAAGGATACAAAATCAATACACAGAAATCATGTACATTTCTATATACTAACAATGAAAAATAAGAAAGAGAAACTAAGGAATCAATCCCATTTACCACTGAAACAAAAAGAATTAAATATCTAGAAATAAACTTATCTAAGAAGACAAAAGAACTGTACACAGAAAATTACAAGACACTGATGGAAGAAATCAAAGACAACATAAACAGATGGAGAGATATTCCATGTTCCTAGGTAGGAAGAATCAATATTGTGAAAATGACTATACTACCAAATGCAATTTACAGATTCAATGCAATCTCTATCAAATTACCAATGTCATTTTTCACAGAACTAGAACAAAAAATTTCACAATTCATATGGAAACACAAAAGACCATGAATAGCCAAAGCAGTCTTGAGAAAGAGGAATGGACCTGGAGGAATCCACCTTCCTGACTTCAGATTATACTGCAAAGCTACAATCATCAAGACAGTATGGTCCTGCCACAGAAACAGAAACATAGACCAAGGGAACAAGATAGAAAGCCCAGAAATAAACCCATGGACCTAGGGGTACATTATTTTTTACAAAGGAGGCAAGAATATACAATGGGGCAAAGACAGCCTCTTCAATAAATGGTGCTGGGAAAACTGGACAGTGACAAGTAAAAGAATGAAAATAGAACACTTCCTAACACCATACACAAAGATAAACTCAAAATGGATTAAAGACCTAAATGTAAGACCAGAAACTATAAAACTCTTAGAGGAAAACATAGTCAGAACATTTGATGACATAAATCAAAGCAAGATCCACTATGACCCACCTCCTAGAATAACAGAAATAAAAACTAAAGTAAACAAGTGGAACTGGATTAAACTTAAAAGCTTTTGCACAGCAAAGGAAAGTATAAGCAAAGTGAAAAGACAACCCTTAGAATGGGAGAAAATAATAGCAAATGAAACAACTGACAAAGGATTAATTTCCAAAATATACAAGCAGCTCATACAACTCAATGCCAGAAGAACAAACAACACAATCAAAAAACGGGGAAAAGACCTAAACAGACACTTCTCTAAAGAATACATACAGATGGCTAACAAACACATGAAAGGATGCTCAACATCACTGATTATTAGAGAAATGCAAATCCAAACTGCAAAGAGATATCACCTCACACCAGTCAGAAGGGCCATCATCAAAAAGTCTACAATCAAAT
Organism: Odocoileus virginianus; assembly: GCF_023699985.2. Lineage (NCBI taxonomy): Eukaryota > Metazoa > Chordata > Mammalia > Artiodactyla > Cervidae > Odocoileus > Odocoileus virginianus. The sequence continues at coordinate 21,017,791 of NC_069684.1, read as the reverse complement.
AAATGTTGGAGAGGGTGTGGAGAAAAGGGAATGCTCTTGCAGTGTTGCTGCAAATGTAAATTGATACAGCCACTATGGAAGGTGGTATGGAGATTACTTAAAAAACTAGGAATAAAGCCACCATATGACCCAGCAATCCTACTCCTCAGCATATACCCTGAGGAAACCAAAATGGAAAAAGACACATGTATCCCATTGTTCACTGCAGCACTATTTACAATAGCTAGAACAAAGTAGCAATCTAAATGTCCATCAACAGATGAATGGATAAAGTAGTAGTGGTACATGTACACAATGAAGTATTACTCAGCCATAAAAAGGAATGCATTTGAGTCAGTTCTGATGAGGTGAATGAACCTAGAACCTATTATACAGAGTGAAGTGGGTCAGAAAGAAAAAGACAAATATATATTTTAATGCACATATATGGAATCTAGAAAAATGGTGCTGAAGAATTTATTTACAGGGCAGCAATGGTGAAACAGACATAGAAAATAGACTTACGGACACGGGGAGAGGGGAGGAGAAGGAGAGATGTTGGGAAGAGCAACGTGGAAACTTATATTACCATGTGTAAAATAGATAGCAAATGGGAATTTGCTGTATGGCTCAGAAAACTCAAACAGGCGCTCTATATCAACCTAGAGGTGTGCGATGGCGAGGGAGATGAGAAAGAGGTTCAACAGGGAGGGGATATATGCATACCTATGGCTGATTCATGTTGAAGTTTGACAGAAAACAACAAAATTCTGTAAAGCAATTATCCTTCAATAAAAAAATAAATTTAAAAAATGTTTAGGAAAAAATGTAACAAAAGAGACATAAGACTTCTACACTGAGAACTAGAATCAAAAGTTGTTAAAAAAAAAAGACAATTCAAATAAAATGAAACTGTATTGTATTCATGAATTGAAGAGTTTTATATTTTAAAACATTAATTTTCACAAATTGAGTCTATGTTGTCAATGAAATTTGAAGAAAATATCTGCAGATGTTCTCACAGAAACTGGTAATTACTTCTTAAATTTTATATAAACTGTAAAGGACATAAAATTGTCAAAACAATATTGAAATCAGAAAACTAAGTTTGAGGATTTTTCTAGTTCACTTCAAGATTTACTTCAAAGATGCAGTAATAAAAACCATGGTAATAATGGCAAAAATATAAACAAATAATTTAAGTAAATAGTTCAAAATCTAAACAGTAAAGTAGTATTGAACAAGCGTTTCAAAGAAATTCAATTTTTAAAAGTATTGAATATGCAATGTGTGTGTAGTGTGTGTGTGTGTGTGTGTGTGTGTCAAGTAGTTTCAGTTGTGTCCAACTCTTTGCAACCCTATGGACTGTAGCCTGCAAGACTACTCTGTTCATGGGATTCTCCAGGCAAGAATACTGGGATGAATTGCCATGTTCTCCTCCAGGGGATCTTCCTGACCCAGGGATCGAACATGCATCTCCTATGTTTCCTGCATTGGCAGGCAGTTTCTTTACCACTAGCAACACCTGGGAAGCCTGAAAATGCAATAGGAGAAATAAAGCAAACCCCATGCTCCCAAATTAATGAGATGAATACAGACTTAAATCTAATAGCTAAGGCTATAAAGCCTCTAGATTAAAACTTATGAGAGTATTACAATAACTGTGTGGTAGGAAAAAGTGTTTTCACTTTTGATACAGGAAAAAAACTAACAGTAAAGTAAACAATTGGAATATGAATTAGAAAGCAATACCACTTAACAATAGCATGAAAATATCCTTGCTATTACACTGATTCCAAAGTCAAAGATATCACCAGAAAAGAAAACTATAGGTCACTATGCCTCATAAACATAGATTAAAAAATATTCAACAGAATAGTAGCAAAGTGTATTTAATAACATTTATAAAGGAATATGTACCATGACCAAGTAGATTTATCTCACAAAAGAAATGTTGGTTCAACATCCAAAATAAATTAATATACCATATATTAGCATATTAATATATAATAAAAAGAACAGTAACAAGTTATATAATGCCACATCAATAGGATAAAAGACAGAAAACCACATTATCATATGCAGATAGGTCCAGAAAAAGCATTTAAGACAACCCAACATTCATGCATGATAAAAACTCAATCTAGGGATAAGAAACCTTTCCAAATTTAACTGTATTACCTCTACTGCTGCCATAACTAATTACCACAAACTTAGTAACTTAAAACAAAATTATTTTCTTATAATAATAAAATAACAAAAGGTCTGCAGGGCTTATTTTTTCTTGCAGAGGTTCTGAGGGACTATCCGTTTTCTTGCTTTTTCCATCTTCTAAGGATGGCTGCATTCCTTGACTTATGGGCCCCCTCTTCCACCTTCAGAGTCAGCAATGTAGCACCTTTCTGACCCCTTTTCGACCATCACATCTCTTTGTCTGACCATGGCCAGAGAAGATTCTCTGCTTTTAAGAATATCTGTGGTTACAAAGGGCCCTCATTCATAATCTAGGATAATCTTCCTATCTCTGGGTCTATAAACTTGATCTCTTCTAAGCAAAGTCCCTTTTGACCGTAAAGTAACATATTTTGGAGTTCTGGGAATAAGCCTGTGTCCATCTTTGAAGGGGCACAACCAACATCATATTTAACAGCTAAAGGTTGAACAACTGGTAAATTAGACACCATCATAATTTAAAGCTCTTCTCCTTCTAAAGACATCATTAGGAAAGTGAAAAGGCAAGCTACAGACTGGGAGAAAATATTTACAAATCATTTATCTGATAAAGGCCTTGTATTCAGAATGCATAGAGACTCCTTATAAGTCAATAATAAGAAGTAAAACAATACAATTTTTAAATATGGGCAAAAGATTTGAATAGACATTTCACAAAAGAAGATATAGGAATCATTAATGAGCACATGAAAAGATGCTTAGCATCATTATTCATTAGATAAATACAAACTGAAACCACAATGAAATGCTACATCTCTAGTAGAATGGCTGTAATAATCAGACAGTAGCAAATTTTGGCAAGTGTTTGAAGCAACCAGAACCTTGTGGGTTGTTCATGAAAATATAAGAGTTTAACCACTTTAGGGAACATATTATCAATACATTTAAAAGCTAGAAACAAGTCTAGCTAACATGTGATGACCATATAGTAATACACACAAATATTGAATCATGACTTTGTACACTTGAAGCTAATAAGTCAATTGTAACTCATTTGGGGCAGGGGAAGAAAGCTAACACAAAGTTACCATAGAACAAAGCAATCCAGTTGCTAGGAGTCTTCCAAAAGTTATGAAAATGTATGTCCTCACAAAGACATACAGAAATGTTCATGACAGTTTTATTCATAATAATCAAAAACAAGGGGGGGGGGGATCTAAATGTTCATCAACTAGTAAAAGAATGAACAAGTTGTGATATATCCATACAGTGAAATTCTATTCACCAATCCAAAGGAACAAACTGCTGATATATGTATGCTTCAATCAAGTTGAACTTCAATAACATTATGATAATGATAGAAACTAGCTGTGTAAATAAATAAATAAATGCATTACATGATTCATTAATATTAAATGTAAAGACATTTAAAGAGAGATAAATTTTATCAATAGTAGCCTAGGGTTATGAGGGTGAAAGGGAATTAATTGTAAATAAATATGAGGAAACTTCTCTGGGTGATCAAAATGTTATAAAACTGGACTGAAATGATGTTTGTGTCATCTACAAACTGAACAAAAGCATTGAATTGTACACTTACAGTGGACAATTTTCATGATATATAAGTTACACCTCCACAGCTATTAAAAATATCTTCGGGAGTAAATTTGATTGCTCAGAGAAATTAAACTCTTGGAAGATCTAATATCGTTACGATATCAGATTCAGTATTATTCCAAATAATACTTCAGTCTTTGTATAAAACATGAAATAATTCCAAATTTTTATGTAAATGCAAAGTCACTAGAATGTACCAAGTAATGCTGAAAAACTAAAACAAAGTGAAAGGTTTACAATGAGTTTACAACAATGTAAAAAACACTGCTGTATTGGGTTAAGAATAGACTTCAAAAAGATTTCAGAAATACACTCATACATATAGAATCAATTGATTTTGACAAAGATGGCAAGATAATTCAATAGGGGAAATGAAAACCTTTTTTTAGCAAATATGGCGGGACCAACTAAGTAACATATGAGAAAAACAAGGGAGCTCCCCCGCAGTCCCATCATTAGGACTCTGCGCTTTCACTGCCAGAAACTGGATTCAGTCCCTAGTTAGGGGACTAAGATTTCTTAGATGAGACAAAATACATTAGTACTCTTATGATTTATATACAAGAACTATTAAGAAAATAAAAAGCATGTCACAGTCTGATAGAAAACATTTAAAATACACATATCTGGCCAAAAATTTGTATCCAGAGCAAAGAATTTTTACTGATACAAGAACAAACAGCTGAATTACCAAGTAGACTGCAGACTTGAACAGACATTTCATAAGAATAAGATATAAGCACAGGCTGCAACACTTAAGTAGCGCATAAGTAGGTATTCAACACCATTATTCAGCAAAGAATTGCAAGATTAAGGACAATAAAATATTATTTACTATTGTAAAGCAACTGACAAAACTAAAATTTAAAAAGTAGACAACAGCAAACATGGCTGAGAAAGTGGAAAAAGAACCCAGACAGAAAAGAATGACCCAGGGTAGGATTCCATTTATATAATATTTAAGAACAGGCAAGACTAATTAATCTATGATGATAGAAATCAAATCACTGGTTGCCAGTTGGATGCAGAAATTGACTACAATTGGCAAGAGAGAACTTTCTGGTTGATGAAAATGTTCTACATCTTGATTGTGGTATTGTGTATATTTGTCAAAATTCAGTAAAATAAACACTTAAAAATTTGAAATCTTGTGTTACATAAATTTTAATTCCTCAAAAGAAAGTGAAGCTATAGTTAAAAAAATTTTACAAAGCAAGTATTTCTTTAATATTAACATTTGTGGAACAAGTTTTCATCCTATTATTTTTATATCAGTGAATCATCTGAAAATTTATCACATACTTTAAATAAAATTAAAAAATCAGCCTTCAAATAAGCCCTATAGTACTAAAATCATACTTGTTCTCCACTCAAAGGCAGCTATACCATCACATTATGCAGAAGTTAAGTGTCTATTTCCACAACGCTCCTATTTCTACTTCTACCTCTTAATTGCCACACCACAGATATTTGCAATGTAGGCCAACAGGTCACGTGACTGTGCCTATATAATTCATCAAATGCCTACTCCTGCTCCACAAGAGTAATTTTATTATATGTTGCTTTGTCCAGGTTTTGCATGATTCTAGATGAGAAATAAATATTTTCTGGACTGCCTGGAAGATCTCTCATTACTACAATGCCTAATTATGGCTATTCCTGCCTCACATAGTACATGTCCTTAGCTAAAGACTGAAGTTAAAAGCTGTTCAGTATGATAACTAGGCTTTATTCTTTAACTCTTTAATACCTATATACATGTGTCATTATTTGAACCTCATAAGTATCACCTCGCTGATCAGAAAACCCAGGAAGAGTAACAATTAGAAGTGTGAGGATCATTTCATTCATTTGCCTTTCTCTGACCATATAGGGCTTCCCTGATAGCTCAGTTAGTAAAGAATCATGTGCAATACACGAGACCTCAGTTCGACTCCTGGGTCAGGAGGATCCGCTGGAGAAGGGATGGGCTATACACTCCAGCATTCTGCATTGGAGAATTCCATGGACTGTATTGTCCATGGGGTTGCAAAGAGTCAGACAAAACTGAACAACTCCCACTTTCACTTTCTCTGGCCTTATACCACAAACTCATTCAAGTTTTTAAATTGATTTTAGGTATTTAATAAGTTAATCACTAAGACAGACCCTGATTCTGGGAAAGACTGAAGGCAGGAAGAGAAGGGGATGACAGAGGATGGGATGATTGGATGGCATCACTGACTTGATGGACATGAATTTGAGCAAGCTCAGGGAGTTGGTAACGGACAGAGAAGCCTGGCATGCTGCAGTCCATGGGGTTGCAAAGAATCGGACAGGACTGAGCAAGTCCACTGAAGACATACCCACCAAAAGTTGTTTTCAGCCTATCATCTGCGTAGATTTAAAATCAAGCAATCATGATGCTCTGCCAACTAGAGTTATAGCTCTTTTGATCACTGTGTGCCTACAAATTCTGTGTGTCACATACAGCATTAAATCCCACACAGCTCTTATATCCTACATCTGAGAGGTGGTCACCCAACCAGGGAATAGAACACAAGTGTGAGAACTTGAACCTGTGATGTATATCAGAGGCTATCCATGATGACACACAGTCTAGAGACAACTGTTAACAACAAGAAAGGATAAAGATGAGAACAAGACTTAATGAAAAACAAGTAGAAAGATAGGAAGACTTTAAAAATCTAACAGGTTTTATCAACAGGAAAGTGAATGAAAGAAACTCTCCCACAGGTCCAAACAGAAAATCAGAAATATGCTGATATCAGTGCATAAGGCAGGAAAGATCTCAAAAAAAAAAAAAAAAAAAGGCATTACTAATGGACTTTCAAGAAGAGCTAAAAATACAGAGGGTCACTGACTCTTGGCAAAAAGAAAGTGTTACACAGATTAAATGTCCTTTCTCCATTCAGGGAGGGTGGGATGACTGACCAGCATGCTTTTTTCTGAACAAGATGAAGCAAAGTGTCATTCATTATCATTTTACCCTTCCATATGGTAGTAGATTCCATTGAGTAGATGTGCACTTGAAGAAGAGAAGAAGCTCTGAGTTATATTAATTTCAAAATCCAAATGAAAAGTATTTGGGAAAGCTTAGAAAATCTAATAATATTCTCATTTCTTTCTTGATTCTATACCTCAAGTTTGGAAGAAAACTTTTAAGAATGTGCCAGTCACCATTCTCACAGTTCTGCCCTTATAATATTCATTGCAGGCTATGGTAACAAGCCATGTCCTGACACAGGGAGATGTGCCCCTTTTCCAAACCCAAAATGCAGTTCAGAATGGTTGATATTCTTGATCTTGGCAACTAAAAGTGGAAAAAGGATATGCTAGATGAATGAGAGGTCAAAGGGCGTGAACATTTCATTATTATAGGATTCATAAATTTCCTTCGTCATCAAGTCTTCTAGAATTTAGCTCCCACAAATGTCAATCATCTTTCACATATTCTTTATCCAGACCCTGGTAGTTTTGCTCTCCTTCTCTATGTCACACCCTATATGGGTAAAACCAATGAGGCTACTGTCCTCCCATCAAAAAGACAAATAACACTGAAAGCAGATTCATAAATAAACACCATCTGTAATTGTCTCTCTGCTTTCAACCTTGCCTATCTACCCTTCATCCATGCCTACTAAGTTGTTTCAGTCATGTCCAACTCTGCAACACTACAGACTAGCCCGCCAGGCTCCTCTGTCCATGAGAATCTTCAGGCAAGAATACTGGAGTGGGTTGCCATGCCCTCCTCCAGGGGATCTTCCCAACCCAGGGATCAAACCTATATCTCTTACATCTCCTGCACTGGCAGACTGTTCTTTACCTCTTGCATCATCCAGGAAGCTCATCTAGCCTTCATGTTCCTAAATTCATCCACATTCTAAAAATGCAAATCTATTTATGTCACTCTCCTGCTTAAAAACCTTCAATGCCTTTTCATATCCAAAATAAATTCAAATTTCATACCACAGTCCAGAAGGGCACTCATGGGCTATTCCTTGACCCCTTTCCCAGCCTTCTCTGATGACCCTCCTCACAGTCTCCCGAGGTTTCTCCATTCATTACCATTCATGATATCCTTGCTGTTCCCTGCACACACTGTGCTTCACATACCTCTACACTCTTCCTGTGTGATCCCTCCATCTGGAGTAGCAAGTCCAGCCCCACATCCAACACCACAACCAAGCCGGTGCTCCTTTGCTTGAAAACTCTGCTCAAGCACCTCTCCTTCAGAGGGTTTCCTAACGTTCTCTCTTCAATGATATGCCACCATTCACTCTTCTCCCTCCTCTTTCCCTCTGCCTGCCCCACACCATGAAGGTTGCATTTATGAAGGTTTACATTTCTCCCCCGTACGTTCATAGCATTTCATGTGTAACTCTCTTCTGGCACTCTCACACCACACTGACATCTTTTATTTTCCGACTTTTCTTTCCCCACTAGAAACTCTTTGAAACAAGGCCCATGTTTTCCTACCAACAGTGGCTAAGAATATAGCTAATCCATAGAAGATACTCAATAAATGCAAGTTCAATGAAATAAAATGAGAGAAGGAAGAAAGGAAGGAAATAAAAAAGTGCTATAGATTGAGTTTTTGTGTCCTCCAAAATTCTTATATTGAAGTCCTAACTCTGATGTGATTGGGTTTTAACGCAGCCTTTGGGAAAGAAACAGGGTTAGATGAGGTCCTGATGGTGGGACTTTCGTTACGGACTCAGTGCCCTTAGAAGAAGAGACATCAGAGAGCTTTCTCACTCTCTTTCTCCACAAGCACTAAGAAAAGGCTATGGGAGCACTTGGCAAGATGTTAGCTGTCTGCAAGCCAAGAAGACAGTTCTAATCAGGAACTCAACTGACTTGCACCCTGTTGGATCTTCCCAGCCTCCAAAATTGCAAGAAAATTCATATCTCTTGTTTAAGCCTCCCAATAATCTAGGGTATTTTATGAAAGCTTGAGCTGAATAAGAATGAAGGGACAAACAGATGAACGAATACGTAAAAAAATAAAAATAGATGAGTAAGTTACCTAGTAGATTTCCCCTTGTACACTTTGCAGCAGTGGCTGCAGATGACCAGCCACATATAGAGATTTAGCCTGCTGGTGCTTCTCTCTTCAGGGGTAATTGACTCCCTGGGGAGTCACATTATTGACCTTGCATTCATCAGTACCCCCAAGATCTAATCAGAACTAACAGCACAAACAAAAGACTGCTGTTATGCACATGACTGTCTGGGTTAAAGGTCACAAAGATCCTTCCCATCCTTTATTTGAAAAGGTTAATCTGTCCTTGAGCAAATAGATATATGTGGGGACATTAGGGACATATGCAGGGTTTGTAATATTCTTTTTAAAGCTTTTTTCTATTTGTAATTGGAGGCTAATTGCTTTACAATATTGTGTTGGCTTCTGCCATACAACAATATGAGTCAGCCACAAATACACTTACGTTCCTACTTCCTGAGCCTTCCCCCGCCACTCCCACCCCATTGCACCCCTCTAGGTTGTCACAGAGCACCCGGCTGAGCTCCCTGAGCTATATATCAGCTTCCTGCTGGCTATCTATTTTACACAAGGGAGTGTGCATGTATCAGTGCTACTCCCTCAATTCAGCCCACCTAAAATCATAAATTATGAAGAATATTTAAGAAAAACTCTTCCAAACTGAATTAAATAAATAAAAGGAAATGCCAAACTATATGATTGTATCTTAGCTCCCTGATTTCATAGCATCCTGCCTCACCACTCCTCAAAAGTCCATTCATTCTACCATTATTGAAGAGGTTTTTCTAAAACTATGCTTTTTTAAAAAAAAATTAATTTATTTTTTAATTGAAGGATAATTGCTTTACAGAATTTTGTTGGTTTCTTCCAAACATCAACATAAACAGCCTAACACTATGCTTCTTAAACATTTCAGTGGTTCCCCATTGCCTTCTCAATTCAAGCCAAGGGAGCCATGTGCCATAAACTGGGCTTTGCCATCCTACCCAAGCCCTCTTTTATCTCCTCACCTTTGCAGACGCTTTTCCTTCTACCTATCACACCTCTGCACCTCCCTCCCAACCACCTATCCCCGAGTCATCCTCCAGCTTTTAGCTTATATGTCATTTTGCCCAGGCAGCTTTTTTTGACCCCCTACCCCAAACCTAAGTTCTTACAACACACCCTCCATTTCCCTTAGAAAACTGTTCAGTCAGTTCAGTTCAGTCGCTCAGTCGTGTCCAACTCTTTGCGACCCCATGGACCACAGCATGCCAAGCCTCCCTGTCCATCACCAACTCCCGGAGTCCACCGAAACCCATGTCCATTGAGTCAGTGATGCCATCCAACCATCTCATCTCTGTAATCCCCTTCTCCTGCCCTCAATTCTTAATCACATGTAATTTATTTGCTTATTTTCCCTATATAAGAAGCTCCTGCAAATCAGAAACTGTCGTATTATCTGTGCCAGCCACTAGACTGGCAAACAGTATGTACTCATTAAATAATTTTTGTAAAATGAATGAATCAGTAAAGTTCTTGTGAAGAGTCATGAGTCCAATGACAACTATACATTTTTATATTATGTTATGTTATGGTTGGGAACATTTGCACTTCATTATCTGTTTAACTCTTTTGACAACCCTGGGAAGCAGGGCAGGTACTAGTAAATACTGCTGATGGCCCACTCTCCAGCTATACCATTTCCCTTCCATATCAGCAGATCCCTAGTTTTCTTTTAAAGTCTACCTCTCCCTCAAGTAACTAGAACTAATCTGGATTGATTTGAGGTCATCGTGGTGGTTGGACCAGCCTCTTTCCCTAGAAAACAAGGTCTGAGGCAAGGGTAAAGTGTGAATATGTTATTGAGAGATATGATGCCGGGGCATCAAGAGTGAAGGAAGGAGGGAATGAGGCACGGAAGAATGGAAAATAGCTAAACTTGATGCTTTTTCAGGGTGACCCGCCATGTCATAGAGACACAGTTACCGAGTCAGTTGAGACTATCTCCAAAGAAGCTACATCCAAAAGCCATGTTTTGGAGTGGGATTGGGGGGGCAGTGTTGGGGGGTGGTTGGGTTGGGGAGGAAGTAATTTGTCTACAAGCCCCATCTCACTCTCTGTTCTTCCACTGGTAACAGCCTGTCCCGTAAGAAGTAACTGTTAGAGTGGTATCTGCCAAAGTGCAGAAGTGAGGGGAGAAGCCAGAGACTTAGTAAAATGGTGGGCTTGCATGGGACTGGCCCAGGGTGCTGCAGCAGAAGCTGCCAACTTCCAAGGCCCGAGGAGAGGAGAGGAGGTCACACACAAGACACAGGGATACGAGGGACTGCTCGAGGACTGGTATGTGGGCAGTCTGCTGACAGAGGGGAAACGCTATGATAAAGGGTTTCAAAGGCATTCTTACATAAGAAACAATTCATCGATTGGTTAATTCCGGATGCACTAAAAAAAAAAAATAGCTTGTCAAAATCCAACTGGCAGCATTGTTTCTTTTGTGGTAGTATATAAAATATAATAATAGTGCATCTTCCAAACAAAGACATCTTAGATTTTGTAAAATACAGTAGACCCTGTATTTTTCTTCAGATATTGGTGCATAATTATGTGATACAAGAGCTGTGTGCAACACGTGTGCAAGCATGAGAGGAGCCAATTTTGATGGTTTGAGGCTCGCAGAGCAGAAATACGGAAACTCAATCTGGGTCTTTCCAGTGAAGTCTTCTACCCATCTGTCAGCTTAAGAATCTGAGGATAGACAGCTGATGCGACTTTCAGTGGAGCTGAGACTGTAACCCATGTTGTTGGTGTTCTTTCCTAGACAACGATATTCAATGCCGTTCACTACTGGCTCATTTACAGCTTTATCTGCCAGTCTCTTCCCACCTGTCTTTCCTAGTCTCTAGTTGTCTGAAACCTGGGGTTTCCTAAAAACAGCCTGATTCCTCAGGCATTTTTAACTTCTATCATTTTAGAAAATTTGGCAAAAATTATGGAGAATGTTAGCCTATTAAAGACATTATGGAGAAAGTGAAGGGATCTGAAGCTTTATCTCCAGTCTTTTCAAGAAAATAAAAATTGTATATATTTAAATTATGTATCTCCAGTCTTTTAAGTTTGAGTATATGGAAAGCTACACCATCTTTCAAAAATCTTGCTGTTGCTCAGCCTCTTAGCTGTGTCTGACTCTTGTGACCCCATGGACTACAGCATGCCAGGTTTCCCTGTCCTTCACTATCGCCTAGAGTTTGCTCAAACATGTCCGTTGAGTCAATGACAACCATCCAACCATCTCATCTTCTGTCGGCCCTGTCTCCTCCTGCCCTCAATCTTTGTCAGCATCAGGATATTTTCCAGTGAGTCAGCTCTTTGCATTAGGTGGCCAAAGTATTAGAGCTTCATCTTTAGCAGCAGCCCTTCCAATGAATATTCAGAACTGATTTCCTTTAGAATTGACTGGTTTCATCTCCTTGCTGTCCAAGAGACTCTCAAGAGTCTTCTCCAAAACCACGGTTCAAAAGCATCAATTCTTTGGTGCTCAGCCTTCCTTATGGTTCAACTCTCACATCCATACATGACTGCTTGGAAAAATCACAGCTTTGACTAGATGGACCTTTGTTGGCAAAGTGATGTCTCCACTTTTTAATATTCTGTCTAGGTTTGTCAAAACTTTTCTGCCAAGGAGCAAAACACTCTGGTGCCACTGTCAAAATCAGAGGACTGGGCTGCATGCAGATGTTATATTCACTCTAAGGAGTAGACAGTACCTCGTGTACCCACTAATCAGTAGGGCCACATCAGCCAGAGTGTGCCAGCTTGACACAATTTTTCAACCCTAGCTACATATCTCAGTCAACTCCAAAGCTCATATTCACAGCTACCCACTGACTCTTCCCCAAAGGTCTTTAAGATGTTTACACTGTCTGACTTTGGCTCAAGTTACTTGTACTAGCAAGTATTTTAGTTCAGGTAAATTACTAAATGTCAGAGGAAGTTTGAAAAATCAGAAAACAATGTCTCTAAAATAAAGCCAGCCCTGATTATATCTTGATTGGGAAAACAATTTATCCCTGATTTTTCCAAAATGACCAAGCATCAGAATAAAAATCCAGGGCTTCCCAGGTGGCTCAGTTGTAGAGAATCCACCTGTCAGGACAGGAGACATTAGTTCAATCCCTGGTCTGGAAGGATCCCCCTCACCACGGAGCAACTAAGCCCATGTGCTGCAACTACTGAAACCTGTGTGCCTACAGCCTGTGCTCTGCAACAAGAGAAATCACTGCAATAAATAAATAAATAAACTTATATCCAAAAAAAAGAGAATAAAAATCCAAATGATCTAGGAAATCTACTGATGAAGCAACTTAATGACATAGTAGATTACCACCCATAAAAAAAGATTTAAAGAAAAAAAACCATTAGGGAATAAAAATATTCTATAGAGATCAAACAAGTCAATCCTAAAGGAAATCAACCCTGACTATTCATTGGAAGGACTGATGCTGAAGCTCCAATACTTCGGCCACCTGATGTGAAGAGCCGAGTCACTGGAAAAGACCCTGATGCTAGGAAAGATTGAAGGCAAGAGGAGAAGAGGGAGACAGAGGATGAGATGGTTGGCTGGCATCACTGACTCAATGGACATGAGTTTGAGCAAACTCTGGGACATGACTGAGCCACTGAAAAACAACATGGAAACAAAGTAGCTGGTTTCTGCATGTGGGTGCCCCCAGCATTCCTGAATTTGCATCTGGCTGTGAATAATCTGCATGCCATTTCCATCATCACCAGAGGAATTGCATGTTGATGTCCCCAAGTCATGGGGGCACCCTGTAGCAGCAAGTGCAATAAGACAGTTTCCTAATGTGCCAATCATCTGTGTATCAAATTAGCGATTGTTGTCCTTGTTCTTACACCTAATATCATGTGACACTTCTCTGGCACCTCCTCTTGATGATAAGAGGAACACTGTATACATTTAGGGGATTTCCTTTCAACAAATAGCTCTGGATGGAAATTAAGCCAATGACTTTGATTCCCCAAGGAAGCCTGGTGGAGAACCTAATCTATTCCTCAGTTTTCTCTTTTCCCATCTTGCCTCCCTCTGAGTTGGGGACTTGGAATTATAATGAGGCACAGGCACTCCCTTTATCTTTCTCTTAGTTCCCCGGTGACACGGAATTAAGTAAATATTTGTGCACCTGCACAAGGGGTGCTGCAAGCGATCTGTGGAAAGTTCATGAAATCTGGTCCTCTTAGGAAACAAATAGCAGGTGTTTAGTGTATTATGTTCTAAGCAGAACCAAGGGGGAAGGTGTGAGACTATGATAGTGATTGTAAGTGCACTTAGGGTTCTTTGCTGCGTGGGAGCTGCCAAATGAAGAAACATATTAGTCTTGCTTTTCTACTAACCTCCTCATGAAGTAATCACTTAAATGGGTTCTCAGAGTTCAGGGGAATTGGAAGACCAGCAGTAATAAGAAAAATACCTTGAATTTTCTTCCAAGGCACTCCAAGGACTTTGTGGACATTATTACATTTACCAGCCCTCCCAGGTTCCACCAAAAAAAAAATGTCAACCTCATGAAGAAGGAAATCTTCTCTTACAAATCAGGGGCAATAAAAGGAAAGCAGAGGATTTGAGACTTGCCAGTGTGGTTCCTGCAACTTCTAGAGGCCAGGGTTCTAAACCCCATTCCATCAGGAATTAGTTCAGTGTTTTAGAATGTTCCTTTTAGGAATACAAAAAGGTACTTACAGGCTTGACTCCAAAACTACCTCTCTGAAAGGAAAACATTTGGAGGTCAACCTACATGCCGGCCTCCTCTTCTCCTAGGCCTGCTCCCCACAGCTCTTCACATATAAACCCTTGGGTAGCGCTGAGCTATTTTGGGTTTCAACCTCATCTGCCTTTCACATTAGGTTCTGCGTTAATTATGATGCTTCAGTGAAAACGAGCCTTCTGACAGTCTCAGGCTTGGAGAATGGAAGGAGGGATAAAGGCAACTCCAATTACAGACCGTTAGTTCTAATTAATGCCCACCTCCTGTGCTTGATATTCTACACACAATCACCCCACTACTAGGGGGAAGAACTCAATTCACTCAGTGGCACAGGAACCAACAAATTAAGCCAGGCACTTGCTGGTCCCTATGGAACATGATCTTTCAGGCAAAGAAGCAATTTATATGCAATAACCAGGAGGAACGCATAATCCTGTGTTTCTCCTTTTAAACTGTCTTTTGACATTCTTATGACTCATCTTCTATTCAGGGACCGAGAATGCAGCCTTTTAGAAACCAAAAATCGTTTTCCTTCTTTGGTTCTAGAGCTCAAGTCAATCAAACAATCAAATACACACACATATGTACATATGCACATGTACACACAGACACACAAAGCACTCTAACAGGCCCTGCAAGAAATATAACGGATATAAAATCTGGTTCCTCTTAGAAATATGTCACAGGCACAAATTTCACTAAATGAAAATGTCTTCTGGGCAAGTAACACCTCCCTGCTGGTTTCTGAAGGATTTTAGCAATTAATTCTGCAGAGAGCGAATTCAAATGAAGAACAAGGCAGCCATCCAGGCTCTGACCAGAGCCCTACTTAAGGCACAAAGCTGCTCACGTTCTCAGTGACCTCTGCCCCTCTGCCTGTCCTCCTACTTCCTCTTTCACTGAGGGTTGACCACAGTGCAGCCCTGGGCCAGGAGCTGACTGAGCACATACAAAATGAACCATAATCCAGATTACTTCAGCCTGCAGCTCATAGGAATCCACTGCATTTGACATCTCCAGGTTCCTCATTACCACTGCACTGCAAATTCCTCAAGGGCAGGGTTATGCCATCATCATCTTTGAATCCTCAGGGCCAAGTACTCAGAACCCCACACTCATGGGCATAACAAATGATAAAGGAATTACTGAAGGAATAAATAAATTAGATAAAGCAAACTTAAGAGGCTAAATACTTTCAGCCTCAGAAGCATCATCTCAGAGCATCTGTAGATAACACCCAACCAGGCCCCTCCTTGTTGTAGAGATTTTCCTTGGTGACTCTCTGAAGTGGCATCCTTCCCACCTCTCCCCTTCTACCCATAATTTACCCACCAGCACTCACCATAGTTAGAAGTCATCCTGCCTCTTCATGCTCTAATTTGATTATTGTCTATCCTAAGAGAATAAGTTCCAACAGAGCACAGACTTGTCTACTTTGCTCCTGTATCCTTGACACTTAGCATAATGCTTAGAAAAATGCAAAAGCCTATATTTTATGAATGAATGAATGAGGGAATGAGTAAATGGAGAATTGTGTGTCTAATTAATGGGTAAGAATAGCAGAGCTATGAGAAAAGTTAACATAGCTTAATTTAACCCGTACCCTACTAAAAACCACAGATAACAAGTAAGACATTGCCTTGAATGTCAAAGAGTTTACAATTTTGTAAGGACCAAAAGACTTGTGCGTGCAGACATGCACACACACACAATTCCATTTTAAGAGCTCTTACAATAATGCAAATTAAGGCACTGTAACAGTCACTGGGAGATATAAAATGATCCAGATCTCAAGGGACTTATTACTTTGTAGAGGGACTGATAGCATACAGGAGAAGATAACTAATAACATCAAATGTTAGCCGATACCAGTCATGTGAATCATAACTTCAATGGACCACAGAAAAGAATGGTTATAATCACCCCTTGAAATGCTTCAAAGACTTCCTTCTTCCTCCCCCACTGTTAAAGGGGCAGACTGGCCTATAACCATGAAGAAGGTGTTCCTCACTTACTCTGTGAGTAAGCACCAAATGTGCAGGTGATCTCAAGAGCAAGGAAATCATTCATCCTACTCACCTATTCGAAGAAGGATGTTTTGTACCTTTATGTTCTTCAGAGCACTTAACACACTACCAGCTGGCCATAAATTACAATTAGTAATAACAGCATCATTATTCTGGGTTTTATTATTAAAGACATTAATTTTTAATGTTTGCTGTACTCAGATATGTGTGGAAGACTTGAAATGTATTTAATAATGATAACTTCCACCTTCCAAGCTCTAGTACTGGTCTACTGGAATATAACCAAACAGCTCCACATTCAATGCTCTGAGCAGACTAAGGCAGCAAGAAAGAACAGGAAAGTGAGGGGGCAGTTTTCAGCTGAGAAAGAATGTTTGCTCTGTAGGATCTGAAGCTCATCAGGTCTTCGGCTGCAGGTCAGTAGTATACACTCCAGTCTAGGGGGTCTCTCTGAGCCACCTAGGCAGGGCAGACCCTAAAGACCCCCAGGGAAACAGGCTAAAAGAGAATGGCTCTGAACTCGGAATTGAACATTTTTAATATTGATTAAGATATTAAGATCAAGAATTAAGATATGGTTAAGAATTAAGATTAAGATAAAAAATGGGAATTTTTGCAGAAACTAATGGTTGTGGCTGGTGATTTGTTATGTAAGTGAATATCAAAACACCCATATTTGAGTAAATATCAACAATTTTTTTTGCACTTAATGTATTTACTTGAGCCTTTGTACATGTCTTAACTAAAAGCATTCTGCTATTTCATTAGAGTGTGATAGGCAGTAAAGTAGTCATGTCTGTGCAGGAAAACAACATTATTACAAATGTACCATGTTTCACGGTGCTCTCCCCTGGAAAAGCAGACTCTACACTTTCTGACGGCATTTGATTTTAGTCCTGTGGGTATTATTTCCTCTAGAATATGTTCTTTTATTTTACCTGCTAGTTGACAAGGTGGATCTTTGCAAGGGGGGTTCTTTTAGAAATGCCACAAGATGGATACAATGTGTCATTTTTGAAAATTTTATGGTAATAAACTTGTTTATAATATACACCTGGTTAGAATAAAATCCTAATGGAGAAAAATGGGAATGATAACTACAATCATAAGTTGTATAATAAACCCTTGATGCATTTTAAGCACTAACAACCTTGCATGGTGATGTTAACTGTATCACTCCCTAAAAACATATTGATATGTCTATGGGCAATAACCTTTGGATAATAACAAAAGAGATATTAATATGTCTCTGGTCAATTATGTGTTGAAGTGAGCTGAGGAAGAACCTTTCTGGAGTGAGGAGGTAGGAGATAAAAGGAAATAGGGTCCTCTCCACTTCTCGCCCCAGCTCTAAGTGACAGGCCTTCTTGGGGCTCTGAAGGCTGGTGATTCCCACCAGTTTCAGCTCAGGCTGACTTATCACCCTTCTCCACTTCCTTCTCCAGTCAGACTAGGCTGGATGAAATGCCTGTCCCTTGTCAATATAGCAAGATATTAGTGGGGGTGAGCAGCCTTTGTCCAGGTTCTACCCTGACTTCTTATATAGTCTCGGATATCAGTCCCTTCCATTTAAATTGCATGCCCCTTACCAACCCTGCCCCAAAGACACCAGTCCCAAACTCTTGATGCTGGTAATTCACTCCATACAAAAGGAGCAGTTTCATTTTCACAAATGAGACTAGAATGTACCAAACTCAGCCTTCAACCCTGGTGCTTGGCCAAAATCTCCCATTGTTTGAACTGCGGCCATCAAAAGGCCAAATAACTGAAGATTCACTTCAAAATCATTTCCAGGACCCCTGGATGTATGTGAGATCAGTGACTATATAATCATAGGTCACTACTTTTTCAACACAAGAAAATCCAACCAAAAAAAAAAAAAAAGCTATGTCTTTGAATTTCTTGTCATCTGAATATTTATTTTCAAATACGGGAAAGTATTGTGCAAGGACCTTGGAATGAAAGTCTATGTCTTGGAATTCCATGAATTATGGTTAAATATACATTTATTATTGCAAAAGTAAAACACTACAAAAATTAATGATGATTGTACAAGCTGTTAGTTTTAAGACAAAAATAATTACTTAGAACTTTCAGATTACTAAGCAAATAGGAAAATTAATGAGGAGTTAATGAGTGTGTTATCTAAACAACTTCAGAAAGAGCACTGTATCCTTTTGCAAACACAAATATTTATTACAGTGTAAATAACCATCAAAAAACAATAGAATGGGAAAGACTAGAATTCTCTTCAAGAAAATTAGAGATACCAAGTCCATGCAAAGATGGACTCAATAAAGGCCAGAAATGGTATGGACCTAACAGAAGCAGAAGATATTAAAAAGAGGTGGCAAGAATACACAGAAGAACTATACAAACAAGATCTTCATGACCCAAATAATCACGATGGTGTGATCACTCACCTAGAGCCAGACATTCTGGAGTGCGAAGTCAATGTGGGCCTTAGGAAGCATCACTACAAACAAAGCTAATGGAGGTGATGGACTTCCAGTTGAGCTATTTCAAATCCTAAAAGATGATACTGTGAAGGTGCTACACTAAATATGCCAGCAAATTTGGAAATCTCCAGAGTGGCCACAGGACTGGAAAAGTTCAGTTTTCATTCCAATCCCAGAGAAAGGCAATGCCAAAGAATACTCAAACTACCACACAATTGCACTCATCTCAAACAGTAGTAAAGTAATGCTCAAAATTCTCCAAGCCAGTATGTGAACCATGAACTTCCAGATGTTCAAGCTGGATTTAGAAAAGGCAAAGGAACCAGGGATCAAATTGATCATCAAAAAAGCAAGACAATACCAGAAAAACATCTACTTTGGCTTTATTGGCTGTGCCAAAGCCTTTGACTGTGTGGATTGCAACAAACTCTGGAAAATTCTGAAAGAGATGGGAATACCAGACCACCTGACCTGCATCCTGAGAAATCTGTATGCAGGTCAAAAAGCAGTAATTAGAACTGGACATGTAACAACAGACTGGTTCCAGATCAGAAAAGGAGTATATCAAGGTTGTATATTGTCACCCTGCTTACTTAACTTATATGCAGAGTACATCATGAGAAATGCTGGGCTGGATGAAGCGTAAGCTGGAATCAAGATTGTCAGGAAAAATACCAATAACCTCTGATATGCAGATGACACCACCCTTATGGCAAAAAGCAAAGAAGAACTAAAGAGCCTCTTGAGGAAAGTGAAAGAGGAGAGTGAAAAAGTTGGCTTAAAGCTCAACATTCAGAAAACTAAGATCATGGCATCCAGTTCCGTCACTTCATGGGAAATAGATGGGGAAACAATGGAAACAGTAAGAGACTTTATTTTCTTGGGCTCCAAAATCACTATGGATGGTGACTGCAGCCATGAATTTAAAAGACACTTGTTCCTTGGAAGAAAAGTTATGACCAACCTAGATAGCATATTAAATAACAGAGATATTACTTTGCCAACAAAGGTCCATCTAGTCAAAGCTATGGTTTTTCCAGTAGTCATGTATGGATGTGAGAGTTGGACTATAAAGAAAGCTGAGTGCTGAAAAACTGATGCTTTTGAACACAGTGTTGGAGAATACTATTGAGAGTCACTTGGACTGCAAGGAGATCCAACCAGTCCTGGTTGGAGGAGGTCAGTCCTGAATATTCATTGGAAGGACTGATTATGAAGCTAAACGCCAATACTTTGGCCACCTGATGTGGAGAACTGACTCACTGGAAAGACCTTGATGCTGTGAAAGATTGATGGCAGGAATAGGGGATGACAGAGGATGAGATGGTTGGATGGCATCACGGACTCTATGGACATGAGTTTGAATACGCTCAAGGAATTAGTGATGGACAGGGAAGCCAGGCGTGCTACAGTCTATGTGGTCACAAAAAGTCAGCCACAACTGAATGACTGAACTGAACTGAAATAACCATCCCAGAACTACGGACAGATGTTCATGACATTGTACAGGAGGCAGAGAACAAAACCATCCCAAAGAAAAAGATGCAAGAAGACAAAGTGGTTGTCTAAGGAGGCTTTACAAATAGTCAAGGAAAAAAGAGAAGCAAAAAGCAAGGAAGAAAGGAAAAGATATATGAATGCAGAGTTTCAGAGAATAGCAAGGAGAGATTAGAAGGCTTTCAATGAACAATCCAAAGTAGAGGACAATAGAATGGCAAAGACTAGAGATATCTCCAAGAAAACTGGAGTTATCAAGGGAACATATCATGCAAGGATGGGCATAATAAATATCAAAAACGATAAGAACCTAACAGAGACAGAAGAGATTAAGACAAAGTGGCAAGAATACACAGAAGAACTATACAAAAAAAAAAAAAAAAAAAAAGATCTTAATGACTGGGCTAACCATGATGGTATGGTCACTCACCTAGAGCTAGATATCCTGGAGGGTGAAGTCAAGTGGGCCTTGAGAAGCACTACTATAAACCAAGTTAGTGGAGGTGATGGAATTCCAGCTAAACAATTTCAAATCCTCAAAGATGATGCTTTTAAAGTGCCATACTCAATATGTCAGCAAATTTGGAAAACTCAGTAGTGGCCACATGACTGAAGAGTCAGTTTTCATTCCAATCCCAAAGAAGGGCAGTGCCAAAGACTGTTCAAACTAATGGACAACTGCATGCATTTCACATGCTAGTAAGGTTATATTCAAAAACTTAAGCTAGGTTTCAGTAGCATGTGAATGGAGAACTTCCAGATGTACAAGCTAGATTTAGAAAAGGCAAAGGAGCCAGAGATCAAATTGCCAACATTTGTTGGATCATAGAGAAAGCAAAGGAATTCCAGAAAAAACATCTACTTCCATTTCATTGACTATGCTAAAGCCTTTGACTGTGTGGATCACAACACATTGTGGAAAATTCTTAAAGAGATGGGAGCACCAGACCACCTTACCTGTCTCCTGAGAAACCTGTATGCAGGTCAAGGAGCACAGCTAGAACCTTACATGGAGCTACTGTATGGTTCGAAATTGGGAAAGGAGTACATCAAGGCTGTCTATTGTCACCCTGTTTATTTAACTTATATGCAGAGTACATCATGCAAAGTGCTGGACTGGATAAATCACAAGCTGGAATCAAGATTGCAGGGGAAAATATTAATATGCAGATCATATTACTCTAATGGCAGAGAGTGAAGAAGAGTTAAAGAGCCTCTTGGTTAGGGTAAAAGAGGAGAGTTGGTTTAAAACTCAATGTTCAAAAAACTAAGATCCTATCATCACTTCATGGCAAATAGAAGGGGAAAAAGTTGAAGCAGTGACAGATTTTATTTTCTTGGGCTCCAAAATCACTGTGGACAGAGACTGCAGCCATGAAATTAAAAAACACTTGCTCCTTGGAAGAAAAGCTATGACAAACCTAAACAGCATATTAAAAAGCAGAGATATTACTTTGCCAACAGAAGTCCATATAGTCAAAGCTATGGTTTTTCCAGTGGTCAAGTATGGATGTGAGAGTTGAACCATTAAGAAGGCTGAGCATTGAAGAACTGATGCTTTCTAATTGTGGAGCTGGAGAAGACTCTTGAGGGTCCCTTGGACTGCAAAGAGATCAAACCAGGCAATCCTAAAGAAAATCAACCCTGAATATTCATTGGAAGAACTGCTGCTGAAGCTGAAGCTCCAGCACTTTGGCCACCTAATGTGAAGAGACAATTCATTGGAAATGACACTGATGCTTGGAAAGACTGACTGCAAAAATAGAAGTGGGTGGCAGAGGATGAGATGGTTAGATAACATCACTGGCTCACTGGACATGAATTTGAGCTAATTCTGGGAGATAGTGTAGGATAGGGAAGTCTCTAGGCATGCTACAGTCCATGGGGCCACACAGAGTCAGACAAGACTTACTGACTGAATAATAACAGAAACAACCCCAGGCAGAGTAACAGAGTAAGAAAAAAGTTGTATTCCTAATCTTTGCTGGTTTTTAAAAATCTGGCATTCATAACATTAGACAAAGTAATCTTGGAAAAATGAACTGGCTATTATTCTCTTTTAGGCCATGTTCCCTATTCCTCCAGCCACATGAACTGAGTATGAACGTGCCTTTAGGATGGAAGCTATATAACCTGGAGACCTCGATGCCTAACCACTGGTTGGCAGAGTCGAGAGATTGTTGCTCACGCACCATCATGTCAAACTTAAAACAGGACTCCTAAAATTTCCATAATGAACTTTTTGGAATAAATACATTTAAAACAAAATTTTCTATGTAGATTTGTAACTTAGAAGTTCATTCTCTAGTAATCATATTTGGCTTCAGCCAAATGTTGATTTTTAACAGCTGACTCTTCATCACTAGGAATATAAAAGTGTATTCCACTCACCTCTTAGGCTTTTCTCCCTGACCTCCTCTCTCAGCAACAACAGGTAACTACATCCCAAGGAAATCTACACAAAGAGCCTAAAACAATTATTAAGTGATCTCCCCAGATTTGAGCTCCCTAAGCTGCCTTTCTCCCCTAATAATAAGTCTGTTATCTATTTAAGTTGGGCTTCCCTGGTAGTTCAGCCTGTAAAGGATCCACCTGCAATGCAGGAGACCCCAGTTCAATTCCTAGGTCAGGAAGATGACCTGGAGGAGGGCATGGCAACCCATTCCAGTATTCCTGACACATGGATAGCTGACTGCATCCAACACATTCTGCACATCCAGCCTATGTTAGTGCCTTTCCAGCATGGGACCCACAGCCCATGACATTGGAAACAGGGTGGACAACACCTTCTCCCTCAGGCTTCTGTTCAGAGACTTCCAGGCTCTCCCTTCTTGCCCCTAGCCAGCTCAAATGTCCAGGCTTCACCATCGTCCTCTCCTATTTCCTAACAAAATCTCCCTCCCACACGACAGAGAGACATCCTTGTGGGGTAGCCTAAGGGGAAGACCCACAGCCTGTCCTGTATGACATGGTTTACATTGTTACTGACCTCTAGGATCAAAAAGGCTTTGAACTTGGCGAACTCAGTGTTTGTTTCATCAACTCTACATTAAAAGGAAAAAAAAAAAATTCTTCTACATTCTGGGACCACACATGACCTGGAAGAAAAGCAGCAACCTTGACCCCAACCCCCTCAGATGGGCCACAGGGATTCACAGATTAGCTTCTGTAACCCACCCACCATGCCTCCCATCCCGGCTACCTCCTTAGACATGCCATGGCAAGGCCTTGCCTGTACCACTGAGAGCAGCAAACATGCCAGTGTAATTAACGTCTTAACAACTTATTACAATCCTCAGATAATTAATCACAAAAGCTAAACATGCTGTCTCACCCTCCTAATGTGCTAATGCTCTAATTATTATGCCTCAATTAAGAGGAAGTCAATGCTCCTTGCTTAGGAGTGCATGCTTAATAAGGGCTCACGCGTGGCTCCAGCACACAGTAGTAGGTGGCAGGGAGCGGAGGAGGAGAGACCTTTCTAACGAAGCTTTATAGCCACTTAGGGCAAGAAACTGACAACCCCCCTTTCTTGAGTTTTACCCTTGGATAGACTCTGAGTTCTGCGAATCTACTGGGGCTTCATGCTGTCTCTCAGAAAGCACGGAATGCTGTCCTGAGTGAAAGTGTGCATACGTGCTAGCCCCTGTGTGCATATTGGAGATGGTAAACTGGAGAGCATTGTTCCCTTTATGAGATTAATATGTGTGTGGCCCATAGGGCCTGTGGGGCTGACCACCTCCTGGAAAACCCAGGACCCAGGGTGCTTGGCATTTGGGGAAGGAGCCAAGGAGTGAAGGATCTCTCTCTAAATTAGATTTTCCACTTGTCTCCAAATTGTCTTAAACAGTGTTTTTTCTTCCTTGAAGTAGAGTTTAAACTTATTTGAAATAAAGTTTACATTGTTAGTACCTAGGATTTATCCATACACATCCATATTTACGCAACACCAAAACAAAATTTACCAAAGTAAAACCACCATTCATGAAGGCATTTTTCCTACTGTACAGTCTATCTTAGTTCGTCTTTTAAAAATGTGGGTTACAACCCACTAGATTGAGCTCATGACCCACCAATATATTTCAATTCAGAGGTTGAAAAATACTGGTCTAGAAGCTGAAAAGTCCACAAGGAGGTTCCCCTTTACTGAATCTCTCAACTGAGGCTGGGATCTGACTTCCCAGTCCTGAGGGTCCTTTTATCCACTAGTCATAAATATTCACTGAGAAGTCATATGTCCCTCATCCCTGAAGCATCAGCCATCTGCCTCCTCACCTGGCTACCTACAACTGTGGCAGAGTAGGAATGACCCATCAGTCCCAAAACCTAACTACACATACACACACAATTTCAGAATAATAACATTCTTTTAAAAATCATTTGGATGACCAAGTGGGCTTTATCCCAGGAATGCAAGGATTCTTTAATATCCATAAATCAATCAATGTAATACACATTAACAAATTGAAAGATAAAAGCCATATGATTATCTCAATAGATGCAGAAAAAGCCTTTGACAAAATTCAACATCCATTTATGATTAAAACTCTCCAGAAAGCAGGAATAGAAGGAACATACCTCAACATAATAAAACTATATATGACAAACCCACAGCAAGCATCACCCTCAATGGTGAAAAATTGAAAGCATTTCCCCTAAAATCAGGAACAAGACAAGGGTGCCCACTCTCACCACTACTATTCAACATAGTTTTGGAAGTGTTGGCCACAGAAATCAGGGCAGAAAAAGAAATAAATGGAATCCAGATAGCAAAAGAAGAAGTGAAACTCTCGCTGTTTGCAGATGACATGATCCTCTACATAGAAAACCCTAAAGACTCTACCAGAAAATTACTAGAGCTAATCAATGAATATAGCAAATTTGCAGGATATAAAATTAACACACAGAAATCTCTTGCATTCCTATACACTAACAATGAGAAAACAGAAAGAGAAATTAAGGAAACAATACCATTCACCATTGCAACAAAAAGAATAAAATACTTATATCTACCTAAAGAAACAAAAGACCTATACATAGAAAACTATAAAACACTGATGAAAGAAATCAAAGAGGACACAAACAGATGGAGAAATATACGGTGTTCATGGATTGGAAGAATCAATATTGTCAAAATGGCTATACTACCCAAAGCAATCTATAGATTCAATGCAATCCCTATCAAGCTACCAACAGTATTTTTCACAGAACTAGAACAAATAATTTCACAATTTGTATGGAAATACAAAAAACCTCGAATAGCCAAAGCAATCTTGAGAAAGAAGAATGGAACTGGAGGAATCAACCTGCCTGACTTCAGACTATACTACAAAGCCACAGTCATCAAGACAGTATGGTACTGGCACAAAGACAGAAATATAGATCAATGGAACAGAATAGAAAGCCCAGAGATAAATCCACAAACCTATGGACACCTTATCTTCGACAAAGGAGGCAAGGATATACAATGGAAAAAAGACAATCTCTTTAACAAGTGGTGCTGGGAAAACTGGTCAACCACCTGTAAAAGAATGAAACTAGAACACTTTCTAATACCATACACAAAAATAAACTCAAAATGGATTAAAGATCTAAATGTAAGACCAGAAACTATAAAACTCCTAGAGGAGAACATAGGCAAAACACTCTCCGACATAAATCACAGCAGGATCCTCTATGACCCACATCCCAGAATATCAGAAACAAAAGCAAAAATAAACAAATGGGACCTAATGAAACTTAAAAGCTTTTGCACAACAAAGGAAACTATAAGCAAGGTGAAAAGACAGCCCTCAGATTGGGAGAAAATAATAGCAAACGAAGCAACAGACAAAGGATTAATCTCAAAAATATGCAAGCAACTCCTCCAGCTCAACTCCAGAAAAATAAATGACCCAATCAAAAAATGGGCCAAAGAACTAAACAGACATTTCTCCAAGGAAGACATACAGATGGCTAAAAACACATGAAAAGATGCTCAACATCAGTCATTATCAGAGAATGCAAATCAAAACCACAATGAGGTACCATTACACGCCAGTCAGGATGGCTGCTATCCAAAAGTCTACAAGCAATAAATGCTGGAGAGGGTGTGGAGAAAAGAGAACCCTCTTACACTGTTGGTGGGAATGCAAGTTAGTACATCCACTATGGAAAACAGTGTGGAGATTTCTTAAAAAACTGGAAATAGAACTGCCATATGACCCAGCAATCCCACTTCTGGGCATACACACCGAGGAAACCAGATCTGAAAGAGACACGTGCACCCCAAAGTTCATCGCAGCACTGTTTATAATAGCCAGGACATGGAAGCAACCTAGATGCCCATCAGCAGACGAATGGATGAGGAAGCTTTGGTACATATACACCATGGAATATTACTCAGCCATTAAAAAGAATTCATTTGAATCAGTTCTAATGAGATGGATGAAACTGGAGCCCATTATACAGAGCGAAGTAAGCCAGAAAGATAAAGACCAATACAGTATACTAATGCATATATATGGAATTTAGAAAGATGGTAACGATAACCCTATATGCAAAACAGAAAAAGAGACACAGATGCACAGAACAGACTTTTGGACTCTGTGGGAGAACGCGAGGGTGGGATGTTTCAAGAGAACAGCATCGAAACATGTATATTATCTAGGGTGAAACAGATCACCAGCCCAGGTTGGATGCATGAGACAAGTGCTTGGACCTGGTGCACTGGGAAAACCCAGAGGGATCGGGTGGAGAGGGAGGTGGGAGGGGGGATCGGGATGGGGAATACATGTAAATCCATGGCTAATTCATGTCAATGTATGACAAAAAACACTACAATATTGTAAGGTAATTAGCCTCCAACTAATAAAAATAAATGAAAAAAAAATCATTTGGGATCCAACAGCTTGGAGAATCTTTTTAAGGAAAAAAGAACATTTTGAAGTACTCTGAGCATAAAAACCAAGAGAAACTAAAACTCAGTCCAACCCTTGTTTGGAGCCATTGTGTTTGGTTTTACATTTTTCTCCTCATTTACCATACCTGGAATGCTCTCTCTTATTGACATACACATATTACTATATTTAAATACTTAATAGATAACCAACAAGAACCTACTGAATAGCATAGGGAATGTTGCTCAATATTCTGTAACAATCTAAATGGGAAAAGAATTTGAAAAGGATAGATAGATGTATACTTGAAGCACTTTGCTGTCTACCGGAAATTAACACAACGTTGTTAATCAACTATAAATTTTTTAAAAAAATTTAATGGCTTCTTTGTATATATTCAAATAAAAACAACCACTTTTTAAAAAGAAAAAAAAAATACCATGAGTGCCACACCTGGGTACATGGTGTCAGGCCAGGCCCTTCTGGATGCAGACCTGCCTGTGAGAGACTGCTCTGGCCATTGCACCTGCACTACCCCAAGTCCACTGCATTAGCAGCCAGGCCCTAGACCCTTCACACATACACACACTCCTGTCCCTGTGGCTGTGACAAGTTTCTGGGAGTAGGAATGCTAAGTCTCCACAATCTTATATCAACTTATCTCCAGAAGGCCATTTTTTATTCCTTATGCTCTTACTGTTTAGTCATTAAGTCATATCTGACTCTTTTTCAACCCCGTAGATTGTAGGCCACCAGGCTTCTCTGTCCACAGGATTTTCCAGCAAGAAAACTGGAGTGGGTTACCATTTCCTCATCCAGGGGATCTTCCTGACCCAGAGATCAAACCCACGTCTCCTGCATTGCAGGCAGATTCTTTACCACTGAGCCACCTGGGAAGCCATACGGTGTGTACTAGACACTACTCCTTGAACTTTGGGAGATGCTGAGACACACCATCTGCTTGTTAACAGTTAACGGACTTCTCAGAAAGATGAGACAGAAGCATATAAAGGAAAGGCTCTCAGTTTAGGGCAGTATTTGATAAGCGGCCCATAGGTGATATTGTTTAGAAGAGTGATAGAGGATTTCTGGAGCGATGAATGATGTCTAGCTTAGGGAGCAGGTGCTGGAGCTGGCCCTTGACAAAGCACAGATAACACTTTGCAAGTCTACAGTTCAACCCTGTAGACCCTTGGAGTCATCCCTGATTCTATTTTATTTTTTAATATTCTCATCCAAATTCTGTCCATATTCCCTTGACTCTATCTTCAAAATATATAGAGAATGCAAATACTTCTCTTACTTCCATCACTACCACCTTGTCCAAAGCCCCAGCATCTCCCACCTAGATCATTGTAAATGCCTCTCACTGGTCTACCTACTTTGGGGTTTGCCTCCCTACAGACTATTGCCCACACCGTAGTTAGGAAGGTCTACTTAAAACTAAGTCAGACCATGTCATTC
The DNA here is from genome assembly GCF_023699985.2 of Odocoileus virginianus. Lineage (NCBI taxonomy): Eukaryota > Metazoa > Chordata > Mammalia > Artiodactyla > Cervidae > Odocoileus > Odocoileus virginianus. The sequence goes on along the minus strand of NC_069684.1, from coordinate 20,988,931 downwards.
CTCTGGCTTTTCATCTCACTCCTTATCATGCCTTACACATCTCAGACAGTCTGACCTTTCATCAATTCTCCACCTTCATCTACTATTACTATCCTCTAACCCCCAATTCACTCTATTTCAATGGCACTGAGCCTCTTAATATTCTCCAAACATACCTCACATGCTCTTGGAGTCCCTCTAGACATCTGCCTGGCTCACTCTTACCTCTCTCAGGTCACAAATGGCATCTTCTCAGTGAGGCCCTCCCATACCACACTAATCAATGCTGCGAAAATCCCCAAGACACTCTAGTATCTGTTTCTGTTATCTTTCTCCACAACTTATCACCATCTGATGTCATTGATACATGACTTGTTTACAATCAGTCTCTACTTACTTAAACACAAGCTGCGTATCAGGAGGAGTTTTGTCTTTTATTTTTGCACAGCACCTAAAACAGTTTCTGCTATGTATTAGGTACTCATTAACATGGGTGGTTGGGCAAGGACATTGAGCAAAAGAATGGTGTGAACAAAATCACAAAGATGTGAAAGTACCAGGTGTGATGGGAGGGGAGGGAGTGAGGAGGCTCACTTGGCAAGACTGGGAGTTTTGCTCTGGAGGAAAGTGGGGATTGAGGCTGAAAATATGAGGATGAGGGTTCTTTTACTTCCAGGCCAGGTCTCCCCACATCGAGCACCCTCTGCCGTAGCCAGAGAGAAACTGATATACTACTCTTAGCATCTGTTTAAAAATGCAGGCCCTTTTTGTCAGGAGGAACTTTTTTTTTTTTTTTTTTTGCCTGAGGTCTTTGACAGTTCATATTCTATGATCACATATTGGGATTGACATAAATACACAACCATGTATAAAGCACAGAGATCTCAACTTGGTGCTCTGTGATGACCTAGAGGGAGGGAGACTCAAGAAGGAGGGGACATATGTAAGCATATAACTGATTCACTTCATTGTACAGCAGAAATTTAATACAACATTGTAAAGCAATAAATAAAATAAATAAAAAGCAGAGAAAACAAAAGCTTCCCAGGACAACATGTAAGGCACTACCTTCCCTGGCAGGAAATTCAAAGATGGCTTTAATTTTCAGAGATGATGGATCATGAGGTGGATTAACCAACGTGCCTTTCACATAGCTCTCTTCCTGGAATTCAGCATGCTCCCAAAGAAAGGTGCTTTGGGAAACAGATGTCTCTGGACACTGACAGGAGGTCTATGGGATGGGCAGGAGCAGAAGACATGGAAGCTGAGAGTAAGTTTTCAATCATGGGATTTCAAGAATGAGGCGGACTCTTCTTTGAGGTTAGGGACAGATGCTGTCCCCAAACTGTTGTTACCCTAAACCATAAGAGAAGAGCATAATTTATATCATTTAGTGACTGTGAGTGTATATGTGCGTGTGTGTGTGTGTGTGTGTGTGTGTGTGTGTGTGTGTGTGTGTGAATTTACCAAAATGGTAAAGAATCCACTTGCCATGCGGGAGACCTGGGTTTGTTCCCTGGGTTAGAAGTTCCCCTGGAGGAGGGCATGGCAACCCACTCCAGTATTCTTGCCTGGAGAATCCCCATGGACAGAGGAGCCTGGTGGGCTAGTCTATGGGGTCGCAAAGAGTCAGACACGACTGAGCAAGTAAGCACAGCTCAGTGCAATTGCATAAATATTTAATTATGTGAATGAAAATTCTAGATTGACAAGGAAGATGTTGCTCCTAGGATCTCATAAGAGTAAACTGTCTTCCCAAATGGCAACTGAATGGAAAACAAGGTAAAGTATTAGACTCAAGAGGACAAGAGTCTTCATCAGGAGCTGATCCTTGCTTGTATTCTTGCTCTAGCATTTACTAGCTATCAACACATACCTTAGGGCAAGTCAGGAGACTTTGTTGAGCCTTCATTTCCCTCAGATGTATAAAAGGGGTAATAATTTCTAACTCACAAAATTGCTATGAGATTTACATGAGGCAATGCCATGGAGGTGTTTTGTAAGGTGTTGTATCAATTAGCTCTGCCAAAAAAACATGCTGCATAAACAAACCACCCTAAAACTCAGTGGTTTAAAGCATTTGTTTATTCTCACTGATGCACGAATGGCTGATTCAGCCTGGGCTCACTAGGGCTTAGCTGAACAACTTTCGGGATCCTCAGCTGGCTTCATGCATATGTTTGGTGATCAAATTGGAGACAACTGATCTAGGCATGGTTACTGACACCGATCACCTCCGTTCCACATGTTTCTCAGCCTCCTTAAATCAGCAGGCTACCCCAGATGTTTTCCTCTCATGACAATGGAATAAGAGAGCAAACTCAGTTACACAAGAACTTCTCAAACCTTTGCTCACATCAGTGGCCAAAACAATTCACATTAGTGAAACTGAAGTAATGGGGCAGAGAATATGATCTGCCTTGGTAGTGGGTAACTGGAAGGTTCCATTGCAAAGTACATAGGTGCAGGGAAAGGTAAAAAGTGAAAGTGAAGTCGTTCGGTCGTGTCCAACTCTTTGCCACCCCATGGACTGTAGCCTGCCAGGTTCCTTCATCCATGGGATTTTCCAGGCAAGAATACTGGAGTGGGTTGCCATTTCCTTCTCCAGCAGGGAAAGGTAAAGAGTTAAAGAAATGGATACAATCTACTGTAAGTATTTGTAAAAGGCAAAAGACTATTTCCAATGTGTTCTGGAGAACTGGGGAAACAGCAGGAGTCTTTCTGGCTTCTCAGTGTTGGACTCTTCAAGATTCCAACAGATCATTCTTTTCTGCCATAAGTCCCGCACTCCCTAGCTGGTCAAATCCAGGAACACTATTAACTATCAGCCATCAAAGAAGGCAGGATCCTCTACTAATGAAGAGCACAGGCTTGGTGGTCAGATAGATCAGGATTTGAGTCCCTGATCTGCTATTGCTATATAATCTTAAGTTATTTAACTGCCCTAAATCTTACTTTCCTTATCAAATATTATTATTGTTTCCTTGGCTATCTTATCTAGCCTCATGGCTTTAAATATCATCCATAAACTGATGATGATGCTAGAATTTCTAATACCAGTTCTTCCCTAGGCTCCATATTTGTACATCTCCTAATCCACATCTATGCTTGGATATGTCACTAGCATCTAAAACTAAATATACCAAAAGTTGCTCATCTAACATTTTCCTGAAATCTGCTCCTCCCATGCTCCTTCTGATCTCATGGACTAGCATCTTCATTCTTCTAACTGATCAGACCTAAAGTATTATTGTTATCTTTCTTTTATGTCCCATATTCAATGTTCAGGAAAACCCTACTGGCTTAGCCTCTAAAATATTTCTTAGACCCAGTGGACTCATCACCAAGTCCACTTCGAGAACCATTGTCCAGCCACCATCATCTCTTACATGGACTATTGCTTTGGTTTCCTAACAGTCTCTCTGCCCCCAGACACCTTCAATAAAGCCATTAGCCAGTGAGTCAGATTGCATCTCTTTTCTGTTCAAACCCTCCAACAGATTCCCATCTCACTCACTGTAAATGCCAGATTCCTTAGGTAGCCTACTAGGTCTCAGGATCTTATTTCCCAGTACTGTGCTCTTTCCACTTCAACTACAGACTAGCACTTATCACTGGCACATGCCATCAACCTCTACAAGGATCAAATCATGAGCTGCTGTAGCTACTGATTTTCAACACCTTCTAAAAGGAGTTCCGGGTGGGGAGCAGAAATGAGGCACTCTGTGCTCTGGGAAAAACTGGCAGAACAGGTCTTCAGTATCTTAATATACTTAAAATACTTAAGTATTTTCAGGAGATGATTTTATGAGCCCAATTCTTATAACTCCTCTCATCTAGAAAAGTACCGAAATTCTTCATGGTGACATATGATCATGAGACTAGCAGAAACCTTCTGCAAAATACATGTGCTTGATTGTATGGACTCCACCTTCACCAAAATCACATATATAAAATGACCTTCCCCCTAGCTCTTTGAAGCAGTTTCTCAGAGGTATCTGAGGTGCTGTCTTCTGGGCTATAGTGTTCATTTTGCTCCAAGTAAAACTTAACTCACAACTCTCATTTTATGCATTTTTAAAGTCCAGATTGGATGCATGAGACAAGTGCTCAGGGCTGGTACACAGGGATGACCCAGAGGGATGGGATATGGAGGGAGGTGGGAGAGAGGTTCAGGATGGGGAGCACATGTAAATGCATGCCTGATTCATGTCAATGTATGGCAAAAACCACTACAATATTGTAAAGTAATTAGCTTCCAACTAATAAAAATAAATGAAAAAAAGAGTCAACACATTATAGCCACAGGAACCTCCTTGCTATTTTCTAGAGCTTTGTACTTCTAACTTCCTTTCTCTGCAATATTCATTTCCTTAAATACTTGCATGGCCCACTCCCTTCTCTCCTCCAGGTCTTTACTCAAAGATCACCTTCTCTCCGAGGACTTCCTGGCTATCCTGTCCTTACTTCCTGCCTTTTTTTTTTTTTCCTTAAACTTCATCACTATCTAAAACACTGATAATTTTACTTCTTTATTTTGTTCATATGTGTTTCAGCTACCAGAAATGTAAAGTCCACATAAGGTGGGGTTTTTGTCCATCCTGTACACTGTTGTACTCCCTGGGTCTAGAATATTGCCAGGTATAATATATTTGTTGAATGAATGAGGAAGGAAAAAAAGGAATATTGCACAGATTAAATGAGATAATACATGTAAAATTGTAACACAGTCAGTGCTCCAGAAATGACAGCTCAATATAAACAGCAAATAGAGCCCCAAGCCTTAGGTTTCTGAGGCTAAATTCTGACTCTGTATAATGTGTTTTTACTAACGTTCTGTATTTGTATTTCTGTGTGTGTGCATACTAAGTCACTTCAGTTGTGTCCCACTCTATGTGACCCTATGGACCCTAGACCCCCAGAATTGCTTTTGAACTGTGGTGTTGGAGAAGACTCTTGAGAGTCCCTTGGACTGCAATGAGAGCAAACCAGTCAATCCTAAAGGAAATCAGTCCTGAATATTCATCGGAAGGACTGATACTGAAGCTAAAACTTCAATACTTTGACCATCTGATGTGAAGGACTGACTCATTGGAAAAGACCCTGATGCTGAGAAAGATTGAAGGCAAGAGAAGAAGGAGATGACAGAGGATGAGATGGTTGGATGTTATCACTGACTGGATGGACATGAGTTTGAGCAAGCTCCAGGTGTTAGTGATGGACATGGAAGCCTGGTGTGCTACAGTCCATGGGTTTGCAAAGAGTAGGACACGACTGAGCGACTGAACTAAACTGAGGCTCCTCTTTGCATGGGATTCTCCAGGCAAAGATACTGGAGTGGGTTGCCATGTCCTCCTCCAGATGATCTTTCCAACCTAGGGATCAAACTTGCGTCTAGGGATTTTACTAGGGGCGTCTCCTGTGTAGCAGGGAGGTTCTTTACCTCTAACGCCACCTAGGAAGCCAGATACGTGTTTCTGCTGCTGCTGCTAAGTTGCTTCAGTTGTGTCCAACTCTGTGCGACCTCATAGATGGCAGCCCACCAGGCTCCTCCGTCCCTGGGATTCTCCAGGCAAGAACACTGGAGTGGGTTGCCATTTCCTTCTCCAATGCATGAAAGTGAAAAGTGATGTAAAGTCGCTCAGTCATGTCCGACTCTTCAAGACCCCATGGACTGCAGCCTACCAGGCTCCTCTGCCCATGGGATTTTCCATTCAAGAGTACTGAAGTGGGTTGCCATTGCCTTCTCCAAAATATTTCTTTGAGCTCCCCCTTTTTTTTTGTGGGGGCGGGGGGTAATGTGGGCAAGAATACCAGAGTGGGGTGCCATTCCAGTCTCCAGGAGATCTTCCCGACCCAGGGATCGAACTCCGGTCTCCCGCACTGTAGGCAGAGGCTTTACCCTCTGAGCCACCAGGGAAGTCCTAACACCAGGGAAGTGTTTATATTGGGGCTCAAACCAGTTCTCTTTTCCCAGCATCTTCTTGCATGCAGTAGATGCACAATATAATTTTATTCAATCAAAGTAAAAGTAGATGAGTCTGAAATTGCTGGTGACTGGTCACATTGTTCCCTCTGGTGCTGATAAAAATCTAAAAGGGGGCTGCCCCTCTGAGGAGTAAGTAAGCATCAGAGCTGTACTGGGCCTTGACACAGAGTCAGTTGCCAAATTAAAAATCCACTGGGCACCAGAGTTACTAGGCTGTTAGGTAGACAGATACCTGCCTAACTTACAAGCTTTTTCTCCAAACTCCAGGTGCCCTCAGAAAATCCTATTTCCCATCAGAGTACAGTTCTGTTTATATTTATAGCTATCCCAAGAACAATAATAACAACCACCACAGACAAAATTATACATGTCTACAGAGTTCATTTCCTCTTAAACTCACAAAGTACAAGAGGATGATTCATTCTTCTTATAGGAGATTGACAACTGTGTGTTTCTTGTTGTGTTCTATGAGGTTTCAGCTTAATTCCCTGCCATTTTACTTAACAAAAGAAAAAAAAAAAAGTATGACGCATCTGTGAACAGCATCTCTCTCTTGTTAGTGATGCAGCAAAGCACCCAAAAAGATAAATCCAATACATTTCCAAGTCTGAACTCTTACAAAGGCAACTGTGTTTGGGGGCATGTTTTCATTTCAAGCTACCTCATTTAGCCTCTAACCCTCACTTACCTGGCTAAGGCACACATTTCTGGAGCTTCTATTAATACCGTATAATGTGCATGGGGTGTCTCAGGTTGCAAAGCCCAGATATGATGACAAGAGAAGCTCAACAGCAACCCTAGAATTAAACAATATAAAACAAACCAAGAAACATTACAAGGTGATGTGTGATAAAATGTCTGGTGATGTCATGTGGACATTATTTCATTAGCAATAGACCATGTAGGCAGAAATCCCAGGGAAAGTAGTACTTGAGTCATAAGAAGGGATTTGAACAAAAAGTCTAAGAGAATTAGTGTAAACACATAGATAGGAGTGAGCAAGGCTTGTGAGTTTGAGCCCTAAGTTGTCCATGCATTTTATACCAAAAAGTACATCCATTAATAAAATGTCAAATGTAAAGTTTGAGTCCTACCACTAGCAATACCAGTATCTCAAATGAAAAGGTTACTGGTACTAAAAACAATTGTAAAAGATTATTGGGCCAATGTAATTTGATAAAAGGAGTAGAACAGGCGTGTGTGTGGAAGGGAGGTTCAAGACAGAGGGGATACATGTATGCTTCTGGCTGATTCACGCTGTTGTATGGCAGAAATCAACACAACATTGTAAAACAATTATCCTCCAATTAAAAATGAATTAAAAAGAAATTAACTAGAGGGCAGATAAGAAAAAAAAAAAAAGAACAATTAAAACTATTTTTTTCCTAAACTAAACTCCTTCTGGGTTTTATAGTAACTATTTCCTGAGATTTTAATCCTAGTCATGATTCTGATGTCACCTTACCATTTTAGCCCCACCCCCCAACAAGGTGAAATGAAGCTTTCCTTCAACTGCCATGATAACCCAAGATCACTGAGACTTTTTTTTTTTTCCTTCTTCTTAATCTCTAAGGATCTTCTAGTCTCTGGCTGCATCTGCTAAAGCCCAAAGCAGATTTACATCACTGCTCTTCTTGGCAGATCCCTGCGGCCAAACAGCTGCTCACCACATGTTTCCCATTCTCCAGGCTGATAACCTTCACTTCTTTTACCACTTCAGCTTGTCCAGGGTGGGGGCAGAAAGAGGCTCAAGCCTCAGCTCCCCTTAAGCTTCACTTTTCATAGCAGACTAGAGCATGCTCAATCCTTTCCAAGGGCTGGGTGATTTACAAACCAAGGTCCTGACATACTATAATAAAAAATTAGGAAAACTATCAAATATACAAAAGAAGAATTTTATCAATCCATCTTCTTAGGATCACTGAAGCTTACACCTGCTATGTGTAGCAGATATAAACACCATTTTTGTTTTCTCAAAGACATATGAAAGCTACATTTTCCAGTCTCTCTGGCCACTAGGTTAGAGGCCGTGCAACTAAGTTTTTGCCAATGAAAGATCCATAGGAGAGATGTAAAGCCACTGCTAGTCCTGGTCCTAAAAAGCATCATGCCAGCAACTTCCACCCCTTGCTTCTCTTTCCAGTGAAACTATGAGTTTCAGTTGGCATAACTCCATGATGGATGAACCCCAGATCTCTGAGTCACTTCCTAAAGAAGAGTCACCTAATCCATATGAGAAAGTGACATGAGCAGTAAATAAGCCTTTCTCATGCTAAGCCACAGATAATTTAGAGTTTATCTGTTACTTTAATATAGTACAGCCTACACTGATGAATACATACTGTGGAAAAGACAGAAAATTGAAGTCAGATTATTGCTTCCATTAATAACAACTGCTATTAACGTTTTTCTACACTGGGCATTGTGCTGAGCACTATATGTATGAAAGAGCTAGTGTGTGTGTGTAAATAAACAATTACCCATTTTACAAATGAGATAATTGAGACTCAGAGACATTTACAAAAAGCTGCTCCAAGGTCAAACAGGTAGTGATGAAGATTTTCTGATGCCTGAGTTTAGGCTACTTCAGTGATTTTATGTCTCTCTCTCGATAAAGATTCCCTCTTTCCATTTTTGGAAGAGATTACCTCAACTGTGTTCTCTTTCCTTTACTGAAATCTTATTATTCTTTCTACCAAATTCAGAATTTTCTCCATACTGTCTCATTACTTGCCCTACAGAGTCTGAGCACAACAGTTTCCAGCACATTCTGTATTGTCAATCATTATGGAAGCCCAGTGGGAATTGTCCATCACTTTGAGTCCTTATCCTGCAAATGAGAACCTGTCGACTAGTTTAGCTATGATTCAATCAGAAGTAATGTGTTATAGGAAAAACAACCTAGTGTTTCCATCTATGCCACTGCAGTCATTAAAATATTAATTACACCCAAACTAATCTAGATAAAATAAATCTAGTCTACAAATATTTATTGAGTCTCCTGTGTGTACAGGGCATCATAGAGGCAAAATGGTTTTGTGGTTTATATCTAAGTTCTGGGTCCTAATGAGCCTCAAGAGACAGCCTTAGGCAGCAAGTGTGGTTTCCAAATCATATATATTTTTACATTAAAGGAAAAAAATTCACCTTCATTTCTGCTAATAAGATAAAATAAATTAAGATCCTATTTTGGTAGTAGATAGCATGTATGTATACCCCAGTGCTTTCATATCTGTAATTAAATTTCATCATCATAGCAATCCCATAAAATAACTAAACTGGCTATAATTATTCCCATTTGCCCATGGTAAAATTGAGGCTTATTGACATGCTAACGCTCTTCACAGTGGTAGAACTAAGTGAGAGTGAAGCAAGATCTCCAGTAATCTGAAACTGAACAACCTATGCACTTCTTAAAAAGAGCCCTTGGCATTGCATATAATTTTGATAACTTCCATCCTACCCTAATCACACAGATCAGCTGTAGCAAACCTTTATCAGGAACCAGCATATGTAGGACAAGGCTTTAGAATGTTTTAATGTTCCATCTAGCCCACCTTTTCTTTCTCACTTAAAAATATAAATCTGCTGAATCACATGGAGCTGGTCCACTATGGATCTTCCTCTGACCTTTCTTTCATCAGTGAACACATTATTCATATGAAAACTTTTATCATCTTATGTGCTCCCATAAGCTCTGCATATAAAATCTAGAATATACTGTGTTTCCACTCCAAGTAGGGTATTCTGGCCTCATTTTGCTTCAGAAGTAAGCTCCAGTGTTCTAAAATTAATTACTTCTGATGGTATTTTCATAGTGGGTCCCTTGATGGCCATGAAAGAAAGGTCCAGGTGGGTTATAGGCAAGGTGAACAAATAGCTCATTTGCCAGATAATTTATTTGGAAACTGCAATATCTGGTACTTTCAACATAATTCCAACAGGAAATGCAATACACCCCAAATGTATCAAATGAAGAGACCTATATGAAGGGTTACCCAGAGAGCAATGGGTCAGGATACTGAGGTACCCAGAGACTGACAACAGATGAAAGCTGTTACACTGCCAGGGAAGAAGGGGCAAGGGGAAGAATTAGTGTCATCAGAAGCCAGTGAAGCCTACAGTGATGACGGGGAATAGCTACTGCCAAAAATACCACACCACACTAAAGCTGGGAGAGAGCAAGAGAGAAATACCATAATTTCTCTCCTGCCATCCTCTGGTCTCTTGCTGATGCCTCCTACTATCCACACCCCATAAGGGACCAGTGAGCAAAAGGGTCATGATGATAGAGTCTGTAATAGTTTCTGAAGTACAGAGCAAGCCAAGGAAGGACAGAAAATGAATCTGGGACTGGGGTGGGAGTCAGTGGGGGATGGTTCAGACAAAGAATTACCAGTACATCTGGTGATTCACAGGCCTTCAGCTGTACATTTTGTCTGCAAGGGTGGGAGGTAGTTTTTATAAGAATGAAGCCCCTTTTCAACATTCCACCATCTGACGCACACATAAAATACTGATGTAAAAATGGCTCTGACCTGAATACATATCGATGTTTTTTAATGTGTTAGTAAATACAGTCGTTGGCTGTTGCAGGAGAATTATGCATCATCAACTGACATAAAAAGGGAGTGTAATGTCATCTTCAATTGCTGTTAGAAGAAATAGGATAAAATTATGAGCAATTAGGAAAAGAAATATTGTATCCCTACGGCAGCTCAGGTTTTACTGAAAATCCTGTTAGATTGGTTATGTGAGCCACCACATAAACCACTGGGGCCCACACCCAGGCACAGGAAAGAGTTATAATCAGGGAATATGTTTCCATGGCAAAGCTTCAGGGAATTTAACACCCCGAAGTAGCTTGGAGCACATCAATGGCACAAGGTCAATGAAGAAACCTGCTCTAAACATGAAGAGTGTTTACAAGCATTCTGTAAATGTAATTTAGAAAACTCTTATCTCACAGATGCCAATATTTAAGATAACAAATGACTCACAAGAAAAATAGGAGCAGTCCCCTCAAGGGAATCATGTGCTAAGAAAATACAGATCTGGATCTAAGGGAATGGGAACTGGGGCTATGGCTTCATTCTAAACAAATAGGATCTGTCTTTGGAAGTGGATTTCCAGTTTTGGCTTCACTGTATATGATGATTCTGTAACACCTATCAATGAATTTTCTCCTTGAAAAAGGATCACTGTTCTTTTAATATCCATTTGCTCTGAAATTGAGGAAGGCCTAGTACTGACCTCTGAAATATTGTTGAAAGAGATCTGAAGCTCTCTGAACTATGAAATCAAATACAGTCTTTTCACCCTGGCATTCAAGGCCCTAATCCATCTTCCCAGGCTTACCTCCAAATGTTCCCTTACAAGTCAGCAAATGTCACTTTCATTTTATTGTTTCTCCTATCAATAATTTCTGTCTTTACTGATCATTAATCTATTCATCCTTCAAGACCACCTTCTCTGCAAAACATTTCCTGATCTCTACAAAATACTAATTCCTCCAGTCTTTTTAAAACTCATAGCATTCAATTTATTAATGAAAATGGTACTTACTTTCTCCCATATTACATTTTAGTCATTTATACCCTTCCTTACTTTTCTCTAAGATGTGGGAAGTTCCTTGAAAGCAGGGCTCACTCCTTTCATAAACCCTACAGATCCTAATACTGTGAATTTCATACACTAGGGGCTCTGTCAAGATGCTGAACTGAGTTGGCTTGAATGATATTAGTGAGGATGAAGGAATGAATGAGAGACTCCCCTTAAAGTTCACAAAAATAATCAAGATTTCCTCTCACTGAGTCACAGATAAAAGAGATTTATTCAACAATACCAGAAAAGATGATTCGACATAAAGGGGACTCAATACTTTAGACTGTCTTATCAGTCTGAGAGATGGTCAACTCCAAAAAGGCATTTTCCAAGCCCTCATAATGCTCTCCAAAAGTGACTTTATTCATATCAATAGTACATAATTCCTAGATGCTGTTAATTTCTAAATATAAATTTCTAGATCACAGTTCTCTCCAAATATCCTGTCCAATGTCCAAACTTATCTCCTGAATATGTCTCCTTGGATTTCCCAAAGTCATCTCAAATTCAACATGATATATTTGAAATTCACTATCTCTAACCCAACTTCCCCTTGCTCTCAACCTCACAATCTCTTTTCATTCCAAATTTGCCATCTCAGTTAATGGCATCTTTATCGATCATGTTTGACTATCTATATGCCACCTTGGGCTGCCCTGTGCAAATATATGCAAGGCTGAAGTGAAGAATCAGACCTGGCCCATGCCTGCACACTTGCCTCAAGTCTCTCACCTCCTCTAAATGCAGACTTGGTCAACTACTCCAGAGAGTGACCAAGATGGTGGAGTAGGAAGACTTTGAGCTGACCTCTTCCCATAGGCTCACCAAAATGACAGCTATTTACAGAGCAGCTATCAATGTTAACAAACTGAAGACTAGCAGAAAAGTCCTTTACAACTAAAAGGAACACAATGAGATAGACAGGAGGGACAGAGAGGCAATATTATTGGGACCCACTACCAGGAGGACAATTACAACTTCAGAGATTCTCTTCAAGGAGTAAGGGGTCCAAGCCCCACATTGAGCTCTCCAGCATGGGGATCCTGCACCAGGAAGATGTGCCCCCAGAATATTTGGCTTTAAAGGCCAGTGGGGCTTACTTTTGTGAGAGCCAAAGGGCTGTGGGAAATAGAGAATCCACTCTTAAGGATACACACAAAATCTCATATACTCTGAGACCCAGAGAAGAGAAGCAGTACAAGCGACTCTAAAGATAAACACATACTGAAAGTGAGGGGATGGAAAAATTATTCCTTGCAAATGGAAATCTAAATAAAGCCAGATTAGCAGCACTTATATCAGACAAAATAGACTTTTAAATAAATACTATAATAGAAGACAAAGAAGAACATTACATAATGATCAATGGATCAATCCAAGAATATATAACAATTGTAAATATTTACAACATAGGAGCATCTAAACATAAAGCAAATATTAACAGATATAAAGGGAGAAATCAACACAATAATTATAGAGGCCTTTAATATCTCATTTATATTAACGGACAAATCATCCAGACAGAAATTCAGTAAGGAAGTCATTAGTCTTAAATGATACATAAGACCAGATCAGATGGATTTAATTGATTACTCTAGAGAGTAAAACACACACATATGTGTGTGTGTGCATGTGTGTGTGTGCATGTGTGTGTGTATGCAAAATATTTTCCAGGATGGATCACATCCTAGGCCACAAAACATGTCTCAGTGAATTTAAGAAAACTGAAATCATATCAAGCATTTTTTCCAAGTGCAACACTAGGAGAAATCAATTACAAGATAAAAATGCAAAATATATGAACACATGGAGGTTAAATGTAAGCCCTAAAACAATAAGACTTCTAGAAGAAAACATAGGTAGTATGTTTTTAGACATTGATCTTCATAGTATTTTTTTGATATGTCTCTCCAGGTGAGGGAAACAAAAAGAAAAATAAACAAATAGGACTACATCAAATAAAAGGTTTTTTTCTCAAAGAAGAAAACTATCAACAAAATGAATGGGAGAAGATATTTGCAGACCATATATCCAATTAGGGGTTAATATACAAAGTATACAAAGAAATCATACACTTTACTATCTTAAAATCAAACAATCCAATTTTTAAAAAAGGAAGGAATTTGAATGGGCATTTATCCAAAGAAAACATACAGATGACTATGATACATATGAAAAGATGCTCAATATCACTCACCATTAGGGAAATGCAAATCAAAACAACAATGAAATATCACCTCACCTGTCAGAATGGCTATTATTAAGACAACAAATAACAAGGATTGGCAACACAAGTATTGGTAAAAAGGTAACCACTGTGTACTGTTGGTGTAATGTAAATTGGTGCTGCCACTGTAATGAAAACAGTGTGGAGACTTCACCAAAATTTAAAAATAGAACTACCACATGATCCAGAAATTCCACTCCTGAGTATTTATTTGAATATAGAAAAAACACTATTAGAAAAGATATTTGCACCTCTATGCTCATTGCAGTATTGTTTACAATGGCCAAGATATGGATGCAAACTAACAGTCTATCAATTAGCTAAATGGATTAATAATATGGAGCATGCAAATATATAAAGGGGTATTGCTCAGCCATAAGTATGAAATCTTGCCATTTGCAACAACATGAGTTGACCTAGAAGTTATTATTCTAAGTGAAATAAGTCAGACAAAGATAAATACTATGATTTCACTTATATGTGGAATCTAAAAAATAAAACAAGTAAACAAACATAGCAAAACAGAAACAGAGTTATAGATACAGAGTACAAACAGGTGGTTGCCAAAGGGGAAGGGGTTCAGGGAATGAATGAAATAAGTGAGGATGATGAAAACGCACAAACTTCCAGTTTCAAAATAGGTGAGTCATGGGTATGAAATGCATGATGTAGAAAATACAGTCAACAACTATGTGATATTTTCATATGGTAAAAAAGACTGCAATTAGACTTATCATGGTGATTATTTTTAAATGTATTGAATTATTGAATCATTACATTGTGTAACAGGAACTAGAATAGTATTGTATGCCAATTATAGTTCAAAAACAAAGTTATAGAAAAACAGATCAGATTTGTGGTTCCCAAAGGCTGGAGATGGGGGATTGGATGAAAGTAGTCAAAAGGCACAAACTTGCTAGTTATAAGATAAGTAAGTACTAGGGATGTGATGTACAAAATTGTAAATACACTGTTGTGTGTTATATATGAAAGTTGTTTAGAAAGCAAGTTCTAAGAGTTTTTATCACAAGGAAATTATTTTTTCTATTTCCTTAAGTTTGTATCTGTATGAGATGATGAATGTTCACTAAACTTACTAGGATGATCATTTCATTGTGTATGTAAGTCAGATCATTATGTTCTGTACCTTAAATTTATACAGTGCTTTATGTTAATTATAGATCAATAAACCTGGAAAATAATCAATTAGTCAATACTTAAAGTTAAAAAGTGCAAACTTCCAGTTACAAGATAAATAAGTACTAGGGGCGTGTTGTGCAACATGATATACACTGCTGTGTGATATATATGAAAGTTATTAGGAGAGTAAATCCTAGGAGTTCTCATTACAAAAAGATATTTTTTTCCTCTTATTTTGCATCTATACGAGATGATAGATGTTTACTAAATGTACTTTGATAATCATTTCATAATGTATATAATTCAAGTCATTATGCTGTACACATTAAAGTTATATGGCACTGTATGTCAATTATATCTCAATAAAACTGGAAAGAAAAATGATTTTAAAAAAATCAAATTAAGTAAATGGGAATAAGGGTGTGACTCTTGATAAAATGAGATGGTATATATAAAGCATTCAGCACAGCACCTGATAAAACTAAACACATGATGAATGATAACTATTTCACAATTATTTGCAAAAGATGAAATTTCATACAAATGCATGAAATACATCTTTGAGACTGATGGAGAGACATATCTCCCCACCAGGGACTCTGCCCACAGAATAGAACATTATTAAGGGAGAAATATAAGAATCATATCGAGAAAATACAGCAAAAGTTCTACAACTGAAATTTGGAAGTAGATGTTGAGTACTTGTAAGAAGGATTAATAGAAGGCAGGATTTAAAAATGGGTGAACTATGAAAAAGAAAGAGCTGAGCAGCTACATAAAGTACGAGCAAGTGAAATGGAAGGGGACATGTATTAAATCCATGAACAATGAGAACAAAATGTGCCAGATTTATATTCAGCCAAGGTCACTGCTATCCCAGGAGAGGACCCTTAAAGGAACTAAGCTGGGCTCCTGAGAGAAGAACACGCAGGCAGCAGGAACAACACAAAACTGGTGCAGCATAAAAGCATTGTACACGAATCAAGGGAAAATGGAAAATCTCCTTCCCCAAGGGTGAGCCTAAATTAGACGTTTCCCTGCCTCGCGTACTCAGAAGTAAAGTCCAGGGAGACTTGGCAAATTGTGCTCTGATTTTTGGTCCTCCTTGAGCACAGAGTAAAAGGGGAACTGAAAACACATATGTGCTTTCGATCCCCAAATTCCAGGGCAGAACAGAAATCTTAGCAGGACATTATAAGCCACCTCTCTCTACTACTGATAAAAAGAGGCAAGTCACAAATTCCTGCTTACTACCTGGCCTCAGGATATAAGGGGCCACCTGGAACCCACTGGACCAGCATAAGATGTCCCTGTTGACCGCAAAGCCATCTTTAGAGGCCTGTCGTGTGCTGATCTGCTAATTCAGGCACCCAGCACTTATATCCTCAGGGTGCCCAAGCTTCTGGCAGCAGGGTGTCCCCTGTTCTCAGGGCAGCTCTGTCCAAAGTCTTCCTCAGAATGGAAGACTGAGGACACTTCCCACCAACTAGCTGGGCCGTGTCTAAGGTATTAAAAGAAAACTCTTTAGAAAAGTTTGGGCTGTGAATCTCTTCTCTGCATTTTCCAACATCCTTCTTTCTCCTTTAGTTCTAAGTGATCAACAACTTTTTTTCTCATCCCCTTGGCCTCCATCTCTCAGAAAACAGCCCAAGTAGATGCCATGCACAAAGCCCCAACACAGGGGACAAAACCTCATCCCCCATTAAATCTTGGATCTAATGAATTTCTCATTGATCTTCCTTTAGCCCAGGCGTAAAACTCAGGGCTCCATGCAGTGTGGTTACTTCTTAAAATATCCTTATAAATCTTGGCCACCGTGTTCATTAATTACAGCCCAACCAAGACTCTGGCTGTTAGTTCTGGGTGGCAACTTCATTTATTCCCACATTAAATGCTTTATTTCTGTGGAGCTATTTCAGTCTCACTCCATTACTTAGCTTACCCACCATGTCATCAAGCGATTTCTTTCAAAAGAGAGACCCAGCCCATATTTTAAAAAACTGAGATAATATATCCAAGTATTCTGAAAATAGGTAACAGCTAAACGTTTGAGTCTTACTATGTCCCAAACACTGTACAAAGTACTTCAAATGCATTAGTCCATTTAATCCACACACACACACACACAAAATCTATGAAATAAATACTATTATTACTGCCCTGGTATTATAAATTGAGGGTTAGAAATATTAAGTAACTGGCCACAGTTAAGTGGCTAGGGTCTCCTCCATTGGAATTCAGGTTTCTCTGATTTCAAAGCTCAACCTCTTATTGACAGAACCATAGTAAGTGATTACAAAATTGTAACCACACGCCTTACTAAGCTATAGTATGGAGATATGCTCTGAAAAACAAGCATAGCATTTTGGAGTTAAAAAGACCTTTAAAATGCTTTAATCCAATCTCCATACTCAGCAGATGGGCCCTTGCTCCCCTTGGAGGCAGGCACTGTGCCCAGGGTCACAGAGCTAGTAGACATAGAGCCAAGACTGGGACCCAGGACTCCACATTTTCGGCTACATGCTTTCCCTGCTGAAGTCTGCGGCTGTCCAAATGGTCTATTACACTGGAATTTGTTTTCCCCTGGGTACAGATGAGAGTAGAAGGATCTTTGGAGTGGTGTTAAGTGAATTGAATGTTCCTTCAGCAAATGAAAATGAGAGGCTAATTAGATTCCATAATCACTCTCTCCGATTAACCTTGCACTTCTCCTGTACCAACTTCTCTCTCTCTGACGTCCCTCCGTTGTGATGTGCAGTATCCTCTGCTCAGTCTAAATTTGTCTCCTCGTGCATATGTCCTGATCACAAAGCCTGACTCATTTCATTCTTTAATAGCCAGAGACTGTACCCAACTAGATGGGGCTGAGAGCCTGAAATTGTGCTTGTTCTTATGTTTGGTCGTCAGCAGATCCTTATTCTATGATGGTAAAGTTGCAACTTGGAGGGTTTAAACTTAAAATCTCACAGAGGCCAGGCAGGAAACTGAAACAGGAAAGTTGGTATACATTAGGACATACTAATATTTCAAATGAATGTGGGGAACTAGTAAACTGCAGGGACTACATATCACCCTAAAAAGAGCAGCCGCTCCTCATCAACAGCCAGTGGAGGCTGTGGATTCTGTTTCTCTGACAATAAGTTCTATGAGCATGAGGACTTTGCCACATGCCCTGTTGTATTTCCAATGCACGAAGAGGGCCTGACACATAGGAGGCACTAAACAAATATTTTCTGAATGAATGAAACTTCCATTTTAGAAGCTCTACAGTGTATTCTATCTTTAGTGAAAGACAATCCTTATTCTCTTAAAGGAATGCAGTATATCTGATTGCTCTGTAATAAGGGGAACTGTGTAGAGATATTCATTTCAACCACAGGGCACTTTGTTTTAACTTTAGGGACACTTCCAGAGTTAAGAGAATGATGGAAAGTGGTTCACACTTACGACCTTTATCACCAGTACCAGTGTTACAAGCCAGGTACCCTACTAGCCTAGAAAGGACCATTCAATGATAGGTAGAGCTTTTAGTAGGAAAGTCTGACTTCAGGCACTAAAAAGTTGTGAAGTGTTAGTTGCTCAGTCATGTCTGACTCTCTACCATCCCATGGGCTGTAGGGTACCAGATTCTTCTGTCCATGGAATTCTCCAGGCAAGAATACTAGAATGAGTAGCCATCTCCTTCTCCAGGAGATCTTCCTGACCCAGGTATTAAACCTGGATCCTCTGCATTACAGGCAGATTCTTTATAATTTGAGCAACTAGGGAAGCCCACTAAAAGGTTATAGGGCTTTAAACAGATCTGGCCCCTCTCTGATCCAGTTTCCTTCTCTTTAAAAGGAGGGGATTAGGTCCCTTTGACTACGATGGGAAATGTACACACCTAAGAATCCCAAAAGTCATTAATAGAGTCAACTGATGTCATAGAAATGCATGAGAAACTACTATGAACAATTATGCAAGAAATTGGACAACCTAGAAGAAATGGACCAATGTCTAGAAACATACAATCTATCAAGACTGAATCATAAAGAAATAGAAAATCTAAAAAGACTAATTACTAGTAAAGAGATGGAATAAATAATGAAGAACTTTCCAGCAAAGAAAAATCCGGGACCAGATGCTTCACTGGTGAATTCTATTGAACATTTAAAGAAGAACTAACGCCAATCCTTCTCAAAATCTTCCAAAATATGCAAGAGGAAGGAATACTTCCAAACTTACTTTAAGAGACCAGCATTACCCTCCTAGGAAAGTCAGATAAGGACATCATGAGAAAAGAAACTTGTAGGCCAATATACCTGATGAACATAGAGGAAAAAGTTCTCAGCAAAACACTAACAAACTGGATTCCACAGCATTTTAAAAGGATCATACATCATGATCTAGTTGGATTTATTCCTTTCAGGTAAGGATGACTAAAATACACAGATCAATAGATATGACAAAGCACATTAACATAATGAAAGATAAAAATCATATAATCACCTCAATAGTTACAGAAAGAACATTTAACAAAATTCAACATCTTTTCATGATAAAAAACTCTCAACAAGTTAGGTATAGAATAAATGTAGCTCAACATAATAAAGGCCACATAGAAAATGCCAACAGCTAACATACTCAATGGTGAAAAGTTGAAGGCTTTTCCTCCAATATCAGGAACAAAACAAGGATGCCCACTTTTGCTACTTATATTCAACATAGCACTAAAAATCTTAGCCCCGGCTATTAGGAAAATGAAATAAATAAAAGGCATCTTAATCTGAAAGTAAGAAGTAAAACTATTTGCAGATAATATAATCTTATTTATATACAGAAAACCCTTAAGACTTAACCAAAAACTCTTGGAGCTAATAAACAAATTCAGTAAAGTTGCAGGATACAATGGAGAAGGAAGTGGCAACACAATCCTGTATTCTTGCCCAGAGAATCCTGTGGACAGAGGAGCCTAGTAGGCTGCTGTCCACAGGGTCACACACAGACATGGCTGAAGCGACTTAGCATGCATGCATGCATTGGAGAAGGAAATGGCAACCCACTCCAGTATTCTTGCCTGGAGAATCCCAGGGACAGAGGAGCATGGTAGGCTTCCATCTATGGGGTTGCACAGAGTGGGACAGGACTGAAGCAACTTAGCAGCAGCAGCAGCAGCAGGATACAAAATCAGCATTCAGAAATCAATTGCATTTTTATACACTAACAGCAAAATGGTTCCCCCCCAACCAAGATTAAGAAAGCAATTCAATTTATGGCATCATCAAAAATACTAAGAAATAAACTTAACCAAGAAGATAAAGGTGAAAGATGTGTGCCTTGAAATTATAAGCACTGATGAAGGAAATTAAAGAAGACACAAATAAATGGAAAGATATCCCATGCTCATGGATTAGAAGGATTGATGTTGTTAAAATGTCCATAATACCCAAAGCAGTCTACAGATTCAATGCAACCCTTATCAAAATCCCAATAGGATTTTTCACAGAAATAGAAAAAATCCCCCAACTGTGTAAGGAACCAATTAAAAAATCCCAAATCACTAATGCAATTTGAGAAAGAACAAAGCTAGAGACATCATACTTCCTGATTTCAAATTATGCTGTGAAGCCATAGTAAGCAAAATAGTGTGGTACTGATATAAAAATGAACACATAAACTAATGGAACAGACTAGACAGTACAGAAATAAACCCACACATATATAAGCACCTCATCTTTGATAAGGGTGACAAGAATGGGACAAGGATAGTCTCCTCAATAAATGGTATGGGAAAAACTGGATATCTGCATGCAAAAGAATAGCACTTAAAACTTATACCACACACAAATATTAATTACAAATGGACTAAAGATGTAAGAGTAATACCTGAAACCATAAACCTCTAGAACAGAGAAAAGGCTCCTTGACATTAGCTTTGGCGATGACTTTTTGGAATGAAACCAAAAAAAGACAACAAAAGTAAAAATAAAATATCGTGACTACATTAAACTAAAACACTTTTACGTGACAGAGAAACAACAAAATGAAAATACAATGTATGACAAAAAATATTTTCAAATCTTTCAAATATCTGATAATAGGTTAATAACCAACATATAAAACAAACTCATAGAACTCAATAGCAAACAATTATAACAACCAAAGAACTCCATTTAAAAATGGGCAGAGAACCTGAATAGACACCTTTCAAAGAAGACAGACAAATGGCCAAAAAGTATATACGGAGGTGCTCAATATCATTAATCATCAGGGAAATGTAAATCAAAACAACAATGATATATCACTTCATATCAGAACGACTATTGTCAAAAAGTCAAAGATAACAAGTATTGACAAGGATATGGAGGAAAGGATTGTTGTTCAGTCATTAAGTCATGTTCGACTCTGTGTGACCCCATGAACTACAGCATGCCAGGCTCCTCTGTCTTTCAGTATCTCTTGGAGTTTGCTCAAATTCATGCCCCTTCAGTAAGTGATGCCATCTATCTTATGGAGAAAAGGGTATTCTTGTACATGTTGATGAGAATATAAATTTTCATAGCTGTAATGGAAAATATTATGGACATTCCTCAAACAAAAAGAGGACTCTTATGTGATCAAGAAAATCTGCTTCTGGATATACATAGGAAGAGAATTAAAACAGTATCTGGAAGAGATATCTGCACTCCAATGTTCACTGAAGCATTATTCACAACATCCAAGATATGGAAACAACTTAAGTGTCTGTTTATGGATGAATGGATATATACATTATCAGACACAGAAATACAGATACTGCATAATCTCATTCATGTGTAGAATATGAAGTCAAAATCAGAAGCAAAAAAGAACAGTGGTTGTCATGGGCTGGGGATTGGGGCAAAGGAGGAAATGTTGTCAAAGGGTATAAACTTTCAGTTATAAATTAACTAAGTTGTAGGGATCTAATGTAAAATATGCTTACTCTAGTCAATACTGAATTATATACTTGAAACTTACGAAAAGAGTAGATCTTAAGTACTTTCATCAAAAAAATACATAAATAAAGATAATTATGTGAAATGATACAAGTGTTAATTAGCTTGATTGTGGTAATCATTTCACAATATATATACATATCATCACATCATACAGCCTTAAATAGATAAAATATTTTCTGTCAATTATACCTCAATAAAGTTGGAAAAATGCATCAACATACAATAAATAAAGAGTTCAACCCACCACCCATCTCTCCTAGCTACTATTTGAGACACCAAAAGGTCAGCAGCAAAGTAAGAGTGTAATTATCTGAAACTCCATGATGTAATGCAACGTCAGACATTATTCCCATAGACAATCCCAAAGGCTGGTTCCCTCAACCCGTAAGTTCAGAGCAGTAGTAGCAATCTAGACTCATTGAGAAGTTATAAAAGTGAAAGTGAAGTCGCTCAGTCCTGTCCGACTCTTTGTGACCCCATGGACTGTAGCCTAACAGGTTCCTCTGTCCATGGAATTTTCCAGCAAGAGTACTAGAGTGGCTTGCCATTTCCTTTTCCAGGGGATCTTCTTAACCCAGGGATTGAACCCTGGTCGCCCGCATTGCAGGCAGACACTACCATCTGAGACACCAGGGAAGCCATGGAGTTCTCCAGGCCAGGATACTGGAGTGGGTAGCTTTATCCCTTCTCCAGTGGATCTTCCCAACCCAGGGACTGAACCAGGGTCTCTCGCATTGCAGGCGGATTCTTCACCAACTGAGCTATCAGGGAAACCCCTGAGGAGTTATATCAAACCATAAATGCATATGCGTGTGTGAATAGAACGATCTGACTTATGAGGATTTATATAATAATCCTCATCCAGCTAGTGTTCATCATTCATGGATTTAACTGTTTCCCTCTCCATCTCCTGCTTATAATTTTTTATTCCATCTTACTAAGACAGGCACCATTTACAGTAGATTCTGCCCCTAAGGATGAGACCCAATTGTACTCTTCTTTCCTTCTATTCCACATGGAGTATATATTCATATGTGTGTGTGTGTGTGTGTGTGTCTGTGTGTGTGTCTGTGTGTGTATGCAACCACTCACACAGATGAGATTACATATCACTTTGTAAAATGTCAGGTGTGATCTAGCCACTCATTAATAATACCTAATTCTGCATTTCTGGGTAAATATCTAAATTGCCACTTTTCTTGTGTCATATCTTTCTGTGTTGTCACTTTGGTACTTCAAAGAATCAAAATGTGCAAATTCTTTTAGTTCTTAAAAATGCTATCTTCAAAGGAGAAATTCTCTGAGTTGACATGAATAGCTCTATACCACTATTCTTCCCCATACAGATTTCCAATTTTAAACTGCAGTTTGGTGTGTTTTTTTCTGATATCACACATAATAATTGGTTATAGTTAGTAATAATTGCTTCTAGGAATGAATACAGTATCAAATGGTGGTTAACATAAAGTGTACCTTGAATGTCAAAGCAACTTATTTACCTTGCCCAGAGACTTTGGTTAGAAACCTGGAAGCCACCTTGGATAAAATTTAAGACCCATGGGCACTGGGGCTTTGAGGGAAAACAGAGGCCAAGGAAACTAAGGGCTTGGGTTCTGGGACTCAAGCCACAGCATGTGACCTGGATAAATGAAATCCAATGTCTAGCCTTTTCTCTTAAAAAGCAGATTGAAACCAGAAGTCCTATAACAGGAGGTGATTTACAACACAGAAATTGTTCAAGTCAAATATTTGATAGAACCTGGAACACTTTCTGCTTAGAAAGTAGAAATATTATAGCCATAGGTGTGAAACAGACACAAAATGAATTGAAGCACAAGTGGGTGAGACTGTTTACCATCATGCATACTTTAGGAGTAAAACATTCTGGGAGCAGAGCCTGAGGTGATGGGACCTACAAATGAAGATAGAGGAGAAGAGACGGCTATGAGACAGACAACCCAGACATCCACGGGTGATGTTGTGAGTGAAATATCAATATTTCCTGCCATGGCTCTGTGCTCCATAAATCCCTAGCTAATAAGGTACCTATGACAGAGGTGCTCTTTAACAACTTTGAGGGTGTAATAATTGATGGCATAGCCAGCTGGTTGCTGCAATCAGATATAAATTAAATCATCTTTATTGTTTCATGCTTCCTCTGACTCCCTACCCCCACCCAGTCCAACTACCTTTTCAGACTCTCTAAACCAATCCTGAGAAAAGAATATGTCTGCATCACTTACCAAATGACAAGAGCCAGAGTTAAATAGAGAGGGAAAAGGATGAGAAACGAGTTTTAAATAACTCTCAGTTCCTTGGGCCAAAGATTACGGTCTTATTTTGTATTTCATTTTGTTCTGTTTTGGTTTTCAAATGCTAAACAATTGCTTTCCATACTCTCTTTGCCCACCTGGACCAGGTCTAAACAATGGCTAAGCATCCTTTAAGAAACATGGCTTGGGGAAGTCTGGTAGGCCAGTCCCTCTGGTCCACCAGATGATGAAGACAAGGTCATTCCCTCATGTTGCTTACTTTCAGGGTAGCAGGGAGGGAGGGGAGACAGACCCGCATGGACTATTGTGATGAGGCTTGGCTGGAGCTACAAAGGAGATCTAGCTGAGAGAAGAAAGGATGAGATGAAGGCAACCTGCATAGGGAAAATTCAGGGCAGGTGCCTAGAACAAATGGAGGAATGGAGGAGAAGAGAGAAGGTCTGGGTCAGACAGGGCTTGTTCTACATTACCTTCCCTGTCTCTTTCTCTTTGTCCTGAGACAAAGGGTCCTGGCAGAACATGTGACAGAGTCCTAACTTGAATCACCAGGAAAGATTCCTAGGTTAAAAAACTCATTAGAATACTTGTCAAAGTAACAAAATAATACATATTCCATGTGTTACGTCACTTCAGTCACGTCTGACTCTTTGCGATGCCACGGACCATAGCCCACCAGGCTTCTCAGTCCATGGGATTCTCCAGGCAAGAATACTGGAGGGGGTTACCATTTCCTCCTCCAGGGGTCTTCCTGACCCAGGGATTGAAACTGCATCCCTTATGTCTCCTGTACTGAAGGTGGGTTCTTTACCACTAGTGCCACCTGGGTGATGGTTATTGTGTTAACTTGACAATGATGCCAGTGATATGATGAGGATACTGACGATGGCAATGGCAGGAATACAAGGTCATAAATGAGTCTTAATATGTCCTCTTTCTCCTTTTAGCTCTTCCAAGGGTTTCGCATTTCCAATATTTCTTCATTCAATTTAACATTGTCTATAGGCTGGTAGTGTCTCTTTACAAAAAATGTGGATTAGATTTTTGTTGATGGAATAAAAATGTCTAAAAGGGTGAAAATCTGGGAAGAAGGAAGAGACAGACATGCTTGTTCATTCTGAGTCCTTAAAATGTCTGGCTCTGGCTCCCCACTCATAGACTGCAGCCCAGCAGACAAGGGCAAACAGCAAAGTGAGCTGGCTATGACCAGGTGGGACTATCAATCATGATAAGAGTTGAAATTGAATCAAACAGGGGCACCTGTGCACACTATTTCACAATGCAAGCAACATGAAAAACACAATCTTGTGAAATAAACCTAGTTGCTTGCCATCGGGCAACAATTCCTTCCACCCCCTCCTTAGAGCTTGAGCTGCTTCCTGGCTCCTAAGAGCTACTCAGAGGCTCACACAATCATTTCACTCTACAGACACACCTGGGAAATATTATACATTTGGATCCAGACCACCACCAAAAGCAGATCAAACTGCATATAAAAATATGTTTATATTGCACTTAACCTATTAAGTGTGCAACAGCATTGTGTCTAAAAAGCAATGTGCTGTGCTATGCTAAGTCACGTTAGTCGTGTCCAGCTCTTCGCCACCCTATGGACTATAGCCCACCAACCTCCTCTGTCCATGGAATTCTCCTGGCAAGAATATTGGAATGATATTGGAATTGCTGTGCCCTCTTGCAGAGGGTCTTTCTGACCCAGGGATTGAACCTGTATCTCTAAAGCCTCCTGCATTGGCAGGCAAGCTCTTTGCCACTAATGCCACCTGGCAAGCCCCCAAAAGCAATGTCCATACGTTAATTAAAAATACCTTATGGGTATTTTTAATACCAATACCTGGAGGCTCAATGGTAAAGAATCTATCTGCCAATGCAGAAGATAAAGGCTCAATCCCTGATCTGGGATGATCCCACATCCTATGGGACAATTAAGCCTGTGCACCACAACTGCTGAGCCTGTGCTCTGGAGCCTGGGAGCTACAACTACTGACCCCATATACGACAACTGCTGAAGCCTGCATGTCCCACAGCCCGTGCTCTGCAATAAGAGAAGCCACCACAAGAAGAGGCCTATGAACCTATGAACTAGAGAGTACTCCCTGCTTGTCGCAGCTATTCAAAGTCTGCTCAACAACGAAGACCCAGCACAGCCAATGAATAAGTAAAATTATTTTTTAAAAATACTTTGTTTAAAAAATTGCTAACCATCATCCATGACTTCAATGAATACTCATCTTTCAGCAATAGTAACATCAAAGATCACTGACCGCAGGTCACCATAATAAATATAATAATAACGATAAGCCTGAAATACTTTGAGGATTACCAAAAGATGACACAGAAACATGAAGTTAACAAATAATGTTGAAAAAGTAGTGTGCATAAGCTTGCTTGATGCAGGATTGCTGGAGATCTTAGATTTATAAAACAAAAAAACAACACAGTATCTGATAAAATGAGGTATGCCTGTAAATTTACTATATATAGAAGGCTTCTTAGTAAAAAAAAAAAAAAAAAAAGTGAACAAATTTCTGTGCAGAAAAGCGATTTAGGGAAAACAGGTAGAGCTGAGCTAGGGATAAGTGGGCAGCAGGATGTAAGACTGCCTACCATCTGGTGATCATTTTCAGGGTTCCAGGATGCTGAGAAGTCTCCTCAACACCTCCCCATTAAATCTTGATGATAGAGGAAATGGCACAATGAAACAGAAGTTCTCCTATTCTCTGTCAAAAAGGAGAATCCTGCCCCCCAAGAGGTAACCATCAGGCTTATATTAATTTGAGCAAATTTATCAGTTCCAGGCTAGAAGTCAGGGTTGGTGGCTAATGAGGGTTGTAGGGAGGAAGGCAGGTTCACTGTACTGTACTGGGTGCTGAGAGGTCAGGAATGTTGGGAGAGAGGCACAGTAGGGACAAGAAAGGAGACAGATGCAGAAGAGGGCAGCAGGGCTACTGAGAACACTCGCCCATTTCTTAGCATTATGTACACTTGGCCTTGGCCCAGGTTCTGCACTAGGCAGAGGACTGGGGAGGAAGTAAGGGTGAGAAGAGACACGCAGACTTTCAACTTGGAATCTATCCAGAGGTATTCCTGCCCACCCCGTCCCCATCAAACATATGCAAATGGCAATGGTAATAAACTCAGATAATGACAGAGTCAGCGTTTAAACTCACCACAGAATGCATAAATTACAGGGGAGGCTGTCACAGATGCAAAGGCTGGATGCTTTATTGCTGCAAAGAGGAAATTCTGATTCGCAGGTGCTAACTGGGTATCTCAGGCCAGGCAGGGAGTCCCATCACTGGGACTGCTACAGGGCTTCCTACAAGGAAAAGGAGTTTGAGGTCAGGCTATGCTGCTGTTGGGTGTGCAAATTGCTCTCGTAGGTTCAATGTCTTTCTTCCAGCCGGACAAAGCAGCCCAGACTCCATCTTTGCGGCACAGCTGCCTACTCGCCCTACTCCAGCTTCACAGGCTGCCTTGCTATTCCTGGAACCTGCCAGACACACTCTTGCCTCTGCCCTGTTTCCTGTCTGCATCCTTCCTCCAGAAAGACACGTTTCACTCCATTACCTCCTTCAGGTCTTGACTCAACTTATGTGTTAGTCACTCAGTCATGTCTGACTCTTTGTGACCCCATGCACTGTAGCCTGCCAGGCTCCTCTGTTCATGGAATTCTCCAGGCAGGAATTTTGGTGTGGGTTGCCATTTCCTACTCCAGGGGGATCTTCCCAACCCAGGGATTCCAACCCAGGTCTCCTGAATTGCAGGCAGATTTTCATCATCTGAGCCACCAAGGAAGACTTACTCAAAGAGGCTCACTCAAACAACTCTATATATAATTACAACCCTTCATGCCCCCTTACCTTGTCCATAAATTTTACCATCTTTTAACATACTATATAATTAAATACTTTTGCTGTTATTTATTAGATGCACTGTTTATTATCTGTCTCCCTATACTAAAGTGTAAATTCCTTGAAGGTAGGAAATTTTGTCTATTTTGTCTCCCCTACACTTTCACACACACATACAAACACACAAAGTAACCCAAGCATCTGGAACAGAGTCTGGTAATGAATAGTTATTTCATAATTAAACATTTGCTAAACACATTATTAAAAGCTGTCTCCTTTTAGAAGTCAGGAGGAAGAGAAATTTTCTTCTCAATAATGGTAACTGAAACTTGTAACATTTGTTTCAGGCACTCTCTGCTTTCTCAAATTGAAATTTGTTACTGACTCAAGACTGAATGAGTGCAACACATATGGTTCAGAAGCATATCCTCTCCCTAGAGAAGCCCAGAGACCTGGGGCAAGTACACATCAGCTTGGTTTCTCCCATGCTCACATAAAGACCAACTTGAAGAATCATTATATATTATAACTTTCAGAACTGGGAATGAACTTCCATCCTGTCCAATCATCTTATTTGAAAAATAAGGCATGGGAGATTGGATGGTTTGCCCAGGCTCACACATCCAATTAGTTAGAACAATGAGATCAAATACCATGGCTGTTAATTTCCTACCCAGTATAAGATTCTTTCCGCCCATGCTGTCTCTGTGCAGTTTTACTACACAAGTTCCGTATCCAGGTGTTCCACCTAGCACCAAAACTTCACTCTCTGAACAGTTCTTTTTTAAGGACTCCTTCAGGGATCCATTTTTCACAGTGTATCCCTGCTTCAGCACCTCTGCACATGGACAACAGCCAACCCAGTTTATTCTAGTTAGTCTATGCTTTACTGAACATTTGATTCCTTTGGCTTCTGTTTACATGATTAGCCAGTGCTCATCCTTTGCCTTCAACAGGAAGCCTTTTCAAAGGGTTTGATGATCCATGGCCGTGTCTCAGTAACTTTCATGTCTAGGAGTCTACATAGAATTTTCAGCCTGTGGGCATTGATAGTAACAATGCCTAAAGCAAAATGCTGAAAACTAGTAATTCTCTGGGAGGCTAATGGACACCTTGATATTAAATAAATAAGTGTGCATATATTTACATAAACAAATGTAAATAACTTTCCTTCAGTGTCTTTTAAAAAGTTCATTACACATTTCCAAGGGAGGTGTACTGTATGCATCATTTCCTAATCTAAATTGACCATGAAATATTTTATTGTGCAGCATTCTATAGATCTAAAGAGAACATGTTTGGGAAATACTTCCCTACAGGGCCAAAATATCTAAGGGCAGGAGGGAATGCGTAGCATTGAAGAAGAAAAGCAGGAGATAAGATTAAAAAAAAAAAAAGTAAGTATAGAAGTCCAAGAAGAGTAGAATTATGGAATAGTAAAAATATAAGGATGAATCTTTGATTCATCAGATCTTTCAAGACAAGAGGCCTCTCTCCTCGATCTAGCCATCTCCCATAAGATGGTTAGTTGCTCATTAGCAGGGCCCAAGCCTCTGAAGTTCTAAATACAAATCACCAAGGAGCTGAAATCCACCCCTAAGCCTCTGATTTTAGCGGCTTATGCCTTTCCAGAAGAATTAACTTGCCTACTGAAATGGCTCCTGCCCAGGGCTAGAAAAGTTTGAATAAAATGCATTTAGCTACTATCTAAAGATCTTAAGTCATTGAGCTAAATGCAAGAGCCTTTTGTTAAAAATCACACTCAACTAGATATTGAGGTTTATTACATACTTTCTCCAATTTTCCTTCTCCTTTTATGTAATCTCAGCTGGGCTGATTTGCCTGCATTCTTTCCAGTGGAATCTTCTTATTACTCCCAAGACACAACAGAGAATCTCCAACCCTGTACAGAGAGGCACATGGCTGCATCTGGATTAGAAAAAAGGGGGCTATTTATACTCAAATCAATAGGCAGATTTTAGCATAACATTGCAGGCTTTCTGCAAGAGAATGAGAGAAAAGAAAATGCAGTTCCTTTTCCATTCTTCTTTACTGTATTATTTGCCCCAAAGTATGTTTGTCACATGGCCCAGAGCAATGTGATCTAATAATGATAGGCCTGCTTGGCACAAGAGAGGGGAAAATCCAGCTGCACTGGGGGTTTCAGGGGATGGCTCAGACAGCTGGCCCAGCCCTCACCCCGTGTGTGTTTCAGAGAAAACAACCAGTATGTTGCTCCTCTCACTTGCATCTAATTCTTCCCAATGTTGAACCTGACTCTGGATGAGAGCCGTGAAGAGCCTCTTGCCTCTCAAACAACCAGAGGGCCAGGAAACCTTGGATAATACCAAAGTAAACAAACCTGAGGCCACAGAAGTCTTTGATTCCATTCCAGTTGGGAGTCTCTCCAAGTTCGTACTCAAACTGGCCAGCCTGTGGCCTCCCAACCCAGCTGTGAGGAAGAGCCAAATAGCCTGCCTCTTTCTGCAGCTTTAATTAACCCCTGGGCTTAGGGAAGCCAGTGGGAAATGCTTCAAGGTAAGAGATTCCTAAGTCAAAGTGTTGAGATTTTTAAATGAAGGGGTGGGTCACCCCTCCATAAACCTGAAGGAGGCAGGAGAGGGCATCGAGTCCCCCTGCAGCCATCCTAGGGGACACTCATCATTTAGTCTGCTCCAAGGAGATCCATCAAGACAGACAGGACACAGCACAACCACTATGTTCCTAAGTCTGTTTGTGCCAAGGACTGGCAGCCCCCTCTGCCATTCTCAGGACAAATTCCCCACTTTCATCTATTTGCACCTGCTAAGTCTTAGTGCCAGTAGCGGTAACACATGCCTACCGAGTCCCTTCATGAAGGCATATGAGAAAATTCTTGGCTGCTGTCACTCAACCCATTCTGTCCTTCATCTTCCAGGACACTGACTCTGATGTGAGCGGTGACTCCAGGAAGTCTGGAACACGAGGCAGAGTCCAATGGCCCTCCCACCTCCAACAGCTATTGAGTTTCTAGCTCCTCTTCCTTCCTACCTGCACTGATTCGTAAGCATGGTATCTGACCAGCTCTATGAAACTCTTCATTGCTATTGCTGTTTAGTTGCTAAGCCATATCAGACTCTTTTGTGATGCCATGGACTGTAGTCCAGCAGGCTTGTCTGTCCACAGGATTTGCCAGGCAAGAATACTGGAGTGGGTTGCCATTTCCTCCTCCAGGGGATTTTCCCAACCCAGGGATCAAACCCATGTCTTCCACTTGGCAGGTGGATTCTTTACCACTGCATCATCTGGGAAGTCCATGAAACTCTTTACTTATATCCAATTAATAGTCAGATTATTCTCTCCTAAAACTGTCACAATAAGCTATTATTATATGGGTGGAAAGATCTCTGCCAAGGATCAACAATGCACTCACTCTAGATTTGGGATGAAAGTAAGAACATCACGTTTCATCAAAACACTTAGAAGAGAACATCGCAGGGTTCAAAATCATAGCTCTAGACCATGTATCAAGTCTCAGGAACAAATGAAAAAAAAAAAAAACTTTTGTTACAGGGAAACAGAGCAAACATAAAATATCTACAAGTCCTGGGGTTTTTAAAAAGCATTTTGCAAGATGTCTCAAGAGGGAGATAAGATGCATTTCTGCCCTTACATAAAAATGTTGTGGACTGGGACTTTCCTAGTGGTCAAGTGGTTAAGAACCAGCACTGCGATGTAAGGGATGTGAGTTTGATACCTGGTAAGAGATCTACGATCCCACATGCTGCAAAGCAACGAAGCCCACACGCTGCAACTTCTGAGCCTACACATCACAACTGGAGAGTCCATATGCCACAATGAGAGATCCCACTAAGACCCAACACAATCAGATAAATCGTTTTACAAAAAAACCTTGTGGACTGCATAGGAATGTACTTCCTTAAGTACTATATTAGGAAAACACCTCTCAGGCAATATAAAAACTAAAATAAATAAAATAAAACCTTAAAGAGGTACATGTCATTGTATAAACCCATGTGTGGAAGGCAACTTCATTCAAGGACTCAAAATTGGATGAGCATTAAAGATGATGGAAGGGCTTGATATGCCTAGCGTGGAGCATCTAGTGTGATTTCCTAGTGTCTCTGATCCTCTCAGAAAGGGAACAGGTCTTTCCAAATGAATATCTGGATTATATAAGTTAAGGTAATGTAAGCAGCCAAACCTATTTCAAAATTTTAGTACTCTTACAAACTAGAGGTGTATTTCTCACTTAAATCGCATTCCAGTGGGTGTTCCTAGTAGGTAAGCTGCTTTTCTCCAGTTGGTGATTGAAAGACCCTTCTGGTGCCTTTGTTATTCCTTTAGAGCCTTGAAGTCATATGTTCTACTCTGGCAGATGAAAAAACAGAAGGCAGGAAAGTCAGACTTCTTAATATCCTTGGCCTTGAGGTGGCACTATTATTTTTGTTTATATTCCACTTGGTGAGAACTAGCCACATGGCCTCCCTAGGTGCAGAAGAACTGGGAAATAAATTCCTAGATATGCAACTGCTTTACAAGAACAACTCAGTAATACAGGAGGACACGCATGAATTTTGGTTTAAAGTTTGCCATCTCTGCCCCAGAGATACACACCACAGCAAACCAGGAGGATCAGATGCAGCCAGTCTACACAGTGGCCAACATGTGTTATCAATTATTTTTGTTATTGACAAGGAGATAAGTGACTTCAGGGAAGAGGCAAAACAGATATTAAAATAATCCAACAAACTTTAATCCTTTGGCTTCTCCCATGATTCTTGTTCCCAAACTAGTTACTTCATTCTAATAAATTTTTGAGCTATTAAACATTATATGGAGATTTCCATGTAGAGCTGACCCAGTAAGGGTAATTAAACTCCAAAAGCCTCTTTATAAAGTCACAAAAGAACAACAAAAAATAGTTTTTAAAACTTTGCCTATGAAACAAGCAAACAGCTATAAAGCATGAAGCAGATTGCCAAATACTAAGAAATTTGTACAAAGGTGAAGGAAGATTCTAGAAACTGACATAGCTCCTCAGTTCTTCAAAAAGATCCTTAAAAGCAAATATCCAGGAAAGGCTGGTTAATAAAAATTTTGAGGAGAAGCAGATGAATGTCATAGTACTCAGGGGAGAAAAATTCTAAGAAGAAACAATGCTGATACCTGATTTATATTGTCTCTGATCTTAACCCTTAACTAAGGGTGGGGTGACTGGGGTGAAATAAGGTGAAAGTGACATCTTGATCACCAGACACAAGGCAGAAAGCCTGCGATTTTGGAGAACTTACTCCAAGCCCAACCAACATCTTAAAAGCTGAAAATTGTGGGTGGCTAAGATTCCAAGAGCAAAATAAAGAATTAAGTAAAGGAATATGGACAAAAAATATGTGAAGATTATATTAAACATTCAAAGAGAAGTAACCAAAAGAGAGGAAATGCTATTTTAAATAAGTAATTCTTCTACTTATACACAACTAATCTCTCTCTTGATAAATAATAATTAAAATTTCAATATATATGTTCAAAGGAGAAAATTTAGAGTTCAAAGAGAACACTGTAAAACAATAAGAGCAAGCAAAGAGCATCCTGTGGGGGGAAAAGATCTTTCAATTCAGGCCACATAAACCTCCCACAGAGTGTGTTCCAGTAAATGAGTTCACAGCGTTAAATTTTTTGTAAAAATCAGCTGGAAACAACATTGACAACGATAAAACAGAACCCAGAAACTTGAATTATCAGAAAGAAGAGTATTAAATAGCTCCTTTTTTTGAGAAAATAATTTATAAAATAACAAGCCATAGATTACCAAACTTGACCAGGTAGATCTGAAGATCAAATATAATTTATTGAAATGAACAATTAAATAACCGAAAAGTTCAGTGTAAGTGACTACAAAGAGGCTCCAGGAAACTTCCTGGGGGAAATGGTAATATCTTCTAATTCGTTATGCTTGGCTGGTATGTGGCTATATAAACAAATGTGTAAACTCATAAGCTAAATATGTAAGACTTGTGTACTCTATGATGTTAAATATATCTCAATTTAAAAAAAAAAACCATGAAATAATTGAACAGAATATTATACATCCAAGAAAGAGTTAGAGAATAAGATAGATGGAGAATGATTC
The DNA here is from genome assembly GCF_023699985.2 of Odocoileus virginianus. Taxonomy (NCBI): domain Eukaryota; kingdom Metazoa; phylum Chordata; class Mammalia; order Artiodactyla; family Cervidae; genus Odocoileus; species Odocoileus virginianus. The sequence continues at coordinate 20,954,758 of NC_069684.1, read as the reverse complement.
TCAGAGACATTTTAAAAACAGAAAATATTAAGGAGAAATAAGTTCAAGACAATAGTCAGAAAAAGCAGTTCTATGAAGATGGACAAGATCTTCTAGAACTAAAACCAAAAAGCAGATGTCCTTATCATAATAGTGGACTGGAATGCAAAAGTAGGAATTTAAGAGATATCTTGGATGCAGTACTTGGATGCAATCTCAAAAACAGCAGAATGATCTCTGTTCATTTCCAAGGCAAACCATTCAATATCACAGTAATCCAAGTCTATGCCCTAACCAGTAATGCTGAAGAAGCTGAAGTTGAACAGTTCTATGAAGACCTACAAGACCTTCTAGAACTAACACCCAAAAAACATATCCTTTTCACTATAGGGGACTGGAATACAAAAGTAGGAAGTCAAGAAACACCTGGAGTAACAGGCAAATTTGGCCTTGGAGTATGGAATGAAGCAGAGCAAAGCCTAACAGAGGTTTGCCAAGAGAATGCACTGGTCATAGCAGACACCCTCTTCCAACAACACAAGAGAAGACTCCACACATGGACATCACCAGATGGTCAATGTCAAAATCAGATTGATTATATTCTTTGCAGCCAAAGATGGAGAAACTCTATAGAGTCAGCAGAAACAAGACTGAGAACTGACTGTGGCTCGGATCATGAACACCTTATTGCCAAACTCAGACTTAAATGGAAGAAAATAGGGAAAACCACTAGACCATTCAGGTATGAACTAAATCAAATCCCTTACAACTATACAGTAGAAGTGACAAATAGATTCAAGGGATTAGATCTGATAGAGTGCCTGAAGAACTATGGATGGAGGTTCGTGATATTATATAGGAGGCAGTGATCAAAACCATCCCCAAGAATAAGAAATGCAAAAAGGCAAAATGATTGTCTGAGGAGGCCTTACAAATAACTGAGAAGAGAAGCAAAAGGCAAAGGAGAAAAGGAAAGATACACCCATCTGAATTCAGAGTTTGAAAGAATAGCAAGGACAGATAAGAAGCCTTCTAAGTGAACAATAGAAAAGAAACAGAGGGAAACAATAGAATGGGAAAGACTAGAGATCTCTTCAAGAAAATTAGAGATACCAAGAGAACAGTTCATGCAAAGATGGCACAAATAAAGGACAGAAACAGTATGGACCTACTAGAAGCAGAAGATATCAAGAAGAGGTGGCAAGAATACACAGAAGAACTATATAAAAAAGATCTTAATGACTCAAGATTACCACGATGGTGTGATCACTCACCGAGAGCCAGACATCCTGAAGAGTGAAGTCAAGTGGGCCTTAGGAAACACTATGAGCAAAGCTAGTGGAGAAGATGGAATTCCAGCTGAGCTATTTCAAAGTCTCAAAGATGATGCTGTTACAGTGCTGCACTCAAAATGCCACCAAATTTGGAAAACCCAGCAGTGACTACAGGAATGGAAAAAGTCAGTTTTCATTCCAATACCAAAGAAGGGCAATTCCAAAGAACGTCCAAACTACTGCACAACTGCACTCATTTCACATGCTAGCAAGGTCATGCTCAGAATCCTCCAAGCTAGGCTTCAGAAGAACATGGACCAAGAGCTTACAGATGTACAAACTGGATTTAGAAAAGGCAGAGGAAGCAGATCAAATTGCCAACACCTGCTAGAACATACAAAAAAAGAGAGAACTTCAGAAAATATATACTTCTGCTTTGTTGACTGTGCTAAAGCCTTTGTGTGAATCACCACAAACTGTGAGAAATTCTTAAAGAGATGGCAATACCAGACCACCTTACCTGTCTCCTGAGAAACATGCGGGTCAAGAAGCAAGTTATAACTAGACATGGAACAACAGACTGGTTCCAAATTGGGAAAGGAGTATGTCAAGGCTGTATATTGTCACCCTACTTATTTAACTTATATGCAGAGCACATCATGTGAAATGCCAGGTTGCATGAAGCACAAGCTGGAATCAAGGTTACCAGGGGAAATATCAATAACCTCAGATATGCAGATGACACCACCCTTATGGCAGAAAGTGAAGAGGAACTAAAAAGCCTCTTGATGCAGATGAAAGAGAAGAGTGAGAAAGCTGACTTAAAATTCAACATATGAAAAATGAATGTCATGGCATCTGATACCATCACTTCATGGCAAATAGTTGGGGAAACAATGGAAATAGTGAAAGACTTTATTTCCTTGTGTTCCAATATCACTGCAGATGGTGACTGCAACCATGGAATTAAAAGATGTTTGCACCTTGGAAGAAAAGCTATGACTGACCTAGACAGTGTATTAAAAAGCAGAGACATTGCTTTGCTAACAAAGGTCCATCTAGTCAAAGCTATGGTTTTTCCAGTAGTCATGTATGGATTTAAGACCTGGACCATAAAGAAGGCTAAGAGCTGAAGAATTGATGCTTTCCAACTGTGGTGTTGGAAAAGACTCTTGAGAGTCCCTTTAACATCAAATAGATCAAACCAATAAATCCTAAAGGAAATCAATCCTGAGTATTCACTGGAAGGACTGATGCTGAAGCTCTAATACTTTGTCCATGTGATACAAAGAGCCAACTCTTTGGGAAAGACCCTGATGCTGGGAAATGCAGAAGGCAGGAAGAGAATGGGATGACAGAGGATGAGATGGTTGAATGGCATCACCGACTCAATGGACACGAGTTAGAGCAAATTCAGGGAGATGGTGAAGGACAGGGAAGCCTGGCATGCTACAGTCCATGGGTTGCAAAGAATTGGACATAACTGAGCGACTGAACAGCAACACACATAGATTAATCAAAGTTTCAGGAGGAAACTTAAACTAGAACATAAAAACAATATTTAAATTTTAATGGATGAGAATTCTCTAGAACTGTTGAAAGTCATGCAATTTTGTTTTAGGAATCTCAACAATTCCAAGATTCATCATAGTAAAACTGCAGGACACCAAAGATAAATTATAAACCTCAAAAGCAATTAGAAATAGGAATCATTATAATTAAGTTGAGAGCTAACATCTCAGCAGCAGCAGTGAAGTCAGAAAACAGTATTTTAGTTTTCCTCAATAATGACAAAGGGTAAGTATAGTAAAACCCCATGTAGTGATGCATTACTTCACATAGTAAAATACAAATACAATACAATGGGAGACAGGCCCCTTCTCTGGCTCCGTTTCTTACCTTGTGTAGATTAAAGATTAAAGAGGTAGGGAGAGTGGAAAAAAGATGAACCCCAATCTCCTTAACTAACTAGGAGACCCACAGAAACATTTGCATTCTTGGAAATCTCAGCTGGGCATGGAACCCAGAATTGTTCCCATCACTACTGAGGCTAAAATACACACAAAGGCCAAAAGACAGTGCCTCACTAATGTTGGGATAGGGATAGATTTGGATCATGTAACTAGAACTTGGGAACTACCAGCCAGTTAGGTTCAACCAAGTCATTTTAGCCCTAAAATATGACTTTGCATTTTATAAATATGAATATTTGGGCTCCTGCTTATTGCATTATGTTAGGATTTTACTGTATCAATCCAAATTTGTACACATATTAAGCTATATCTCAAGAAAAATTACGAGATAAAAATATTTTCAGCTACAAAAATTTGGAAAAGTTTACGAGTTTTAGACTTGTACTAGAGAAAATTTAAAGCATGTATCTCCAAAAGAAAGAAAATAGCAGAAAGGAGCTTTGATATTCAAGAAGGAATAAAAGTGAAATAAATATTTATATATATTAACTTTTAAATAAAAGTGATTCTATAAAACAATAATAAAGTGTCTAATTTATGATCTACTAGAGAGAAAGCTAAAAGGATGGTCACTTAGACACCTGTTAGAAGTGATTCAATTCAGTTCAGTTCAGTCGCTCAGTCATGTCCGACTCTTTGCAACCCCATGAATCGCAGCACGCCAGGCCTCCCTGCCCATCACCAACTCCTGAAGTTTACTCAGACTCATATCCATCGAGTCGGTGATGCCATCCAGCCATTTCATCCTCTGTCATCCCCTTCTCCTCCTGCCCCCAATCCCTCCCAGCATCAGGGTCTTTTCCAATGAGTCAACTCTTTGCATGAGGTGGCCAAAGTATTAGTTTCAGCTTCAGCATCAGTCCTTCCAATGAACACCCAGGACTGATCTCCTTTAGGATGGACTGGTTGGATCTCCTTGCAGTCCAAGGGACTCTCAAGAGTGTTCTCCAAACCACAGTTCAAAACGATCAATTCTTTGGCGCTCAGCTTTCTTCACAGTCCAAGTCTCACATCCATACATGACCACTGGAAAAACCATAGCCATGACTAGATGGACCTTTGTTGGCAAAGTAATGTCTCTGCTTTTTAATATGCTGTCTAGGTTGGTCATAACTTTCCTTCCAAAGAGTAAGCATCTTTTAATTTCATGGCTGTAATCACCATCTGCAGTGATTAGAATTAATCAATTTTAAGGTCTTAAATTTTGAGGAAAGAAAGGTGAAAATATTACTAAACTTTATTTTGTGTAAATAATACAGTTTTAAAAGATTCAAAGATAGCCACTCTAAGAAATGAAATTAATATCTTCAAAACCAGTATAAAGGGGAAAAAAAAAACTTGAATCAATTCAAAAAAAGGAAAGAAAATAGGGGGACAAGGACATAATCTCTACCACCTAAAAAAGAAAAAAAAGAAAAGGAAACACAGAATAAAGCTAAATATATCAGTGATTACATTAAATAAAAATAGCCTATCTGGTTAAAAAAGCTCTTAATGACCCAGATGACCACAGTGGTATGGTCACTCACCTAGAGCCAGACATCCTAGAGTGAGAAGTCAAGTGGGCCTTAGGAAGTATTGCTACAAACAAAGCAAGTGGGGGTGATAGAATTCCAGTTTTGCTATTTCAAATCCTAAAAGATGATGCTGTTAAAGGGCTGCATGCAATATGTCAGCAAATTTGTAACACTCAGGACTGGAAAAGGTCAGTTTTCATTCCAATACCAAAGAAAGGCAATGCCAAAGAATGTTTAAATTACTGCACAGTTTCACTTATTTCACATGCTAGCAAGATTATGCTCAAAATCCTTCAAGCTAGGCTTCCGCAGTACATGAAGCTAGAAATTCCAGATGTACAAGCTGAATTTAGAAAAGGCAGAGGAACCAGAGATCAAACTGCCAGCATCTGTTGGATTATAGAACAAGCAAGGGAACTCCGGGAAAAAAAAATCTGCTTCATTGACTACACTAAAGTCTTTGACTGTGTGGATCACAACAAACTGTGGAGAATTCTTGAAGAGATAGCAATACCAGGCCACCTTACCTGCCTCCTGAGAAACCTGTATGCAGTTTAAGAAGCAACAGAACTGGACATGGAACAACACACTGGTTTAAAATTGGAAAAGAAGTACGTCAAGGCTATATATTGTCACTCTGCTTATTTAACTTATATGCAGAGTTCATCATATGAAATGCTGGGCTGGATGAAGCACAAGCTGGAATCAAATTGCTGGGAGAAACATCAATAACCTAAGATATTCAGATGAAATGACTTTAATGGCAGAACATGAAGAAGAACTAAAGAGCCTCTTGATGAGGGTGAAAGAGGAGAGTGATAAAGCTGGCTTAAGATTCAGTATTCAAAAAACGAAGATTATGGCCTTTGGTCCCACCACTTTATGACAAACAGATGGTGAAAAAGTAGAACGTGTCTTAGGCTCCCAAATCACTGTGGATGGTGACTGTAGCCATGAAATTAAAAGATGCTTGCTCCTTGGAAGAAAAACTATGACAAACCTAGATAGTGTATTAAAAAGCAGAGACATCATTTTGCCAACAAAGGTCCCTGCAGTCAAAGACATGGTTTGTCCAGTTGTCATGGATGGATGTGAGAGTTGGACTATAAAAAATCTGAGAGCTGAAGAATTGATCCTTTTGAACTGTGGTGTTGGAGAAGACTCTTGAGAGTCCCTTGGATTGCAAGGAGATCAAACCAGTCAATCCTAAAGGAAATCAGTCCTGAATATTCATCATAAGGACTGATGCTGAAGCTAAAGCTCTAACACTGTGTCCACCTAATGCTAAGAGCTGACTCATTGGAAAAAACCCTCATGGTGGGAAAGATTGAGGGCAGGAGGAGAAGGGGGTGACAGAGGATGAGATGTTTGGATGGCATATCTGACTCAGTGGACATGAGCTTGAGAAAACTCAGGGAGAGAGTGAAGGAAAGGGAAGCCTGGCATGCTGCAGTTCATGGGGTGGCAAAGAGTCAGACATGACTTAGCAACAACAACATCAACAAACCTGGTTAAAAGTCACAGATTGTCAGACAGGATTTTTTAAGCTGTATGGTGTTTATATAAGAGATACACCTAAAGCATAAAGACACAAAAAGGTTGAAAGAAAACATGGAAAAATTATAAAAGATACAAGCATTAACAAAAAGAAATTTGTATAACTATATCAGGCAAAAATAAACTTTAAAGCAAAGCATTACCAGAAATAAAAAGAATGATTTCACAATGATAAAATAGTTCACTTCTCCAGAACGTTATAATTTTATATTTGAATATACCCAATAGAATAACTTAAAATTCATAAAGAAAATAAAAAGAACTACAAGGAGAAAAAAAATCTATTATGTTACTGGGAAATTTTAACACATCTCTCTCAGAAATCAATAGTAAAGGTGTGAAATATTTGGGAAACACCATGAACAACCTTGGGATATACAAGACATATTCAGAATATGCAATTAAAAGTTCGGTAGCATAGTCTTTAACCAATATACAGGGAACATTTATGAAAATTCATCACATACTAAGCCATAATGAAAATTACGACTACTTTCGAGAATTACTGTCATAAAGACCAGATTTCTCTGACCACAGTGCAATTTAAGAAAATACATGTGAATGGAGAACAAGGGAGTGAACATGCATATGCACACACATGCATGTGTGCATGCTAAGTCACTTTAGTTGTGTCCTAATTTTTGTGTTCTTAGGGACTACAGACTTCTAGGCTCCTCTGTCCATGGGACTCTCCAGTCAAGAATACTGGGGTGGGTTGCCACTTCCTCCTCCAGGGGATCTTCCTGACCCAGGGATCGAACCTGAGTCTCTTATGTCTCCTACATTGGCAGGTGGATTCTTTACCACTAGTACAACCTGGGGAACCATGCACAGACATACACATTTAAAAATCATTCATGAGTAGAGAAAGAAGAAACCCTAATGGAAATCATAGCATATTTAGCACTAAATAGCAATGGGACTGCTAAGATTTAAGCAAGATAATTCTTAATCAGATCTTGCAGGATATAGGCAAGGTACCCTGGAGGAGGAAATGGCAACCCACTCCAGTATCTTTGCCTGGAGAATCCCATGAACAGAGGAGCCTGGCAGGCTACAGTTCATGGGGTCATAGACAGCTGGATATGACTGAAGTGACTTAGCACCACCAGACAAGGTAATGCTTAAAGAAAAAATATATTTAAACACTTAGGACAGAAAAGTGGAAAAGGTGAAACCTGACAGAAAACCACCTAGCAGGCCAGAAAAAAAGAAGAAAAAATAAATCCAAATATGGTATAAGGAAGAAATTAAAAAGAGAGAGAGAGAAAGAAGGGTAGTGAAAATTGAAACTAAGTTATTAACAAGAGTTTCACAGTTTGGCCCACAGGGATGCTCAAAACTGACAATTACACCTATGTGTTCAGAGCTTCCAAATAATTTAGGCTGTAGCTCTTAATCACTAATGTACAACCAAAGATTATAAAAAATACAAGGGAAGTCTCTAACACAAAAGGCAAATAATACTGTACAAATGAGGGAAGGAGAATGGAAAAACAATTCAGATAAAGTGGAGATTACTCAGAAAGGAAAAGAAAAAGCTTCAGAAAAAGTTATCATTAATATCTCCAGAGATATAAGGAAAGACAAGGTTTTAGGGAATCAATAACAGAATGCTAGAACAATAAAAGAAATATATAGGGAACAAAATCAAATGTATAAAAGCAGAATTTTAAAAATCAATAAGATAAATTTACCAATAAGTAAAAAGAGGGTAAGCTGATCACAGTAGATAAGTTGATCACAAAAGATAATCAAATTAGAGAATGATTTTACTATCTCCAGCATCAAAAATGTGAAAACAGATAAAATAAAGGAGGATATCATATGAAATAATTCAAGATTTATCAGGAATGAAAGACATGATCTTTTTCATAGTAAAAGTGGATGGATTAAAATAATGGATAATGGATAAAATAATAATAATAATAATAATAATAATAATAAAATAAAATAATGGATTAAAATAAGCCCACTCTAAGGAATACTACTGTGAAATTTCTGACCACTGAGGACAAAAAGAAATTCCTTAAACAACAGAGGGAAAAAACAAGTGACACAGATGAGATCAAGAACCACAATGGCTTCAGATACTATACCAGTACAGAAAACTAGCAGAAAATTGAGCAACGACTTCAAAATTACAAAGAAGAATATTTTCTAAATTATATTTCTATGCCCACCCAATACCGATACCAACAGAGAGGGAAAAGTATGGATATTTTCAGAAATAGGTAATCTAAAACTTTTTCCTGCTACATACCCTTTCTCAGAAAGTTCTCAAAGAGAGTGTTGCTTCAAAACTAGAATTTAAAGCAAGAAAGAGAAAAATGAAATACATGACATACAAGAATGCAAATAGAAGCTATGAAGATAATAATGATGAAAACAAAACCATCACTATTTAGAGATGATATAACTGTCTACAAAGAAAACCCAAATGATTTTCCAAATTACTAGAATTAATCAGAAAATTTGGCAGCAGCTACACTAAAATGCTAGTCTAGCTAGAATATTGTACTTCTATATAATATCAATAAGCAAAACATTTTTAAATATATCATTTTAAATAAAATATGTAAGGTACCTGGACATAAATGTATCAAAACATAGGCCATAGTTTCATGGGGAAGGTATGAAGCTACAGTGAGAGAAAAGGGGCTTCCTAAGTGGCTCTGACAGTAAAGAATCTACCTGCAGTGTGGGAGACCGGGGTTCAATCCCTGGGTTGGGAAGATCCCCTAGAATGGCAACCCACTCCAGTATTCTTGCCTGGAGATTTCCATGGGCAGAGGAGCCTGGCAGACTTCAGTCTAAGGGGTTGCAAAGAGTCAGACACAATCAAGTGACTAAAACACACACACACAGAAAATATAAAGAACTATGTAAATGAAAATTTATACCATATTCATAGATATGGATACTCTACCATGAAAATATCAGTGGTCCTATAAATTGTTTTAAATATAAGTGGTCCAAATACACTAATTAAAAAACAGAAATGGGTAGGTAGATTAAAATAGAAACTACTCAATTACATGCTACATATAGGAAACTCACTTCAAACAGCAACATAGGTAAGTTGAAAGTAAGATAATAGAAAAAGATATATCAGGCCAATGTTAATCAAAAAGTAAACTGGGTTAATTGGGTTAAATGTAAAACAATGAAAAAGATATGCATCACTCAGGATAAAATAACAAAAATAGTTATCTTAATATCAGAAAAGGGAACTTGAGAACAAGGGTTATTATCATGAATTAAGAGGGATATTTCTTAATGATAATAACTTCAAGAAGACAGAAAAATGGAAATAGAAGTGCTATACAACCCAGCAATCCCACTGTTGGGCATACACACCGAGGAAACCAAAATTGAAAGAGACACATGTACCCCAATGTTTATCGCAGTGCTGTTTACAATAGCTAGGACATGGAAGCAACCTAGATGTCCACTGGCAGATGAATGGATAAGAAGCTGTGGTACACAGTGGAATATTACTCAGCCAATAAAAAGAACACATCTGAATCAGTTCTAATGAGGTGGATGAAACTGGAGCCTATTATACAGAGTGAAGTAAGTCAGAAAGAAAAACACCAATACAGTATATTAACACATATATATGGGATTTAGAAAGATGGTAATGATGACCCTATATGTGAGACAGCAAAAGAGATACAGATATAAAGAACACACTTTGGGACTCTGTGGGAGAAGGCGAGGGTGGGATGACTTGAGAGAATAGCACTGAAACATGTATATTACCACATTGAAATAGATTACCAGTCTGAGTTTGATGCATGAAACGGGGCACTCAAAGCCAGTGCCCTGGGACAACCCTGAGGGGTGGGATGGGGAGGGAGTTTCAAGATGAGGGACACATGTACACCCATGGCTGATTCATGTCCATGTATGGCAAAAAACGCTACAATATTGTAAATTAATCAGCCTCCAATTCAAATAAGTTAATCTTAAAGACAGAACAGTCTAAGCTTGCATGTACTTAATATCAGAGCTTAAAAATTCAGGGATAACTGACAGAATTGAGAGATACACAACACTTAGAGTTGGAAACTTCAACACTATATAATTAAGTTTTAAATAGTTTCTAAATATAAATAAGAGAAATAATTAATAGAAATCTTGTGAAAATGATTCACAAGAAGCTGACAGATATGGAAGACACAAGAGATCCAAGATATATATAATATGTGTTCATAATGAATAGAATTCATCAAATGGTCCAGAATAAATACTTCTAAAAAATCCTTCATGAATGAGAAATACTCGAACCTGCAGATGGATGTTACACAAGGAGAAAAATACTGAGTTGTCTACGGTGGGTAGAAACCCGCACTATCCTGGATACCTTCACAGCATGTCAGTGCCAGAAGACAATCAAGCATGACTCAAAGCTTTTTACTTTGGATTAGTCTGTGAAGATTGAATTTTTAAAAAATTAAAAATTGTATATCTCATTTACAGTTTTATGGGGAAATAAAATCAAGTATAGAGGAATATGCACTATAACGGGTATTAGAATTCTGGGGTCCAGGTCCCAGATCTCCCCTTTACCCTCTGCATCCTTGAGTAAGTAAGGATGTCCTAACTTACTCACCTGTCCTAACTCAAAGTGAAAACTATGTGGAAATCACAGTCTCAAAGACTTGGCAATGCTCTGGCTGCCAGGCTGGCCCTGAGGTCAGTGATTCCATGTTCTGTATCTAAGAAGAGTACTAAAAACAGGTATGATCCAAGAGAATGTTCAGGCCAGGAAGATCCAATCTATTGAGCAAAAGAAATGCTCCAGGTGATATAGGCAAATACAGGCTATGACTGAGTGGCAATGTAAAGTGGATAAAAGCACAGGCTTTGGGGTCAAATCTTTGTGGATCTGAATGTAAAGTCTGCTCTCTTATTTGCTGTGTGACCTTGGACAAATCACTTTTCTAGCCTGTAAAATAAAGATAATAATCCTGCTCTTACAGAACTAAGTTTCATATCATTTAACAGATATCCATATCAGAGTTTGGTAGAGAGTTGCTGCTTGATAAATTGCAATTATTGTTATTCAGTAAATTCTAGGCATTACCATTTCTGAAACAAAGACTGCTGCTAAGTGCCCTGCCCTCACCTGTATTGTCTCAAAAGTTAACAAAGTTGAGCCTATAGGGGAAAGGAATTCCTTATGCTCCTGTAAGGAGCTAGGTAAGACAGGAATAAATATAGTGACTCTTAGCTTCAATTTTGTCATCTCTACAATAAAAGGATGTAACCAGACAATCTCTAAGGACCTCATAGCTCATAGCTCTAAAACTCTTTGATCTGTGAACCAAATCTAATGTGTATTCTATGTTTAGAATTGATTTATTGTTAGATCAGGTGGGAATTGCTAAAATCATATCATCAGTTGATTTATATAAAGGGTTATGGTAAATGACCTTGGGTAAAGAATATAATCTAAGATGGTTTTTGTAACATCAAATGGACTGTAAAGATTTAATGGCTTACCCTTTGGACTGAGGCCTCTTAGATGCATATATTCTTACAGTTTAAAAGGGTCTTAGAAGCCAGTTTTTCAAACATTCTGACCACTGGAGGAATCACTTCTACTGTATTCCCACAAGGTTCACAACCTGATTTGGATATACCTCATGACAGGGACCTCACTGCCTCAATAGATGCCTTTTCCATTTTTGGAATTCTAATATAAAAGTGCTCTTATATTTACTTAGAAGGCAAAACTTTCTTAAGCCCCAACTTTTCCTTCTTGAACACAATGGCCCTTCATATTTGAAGCAACTGTTAAGCATTCCCTTTATCTCTTTTTCGGGCTATACAAATTTAATCAATTCAGCCATGCTCCATATACATTTCTGGACCCCTCAACATCCTGACTTCCTTCTCTGGGGCCACTTTGTAGCTCAGTTAAAATATAACCCCTGAATTAAGCACAGTACTTCAAATATACAAGAGGAAATATTCACCCCCAGTTCATGAAACATGATGTCTTTTTAATCCCACCAAAGACTAACATTTGACTAAATTAAATAGACTTTTCTCCAAAGGCAATATACAAATGGTCAACAGGTTTATAGAAAAATGCTTACTGTCATAATCATCAGGGAAATACAAATCAAAACCACAATAAGATATTACTTAACATCTATCAGGATGGTTATTACCAAAAAAAAAGATAAGGGTTGGCCAGAATGTGGAGAAACTGGAATCTTTTGGTGCTGCTGTTGGGAATGCAAAATGGTGCAGCTGCTTTGGTAAACAGTATGGAGTTTCCTTAAAAAATTAAAAATAGAACTATCATATGACTCAGCATTTCCACTTTTGAATATCTAACTAAAATAATTGAAATCAGGATCTCAAGAAAAAAAAAGATAGCATCCCCATGCTTATTGCAGCTTGCTTGCAATCACCAAGATACAGAAATGACCTAGATGTCTATTGACAGATGAATGGATAAAGAAAATGTGGTATACACACACATATTTAGGTTGAAAGAAGAAAATTCTACAATATGAGACAACACAGATGAACCTTGAGGACATTATGCTAAGTAAAATAAGGTAGACATAGAAAAACAAATACTGCATGATTCTACTTACATGAGGCATCTAAAATAGTCAAATTCATAGAGTCAAAGAGTGGAATAGAACTAGGGAGAGGGAAATGGAGAGTTACTAAATAACGTGCATGAAGTTTCAGCTAAGGAAGATAAATAAGTTCTAAAGATATGCTGTATAACATTCTACCTATCATCAATAATAATGTACTATACACTTAAAAAATTTATGAGGAGAGTAGATTTCATGTTTTGTTCTTACCACAATAAAATAATTTTTATGGGATGATACAAATAAAAATAGAATTTATGTTTGTGAAGCCCCACTTCACTATTGGCTCATATTATACTCATAATTTTGGCCATGGTGTCCTCATTTACAAAACAAGAGTCTAGGCTAAAAGATCAAAGTTTTTAAAAAAATTTTAAACAACTCTTAAAGATTATTTTCCATTTACAATTTTTAAGAAATGTTGGCTAATATTTCCCATTTTGTACAATGCCTCCTTGAGCCTATTTTATAGCCAAGAGCTTTCAGCTTTCACGCTCTTGTACCTCTCAGTCTCTCACCCCTACACTGCCCCCACCACTACCCACACTGGTAACCTCTAGTTTGTTCTCTATATCTGTGAATTTGCTTCTTTTTTTATTGACTAGTTTGTTATATTTTTTAGGTTTCACATATAAATGACATTTAGTATTTGTCTTTCTCTGTCTGACTTTTTTCAATTAGCTTCTAGTTCAGTTCAGGTCAGTGCAATTGCTCAGTTGTGTCTACTCTTTGCAACCCCATCGACTGCAGCACGCCAGGCCTCCCTGTCCATCACCAACTCCCAGAGTTAATTCAAACTTATGTCCATTGAGTTGGTGATGCCAGGCAACCATCTCATTCTCTGTCGGCCCCTTCTCCTCCCACCTTCAATCTTTCCCAGCACCAGGATCTTTCCAAATGAGTTAGCTCTTGTCATCAGGTAGCCAAGGTATCGGATTCTCAGCCTCAGCATCAGTCCTTCCAAAGACTATCCAGGACTGATTTCCTTTAAGATGGACTCGTAGTCCAAGGGACTCTCAAGAGTCTTCTTCAACACCAAAGTTCAAAAGCATCAATTCTTCAGCACTTAGCTTTCTTCACAGTCCAGCTCTCACATCCATACTTGACTACTGGAAAAACCATAGCTTTGACTTAGACAGACCTTTGTTGGCAAAGTAATGTTTTTGCTTTTTAATATGCTGTCTAGGTTGGTTGTAACCTTTCTTCCAAGAAGTAAGCGTCTTTTAATTTCATGGCTGTAATCACCATCTGCAGTGATTTTGGAGCCCCTAAAAATAAAGCCTGCCACTGTTTCTCTATCTATTTGCCATGAAGGGATGGGACTGGACTCCATGATCTTTGTTCTCTGAGTGTGAGCTTTAAGCCTTCTTTTTCACTATCCTCTTTTACTTTCATCAAGAGGCTCTTTGGTTCTTCTTCACTTTCTGCCATAAGGGTGGTGTCATCTGCATATCTAAGGTTATCGATATTTCTCCCAGCAGTCTTGATTCCAGCTTGTGCTTTCTTGTGCTTTCCAGCCCAGCATTTGTCACAATGTAATCTGCATATAAGTCAAATAAGCAGGGTGACAATATACAGCCTTGATGTACTCCTTTTCCTGTTTGGAACCAGTCTGTTGTTTCATGTTCAGTTCTAACTGTTGCTTCCTGACCTGCATACAGGTTTCTCAAGCAGCAGGTCAGGTGGTCTGGTATTCCCCATCTCTTTCAGAATTTTCCACAGTTTATTGTGATCCACACAGTCAAAGGCTTTGGCATAGTCAATAAAGCAGATATAGATGCTTTTCTGGAAATCTCTTGCTCTTTCGATGATCCAGCAGATGTTGCCAATTTGATCTCTGGTTCCTCTGCCTTTTCTAAAACAACCTTCAATATCTGGAAGTTCATGGTTCACGTATTGCTGAACCCTGGCTTGGATAATTTTAAGCATTACTTTCTAGCATGTGAGATGAGTGCAATTGTGCGGTAGTTTGAGCATTCTTTGGCATTGCCTTTCTTTGACATTGCCTTTCTTTGGGATTGGAATGAAAACTGACCTTTTCCAGTCCTGTGAACACTGGTGAGTTTTCCAAATTTGCTGGCATATTGAGTGCAGCACTTCCACAGCATCATCTTTCAGGATTTGAAATAGCTCAACTGGAATCCCATCACCTCCACTAGCTTTGTTCATAGTGCTGCTTCCTAAGGTACACTTGACTTCACATTCCAGGATGTCTGGCTCTAGGTGAGTGATCACACCATCATGATTATCTGGGTCGTGAAGATCTTTTTTGTATAGTTCTTCTGTGTATTCTTGCCACATCTTCTTAATACCTTCTGCTTCTGTTAGGTCCATACCATTTCTGGCCTTTATTGAGCCCATCGTTGCATGAAATGATCCCTTGGTATCTCTAATTTTCTTGAAGAGCTCTCTAGTCTTTCCCATTCTGTTGTTTTCCTCTATTTCTTTGCATTGATCACTGAGGAAGGCTTTCTTATCTCTCCTTGCTTTTCTTTGGAACTCTGCATTCAAATGAATATATCTTTCCTTTTCTTTCTCTTTTGCTTTTCACTTCTCTTCTTTTCACAGCTATTTGTAAGGCCTCCTCAGACAGCCATTTTGCCTTTTTGCATTTCTCTCTCTTGGGGATGGTCTTGCTTCCTGTCTCCTATACAATGTCACAAACCTCCATCCATTGTTCATCAGGCACTCTGTCTATCAGATCTAGTCCCTTAAATCTATTTCTCACTTCCACTGTATAAGCGTAAAGGATTTGATTTAGGTCATACCTGAATAGTCTAGTGGTTTTCCCCACTTTCTGCTATTTAAGTCTGAATTTGGCAATAAGGAGTTCATGATCTGAGCCACAGTCAGTTTCCGGTCTTGTTTTTGCTGACTGTATAGAGCTTCTCCATCTTCGGTTGCAAAGAATATAATCAGTCTGATTTTGGTATTGACCATCTGGTGATGTCCATGTGTAGAGTCTTCTCTTGTGTTGTTGGAAGAGGGTGTTTGCTATGACCAGTGCCTTCTCTTGGCAAAACTCTGTTAGCCTTTGCCCTGCTTCTTTCTATACTCCAAGGCCAAATTTGTCTGTTACTCAAGTAACAAGTCAGGTGTTTCTTGACTTCCTACTTTTGCATTCCAGTCCCCTATAATGAAAAGGACATCTTTTTTGGGTGTTAGTACTAGAAGGTCTTGTAGGTCTTCATAGAGCCATTCAGCTTCAGCATGGTACCCTTCAAGTCCATCCATGTTTCTGCAAACGGTGAAATTTCATTATTTTTGTGTCTTCAGTCAGTTCAGTCACTCAGTCATGCCAATTCTGTGACCCCCATATACTGCAGCACAGCAGGCTTCCCTGTCCATCACCAGCTCCTGGAGATTGCTCAAACTCATGTCCATTGAGTCAGTGATGCCATGCAACTATCTCATCCTCTGTTGCCCCTTCTCTTCCTTCCTTCAATCTTTCCCAGCATCAGGGTCTTATTTAATGAGCTAGTGCTTCACATCAGGTGGCCAATAATGTCTTAATAGTATTTCATTGTGTGTATACATATATATATGTGCATATATGTATTTATATACATATATGCATATATCCATTCATAGGTGAATAGATAAAGAAGATACAGTGTGTGTGTATATATATATATATGTACACACACATATACATATATGTATACATATACATATGTATATACACACACACACTGTATCTTCTTTATCCATTCACCTATGAATGGACACCTAGGTTGCTTCCATGTTTTGACAACTGTAAATAATGCTGCTATGAACATTGGAATGTATGTATTTTTTTAATTAATGTTTTTGGTTTTTTTCAGATATATACCCAGAAGTGGAATTGCTGGGTAATATAACAGTTCTCATTTTAGTTTTTTTAGAAACCTCCATATTGTTTTCCACAGCAGTTGCACCAATTTATATTCCCACCAACGGTGTGCAAGGTTTTCTTTTTCTCCCTATCCTCACCAATATTTGTCATTTGTGTTCTTTTTGATCATAGTCTTTAAAAAGGTGTGAGATGATATTTCATTATGGTTTTCACTTGCATTTCTCTGACGATTAGCAGTATTAAGAATCTTTTCGTTTGCTAGTTGGCCATCTGCATTAGCTCTTTGGAAAAATGTCTATTCACGGTTTATGTCCATTTTTCAACCAATTTTTTTTTTATGTTGAATTGTATAAGCTGTTTATATATGCTGGATATCAATCTCTTTTTGGTCATATCATTTGCAAATATTTTCTCCCATTCATTTTTTATTTTTGGTGATCATTTATTTTGCTGTGCAACGCGCCCTTAGAATAGTATCTGATACTTAGCCTCATATCAGCTGCCAGCCTAAACATTCCCAGTCCTGACTTACATAATTAAATTGTTGATCCTAAATTCAGGACATTAAGCTTTTTTATATTTAAAGTTTTCTTCTTAATGTGGACTGAGTACTCAGGATTCAGTCTCCAGATAATTTTGAATCTTGGTTCCCTCATCTCTTTCCTTATAATTTCTTTTCCCAGGACTCAGGCACCTGCCTTTTTGATAAGCAAACTTCCTGTGCCTTCTTCCAGGTCACCAGTCTCTTCCTAAAGATCAAATTTGACTTTACTAAGCGGTTATGGCTAAAGATATAACATGGAAATATTTAGTCAGGGTGTATGTGGATATCATAAAAGCAATGTTTGGGTAAAACAGTCAATTACAATTTTGTGTGTGTATACATACATACATATATGTATGTATGTGTGTATATATATATGTATATATATAAATATACACACACACACACACTTTGAGGCAGCCCGATCAATTCATAAGCTACAAAGCATTAAGAAAATTTCTCAGAGAAGAAATGAGCTTTTTGCTTCTTTACCAGTCTCCAGGGCTCCATTCAATTCAGAAAACTTTCTTAGCAATGACAAAATAAACCTCAGCTCCCCAACACGGCTTATAGAATTTTTCACAACTTTGACCCCTCTGCATCTCTCACCAATATTCCAGTCACATAAAAATTGTTCTTCTTTCCACAAACAAACCGTATTACTTTACACTTACACCTTCTGATATGCTAGTCCTTCTGCCTATTAACATTTCTCTCCTTTTCTCTCTGTGGCAAACTTTCATTTCATTCTTAGAGACCTAATGCAAATATAATTTCTTCTGTGAAATTAACTCTAATTCCAAAACCATAGCTCCTTTTTCTGAGTTTCCCCACTGGACTCTAATCCCCCTTCTAGAGTCCTCACAAAGTTATATCGTGATCAACTCTGTCTTGCTGAAAGTAGATAGCTAAGTGACACCAGGCTTCCCTGGAGCTCAGCTGGTAAAGAATCTGCCTGCAATGCGGGAGACCTGGGTTCAATCCCTTGCTTAGGAAGATCCCACGGAGAAGGGAAAGGCTACCCACTCCAGCATTCTGGCCTGGAGAATTCCATGGACTGTATAGTCCATGGAGCCACAAAGAGTTGGACACAAGTGAGCAACTTCCACTTTTGAGACTTCTGGTTCAGTGGCTAAGACTCCACATTCCCAATGCAGAGGGCCCAGGTTCAATCCCTGGTCAGGGAACGAAATACTGAATGATGTATCTAAAAACTGGCACAGCCAAATAAATAATTATTTGGGGCTTTCCTGATAGCTCAGTTGGTAAAGAATCTGCCTGCAATGCAAGAGACCCCAGTTCAATTCCTGGGTCGGGAAGATCCACTGGAGAAGGAATAGGCTACCCACTCCAGTATTCTTGGGCTTCCCTTGTGGCTCAGCTGGTAAAGAATCTGCCTACAATGTGGGAGACCTGGGGACATTGTATGATAACTCAACTGATGCCCTAGGTTTTGGGTATATTGTAGAATTTAGATTTTGAGCAAGTATTTCAGGACTTATCTACCATGAATAGTATTGTTTCTATGGAGAAATGTAAACAGCGCTCTAAATAACAGAATTTTAAATTAACTTTGGGAACACAATCCTGTCATTGATCTGTTCTTTCATTCAGCAAGTGCTTCTTGAACATTTACTATATGTCAGTCATTGTTTGAGTCACAAGAGATACAAAGTTAATCAATCAATCAAATATATGGCCCTCAGGGAGCTTATATGCTAATGGGGAAGATAAAATAAAAAGACAAAATAAGTTTGAAAATTAGGTAGGTTGAAAAATGACAATAGCAAAAGGAAAAATAAATCTTGGTAGATAAGAGTAGAAAATATCAGGGGAAATGGTTGCAATTTTTAGATAAATGGTGAGGTAAGGTTTCACAGAGATGGTGCAGGAGAGTAAAAATGTGAAGGACATGAACAAGTGAGTCATTCTAAGAAGCTAGAATGCCAGGGAGAGGAAACAGTAAAGTCAAGGATGAGAAGAGGAAGACTGCCTAGGTTGTCCAAGAGCAGCAATGAGGCAATGTGGCTGCAGTGGGAAGAGCAGGGCTAAGAAGAAACATAACCAGGAGCTAGGTCCCATAGAGCCTTGTAGGTAAGTGTGAGAACTTTGGGTTTTAGGCTAATGAGATGAGACTCAAATGAGAGTGATAAGAAGACTGATATGATCTAACATATCTTTAGAGGATCCCTCTGGTTGCTGTGATAAGATAGGTTTACGGGAGGCAAGGGGGGCAAAGACAGAAGCAAGACACTAGTTGGGAAATTACTGTAACACAGGTGAGACATAATCAGGTGAGAAGCAATGGTCAAATTGGAAGAATTTGTCGGGATTTTCTGACGGATCAGATAAAGGTTGTAAGAGATACAGAAGAGTTAAGGCTGAGGTGAATGCATTTTTATTCTAGCAATTTAAGGACTGAAGTTAAACTAACTGAAATGGAGAAACGTATAAGAGAAGCTCATCTGGAGAAAGACCTAGAGCTTAGCTTTGGAAATGTTAACGTTTCCAGGTCCTATTAGACGTCCAAGAGGTGATGTCCATCAAGTGATGATGGTTCTGAATCAGGGAAGGCATCTGGACGGGAGATATTAAAATGGATAATATCAGCACAGAGATGCTACTTAAAACCATGAATCTGGACTGGATCACCTACAGAGGAATTCTAAATAGGAAAAAATAAAAGAGGTCCAAGAGTAGAGCACTGGAGTACTCTAATATTCAGGAGATGAGGAAATGAGAAAACAGGGGGAAAAAAGATTTAGAAGAAGCACTTTTAAAAGGTAGGAGGAAAACCAGGCAAGTGTAGTATTCTGGAAGCCAAGAAGAAAAAAAATTTTCCCCACAGAAGAGCGTGAACAGCTGTGTGTCAAGTGCTGTTGAGATTTTAAGCAAGACAAAGACAGAGAATAACCATTGGATTTAGCAACATGGAATTCAAGGGTGACCTCGACAAGGGCAGTTTCAGAAGAGTAGTGCTGGTGAAGGCTTAATTGGAGTAGATTCAAGTGAGGATGGAGGAGAGAAATTAAGGCAATTAAAGAAATTTAAGACATTTTGAAGTAAAGAGAAGGAGATAATAGAGTTAACTAGAATGGGAATTAAGGTCAAGAGAGGTTTTCTTTCTTTCTTTCAGGGTAGGAGAAACAATAGACTGCAATAGAGAAGGGAATATTTAGTAGGGAATATTCAGTAGAATGGGGGAAGACTGATGATAGAGCAGAGAGGGGGTGAATGCCAGAGTAATATCCCTGAGCAGGCTTTAGGAAATATAGTAGCATGAGCTTCATAGAAGCAATAATATGGACAGAATACAGATAGTGGTTAGATACTGGGAAGGCCACATAAGCAAGTTACCAAGCAAAGAGTTAGAATGAAGGCAAGGATCAGGGCTGTAGTTCGAGGTTGCAGACCAAGTCAGGAACCTGCAGGTGAAACACAAGAAAACAGGAGGACCAAAGTCAGGGGAGCAGTCTGAGATGACATCCGGGAAATTACCATAAAGTCAAGGCAAAGAAAACTTGAAAGCAAGAACTGTAGAACCAATGATGTAACATAAAGTGTTTTTTTGTGTGTGTATGAAGACCCATTTTGAGGGTCTGTGATAATTTCCCACGGATGTCTTTTCTTCCTCTGGTTCCTGAATCTGATGGCCAGTGTATCCTTTTTAAAAGATGCCTTTATCATTATTTTAATGCTAAGCTATATTTGTATACAAAAAGCATTATTAAATGTGTAATATCCCAAGGGCTCTGAAAATCACTTGACTGTAGCAGAGTCTCATCAATGCTTCTAAAACCCACAAAGATAATCACACAGAGATAAACACCAGGGTGGCAGACTGTGGTCACCAAACCATTTTCAACTTCGAGGGCACTCACATACTACTTTTACTGCCTCTGTGTGTTGTTTGGGGTCATATGACACTGAAATGTTAGAAATGCAAAAAGGAAATACTCTGAGTCCCCAAGTCACTGGGTCCCTGGAAGACAAGAACACCAGAGGGCTGTCCCAACCTGCATCAGATTCTGATGAAAACAAGATATAAATCACTGTATTAAATTACTGACACTTATATTTTTCTCCCCACAGTATAGTCTAATGTGACCCTGACTACAACACAGATACACCATCTTAGCAGAGGTAACCATTTGGCCTATAAATGCCAATCCTTTAAGTCATAACAAACATCACAGATGCTTAAATAACAAGTTCCCTTAGGATATAAAACATAATTTGATTCTCAACAATTTGGTTTGCTCACAGCACATCTGGTTTTCAGGAATACATCTACGTAAATTGAGTCACCTCTTTAATGATACTGTATTTGCATCTGAGAAACAGGAAAGACAAGACTGACTGCAGGTTAAATAAAAAGTGCCGAGGTCTATCTTAATTTGCTCTCTAAGCTCCTGATGATAACATATGTAAACACCCTGTAGGTAATTAAATTCTAAATTCTTCTTTGCTGTAATGATCCAGGTGTCACTGGAATATTTTTATAAAGACATTTTGCCTACCTAAGGTCTCAACATACGATTTTTTTTTCTTTTTTAATTAAACCTCTGCCCAGGAATAAAGCATCTTATTCATATAGTCAAATCTTTCCAGAACCCTCCAACTCAGCTAAGAGAGCCAGTCTAGCTGATTCAGGCAATTGTGTTGCCTTTTAAAATACTGTCCCCAAAGAATCCTTTGCAGCTACTCAGAGCCAGCATAGAGTCAATTATTAAGGTTTGTACCTGTATTGCTCAGTCTACACTTTCTCCCTAATACTGTCCCTATTAATCTACTCAGGAACGAATTTGCTATTTCTGATGCTGGGTTAGGGGTTGTTCAGATGCCTGTTTGTAATTTCTTTGGTTGCTTTCAGCTAATGTTTGGGTTTAGACCATGCCACCTAGTGGCTTCCCTGGTGGCGCAGATGGTGGTAAAGAATCTCCTGTCTACAATGCCAGAGATCAGGTTTGATCCCTGTGTCAGGAAGATCCCCTGGAGAAGAAAATGGCAACCTACTCCAGTATTCTTGCCTGAAGAATTCTGTGGACAGAGGAGCCTGGTGGGCTATAGTCCATGGGGTCACAAAGAATCAGACACGACTGAGCAACTTTCACTCACTCACTCACTCACCTAGTGCAGATGCTGCAGAAAGGGTCTCTGGAACATGTCCTGCATTATGAATCTCTTGCTGAAAGTACTGAACATATTTTTTCTACTTCACTGATAAAATAACAGGGTGTATTAACCTCGTGTGTGTGTGTGTGTGTGTGTGTTATCACTGGCAGTAAGTTTCTCTAACAGCATCACTATCCGAAATTTTTCTTAAGGGCTTAAACAATTTCTAATGCTGTCCCTTTATTTAATTTGCAGCCGTTTCTGAAAACATACCATTCAGTGTTTGGTGAAACAGCTTATGCCTCCTGTCATATTTCACATTTTGTTTTATGCTTTGGTAGATTTCACGATGATCCTTTTCTAACCAGTGAAATATTTTTAGGGAAGAAGATGTGTTCATGCGTACTAAGTTGCTTCACAGTTGTGTCCAACTCTTTGGGACCTATGTATTGTAGCCCATTCGGCTCTTCTGTCCATGGGATTCTCCAGGCAAGAATACTGGAGTGGATTGCCATGCCCTGTCCCAGGGGATCTTCCCAAGACAGGGATCAATCCTGTATTTCCTGCAGCTCCTGCTCTACTGGTGGATTCTTTACTGCTGAGCCACTGAAGAAGCCTAGGAGAGAAGACACATTTTCTTTAAATGATAAAGTTGCAGAAAGAGTCCTATATCATGAAATCTCTTCACAGATCTAAGTAGCAACAGTGGGTTGCTTTTTACCAGAACTTTAAAATATAGCAGAACTTTAAAAGAGCAGAACTACTGGACTTCCCTGGTGGCACAGTGGATAAGAATCTCCTTGCCAATGCAAGAGACAGAGGTTTGATCCCTGGTCCAAGATTGCACATGCTAAGGAGCAACTAAACCAGAGTGCCACAGTTACTGAAGCCTGCGGACCTAGAGCCTCTGATACACAAGAGAAAAAGAAGCTACCGCAGGGAGAAACCCAAGCACTCCAAGAGCAACAACCGCACTCACTGCAACTCGAGAAAGCCCGTGCACAGAAAGCAGTGAAGACCCGGCGCGGTCAAAAATAAAAAATAAGCTATAAAAATAATAATATAACAACTGAACTTTAAAAAAAAATATTTGAGCCTCTTAATTTTCATAGAGGTTAACTGCATTCTCTCATGGCCTCATTTCACAAAGCAATTGTAGTAAAGTAGGAGGCATGTGGAAACTGTACTCAGTTTACCTGAATCTAAATTCTGACTCTGCTGCTTGCCAACTCTATAATTTGGGGCAAATCACTTACCTTCTATAAGCTTCATCATCCTCATCTGTGAATTGGGGCTCATAATACTTGTCCACAGGGTTATTCTAAGAAGTCAATAGAGTACCCGTGTCAAAGTGTCTATCACTGAACCTGGCCCAAAATAGACCATCAAGATTCATTGTCAGAATCTCCAAGACTCACACAATCCATCTATAATGAGATCACAAGAATCAGTAATTTACACAAGTCTCCTAAGTTGAAGTAATATGAAGAACTCCATGGCAATTTAAGGTGTTCTGGCCATTTAAGATTTACTTGATTTATTTACTACCTCCTCTTCTTATCCGTTAGTAATACAGGTCCTATAGTTCAACTTGCAACTGATTTCTTTTCTCTTTCTCTCTCTCTTGTTATTGGAGGATAATTGCTTTACAATGTTTGAAACATTTTATTTTTACCTTCTCCACCAAGGAATAGTCCTATGGACTCCGCACCAGAGTTCTGGCTTCCTGTCACCCCCTATTGCTTCTTCCTCACTCAATATCAAAAGAGCACAAAATGTACTGTGCAAAACCTTGCTTTTAACTCAGAAATGCATTGGGGGCTGAGGTGAGGATGGCACTAATTTAATTTTTATTCCTAAGAGAATTTTCCTGGAGGAATCTATGTCTGGAATACAATGGAGTTGCCTCCAAACATTCCTTATAAGAATCTACTTGCTCCCAAGCTCAACAGTTGGAATGAAAGTCTCAGATTTAGGGCCAGGTGTGATAGCGAGACCTCTCCCTTTCAACCTACAGGCAAGTGATTCTGGGGGGGATAAAAAAGCATTTTTAAAAAGCAAACATGATCCTTTGGTCCAATCTGCGAAACTAGCTAACATACAATACCCTAAGTCAACTAATGCTTTTGGGTAGCAGGGGTTTCATCTAAGCTTGAATGAGTCTTGTCTTCTCACTCTCTCATCATTCTTTCCCATGTAAGTGAGTGATTTTCAGACTATGGTGACTGTAATCCACAGTTTAAAAAATGCATTTAACTGCGCAACCCACTATTCAGACATATGTGTGCATGCACACATACAGATGCTCACATAGACTATTAAAAATATTACGCAACAATTCTTGCCCTTACTATGTACTTGATTTCACAATTATATTTCATTTATTAATGCCAGTTATGACCTATAAAATGGATTTTATGACTCACTAATGAGTCACAGCCTACTGTTTTAAAAACATGGTGCCAGACTTTTTAATAAGGAGCTACTAGTCTGGAAAACCAGTAAATGAAGTTCACACTTGATATGGGAGGCTGAAATTCTGTTAAAAGTCTATGTACAGTTCTAGTAAGACAGAACGATGTCCTTCTCCTCTTCCTCCTACCAAGTAAAACTAAAATCTCTAAGAGTTATATTTAAATAAACATAAGAAGACTCTGAAAGGCTAAGGCAGAGAAGTCGGACAATCTAAGGCTAGAGGACCCAAGGAATGATGTACTGCTGAGTTTGTGACTTTTCTTTTGGCCTCACATGTCTCAGACTTGGAACTGAGGAAGCTGGCAGCCTGGAAATGCCAGCAAGTACGTAGAAGTCAACTCTCTCTAAACAAAGGACAAATAAAAGGGAAGCCTACAAAGATATGTTCTAGATAATAAACATTCTATGCCAAACACAACAGGTAAACTGTGGCTCCCATCCCTACCCATGTCAGCAAAGGCCAAATGGAAAGCCTAGATGAGGCTATAATGAGATGCCCTAACCACCCAGTATGCTGATGTCAGAGAAGGATGAGTAAGGAGCTGAAACTTCCATCTCCTTTGGATGGTAATGAGTTCCTCTAACCCCTGTCTACAATGTTATCAGAGACACTGTGAGGAGTCTGGGCATCCATCTCCACCCAGTACTACCAAAACAAATTTCCACTTCTCCACTGTGGTAGGCCTGTTGGAGAAATGGCAGATATCTTAGAATTATTATCTGACAAATATTTTAAACCAGTCATCACAAACATGCCTCAGTTACCAAGTACAAGCATACTTGAAATAAATGAGAAAATATAAAATCTATACAAAGACAGAAACAAATAGCAAATACACCATATAAAGAAGAACCAACAGGAAATTTTAGAATTGAAAAATGCAGTAACCAAATTTAAAATTCAACAGCAGAATGAATGAGTCAGACGAAGGAATTAATGAACTGGAACATATGTTAATGCCAACCTCGTAATTTATTCCTTCCCCTCACCTTTCTCCTTTGGTAACCATAAGTTTGTTTTCTACATCTGTGAGTCTGATCCTGTTTTGTAAATACGTTCATTTATGACATTTTTTTTAGATTCCACATATAAGGGATATCATATGATATTTGTCTTTTTCTGTCTGACTTATTTCACTTAGTATGATTATCTCTAGGTGCATCCATGTGGCTACAAATGGCATTGTTTCATTCTTTTTTATAGCTGAGTAATATTACATTGTACAAATGTAAATTTCTTCTTTATTCACTCATCTATTGATGGGCATTTAGGTGGCTTCCATATCTTGGCCACTGTAAATAGTGCTGCCATGAACACTAGATGTGTGTATCTTTTTGAAGTATGCTTTTTTCAGAATATATGCCTAGCAGTGGGATTGGTCTGCATGTAATTTAAATAAGCAGTGTGACAATATACAGCCTTGATGTACTCCTTTCCCTATTTGGAACCAGTCTGTTGTTCCATGTCCAGTTCTAACTGTTGCTTCCTGACCTGCATATAGATTTCTCAGGAGCCATGTCAGGTGGTCTGGTATTCCCATCTCTTTCAGAATTTCCCAGTTTGTTGTGATCCACACAGTCAAAGGCTTTGGCGTAGTCAATAAAACAGAAGTAGGCATTTTTCTGGAACTCTCTTGCTTTTTTAATGATCCAACAGATATTGGCAATTTGATCTCTGGTTGCTATGCCTTTTCTAAACCCAGTTAGAACATTTGGAAGCTATCAGTTCACATACTGTTAGAGCATGGCTTGAAAAATTTTGAGTATTACTTTACTAGCATGTGAGATGAGTGCAATTGTGCAGTAGTTTGAACACTTTTGGCAATTTGAACAATTTTGGCAAAGGCAATTCTTTGGCATTGCCTTTCTTTGGGATTGGAATGAACACTAACATTTTCCAGTCTTGTGGCCACTGCTGAGTTTTCCAAATTTGCTGGCATAATGAGTGCGGCACTTTCACAGCATCATCTTTTAGGATTTGAAATAGCTCAACTGGGATTCCATCACCTCCACTAGCTTTGTTCACAGCAATGTCCCACTTGACTTTGCAATCCAGGATATCTGACTCTAGGTGCATGATCACACCATTGTGGTTATTTGGGTCATGAAGATCTTTTTTGTATAGTTCTTCTGTGTATTCTTGCCACCTCTTCTTAACATCTTCTGCTTCTGTTAGGTCTATACCATTTCTGTCCTTTATCGGACATCATGAAATATCAATAACCTCAGATATGCAGATGACACCACCCTTTATTCTTGCAGAAAGTGAAGTAGAACTAAAGAGCCTCTTGATAAAAGTGAAAGATGAAAGTGAAAAAGTTGGCTTAAAACTCAACGTTCAGAAAACTAAGATCATGGCATCCAGTCCCATCACTTCATAGCAAATAGATGAGGAAATAATGGAAACAGTGACTGACTTTATTTTGGGGGGCTCCCAAATCACTTGCAGATGGTCACTATAGCCATAAAATTAAAAGACACTTCCTCCTTGGAAGGAAAGCTATGATCAACCTAGGCAGCATAATAAAAAGCAGAGATATTACTTTGCCAGCAAGTGTCCATTTAATCAAAGGTATGGTTTTTCCAGTAGTCATGTATGGATGTGAGAGTTGGATTATAAAGAAAGCTGACCGCTGAAGAATTGATAGTTTGAACTGTGGTCTTAGAGAAGACTCTTGAGAGTCCCGTGGACTGCAAGGAGATCCAACCAGTCCATCCTAAGGGAAATCAATCCTGAATATTCACTGGAAGGGCTGGTGCTGAAGCTGAAACTCCAATACTTTGGCCACCTGATGTAAAGAACTGACTCATTGGAAAAGACCCTGATCCTGGGAAAGATTGAAGATGGAGAGAGAAGGGGACAATAGAGGATGAGATGGTTGGATGGCATCTGACTTGATGGACATGAGTTTGAGTAAGCACCAGAAGTTGGTGATGGACAGGGAAGCCTGGCATGCTACAGTCCATGGAGTCACAAAGAGGTGGACACAACTGAGCGACTGAACAGACTTAGTGAGATTGCTGAATCATATAGTAGTTCTATATATATATTTTTGGAAACTCCATATTGCTCTGCATAGTGGATTTACCAACATACACTCCCACCAACAGTGTAGGAAGGGTCTCTTTTCTCTTCACCCTCTCCAGCTTTTGTTGTTTATAGACTTTTTATGATGACCATTCTGAATGGTGTGATGATATATCTCACTGTAGTTTGATTTGTATTTCTCTAATAGTTAGTGATGTTGAGCATCTTTTCATATGTGTGTGTATGTGTGTGTGTGTGTTTACCATCTGTATGTCAGCTTTAGAGGAAATGTCTATTTAGAACTTCTATCCACTTTCTGATTGGACTGTTTGCTTTTCTTTATGTTGAGCTGCATGAACTGTTTGCATATTTTGGAGATTAATCCCTTGTTGGTCACTTTGTTTGCAAATATTTTCTCCCATTTTGCTGTGTAAAAACTTTAAAGCTTAATTAGGTCCCATTTGCTTATTTTGGTTTTTATTTTTATTACTCTAGGAGGTGGAGTCAAAGAAATATTGCTGTGATTTATGTCAAAGAATGTTCTGTCTAGCTTTTCCTCTGTAAGTTTTACAGTAATCAGTCACACATTTAGGTCTTTAACCTAACCCATTTTGAATTTATTTGTTCATATGGTGTTAGAGAATGTTCTAATTTCATTCTTGTACATGTGACTTTCCAGAGCTCTACTTATTAAAGAGACTGTCTTTTCTCCAGCAAAGGAAATCATAAGCAGAACAAAAAGACAATCTACAGAATGGGAGAAAATATTTTCAATTGATGTGACAGATAAGGGATTAATTTATAAAACTTACAAACAGCTCATAAAACTTAGTATCAAAAAAACCCAAATAACCCAATCAAAAAAAATGGGCCAAAGATTTGAATACACATTTCTCTAAAGATGATATATGGACAGCAAACAGGCACATGAAAAGATGCTCAATATCAGTACTTACTAGAGAAATGCAAATGAAAACTACAATGATGTATTACCTCATTCGTGAGAATGGCCATCATTAAAAATCTACAAATAATAAATGCTAGAGAAGGTGTGGAGAAAAGGGAACCCTTATATACTGTTGGTATACTGTTTGGTGTTTCCTTTGAAAAACTAGAAATAGAGCTACCATATGATCCAGCAATCCAACTCATGTGCACATATCTGAAACAGATGAAAACTCTAATTTAAAAAGATACATGCACTCCAATATTCACAGGAGCAC
This sequence comes from Odocoileus virginianus, assembly GCF_023699985.2. NCBI lineage: Eukaryota > Metazoa > Chordata > Mammalia > Artiodactyla > Cervidae > Odocoileus > Odocoileus virginianus. The sequence continues at coordinate 20,925,609 of NC_069684.1, read as the reverse complement.
TATTTACAATAGCCAAGACATGAAGCCAACCTAAACATCCATGAAGAGATGAATGGATAAAGAAGGTGTGGTGTATATACACAATGGAATATTACTCAGCCATAAAAAGAATGAAATAATATCATTTACAGCAACATGGATGGACCTAGAGATTATCAAACTAATGAAGACAGAAAGACAAATATATGATATCACCTATACTTGGAATGTATAAAGATAATACAGATGAACTTATTTACAAAACAGAAATAGACTCACAGACATAGAAGACAAACTTATGATTACCCAAAGGGAAAGGGAGAGAAGGAATGATAAATTAGGAGTTGTGATTAACAGATACAGACTACTATATACAAAATAGATAAACAACAAAGGCCTAAAGAGAAGCCTTATTAAAATCTCTAAAAAGGATCCAATTAAATAATGGGAGAAAATAGCAAATCATACTTCTGATAAGAGTTTACTATCCATAATAAAGAACACCTACAACTCAACAAAAAAAGACAATCCAATTTTTTAAATGGACATAAGTATTTTCATAGACATTTCTTCAAAGATGTACAAATGTTTAATAAGCACATGAAAAGATGTTCAACATGATCAGTTTTTAGGGAAACACATATCAAAACCACAGTGATAATACTATTTCTTACATACTATGATGTCTATAATATAAATAAAATGAAAAATAAGTGTTGTGAGGAGGTAGGGAAACTGGAACCCTCATATACACTCTATGTGAATTTAAAGTGGAGTACTCATTGTAGAATTCAGTTTGGTGGCTCTTTAAAAAGTTAAACATAGAATTACCATCAGTTCAGTTCAGTCACTCAGTCGTGCCTAACTCTTTGTGACCCCATGAACTGCAGCACACCAGACCTCCCTGTCCATCACCAACTCCCAGAGTCCACCCAAACTCATGTCCATTGAGTCAAAGGTGATGCCATCCACCCATCTCATCCACTGTCGGCCCCTTCTTCTCCTGCCCCCAATCCTTGCCAGCATCAGGGTCTTTTCAAATGAGTCAGCTCTTCGTATCAGGTGGCCAAAGTATTGGAGTTTCAGCTTCAACATCAGTCCTTCCAATGAACACCCAGGACTGATATTTAGGATGGACTGGTTGGATCTCCTCGCAACCCAAGGGACTCTCAATAGTATTCTCCAACACCACAGTTCAAAAGCATCAATTCTTCAGTGCTCAGTTTTCTTTATAGTCCAACTCTCACATCCATACATGACCACTGGAAAAACCATTGCCTTGACTAGATGGACCTTCGTTGACAAAGTAATGTCTCTGCTTTTTAATATGCCATCTAGGTTGGTCATAACTTTCCTTCCAAGGAGTAAGCGTCTTTTAATTTCATGGCTGCAATCACCATCTGCAGTGATTTTGGAGCCCAGAAAAATAAAGTCAGCCACTGTGTCCACTGTTTCCCCATCTATTTGCCATGAAGTGATGGGACCGCATGCCATGATCTTAGTTTTCTGAATGTTGAGCTTTAAGCCTTATTTTTCACTATCTTCTTTCACTTTCATCAACAGGCTCTTTAGTTCTTCACTTTCTGCCATAAGGGTGGTGCCATCTGCATGTCTGAAGTTATTGATATTTTTCCCGGCAATCTTGATTCCAGCTTGTGCTTATTCCAGCCCAGTGTTTCTCATGATGTACTCTGCATATAAGTTAAATAAGCAGGGTGACAATATTCAATCTTGACATACTCCTTTTCCTATTTGGAACCAGTCTGTTTTTCCATGCTCAGCTCCAACTGTTGCTTCCTGACCTGCATACAGGTGTCTCAAGAGGCAGGTCAGGTGGTCTGGTGTTCCCATCTCTTTCAGAATTTTCCACAGTTTATTGTGATCCACACAGTCAAAGGCTTTGGTATAGTCAATAAAGCAGAAATAGATGTTTTTCTGGAACTCTTTTGCTTTTTCAATGATCCAGCGGATGTTGGCAATTTGATCTCTGGTTCCTCTGCCTCTTCTAAAACCAGCTTGAACATCTGGAAGTTCATGCTTCATGTATTGCTGAAGCCTGGCTTGGATAATTTTGAGCATTACTTTACTAGCGTGTGAGATGAGTGCAATTGTGCAGTAGTTTGAGCATTCTTTGGCACTGCCTCTCTTTGGAATTGGAATGAAAACTGACCTTTTCCAGTCCTGTGGCCACCTACCCAGAAATTCCACTTCTAGGTATATACCCAAAAGAACTGATAGCAGGAATACAAGCAGGTATGTGTACACCAATGTTTGTAGAACTGTTTATAATCCAAGTGTCTATCAACAGATAAATGGCTAAACAAAATGTAGAGTGGTCATACAGTAGAATATTGGCACAGATGGTAAAGAATCTCCCTGTAATGCAAGAGGTTGGGATTTGATCCCTGGGTCAGGATGATCCCCTAGAGTGGGAATATGCATTCCAGTATTCTTCCCCACAGAATTCCATTGACAGAGGAGCTTGGTGGGCTACAGTCCATGAAGTCCCAAGGAGTTGGACACAGCTGAGCAACTAACACTTTCACTTTACTTAGAACATTATTCAGTCTTCCAAACTGAATGAAGTTCTGATACTTTTTGCAACATGGATGAGCCTTGAAAACATTGTTGTAAGTGAACTAAACCAGACATAGAAGAACAAATTCTGCATAATTCCACTTAAATGAAGCATCTAGAATAGACAAATTCATAGTAACCAAAAGTAGATTAGAGGCTATTAAAGACTAGAAGGAAAGGAAAAGAAGTTATTGTTAAGTGAATTCAGAGTTTATGTTTGAGGTGATAAAAAGTTTTGGAAATAGGGAGCAATTACAGTGTACAACACTGTGAATGTAATTAATGCCACTAAATTATATACTGAAAAATGGTTAAAACAGCAAAGTTTACACTATATATATTTCATTTACTACAATGAGAAAGAATCTGAATAGATCCCCAAAAGAATGAATCTAAAGAAATCTATACCAAGACATGGCATAATCATATTTTAAAAACTAGAGACTAAGAAATAATCTTGAGAGCAGCCAGAGGATAATGACACCTGGCCTACAGGTAGAAAAACCTATATACGATAGTATATATATTTTCAAAACCTATGGAGGTAAGAAGAAAGTGGTACAGTATTTCTCAACTGCTGAAAAATCTGAGTCATTAATATAGAATAAAGAAAAAATAATAGCATTTTCAGATGAAGGAAAATTTTGTCACCAGCACATCTGCCCTAAAAGCAATAGTTAAAGAAGTTCTCTAAACAGAAAAGAAATGATAAGAAAGGAATCTTGAAATATCAAGAAGGAATACAGGGTAAGCAAAGACAGATAGGTAGGAAAAACATCAGCTGAGAAACAACAATCTCAGATATACGGATGATACCACTCTAATGGCAGAAAGCAAAGAGGAACTAAAGAGTCTCTTGATGAGGGTGAAGGAGGAGAGTGAAAGAGCCAGCTTAAAACGAAATATCAAAAAAACTAAGATCATGGCATCCAGCTCCATTACTTCATGGAAAATAGACAGGGAAAAGGTGGAACATACCGACAGATTTCCTCTTCTTGGGCTCTAAAATCACCGCAGATGGTGATTGCAGCCATGAAATTAGGTGATTGCTTCTTGGCAGGAAAGCAATGAAAAATCTAGACAGTGTGTTAAAAAGCAGAGACATTATTCCACTGACGAAGGTCTGTATAGTCAAGCCTATGGTCTTCATAGTGGTCACATATGGTTGAGAGACCTGAACAGTAAAGAAGGCAGAACACCAAAGAATTGATGCCTTCAAACTGTGGTGCTGGAGAAGACTCTTGAGAGTCCCTTGGACAGCACTGATATCAAGCCAGTCAATCTTAAGGGAAATCAACCCTGAATACTCGTTGGAAGGACTGATGCTGAAGCTGAAACCACTGGATGTTCCCAACCCAGGGATGCTGAAACTGAAGCCACAAGGGAAGCTCTATTATTATTGTAATAATAGGTTTAAAAAATTAATTTTAAAGTGTTTCTGTCTCATATTTTCTGGAGATAGTGTTTAGAATTGTTTCATTCTTGATATTAGTAATCTGTGTCTTCTATGGTTTTTTTCCTTTGCAATATTGCTAGAGTCATATCAGTTATATATATAATATATATATTATATATATATAATAATATATCAGTTATTCATCTTCTCAAATAAAAAGTTTCTGCTTCCTTTATTTTCTGTTTTTCATTTCACTGATTTCTACTTTTATCTTTATTATTTCCTTTTTTTGCTTTGAGTTTCAGGGCATTTTTTTTCTTTCTTTTTTTTTTTTTTTGCTTTACTCTTGAGGGGTTTAGGTGACTAATTTGAGACTTTTTGTCATGTATGCATTTAGTACTATAAATCTCCCTCTTAGCAATGCTTTAACTATGTCCAACAAATTTTCACTCTCATCATTCTTATTGAACATGTTTTGAGAGATTATAGCCAGTGCAATAAGGCAAGAAAAGAAGTTAAACACATCCTGACTGGAAGGAAGAAATAAAACTGTCTAATTTTAGGTGTTGTAACTATTTACAGAAATTCCCAAGGAATATACCAAAAAGTTTTAACTCATAGAACTAATAGGTGAATTCATCAAGGTTGGATTATACAGATTAACATAAAAATCAATTATATTTCTATGTACTAGCATGAACATGTGGACACAAAAATTATAAAAAACACCATTTACAATAACAAAAATACTAATAAAACAAAATTCGTATGGAAAAACTTCAAGATGCTGATGCAAGAAATCAAAGAAGATCTAAATAAGAGAAACACCATGATAATGAATTATAATAACCTCTATAGTAAAGATGCTGATTTCCCCAAATTAATAAACAAGTTTAATACATTTTCTATAAAATCTTCAAAAATACTTTACAGATACATACAATATTACTATAAAATTTATACATAAAAGTATAGAATAGCTAAAAACAATTCCGAGTAAGAATATAATGAGAGGAATCATTCTATTTGATTCTAAGTCTTAGTATATACACAGTAATTAAGACTGTGTGATGATGGAGAAACTGCCAGATCAACAGAACAGAATAGATAGACTCACATAAATATGCCAGACTAATTTTTGATAAAGATTCAAAAATAATCCAATGAAGGAAAGAAAGTCCTTTAACAAATGGCACTGAATCAATTGCACAGCCAATGGCATAATAAGAAAAAAAGACAATTGACATAGGTCCTACTCGTTGTATGACTATTAAATTTTTGGAAAACGGAGGAAAATCTTCAGAATCTAAGGGGTTAGACAAAGATTTCTTAGACCTTGATGCCAAAAAGCATAATACATAAAAGGAAGTGGATAAATTGAACTTCATCAAAATTTTAAAATTGTGCTCTGCAAAAGACCATGTTAAGAAGATGAAAGTATAAGTTACAGACTGGAAGAAAATATGTGCAAATCACACATCCAGTATAAGAAGTACTCTCAACTCAATAGAAGAAAGGAAAGAATGAAGGAAGGAAGGAAAAAAGACACACATTATAAAAGGAATGCAGTTAAGTAATAGACAAAAGTCATAGAGAGACATTTTGTTAATGCGGATAAACAGATGGCAAATAAGCATATGAAAATATGTTCAACATGATTAGTCATTAGAGAAATGCATATTTAAACCACAGTGACATCATTACATATCTATTAGAATGACTACAATCAAAGAATACTGACAACACAAAAGGTTGCAAAGATGTGGGAAAACAGGATCATTCATGCATTACTGATGGGAATGTACTAATAAGATGGTACATCCACTCTGGAAAATAGTTTGGCGCTTCCTTTTAAAAGCTAAAACATGCAACTACCATACAGCCCGGAGAATGCACTCCTGGCCATTTATCCCAGAGAAATGAAAACTGATGTTCACACAAAAACCTACAGAATGTTTCAGTTCAGTTCAGTCTCTCAGTCATGTCCAACTCTTTGCAACCCCATGAACTGCAGCACGCCAGACCTCCCTGTCCATCACCAACTTCCAAAGTTCACCCAAACCCATGTCCATTGAGTCAGTGATGTCATCCAACCATCTCATCCTCTGTCGGCCCCTTCTCCTCCTGCCCTCAATCTTTCCCAGCATCGGGGTCTTTTCTTTTTCTTTTATTTTTAATTTTTTTTAAATTTAAATTATTTATTTATTTTATTTTCAAATGAGTCAGCTCTTCAGATCAGGTGGCCAAAGTATTGGAGTTTCAGCTTCAACATCAGTCTTTCCAATGAACACCCAGGGCAGATCTCCTTTAGGATGGACTGGTTGGATCTCCTTGCTGTCCAAGGCACTCTCAAGAGTCTTCTCCAACACCACAGTTCAAAAGCATCAATTCTTCAGTGCTCAGCTTTCTTTATAGTCCAACTCTCACATCCATACATGACCAATGGAAAAACTATAGCCTCGACTAGACAGACCTTTGTTGACAAAGCAACATCTCTGCTTTTCAATATATTGTCTAGGTTGGTCATAACTTTCCTCCCAAGGAGTAAGCGTCTTTTAATTTCATGGCTGCAATCACCATCTGCAGTGATTTTGGAGCCCAGAAAAATAAAGTCAGCCACTTTTATAGCAACTTTTTTTCTGTGATATCCCAAACTATACACAACTCAGCTGTCTTTCAGTGGATCAATAGTTAAACAAACTGTGGAGGAATAGTATATCAGGAAATGCTACTCAACAATGAAAAGGGGAAAAAACCTACTGGTATGTGCATCCACCAGAATGAATCTTCAGAGGATTATGCTGAAAGAAAACACCAATAACTAAAGATTGTACACTATATGACTTTGTCATATAATATTCATGAAACAACAAAATAATAAAAGTAGAGAACTGATTAATTGTTGTCAGAAGTTAAAGACAGGGTAGAAGCAGAAGGTGAGTCTGATCCTTGTGGTGATGGACATGGTCTCTATCTTCATTGAACCACTGTCAATATCCTGGTTGTGACATTGTACTACAGTTTTGGAAGATGAGAAAAACTGAATGCACGGTAATACAGATCTCTCTGTATTATTTCTAACAAGTTCTTGTGAATCTATGCTTATCTCAAAATAATCTATTTTTTAGTGTTAAGACAACATGGACTGAAGACCTGACTTCTTTTAACTTTTACCCATGGACCTTAGGCAAATCACTTCATCTCTCCCTGGGCTTCAGTTTTCCTACCTGTGGAGCAGGATGTCAAAACTAGCTCAGAGTTCATTTTATTTTCACGTTATCTATAAATATACAAAGCAAAAGCATGATGAAAGAAGTGTGCACATGGCAATAATAAATATTACCAGTCTTGCCTACCTTACAGAGCTATTTTGAAAATCATATGAAGTAGAATCTCTGGACCTGCACTGAAAACCGCAAAGCACCATCAATATTAGTTATAATAGTACTATTTTTAGGCAAAAAAGAGGGGAAGGAGATTTGGATACATTCTAAAGGACATAAGAGTTGATAAAATAATTGGGATAAATTGCCTTGGATTATTCTGTACGAAGTATAACATCTGGTATGGCTTCATTCCCTGTCTCTACCCTTGTATTTCCTGTCTCTACTACCACCACCTACAGCTTCCTGAGGCTCAACAGAGACCCTAATAAGGGTCTTACCAAGGATGTAAGGTTCAGAAGTCTCCCACAGTCACACAGTAGGGAGGAGGAACAGTACTATACATAACTACAAGCAATCTCACCAAAGCTAATCATATGTGTCAGTACCCATTCTTAACATGCTATCTACCTCATTCATTTCAAGAACAAAGTCAAAACAATACTTAATATTGACTATGCCAAAGCCTTTGACTGTGTGGATCACAATAAACTGTGGAAAATTCTGAAAGAGATGGGAACACCAGACCACCTGACCTGCCTCTTGAGACACCTGTATGCAGGTCAGGAAGCAACAGTTAGAACTGGACATGGAAGAGACTGGTTCCAAATAGGAAATGGAGTACGTCGAGATTGAATATTGTCACCCTGCTTCTTTAACTTATATGCAGAGTACATCATGAGAAACACTGGGCTGAAAGAAGCACAAGCTGGAATCAAGATTGCTGGGAAAAACATCAATAACCTCAGATATGCAGATGACACCACCCTTATGGCAGACAGTGAAGAAAAACTAAAGAACCTCTTGATGAAAGTGAAAGAGGAGAGTGAAAAAGAAGGCTTAAAGCTCAACATTCAGAAAACTAAGATCATGGCATGCGGTCCCATCACTTCATGGCAAATAGATGGGGAAACAGTGGACACAGTGGCTGACTTTATTTTTCTGGGCTCCAAAATCACTGCAGATGGTGATTGCAGCCATGAAATTAAAAGGCGCTTACTCCTTGGAAGGAAAGTCATGACCAACCTAGACAGTATATTGAAAAGCAGAGACATTACTTTGTCAACAAAGGTTCGTCTAGTCAAGGCAATGGTTTTTCCAGTGGTCATGTATGGATGTGAGAGTTGGACTATAAAGAAAGCTGAGTGCTGAAGAATTGATGCTTTTGAACTGTGGTGCTGGAGAAGACTTAAGAGTCCCCTCGACTGCAAGGAGATCCAACCAGTCCATCCTAAAGGAGATCTGCCCTGGGTGTTCATTGGAAGGACTGATGTTGAAGCTGAAACTCCAATACTTTGGCCACCTGATGGGAAGAGCTGACTCATTTGAAAAGACCCTGATGCTGGGAAAGATTGAAGGCAGGAGGAAAAGGGGACAATAGAGGATGAGATGGTTGGATGGCATCACCGACTCAATGGACATGGTTTTGGGTGGACTCTGGGAGTTGGTGATGGACAGGGAGGCCTGGTGTGCTACAGTTCATGGGGTCACAAAGAGTCAGACACGACTGAGTGACTGATCTGAACTGAACCATGAGAAAGGGGCAGGAATAATGGAAAAAGAACTAGGGATGTCAAGTCATCCAATGAGCAATGGCAAGCCACACGATGTACCCAGAGATGCTCAAGAAAGCGTTCTATTCAAGGTCAACCACAAAGTCAGGGGAAGAAAAAGAGAAATAAAGGAAGAAAGGCAAAGACAAAGGTAACTTAGCAGCATGGAAGTCTGGAGAATTATAGGTGCTTTTTGAGATCTGGCGTGTGGAGAAAAGGATAGTCTAATACCACCAGATAAGAAATTAATTTGCCACCCATCATAGAAACACAGGAGTTACCACTTAGAGGTACATTTATAACCTCTTAATTTCAGAAATATGCAGCAGGAGACAACAGATCCACTCTGTCAAAGAGAGGGAAGATGGAAGGGTTTGTTTCATTTATTCTAGGGCACCTGAAGTAACAGGAAAAAAAGAAAAGAGACCTGAGGAGACTTAAGAGACAGAAATGATGAAAAAATGTACTAACCTTCATGGAAGAAGATTTGAGGTCCTCTAGACAACCAAGGATAGGTCTTCATGCAAAAAGAACTAGGGCAAACTGGTAGATAATTGGGCAGAAGATAAATCCCTTTGCTTCAACTGGTTGTGCAAATTAATTATTCAAATAATTTCCACAGTTCCTCACTTACTGACAGTTACAAGATATGACTAATCTCACACATTTTTAGAACTTTTAGAATTTCGTAGAAGCACCTGACAGAAAGGAAATGTGATGCTTTTCAAAGAAAAGGTTAGAATTTGTCAGCAAAGGGCATTATTTAGCAAATGGCCCATTCCAGGATGCAAGAGGGTATTTCAAATACCTTCAAAAGAGATAATGCAACTCAAAGAGAAAAAAAAAAAAACCTTTACTTTCAGATGGAAGACTGTTTTTGTTTTCCTTTACTTCCAGTCTTATTGAGATATAATTGACATATAACACGGTATGTGTGTTTAAGGGGTATAATGTAATGACTTGTTTTTATATATATATATATTCTATATATTGCAAAAGGATTAACACAGTCATGTTAGTTAACACTTCCACCACCTCACATATTTACCTTGGTGTATGTGTATGTGTATGTGTGTATGTGTGGTGAGAACACTTTTGATCTATTCTCTTAGCATCTTTCAAGTATGTAATTCAGTATTGTCAACTATCATCATCATGCTATACATTAGAGCCTCAAAACATACTCCTCTTGTAATTGAAAGTCTGTTATAATTTTGGCCAAAATCTCCCTGTTTTCTCCCAATCCCTGGCAGCCATCATTCTATTCTGTTTCTAGGAGTTTGACTGTTTCAGATGAAATGTTTTTTGTTGAATTTAATTCCATTTTGATTCATATATTTCTAACACAATGTGAGAAAATATTTTTAAACTTTTAAAACTGTGTCTAAATGCAACAAGTTTAGAATCAAGAACAAACCAAGAGCCCTATGTATGATATATAGACAATGATTATCTTATATATTTCAATTTACTAAAGATAGCTCAGATATTACATATACACATGTATTGTTCTCATTGTTTAGTCACTAAGTTGTGTCCAACTCTTTGCAATCCCATGGATTGTAGCCCATCAGACTTCTCTGTCTGTGGGATTTCCCAGGCAAGACTACTGGAGTGAGTTGCCATTTTCTTCTCCAGGGGCTCTTCCTGAGCCAGAGATCAAACCCAGGTCTCCTGCATTGGCAGGCAGATTCCTTACCACTGAGCCACCATGTAAGCCCACAAAATATTAGAAAATGGGATTTTTCTTCTTTATTCCAAATCTTTTTTCATTCAGTAAACTTAAATGAAGCCCTGCTATATGACCAGTAGGGTGCTGGGCACAGAGTTGCAAAGATGATTATGACATAGCTGACCCTTAAAACAACATAGGTTTGAACTGTGCAGGTCTACTTATATCCAGGATTTTTTAAAATAAATACATCCTATAGCACGACACCATCTGCAGTTGATTGGTTGAGTCCACAGATGCAAAAGTGTGGATACAAGGATCAAATGTAAAGATATATGTGGATTTCAGAGGGTGGGGGCCCCTGACACTCCTCCACTGCTCAAGGGCCAGCTGTATAGTCAAATACTGGAAAGAGATGGGTGCTTATGATAACAAAACAGTGAGCTCTTTGGGGATGATGGTAAGACTAAGAAACAATTACTGAATACAGGCAATGATTGAATTCTCCCACTGATGGAGAGGTGCAGTAGAAGAATGGAGTGGCACTGAAAGGAGACGAGAGGCAGTCAAAAACGTCAATGGTCACTCTATTTATAATATATAACTGGCTTGAAATGGGAAAAGAAATTGTACGGCAGGAAGTAGGTGAGTGATTTACCCTGGCTGAACAAATTCCCAGGTAAAGATTATAGTTATTCCCCTAGTATTTCCTGGCTGTATTTGACTTACTTCCTCAAAACGTAAAAGCAGCATCAGACTGGAATGTTTCATGGGACTTGCTTTATTGAATTTGATGCTACTTGCAGTGAATTGTTCACTGTAATTTTCCCCTCTACATTTTCCTAACATAGTATTTATGTGAATGTAATTGTAAGAAAAGATGTAATCATCTTGACTCAAGCCATGATAACCCTGAATTCTTGGCCTTAGATCTCTTTTCTGTAACTTTGCTACTGACCACAAATACTAACGACTCTAAAGCAAACAGATATGGAGATGGTGTTGGGCATGCTCTTCTTGGAAGGTCTAAACTCTACTTCCTATTTCTGGCCTGAAACCTGCCTCTTGCTGTCTTTGTTTCCAGTTGTGGTATTTCCTAAGACAACAGAGACAGATACCAGATTGACTTTAGAGCAAACTGCATTAGACCATCTACAATGGGAATCTTGTCGGAGAAGGCAATGGCAGCCCACTCCAGTACTCTTGCCTGGAAAATCCCATGGAGGGAGGAGCCTGGTAGGCTGCAGTCTGTGGGGTCACAAAGAATTGGACACGACTGAGAGACTTCATTTTCACTTTTCACCTTCATGCATTGGAGAAGGAAATGGCAACCCACGCCAGTGTTCTTGCCTGAAGAATCCCAGGGATGGCGGAGCCTGGTGGGCTACTGTCTATGGGGTCGCACAGAGTCAGACACGACTGAAGCGACTTAACAGCAGCAATGGGAATCTTGTATTAGAAACAAGGAGAACCTGTCAGCAGCCAGGAGCCCATTTAGTTTAGAGGGAGGCAAGGGCAAAATCTGGAGGAGGAAATGGCAACCCACTCCAGTATTCTTGCCTGGGAAATCCCATAGACCGAGCAGCCTGGCAGGCTACAGTCCATGGTGTCACAATGAGTTGGACATGAATGAGGGACTGAGCATGCACTCAAGGGTAAAATCAGGGCCACTGGCTAAAAGTCCCAAGCAGACAATTTCCTCCTTTGTTCACAGTTTGTATAATGCACTTGGAGACATGCCCATGCACTGATGAGCAATTGTATTCTGCATTTTGCATTCTTCTTTGTTTGTGGAGACCTGGAGAGATTTGTGGACAGTGGGATAAAATATGTAAGGTGATGACTATTCTTTACTGTTCTGTTTGATGAGAGCTAGAAACCCATGGACATCTAGAGAAATTATTTTCAGAAAATGAGCCGTGGTGGCAGATCATGTGATGAACTCCTGGAACAGAAATAAATTATAGTCCGAAACAGCTTGGACATTCGTTATTCCTAATGGAGCCAGGCCCTCATTTGGGTTTGGAGATTGTTGTGATGTATGTACCTCAAGCAGGAAATTCCTCAGTTCTTTGTTACAAAATGAACTCATGAGCTGAAGGGAAGGTATGAGTCACTGATCATCCTAAATCTGAGAGGATTTGTTTGCTTGCTCCTGCTTCCTTATTTATAATTTATTATAGAAGGCCCCTGAAAATTAACCCCTTCATCAATACATTAAGCCATATGAAACTCCATTTTAGACTGGGTTACAGGAATTTGGAAGTCCTTCCTTGAAATTCATAAAGTCAGTTAGACACAAAAATTTCTCACAAGAATAATTTGAAAGGCTTTTAAGTGACATAATAGGAACAACAGATCTTATTTTTCATTGGATAAAGCCATTAAAAATTGAGCATTTCATTTGGGGTCCCTGTAGATGTATAGTGAACCAATTAGAAGAGATCCTGTCTTGATTACATGATGAAAGTCTAGGTAATCCTCTGATGTTGACTTTGCATGAATCGTGGCTTCCATCTCAGAATAAGCTATTTAAAATAACCAGAACTGGGAACTTTCAGTTTGCTGGCATAAAATAATACCCCTTTCTTCTGTCCTTTCCTGGTAATAACTATCTCAGGAAAGGAAGCACATTTTATTTTCAACTTGAATCTCATTTCTGGCCTCATGCCCATTGGGCCTGGTTATATTCAAGGACATTTGGGAATGTGTTAAGTGGCAGGTGTAATCACTTGCACTTTACACCTATGAGGTTGGGTGGGGATCAATCAGTGTCAATCTTCTGCACCCTTGGTCCAAGGTTGTGGTGTGGCAGGATGTGACTGCCTCACTCAATAAGGGTCACCTAGCTCTGGGTGTACATCTCGTCTTTATGTCAGGAGATTCAGAGATGCTAATTCTGACTCAAGAACTTATCTTTAGAAAACCAGTTGATTTTATTTTTCTCTGTTCTGCCAAAGCTGCCATCCTGAGTCTCTGATGGTATTTTAAGGCAGTGTATATTGGTCATCAGAAGGACTGCTGTCAGCACCTACTGCTGTCTCTAATAGGGAAAGTAGGATGCGCTCTTCCCATGGAGTCTGTGGCTTGGGAGCCTTGCCTGACTGTTTCCCCTAGGGATCCCAGATCCTCCAACTCAAACATGTACCTTACAAGATTTTCCTTGGGAGCCAAAAACAACAATAAATAAACCAATCCTCTCCTGGGGCTCAGTAGGTGACAATCTTCATAAAGAAATATATATGGGCATTGTACAGAAAACTTCACTCTGAGCTGGCCTGCTGACCCAGGCATATTGGTGTGAGTGATCTCTAGAAGCATCTCCAGCTGACTTATCTGGGAAAGTAGATGACATGGGATGCCTTGGGGCTGGCTCATCAGTCAGCTCTCCTGTGACCTCCCAGAGATCATAGATAACTAACATGCAAGTACCCAGGTGGTACCCACAGCACAGTGTCCTCACCAGCCAAGGACTCAACTGAGTGGAAACATGCTTTACCTAAACCTATAGCAATGGGCTTTGGTTTTGTTGTTTGGTCGCTAAGTCCCATAGGACTCCTTTGTGACCCCACGGACTGTAGCCCACCAGGCTCCTCTGTCCATGGGGATTTCCAGTTAAGAATACTGGAGTAGGTTGCCTTTCCTTCTCCAGAGGATCTTTCTGACAGGGATTGAACCCACATCTCTTGCCTCTCTTGCATTGCAGATGAATTCTTAACCACCAAGTCACCTGGGAAGCCAGCAATGGGTTTAGGGTGCAGCAAAAATAACAGGGAGCATGCACAACAAGGCGAGGAAGAGCTTTAGAGCCAGCTGCACAGAATCTGAGTTTTGACTATAGCATTTACCATCTGGGTAACCTAGGGCAAATTATTTGACCTTACTAATTCTGATCTTCTCGTCTATGTACTCATTTGTTTGGCAAATGCATGTGTGCATGCATGCTAAGTCACTTAAGTTATGCAACCCTATGGACTGCAGCATGCCAGGCTCCTCTGTCCTTGGTATTCTCCAGGCAAGAATACTGGAGTGAGTTGCCATGCCCTCCTCCAGGGAATTTTCCCAAACCAAGGATCTAACCCAAGTCTCTTATGTCTCCTGTATTGGTAGGTGGGCTGTTTACCACTAGCGCCATGCCCATACTGAGCAACTTCTATGTGTGAGATTCTATTCTAGGTGTGGGGGAGAAACGAACAAAGCTGCATGAAGAGTGCAGCCTAGTTGGAAGAGACAATGAATAAAATAGGCAAAACATAAAGTACATTAGAGGGTGCAAAGAGTCTTAGAATCAAGCAGCACCTATTTCTTAAAATTGTTGTGCAGATTAAATAATATCTGGGCCTAACCAAGCTCTAATATTACAACTGGCACTACTATTAAGAAAGTACTAATAGGAAACAAACTATTTCTGCTTGGAGTTCACCTTCCCTAATAAATTTCTAATCTACTAAATTAGGGAAAATGGCAGTTCAAAGGAATGAACTATAAGCCACACAAAATGTGACCTGTAGAGGGTCACTGCTGTCCTAGGCTTCCCACAACCTTCTCCTTTCCCTTTCCATAAACCTGCCATGACCCACCCAAAGCAAGACAAAGGGTCCTCTTTCCTAGTGCTGACTGCTAGGTAGAAGGAATTCTCTTCTTGACCCATCTCAGGATATGATGCAAAAACAAGTTCTCACACCTTTTTCATTTAATAAGTTGTCCTGCTGTCTCCACAGGAAAGCAATCATCTAACCATAATTATAAAAATTATTAACATGGGGAATTACAAAGCCTCCAGCAGCCCTGTCTCCCACTGATGCTCTTGACTTCAGAGGTACTCAGAGATCAAACATCCCTAATTCTATTCTTTCCTCCAACCCTCATCTTCAGTCTCCTGTGTTTTTCTCCTGCCCCAAGAGTTTTGAAACTGTGGTCCATGGACCATGAACACTGGCATCATCTGAAGACTGGTTATTTATTCAGAACTTCTGAATGAAAATCTTCAGTTTAACAAGATAGGAGACTTGTTTGCTTATTGAAATTCAAAGAGCACTGCCGGGGGGTCCCTTTCTCTTTCAGAGTGAAGACAAGATAGTAAATGTTAACTAATGATAATAATAATCAAATAACAGAAAAATTATTGCTACTAGTAATAATAATAATAGGGACTTCCCTAGTGGTGCAGTAGACAGGAGTCTGCCTGCCAAGTTTCGATCTTCGGTCTGAGAAGATTTTGTATGCCTTGGAGCAACTAAACACATGAGCCACAACTACTTAACCTGCATGCTGCAACTATAGAATCCTGTGTGCCTATGCTCTGCAACAAGAGAAGCCACTGCAATGAGAAGCATGTGCACCACAAGAAAGAGTAGCCCCACTCTTCGCAACTAAAGAAAGCCCACGCACAGCAACAAAGACCCAGTGCAACCAAAAGTAATTATAAAAACATTAATAGGATTTATTGAGATTATACTACTTGAAAGAATATGCTAAGAGCTTTCTACTCCTTAGATCCTTTAACTAGTACCTATTCTAGTATTTATGAACAAAACTACTAGAGATGACTGAATTCCAGCTGAGCTATTTAAAATTTTAGAAGATGATGCTGTGAGAGTGCTGTACTCAATATGCCAGCAAATTTGGAAAATTCAGCAGTGGCCACAGGACTGGAAAAGGTCAGTTTTCATTCCCATCCCAAAGAAGGGCAATGCCAAAGAATGTTCA
This sequence comes from Odocoileus virginianus, assembly GCF_023699985.2. Lineage (NCBI taxonomy): Eukaryota > Metazoa > Chordata > Mammalia > Artiodactyla > Cervidae > Odocoileus > Odocoileus virginianus. Next base: position 20,909,340 of record NC_069684.1, on the reverse strand, counting down.
AACTACCATAGAATTGTGCTCATTTCACATGCTAGCAAGGTTATGCTCAAAATCCTTCAAGCTAGGCTTTAGCTAGCTTGAATCAAGAACTTCCACATGTACAAGTCAGATTTCAAACAGGTAGAGGAACCAGATGTCAAATTGCCAACATTTGTTGGATCATGGAGAAAGTAAGGGAGCTCCAGAAAAACATCTGCTTCAGCTTCATTGACTATGCTAAAGCCTTTGACTGTGTGAATCACAAAAAAATGTGGAAAATTCTTAAAATGATGAGAGTACCAGACCACCTCACCTGTCTCCTCAGAAACCTGTATGCAAGTAATGAAGCAACGGTTAGAACTGAACACTGAACAACAGACTGGTTCAAAATAGGGAAAGGAGTATGTCAAGGTTGTATATTGTCACCCCACTTGTTTCACTTTCCTGGAGAGTACATCATGTGAAATGCCAGGCTGGATGAATCACAAGCTGGAATCAAGATTACTGGGAGAAATATCAACAACCTTAGGTATGCAGATGATACCATTCTAATGGCAGAAAGTGAAGAGGAACTAAAGAGCCTCTTCATGAAGGTGAAAGAGGAGAGTTAAAAAGATGGCTTAAAACTCAGCATTCAAAAAACTAAGATCATGGGATCTGGCCCCATCAGTTCAGTTCAGTTCAGTTCAGTCACTCAGTCGTGTCTGACTCTTTGTAAATCCATGAACCAGAGCACACCACTTCTCCCTGTCCATCACCAACTCCGGGAGTCCACCCAAAACCATGTCCATTGAGTCGGTGATGACATCCAACCATCTCATCCTCTGTCGTCCTCTTCTCCTCCTGCCCCTAATCCTTCCCAGCATCAGGGTCTTTTCAAATGAGTCAGCTCTTCACATCAGGTGGCCAAAGTATTAGAGTTTCAGCTTCAACATCAGTCCCTCCAATGAACACCCAGGACTGATCTCCTTTAGGATGGACTGGTTGGATCTCCTTGCAGTCCATGGTACTTCCAAGTCTTCTCCAACACCACAGTTCAAAAGCATCAGTTCTTCGGTGCTCAGCTTTCTTTATAGTCCAACTCTCACATCCATACATGACCACTGGAAAAACCATAGCCTTGACTAGACGGACCTTTGTTGGCAAAGAAATGTCTCTGCTTTTTAATATGCTGTCTAGGTTGGTCATAACTTTCCTTCCAAGGAGTAGGTGTCTTTTAATTTCATGGATACAATCACCATCTGCAGTGATTTTGGAGCCCAGAAAAATCATAGCAAATAGAAGGGGGAAAGTGGGAGCAGTGACAGATCTTATTTTCTTGGGCTCCAATATCACTGCAGATGGTGTCTGCAGCCATGAAATTAAAAGACGCTTGCTCCTTGGAAGGAAAGCTATGACCAGCTTAGACAGTATATTCAAAAATGGAGGCATCACTTCACTGACAAAGGTCCATATAGTCAAAGCTATGGTTTTTCCTATAGTTATGTACAGATGGGAGAGCTGGGCCATAAAGAAGATTGGGTGCTGAAAAAATTGATGCTTTCAAATTTTGGTGCTGGAGAAGACTCTTGAGAGTCCCTTGGACAGCAAGGAGATCAAACCAGTCGATCCTAAAGGAAATCAACCCTAAATATTCATTGGAAGGACTGATGCTGAAGTTGTAGCTCCAATACTTTGGCCACCTGATACAAAGAGCTGACTCACTGGAAAAGATCCTGGTACTCGAAAGAGTGAAGGCAAAAGGAAAAGGGGATGACAGAGGATCAGATGGCTAGGGAGTATGACCAATTCAGCGGACATGAATTGGAGCAAACTCCGGGAGATACTGGAAGACAGAGGAGTCTGGCGTGCTACAGTCCATGGTGCTGCAGAGTCAGACACAACTTAGTGACTGAACAACAAATCTAGTACCCCTTGGTCTCAGTAAATTTCAGGATTTTCTGTCTCAGGATGTTTATCTCATTCCATGCTTCACATGGAAAGAGTTTCCTGAAAGCATAAACTCACAGAAAATCCAAGCATCAGGGAAACCAGGATCCTAGCAGGGCACAATGTCCACATAAATAATAGTGAGGGCCACTGGAGCTGCCAGAGGGCCAGATGAGCAGGCATCTAAGAGGAGGTTTACAAGAATAAACGTTGAGGGAGCAGAGCCACACAGGAAGGAGAACAGAGGAGCCTCAGCCCTGGGAACAAGAAAAGAACCACTAGTGAGGCCACCTGTCCCAGGTTCACAAGAACTCTTGGGATTGACTCATTCCAAGAGAACTCTCAGCCTTCAACCTGCAGGTAAAGGTAATAACATCTAGAAACACACATACCAACTGGACTGAAAGTATGTAGGCAGAGTCAAGGGAAGGCAGGAAACAGGCTGAGATGGAATTAGAACCCAGGTCTCTGAACTCCAAGTCCATGATTCTTCCCTCTACATCTTATCTGTGTTTATACATTCTGCCACCCCTCAACTTGTAAGGACAAAAGCCCCAGAAATGGCAGAATACTACAGGAAGCTGTGGTTTGACCGGTGGATGAGCTACAACAAATGAAGTCAAGGTTGTGTGTTCAGTCCCCACTGGAGCCAAGTCACAGTGGTCTATGTCCACAGACACACCCCATAAAGCTCTTTCACTTTCCTGCAACCAAGAGTAAGGAGCCACCAAGAAATGGGTGGGAAAGTGGACATTGATGAGTACAAATGCTCCCTATTACAACACACATCCTACTCCTGACAGCCCCCAGTACTGTCTTCATGAGTGAAAGATCATAGTATCAGACCATGTTCTTCTTGCAATCAGAGAGTGAATATTCTTTTTTTAATTGTACATTTCCATGATTTTATTAAAATTAGAGACTTATGCAACCATCTCTACAATCTAGTTTTAGAACATTCCCATCACCCAAAAAAGTTCCCTTGTGCCCTTTTATAGTTCAGTCAAATTCTTGTGCACAATCTTAGAAAACCAGGGATATTTCTATTCATAAGAGAGTGAACATTCTTTAATCTAAATAGGACCCAGTGCCGTGATTAATATATTATGGGAAAGAAGCGCATGAGAAGTGATGTTTCTGGACTAGGCTGGTGAAAGGGTTAACTTTGCAATTTCTCAAGCTAAGTCTACTTTTACTCAGGCTTGTCCCACTGTTCAAATAAAGAAAAATGAAGGCCAAATAGATAGGATATTATCTCTCCTTCCTCGGATCTTGGAAGTTTTTCTTTTTTCTGCTGCTGTTACAGCCCTAGTCCAATAGACACAAGCACATTGTGTGTGCGTGTTAACCCCCTACTATACTGTAAGCTCATTATGGGAAGGCGCAAGCTTGATCTTCCTTATATCTCATGGCAACACAATGTCTGGAACAAAACAGGACCCAGCAAGTAACTATTTAATTGGAATTGACTTTGAATTCTGAGGCCTCTGACCAGCTTGAACTTAGAGGCCAGCTGTGATAAACCCTACTCTAGGCTATACCTGTTCTCAAGACATTGTCTTTCTAGGTCATTGATCTCTACTCATAGATGTGAATGGGTTTTAGCAGCTCCTAATATCAGAACTGATGCTGAGGGTCAAAGCATAAGCTCATTTGCGCTGTCAATTGCTATCTCATATGCTTAACCTAAATGATATATTGATCCTGATTGCCTGGAAATGCACTTGGAAAAGGGCTAGGTGACATTTCTAAGGAGAGACACGATACTTTCAAGTAAATTAGAAGCATCAGAGGATTCTGTGCACAGAAGAGGAACTCACCTCAAAGGAGCAGCTCCTGAGAATGTGGGTTGAATTAAGCTCCCTCTTATATTCCAAATCCTCTAATAACCTCTGACATCTAAGAGATATGGTTGCCTGCCCCATCACGTGCTATAGTCAAAGTGCCAAGGTTTTTTGCACCAGACCTATAAAATACAAAGTGGTTGTGATTGTCAGAAAGACAAATGTAGAAAATATTGACTCACATGGAAAGCAAGTGTAAGTTCCTAAAGGCTTGGGTTTGAAAGATGGTTGCTTTGGCTTTATAAATAAAACATAATCCCTTTTGTTTGCAAAGCACTCTGTACTTTTCAGATAACTTTCACTTCTCCTTTAATCCCAGTAGTACCTGCCATAACCCTGTGGCAGAGAGTAGGCCATCATAGTTATGCTCAGATGAGACATGAGGAAATTGGGAATCCCAGAAGATGTGCTGGCTTGACCAAATTCACACAATTAGATCATGTCCAACTTTCAACTACAATCAGGGATCTTTCCATTAAGTCTCACAGGTTGTAAGACTGGAGAAAAACATAGTCTTAAGAAAGGTAGGGCAGTCCAGGGCATGTTAGTTCTATGCATGCGAGTTTAACAAGTGATTGGGAAGATTCATTCATTGGATCTGCCTGTAGCTTAAGCTCTGGACTTAATAGTCAGGCAGAGAGCAGAAAAGCAAGAGCTACCAGGAACCTGGATTCCCTGAGGCAAGTCAAACACACAGTGGTAGATTCAGGATTTGTAGCCTAAAGGTTATATAATTAAGGAATTGCTCTCTCAGAAAAGAATACAAGTTGACAAATTCAAAGTTAGGTGGAAAAGTGAATGTTTGTTTAGAATGAGAAAATACATCACAATAAATTACATATTTTAAAAAAGCTGACACGTATCACAAACACCGATTTTTTTAACTTTTAAAAATAACCTAGTACTTTTATTAATTGTCTGACAAATCTCTCCATTGCTTCATTTCCCATACATTATTAAATGCATAACCACCTCCTCAGACAGCAGTTATAACAGCTTCGAAAGAGAAAATAGAAACATAATTTAGTCATTCCTCTACATAATTGATGAGCATTTGTTTTTTACTATTGATAATTTAGAGAAGTTTCTTTTGACTTCATAACTTGTAATTAGCAATGACATGTAAATTTTTAGAGTTGTTGACAAATCTGGGAGAGTTCCTGTCAAGTTTCTTTCATGTGAGCTATATGATTTAAGAATTTTTTATTGGAAAGCTTGTAACTCCGTATATCTCAAATCTTGTTTCTCCCTTCTAGCCACATCCATCCAGTAGCAGACATCAGAGCACACCTTCCTGTTATAACTTCCAGCCCTACAACTTTGGACGTTGATTTGGGGGCACACTAGGGTGTAGAAATATTCCCGGAAGCCATTACTACACTGCGGCAGCTAGCAATAACTCAACTGTGCATGGGAAGGCCAGTGACCTCTATGAACATAGTCACTATACCCAGACTACAGGTCTCATTTCTCCTCCTTAGCTGGATTCCAAATTGCCCAAGGCATTTCAACATCTTCCAACGCAAAGGGAAGTGAGATACTGTAGAACCTGAAGCTAAAAGAGAGTGATCTTAACCAACCGTCGTTAAAAAAATTTACTATGCAAAATGCATAATCATAGGACTGTATAACAGGTCTCTCCCGGGGCCATAGAAGGAGCCTCTACTAGTGAAAGTGTTAGTCACTCAGTCACGTCCGACTCTGCGACCACATAGACTGTAGCCTGCCAGGCTCCTCTGTCCATGGAATTCTCCAGGCAAGAATACTGAAGTGGGAAGCCATTCCCTTCTCCAGGGGATCTCCCCGACCCAGGGATTGAACCCAGGTCTCCTGCATTGCAGGCAGATTCCTTACTACCTGAACCACCTAGTGAGAAGCTCTGTAAATGTCCCTTTTGCCCATCGGTGATTTTGCCCATCAACAAACTGAGATTGCCAGTCACGTCTACTCCTCCAAGAGGCCATAGGCTTGGCCTGGATGAGCGATGGATTCACAGGGACTGAACACAGTCTTTTTGATCGTGACCCAGAATGTCTGGCGTCTACCACATTCATCCCCAGCACAAGGTGTGGAATAAAACACCAGATCAATTGAAAGCCGTGAGAGGTAGAGAAAGCCATTTGAGCTCCTTGGAGAAAAAACAAGTAAACAAACATCGAAGAGAAGAAAAACAAAAAGGTTGTTTTGCATACTTGCTGGGGTCTGCTATAAGGCCTGCTTCACATGGTGCTGAAAGGCAGGTCAGTGGATCCCACTGCACCCTGGCATCCTGGCTTTCATGTCCCTCCATGCTCCAGGCCTTACTGCAGATCTGGATAAAGGCCCTCTCCTCCCTCCGACCAGAGCAGCTGCCTAGCTTCACTTTACTCTGACAAATCTCGTACAACGGCTGCCACTCACTGCTTCTTTAAGGGTCTAACAAAACCCGCTGAATCCTCCTGGCATGGAATCCCACTACAGCAGGGCAGGTTTTACTGAGCGTGTTATCGCAGGATCCTGCGCCCGTCATTACATGGCTCCAGCCTCCTCAGCGACACGCACCGCTTCCCACTGCCCTGCTCGCTGCAGCGTTGCCCACAGCACTGCCCGCCGTTTGCTGCCGCTGCCACTGCTCTCTGCCAGGACTAAGCCTTGTGTGATTCTCTGCTGAGTACAGACGGGCAGAGGAAAGACAGATGCAGAAAAGACAGGTAGAGAGAGGGGAAAGACAGGGGAAAGTTAGAGAAAATGGTATCAAGTCTCTAAGGAAATCAGATGTTCTTTTAACTCAGCCAAAGGAAAGACTGAGCTTATATTTTTAAGCAGGCTGTTGGCAAGGAAAATAAACCTCCTAACAGACCCTGGATCCAATGACAGCAAGGAGGAATGGATGGAAAAGTAAGGACAGGTGAATGGGGATGGGGGGGAGTTGGGCGAGGTGACTGGTTTTTCCTTAAAGGATACTAGGAGAGGAGTCCTTTGGATGCAGAATGTTTGAGCCTGAAGAAATCGTAGGGGAACTTCCTGGCATGTTAGACTTAAATGATTAGTTACTACTATCACCAGTATCAGCAGCAGCAGCAATACCACTTTCACCATTTTGATCTTTTAGATGGGAAAACCCTTCAAGAATAGGCTCCTTGTATTTCAAAATTCCCTTCTCACCCTAAGACTTCTAATTAATAGGCCCCTTGACCCAGCAGCACAGAAATTCTTCCCACATAGCTCTCTCCTCTTTCCTCCACCTCTTAAACATTCTTCCATGTATATGATTATATGCATTCTGGTATGAAGCCAGATATCATAGAAAAGCTGGCTTCAAACTCAACATTAAAAAAAAACTAAGATCATAGCATCTAGTCCCATCACTTCATGGCAAATAGGAGGGGAAAACGTGGAAGCAGTGACAGATTTTATTTTCTCGGGCTCCAAAATCCCTGCGGATGGTGACTGCAGCCATGAAATTAAAATAACACTTGCCCCTTGGAAGGAAAGCTATGACAAAACTAGTCAGCATATTAAAAAGCAGAGACATCACTTTGCTGACAAACATGCATAAAGTCAAAGCTATGGTTTTTCCAGTAGTCATGTACAGATGTGGGAGTTGGACCATAAAGAATAATTTAATTTAAGAAAAATTTAATTCTTCAGAGTGCTGAAGAATTAATGCTATTGAACTGGTGTTGGAGAAGACTCTTGATAGTCCCTTGACTGCAAGGAGATCAAATCGGTCAACCCTAAAGGAGATCAACCCTGAATACTTATCAGAAGGACCAGTGTTGAAGTTCTGATACTTTGGACACCTGATACAGAGAGCTGACCCATTGGAAAAGACTCTGAGGGCAAAAAGAGAAGACAGCAGCAGAGGATGAGATGGTTCGATAGCATCACGGGCTCAGTGGACACGAATTTGAGCAAACTCCTGGAGACAGTGGACGAGAGAGGAGCCTGGTGTGCTGCAGTCCATGAGGTCACAAAGAGTCAGACACAACTTTGAAACTGAACAGCAAACAGGTAGGAAACAGAAGAAAAGGACAAAAAAGGAAAAACTGAAGTAGCAACACAATTTAAATTTGAAATTGCCTGGAAAGTGCCAGGCAGACACTGTTTATCTAGGTACTCAGAAACCATATGCAGATCACATGCAAATGAACCCATGGCCCTTTCAACTAATTTGATGCACCTGGATGTGGCTCTGAGGAAAAGCCTAATGGAGCCACCTGCTATGAACATGGAAGGAACAGCCCCCTTGGTGGTATTTCACCCCTTCTGTTTTTGCTACTAGTTTCAACTAGGGGAAAGTAACGAACTGGTGTAAAACAATAAATAAGTAATACATTAGGGGAAATATTATATATTATATGGAAAATAAATAGTAATCTTTGGATTTCATTCAAGCTGTCATTATTTTGTACTGAGAAATTATCAAGAGGCATTGACCTACCCATCAAACCTCAAAATGTAATACACACTAAGCATCCTATGGCAAGAAACTCGGGGTAGATTAGTCAGAGGGGCCAGGGTTTCCAGGCTCTGTCTTTTGTGGTGGGAATAGGAAGGGCCAGGTTTCTGCTGCCTGGGATTAGAGAAGGGAATGTCAGGTTTCAGCTCATAGCTAACTCCCAGCAGTCAGCAGGGGGCTGGAGGAACAGTTGGCCAAGCTGGCTTCCTGCTTGGAATATTCTCTGATCTTTGACTGAGCGACAGGAAGATGATGCTCCCACACTACAGTCAGAAAAAAACAAATTACGCTTCTTCCTTCATCTGTCTGCCATCACTGGAGGGGCTGTAATCAGGGACTGCTGACCTGACTTCCCAGCGGGGCCCTTTCCTTGAAGTCTCCCACCCACCTGGCTCCTGCAGAGAAGTTGGTCTATTAGGCTTAGGATGACTCAGGACGAGACAGTCTCAAATTTCCCAAAGATTCAAGTGTAGATGAGGATTAGAAGGAGGAAAACATATGCAGTAGAGGAGACACTTGAAAAGTAGCTAGGAGAGGCCTTTGCAACATAAATACATTTACCCATGTGGCCAATATGACTTCCTATACATGGGGCATCTGTAAGGGAAGGGGGCCATTTCCCAGAACTGAAAATGGGAATTCCTAAGGGAATTCAGCCTTAAGAGATTCATAGGGCTCTCATCTCTATTTCAAACAGTCAAAGTAGCAGAACCACTAGGATCATTAACAGACAGGCAGGCAGATAAACAGCCTTATAGGGATTTGACTTCATGCAACTGTGAAACCTGGTTAAGCAGGTTTCTTCTAAGCATCTATACAGCTGCTATTGGAGCTCGGAGTCCACAGGGTAGACAGGCAGAAAGAGGGGGAAAGGAAGAACAAATGGGAGCCCACAGGCTTACCCACATGGAGTGAAATGCACATCAGTTCTTCTCTCTGGCCTTGCTGGTGTGACTGTCCTGCAGAAGCCAAGGGCATTTGTCATGGAGCTAAAAGCATGCATCTGGCCTAACAGTCAGGAAAACCAGAAGATGTAGAAGAAGGCAGGACAACTGAAGACCAAAATGATGTTTCATGCTGATGAGGTGAATCAGTAGATCAGTGACAAGGTGTGTGAGCCGCAAATGGCTGCTCCTTCATTTACACCCTCCACTTTCCATACAGGAATCTCTCTTGTGGCTTATCCAACAGGAAACATAGAGAAAAGGGAAGTCTGGGGAATGTAGTTCAGCCTGCCACTTATCACAAAAGCACCATGCTCTCTAAAGTCTCTCTCTCAACAGGGATGGACTAGGTCCTGGGCTCAGCCTCTGCCAGTAGGCTGAGTATCAGGGCATCACAAGAAGAATTTCTAGGCTTGTGGCACAGGCCCATGCCAGGACTGGAGGAAGGACTCAGAAGAATAGCTGAGTAGAAGTTTCCAGAGTAATACAAACATGCCAAGGAACAGTGATGGAGAGGGAGGCCTGGCCTGACACAGCCTCTGCCTTCTTTTTCAGCCCCACTTGGACCAGTCAAGTGACCATGAACTGCCATGTCTCCAAGCCCACTGGCAGATACTCCTGTCTCCACCTGGGCTGGGAACTTGGTCCTTTCATCATTCAGCACTCACTGCTATAGACGGAGGCTTCAGCTCTGCCAGAGGAAGCCAACAGGAAGGCTCTCCTCATCCTCAATTTTCACTTTGATAATGACTTTCATTGCAGGGACTTACAATTACAATTAGCTGTGTTCTACTAATGCAGTGATGAAAATGGAGGAACACTGCCTGGGGTTGGATAGAAAGGCGTTAGATGTTATGGCTCCAAGTTGGCATGCACGGAGATCATTAAACTCCTCATTAACTGAGCCGGGGCTCAGGACCCCGGGCAGGTGCTCTGGGACTGAGCACGTGCATGACTCCCCTAGGAGGAGCACATCCGAAAGGTGACAGCAATGGTTGAGGGGGAAGGGTGCCTAATTCCTGACACTCCTCTCAGTGAGGCAGGCCTCAGAAATGCCTCTTCCCCTGGGCATTCTCCTTAGAAACGTCAGCTCTTCAATCCTAGAGAAGCCTGTTTCAGCACAACAGACATGCACCCTGATGCTGATGCTCAATCTAACTTACCAGATGGCATTGAAAAGTCACAGCTTCCGTTTTTCTTACCCTGACAAGGTTTGAGAAGGGTAGAAATAAAACACTTCTTCCAAGTGAAATAGTGTCTATTCTGGCACTGTGGAGGCTTCACTCCAACACGAGCACTTCAGAGGCTTACATATGCCTGTGTGCACGTGCCGGAGTGCCTGTGTGAACAGAAGGCTGGGAGATGGTGCAATTCCTAAAACTCTACACTCCTGTGGTGTCCTTCAACCTCTAATGCTGAAAAATAAAAAGCATAAGTCACAGAATGGGCACAGAAAACAGTCACAACACGCATCAGGGAAAAGCAAACTAAGTGTACAAGGACTTAACTCAGAATCAGCCTTCACAGCCCAGAATATCAACAGCATCTTAATCAAGAGCCTTAAGAAAGTTAAGCAGCCGAAACAGAGATGGCCTCAGAGTTGGAGTTCTGTTCTCAGTGGTGTGGTACCTTCTCTGATAAGTCAGTTTATGCTGTCATATATTATGAATTGCTCTGCAAAGCAGTCTGAGTGTGGTGGGGTCAGCGGCGGGGGGGATCCGGTTCAAGATCATCAAAGATTCTAAAGCAAATAGTAAGTTGAGACTAGGAGAGGCTAAGGAATTGTTAAACTGCGGCAGAGTAGGCAGCAAGAAGTTCAGAAGGCAGAACTGGCTTAGTTTCAACTCTGCTACTTTGGGCCAATGACCAGGGTGGATCCTGAGCCTCAGTTTCCTCACCCATAATATATCAAGATAACATCATCCATGCCACAGGGATTTTTTTGCCATGTAAATAAGAGACGAGGTATGCATAAAACTATACCTGACAAAGAAAAAACAGAGTTAGTATCTGAGATATTCCATTATTAATAATAACTGCTACTTATCATATTTATACAATATACATGAGGAGGTTAAGAATATTGTCCAAAGTCATATTATTATAAATAGAATGACTAAAACTTCAGTTCATGATGTTGAAATCAAAGCCTGCATGATCATTTCATTCCATTCTGCCTGCCTCCCCATATTGGCCACAACAGTCAAAAGCAGGCATTTCCTCACTCACATTTCTGGGGTGAGGTTTTCTCAGATCCATTTTTTTGCAGAAATATAAGTGGAGTAAGTTTGATATTCATATCACAAAGCTGTGAAGGTTATATCTTTTTGGCAGGTTACTTGAGCCTAGATTTCAAAACTTTTATCTGCTCTGAACTGCTCTTTAACCTCCAATTCTGGACCCTATATACACTTTTTGGTAGAACAAGTCCTTAATGCTTTTCTTAGTTCTCTGGGACCTCCACGACTGCCTCCTTGAGCTAGTGTCTAGTAACAGTGGCCCCTTAATCCTTCTGAGATGCAGCCTTGCCTCTCAGGATAGCTAACATTCTGTGGCTTCCTACACGAAATCAATGTATTCTAGGCCCTCCATTCTTTCTAACTCAGCAAAAAGCACTGGAGCCTATGCACCTAAGCTGGTCACAGTAGGGGAAACACTTTTCCTTCTTCTTGATAATCCATGTGGAGTGATGGACATGGTGTCTACCAAGCACCAACCTTGATCCACTGTGAGCAAAGCTGATCCCTGCATTGGTCAGAGCAGAAGGAGGATGTAGCCAAATATGGCATCATTAAACTGGTCAACCAGCTGCAAGACATTACCAGCTGCCGTGTTAATCATTAATGAGGCAGACAGTGCCTGTTGCCTGTGTAGTGAACCAAACATTATGACTTGGGCTTTCATTTCATTTAAAATTAACTCACTGAATGAAGAATCAGCCCCCAGCTTGTGAGAGAGAGCTGCTGGCACAAAGAGGGGACTGGCAGGCCAGAAGTACAAAAGGAACAGAAAGTCCCTCATTGATATGATCCAACTGTATGTAGGCCATATCTTTTAATTCAATTCGATCTCAGCTCCTCAAAGCTGCCGCTCAAAATATTTCTGTGTTCCCAAGCAGTCTCCACGTGTCACAGTGCCTTCCTGCCATGGCATGTGCTGATGCCTCTCCAAATTACTTTTACTGTGTCTTTAAATCTAGGCAAAGTGAGAGTAAAGTCCTACTCTACATTTTTGGATTGTAATTTTCCTCTTCAGCAAAAGCAAATGAAACTTTTTATTATGTATAAACACACACAAAAGTACAATAACCAATGAACCTTGATGAACAAATCATTCTTCAATCATCATCGACCTTTTACCAGTCTTGTCTCATTCATCTCCCCAAATATGTTGCTTTTGTTTTTCCTGGAATTTTTTAAAGCAAAACCTAAATGTCATCTCACTCTATTGAAAAATTCTTTATTATGGATCCCTAAATGATGAGGAGATTCCCAGGTGGCACTAGTGGTAAAGAAGCCAGCTGCCAATGCAGGAGACATAAGAGACACAGGTTCCATCCCTAGGTCGGGAAGAGCCCCTGGAGGAGGGCACAGCGACCCACTCCAGGATTCTGGCCGGGAAAATCCCATGGACAGAGGAGCCTGGCAGGCTACAGTCCCTAGGGTTGCATTACCCATTTATCTATGCAGGTATGACCACTATGGCATTATCAAGCCTAACAGAAATTAACAAGTGTTTATTATTACCATCAAATAATGAGAACATATTCAGATTTCCCTGATTATCTCAAAGATGCCAGGTTATAATTGGTTTTTCTATTCAGGATCCATACGAGCTCCACACAGTGCTCTTGATTCTTAGATTTTATTCCATAAACTGCTCCTTTCCTTTCCTTACTCTCATCCTTTTTCCCAGAAAAGTTAGTAAAACTGAGCCCTCTGTTTGCTAAAATATCCTATATTCTAAATTTGGCTGATGACTTCCTCACAGTGTTATTGAACTTCTTCTAGTCTCGAGTTTCCCATAAACTAAAGGTTAAAGTTGGAGATTTGATTAGATTCAAGTTCAGATTTTCTTTAAGTGAAAATCACTCATAGAATGTGCTATATAGTTCTTCCTACATCATGTCATAAGGTACATGATGTTTGGAATCTTATCTTTAGTGATGCTAAGACTTCCAGTGGGAACAGAGAATCCCTCCATATATCACCCTTCTTTTTCACCTAAAAATTATGTACCACTTGAACAGATGATGACCTCTTGTATCATTAGCAGTTGAGAATGGGAATTTTTCAACCCAATTACTCCTTGCATCTATTAATGGGAATTTTGTAAAGAAGAACCTGGCCTTAACAGCCAGTGATGTTCCTAAATACAGTTCCTGTAGGAAAGGCAAGATAATTGCTTAATTCTTTCCCATTCTTTGATAATCTTCAGAGTAATAAGTTATGTCTTAGAAAGACCTACTAGTGACAAATTTTATTTTTTTAATATTAGTTTAAAGTCATGAGTTTTTATTTGTTTCATGTGTTTCAACTAAAATGTAGTGTAATTTTTTTTTAATGATCAACCTGTCCCAATTAATTGGGCTTCCCTGGTAGCTCGGCTGGTAAAGAGTCTTCCTGCAATGCAGGAGACCCTTCAATTCCTGGGTTGGGAATATCCAGTAGAGAAGAGATAGGTGGGATTGTTTCCTTAATTTCTTTCTGTTCTTCTTTTGTTGAAGTGTAGGGATGCAAGAAATTTCTGTGTAATAATTTTGTATCCTGCAACTTTACCAAATTCATTGATGAGCTCTAGCAGTTTCCTGGTAGCATCTTTAGGATTTTCTATGTATAGTATCATGTCATCTATAAACAGTGACAGTTTTACTTTTCCAATTTGAATTTCTTTTCTTCTCTAATTGTTATGGCTTCAAAATTATGTTGAAATATTGTGTGTGGTTTCAAAATTTTGTTGAAAAACAAAGTGGTAAGAGTGGGATCCTTGTCCTATTCTCAACATTAGAGGAAATGCTTTCAGCTTTTCATTGTTGAGTATGATGTTAGCTGTGAGTTTGTCATATATGTCCTTTATTACTGCCCAAGTAGCCAAACAATCTTGAGAAAGAAGAACAGAGCTGAAGGGATTATACACGCTGGCTTTAGGCTACATTACAAAGCTACAGTCATCAAAATTGTATGGTACTGGCACAAAAACTGATACAAATACCAATAAAACAGGATAGAGAGCCAAGAAATAAGCCCAAACACTTATGATCAATTCATCTATGACAATGAGGCTATGATATACAGTGGAAAAAAAGAAAGTCCCTTCAATACACAGTGCTGGGAAAACTGGACAGTTACATGTAAAAGAATGAAATTATAACATGCTCTAACACCATATACAAAAATAAGCTCAAAATGTATTAAAATCCTAAATATAAGACCAGATGTCATAATATTCCTAAAGGAAAACATAGGCAGAACACCCTTTGACATAAACCTCAGCAACTTTTTTTGGATCATCACCTTAAGTAAATAAAACCAAAAAATAAACAAATGGTACCTAATTAAACTTAAAAGCTTTTGCACAGAAAAGGTAACCATAAAACAAAATAAAAATACAAACTACTGAATGGGATAAAAATATTTGCAAATGATATGACCAATAGAGATTAATGCCAAACATATATGAACAGCTCACACAATTCAACAACAACAACAAAAAAAAACCCAAACAACCCTGTTTAAAAAAATGGGCATAAGAAGTGAATAGACATTTCTCTAAAGACATACAGGTGGCCAACAGGCATGAAAAGAGGTTTAAAATCATTAATCATCAGGGGAACGCAAATCAGAACCACAGTGAAATATCACCTCACATCTGTCAGAATAGCTATGCTCAGAAAAAAAAAACAGAAATAACAAGTATTGGCAAGGATGAGGAGAAAAGGTAAACTTTTCCACTGTTGGTGGAAATACAAATAAATGCATCCACTATGGAAAATGGTATGGATTCTCAAAACTAAACATAGAACTACCACACGATCCAGTAGTTCTTTTCTGGAAAAAAAAAAAAAAATTTAAAAATATATATGTGCCCCAATGTTCATAGCAGCCTTATTTACAGTTGCCAAGATATGAAAGCAATCTAAGTGTCCATCCACAAATGAAAGTACAGAGAAAATATTATATGTATATATATATATATATATATATATACACACACACACACACAATGGAATACTAATCAGCTATTAAAAAAAATTGCCATTTGCAACAACATAGATGGACTTGGATGGCATTAAAAGTGAAAGTGTTAGTCAGTCAAGTCTGACTCTGTGCAACTGTATGGACTATAGCCCACCAGGCTTCTGTGTCCATGGGATTCTCCAGGCAAGAATACTGGAGTGGGTTGCCACTTCCTTCTCCAGGGAATCTTCCCAACCCAGGGATCAAACCTGAGTCTCTTTATGTCTCCTTCATTGCAGGAAGATTCTTTACCATCTGACCCACCAGAGAAGCCCTGGATGGCCTTATGGAACTTGAAATAAGTCAGAATGAGAAAGACAAACACTGTATGGTATCACTTATATGGTGAACCTAAAAATTTCAGCAAAATAGTGACTATAACAAAAAGGAGACCGACTCAAAGGAAGAACAAACTAGTGTTTGCTAGTGGGGATAGGAAAGAGGGGCAATATGTGGGTAGGGGAATAAGAGGTACAAACTGTTCATTTCAGTTGCTCAGTCATGTGCGACTATTTGCGACTCCATGGACTACAGCACGCCAGGCCTCCCTGTCTATCACCAGCTCCCGGACTTTACTCAAACTCATGTCCAGTGAGTTGATGATGCCATCCAACCATCTTATCCTCCAAGTCCCCTTCTCCTCCTACTTTCAATCTTTCCCAGCATCAAGGTCTTCTCAAATGAGTCAGTTCTTCGCATCAAGTGGCCAAAGTATTGGAGTTTCAGCTTCAACATCAGTCCTTCCAATGAATATTCAGGACTGATTTCCTTTAGGATGGGCTGGTTGGGTCTCCTTCCAGTCCAAGGGACTCTCAAGAATCTTCTCCAACACCACAGTTCAAAAGCATCAATTCTTTGGCACTCAGCTTTCTTTATAGTCCAACTCTCACATCCATACATGACTACTGGAAAAACCATAGCCTTGACTAGACAGATCTTTGTTGGCAAAGCGATGTCTCGGCTTTTTAATATGCTGTCTAGGTTGGTCATAACTTTCCTTCCAAGGAGTAAGTCTTTTAATTTCATGGCTACAGTCACCATCTGCAGTGATTTTGGAGCCCAGGAAAATAAAGTCAGCCACTGTTTCCCCATCTATTTGCCATGAAGTGATAGAATCAGATGCGATGATCTTAGTTTTCTGAATGTTGAGTTTTAAGCCAACTTTTTCACTGTTCTCTTTCATTTTCATCAAGAGGACTTTAAGTTCTTCTTCTCTTTCTGCCATAAGGGTGGTGTCATCTGCATATCTGAGGTTATTGATATTTCTCCCGGTAACCTTGATTTCACTTTTGTTTCATCCAGCCCAGCATTTCTCATGATGTATTCTGCATATAAGTTAAATAAGCTGGGTGACAACATACAGCCTTGACATACTCCTCTTCCTATTGGGAACCAGTCTGTTGTTCCATGTCCAGTTCTATCTGTTGCTTCCTGACCTGCATACAGATTTCTCGAGAGGCAGGTCAGGTGGTCTGGTATTCCCATCTCTTTCAGAATTTTCCACAGTTTGTGATGATCCACACAGTCAAAGGATTTAGCATGGTCAATAAAGCAGAAGTAGATATTTTTCTGGAACTCTTGCTTTTTCAATAATCCAACAGATTTTGGCAATTTTATCTCTGTTTCTTTTGCCTTTTCTAAAACCAGCTTCAACATCTGGAAGTTCACAGTTCATGTACTGCTGAAGCCTGGCTTGGAGAATTTTGAGTATTACTTTGCTATCATGTAAGATGAGTGCAATTGTGTGGTGGTCTGAGCATTCTTTGGCATTGCCTTTCCTTGGGATTGGAATGAACACTGACCTTTTCCAGTCCTGTGGCCACTGCTGAGTCTTCCAAATTTGCTGGCATTTTGAGTGCAGCACTTTCATAGCATCATTTTTAAAGATTTTAAATAGCTCAACTGGAATTCCATCACCTCCACTAGCTTTGTTCAGAGCGATGCTTCCTAAGGCCCACATTGACTTCACATTCCAGGATGTCTGGCTTTAGGTGAGTGATCACACCATCATAATTATCTAGGTTATGAAGAACTTTTTTGTACAGTTATTCTGTGTATTCTTGCCACCTCTTCTTAATATCTTCTGCTTCTGTTAGGTCCATACCATTTCTGGCCTTTATTGAGCCCGTCTTTGCATGAAATATTCCCCTGGTATCTCTAATTTTCTTGACGAGATCTCTAGTCTTTCCCATTCTATTGTTTTCCTCTGTTTCTTTGCACTGATCACTGAGGAAGGCTTTCTTATCTCTCCTCACTATTTTTTGGAAATCTGCATTCAAATGGGTATATCTTTCCTTTTCTCCTTTGCTTTTAGCTTCTCTTCTCTTCATAGCTATTTGTAAGACCTCCTCAGACAGCCATTTTGCTTTTTTGCATTTCTTTTTCTTGGGGATGGTCTTGATCCCTGTCTCCCGTACAATGTCATGAACCTCCATCCATAGTTCATCAGGCACTCTGTCTATCAGATCTAGTCCCTTAAGGCTATTTCTCACTTCCACTATATAATTGTAAGGGATTTGATTTAGGTCATGCCTGAATGCTCTAGTGGTTTTCCCTACTGTCTTCAATTTAAGTCTGAATTTGGCAATAAGGAGTTCATGATCTGAGCCACAGTCAGTTGCCGGTCTTGTTTTTGCTGACTGTATAGAGCTTCTCCATCTTTGGCTGCAAAAATACAATCAATCTGATTTCGGTATTGACCATCTGGTGATGTCCATGTGTAGAGTCTTCTCTTGTGTTGTTGGAAGAGGGTATTTGCTATGACCAGTGAGTTCTCTTGGCAAAACTCTATTAGCCTTTGCCCTGCTTCAGGTATTAAAAAAAAAAAAAATACTACAAGAATTTATTGTCGAACACAGGGAATGTATCTAATGCTTTTTAACAATCAGTGGAGTGTAACCTTTAAAAATCACGAATCACTATGTTGCACAACTGTAACTTATATAATATTGTACAGAAACTATACTTAAATTAAAAAAAAAAAAGAATAGGCTTATAGCAAAGACCAAATCCAGGACACTGACAGTACAATGTAGGCTCAAGTTAAAGATCAAATTAAGAATGTGGTTACAAGACTTCTTTTAAAACTTCAGAAAGATTTATGATGGTGTCTCATAGACTCCTTTAGCTAAACATAAAATCTTCTAAAGATCTTTCAGGCATTGTACAAAAGCAGCTAAAAGTGGAAAGAGGTCTATCACAAAGAGATTTGTAGGTGTGGTTTTGTAAAATGTAACCCCCAGTAAGCTTCATAGAAAACTTATAAAGTTTTTAAGATAACTTTCCTAATAAAAGCACCACAAGTTTTAACTAAAATGCACAGAGAGAGCACATGAAACTTCCATGGGCATAAAGAAGGCTAAGAAAAAAATTCAGTTGAAAAATAAGACCATTTCCTAAGAATACCGCAGAGATCATAGCCCAGATCCCAAACAACAGAGTCAAAATCTCCAGAGAACTAATCTCAAAAAGGAGAATTGGGATAAATTGTGGAATGTTCCATACTTCCTCAGAGCAGGTAGTACTTGGATATATGGCCAGCTGGATTTTAGAATGACTGTAGACCACTGACTGCTATGTTCTTTCCATTTTCCTCATTTTAAATGGGAGTAACTACTGTAGCTATTCTACTACTGTCTCATTGTTTTACACGGGATGGCTGTGGGGTGGGGGAGTAAACTGCTCTCCAGACTGAGAAGAGGTGTGCTTGAGAAGCTTCATCCACATCTGGATTTGACACAGATCTTGAAATGCTGGAGTTGCACATGATGCCATAATTGAAAAAGACTTTGGTGACCTTGGTGGGGGTGTGTGGTGCAGTTTTCACATAGGATGGATGTGAATTGTGGTGGCCAGAGCGAAGAGTGATGTAGTCTCCAAGACTGCCACCATCAATTCTTCTTCTCCTGTACATATATACTATTCCACATACTCAGTGGTGATATCTAGGCTGAACTTGTGACTTACTTTGAAAAATACAATGCATCAGAAATTATGGTCTAGGGAATTCTCTGGCATTTCAGTGGTTAGGGCTTCATGCATTCACTGTCAAGAGGTTCGATCCCTGGTTGGGGAACTAATACCCCTCAAGTCACACATCATGGCCAAAGAAAAGAAGAAAAGAAAGAGAGAAATCATGGTCTAGGATTTATAAGTCCATATCTTTAGAGAACTTTCAGTTTCCACTTCTCTGTTGGAAATCAGACACCATAGGTTAAAAACCCGACTACCCTAAGATCTTTACTCTGTGAAGAAGCCTAGGTTAGCAATTTGGAGAGGCCCCACAGAATGTAAGAAAAATCTGTCAACCTCCAACTTTTCTGGCAAACCACACTGGTGAAAGCACTGCAATTTTGAGCACCAAATATATGAGTAAGGAAGCCATTTTGAACATTCAAAGCCCAGCAGACTCCACTTGAAACAGAAGAACTATTCAACTGAGCCCAACTCAGAGAGCAGAATGAGGAAAAAATAAGTTAATCCCCCTGCTTGTGAACCTTACTAAGCAGCAATAGATAACTGAAATGAAGACTGAATAAGCTCATCATTATATATTTTCTAGCATGTCCACTTCTTTCTTTTTTTAAAAAGACAAAGATCATTGCTCCTCGAATTCCCCATGTAGTCATGCATGTTGTTCACTTTTTCGGTGTCCTTTAATGTATTTATTATAGTCATTCTAAAGTTTCTCATCTGATCATTTCAACATATTGGCTATCTGAGGGTCTATTTTTATTTATTCTTTATTATGTATTACATTTTTGCTTCTTTCATTGTCATAATTTTTCCTATGTCAGACTTTGTGTATTTTTAAAAAATAGACTGAAATGTAAGTATTTACTCGAAAAATAGTACACCCCTTTTTCTGTCAGTCCACTATTGTAAAGATGTGTCTCCATCTAATCTGTATGAAACTGGCCTATGTTATAACTTTAATTATATTCAGTTTACAACTGTATTTAAATATTGAGGATAGGATTAGAATTTTCCTTTAGCATAACATAGGATCTGAGCACCAGGGAGGCTCCACAAAAAAAAAAAAATTCTGCTTTGTCTCCCAGTTCTTAACTTTCTGAACCATGAGAGATCTCTGCCCTGCAGCCTCACTATGAGCTTTAGGGGGGTCACTGGGTAGTGACCAGTTCTGACTTTTCAGCCCTAGTTCTGACTGTCTTAGCTCAGAACTCCCAGTACTGACGCTGTCCCCGATTTTTGGAGGGCTGTAGCAATGGATTCAGTAAAGACCTGAAGTGTCTAGGAGAGGGTTTTTTCCCAACTTTGCTTCTCTTTCCCCAGCCTTCCATGCATTTGGGAAAGAGCCATGAGAGATTTAGTGGGCCTTAGAAGAATTTTCATAAATTCTCCTGCCCTAATGCCCGCCTTCAGGGAGACACTGCCTTGCACTCAGGAAAGGCCCGACGTGGGTATAGGATTTGTTCAGTTTATTTGCTTTCCACCACCCCTCATCAACAACTGTATTGTATTTGAAAATATCTCTGCCTTTCATTTAGGCAGACCCTATATTTCTCAGGGGACTTTCTCTCAGCACCTTTGCCCAGTTCCCCGCCTTTGACATCCTTTCCCCGTGTATTAGGTGAAGACTCAGAACAGAGTTGGCACCCAGAGTTGGCATGGGTGCCAACATGCTCTGTGATTGAGGATACCATCACACCAGCACCCATGCAGTCATTCCAATTCATTGACAGTTAGCTTGATTTTTCTTTACCCTTGTCTACTGTGGAATCTTCCCTTTCCCACTGTTCTTCCAGAGATGAACACAGCCATGTGTCTCCTTTCTCCTCAAAGATAACTCCTTAAGGTTTCTTTTCATCTTCAGCTCTCTGATGGGTTTTTTTAAAATTACAGTTTATATTTTCCTCAGTCTGTTCTGGATGCTTAGATAGTCAATGAAAAAGGAAGCTGTATCTGAACAAGGATGGAACCAGCAATTATCATACTAAGTAAAGTAAGTCAGACAGAGAAAGACAAATATAGTATGATATCACTCATGTGTGGAATCTACAAATGAACTTATTTACAAAACAGAAGCAAACTTACATATTCTGCAAACAAACTTATGATTATGAAAGGGGAATGTCACAGAGAGGGGTAAATCAGAAACTAGGGATGAACACACACACTGAAGAAGTGAAGTGAAGTGAAGTCGCTCAGTCCTGTCCGCCTCTTTGTGACCCCATGGGCTGTAGCCCACCAGGCTCCTCCATCCACAGGATTTTCCAGGCAAGAATAGTGCAGTGGGTTGCCGTTGCCTTCTCCAGGGGATCTTCCTGACCCAGGGATCAAACCCAGGTCTCCCGCACTGCAGGCAGACGCTTTACAGTCTGAGGCATCAGGGAAGCCCAAACACACACACTACTTTTTATAAAACAGATAACCAACAAGAACCTACTGTATAGCACAGGAAACTCTACCCAGTATTCTGTGATAACCTATATGAGAAAAGAATCTTAAAAAGAATGAATATATGTATAACTGAATCACTTCGGTGTACGCTTAAACATGTTGCAAATCAACTGCACTCCAATAAAATTAGTGTTTTTAAAAAGGAAGCTGGATCAAGAAGTGATGATATTTTCAGACTTACTATTGACTTAGTGAGTTTCAATTTTGCAAAACTCACTTTCTCCATCTGTAAGACAGCTGCCACCTACCACTCAAAGGCTGTGAGGATTACATAGTAAACAACAGGGAAATGCTTAGAAATGGGAAGGGGTGAAACGCCTGTTTTGAGTTAGGCAGGTTTGCTCCATCTCCCTTTTTCACCATATTCATGTCTCTGACATTTTTTTTTACTCAGTTCCTCAAAATTGTCACACTCTTTAGCCTCTGAAGACACTCCTCCCTTTGCTAGGAACTCACACTTCCTCTTTCCTCTTTTTACCTTGCTACCACTTTGTTTAAATATTATTTCTCCCAGAAAACCTTCCCTGATTCCAACCCCCACCCCAGTTAAATGTTTACCCATCGTGGTATTTATCGTTTTGTACCATGATTGTATATTATCATGTATACATTCCTCACTGGACTATAAGGTCTCTGAAAGCAGGAACTGAGTGTGTCTCCACTCACTCACTCACTCACTCACTCACTCATTTCAGTCGAGTCTCTTTGCGACCCTGTGGACTGTAATCTGTCAGGCTCCTCTGTCCATGGGATTCTCCAGGCAAGAATACTGGAGTGGGTTTCCATTTCCTCCTCTAGGAGATCTTCCTGACCTAGGGAGCGAACCCGCGTCTTCTGCATCTCCTGCAGTGCAGGCAGATTGCTTACCGCGGAGCCAGCAGGGAAGCCCAAGCATGTCTTATGAATCACTGTTGCACACACCATAATAATCATATATTGGGGCACATAAGAAGCACTTGTTCATAAATGAATAAATGACTGAATGAATAATTCATTCTGAATAGTTCTATTTCTTCACTTAAAAAGTATTTGCCATAACACCTATTAGGTACATAGGATTGTGAAACAATGTTTATAAAAGTATAGCTCCCAGCCTCAAGGAACTTACATCTAGCTGGTAATAACAGAGAAACAGGTAGGAAAAGCTAAATAACATTCAAAGAGTCAATAAAAAAGATGGTCATATAGAAAAGAAAATTTCAATCATGAAAGGTAAGATCAACTATTTTAACACTCCGAGTGGCTGATAGAACAAAGGACACAAAATCTGAGAATGAGCCTTTATGTTTGGCAATTAAGAGGTTAACAGTAAACTTTGAGAGAGGATCTTCAGAGTTTCATGACAGTAGAAGCCAGATTGCAGGGCATTTGGAGTGAAATAGTGAAGAAGCCCAGTCCGTGGGTGGCACTCACATATTCAAGAAGGTTGGCAAGAAGAGAACAGAGGGCCATTCTTTGGAGGCAATCGATCAAGCTGCTTTAAAGGCAGATGGGAAGGATCCCACAGAGAGGAATAGAGTTTTCAAATACCCAGGAAAGGCAGAACACCTGATAGAACATCATTTTGAAAGAGAAGATAGGGACCAACACTACCTCTTGGGGCCAGGGGTAAGCCTAGGAAAGAGACACACTTCTTTCTCCAAGATAGGAGAAGGAGGGCAGAGACTCTGAGGAAGCAGGTGGAGAGGAAGAACGTGCCAGGTGGTTTCCGTGGCCTCCGAAATGCACAAAGCAAGACCATTTGATGAAAGGGCAAGAGGACTGCTAATGTGGGAAACTTAAGGAGAGTAGATGGGGTATGCATGCACACATGCTCAGTTGCTTCAGTCATGTCCAACTTCTTTGCAATCCTATGGGCTGTAGCCCACCAGACTCCTCTCTCCATGCGATTTTCCAGGCAAGAATACTGGAGTGGGTTGCCACAGCCCTCCTCCAAGGGGTCTTCCTGACCCTGGGGTCAAATCTGTGTCTCCTGTATTGCAAGTGGATTCTTAACCACTGAGCCACCAGGGAAGCTGAGAGGGTGTAGAAGAGCTAATATGCAGAAGCAGCCTTTCTGAGAACGTGGTCTCTGTCAGATGTCTTATATTCAGCAAAGAGAGCAGATGTATGAAGGACACCTGACATAGACCTTCCACTGTGATGGGGCTACTTCCTTCCAGACAGGCTGATGTAGAGCACTTTCAGGAAAGGCAAAGTCATGCTCAAATGCATCCTATAGCAGAGTAGTGGAGAAAGGAAGGGAACTGAAACCCAGAGAAGTGCTGCATCAGATCCTAGGACACAGGAGATCAACAAAGAGAGATCACATACCTATTCAAAAAGGTAAAGACCAAACTGAGTAGTGAAGACTGACACAAGAGCTCAGAAGCAAACACAGGAAAGAGAGGTATCAATCAGAGTTCCAACCAGCACAGTTCAGGAAGCTCGACCATTTCACAACATCCAAGGCTGTCTGGCTACATCCTATCAAGCTGTCCACAACTGTAGTCACTTTCTTTTTAGTGCGTTTTAAAGGTGTCCTTGGCCTTTAGCATCAATAAACAAGCAGGTGGCACCAGAAAAATGTGTCACAGCCAGCAAGGTTCAAGGTCAGTGTCAGGGCTCTAGCATAAGATGCATTTACAATCCTGCAACGGACTAGAGTACTGAGGTATTACCCAAGCAGGACTGGTACAAAGGGAAGACTACAGTCCCGTATAGTTCATGGAATTCTCCAGGCCAGAATACCAGAGTGGGTAGCCTTTCCCTTCTCCGGGGATCTTCCCAACCCGGGGGTTAAACCCAGATCTCCCACACTGCAGGCGGATTCTTAACCAGCTGAGCCACCAGGGAAGCCCAGGAATAATGGATTGGGTAGCCTATTCCTTCTCCAGAGGATCTTCCTGACCCAGGAATCAAACCAGGGTCTCCTGCATTGCAGGTGGATTCTTCACCAGCTGAGCTATCAGGGAAGCCCACAAAGGGAAGAAGTCAAAGGCTTTACACTAGAATTGAGATTCACTTTGACAATTAGTTCATGAGGAAAAGGTAGAGTGGCCATTTATTAGAATATGAGACTGAGAGGTGAAGGACTGGGATTTTAAAATATGACAGATCTTGGGCATCTCGTCTATCTAGTCACAAAGGTCAGATTACATTAATTTCTCCTTCCACTATTAACATGAGTTCTGGACACACAGGACTGAACCAGAGATGACCATGTAAAAGCTCAGGATATGGTGCAGATGGGTTTGGATACAGCACCCCAGGAGACCTACTTGCCAGGGTGAGGCCGCACACAAGATTCATGAACTAGACCTAGAACCACAAAGCCAGGGGAGTGGACATAACCAGCACAAGTTATGCAAAAGTGAAAGCCACTGGCTAAAATTAGGTGGACATCCTATATATAGCCTATAGGAACTGTAGGCTATAGCAACGAGAGACATGAAAATCAGTCAATTTTAAAATTTAAATACTGAGCAGGAGTTGAAAGAGAGGTACACGCATTTATATGGCCAAGGATCTGGAACACAAGAGCAGGCCTGGAAAGATATTTCAAAGGAGTGATCTGGGGAGATACGCTTACCCAGAGCCAGCACATTATGCTGTAAATAAGATGGGATGACTGTGACTATCTATGAAGCAGTCTTGGTCTGTCCCCAAGTTTTAAGGCCTGTGCCACGCCTGAAGATCAGAAGGCCTCCATAGGGGTATATGGTGTAGGAATTGGGAAGACATAAAGGATTCAGCACAAGAAGTTTCTTAAGTGAGATCATGCGGTATATTAATGGACCTGCGCTATATTCTAGAGACTTTCTGAATTTTGAAATTGGCATTGGGAAATAGTTTGGTGGGATGACCAGAGCCAACCATTCAAATGTGCAGTAGACAAATGTAATTTTTTTGTTATCAAATGTTCATTATCTTTCCATGTGAGGAAATATCCTTCCACCTGTGTGTATGCGGTCTTGAGCACAGTTGATTCACAGTGCCTGCCGCTACATCTACTATTATAGAAGCTGAAAGGAGCCAGATCCTGGTTCCTCCCATACCCTGCCATTCTAGGAAGTGGGCACTTGACCTTGTGCTCAGCCATTCAGACTCCAGGACTTTGATCCTGAACGAATAAGACCAGGAGCTAGGATGGGTAGAGGCTCTGACAAGGGCCTTGATTCCTTCGAATTTTCTAAGCCTAGTCCTGATCTCATCAATTCTCTGAGCACTTTAAGTTCTTCCAATGTAAGTCCTTTCTGCTTATAACTACCAGAGACAGCTTCTCTCACTTGCAACCAAAGGCCCTAACTGAAACATAGTGTGGTGGTCAGAAGGATAAGAGCAAGGGCGATACTGATGTAACTGATCCTGAAATAGCAGACATTAGACTCAAAGTCAAGAACACAGAGAAGGATGTTGCTAGCTGAGGTGAAGCCAAGGAGTCACAAGCTAAGAAAGCTGCTGGCATCAATGGGTTTTGGAGGGTGAGACCACGTGTAAGTTAGAGGAGCTTCAGAAAGATTGAGGGTCTGGGAACATACAGAGTTTACTGTCTAGCAAGGAAAATTACATGAATAATCACCATAAAACATGATGTGTCATCATTGAGAATATGAACTTTTGAGTATAATTATCTACGTTCAAATCTCATCCTTTGTGAGTGACATGAATTCTCTAAATTTCTTTGTTTGTAAAACGGGGTAATAATACATACATGGGAAACAACTCAAATAGTGTAGCAAACCTGGTATGTACTCAAAAAAATAGTATTTCTTTTTTTTAAAATTAATTTATTTATTTTAATTGGAGGCTAATTACTTTACAATATTATTGTAAGCTGTTCTATGGAAGCACAAAGTCATTCACCTAACCTAGTCTTAAAATAGGGATGGAAATTATTGATAACAAAAAAAAAGGATATTTAAACTAAGACCTAAGAGATAATAACGACAATAGTGATAATGACTAACAATTATTGAGCTCTTTCCATATGCCAAGTATATTACCTCCTTTGTTCCTTTCAAGAGTTCGAGACAGGCACCATTATTACCCCTATTTTATGGATAAAAGTACCTGCTGCTCAGAAAAGTTAAGTGCCTAGACCCAAATCACTATGCTAATTAGCCAATGGGAAAAATGAAGAGTGGGAGAGAGGCAAATGGATCAGCACATCAAAGAACACTCAAGTTTCTGATCTGCAGTTACCTGAAATCCCTCATTGCCTAGATCCTGCCTTCACCCTACAGGCTGGAGGTATTTCTTTGCCCACAAACATTCTCAGTTTTAAAACACAAGATGTTCAGAGGACGCAGTTCCTTAGATGAAATTTTGCTGCCATCCTACTTTTCAGGAGCATATATTTTTCATAATTAAAGAGTAACTGATGTGGTTATTAATGATGATAAAATTAATCTATTTTTCTTAATAAGATTCATGTCAGAGAACCTTTCAAAGCTGGCTCATAGAGAAGCTGCTCAGTTTATTCCTGCTTCTGATGCAAGTGAGGAAAAAAACATGGTCAAATGCCCTTTCCTTCTGTTCAAAGAGAGGCCACATTTGTCCTACACACTAATCAAAGAAATGTGTTACCATCTTGCCCAATTTGAGCCCTGACTTCATTACTAAAATACGGTGGCTGCTGAGGTGGGTGACTGGGGCAGCTGTTCAACATATGCCTAGCAACACTGAACAGCCCTGCTAGTCTAGGAAATGAGCGATGCTCTAGCCCTTCGAAGCTGAAGGGGAAATTGTAAGTAAGCATAAAGTAATTACCCACTTGGAACCTGTCCAGGCCATGTTCAATGCAACTGAAAGCTTTTGTCCTTGATGCCAACCTTCCCCAGCTTAGAGAGGTCAGAGAACTTGGACTATTTTCACCACTCTGGGCTGCAGAGACCTGATCTGCTTTGAAGACCTGTCTGAAATTCACCGAGGTCGCAGAGGGGAGGGATTACCACCTTCCCAGCCAAAGAACATCCTGTCCCCTCGAGAGTTAATATCATTTCACATGCTCTTTGGTTCATACTAAATAGTGCTGCTTTCCCTTGGTAGTGGCGTGCAGAGCGCCTTCCACAGATATTATCCTATTGAGCAGCAAAAGAACCATGGGATGAAAATGGGACATTATTTCTCATTTCCAATTTACAGGCAAGGAAACTTGAGGATAGAGAGGGTAACTGATTGAATAAGGATGCAGTCATGGTCTTCTGAGTCTTGTCTTCTGGGCAGTGCTCTCTTTTCTTCTTTACCTGGCTTTCATCTATGATTCCCAACCATGGTGATTAATTTTATGTGTAAATTTGATTGAACCAAGGGGCACCCAAATTGAATATTATTTCTGGGTGTGTCTGTGAGTGTGACTCTGGATGAGATTAGGATTTGAGTTGATGGGCTCTGTAAAGTAAATGGCCCTCCCTGGTGATGGTGGGCTTTATCCAACGTGTTCAGGGTCTGGATAAAACAAAAAGGTGAAAAAAGAAGGAATTTACTCCTTTTCCTTCCTGTTTGCTTGCTTAAGCTGAGACATTAGTCTTTTCCTGTCCTTGTACTGGGGTTTACACATTGGTTCCCTCAGTTGTCAGATTATCAGGTTTAGATAGGAATTACACCCCAAGTTTCCTGGGTCTTTAACTTGCAAACAGCAGATGGTAGGATTTCTCAGCCTCCATAATTGCATGAGCCAATTCCTCATAATAAACCTTTTTCTATAAATATCTACTTCTATTTCTTTGGAGAACTCTGATAATGTAGCAACCAACCCTCATTTGGGGACATCCAAGTTCTCTTTCATTTGCCTTAAAGGTCTTCAAGAAATAGGTCAAAACAATTATTTCCAAAACAAAAGTCAAGTAAAGTAATATTTTTAAAGGTATACATTTAAGCTTTCAGATCTAATGAAAATGAAGAGTTAGTACCTGCTGACTCCTCCTTCAAATTCAGCCCTGGAGTATATGAAGAAGTAGGAGGGAAATATGAATCTTTGGAGCTAATAATAAGCATGTAACTCTCATAGGAGACTGAAGGATGTTTTGAACTGGTGTGTGTGTGCATGGTAAGTCACCTCAATCGTGTCTGACTCTTTGCAACCCTGTGGACTGTAGCCTGCCAGGCTCCTCTATCCATGGGATTCTCCAAGCAAGAATATTGGATTGGGTTGCCATGTCCTCCTACAGGGGATCTTCCCAACTCAGGGATCGAACCCACATCCCTTATGTCTCCTGCTTTAGCAGGTGGGTTCTTTACCACCAGAACCACCTGGGAAGCTCATTTGAACTATATGTGGGGGGTATATTACAATTAAAGACAAATGGCTATGAGAGGTAGCAGTGAGAACGTATATTGGGGAAAAGCTTTTTACTACTGCTCTTGACTTCTACCCTTCATTGTTTAGAGACAATATTCACCAACTACTTCCCTGCATAAATCCTTTTACATTCCAGATGACTGGTGTTGGCAGTAAAGTCAAGGAAGTGCAGGTGGATACCGGGGTGAGGAGATGCTGAAAGCAAGGGCAGCTGACCAGGAACTCTTGAAAGGCCACTGACAGAACATGAGGTAACACTGTGTGCATTAGGAAAAGGCACTCCTGCCTCCAGATGGGCAGGCCTCATAGCAGGGTAAACAGCTTGGGAGAGAAGGTGTATGGTAGTGCCTGTCCCCTCTCCTATAGTGGGGATAAAGAAAAGTAGGAAAGTGAAGTCGCTCAGTCGTGTCCGACTCTGCGACTGCGTGGACTGTAACACACCAGGCTCCTCTGTCCATGGGATTTTCCAGGCAAGGGTACTGGGGTGGGGTGCCATTTCCCTTCTCCAGAGGATCTTCCCGACCCAGGGATCAAGCCCGGGTCTCCCACGTTGCAGGCAGACGCTTTACCATCTGTGCCACCAGGGAAGCCTCCTATAGTGGGGGCCACCTGCTTCATTATGAGCAGCAGCCCTGCCCTTCAGTATCCTGATCCCCACTCCTCCTCCTCCAAACCCCCATGCCTCCGAGAATTACAAACTGGGGACTGGAGACTGACTCAGCTCAGTGCTGTTTCTCCCCAGTAATTCATTTCAGAGGAAAAACTCTGCCCAGGGGAGAGCCAGTGAAAAGGAATGACACAAAGTGCGTTGTGGCTCCTATGGTATTATGCCCTGGGGCTCAACATATCTCATTATTTTAAACATGTCTAACTAAATGGAGACTAGAATCTAATATTTGGCCTTTCCCAACAAACATAGCTGATATCCACAGTAGAGCATGAGCTTACAAAGCTGAATAGCTAAGATCCAGTAAAGAAAGACAAAAACAGACAGTATACACTATCTGAAGCAGAATCTTTTGAACAAATAGAAAACCATAACATTACTATACCTATGCTTAAGGAGATGTGGGGAGATATCAAAAAAGCAAAAGTAGGAAATCTTAAAAGCAACCAAGAAAGATATGATGCAAAACATATAGCTGAAATGAAATAAATAATGCGATGGAATCGAGCAAAAGAAAGAAATACTGAATTGGAGGATCAAAATGAGAAATATTTCCTAAAAGCAATAGGAAGGAGTAGTGGGACTTCCCTGGAGATTCAGAGGTTAAGACTTCACCTTTCAATGCAGAGGGTGCAGGTTTGATCCCTGGTCAGAGAACTAAGATCCCACAGGTCTCACAGTCAAAAAATCAATACATAAAACAGAAACAATATTGTAACAAGTTCAATAAAGACTTTCAAAATGTCCATATAAATATTCTTTAAGAACAGAGAGAAAATATAGAGAAAACATTTAAAGCTGAGAAATATGAAGAATAACAGGATCTCAGAGGAACAGGGTGGAGAAACGGAATGGCGAAACTACTTAAAGAAATAATGAAGATAAATATTCCAGGTTTCATGAATGATAGAATTCTTCAGAATGAAAAGACTCTTAGAGAACCAAATAGAACAGACAAGGGGGGAAAAACCCATACCTAGTCACATTATATTAAAATTAAAGAATATTAGAGCAAAGAAAAATATACTAAATGGAAGGTAAAAATCATTCTAAATACCCAAAATCAGGCTAATACTGGAGTTTTCAAAGAACACTGAAAATAGATGAAAATGGAATATTTTAAGAAGACAGAGTATAATATTCAAGCACTGAAAGGAAGATACTTTCAAATCTAGAAAGTTATTGTTCAAATATGAGAGTACAGGAAAAACCTTTACAACTATATAAGACTTCGGGGGGTTTCACATGCAAAAATCCCCCACTTAAACACTTTAGCAGGATATTCAAATAAGAAAAAAAAAGTAGAGATGCTGCAAGAGATAGACAAAATAAACATAGCTCAATATATCAGGGAGGAGGAGAAAAGGACAGAGCAGAAAGATCTTGGCTTCTCTATTCTCATGGACACACCAAAACTACTACACATGGAGCAACCATCTCTGAGAACGACCTACAGACTAGAAGAAAAGATTTTCACATCTAAAAGTAAAAAAGAAAAGTCCACATTGAAACAGAGAGGAGGGCAGTTGCAGTCTGGCTAGTTTCATACCCTCAACTCAGCAGTCCACAGGTGCCAAGAGTATCACAGCCATAGGGGTGCTCTCCGAGGAGCAAAGTGTCCAACCCTACATCAGGCTCCCAGCCCAGAGGACTTGCCCTGGGTGGGGCAAGCCCCCATAACATCTGGCTTTGAATACGAACTGGGCTTATGTCTGGAAGAGGGCTGTGGAAAACTGAGACTCTTCTCTTAAAGAGCACACTCAAAAAGTCACTCACTTCAAGTCTCATTACAGAGGCAGCAGTTTGAAAAGTGCCTATGTCATATGTGCAGAAAATTAATCATTTTAGGGCATGTGCCAGCAGGGCAGATCTGCTGGAACTTTCTTCAGGTACAGAGGCACTGCAGGTACTAGTTATTTTTGCTCACCGTCTAGCTAGCTGACCTAGCACTGGCAGATGCCATTTTTTATTCTCCCCATCTACCTAACTAGCACAATAAACCCCACCTGGGGTTCACCCGAAGACCTGCCCTAGCTGGCACTCCTCCAAAGAGGTCTCCAACTCCACCGCACTAGCAGATGCCCTCAGTTGAAACCAAGGCCTCTCCAAATCAATCCCCAACTCATCACTCAGGCAAGTGCCCTCGGCTGGTACCATCGTCACTCCAAAGCAGCTCCTGTCCCAGTGACTGAACTAGTGCACCAGAGCACCCCAAAGAGTCAGAACCAGGACTTATGGCCAGCAGCACAAGGTCCAGGCCTAGCATACTGACATGCCTACAGCAACTAGCTCAGCAACAATGGGTGGAAGCCCACATAGGGGACATCTCTGGAACACTTGGCTCTGATGGCTAGGGGAGACTACACTGCTGGACTCTACAGCATACATTCTACATAAAGCTACTCCTACAAGACCAAGAAATGTAGCTAATTTATCTCACACATAAATACAATACAGAAAGTTAGGCAAAATGGGGAGACAAAAGAAAATGTTCAAAGTAAAAGAACAAGACAGTTCAGTTCAGTCACTCAGTCATGTCTGACACTTTGAGACCCCATCAACTGCAGCATGCCAGGCCTCCCTGTTCATCACCAACTCCCAGAGTTTACTGAAACTCATGTCCATTGAGTCAGTGATGCCATCCAACCATCTCATCTTCTGTCGTCCCACTCTCCTCCTGCCCTCAGTCTTTCCCAGCATCAGGGTCTTTTCAAATGAGTCAGTTCTTCACATCAGGTGGCCAAAGTATTGGAGTTTCAGCTTCAACATCAGTCCTTCCAATGAACACTCACAACTAATCTCCTTTAGGATGGACTGTTTGGATCTCCTTGCAGCCCAAGGCACTCTCACAGGTCTTCTCCAACATCACAGTTCAAAACCACCAATTCTTCGGTGATCATCTTTCTTTATAGTCCAACTGTCACATCCATATATGACTACTGAAAAAATCATAGCCTTGATTAGACAGACCTTTGTTGGCAAAGTAATGTCTCTGCTTTTTAATGCTGTCTAGGTTGGTCATAACTTTCCTTCCAAGGAGCAAGCCTCTTTTAATTTCATGGCTGCAATCACCATCTGCAGTGATTTTGGAGCCCAGAAAAATAAAGTCAGCCACTGTGTCCACTGTTTCCCCATCTATTTGCCATGAAGTGATGGGACTGGATGCCATGATCTTAGACTTCTGAATGTTGATCTTTAAGCCAACTTTTTCACTATCCTCTTTCACTTTCATCAAGAGGCTCTTTAGTTCTTCACTTCCTGCCATAAGGGTGGTATCATCTGAGGTTATTGATATTTCTCCTGGCAATCTTGATTCCACTTGTGCTTCATCCAGCCCAGCAATTTGCATTATGTACTCTGCATATAAGGTAAATAAGTAGGGTGATGATATACAGCCTTGATGTACTCCTTTCCCAATTTGGAACCAGTCTGTTGTTCCATGTCCAGTTCTATCTGTTGCTTCCTGACCTGTATACAGACTTCTCAAGAAGCAGGTCAGGTGGTCTGGTATTCCCATCTCATTCAGAATTTTCCACAGTTTATTGTAATCCACACAGTCAAAGGCTTTGGCATAGTCAGTAAAGCAGAAATAGATATTTTTCTGGAACTCTCTTGCTTTTTCAATGATCCAGTGGATGTTGGCAATATGATCTCTGGTTCCACTGCCTTTTCTAAATCCAGCTTGAACATCTGGAAGTTCACAGTTCACATATTGTTGAAATGAGGCTTGGAGAAGTTTGAGCAATACTTTACTAGTGTGTGAGATGAGTACAATTGTGCAGTAGTTTGAGCATTCTTTGGGATTGCCGTTCCTTGGGATTGGAATGAAAACTGACATTTTCCAGTCCTGTGGCCACTGCTGAGTCTTCCAAATTTGCCAGCATATTGAGTGCAGCACTTCCACAGCATCATCTTTTAGGATTTGAAATAGCTCAACTGGAATTCCTTTACCTCCACTAGCTTTGCTCATAGTGATGCTTGCTAAGGCACACTTGACTTCACATTCCAGGATGTCTGGCTCTAGGTGAGTGAGCACACCATTGTGATTATCTGGGTTATGAAGATCTTTTTTGTACAGTTCTTCTGTGTACTCTTTCCACCTCTTCTTAATATCTTATGCTGGCCCCCACACCCTGTCCGTGGGCTCTCCTGCTACTCGCCTATGCTGTGGGACTGTCATGGCATTTAGTTCAGAGTTGCGGGGCTTTGGCCTGAAATAAAATTCAAGTATTTAAAAAAAAAAAAAAATCTTATGCTTCTGTTAGGTCCATACTACTTCTGGCCTTTATTGAGCCCATCTTTGCATGAAATGTTCCCTTGGTATCTCTAATTTTCTTGAAGAGATATCTAGTCTTTCTCATTCTATTGTTTTCCTCTATTTCTTTGCACTGATCACTAAGGAAGGCTTTCTTATCTCTCCTTGCTATTCTTTGGAAATCTGCATTCAAATGGGTATATCTTTCCTTTTCTCCTTTGCTTTTGGCTTCTCTTCTTTTCACAGCTATTTGTAAGGCCTCCTCAGACAGCCATTTTGCTATTTTGCATTTCTTTTTCTTGGGGATGGTCTTGCTTCCTGTCTCCTGTACAATGTCACAAACCTCCGTCCATAGTGCATCAGGCACTCTATCAGATTTAGTCACTTAAATATATTTCTCACACAAGACAGAAGTGCAGAAAAAGAACTAAATGAAACAGAGATAAGCAATCTTCCAGTAGAAGAGTTCAAAGCAATGTTCATAAAAGCACTCACCAAACTCAAGAATGGAGGAACAGAATGAGAATTTAAAAAGAGATAGGTCTTTTAGAATGTGCTTGAAATTAAATGACTGCTGCTGATGCTACTGCTGCTAAGTCGCTTCAGTGTCTGAATCTGTGTGACCCCATAGACAGCAGCCCACCAGGCTCTGCCATCCCTGGGATTCTCCAGGCAAGAACACTGGAGTGGGTTGCCAAATTAAATGACTACTATGTCCTAAAACAAATAGATATTGTCATAGGTCAACATATATAAGTCCCATGTGTGCTCAGTCACTTCAGTCGTGTTCAACTCTGCAACCCCATGGACTGTGGTCCAGGTTCCTCTGTCCACAGGATTCTCCAGGCAAGAATACTGGAGTGGGTTGCCATTTCCTCCTCCAGGGGATCTTCCTGACCCAGGGAACGAACCAGCATCTCTTAGATATCCTGAGTTGGCAGGCGGGCTCTTTACCACTAGCACCACCTGGGAAGCTTATAGGAACTCCATAGTCACCACAAATCAAAACTCTGTAATAGATAGACAAAAAATAGAAAGTAACACAAGCATACCAAGAACTAGAAGAAATATTCCTATAGTTTTCAAGGAATCACAAAAGACCAAATAGGCAAAGCAATCTTGAGAAAGAAGGAAGCTGACAATATCACATTCCTGATTTCAAACCATACTACAAAGCTATAACTTTCAAAGCAATATATTACTGGCACAAAAACATGTCAATGTAACAGAAAAGAGAGTCCAGAAGTAAACTCATGCACATATGGTCAATTAATCTGACACAGGAGTAACAATATACAATGGATAAAAGACAGCCTGTTCAATAAATGGTGTGAAGAAAACTGGATAGGCGCATGCAAAAGAAAGAAACTAGAAAACTTTCTTATACCATATACAAAAATAAACTCAAACTGATTATATATTATAGACTTGACTCCATAGAACTTCTAGAAGAAAAGGGCAGTAAACTTTTTATCAATCTTAACTTTTTATCCAATCTTAATATTGGATTTGTCTCTTCAGGCAAGGACAACAAAACAAAAATAAACAAATGGGACAATCTAAGAGCCTTTTGCACAGTGAAAAGAAACCATCAGCAAAATGAAAAGACAACCTACTGAACAGGAGAAGATATTTGCCAATGACATGTCAGATAAGAGGTTAATGTGCAAAATAAAGAACTCAAACAACTCAATATAAAAAAAGGAATCCAATTAAAAGAAGAAGACAAGAACTTGTATTTTTTAAGAAGAGATACAGAGGGCCAAAAGAGCAAATGAAAAGATGCTTCCCAATGCTAATCATCAGGAAAACACAAATCAAAACCACAATGATATAGTGCCTAAAACCTCTTAGAATGACTATCATCAAAAAGACAATAAATAACATTTGTTGGTGAAGATTGGAGAAAAGGGAACCATTATGCATTGCTAATGGTAATGCAAATTGATAGAGCCACTATTGAAAACCCTACTAAGGTTCTTCAAAAAATTAAAACAAGAAGTACCATACAATCCAGAAATTCCACTTCTGAGTATTTACCCAAAGAAAACAAAAATAATTCATACATATGCATCCCTATGCTTATTGTATCATTTACGATATCCATATTGTGGAAACTGTCCATCAACAGACAAGTGGATAAAGAAGATGTATGTATCTAAACAGAATGGAATATTAGCCAGCCATTAAAAATGAAAGCTTGTCATTTGGGACATCTTGGACAAATCTAAACAGTATTACGTTAAGTGTAATAAGTCAGATAGAGAAGACAAATACCATATGATTTCACTTATATGTGGACTCTAAAAAACCAAATAAAATAATCAAATAAAGCAAAACATATTCATAGATACAGAGAACAGGCTGGTAGTTGCATCGGGGTGGGAGAAAGGGCACAAATTGGGTGAAATAGGTGAAGAGAATTAAGAGATACATGGGCAGGTAATATACAGCATAAGGAACATATAAATAATACTGCAAGAACTTTGCATGGTGACAAATGTTTACTAGACTTAAGGTGATCATTTTGCATTGGATTTAAGTGTCAAACCAATATGTTGTATACCTGAAGCTAACGTAATGCTGTACATCAACTATACTTCAATAATTTTTTAATATCTTGGTAATGTATATTGTTTATTGTTCAGACTGGTTCTTTGAAAAGATCACAGGAAAGAGACCAGTAAAACAGATTAAAGAGAAAAAGGAACTATACAAATAAATAAGGGGGAAATAGCAAATAACTACAAATACAAAAGAGTTAAATGATATAGTGAGCACCTACATATTAATAACTTTGAGACCTAGAAGAAATAGAAAATGTGACATGCCAAAATTAGTTCAAGAAGAAAAAAGGAAAAGAAATAAAAAAAGAAATACTTTTAAAAGGCAAAGTTGAAGCTAAAACGTCCCTTTCAATAAAAATCATACTCCCCATATTCAAATTGTTTTAGAGATGAATTCTGCCAAAATTATAAGAATTAGCTATTTCCTAAATTGTACCAATTTTTCAAGAGGAAGAGGAAAAGCAAAAATCACCAGGATAATTTCATGAGGCAATAATAATCAATATTTTCTTTAAAACTAAATTAAGATAGTAAGAAATTAAAGTTAATATGAAATGTAGAAGAAAAATCTAAAATTTTAGCAAAATGATTAAACATAAATGCATCATGATGATACAGTGATTATGCAGTTTTAAAGATCTTTTCTTTGAAAAATATTTTAATGAAGTATATTTTAATGAAATAATAAAATGTCTGGAATTTGCTTGAAATGATCAGTTTGAGGGATGTGAAGACAGGGCATAGACTATGAGTTAATAATTGCTAAAGTTTGGTGGTGGGTATATAGAAGGAGGTCATACTATTCTCTCAACTGTTATTTTTAATTTTGCATAAAAAATAAAGAAAATGATTATGTGTAAGTCATTTCAGTATTGAAACAGTGGTTGCAAAAATCAGAGAAATGTATATAATCAGAAAAATGTAACATATAGAAATATCAAATCGCCATGTCATAAGTCAGGGAGGGAGACTTGATAAAGGCAGTCAAAAGGTACAAACTTTCAGTTAGATAAATAAGTGTCAGGGCTATAATGTACAACATGATAAATATAATAGTGCTGTGTTACATAAGAAAGAGAGCAAATATTAAGATTTCTCTTCACAATAAAAAAAGTATGTTTTCCTTTCTTTATTTTGAGTCTACATGAGATGATAGATGCTCCTTAGGTACCTATTATTATGCTAATCATTTCACACAATAATGGGTAACGATTTTACTTCCATGAACACATGTAAATCAAATCATTATGCGTTTACCTGAAACTTACATAGTGCTGTATGTCAATTATATCTTGATAAAACTGGAAAGAAGAAAAAACCATAGAAGTCTATAAATGTAATTCACAGCAGTAATAAACTTAAACATAAAAATATGATTTTCTCAACTGATGTAGATAGAAATAGTATTTGATCTCCATTATGATGAGATTCTTTAAAATATTCTTATAAAAAGGAATCCAGCCAATTTTAACTTTTTAACAGTAATATAATAACCCATAGCAACATTCCATTTAATAGAGAATTTTAAGTATTTTTGTTATAAAATTGGGAGCAAAAAAAGGAAGTCACCATTAGCACTACAAGTTTTTAACATAATATTAGAAGTTCAAGCCAACACAATAAGGAACAAAATGAAGAAATAAGAGAAATAAGATTCTGAAAAAGAGATAAAAACTCACTCATCTGTTTCAGACAGATGAAAAAGAATTCAGCAAGTTTAGAGGTTATAAGATCAATAATAAAAATCCATAGAATTTTAATTAATAAAGATGCCAGTTCTCCCCCACATTAATCTATAAATTCAATATAATCTCATTCAAAATATCAGCTGGAATTTTGAGAAGCTCTATAAACATTTGAAATCTTACACGAAAAGTTAAAGGTGTACAAATATTTAAGGCAACCCTGAAAAAAAAGAAGACAAGAAGGAGAAAGTTATAATAAGATAGTAAAAATAGTCATAAAACCATAACAATAAAAACAAGGTGATACTGGCACAAGAACAAAATACGGACAATGGAACGGCATTGTTCCATGAAGAACAATGGCAGTTGAGAGACAGGGGCCATGCATGTGTGAGAACCTAATGTGTAATCAGGATGGCAACCCAAATGAAAGTAGAAAGAATGCTTTCTTATTGAATGAGATTTGGGCAACTAACTCATTACATAGAGAAAACTAGAACTGGATCTCTAATTAATATCTCATATAGAACCGGAAAGTAGATGGATTAAAGATTTCAATATAAACAGTATTTTTCTAAAAGTTAAGAAAAAACTGTAGGAGAATATCTATGTAGACTAAGTGTAAAGAAAGATTTCTTAAAATTTACAAAGCACAAATCATGACCAAAAACAGTCTTACATGAAATTAAATATTTTTCTACTCAACAAAGGGTGATAATGAGATAACAGATTAGGAGACTATATAAACAGCAATTCAAACCCCTCCAAAAAATTCCATCTGGAATAGATAAGGAACTTCTGCAAGTCAACATTAAAATACACACAAACATACACACACACAGGAAGAGCAATTTGCAAATGGCAAAGGATATGAATACACAATTCTCAGAGAGGAAAACCTAAATGACCCACCAAATATATGGAGGCATGCTCAAAATTGTAGCAATCAGAAAGCCATAAATTAATGGTTATAATCATTTAATTATAGAATAGCAGAATGATCTCTGTGAAAGATCATTCAGGAAAGCATGGCTTGAGATGGTAAGCAATTGAAAGTCATCCAAGTGTCCATCAATGGGACAGTGGATAGGCAAACTGTAGTATGATATTATTTATTAAGGGGCTAATATCATTAGTATGATATTCTTTGCCCAGATGAATGCATTTCAAGCAATAAGTTAGAAGCAATAGTGTTTTCAGTTCAGTTCAGTCGCTTAGTCGTGTCCGACTCCTCACAATCCCATGAACCACAGCACGCCAGGCCTCCCAGTCCATCACCAACTCCCAGAGTCCACCCAAAACCAGGCCCATCGAGTCGGTGATGCCATCCAGCCATCTCATCCTCCATCATGCCCTTCTCCTCCCACCCTCAATCTTTCCCAGCATCAGGGTCTTTTCCAATGAGTCAGCTCTTCGCATCAGGTGGCCAAAGTATTGGAGGTTCAACTTCAACAATAGTCCTTCCAATGAACACCCAGGACTGATCTCCTTTAAGATGGACTGGGTGGATCTCCTTGCAGTCCAAGGGACTCCCAAGAGTCTTCTCCAATACCACAGTTCAAAAGCATCAATTCTTCAGCACTCAGCTTTCTTTAGAGTCCAACTCTCACATCCATACATGACCACTGGAAAAGCCATAGCCTTGACTAGATGGACCTTTGTTGGCAAAGTAACATCTCTGCTTTTTAATATGCTATCTAGGTTGGTCATAACTTTCCTTCCAAGGAGCAAGCATCTTTTAATTTCATGGCTGCAATCACAATCTGCAGAGATTTTGGAGCCCAGAAAAGTAAAGTCAGCCACTGTTTCCACTGTTTCCCCATCTATTTGCCATGAAGTGATGGGACTGGATGTCATGATCTTAGTTTTCATAATGTTGAGCTTTAAGCCAACTTTTTCACTCTCCTCTTTCACTTTCATCATAACAACATGGATGGATCTGAAAACGCAGAGCAGCTATATATAAGACATAATACCATCTATGTAAGTTTAAAATACATGTGTACAAAGTAATAATTTACATTTTAAGAGTACATCCAACAAAAAGATGCACATTAGAATGGTTACCTATGGGCATGGAGAAGGAAATAGGGTAGGAGGGAATGAATAAACAAATAACCTTTTGTGGACCAATAAAAACTTACCATGAATGGAAGGATATGATTAACTTAACATTCATCAACAAATTTCTTAATTAATAAGTACCTTTGTCAGACAGCATTCTTAAGATAGAAAAACAGTGAAGAGATAAACCTGGGCAGTTAAGCATACAAGGCAAAATCAACTATCTGTGGCAAAAAAAAAAAAAAAAAGGAAAGGTTGAAAAACTATGGCTTTGATTTATGGTCCAAACTTCAGTTCAGATGACTGTGTTCAACTCTTTTCGATCCCATGGACTGCAGCACACCAGGCCTCCTTGTCCATCACCAACTCCAGGAGTTACCCAAACTCATGTCCATCGAGTCAGTGATGCCATCCAACCATCTCATCCCTCTGTCGTCCCCTTCTCTTCCTGCCTTCAATCTTTCCCAGCATCAGGATATTTTCAAATGAGTCAGTTCTTCACATCAGGTGGCCAAAGTATTGGAGTTTCAGCTTGAGCATCAGTTCTCTGGTCCCAAACCACTTTCTTTGCCAAGGCTAGTCTCAGCCACTTCTGCTTATTCTCATCACTCTAAATCCTTTCTGAGAGACTGGCAAGATGAGCACAGCTTTTCAGGAGAGGCTGAAGACTACACAGGTAAATGGTGCTTTATGTTGGTAGCATTTTAAATACCTGCCATGATCCTGAAACATTTTCCACCTTTACCCTAAATTACAAAATAAAGATTTGAAATCCTAAAGTCTAAGGGGAAAGTAAAAGAGGTAAAATCTTTAATGGTGAAATTTGTACACGAATAATTATTACAACATCAAAAGCCTTTTCCTTAGATTTGGAGCTAAGGAAACTTTCCAGGACTCTTACTTCTCTTTCCCCTTCCCTTCTGCCATGCCCTGACACTTTCAGAAAACCAAGAAGGGAGCAAAAACCACGTAATTGGTTTTTGCCTAAGAAGAGCTTCCAGTGGACTTGTGCATTGCCCAGATTTTCACTGTACTTGAGCTGAGAGCTATCACCTCCACTGCTATGATGGCCGAAATCCTGGCATTGACCTTTTCCCCATGGCTATTCTCCTTCCCATAAAGGAAGCCTTTCCACCCTTGCTGTTCCCATGCTGATCCCGTCTTGATCATGTACCACACAGCTCTGTTCCCCACAAGTCCAACCTGCATAGATTACCCGAGTCCCCTTGTCCTGTGGCTTCCAGTTGGGTCTGGCCAAACAGGAGCGATGACAAAAGAATAGAGGGAGGAAAGAATTCCCCCAGTTCCCCTCCTGAAGTGTTGCTATAGACTGCTATAGGCTGTGTTTCCAGAGATCTCAGCTATAGTCAGAAGGCCTCCAGAAACCTTGTCTGTCCCAGGGCTCCCAAAACCACTTGTTCCCCCCACTGCTGCAGGCAGAGGGGTGGTCCTGAAGCCCTCTGCTGCTAGCTTCAAGGTACTGCATCATCACGTATGACTTTCCCACAGCTATCCCTCTAAAAATGGTTTCTTTAATAAAAATCTCCTAAAATGGTTCTAATATAATCCTGCCATCGATGCCTTACTATAGCCAACCTGCTCCAGAAGGGTTAAAAATAAGTCCACCTTTGAGGACACTTTTCAGATTCTGTAAATACTTGGAGTTTCTAACATTGATGTTGATTAGAGGCTTCGCGCCAGTTATGAACAAGACTGGTTCAGGTCCCTGGTCTGGAATCATCATCAATATACTGAGGGGACCTTTGTGAATGACTAACCAAAGCTTTCCTCAATTTGCCCTCAGAGGTATCATCATCCCCCTTAGGGACATTTTACTGGAGACTACCCTCTGTGCTTTTATAGGTTAATTACAATTGTAACCGTTTTATGTTTCATTGTTAAGAGTTGAATAAAACTTTACCCATAAAAAGTAAATCATTGAAAATCTCTAGACAAATGGAATGGTCTCACCATCATAATATTAATTTATATGGCATGTGCAACATAAGTTTCATCTGCAGAGCATCTCAGATTAAAATGACTTTACAGGGTTAAAGAGTAGTTGGGGCAGGCTGAGAAGGAGCTCATCTCCAAGACAGATGTACCAAATGGATACGGGTAAGCTAACACATGACTGAGTGCCAGACAACTTGGAGGTGAAATACCACAGCTGTTAACTGTTAGTCAAAGAGTCTCAATTAAGAAAGGGAATAAAGAAAAACTGCCTGCCCACAAGTCCTGCCCAAGAGGCGCTTAGAAGGTGCAGTCCAATGAGGACAATTAGAATCACTCAAGAGAGCTGTGGCATTTCATCTCACACAACTTAACCTTGTCTCCTAACTACACTGTAACTTAAGCCAAAGTACTGGGTGTTACTTTTTAATATACACTCTTATCACTGTATACCCAGCTCAGAGATACACATTTGTGGTACAGATACAGAGAAGAGGCAGTGTTCCAGAGTACACACGGGCCATTCATTCAACAAGTGTGTCCCGCTACATTCCTGGAACCACCTGGGCACTGAGAAAGGAATAGTAGATACAGCAGATTTCCTGCTCTCATGAAGCTTATATTCCAGTTTCTATGTTGTGGAGTGAGGTGGAGACAGTAAATAATAAACAAACACACAAAATGTGAGGTAGCACATAGGGTTAAGGAAAAAAAAAATGAACCAGCTGGGAATAATGGAGGATGTCATTGTAGAAAATTTGGACAAGAAAGCCAGTAGTTAGAAAAGACAGATAAATCAAGACATAGTCCTCTCTCCCAAGGAAATTATTCACATTTCTTAATACAGTTGGGACGAATTAGTGTAGACTGAGTAACCACAAGTAAACCAGATTTCAACTCTCTTAAAATACCTCCTGTTACTGCAAAAGGCAGCCTAGCATCTATTGTGCCTTAGATAAAACAGTGTATTGTCAACACCATCCCCCATGAGCTCAATTTTCTATATATTCTTTTGATCCTGAGATGCACAACAGTTAAAGCTCTGTAAGGGATCAAGAGGAAGGTAAGTGACAGGTACCAAGTGAGTCCAACAGGCTATAAACCTATCACAAGGAAGTTAAGCATGGTATGAGTTTACACACTTATCCCCACTTTCCAAAAGCAGAGTGTTCCTCTGAAAGTTTTTGTTAAGTCGAAAAGGTGTAAAACAAAGTAATCACCTTAGGACACATCTTACTAAGGGATGCAGAAAAGAAGCTGAGATGAAGCACAGATGCTCATAGACACAGCTTAAAGTTTGGCAATAGGTATATACTTAGAGCTGATTCATGGTGTTACATAGCAGAAACTAACACGACAGTGTAAAGCAACTGTCCTCCAATTAAAAGGAATATTATGATAAAACATAATGGAAAAGAACATTTTAAAAAGAATTGTGTGTATATGTATGTTCGTGTGTGTATACATATATAACCAAATCACTTTGATGTACAATAGGCATCAACATTGTAAATCAGCTATATTTCAATATAAATAAATACATAAGATAAAAAAGTTTGACATCTTGATGCTGACATGCTGAATGTAGTTCCTGGCAAAGGAGCTTGGTGGTGCCACACTCTCTGCTTGGGGCGTACATGGCCTATTACAGCTCGCTGAAAAACAAGCCTTGAACACTATTTTTGCTTTTTCATCTTTTTTCATAAAAGTGAAAATACTCTTTGGATTTCTTTCTGTTAATGAAAACTGGCACTAATGGAGCTCATTCTTAAAAGCAAAGAATGGCATAAAGAGAACTTTCCAAAAGTGGGTAATACCTGTATCAGCAAAGCTCTAGCCTCCAAGGAAACCCTGGTGATTTCCTTTTCAGATTGCTTTCTGAAGTAATTAAACATCAAGACATCCTTTGGGTGTACAGGGAAACTCTCCTTGGCTCCAAATCATTGATGGCACAACTGAGACCTTGAGACACTCATTAACTGCCTTGTACTCTGGTGTCCGGCTCTTTGTGGCCCCATGGATTACAACCTTCCAGGCTCCTCCGTGCATGGTACGTACCAGGCAAGAATACTGGAGTGAGCTGCCATGCCCTCCTCCAAGGGATCTTCCCAACCCAGGGATCGAACCCATGTTTCTTATGTATCCTGCAT
The DNA here is from genome assembly GCF_023699985.2 of Odocoileus virginianus. Lineage (NCBI taxonomy): Eukaryota > Metazoa > Chordata > Mammalia > Artiodactyla > Cervidae > Odocoileus > Odocoileus virginianus. The sequence goes on along the minus strand of NC_069684.1, from coordinate 20,864,921 downwards.
TGACAGGTGGATTCTTTACCACTAGCGTCACCTGGGAAGCCCCACTAACTGCCTTATCTAAGGTTAACTATGACTAGCAGAGGCAAAACATAGGGTTGGGGCAATTGGGTACATTATTAAAAGGGAAACACAAACATACAACAGAGATTACTACAGGGAAAATGAAGGATTTCTGCCTGGACTGTATAAACTGACTACATATACCCAATAATTATTTCCCTCTCCCTGTCTCTATGCTCATAAGGTCTTACCAGAGTTCATTAATGCACTTCTTGAGAGATGGTATGCCAGAGTTGAAAGCATATAGATCATTCAAAGGAACACACATTTTACAAGTACACAGAAAGTATATAAATATAAAAATACATATATATGAACAGATTTGAATAATTCCCTAAGGGAATAGTTGGGCCTGAGTAAAGGAAATAAAAGGGAATAAATACATAAATGAAACCATTAAAACTTGGTTTGGATTGAGGATAATAATGTCTATAATGAAAACAACCTTTTGTACCCAAGGTAAAAATCAAACAAACATATAACCTCTCTATGACAGTCGAGCAGGCCTGTCTTGAATGTTGGCAAGTCCTTCACTTTTCTGAATCCCAGTGTTTACTCTGAAACACAGATAATAACATAGACAGCCACATCATTCATTTTCAAAAGTATGACACATGGGAAGGATGTTAGGGTAGATGGCACCAATTCTTGCAGATATACAGTTATCTTTTCCATCCTAGGCACATGGGAAATTACACATTTGAGCCACGTTTAAGTTTACAAGATCATATCATATGGTAAGTGACTCAAGTAGAATAAAAAAAAAAAAATTCTCCAGCTTCCCTCTTTCCTTTTGGTGGACAGTTTAGAGATCATAGTTTGACATGATAGGGGCCTAAAGACTGGAACAGCCTGGATGGATGGACAGATGGGGACAGTTACCTAGATAGTTGCTTAGACTCGCAGATTTTATAGAAGCAAAAATAAACTTCTGTTGCTAGTGAGATTTGAGGCTGTCTATAACTGTAGCATAGTTTAATCTAACTGATTTATTTATATGTACTAATCATTAGTGTCCTTTTTCGAACAGCTAGGAATGGTTGACCCCAGATCCTGAAGAACATGAATGCTAGGAGGATTCCAGCACCGACCTACTGACCCTTTGAGCTTTTAATGTGAAGTTAGGGACTGGACGTGAAGAGCAGCTGGGCAGGGAAAATAAACCACGATCTACTACTGGGATTCAGAAAATTCAGTTCATGAATCACCGTAAATCTGACTGGCCTGCTGTGAAGGGAGATTACCCTAATCCGTGACACTCTCCCAGGGATCATCCAGCCTCCTATGCACTTCCCCCCAGGAACCACTAAAGCCCAGAACAAATCCCCTTACAGGATGCTCTTGCAGTAGCCCTTCCCCTGCCTCAGAGAAATAGGAGCTGTCTGTTATCTCCAGCTGGAAAATTAAAGTTCTACTTGGTCAAAGCCGAAAGGTAATACAGTTCTATAACCCCATGGTTTCATCTGTTTATTACTTGCTATTTGGGGAGAAGACAATAAATAAAATATCTGTGTATGTAATATCCCGTTTTCCCTGCAGGGACTCACTTAAGTCCCAAATTTCTAAACAACTTCAGTGTGAAGCAATGTTTGCCCAGAGTCCACCAGCTTCTTTATGACTCTCTCATTAACCTCTTCAACCTCCCAATTCCTGTTTCTTGGGTCTGATCACTTCTACTTAATAATGTTGGTACAAACTATTGTATAGACTGAAATAATAGAAGGGCATGTCCTCACACATACACAAACAGCCAGTCAGTCCCTGCATAGTTCTAGAACTATGAAACATCCAGAGTGGACCATAAAATATAAAGAGACTCTGTGGATGACAACACAAGTGTGAGCAAAACTCATCTTGGTCGTTGTATCTGGCAGCTGGTTGCTCACTCCAAGACCTCTTTGTTTACTCCCTCCCGGCTGTCTTCAGAGAAAGCCAAGAACTGTACTGGGAAACTTACCAAAAATCAGAAGAACCAGGTCTCACAACCTTGCAAACTTCTGACCTTTGGAGTTTCCAGTTGCCCTGGAAAGATCAAACGGATCCTGAGAAAACTGGGAGGCCCAGGTGGGGGCAAACGCTTGTTGTTAGAAAGTATAGCCTGTCTGTCACCTGCATTCTCCACCTCTCCTCACCAAGTGCTCTGGCTCGGGCTTTCTGCATCATTTCTATAATATGAGCCAGAGGAACACTAGGCTTTGGGCAGTTTCATTTCTAAAAGACATTTCATGAAAAGTCATCAAGATTCCAGGTATCAGTCAAGCTGAGGTGGTTCTTTCCAACAGTCAGTCCAGTCTTCATCTCTTGGTTCTTCTGCTTTCTCATCACTCCCATCAAAACAGAACAGGATATATGACCTTTTAAGTCTTTCACAATTTGACAAAAACACCTTCATGATAATGCATTAGTTCCCCTAGGTAATTTTAAGACTCTTATCTTTAATTGTGGGAATTAAGGGTTTTATCTCCCATGCAAGGAATTTCATGCACCAACACTGCTTAAGTGTTCAGGGTAGAGATGAAAGGGAGCCTCCCCAGGCTCCTAAAAACCAAGCCCAGTCTTGAGGGGCCAGAACAGATGCTGCGCAAGGATGGAAGGACAGACAGAGCTCAGAGAAGATGGCCCGAGTCAAGGAGCCCTAACTCCCTGACTTCTCTCCTCTTGCTCACTTGGCTGTCTTCACGGCACGTATCTGGGCTGCTCTCTAAGATGCTATTTTCTGCAGTGTTTGTGAAGGGAAAAGTCTTGGAATAGCTGGTTTCTTGCACTGTGGCCCCTGGGCCTGGAGCCAGAGATATCTGAGCCCTCTTCCCTCCTTTGGCCTTCCCAGATCCTTTCCAGGGCCTGGGACTGCATGGTCTTCCTGTCTCTTTCCTCTTACTTGCCCTGAGCCACCCTCACTGACCTGTGTGTGCTCCTTCACCAAGTTCAACTCCCACCCCTACACACTGCTGCCTCTTTCCCTCTAGAAGACAGGCCACCTCCTCACTGCAGAGTTCTCTGCCTTGAAAAGGGGCCGCGGTGAACATGGGAGGGACGAATGAGCTGGAAATTTGTTATTGCCCAACAAATATCAACCCTGGAGATAGATGAGCGCCTAGGGGAATCACAGAGGAAGCTTCAGCCACGGAAGGGTAGGTAGAGACACAGAACCTGATCTATTTAGTATAGATAGTATAGATCTATAGTAGTAATATTTACTACTTTCCCTGTCTGTGCAAGCCCTTGTGTGTGTATATGTGGGGGGGGGTGGAGAACATGAGTGTGTTGAGGGAAAATCGACATCTTTGACAATAATTAGTTACCCAGAAACTTTAAAAGTGAGTGAAAGAACTGAAGCTTTGGCTAGCTAAGAGTAATACTAATTACAGCCTTTATGCAAATTAAGTCTAATTATCATGCAACACAATAATAATATGTCTATCACTATAATGTGTCAGATTAAGTTTCTTGTAAATTTACCGGAACAATTCTAAGCTTTCTTCGTGTACTTGAGTTCTGCTAGTAAAAGGACTGTAAATTAACAGAACTACATGGTCTTTTCAAGTCCTCTGCCCATATTTCTAGACGACTGTTTGTCTTTTTCCTTAATGGTTTTTAAATAGTCTTTATGCATTGAGGAGAGAATTCTTTTATCTATCACATGTGCTGCAAATATTTTTGCAGTTTGGAATTTTAATTTTGATGGCACATTTGAGTACATAGAAGAAATTGGTCTGATTAAATCCATGTGCTTACTTTCTTAGCAGTATACTGGCCTGCTCACAATTTTTAAAAAAATATAGAAATAGTACCCATTATATCCATTTGCTAAAGCCTGAAATTCCTTTGAACAGAAAGTAATCTTTCATTCCACAAATAGAGATAAAAGGTTTACAAATGCACAGGGCCTTAGAAATAATACATTAGTGTGTTTCAGGTAAATGTGTATAATGACAACAGTCTTGCCTGTTTATGGGGTGAGTTTCACGTAGAAAGGGGTAGAGAATTCAGTACCAGGATGTGGGAGGAAGCACAGTCACTAAGCGGGGTTTCAGAAACCAAGACCAACCAGCTCCTAGAACCTTCCCTGACCTTCCAAGTCAAAGTTAGATGCCTCTTGCCTGCAGTGTCACAGCACTGATGCGTCATATCCCACTGATCACATGGTCATGATTGCTGTTCACTTCTCTGTCTTGGAGAAAGTCCTCCAAGAAAGGGCTTGGGAGCTTGGAGGGCAGAGGTTACATGTGACAACTTCGCCATTGTATCCAGAGCACCATGCTTCATAGGTTTTTAATAAGCCTTCACTGGATGAATGAGCAAAGGCGTCAATAAATCAGTAAACTAATGTTATTTTTTCCCTCAGGGCTTGCATGACTGGATCCCTACCTCTTCACAGAAAAGTGAAAGGGACTGAATATTACAGGAGAAGATTCAAACTGGGAAGATAAGCTGCTGCAGGGTGATCGTCACTCTTGCAGCATCCAACCCCAAAAGGTTCAGAAATAAACACCCCAACAGAACTTCAGTCAAGGCCATGACTTCCCTCCAAATTCAGATTCCAATATACCAAGGTGAATGGGGAGAATGCCTCCCTTCCCCTCCCCAAGAGACACAGAGCTTCCCAAGCCAGAAGAGATCCTCTAGTGCCTCTAGGCTAAACCCTGGGGAAGGCACACTTGGGTTTCTAGAAACTGTTCAGAAGAAAAGATCTCCTGTGGCAGGGGGCTCTGAGCCAAGCACCTCTAATGCTCTCCTGGGTATTTGATGATTCATCTTGCTTGAACCTCTTTATCGTCTTGAAAGTTTGCTGAGCTGTCAGTTCTTTAGCTGACCTCAAATAACACCACATCCTGCTCTCTGTTCTTGTGACTCTTCTGTGGGTCTGAGTCCTGTCTAGATGATGCAGGCCCTGCCCAGACCACCACAAGAGCCGACCTCTTTTCTGGCCTTCTTGGCAAGTTCAGCTTGACCCTGGGTTCACCCTATTTTGACATCTTGTGCAGACATACATTTCCTCATCCCTTGCTCCACATTCTGTAATTAGACTCGATCCCTGACCAAAGATCCTTGCCTTCCCATGTTGGAAACTGCCCTGTACACTGTAAGCTCTTTTTGGCCAGGTCTGTGCACAGGTATCATACACTAGGGATTGTTTGCTATTCAAGTTTCTTCTTGCCTCAAGCACTGCGTGCATCCCCACCTGCTTACTTCTGTTTGCAAACTCCTGTTGCCCTGTGCTTTAACTTGGGTTTCTAGACTCCTATTATCCTAGCATTGCCTTGGGTTCCACTTCCCGGTTACTCAGTGATTGTTTCTCCTAGAAATCATCCAGCTACCTCTCAGAAATCAGGACTGAGCCCTGCACTTATAGATATGACTAAAGGCACCCTCAAATCATGCCTGAGCACCCTCTCCACTGCACACTCCATTCTTTGACTTCCATGGGCACCCTCCCAGCGCTGCTCACCTGGTTCATTATTGTCCAGACCTGCAAAGGGCATAGAAGAACCACCACCACTTGTGCCACATAAAATATTTCTTTCAAGAAGCTCATTGGGAAAGCAGCCAAGTGCACAGATTTCCATCCTTTTCCCATAATAGGAAGTGTTTTCTGAGTGGAATACAACTTAGTACACCATAGAAAGGGCTCCGGTACAAAGAACTCATTCCCATAAGGTTCTAAAAATGTGTAGAAAAAGGCTAAAGCAACTACAGAAAGAAGAACAAACAAAACCCAAAGTTAGTAGAAGGAGAGAAATTTTAAAGATCAGAAGCAAGTGAAATAGAAATGAAGAAAACAATGGCAAAGATCGATGGAACTAAAAGATGGTTCTTTGAGAAGTTAAACAAAATAAATAAACACTTATTCAGACTCATCAAGAAAAAAAAAGAGGGAGAACTAAAACCACAGAAATCAGAAATGAAAAAGGATAAGTTACAACTGATACCACAGATCATAAGAGACTGCTAAAAGCAATTATATGACAATAAAATGGACAAATTCTTAGAAAGGTACAAACTTCCAAGACGGAGCAAAGAAGAAACAGAAAATATGAATAGACTAATCACAAGTAATGAAATTGAAACTGTGATAAAGAATCTTCCAACAAACAAAAATCTAAGACCAGATGGCTTCATAGACACATTCTATAAATGTTTAGAAAAGAACTAACACCTATCCTTCCAAAAACTTGAAGAGGAAGGAACACTCCCAGGCTCATTCTTTTAGGCAACTATCACCCAGATACCAAAAGCAAAGACATTTTAAAAAAGAAAATTACAAGCCAATATCAACATAGAGGCAAAAATCCTACACAAAATACTAGCAAACAAAATCCAACAACACATTAAAAAGATCATACACCATGATCAAGTGTATGATAAAAGTTCTTAAGAAAGAGGGCATAAAAGGAACCTAACTCAACATAATAAAGGCCATATAAGACAAACTCATAGCAAAAATCATTCTCAATAGTGAAAAACTGAAAGCATTTCCTCTAAGATCAGGAACATGACAAGGATGCTCACACTTGCTATTATTATTCAATATAGTTTTGGAAGCTCTAGTCATACCAATCAGAGAAGAAAATGAAATAAAAAGAATACAAACTGGAAAAGAAATAAAAAGAATACAAACTGGAAAAGAAATAAAACTGTCATGGATTGCAGATGACATAATATCATATGTAGAAAACACTAAAGATGCTGCTAGAAAACTACTAGGGCTCAAAGTTTCAGGATAGAAAGTTAATACACAGAAATCTCTTGCATTCCCATACACTAACAAAGAAAGAAATTAAGGAAACAACCCCGTTTACCATTAAAACAAACAAACAAACAAATATATATATATATATATATAAAATATCTAGGAATAAACCTACCTAAGGAAGCAAAATATCTGTACTCAGAAAACTCTAACACACTGATAAAAATCAAAGATAGCACAAACAGATGAAGAGATATACCATGTTCTTGGATTGGAATAATCAATATTATTGATTATTGTGAAAATGAATATACTATTCAAAGCAATCTACAGACTCAATGCAATTCCTATTAAATTATCAATGGTATTTTTTCACAGAATTAAAATAAAAAATTTTATAGTTTATATGAAAACACAAAAGACCCAAGTAGCCAAAGCAATCTTGAAAAAGAGAATTAGACATGCAGGAATCAGGCTCCCTAAATTCAGACTATACTACAAAGCTACAAAATAATCAAAACAGTACTGTACTGACACAAAAACAGAAATGCAGATAAATGAAACAGGATGAACAGAGATAAACCCATGGTCACCCAATCTATGACAAAGGAGGCAAGAACACATTGGAGAAAAGCCAGTCTCTTCATTATGTGGTGTTGGGAAAACTGGGTAGGTACATGTAAAAGAATGAAATTAGAACACTCCCTAACACCATACACAAAAATACACTCATAATGGATTAAAGGCCTACATGTAAGCCAGATACTATAAAACTCTTAGAGGACAACATAGACAGAACACTCTTCGACATAAATCACAGCAAGATCTTTTTTGACCCACCTCCTAGAGTAATGAAAAAACCCTGATGCTGGGTAAGATTGAAGGTGGGAGGAGAAGGAGATGATAGAGGATGAGATGGTTGGATGGCATCACCAACTCAATGGACATAAGTTTAAGCAAACTCCTGGAGTTGGTGACGGACAGGGAGGCCTAGCGTGCTGCAGTCCATGGGGTTGCAAAGAGTTGGACACAACTGAGTGACTGAACTGAACTGAACTAGAGTAATGAAAATTAAAAAAAAAATGAATAAGAGGGATCCAACTAAACTTAAAAGCTTTTGCACAGCAAAGGAAACCATAAATAAGATGAAAAAACAACTCTCAGAATGGGATAAAAATATTTGCAAATGAAGCAACCAATGAGAGATTCACCTCCAAAATATACAAACAGCTCATGCAGCTCAATATAAAACAACCCAATCAAAAAATAGGAAGATCTAAATACACATTTCTCCCAAGACATACAAATGGCCAAAAAGCACATGAAAAGATGCTCAACATCATTAATTATTACAGAAATGCAAATCAAAACTACAATGAGGTATCACCTCACACCAGTCAGAATGGCCATCAGAAAATATACAAACAATGAATACTGGAGAGCGTTTGGAGAAAATGGAACCATCTTACACTCTTGGTGGGAATTTAAGTTGGTATAGCCTTTATGAAGAACAGTGGGCCTCCCAGATGGCTAAATGGTAAAGAATTTGCCTGCCAATTCAGGAGACGTGGGTTCAATCCGTGGGTCAGAAAGACCCCCTGGACAAGGGAATAGCAACCAACTAGAGTTTCTTGCCCAGATAATCCCATGGATAGAAGAGCCTGGCAGGCTACAGTCCACAGGGTCACATGGAGTCAGACATGACTGCGCATGCATGCACATTATGGAGATTCTGTAAAAAACTAAAAATAGAACACCATATGACCCAGAAATCTCACTACTGGGCATACACCCTGAGAAAGCCATAATTCAAAAAGACACATGTACCCCAATGTTCATTGCAGTGCTATTCACAATTACCAGAATATGGGAGAAACCTGAATGTCCATCGACAGGTTAATGGATAAAGATGTGGTACATATAAGCAATGAAATATTACTCAGACATAAAAGGAGATAAATTGGATCATTTGCAGTGATGTGGATGGAACTAGAGTCTATCATACAGAGTGAAGTCATAAAGCAAAAAACAAATATGGTATATTAATGCATAAATGTGTAATCTAGAGAAATGGTATAGACGAACCTATCTGCAGGGCAGGAATAGAGATGCAGATGTAGAGAACGGACATGTGGGCACAGCAGGGGAAGGGGAGAGTGGAGCCAACTGGGAAACTAAGATTGAAATATTTGTTATTGTCCAGTCACTAAGCTATGTCTGACTCTTTGTTATTCCATGGACTGCAGGACACTAGGCTTTCCAGTCCTTCACTATCTCCCAGAATTTGCTCCAATTCATGTTCACTCAGTTGGTGGTGCTATCTAACCATCTCATCCTCTGCCACCTTCTCCTTTTGTCTTCAATCTTTCCCAGCATCAGGGTCCTTCCTAATGAGTTGGCTGTTTATATCAGGTGGCTAAAGTATTGGAACTTCAGCATCAGTCCTTCCACTGAGTAAGACTGACATATATATACTGAGTGAGTGAGTGAAGTCGCTCAGTCGTGTCCGACTCTTTGCGACCCCGTGGACCTACCAGGCTCCTCTGTCCATGGGATTCTCCAGGCAAGAATACTGGAGTGGGTTGCCATTTCCTTCTCCAGGGGATCTTTCCGACTCAGGGATCAAACCCAGGTCTCCCACACTGCAGGCAGACGATTTAACCTCTGAGCCACCAGGGAAGCCCAATGTATATATACACTACCATGTGTAAAATGGATAGCTAATGGGAAGCTGCTGTATGTACAGACAGCTCAGTGTAGACAGCCCAGATATGTATACATAGAGCTGATTCACTTTGTTATATAGCAGAAACTAACACAACACTGTAAAGCAATTATACACCACTAAAAAAGAAAAAGTTAATAAAAAGATAAATGCTTCCTAACGTTCATGGCAACACCACTTACAATAGCTAGGACATGTAAGCAGCCTACATGTTCTTCAAAAGAGGAATGGATAAAGAAGATGTGGTACATATATACAATGGACTATTACTTAGTCACAAAAAAGAGCAAAATAATGCCATTTGCAGCAACATGGATAGACTTAGAAATTGTCATACTGAATGAAGTAAGTCAGACACAGAAAGACAAATACATGATATCACATATATGTGTAATCTAAAAAATGTATAAATGAATTTATTTGTATAATATCAAAGCGGTACAGTCATAGAAAAACAAATATGACTACCAAGGATAAGTGGGGGAGGGGTAAATTTGGAGATTGGGATTCACACACACACACACACACACACACACACACACACATATATATATATATAAAACTAAACATAAAATAGGGATGTCCTTGGTGGTCTAGTGGTTAAGACTCTGAACTTCCACTGCAGGAAGCATGGGTGCCATCTCTGATCAGAGAACTAAGAACACACTTGCCACGTGGCACAGCCAAAAAAAAAAAATAGGTAACTAATAAGAACATGGGCTTCCAAGGCAGTGCTAGTGGTAAAGAACCCACCTGTCAATGGAGGTTAGACATAAACAATGCAGGTTCCATCCCTGGGTTGGGAAGATCCCCTGGAGAAGGGCACAGCAACCCACTCCAGTATTCTTGCCTGGAGAATCCCATGGACAGAGGAGCCTGGTAGGCTACGGTCCACAGGGTCGCAGAGAGTCAGATATGACGGAAGTGACTTGGCACACAACAAGAACATGCTGGACAGCACGGGACCACCACTCAATACTATATAAAGGCCTATATGGGTAAGAATCTTAAAAAAAGAGAAAGAAAGTGAAGTCGCTCAGTCATGTCTGACCCTTTGCGTCCTCATGGACTGTAGCCTACCTTGTTCCTCCATCCTTGGAGGTTTCCAAGCAACCATACTGAAGTGGGTTGCTGTTTCCTTCTACAGAGGATCTTCCCAACCCCAGGGATTGAACCTGGGTCTCCCACACTGCAGGCAATATATATATACATATATATATATACATATACACATACACACACATATATACATATATATATATCATATATATACAACTGATTCACACTGCACTCAATATATATAATATATATTATATATATATATATAACTGATTCACTTTGCAGTACATCTGAAACTAACACACCATTGCAAATCTACTATACTCTAATTAAAAAACATTTTTTTAGGGAGGATGCAAATTTTAAAATTTAAATTAAAAAATTCAAACTATTAAAAACTGCATAGTGGAGGAGGCAGGGGTGCGGGGGAACATGACTGCATGACAAGAACTTTAAGACTAAAGGGATCAGCTGCTGTTATCAACCAGTCCTTCCAGGGAACTAATTCAGCTAATCAGCTTCTGGCTAAGCTACTAAAAGCAGTGAGCACATGAGCTTCCAGGCTACCTTTCAAGCCTCCTCTTCATGCCTGACTCACTGTCAGTCCCCATCCCTAACCTTAGTCCCCAGCCTTGGTCACACAAGCCTATTTGCAGCCCTCACACAGATATCCACAATCTGCTTCCGCCCTGAGCCCCAGCAAGGTAAAAGGTTTACAAATGCATAGAGATTTGGAGATGATACAATAGTGTGGTTCAGGCAAATATGTTTGATAACAAGATCGTTCCTGTGTTTCTGAGAAAGGATTTCACTTGGCAGTAGAAAATTCGCTGCCGGAATGGTTAAGGAAGTGAGGACACCAAGAGAAGCCCCTGAGCTGCTCTGAACTTCACAGTTTTTCCCACTGTTTCACTTGCATTCCCTCTTGTATTGCTTTCCCAATCTCCTCCCCATCTCCCATCAAGATTCACACATCCTTAATTTTCTCTCCTAGGACCCTACTCTCTTAACTGTAGAATCACAGAATTTTGGGTATACACAATCTAACCATAAAATGGGAGCATAAAGATATCAACCAAAGTGTGGGAAAGTCAAAGGGTGCTTCTTATAAGAAGTGGGGATATGGGGTTTTTGGATCCCCTTGCTATTATTGACAAGTCCCCCTTCTCTTCTCTATAGCACCCTGTCCCCTGCACCCTTCTAAAGAGCAGCTCCACTCTTCATGAGCTCTTTGATCCTGGGCAACTATCTAAATCTCTTCGTGCCTTTGTTTTCTCATCAGCAATATATTAAAAAGCAGAGACATTACTTTGCCAACTAAGTTCTGTCTAGTCAAGGCTATGGTTTTTTCCAGTGGTCATGTATGGATGTGAGAGTTGGACTATAAAGAAAGCTGAGCACTGAAGAATTGATGCTTTTGAACTGTGGTGTTGGAAAAGACTCTTGAGAGTCCCTTGGACTGCAAGGAGATCCAACCAGTCCATCCTAAAGGAGATCAGTCCTGGGTGTTCATTGGAAGGACTGATGTTGATGCTGAAACTCCAATACTTTGGCTACCTCATGTGAAGAGCTGACTTATTGGAAAAGACCCTGATGCTGGGAAAGACTGAGGGCAGGAGGAGAAGGGGACGACAGAACATGAGATGGTTGGATGGCATCATCGACTCGATGGACATGGGTTTGGGTGAACTCCAGGAGTTTGTGATGGACAGGGAGGCCTGGAGTGCTGTGGTTCATGGGGTCACAAAGAGTCAGACATGACTGAGTGACTGAACTGAACTGAAGTGGGATTATTAATATACTATACTTTTTTCAAAGGATTGGCCAGAAGATTAATGAGAGAATCTTATGTGAGTAAGTAGCATGGAAACTGGCACTCAATAAGTGTTAGCTCATTTTTTTTTAAACCTTTATATCTTGGTTATTCTTTAAGAAAATCAGTCCAAATCAATCCGTCTATTAAGTAGTATTGAAGGACAATGCATTTTACTTCCTCCAGGTAATATAACTGCATTCAGCCTGAAAGGATGTTTTCATCCAATGAAGGGCAATACCCGGAGAATCCCAAACTCCTGAGAAATGTAAAAGGCAAGTGCATGAAGTAAGCAGGATTCATAGATTTCCTGATATCAAGTGAAGCAGGTAGATGTCTATTGTTTCAACATGTGGAGAAAGATTTGGACTTATTCTTCAAATTCATTAAAGCCCTAAGCCTAAAAAATGACAACCGGACTTATTTCCACAGCTCTATCAGTAAAGGGGGTTATGAGCACTTTATTCCTCCTGTTCACACCATATAGTCCATTTCTTAGTAATTTTGCTTAAAAGAGTTAAAGCATGACCTGCTTAATTTGAATACCTAAACACTTTGGCTATTTAACAACTACAGTAACATTTATTCTTCAGAATTTTATAGTTTTTTGTTTGTTTGTTTAATGTCCAAATCGATTTCACTATTCTGCAAAACACTGACATCAGGTTTGGCAGACATTACAAAGATGCTTCTAGTTTTTCCAAAGGTTGATATTTTTCTCAGTTTATTTCAATTCTACACAAACACCAAAAACTCTCCTAAGGTAAACTGCCTTCCAGTTTTGATTACCAGGGCACTTTTCAAATGGAAGACTAAAGTTGTAACATGTTTCCTTCCCTGCTTTTTATTAAATGCTTCCTTGGGGAACCTTCATTGCCTTTTAATTGTCCAAGTTTATTTTCATTCCTCTTACTAAAACAGAGTTGGCAGAGAGGGTGAGGGGGAATGTATGGGTACCTCAGCAACCTTCGAAGTCCTCTTTAATTTTATAATCATCTTCATCCATCAGCCAGCCTCTCTCTTCCCTTGCCTCCAATTTTTTCTTGGTTATTCAGAAAAGCCTTTCCCATTCTCATTTGCTCACACTAATTCACCCTGCTCTTTGGCTGCCCTAACTTGAGTTGCACACCCTCATTTGATTCCCTCCTGTCCCTTTCCTTTCCAAGTCAGATTTTTCTTTGCTCACAGGTTTTTAAGCCACCCTTTGTAAATCCACTTTGCGAAGAGCAAGCAATCTCCAATCTTCTTTTCCAAAGCAATTGTAATCCACTATGCTTTAATTACAGTGTCTATTCAGATGTTCAAAATTCCATCTAGTTATAGACTTTAATACTTCTTCCCTCTTCCCTCTGCATCATACTTATTAGATTAATTCTCTAAATGTGCTTTTTTTTTTTTTTTTGAAGTTTAATTCCCTAGGTCTTTGAAGCCACTGCTTACTTAAAGAATTCCAGAAGATCATGATTACCACTAACAAGGCAGCTTGCTGGCTTTAACTATATAATACAGCAGTTGCTAGTCCCAGGAGCTCTAGTCTTGTTCCACTCTTAGCTTGAGTTGCTAACACCTCAGTCAAAATACTGTCCTCTCCCTCTCCTGGGACACAATGATGGATATACTTTTGCCTATAATCCATGGAGATCTATACCTGGGGAGTGTCAAAGGAAAACAAATTGAGTAAGAACTGGCTTATTTCTTCTTATTATTATTGTTCACTCTCATCCTGGATGACTGGTGATACATTGGAGTAATTCATATTATGTATCTCAACCTTCATTTCTATATAAGTGAAATAGGGAAGGAGAATTAGATGGTTTCTAAGATTCATGTAATATATATCTCTAACTTATCACCATCTATCTTCAAGTAATATTATACCACTTCATACATAGTAAAAGAACCTAACAACCACAATTAGAATTAGAAGCCCTTCTGGGCTTCTCTGGTGGCAGAGTGGTAAAGAATCCGTCTGCAGTGCAGGGAGATTGATCCAGTTCAACTCCTGGGTCGGGAACTTCACCTGGAAAAGGAAATGGCAAGCGACTCCAGTATTCTTGCCTGGGAAATCCCATGGACAGAGGGACCTGAGTGCTACAGTCCATGGGGTCACAAAGAGTAGGATACAACTGAGCAACCAAACAACAAAGAAACCTTCTCGCTCTTGTCAATGCCACAACTTCTGTAATTCTAATTCATCTCCCCAAATCATGTAGGTGTAGGTGTTTCTGGAACTTTAAACTATGGAATACTTTATTACTTAAAAACAAATATTTTTAGATATATTAAGTAATTAAATTCATCTTATCTTTTTTAACAGCTTTATTAGGGTAAAACTAACATGCCATAAAATGCATTTATTAAAATCTATAATTTTATATATTTTGTCATATGTATATAGTACAAACAAGACAATATCCATCACCCTTACTTTGAGATCAGTTGAGCATCCCTTATGATTTCATATTATCTACCTTGTTGGATTTCTATAATAGCTAGAATTATTTACAGTATTATTTCAGTGGTGACTCTAAGGTTCATGCGAAATATATCTCTAACTTTTCACCATTTATCTTCAAGTAATATTATACCACTTCATCTATAGTAAAAGAACCTAACAACCACATTTCATTTTTCTCTTAGTCTTTATAATATTGTTGTCATATATTTTGCTTTATGTTATAAAGCCCAACATACATTGTTATTTTTGCTCTCATGATCATTTTCTTTTAAATAAATTAAAACAATTCTTTAAAGTCTTACATTTATTCACATATTGACCTTGTCCAATACTCCTCAGTCCTATGTGTAGATCCACATTTCCATTGTATCATTTCCCTCGTGCCTGAACAATTTCTTCTACATAATAAGAATATGATGGTACCCAGTTTTATCAATTTAAGTATATCTGACCAATCTTTATTTAACATTGGCTTTTGAAACATTTTTTCTGGGTATAAAATTATAAGTTGACAGTTGTTTTCCACCAGTTCTTTAAATGCTGCTTGCCTTTCCTCTTGTATTGCTTAATAAGAGATCTATTATCATTTTTAACTTCATTCCTCTACACATAAGATATCTTTTTCTCTGGCTGCTTATAGGATTTTTTATCACTTATTTATAAACAATTTGATTCTGATCTGCTTTGGTGTATTTTTCTTCACATTTATTGGGCTTTTGTTGAGCCTTGGAATTACAGGTATATAGTTTTCATCAAATTTGGACAGACTTTGGCCATTAAGCCTTCAGATTATTTTGGTGATTTGTTCTCTAAGGACTCCAATTACATGTATCCTAGGATCTTGGAAGTATACCACATTAATTGATGCTCTGTCCATTACTTTTTCCAGTCTTTTTTTTCTGTTTAATTTTGGATAGTTTACACTCTGTCTTTTCATGTTGAATAATCTTTTCTTTTGCATTATCTAATTTGCCATTACTGTATTTTTAATCTCAGAAATTGTGGTTTTTCTCTCTAGAAGTTCATTTTTATATTTTCCATTATACAATCCTTACTACATTCAATCTTTTCTCTAGCTTGAGCATATAGAATGTATTTATCTAATAATTTTGCCATCTATACCATATCTCAGTTGGTTTTGACCAATTTTTCTGATTATAAATCACCTTTTAATCTTTGAAGATCTGTTTAATTTCTTACTGAATTCTAGAATTATGATTTTTATCATATCGGGTGCTGGATATTGTTGTACTTCTATTAATATTCTTGAGTTTTGTTCTGCTTCACCATTGATTTACTTGTAAATGGTTTGATTCTTTCTGGTCTTTATATATATATATATATATATATACACACACACACACACACACACACACATACATATATATATACACATATATATATATATACACACACATATATATACACACACATACATATATACACACACATATACATATATACACACGCACATACATATATATACACACACATACATATATATATATATACACACACACATATACATACATACATATATATATAAATATATATATAATTTTGCTAGGTAGAACCAGAGCAGTGCTTAGTTTAGTACTAATTTCAACCCACTACTGGAGCAGGACCCTTCAAACTTTTCTTACTGATATCCCATGAGTTATGAGATTTTCCACTCTGGTGGGAGCTGAATATATTTCCAGTTTGTGTGAGTTTTGGATACTTTTTCTTCTAATCCTCTTAAGTTATTCTTCTCTCAGCTTCAGGTAGTTTCCTTAAAAGTATATGCTGACCAGTATCTATTAATACCTGAAGACACAAAGAGATTCTCCAGAGTGCTCCACAAAGCATATCTCCAAAGTGCTCTATATAAGTCTCTCCTTAGAACACTCTGTCCCACAAAACCTAATCAAGTTGGCCTCCTCATACTCCCAGCTCTCTCTCCTCAATCAAGGAGGTCACCTATGTGCCTTCCAGTATTATAACTTAGTCATTCTTAAATGTTCCTTAGCTCTGAACCTAAATATATATATTTAGGTTTACTGTTTCATTGTTTTCTGTTTTCTATAGTAAATAGCTTCACTGAAACATTATGAATGCTTATTGCCTTTTTTTCTACCTTAGTTCCCACTATTTGGAATCACACTATATACAGAAGTCTAAGTAGAGACAGGGACCTCCCTGGTGAATAAAGGACAGAAATGGTGAGGACCTAACAGAAGCACAAGAGATTAAGCAGCAGTGGTAAGAATACACGAAAGAGCTGTACAAAAAATGTCTTAATGACCCAGATAACCACGATGGTGTGGTCACTCATCTAGAGCCAGACATCCTGGAGTGTGAAGTCAAGAGGGCCTTAGGAAGCATTTCTATGAATAAAGCTGGTGGAGGTGATGGAATTCCAGTTGAGCTATTTCAAATTCTAAAAGATGATGCTGTTAAAATGCTGCACTCAACATGTCAGTATATTAAAAAAAAATAAATGGAAAAAAAATTAAAAAATAAATAGATAAATAAACTTTATCACCTTGAAAAAAAAATAAAAAATAAAAAAAAAAAACTCATCAAAAGATCTGTTTTCATTCTAATCCCAAACAAGGAAAATGCCAAAGAATATTCAAACTACTGTACAGTTGTGTTCATTTCACATGCTAGCAAAGTAATGCTCAAAATCCTTCAAGCTAGGCTTCAACAATATGAGAACTGAGAACTTTCAGATGTACAGGCTGGATTTAGAAAAGGCAGAGGGACCAGAGATCAAATTGCCAACACCCGTTGAATCATAGAAAAAGCAAGAGAATTCCAAAATAACGTTTACTTCTCTTTCACTGAATATGCAAAAACCTTTGACTATGTGGATAGCAACAAACTGTGGAAAATTCTTAAAGATATGGGAATGCCAGACCACCTTTACCTGTCTCCTGAGAAACCTGTATGCAGGTCAAGAGGCAATAGTTAGAACCAGACATGGAACAACAGACTGGTTCAAAATTGGGAAAGTAATATGTCAAGGCTATATATTGTCACCCTGCTTATTTAACTTATATGCAGAATACATCATATGAAATGCCAGGCTGGGTGAATCAAAGCTGGAATCAAGATTGCCAGGAGAAATACCAATAACCTCAGATCTACAGATGACACCACACCTATGGCAGAAAGCAAAGAGGAACTAAAGAGCCTCTTGATGAGGGTGATAGAGGAGAGTGAAAATGCTGGCTTAAAACTCAACATTCATAAAACAAAGATCATGGCATCTGGTCCCATCACTTCATGGCAAATAGATGGGGGAAAAGTGGAAACAGTGATAGATTTTTTTCTTGGACTCCAAAATCACTGCAGGCAGTGACTGTAGCCATGAAATTAAAAGACATTTGCTCCTTGGAAGGAAAACTATGACAAAACTAGACAGTGTACTAAAAAGCAGAGACCTCACTTTGCTGACAAAGGTCCATATAGTCAAAGCTATGGTTTTTTGAGCAGTCATGTATGGATATGAGAGTTGGACCATAAAGAAGGCTGAATGCCGAAAACTAATGTTTTTTAACTGTGGTGCTGAAGAAGATTCTTAAGAGTCCCTTGGACTGCAAGGAGAACAACCAGTCAATCCTAAAGGAAATCAATTCTGAATATTCATTGGAAGAACTGATCCTGAAGCTCCAATACTTTGGTCACCTGATGGGAAGAACAGACCCACAGGTAAAGACCCTGATGATGAGAAAGAACGAGAGAAGGAGAAGAAGGGGGCAACAGAGGATGAGATGGTTGGATAACATCACCGACTCAATTGACATGAGTTTGAGCAAACTGTGGGAGATAGCGAAGGACAGGGAAGCGTGTCATGCTGCAGTTTGGAGTTGCAGTCAGATGTGACTTCGCAACTGAACAACAACAAAGTAGAGACAATTTCATCAGTGTCAAGAACCCAGAAACAAAGGTTCAGTCATTTTGATGGCCTCACATGAAACTATTTTACATGTTTCATGTTTACTCATTGGTGATGGCTTTCAAGAACAAGGGAAGATTTTTTTCTGAAAAGAAATGTGTCTTTGTGTATAAGAGAGAAACTTCCTCTCCTTTTTCGAAGGAGATCCTTTTTCGAAGAAGGCTTTTTCGAAGCCTGATCTGGCCTTGATTTCCAAGCAATTCCACAACTGAATTGTGATGATTTGTGCAAAATTGTTTCTTCTTTAGCTCCCATCTATTCATTGTATACCCTCCTATTTCATCTAATAGTTAATGGTGTAACTTAAAACACACACACACAACCCTATCTAGTCCTCTGTTCATATCAATACAGATGACTTCTCAACTCATATTTCAGGCACCATAGTAATAATTTTTTTAAAAAAATTAGTGCTACAGTTATCACAATTGAGGTCCTAGGAGAACCCATTCAACTCAAAGTCTGTTGATAGACAATAAAGCACCCCACACCCTAGGGAAGAAAGATTTATTAAAAACCCAAAATATTGTTGCCACAGTTATACCAGCTCTCTAGTATACAACAGAGACAGAGATATTTCCTTTAATCTAGTTCCTGTGATCTCACCATGTCCCCTTGATTTTAAATCAGGTGACAGAATAAAAAGTTTTCTGTTCCAATCCTGTCTTCCCAGTGGGCCTCTCCTCCATACTGACATGCCACTGTTTTCTGTTCTCCCAGCAGCAGGGCAGCAATCAAACACTATGGATGAGACCCATGCTGGCAGCCTGTCAGGAGCCCGAGGGCCCAGCCTCATCATCCAGAAACAGAGGGAACCAAGCTGCTGGCTTCTTCTGAGGCTCAACACTCACTCCCTGCACATTATTGTCAGGGTGAGCAGGATCAGCCAGACTCTTTCTGAACTCAGTGGCCCAGAGACACTAAAAGGTCACCCTGCCCACTGAGGGCCCATTTCTTCTAGACCCTCTCCTGTTGGGCCTACCAGATAAGCAAGTGAGAAGTTGTAAGACTTTGAATTTTCTTGAAAACCATTTTCTGCCTGCAAGGTTGGATCCCCACAAATTAGCAGCCAATCTTACAAGGAAGACCTTCCAGACAATATTCGCAGGGGTAAATCACCAATCTCATCTCCTTCCTATCCCTGTAAAAGTACACAAGGTGTTGGAGAAAGGTCAATGACCTTTGTGAATAAAAATGTCCTTATATGGTTCTTCTTTTAATAACAAATTTCCTCCACTCAACAGAACTTGAAAAACAGAACTTACATTTGAGTAACTCTTTCTATTTACTCATTTAACAAATATGTTCTATGCCAGGCAGGTGTCAGGAGGTGGACATATGGAGGTGAACCCAAGATGGTGTGGCCCAGCCTTCACAGGGCTCATAGTTTGTTGAAGAATTCAGATGAGTCGAAAGCACTTGCTGTAACAATGAAGGGCTGTGTGAGAGGAGGAGCATAGGATATAATCACAGGTGAGAGATGCACTGTGTCCAGGCTTTTAAAGTTCAAGGAAGACATCCCTGGGGAGGGCATATCAGAATGGAAACCTGTAAGATAAGGGAAACTACGGAGTAAGGAAAATGGAGTGGGAGAGACAGAGGAGAAGAGTGCCCAGAGGCAGAGGGAACATCAAGAAACAAGAAAGGGGTGTCAACAGAGACTGATCCGAGGTTCAGGATTTTAAAATCCAAAGTGTTTGCAATGAGGAGAGGAGAGGGTGAGACAAATTGAGAGAACAGCATTGAAATACGTGCCTTGCCATAGGTAAAATAGATAGAGGAAAGTTTTTGGATCTTAGCCTGGCAACAGCAGGGTACCATTCAAAGGTTTTAAGCAGGAACCAACAGTATGCAGTTCACATTTCAGAAGATCATTCAGGTTGGGAGAGTAAGGGGTACAGGGAGCAAGGTTGGGAATAAGGGAAAGAATTAAGATTATTTTCACCGAAGCAAGAAATGACTCTAGTATGAACCAAGTGAGTGGCTGTAGAGTTTTGGAGAAGTAGACATATTTTAGAAATATACGTGAGGTAGACTTAACAAGAGTAAATGAGTGACTAACGGCAGAGGTTCAGGAGGGAGAGATGGGACCTCAGAAGATGCTCTCACTAAGGGAATGGCGAGGCCCTTTGATAAGACAGGAAACATAAGAGGAGACAAAAGCCCAGAGTGGGGACCAAATTTTTCTATTACCAACTTGGTTACCTGGGGAAAGGGAGGGAAGTAGGGAGGTCAGGTATCTCCCAGAAACCCTGTACCCATCCTCACCTCCAAGCAGGTGGGTGCCAAGAAGAATATTACAGAACAGAAAAGCTAAGGTATGACATGAAAAGGGAATTTTCCCCAAGGACTCACAGTAAGTTCATTGTTTGGTCCCCAATTTCCAGTCTGAAGGACCATAGGACCTCTCCTCCCTAGGACCCCTAAGGACCAACCTTCTGACCTGGCAGCCTTGAAAAGAGAATCTGATTCCATTAAATGTCAGGTAGTGGTTTGGAGTGGATCCAGAGGCCCCAGAGCTGGAGACATATTTTAAATAAGTCAAATAAATCAGTAAATCATGTGGATGGACTGAGGAGCCTGAGGCCAGCTTGTTACCTTCAGGCTTGATATTTGCCAGTGACTCCCCTTGCTTAGGAAGATGGGGCAGCTGAAGGCTGATCCCTCCCACTCACAGGCCGTGGAGGCTGCACTGGGCTCACCGGCCACTCCCTCTGCCCCTTGATCCTCCTGCTGAGGATGCAGAGCCCTGCTGGCCCTCTGAATGCCTCCTCCAGCTATCAGGGTTGGCTACTCCTCTAGATATGACCTTACTCTTCTGACCCCTCTCCTGTTCCTCTTACCCAAACAAATCAGGAAACAGTAAATCTGAATATGCATTTAGGTGCAGATCTAAGGAGGGTTGTGGAGAACGATGTGAAGTTGCCGTGTTGGAAGGCAAACAGGTGATCTACGGCAAATGGTCATTAAGCAGTTAGGGGATGCTCATCCAAAGGAGAGTTTTATAGCAGTTCAAGTACGGTGGATGATTTCTGCTTCCACGTGCTATCCACTTCCTCAACAACCTGAAAATATGCTGTGCGTCCTTCAACCCCAGTCCTGGCTGAGGGCTGGAATCCAATCCTCTAGGACTCTATGGCCACGCTCTATCCCTTTAAATCTGCAAATGCTGAATAACTAAGCTATGATTTTGCTCATAAACTATCATTCCACACAGGCACATTGGACTGTAGGATCAATGCTTTTACCCATAGAGCTGGAAATGTAAATAGATAAAAATGTCTGTGTCAGTGAAACGCTCCATAGGACCCCTAAGGACCTAATTATAAATGGACATTAAATATTTAATCTCATCTTTAGCCCTTGAGGCAGAGTCCCACAGTGGGCCTGACTTGTTCCAAGGGCAAAACTCCAGTTTTCCCATGTTAATTTTTCCCCATGGGAAGTTTAGCCTTACTGTCAAAACACACTCCCCACTTATAAAAAACATTTAGTAGACTTGCTCCAACACTTACCCACTACCCCCTTTAGCTCCTCCTCCTTTCCAGTGACTCTTCCCCAGTTTTAAAAACCAATGATTGGTGGTTTTAACCAATGGTGTTCCAGCGGTTAAGAATCCACCTGCCAGTGCAGGAGACAGAGTTCAATCCCTAGTCCAGGAAGATTCTACACACCATTCTAAGCCCCTATGCCACAACTACTGAGCCTGTGCTCTAGGGCCCAGGAGTTTCAACTACTGAGCCCACGTACAACAACTAGGGAAGCCCGCACTCCCTAGAACCCAAGCTCTGCAACAAGAAAATCTACTGCAAATGAGAATTCTACATACCACAACTAGAGAGTAGCCCCTACTCACCATAACTGGAGAAAGCCCACACACAGCAATGAAGACCCAGGGCAGCCAAACATAAATAAATAACCCAATGGTTTTACATTGGCCCCCATTTTTAGAAAACAAACAACAGTGATAATGACAATAACTAACATCTACTGAATACTTCCTCTGCACAAGGCCCTGGTGGATGATTAGAAGCCTTATGTATGTGGTCCCATATAACCTTCATAAAACTCTATGAAGAATGTTTTAAACAACTGAGGCTCAGAGAGATCAACTGGCCCAAGTTACATTGTGTGGAATTAACAAAGCTGGGATTCAAACCAGATCGCTGACTGCAAAGACAATGCTCATCTACTGTATGGTTCTTCCCCCCCCCCCCCCATTTATTTTTATTAGTTGGAGACTAATTACTTTACAATATTGTAGTGGTTTTTGTCATACATTGACATAAATCAGCCATGGATTTACATGTGTTCCCCATCCCGATCCCCCCTCCCACCTCCCTCTCCACCCGATCCCTCTGGGTCTTATTAATGTAGCAAAGAATCCGCCTGCCAGTGCAGGAGATCTGGGAGATGTGGGTTCGATCTCTGGATCAGGAACATCCCCTGGAGGAGGAAATGGCAACCATTCTAGTATTCTTACCTGCAAAATCCCAATGACAGGGGAGCCTGGTGGGCTACAGTCTATGGGGTCACAAAGAGTCAGACACAGCTGAGGACAATTTTAATAAAAAATTCACTCTAGAACCCAGTGAAATCCTGCTATCCCTTGTATACACCTGGGAGGCAGACCTAACTTCGATTCTCCCCAAGATCACATGAGGCGATGTGTACTTCAAGGCAAAAGCAGGCCGTTTCCCAAAGTTCAAAGAAGAGGAGGAAACAGTGTGAGGACCTTGTGAGTGGGCCCCTTAAGCACTTTATCCTGTTGAACCTACACAACCAACTGGGCAGGATAGGAATCATTACATCTATTTTTCCAATGAGGAATTTTAGGTAATTTGTACCCACTGTCACAGACCATGTGAGTTGTATGCAGAGTTAATCCCTATCACTCTACCTACCACGCCCAAGCATTTTCTTTCTTCTAACCTCAACTACTACCACACAGAGATGGCAGAGATGCTTCCTCTTCATTAATTTCTATTAAATACCTGACACCAAGGTCAACAGCATGTTACTAGACAATGCCTCTGTTCCTCTGAGATGGACCCACCATAACTTTGGCTCCATCCTTTATTTCCATCTGTTCTAAGAGGCACACACTTCTCAATGGCCTGGAGCTATGTCTGTCCAAAAGTCACGTTCATTTTCAGAGTGGTACTTCCACCATGGCCAGGTAACACTATGTGCCAATCATAGCAAGTTTCCCTCATATAACAACTATAAACTCTGGATAAAATCCAAAAAGAGAAAACAAATAACCTGAAGACTAGATAGTGAAAAACAAAAGCAGTCAGATTCAGAGGGGCAACAAGACTTTGAAGAAAGAAATTACATGCAGAGAGTTTCCCGTTTTTACAACTTTAAGAGTGAACTAGATATAGCCAGAGAAAATATAATTCAGAAAAGTACATGCATCCCAATATTCATTACAGCACATATTTACAATAGTCACAACATGGAAGTAACCTAAATGTCCATCAACAGATGAATGGATAAAGATGTGGTACATACATACAATGGAATATTACTCAGACATAAAAAAGAGTGAAATACCTGCAGCAACATGATGAACCTAGAGATTATCATACTAAGTGAAGTAAGCCAGACAAAGGCAACATATGATATTACTTATATGTGGAATCTAAGCAAAATTATACAAATGACTTACTTATGAAATAAAAATAGATCCACAGACATAGAAAACAAACTTATGGTTGCCAAAGAGAAAAGGGCAGATGGAGGGATAAATTAGGAGTTTGGGATTAACATATACACACTACTGTTATAAACTAGATAGCCAACAAGGGCCTACTGTATAGCACAGGGAATCATACTTAATATCTTGTAATAAACTGTAAAGGAAAAAAGTCTGAAAAATATATATGTATATGTGTGTCTATACACACACACACACACACACACACACACACATATATATAACCAATTCACTGTGCTATATGACTGAAACTAACACTTCAAATCAACTATGCTCCAATAATTTAAAAAAAAAAAAAGAAAAGCCAGAATTATATAAGGTAGTGTAAACCAATCAAAACATAAAAACAATGTTTCTGGCCTGAAGACTCAGAAGACAGAGTTTGGTGCAACTAAAACCACTGGAAAGAGGGAATCTCAGAAAGAAAATGGCCAGAGAGACGGAATGCCAAATCTTATACATAAACTCTACCTTACCAAAATCTCTGGCTCATCAAAGAATTATGTAGTGCCAGACAGACTCAAAAGCAGTTCGACTAAGAATAAAAACTGGACTTGACTGTTGGCCAACAGACAGAATTTTCAGTTTAAATCCAGCCAAATTAATTACATGGTGAAACA
The DNA here is from genome assembly GCF_023699985.2 of Odocoileus virginianus. Taxonomy (NCBI): domain Eukaryota; kingdom Metazoa; phylum Chordata; class Mammalia; order Artiodactyla; family Cervidae; genus Odocoileus; species Odocoileus virginianus. Next base: position 20,839,830 of record NC_069684.1, on the reverse strand, counting down.
AAAAGTCAACATTCTTCAGAGGTATATAACTGAATCTGGAGTGTCCACAACAAAAAAGCCATAGTGTTGAGAGTAGGATAAAAATTATTTGATGTTCTAACGACCATGAAGATTTGAAAAGCAGGAAAAGAAGTCATCAGAGATTAACACGTTGGCACAGATGTAGGCATTGTCAGAGAAGGATTTTATTTATTTTTATTGATGTACATTTTATTTACAATGTTGTGTTAGTTTCTGATGTACAGCAAAGTGACTCGGATACATATGTGTGTGTGTGTGTGTATCATGAATTCTTTTTCATATTCAAACATAACATATATATTCTTTTTTGGATTCTTTTCCATTTCAAACAATAGATTCTTCTTGTTTATTCATTTTCTAACAGTAGTTTCTATCTGCTAATCCCAAACTCCTAATTTATCCTTCCTCACCCCTTTCCCCTTTGGTAACCATAAATTCATTTTCTAAGTTTGTGAGTCTGTTTCTTCTTTGTAAATGAATTCATTTGTATCATTTTTTTTAGATTCCACACTTAGTACGGTATATATTTTCTTTGATTAGTTCACTTAATATGATCATCTCTAGGTCCACCTATGTTGCTGCAATGGCATTATTTCACTCTTGTTTATGGCTGAGTAATAGTGCATCATGTGTACACACACACACACACACACACACACACACACACACACCCTGATAGCATCTTCTTTGTCCATTCATCTTCAGTGGACATTTAGGTTACTTCTATGTCTTGGCTATTATAGATAGTGCTGCTATGAACATGGGGGTACCTGCATCTTCAAATTAGAATTTTCGTCTTTTCCATATATATGCCCAGGAATGGGATTGCTGGATCATACAGTAATTCTACTTTTAGTTTTTTTAATGAACATTCATACTGTTTTCCATAGTGGCTGCACCAATTCACATTACCATCAACAGAATAGAAGGATTCCACTTCAGAGAAGGATTTTTAAGGAGCTTTATGTTCAATGTTATATGTTCAATGTTATAAAGTAAAATATGCTCACAATGAACAAGAAAAGGAAAATCTCAGCAGAGAAATTTTTTTTTTTAATTTTAAATTTTGGACCAGGTAAAAAAAGGATTCTGAAATCTAAAAATCCACAGGATGGGTTTAACAGTAGAATGAGATTACAGAGGAAAGGAAACATGAAGATAGATCAATAGAAATTATCTAATCTTAAGAGTATGGGGGAAACAATAAAAAACTAGAGCCGAGGAAAATATCAAAACATCTAATGTATAATTGGACATAATTGGATTGCCAGAGTAAGAAGGGTAAGATAATGTGGCAAAAGATGATGTTTGAAGAAATACTAACCAAATTTTCCCCAGATTTGATGACAAACAGATTTAAGAATCTCAAGACCCTAAGCAAAATAATTATAAAGAAAATCATGTCTATGTATATCAAAATCACATTGTAAAAACCAATGCAAAACCTTGCAAGCAGACAGAGAGAAACAATATATTACATAAAGAACAAAAAGTAAGAATTACATAGCCTTCCTATTGAAAACTTTACAAGTCAAAAGATAATGAAACAATATTTTTAAAGTGCCAAAAGAAAACCTGTTAACCCAGACTTCCATGGTGAGAAAGATTATACTTCAAGAATGAGGCAAAATTAAGGCATACAAGCTGGAATCAAGATTGCTGGGAGAAGTATCAATAACCTCAGATATGCAGGTGACATCACCCTTACGTCAAAAAGTGAAGAAGAACTAAAGGGCCTCTTGATGAAAGTGAAAGAGGAGAGTGAAAAAGTTGGCTTAAAGCTCAACATTCAGAAAACTAAGATCATGGCATCCAGTCCCATCACTTCATGGCAAATAGATGGGGAAACAGTGGAAACAGTGGCTGACTTTATTTTTCTGGGCTCCAAAATCACTGCGGATGGTGATTGCAGCCACAAAATTAAAAGACGCTTGCTCCTTGGAAGGAAAGTTATGACCAACCTAGACAGCATATTAAAAAGCAGAGATGTTACTTTGCCAACAAAGGTCCATCTAGTCAAGGCTATGGCTTTTCCAGTGGTCATGTATGGATGTGAGAGTTGGACTATAAAGAAAGCTGAGTGCTGAAGAATTGATGCTTTTCAACTGTAGTATTGGAGAAGACTCTTGAGAGTCCCTTGGACTGCAAGGAGATCCACCCAGTCCATCTTAAAGGAGATCAGTCCTGGGTGTTCATTGGAAGGACTGATGTTGAAGCTGAAACTCCAATACTTTGGCCACCTGATGCGAAGAACTGACTCATTGGAAAAGACCCTGATGCTGGGAAAGATTGAGAGCAGGAGGATAAGGGGACAACAGAGGATGAGATGGTTGGATGGCCATCACCGACTCGATGGACATGGGTTTGGGTGAACTCCGGGAGTTGGTGATGGACAGGGAGGCCTGACAGTGCTGTGGTTCATGGGGTTGCAAAGAGTCAGACATGACTGAGCAACTGAACTGAAGGCATTTTCTGATTTTTTTTTAAATGAGGACTCATCACCAGCAAACTTACACTGTAACACATTGTAAAGAAAACTCTTTGGTCTAAAATAATAACAGTTAGATCCTTAGGAAGGAATAAACAACACTGGAAACAGCAAATATATACATATATATAAAATACTATTTTCCTTTTAATTAAATAACAATATACAGACTTATATAACTATAACACAGCCTTTAGGGTTTATATAGGTTTAATACATATGACAACCATAGCATAAAGGCATGGTAGTGGGAGGTAAATGCACCCATACTGTTGCAAATTTTCCACACTTGAATTGGTACAATAATAATTCTTACTTAATGGTGAGAAGTTAAGAATTTACATTATAGTTCCTATAAGCACCACAAAAAAATGTTTTTAAAATGGAGTTTAGTAGGTAAGTTCATGTGGAATGCTAAAACTTATTTAATTCAAAAGAAAGAATGAAAGGAGAAACAAAGGAGCAGAAAACAAAGTGTAGAAAAGGAAAACATAATAAAAGGCAGCCCCAAATCTAAACAATAATTACATTAAATTTAATGGACTAAATCTTTCAATATAAGTCAGAAATTGAAAGAATACATTAAAATAATCAACACTCAACTACATGCTATCTATAAGAGATTCCACTTGAAATAGAAATAAATATTATAGATAGGTTGAAAGTAAATGGATGGAAAAAATATATAAGCAAATAGTAAAAAGAAGTCCAGAGTGGCTATTTTGGTATCTGATAAAATAGATTTCAAGACAAAAAGTCACATTAAAAATAAAAGACTTTTCAAAATGACAAACGGAGTGATTTGTCTGCATCATCAAAAAGATTTAACAATCATCAATGCAGTGTATGCCTAACAGCAGAGCTACAAATACAAACACCAAAAACGTACAGAATTAAAGGAGAAATAGACAATTCCACTGCATGGAGGAGACTTCAATACACATCTCTCAACAATTAATAAAACTCTTAGACAATCAGGAGAGACACAGATGATGTAAACCAGACGTTCAACCACCTTGAACTTACAGCTGCATAATACATCACAATAGTCTTTTCAAGCATGGGGCAAGTTTAGCAAAATAGACCACATGCTGAGTCATGCTGCTGCTGCTGCTAAGTCACTTCAGTCGTGTCCAACTCTGTGCAATCCCATAGACAGCAGCCCACCAGGCTCCCCCATCCCTGGGATTCTCCAGGCAAGAACACTGGAATGGGTTGCCATTTCCTTCTCCAATGCATGCAAGTGAAAAGTGAAAGTGAAGTCGCTCAGTAGTGCCTGACTCCTAGCGACCCCATGGACTGCAGCCTACCAGGCTCCTCTGCCCATGGGATTTTCCAGGCAAGAACACTGGAATGGGTTGCCATTTCCTTCTCCAATGCATGCAAGTGAAAAGTGAAAGTGAAGTCAGTCGTGTCCAACTCTTTGCCACCCCACGGAATGTAGCCTACCAGGCTCCTCCGTCCATGGGATTTTCCATGAGTGGGTTGCCATTTCCTTCTCCATAAATGCTGATTCATAAAGAAGTTTAAATAAATTTTAAACCTCTGAAAACATAATAGTACTCTGTGGAACCTAATGTTTAAGCTTAATGAGATAAGAGACTTTGTTTCATTCTTTGCTCTATGTCTGGATCAAGCAAGAGAGAGAGAAAGAAAGAAGATATATTTTTATTGTGAAGTTTTGGGTTGGCCAAAAAGTTCCTTTGGTTCTTAAGTAAAAATTAAAAGATACATTTTTCATTTTCACCAAGAACTTTATTGAACAACATATTTACCATTTTGTTCCACTGCCTTCTGCCATCTTTCAGGCAACTGCATAACTCCATCTTCCCCTAACTTTATCTTTTTGAGCAAAAGGTACCTTTTACAGTCTCTTACTGGTGCTTTTTATAGTCTTCTAGGGAACTGAACTATTTTTCCATTAAGAGAATTTTATAAATATTGAAATAAATGGAAATTTGAAGGTACAGTGTCTGGTGAATACACAGGATGAATCAGAACTTTCCGGTCAAGTTGTAACAGTTTTGTTTTTGTTGTTGTTGTTGTTGTTTCTTTTTTTAAAAAACTCTAACAGTTTTTGCCTGGTCAAAGAAAAATGTGGTCTTGCAGTATTCTGATAGAAGATTATGCATTTTCCGTTGACTAATTCTGAATGTTTGTCAAGGGCTGCTTTTAGTTGATCTAAAAGGGAGCAGTACTTGTTGGAATTAATCATTTGGTTTTCCAACAGGTGCTCATAATAGAGGACTCCCTTCCAACCCACTATATACACACTATCACTTTCTTTGGATGAAGAACAGCCTTTGGCATGGTTGGTGGTGCTTATGCCCCACAACCTCTTCCATTCCACATTATTGTACAGTATTCGTTTTTCATTCCCCATCATAATTTGTTTTAAATGGAACATTTTCACTATATTTAAGTAGAGAATCATATGTAGAAATAAGGTCAAAAAGGTTTTTTCAGCTTAACTTATGTGGAACCCGGGAGTTGGTGATGGACTGGGAGGCCTGGCGTGCTGCAGTCCATGGGGTCACAAAGAGTCAGACACGACTGAGTGACTGAACTGATGTGGAACCCAGACATCGAAGTGAGGAACATAACCAAGCTGGTGCAAATGATTTTCAATGCTTGACTTGGATATTTTGAGTATGTCAGCTATCTCCCAAGAGGTATAACGATTTATTGTTCTCAATGTCTCAATCTGATCACTATCAACTTCAACTGGTCTACCCAAACATTGTAGCAACATCCAGCAAGAAATCTCCAGCACAAAACTTTGCAAACCACTTTTTGACACATTCTATCAGTCACAGCACATTCTCCATATACTACACATCTTTTTTTTTTTTTTGGCATTTCAGTTGCATTTAATCTTTCTTGAAGTAATAAAGCATAATACACTAAAATGTTACTATTATCTTTCATTTCATTAAAATGCTACACAAAACTTCAACAATTTTGATAAGGTTTTTTAAATGCAAGCTGATATGACAGCTGTCACAATACAGTCTAACAAAATTGTTTTGAATGAAGTTAAAGACAACTAAGTGCTACTACAGATATCTTATGGGACAAAAAGAATAAACATTTTGGCCAACCCTACATATATTTGAGAGATTTATTTTAAGGTACTGGCCAATGCAATTGTGAGGGCTGGAAAGTCCACAATCTGTAAGGCACACCAGCAGGCTGGAAGCTCAAGCAAGAATTTTGTCTTGAAGTTTTTAGTCTCTTGTCTTTAGCCTTGAAGCAGAATTTCTTCTGCAAAAAAGGCTATTTTAACTGATTAGATGAGGCCCACCCACATTATCTTTACTTAAATTGACTATAGATGTTAACTAAATCTACAAAATATATCCATAGGAATATCTAGATAAGTGCTTAATTAAATAACTGGGTACCATAGCCTAACCAGGTTGACACATAAAATTAATCATCACACTATCTAAAGCCAAGAACCGTGACTGACACTCAGAAGCTTTCCATCAACAGCTGCTGAATGGATGTTGAATATATGAGATTACAAGGCCACAATCTGAAGGTGGGAGATAGCCCTAGAGACTATCTAAGCCAGAATGCTCAAGCTTCAGAGATTCTCCATGTTGCATCCTCCAGAGCACCTATGTCAAAGTTTGGGGTTGGGCCCAGAAAATGATTAACAAACATACCAGAGCCAACATGTGTGGATGTGCAACTTGTCCTGTACACTACTCAACCCCATTGCCCTGCAACCACCCACAGATGATTCTGACATGGGTGGTCCACAGACCAGAATCTGAAGTCTCTAAGACTATTGACTCATCAGATACAATCATCCTCATTCCACATTCCAGACAGTAGCCTGTCAGCACCTCAAAGGACTGAGTGCTCACTACCTACTCCATCAGTCAACTTTAGAAGTTCTTCCTATACTGGGTCCAAAGAGGACTTTCTGAAATTTCTGACCATTGGCATCAGTTCTTCTTTGTGCAGTTCGCGGTATTTTAGGGTCACAGATGATCAACAGGGCAGTTTAGATTCAGGTGATGGTTCAGAAGATTTGGTCACCTTGATAGCTCTTGCTCACCTGTGAGAGGACCTAATGTAAGCCAGATATATTGGTGAGTATGCAAGGACCACAGGGGCACTGATTGGCTAGGAGAGCATCAGAAATATTCTCCAGGACCATGGTGATGCAATGAGCACTGGGAACCTGCTCCAAGAAGGTAGGCTGCTATGGCAAATATCTGGTTCTGCTTATTAGAGGATGGACTACTGGAGCTAACAAAAATGCTAAATTATAAATCCAAAATAAGGAATTAGAATATAGAATATAGCTGCCTAGGAGGACTGGAAATAGTAAGAGAAATTTGGACAAAGACAATACCAGGTCTTCTCTACCTCAGCTGGTACAAGCCTATATACAGTGGTCCTTTGACACTCTAAGTTATTCATTTAGTAATTCACTACATTCATTCATTCATAATATTGATTATGTGATTAATATAATCAGGCACTGTGCTAGATACAAGGAATGAGTACTAAGCAGAGCAAACAGTATATGTCCTCATGGAATTAGTTTAGTAGGGATGACACAGTAAACTAGTAAGAAATAAAAATATAACTATCTTCTAAGGAGTTTAAAAAAAGCAAGGTATATCTGTATGGAGAATAACAAAAGGAAGATCTTATATTCAGGGAAGGTTTTTCTATGAGGAGAGAGTTTGTATTCGACCTGAGGATGAACCAAGGTGTGCTGAATGATCTGGGCACAGACAAAGATATGGGCAGAGTCTCAGAGGCAGGAAAGAACCTGGCCACACAGTATCAGAAAGGATGTCAGTGTAGCGGGAACATCAGTAAAGGGAGGCTGTGGTTTGAGATGAGACTGTAGAGGTAAGCTAGACTGCTGCCACAGTAGGTAGGTGAGTAGGAAGTCATTCCTGGATAAAATGCAAACAGTGGCGTAATTCATGTTTGAAAGGATGACTCTGGCCATGCTGGGAGAAGGGATTGGAAGGGGCAAAACTGAAGGAGGTTACTTAATAAGTAATGGCCCAAATGAGAAATATCAGTGATAAGAACTAGAGTAGTTGAGGGAGGAATTGGAGAAAAGCAGATGGGTTCAAAATACATACTCCAGAGTCAGAATGAATACCTTCCATGGAAGAGACCATGCGTGTTTTGCTTAGCAGTCTATCTTCACTAGCATAGCATCTAGTACATAAATATTAATGTACTGGACTCCATTATTTACAGATTCCGTATGTGCAAATTCATCTACTCTCTAAATGAAACCCCCAAATTGATACTTGTGGCACTTTTGCCCTCATTCACAGGTATTTACAGACAGGTGAAAATTTTGGTTTGCCTGGCACATGTGTTCCTAGCTGATGGCCCATAAAGCAACATTCCACCTTCTTGTTTCAGCTCTCATCCTGTATAGAGGTATCTTTTTCCTTGTCTACTCTCTGCCACTTTCTTGCATTTGTGTGCTTTTCATTGGTACTTCTGAGCTTAACATGGTCCCCAAGTATACTTCTCAAGTGCCTTCTAGTGTTCCTCAGTGCAAGAAGGCTGTCATATACATTACAGAGAAAATACGTGTGTTAGATAAACTTCATTCAGGAAAGAGTGATAGCACTGTTGGCCATGAGTGCAGTGTTGATAAATCAACAATATACATAAAAGAAGTTGTCTTTGAACAGAAACACACATGGAACGTATTCAGCAGTTGGCAAGAATGTTTGACCAGAGGCTCAGAGGAACCTAAGCCTGTAATCTCCCTGGGAGCAATGGTTCAGTATTCACTATACTGGTATTCTCAGCAACTTCATAGCACATAACTGCCTCAAATAATGAGAATCAACTGTAAATGCTAACTGAACAAATGAATGCAATAGATATGGCAGTACCTGTTCATAATTTGAGGGCTGTAGGCTTGAACAATTACACTGATGGTAGCATCATTTATGGGGAGAGGATATTCTGAAAAGGGAACAGGTTTGCAAGGAAAATGCAAAATTCCATTTTCATATCTTTCTTTTGAGATGTCTGTGAGATATAGGGGAACAGTGGAAACAGTGACAGACTTTATTTTGGGGGGTTCCAAAATCACTACAGATGGTGACTGCAGCCATGAAATTAAAAGACGTTTGCTACTTGGAAGAAAAGCTATGACCAACCTAGACAGCATATTAAAAAGCAGAGACATTACTTTGCCAACAAAGGTCCATCTAGTCAAAGCTATGGTTTTTCCAGTAGTCATGTATGGATGTGAGAGTTGAACTGTAAAGACAGCTGAGAGCCGCAGAATTGATGCTTTTCAACTGTGCTGTTGGGGGAGAGTCTTGAGAGTCCCTTGGACTGCAAGGAGATCCAACCAGTCCATCCTAAAGGAGATCAGTCCTGAATATTCATTGGAAGGTCTGATGTTGAAGCTGAAACTCCAATACTTTGGCCACCTGATTCAAAGACCTGACTCATTGGAAAAGACCCTGATGCTGGGAAAGATTGAGGGCGGGAGAAGAAGGGGACAACAGAGGATGAAATGGTTGGATGGCATCACCGACTCAATGGACACAAGTTTGAGTAAACTCTGGGAGTTGGTGATGGACAGGGAGGCCTGGTGTGCTGCAGTCCATGGGGTCTCAAAGAGTCGGACACGACCGAGGGACTGAACTGAACTGAACTGAACTGAGATATCCAGGTAGAGATGTCAGGTAGCCAGGTAGATATATGAGTCTGAGTCTCAGAGAGATTTTTGGACTGGAGACATATATATATATATATATATATATCATTAGTATATTGAGGGAATTTAGGGCTACAAGGATAGAAAGAGATCACAGGAAATAAGTATGTGGAGAGAAGAGAAGAGGAAAAACCAAGCCCTAGAGCATCGCCACACTCAGAGAGCTTATACTGAAGGGAGGAACTAGAGGGGGAAAGGACAACCAGGAAACATGTGATGTCATGGTAGGAAAGAGAGAACTATGCCAAGAAGAGTGTGACCAGCCCTGGAGTGGGTGGCTAGGAGACTGATGAAGATGAAGACTGAAAAGCTAACCCTTGGATGGCACAATGAATAAGTTGGCAGTGAGCTTGAGAAGGCAATGGCAACCCACTCCAGTACTCTTGCCTGGAAAATCCCATGGACGGAGGAGCCTAGTAGATTGCAGTCCATGAGGTCGTGAAGATTTGGACACAACTGAGCGACTTCACTTTCAATTTTCACTTTCATGCATTGGAGAAGGAAATGGCAACCCACTCCAGTGTTCTTGCCTGGAGAATCCCAGGGATGGGGGAGCCTGGTGGGCTGCCGTCTCTGGGGTCGCACAGAGTTGGACACGACTGAAGTGACTTAGCAGCAGCAGACCTTGAGCCACCTTTAGGATAGAAGAGGGAACTGAAGAGTGAATGGACATAATTAAAACACAATTTAATAACTTTTAGAAGAAATTTGATCTTAAAGGGTAGCAGAGAATTGAGGCTTTGGTTAGAGCAAATAAGCAATCAAAAGAGGACTTCATTTTGATTTAACTTGGAAAATACGTACGATGCAGTAAGAAAAGGAAAAACTGATGATGCTGGAGAGAGGAAAAAACCAAAAACCTGAAGATGGAAGCAAGGAAAAAATGGGACCCAGGGCACACTTGGAGGAACCAGTGTTTGTTACGAGGAGGATTATCATCTTTTGCATGTATGCACACATGCATATAAACACACACACACAACACAACACTATACCTCTGTAACTGGCATCAGAAGTTAAAGACTCTTCATGTATCCCTATTATCTTAATGATTTAGACAAAAATTCAAACAGAATTCTAACAGCTACAGGTATTTTGAATCTTTCTTCTAGTACCTCAAAGTTTGCATCCTTTTCCCCCCATGTTTCAAACTTCAGACCTTGGCATCCGATTTTCTCTTAAGTTACCCTTCTGGGGCCCTCCTAAGTCTCTTTCTGACTCTCAATTCTTTGCAGAGACTTCTCTCCTGTTTCTTCTCTCAATTTCTAAAGATTTGAGTTGTGTGTTTTTACCACCCAAGGCACTGCCCGAAGGCTGAGAACTCAGCTGGGACAGCTCATCATCTTCTGCCTCCCTATCACCAAAGGGGCAACGTACCCCAAGCATCCCAGGAAGTGCAGGGCTCAGCTTGCAGTAAAGGATATGCTTTCCTTAGGAACTTCATTTCTGGCAGTTCTATGCTCATTTATTTTCAGTGTTCAGAATTCATTTGAGGAATGGCTGTGTTAATAATTTAAGTGTTACATTGCCCCAAGGGGCTTCCCTGGTGGTTCAGACAGTAAAGAATCTGCCTGCAATGCGGGAGACCCAGGTTTGATCCCTGGGTTGGGAAGATCCCCTGGAGAAGGGAATGGCTACCCATTCTAGTATTCTTTCCTGGAGAATTCCATGGACAGAGGAACTTGGTAGGCTACAGCTCATGGGGTCAAAAAGACTTGGACACAACTGAGAATGAACGTAACACTTTCACTTCAAGCATATCCAGCTCTCTGATAATCTATTTTTAGCCCATGACATCTGTGGACCTACAGTGTGTTCTGTGATCTGCTTTAAACATATCATCTCATTTTTTTCCTAATAACCACCTGTCAGGTAGGTATCATCATTCCTAGTTTATGGGTTAGGAAACTGAGACTTAGAGGTCACATAGGTAAAATAACAGGAGTCAGGATTTGCATACATGTCACACTCAAAAGCCTAAAACCTTCCCACTTTTGCCGTGCTGTGGAATGGATAGCAGTGGTCACTTGGAATGTCTTTTCAGCCACCATTTTATTCCATGTTCCAGCTCCCTAAAGTTGCCAAGATTGCTGTAAAGAAAAATACTGATTCAAATCAACTCACCTCCCCTATTAACTCAACGCCTAACCCAGTGAACCTGTAGCCCCTGGAGGCCATAGTAGTGCTTCCTCTTCATGAGAAACCACTACACACTGTCTTTGACCACCCTGGTCAATCTAAATAATAGAAATAATAAGATGGGGGGGTGGAATTATTTTAAGTCCCTGGAAAAATTTTTAGTACACTGTGAAAAATGATGTTGAAGAGGCCTAGTCTATGTAAAGGTGAGTAATAAATAATGAGCTTCAGAACAAGAAAGAAACAACAATGATTGGTAACTGAGCCCCCACGGGTTAGAACACACCTGCTCGTGTGTGCATGTAGGTGATGGGGAGGGATGCCATATGGCTTTAAGATACTGTAAAGAGACCAGTAATACCCATGCCAGATCAAGAGAAGACAGCTAACTTCATGCAAAGGAGACAAGCAAGGACTTCCCTGGTGGTCCAGTGGTTAAGACTTACTGCTTCCAATGCAGGCCCGATCCCTGGTCTGGGAATGAAGACCCCACATAGTGTGGCCAAGAATTAACAATTAAATTTAAAAAGAGAGAAGCAGAGGAGAGATCTAGAGTAAGAAGCGAGCATGCAGAGTAAACTGGGGTGTTCAGGAGGCCTCTCTGCCTGCGGTAAATATGAGCCTGAATTGGAGCCGGAGTGAGGCAGCAATAGAAGGAACTGATGAGGCAGGCAGAGAAGGTGTGGACAGACTACACCTCAGAGAGCCGTGTGAGGACTACAAGGCTTTCTTTGAAATAAGATAAAGGAAGTACAGAGACAGACTAGGAAGAGATTGATAACAAAGATGAGAGTAGGTACCGATCTCATTCCACTCAATATCCTTTTCTTAACTGGGAGCACAGAGTCAAATTGCTATAGATCAATTTACACTTTATTCTATTTTAATAAAGAGGGCTCTGACTATTTTTTTAAGCAGATGTGATTTGACTATGTGCTAATCTCTGCCCAATTAATAGTGTGACTCAGACTGTCTCCACAGCGCATCAAAACAACTAGTTAAAAAGGAAGCATTAAGTCAAGTCCATAGTGGTATGTGTTGGAGGCGTACCTGAGACACTGATTTCACAGCCTCATTGTGACATTCAAACCACCTTGTGTTCAGAGGCACAGGCCCAAGATAAAGACAGCCAGATTCTCAGGTCTAGCTTCTCCCAGACCCTTCAGCCTCCTTAGGAGGATTTGGTGGGGAGGTTTGTCTAATTAATGGCAAAAACTGGGGAGTGAAAACCCACAGCACCACCCAAATGCTTCATCACGCTTTCAGATAAGTTTTCTGAGCAAAGAATTTTGTAATGTGCAGCTGCGCAACAAGACACAGGGGGTGGGGGCTGCAGCGTGTTCACAAAACCATGGCATGTGTGTGTGTGCACCCTGCACACGCACATCCAGTGTGACACACACAGTGGACACACACGGAGCACGCAGCACACACTAGACAGGGTCCGCCTGCACTAACACGAGATTTGGTGTCTACTCGGGGAAAAGGTTTAAAATTAAGGTTCTTGATACAATTTCACCTGCTCCACAGCAGGATCATTATCATGACTATTACTGTTAATATTAATAACAAAAAAGCGAGTATTTGCATAACACTTTACATAAATTATCTCATTGGGCTCTGAAAGCTATTTTGCTAATGTTTCCAACAAATATTCGAGCCACAAAGAACAAAAAGAAAAAAATAACCTTCTTCGTATCAGGGACTCCTAGGCTTTCTGTCACCAAAGATCTTTTATTCTTTTCCTTATGAGGTTTCTTATTTTTTAGTATATTTTTTGTCTCATTGACAACCTTTATTAAAGAATATTCCCTTATCTTTATTCATCAAAGAACAATCAGTATGCAATAATCAGCATTACCTCACTGAGAAAATATAACTCCATGAACATGCTGTTTGACTTACACTAAGATGCCTTATTATCTGTAACTCAATTTTAGTTTGACTTTTTGATATACTGAAGATAACTTTAAGGTCCCTGTACCCCCTTCTAGGATATCTAGGGAGGGGTCCTAGGGCCCTAAGAAGGGAAGCAGTGATTGAAATCTCAGATAGAAGATTCTTCAGTTCAGTTCAGTCACTCAGTCGTGTCCGACTCTGCAACCCCATGGACTGAAGCATGCTAGATCCCCCTATCCATTACCAACTCCCAGAGCTTCCTCAAACTCACGTCCATTGAGTCCGTGATGCCATCCAACCATCTCATCCTCTGTTGTCCCCTTCTCCTCCCACCCTCAATCTTTCCCAGCATCAGGGTCTTTTCCAATGAGTCAGCTCTTCAAATCAGGTAGCCAAAGTACTGGAGTTTCAGCTTCAGCATCAGTCCTTTCAATGAATATTCAGGACTGATTTCCTTTAGGATGGACAAGTATTTTCTTCTTTGTCTTTTTTTCTTTTTTTGCAACTTTTTTTTCTTATTTTTCTTCCAGTTTTATTGACCCTTTCTTTTTAAACTAAACTAAATATGTGCTACTAGAGGAAGAGTTTTAATTGTTTGCAAGAAAACTCAGACTACTGAAGCGGGTAGCCATTCCCTTCTCCAAATGATCTTCCTGACCCAAGGATCAAACCCTGGTCTCCCACATTGCAGGTAGATTCTTTACCATCTGGCCACAAGAGAAGTCCCAAGAGTATTAATTGTTTGTAAGAAAACTTAGAAGTCTCTTAAATCAAACAACACAAAGTAATCATTTGAGGACATACATACACATGAAGGAAAGTAATGAATAAACTATTGCCAATACTCTTGTCTCACCCAAAAATGTCCTGGCCTGGCCAAGCCACTACTAGCATGACCTAGCAGTACTGGGCTCTGACATCACCTCATTTTCTTGACTTCCTATCCTGGCTTCTTAGTTAAAAGCATGGAAATTTTCTGAACTTCTTGGGCCCTCCATTTCTTCATCTGAAGCTTGGGTTCATAACTGGCTCACTTTTTGGGACTATGGATACTGTGAGTAAGTAAGTATAAGGAGCTTAACATGGTGTCTGGCATATGACAAGTAAACAATTTGCTATTCAGTTGCTAAGTCATGTTTGATTCTTTGTGACCCCATGGACTGTAGACCACCAGGCCCCTCTGTCCATAAGGATTTCCAGGCAAGAATACTGGAATGGGTTGCCATTTCCGTCTCCAGGGGATTTTCCCAACCCAAGGATTGAACCCATATCCCCTGGATTGGTAGGCAGATTCTTTTACCACTGATCCACCAGGGAAGCCCAGGTAAGTAACACATTTTAACTATTACCATTATCATCTCACACTTTCAGGACCTGTGGCTGGTTCCCAAGTTTTTTCAGGGCCATGAAAAGGAAAATCTAGTTATTAACCAAGTGTGTTTTCATTAAAGCTCTTGATCCCAACATTGTTAGTATAGCTGTGCATCTCTGCTGAGATCATCTCTGATGCAGCACACATAGAAGTTAGGGATGAAGGTTGTGGAAGCAGAATTGCCTCTGTTCAAAGAACTTTTTAGCTGTTACCAGCTAGGAAGAGACAGATACAACTTCAAATATAGGAGTCAACCTCCCTAAGCTTCAGTTTCCCCTTCTGTAAAACAGAGATTGTAACCCTCTCCTGAGGCATTGGAGATTTAATAAGAAATCCCCTCCCTCTCAAGAGAAGTTAGCTATCGTGATTACTATCCACTAATATATGAAAATATATTTGCTGAATCTAGTCCCTGGTGCAAAATAGAAGACTTTTGAAATCCAAACACATTCTCATTTATGAAGGCAAAGCACTTAGATAAACCAATAATTAGCCTTGAAAATGGAAAGCTAAAAAGAAATATGACTAGTGAATTTGTTCGTTTTTCTTTTCCCCTTGCACATATTAACTGTGGCTTGATTTTGAACTATGTCAATATACATCAACTGCTTCAACAGCTCCATCTCATCTACTTAGTTATTTTGCTGGTTGCTTCAGCTAAAGGACTAACAAGTGGTCAATTATCAGCTGGCTAAACCAGTAAAAAAATATTAAGCTAGTTGTTTTCTAATGGCCTAGTATATCCTAGGTCCTGTTGGAGACTCAATGAGAGAAAAACTCTTTGCAAAGATGACTCTTCACTTCTTTGTTCATAAGATTGCTCAGAAACCCACCATGTCCAGCTGCTCCCCAAATCCCCTTCCTCAGCTATTGATCCATTTTGCCAATTTCTCTCTCCAAATCAAATGTGACAGGGAGGGCCTTTTCCTTTCTTCCTGAATCTAAACTGAGGCCTTTATAGATTTGCTCCGTGTTTCTATGGGGCGAACCAAACCCTACCTAAATAATAAAAAGTGGAAAAGTTTCCCCAGGCAGACTGTCTCTTCCGCACCTTGATTAGCCGAGCAAAATGTAGACATAAAATGCAATTGCTTTTTTTTCCCAGATGCTAAAAATGTCAGCCTTGATTTACCCCGACACTCTGACTGACTCACGGCAGACATAAATCCTTCACACCCAAAGCAATCATTTTTTGACCTGCTCAGCGGTGGAGAGAGGGAGGGCTTTGCGTTTATCTTCCTGGTTGCCAGCACCTCGATCCCCATAACTCTTCCTTCCCCTACCCCTGAGAAGCAAGAGCTCCAGGAGTAAAGGCAGAAAGGCACATGTCTATTGTATTATTTCTGAAATATCATGCAACAAGGGGTTTCTCCTTAATTTATTAAGAAGGGAAGAGAAGAGGAAAAAGTATTTTTAAAGATCGATTTACTCTCACCTAACCCCCAACCTCACCTCATCGCAGCTTCATCCTTGATTAGGAAAATACCTTGCACTTTGGAAGCAGCTGTCGTTTTTAGTGCAGAAAAAAAGAAACACACACCTGATGCCTTTCTGTCAGATTCTTTCCCAGGCAGCCCATGTGATATTATTCCAGGGACTCACAACAGAGCTGAGAAAATTGCCATTGTTTGTAGTTTGCTCAAACCCAGTTGGGTGGCCTGTCAGCTTGGCAGCATGGTCTCCAGAAACCTGGCATCTGAAACACAATCCATTAAGCAAATGGGCATGACTGGTTAATGGGGAAGACATGGGGTCTGACCTCACACCAGCCCCTTACTAAGAGCAGCTTTGAACAAATCATTTCCTTCTTCAGAATTAGGGCCCCGAATCGTTAAGAAGGCTCCACATACATCTCTCCTTCACTTTTCCCCCAACAAGGATCTTGTACTTTGAAGTGCTTTAAGCTCTCCTAAATCAAGAAGCCAAGTGAAGTGAAAGCCACTTAGCTGTGTCCAACTCTTTGTGGCCCCATGGACTGTAACCCACCAGGCTCTTCTGTCCATGCGATTTCCCAGGCAAGAATACTGGAGTGGGCTGCCATTTTTTTCTCCAGGGGCTCTTCCTGACCCAGGGATGGAAACCAGGTCTCCTGCTTTGGATGTAGATTCCTTACCGTCTGAGCCACCAAGGAAGTTCCCTAAATCAAGGAGAGGTGTAAAGTGATGGCACAAATCTCTATGCTCTCTGTGGCTATGGGTTAGAAAAATGATGTCCACTGCTCCCAAAAGAGACGGTCTCTTCCCTTCCAAATTCAGAAAGTGGACCACCTGTGTCATCCGCCTCTGTTTCCTATGTAGCAGTGTGGCTTTCTCTCTCCAACCCTTCATACACACAAGCCAATGATGACTAAGAGTCCCAAGGTCCCATTTCTTCTTTTACTCATGCTTTGCCCATGAGGTTTTCTTTATCATCTTCTCTCTCAGTTTTTAACCCTGGAGTTTCTTAATGACAGAGACTATAGTCCTGTGTCTGGCATATAATAGGCATCCAGGGACTTCCCAGGTGATAAAGAATCCACCTGCCAATGGAGGAGACATAAGAGACACGGGTTCAATCCCTGGGTTGGGAAGATCCCCTGGAGGAGGGCATGGCAACCCACACCAGTATTCTTGCCTGGAGAATCCCCATGGACAGAGGAGTCTGGCAGACTACAGTCCATAGGGGGAGGCAAAGAGTTGGACACAACTGAAGAGACTTAGCACGCACGCACAATGAGTTAAAGAAATGGTCTCTTGTCTCCCCACAGACTGTCTTTCAACACTTGGCCAAGCAATTCTCTCATAAGAAAGATGCTCCTAAATTTTTCCTGAGTCAAATGCTTGAGAGTCCTCCTACTGCACACATACTCCTATATTTCTCTCTCCCCCTCAGCCCACAGAGGTAGGTGTGAAATTAATTTCAGAGCAACTGGAGGAAGGCAAAGGCATACCTCTCCCCTTTCTCTAAGACCTCCCTCAGCAGTCCATCTCCTCCAGCTCACCCTCAACCCCCAGTCATCCTCTACCTTCCCACAGCTACTTCAGGAGGACTGTGCCTTGTTGACAATCCCTCAATTCTCCTCAGAGTTGAGAGGTATAGATGCTCTGGAGTTCCACACACAGAACTGCCTCCAACCCCACAGTCAAGAGGACCTCCAACTCAATCTTCAGGAAAAGTGAAGCTTCAAGAAAGTTGTACCTATTTATAGCACCAGGAATAAGGACAATGAAGTGTTCAGGCAGCGAGGAGGCATATATGTTTCTCCACAGAACAGTCCAACACTAGAGGTTTTTTCTAACATTATGAAAGGTAAAGTTGAAGGTCATCAGCTTCAGTTGTAGCTCGCTGGTTGGGGATTGCCCTAGTAATCCTTTCCCTAAACTCCCACAGAGCTTTCTCCAGGCTCCAGCTAGTCAAGGAGAGAAGCCAAGTCGCCAAAGCTCCTTTTGCTCTTGTCCCAAATGGACCATGAAGACCCATGCCTCACGCAGAAATGAAGGGGACCCTGTCAGTACATCTAGGCTGTAGTACGAAGTACATTGCCATCTAATCTCCATTCTGCACATCAAAGAGGAAAGGGGAAAAAATTAACACCAGCACTTAAGATGTTATGGAAAGTGTGCAACATGCTCTGTTAGCCAGCCCCTAGCCTTGGAAGCCATACATTATTTAATGGAAGCAAGACTTACCCTAAATGAGCCAGAACAATTGCTTAAGGGAGGGGGAGAGGGTGGAAGAGGAAGGATTGTGTGTATACATTTATTTTTTTTTAATTTCTCCAGCCATGCCCGTTAGTTTTGTTTCTTATTTAGGATACAGTATTAATCATGCTAATATTTTACAGCGGGGCTTTACTCTTTAGTCATTACTTTAATCAAACCCATCAGCGAACGAAGGAACACGTTACCAGGTGGGAATAACTGCTACCGCTCACTGTTAATTACTTTGCATTTTACAGCAATCAGCAGCAGGAGCTGAGATCATAATAAATTCATGACTTATGGGCCCATAAAATCATTACCGTAGGAAAATATGTTTTATCGGGGATTCGATGGGCTGCTGCTCAGAGAGAGATTTCTTGAAGGAAATGACACCCATGAAATTAAACTGATCTTAGCAGTCAGCAGAAATGCAAATGCACAAAGAGAGCAAAAATTTCTCCTGTGGGAGAAAGAGACTGGCAGATGAAGGACTGGGTGCAGATTAGGGGGAGAGGGGTGTGGCCACGAAGGGGTGTGGCCACGAGAGGGGCGGGGCCCCAGGTGCAGCAATATAAGGAGGGTGCTCAACGAAAAGGCTCCGGGCAGAGAGCAAGGGAGGGATGAGACTTAGTGACCCTGGGCTGGTCTGGAAGTCTAGGAGAGTAGCCCATTTACTACATCCTAGGCTTTAACCCTCTCTCATCCTTCTTTCTTTCGGCCACCGTGTTCTCAGAGACCTCAAGGACAGTGAGGTTAAAGACAAAAGGACAAGTCAATAAATGATCCCTGAGACAGTCAAAAAAAGGGAAGGATCAGCACTCCTGTGCCTTCTCTCCAGTCCTAAGGCTACTCAAGCAAGCTGTTCATGGACAGCATCACTCCTTAACTGAAACAACCCTGCCGCACCTTCTAACCCCCATAGCCACCCACACACTCCCAGCCTAGCTGGTTGGGACTTTGTGTTCCTAAAGGCCATCTCTGGTCTGTGGGAAATGCTCTCCATGGAGGATAATTAAAGCCCGGGTGTTTGTTTCACTGGGGGGTTTCTCTATCTTCCAATTTCTCACAAGAAGTAGTCATGCCATTTGTTTGGAAGTAACTGTTTCCCCTTTCCTTTGCTTCTTCCAATTATGCTAGACAAATACAGGCCCTTATTTGGTGTTATTATAAGCATGAAATTATAACAGATCCTTTTAAATGCTAAAGCACTAAAAATAAGTCCTTTTATCAAGGCACACCAGGTCCAGATCTAGCAGCTCATTAATTTCTGTAACTCAGACAAGAGGAAATTCAAACAAATTCCAAGAGCTTTCAATGGAAGGTTTATTCATTCTTGTTGGGATGATCACCATCCTTGTTCATCATTATCATTATTGTTCACATTTCTAAAGGGCTAGGGAGGGGCTGTCCTCTCAATGGGGTGAACCGAACAGCTGAGAGCGATCCATGTCACCAGAAAGAAGACAAGGAGCCAAAGATGAGTTTGAATCCCACTCTTACCACTTACTCATCCTGAGGAGTCTTAGGGAACTCACTTAACTTCCCAGACCTCAGTTATTGTAAAATAGGGAAAATTATATCTACAATTCAGTAAAAAATTTATCGTGGAAATGAAATGAGTTTACTCTGAATGTGCAGCACAAAATAAAACGCTAGGCAGAGTCTCTGACACAGTTGATCCACTTCTCGGAAACTGTTCACAGCCCCACCCCAAGGTCGGTCAAGGTAAAACTGTCAACTCCCTGAAGAAGGTGGGGATACTAAGGACCTGGCTGAGAGAGTTGGCCCACAGGAACCTTGCAAGCAGCAGCCCGTTACATGCAATGATAAATGGGTGGTGTGGGGCATTTGGCTACGTTCCCACCTGTCACTGTGACTTTCAGGAATATGTATTGCACTCCTTGGTTCTTGGGAGATTCAGAGCCTCTTAAGAGAGAGACTGGCTTCAGGAGCAAGAGTCAGTGATAGCAGGCACCAGTCTCCCTGGGACAGATGGAGATGCCCTGGGAAGCTGAGCCTGGGCTCCGGGCTGTGCTATCTCTTTTTCACCATTACAGTCTCCACCTCTTGCCTTTACCTTTTTGAAATGATTCATAATAAACAGAAACAGAGAGGCCTCTTCTCATCATTTGCCCCAGCATCCTCTCCTCGCCCATCAAGGCTGTCCAGAGCCAGGCCTCCCCGAATCCCACCCACTACCTCCCAAGAGGCAGTGCTGGCAACAAACTTTAGCAAGGAAGCCTGCTTCCCTTAAGCTCTTCATGGTCCTCACAGCCAATAAAAATAAAGCCAGACCTGCCTCCCCTGCCTAACTCCTACCCCCAAACCCCATCCTCTACCTCAGCACTAGAAAAACAAATAAGGAAATATAGGTCAAATTATTGAAATAAAAAAACCAAGAAATGCCATAATCCTCCAGCATTACCTCTCTCAGGAGATCAGTGTTTCAATAGGATTTCAGATCACAAGTGAAATGATTTTGACGGGTGCTGACCTTTTTAGTCATGTATGTGCGTCCTTGGTAAGGTGTGTAAGCGAGCCCCTTACAATGGGTTGAAATAAAAGAAAGAGATTCAGAGATGTTTATGGAGTTTTCCCCTCATTTCCAGTTTTATAAGTCATATTGGAGCAGCTGGGATACAGTGAAAGGAAGAAAAGCACCAGAGTCAGCACAGACAAGTTCAAACCCCAGCTCTGTCCTGTGGTAGTTACCTGACTTTGGTGAGTTATTAAGATCCTCAGTTTCCCCAAGTGAATTATTGGGATTATGCATCAACCTTTGCAGTTGTAAAGGTTTAAATGGTTAATGCTTATAAAATATCTATAACGGGATATTCACAAATGCTCAGGGATATTACTAAATTAGCATCTTGTTACTAAAAAAACTCCAGGGAGCTACTCCAATGAGTATGAGTGAGCGTTCCAACCTGTGTTAGAAATCCCAGAACAGTCTGAGCTATAAAACCCAATATGTGGTACACAATCCTGATATCTATCAGGATCCTGAGGCTACAAGAATAAACTTATCTTAGACATCTTTCACAGAAAATGGATTTATTAAAATAGATAGCAGTCACTTGATTTTAAATCTCAACCATAATTAGATGCCATGATGAGGGATTTTAAAGACTTCTATCTGACCACTGTTGAGTAAGCAAAGGCAGACCCCATGGACGAGAGAAAGAGGAGTTAAAGCTCGGTCTGTGTCTTCATACCCATGCTTTACGTATGTCAAGTCATCTGCATGCCAAGTCACTTAGTTGCGTCCGACTCTTTGAGACCCTATGGACTGTAGCCCACCAGTTTCCTCTGCCCACGGGATTTCCCAGGCAAGAATTCTGGAGTGTGTGGCCATGCCCTCCTCCAGGGGATCTTCCCAACCCAGGGATCGAACCTATGTCTCTTACTTCTCCTGCCTTGGAAGGTGGGTTCTTTAACCACTGTTACCACCTGGGAAGCCCCAGGCCAAGTCATATAGACTGCCACAGACTTGTTTATCTGTCACAGTTAAATAGCAGCATAGAGGTACTCTTCTTCAGATGTACATGTGTCATTTTTTTTTAATGTGCTCTAACACCTTACAGAAGTTCAATAAATGAATCAATTGATACTGATTATTTTAGCAGAGAAACTTTCCATTAGTGAAATTAGTTTGGGGATGACAGTAGACAAATTTTTCTTTTAAAGGAAACAAACTTCCTTTAAAGGAGAAAAAGGAACAATGTCATCAGATGCTTATTTTGTGTCCTGAATTGTGCTGTATATTTACACATCACAAAAACCTGTTGTCGATCCTAATTAACAGCCAAGAAGGTAGGGAGACAAAGATAAGAACATAAGAACATGCTGATGTATTGTGTGTTATTAGAGGGAAAAGTCAGGGATAGAAAAATTCTTGCCCGGGAAATCCCATGCACAGAGAAGCCTGGAGGGCTACAGCCTCTGGGATCGCAAAGAGTCAGACACAACTTAGCAACCGAGCACACAGACTAAGTATATACAGAATATATATGGGAACAATAAATAAGGAATTTAGGTTTTGTCACACCCTATTACAAAAACAGGTCACATATCAGATCATTAAAGTAATCTCAATATATTACTGAAGAACAATATCAGACTTCGACAACAATGAAATAGAAATTATCTGCAAAAGGATAACTTAGATTTTTATATAAATGAAATCACATTTTATCAAATAATTCTTGGGTTAAACAGGAAGTGGTAAAGGAAATTTAGAAATATTCAGGACTGAATGATAATTAAAATACCACTTGTCAAATTCTGCGGGACACTAGTAAGGTCATGCTTAGAGAAAATTTTATAGGTTTAAATAGATGATCAGGAAGTAAGAAAAGTTAGAAGTAAATTAGCTAAGCGTGTAACTAAATAAGTTAGGGGGAAAGCCTTAGAGCAAACCCAAGGAAATGAAAACTAAGAAAATAATAACAGGGCAAAAGTCAATAAAATAGAGAACACACACAACAAAAGATTAACAAATTCAAAAGACAATTTGCTTGTCTCATAGTGGAAATAAAATATAAATCTCTTGCAATACTGATCAAGGGAAAAGAGGAAATGCCCTCCTCATGAAATTAGGATGGATGGATGGCAGTAAGGAGGAAGACATTAAGAAACGGCTGTTGGTGAGTGTATTTGAAAACATTGATGAAATGAATAAAAGACTAAAAATTTGTAACTGTCAAAATTATAGCAACAAGATTTGGGGAGCTTAAAGAAACCAGTTAATAGCTATAAAAGAAATTCAATGACTTTCCCATCCCAAAACTAGCATGATAGCTTATAGAAGAGTTCTATAAAACTCTCAAGGGGTGATGAATTCCAGTTTTAAGCACTGCTTCTAAAAAATAGCAAAAGAAGGAAACTTCACCTAGCTCGTCTTATGAGGAAATGTAATTTTGATTCTGAAACTAGATAAACATAAGAAAAGACAATTCTAGAGTCATTTCACTTATAAATTTCAATACAAAGATACAAAATAAAATAGAAGCTAGCAGAATCAACAATGATATATGTGTATCAAGCTCAAGTGAAATTAACCAGGGATGCATCAAAAATCTAACAACATAATTTATCATGATCAGAATGAAGAAAAATACAGAGCAACAATAAGGAGGTTCCTTTAAAAACTAAACATAGAGTTACCATATGATCTTGCAATCTCACTCCAGGGCATATATCTGGAAATGCCAAAGCTCTAATTCAAAAAGATACATGCATCCCAATGTTCATAGCAGCACTATTTACAATAGCCAAGACATGGAAGATGTGGTGTTTGTATATATATTTTGTGTATTATATATACACACACACACAATAGAATACTGCTGCTGCTGCTAAGTTGCTTTAGTTGTGTCCGACTCTGTGTGACCCCTTAGATGGCAGCCCACCAGGCTCTGCCATCCCTGGGATTCTCCAGGCAAGAATACTGGGTTGGGTTGCCATTACTTCTCCACAATAGACTACTACTCAGCCATAAAAAAGAATGAAGTAATGACAGGTATAGCAACATGGATGGACCCAGAGACTATCATACTAAGCAAAGTAAGCCAGACTGGGAAACACAATTATCACATGGTATTACTTATTTGTGGAACCTCTAAAAATGATGCAAATGAACTTATTTACAAAATAGACTCACATGACAAAAACCACTACAATATTGTAAAGTAATTAGCCTCCAACTAATAAAAATAAATGGAAAAAATAGACTCACAGACATAGAAAACAAACTATGGTTATCAAAGAGGAAATGGGGGAATAAATTAGCAGTTTGGGTTAACAGATATGCACTACTATATCAAAAACAGATAAATCACAAGAACCTACTGATTAGCACAGGGAACTACATTCAATATCCTATAACGACTTGTAATAGCTTATAATGAAAAGAATCTGAAAATACATATATATGTATAACTGAATCACTCTGCTATATACCTGAAACTAACATTGTAAATCCAGTGTATTGTAATTATATATATAACTATATATAAATTATAAAATATGAATAAACAATAATTGTATAATAATGTCCATTGATTCAGAAAAAGCAGTTGATAAGGTGTTACTCCTATGGTGATGTATTCTATCATCTCTACTAATTTAACTCAGTATAAGAGGTCAGTGTTGCAAAGAAAGTAAAAGAAAATAAAAGGTGTAATGATTGGAAGATGGTAAATTATCTTCTACATAAATGTGATAATCTACCTAGAAAAATCAGCACAATCAACAGCTGCCAGATACAAGATCAACCTACAAAATCAAAGAAATGTCCCTAGACTAGTAAAACCCAACTGAAAATGTCATTTTAAAGAGGGAAAAACACCGATTGCAATATCAACAGCTACAGAGTAACTAAAAGTCAACATCACTGAAAGTATACAAGGCCTCTATAAAAACAACATAAAACACAAATAAAGGACACAGGGGAGGATAATGTGCATGTAATAAATAGATGATGAAATACCATGCTCTTGGATAGGATGATTTAATAGTCTAAAATGGGGATTACTTCCAAATTAATATTTAAATTAAAGCAATCAAAATCTTAAATTGCCATGAAACATAATAAACATACCCTAATTCCTAAGAAGGGCAGTACTAAAGAATGTTCAAACCACCAAATAACTGCACTAATCTCCCAGGCTAGTAAGGTTATGCTCAACATTGTCAAAGCTAGGCTTCAGCATTACATGAACTGAGAACTCAGATGTTCAAGCTGGGTTTAGAAAGAGCAGAGGAACCAGAGATAACTGCCAAAATTCACTGGGTCATAGAGAAAGCAAGGGAATGCCAGAAAAGCATCCACCTCTGTTTCATTGACTACACTAAAGTCTTTGTGCAATGAAGAATTGATACTTTCAAACTGTGGTGCTGGAGAAGACACTTGAGAGTCCCTTGGAAATCAAAATCAAACCAGTCAATCTTAAAGGAAATCAACCCTGAATACTCTTTGGAAGGACTGATGCTGAAGTTCCAATACTTTGGCCACGTGATGCAAACAGCTGAATCACTGGAAAAGACCCTGATGCTGGGAAACACTGAAAGTAGAAGAAGAATAAGGAGACAGAGGATGAGGTGTTGGATGGCATCACAGATTCAATGGACATGAACTTGGGCAAACTCCTGGAGATGGTGAGGGACAGGGGAGCCCGGCATGTTGCAGCCCATGGGGTCACAAAGAGTCAGACACAACTTGGCAACTGAACAACAACATGTATAAGGAAAACTATCTCTATTAATATACAAATCATTGTTAAAAGAGAAGACTAAATAGAAAGGACTTGTCCTGCAAAATATTATTATAAGATGACAGTTTTTTAATAACTCTGGCATTAAAATAAAAACAGAGAAATAGACCAAAGAACTGAAGAGAAAACTCAGAGATCTGTGACATTATAAGACTATGCTTTGTTGTTTAGTTGCTAAGTTGTATCCAACTCTTTTGTGACCTCATGGACTGTAGCCCACCAAGCTCCTCTGTGCATGGGGTTTCCCAGGCAAGAATACTGAAGTGGGTTGCCATTTCCTTCTCCAAGGGATCTCCCTGACCCAGGAATCAAACCCATGTGTCCTGCATACAAGCAGATTCTTAACTGCTGAGCCACCGGAGAAGCCCTTATAGAACTATAATACACACTAAAGTAGTTCTATAAATCAGTGAAGAAAGAATTATTCAGTCATTTGGCTGAAATTGATTTGCTAGAGAGAAATAAAATGGAATCCCTAATTAATATCACATAGAAGAAATATAGAAGAATATTTCTGTGATATAAGAGTATAGAACTTTCTAAATGAATTTTCCAAGTTTGAATCCTAAAACAACTCAATGAATTATATGGCAACAAAATTATTTCTTTTTAAATTTATTTATTTTTAATTGGAGGGTAATTGCTTTACAATATTGTATTTGTTTCTACCGTATATCAACACATGCATTGAATGACATCAGGAACTAAACTAGAAGACAGACATCCTCAATACTTAAAACTGTAAGGAATTAATATCTAGAAAGTAGAACTGCAAAGTAAATTCAAGAAGAGAGCATCTCCATTAGAAAAATGGGCAACTAATATAAATAGACAATTTGTAAAAGAGGAAATCGAAAACCTGAGAAGCATATCAAGAGATACTCAAACTCATCAGTAGTCAGAAGCATGCAAATTAAAACAACACTGAGATTTCACTCTATACCAATTAGACTGGCAAACATTAGAAAACTGGATGATGCCAAATATTGGGGCAGAGAATACATGTATATTGGAATTCCTTTATACTGCTTGGGGGAATAGAGACCAATGGTATTTTCAGGGGAAACAGTCTTGCATTACTTACAAAACTAAATGCACATACCTTATGACCTGACAAATCTGTTCCTAGGTTATATAGCTAAAAGGAATTTTCACACAGGTCCAAAGAATGTATTCAAGATGTTCACTGCAGGGTATGTCAGTGGCAGCTCATGGAGTTGTGCAGGTAACAACCTAGTAGGTTGTGCACAGTGGCCTGAACTTGGTCATCCATCCCTGGGACAGGGAGTAAGTTAAATGTGGAGGATGCTCACTGTATGCTAGAGGCAACAAATACATATACACACACCAACAAGAAGAGATCTTACAGCATAGTGAAAAAGTCATAAATATAATGAGAGTACAAAATATATATGCTTTTCAAAAACCAAAACTACATGCACACAAAACAAAAACAAACAGTTTTTAAGAACATGCTTAAACAAAATGATACACATTTTAAGAGGAGATAATTGCCTCTGGGAAAGAAGGGAATGGAGGTTGGAGATGGGGATAAAATAAAAGCTAAGAGGGCCCTTCTCAGACTCATGTAATAATGCTCACAAAGTCAGGAGAATAATTACTTCAGCAGTCTCCTCCTGAAGATTCTGAGCCAAAATATTTTCTATTGCAACTATTCAACTCTGCCTTTATAGCAAGAAGACAACTGAAGGCAGGATGTGAACAAGTAGGGCTATGGTTCCTGGTTTATTCACCAAAAGTTGATAGGCTGATGTAGTCCACAGTCTGTAGTCTGCTGACTGCTGATTTAGACTCCTGAGATTATAACAGGTACACTAAAGGACTCCTTGTTATGCAGACTGCACTTACAGATCCAAAAGTCTGGTTATGGGACTTGCCTGGTGATCCAGTGGTTAAGACTCTTGCACCTCCAATGCAGGGGCCACTGGTTCAATCCCTGGTCAGGGAACTAAGTTTCCACATGCCACAGCCAAAAGTATTTTTTAAACAGCAATAAGAATAATAAAGTATTTTTTTAAAAATCTGGCTATGTAGCCTGAAATTTTCTGAATGTAGCCCGAAAAAAGCCAATGTATTTTTGTGAGCAATAGAATGGAATAAAAATCCCAAACTGTCTCAAATAACCCTTGGGTTTAGTGTCTCAGACTCCAGGCTAAAAGAGGAGACAGAGTTGAAAAGATCTCTAGGTAGAGTTATTCTTATTGAAACTCTATTCATCTTTTAAATTGCTATTTCCATGGGAGCTACCAAATCCATAAGAGAGGCAGAAGCTGGACAGGGTTCTGAGCCCTATTATTAGAATTTTTATATAAGCAGAAAATGACAGATACCAGGACTCCACATTCCTACAATCCTATAAATATCCTTTTCTTCTGGGAAGTGTGTCTGACCAAAACATATGAAGCAATGTGACAGACTAGTAAGAGAACGGAGGGTTTAAATGTCAGTTCGAAACAATGTTCATTTCCTTTAAAGAAAAAAGAATCATTTGCACAGCTCTTTGAGCCACAAAAGTGAACCTCTTTCAGTTTGAAGTTCATCCAGAAAATCCTTTTGCAAAATATTTGCTGAAACACTGTAATGTAGGAATTGGAAGGGATTACGGTTTGTTCAGTTTCTCCTCCCCCACACCTATCTTTCCTGAGCTGACTTGTGCAGCCCAGAAGCTGAAATCCGTGTGTCTAAGACCCAGATTCCAAAATCAACATATCATTCTCCCTCTCCCACCAAAAATGAAAATGTTACTGAAATGTCTCATTTATAGTAAAAACATGCCTAAGAGAGCAGAACAACGGTCCTTCACACAATGCTGCTAGCTCCCAAACATGTCTAATAGAGCCTCTTTTGTCCTTCGCTTGTTCTAACGTCAGTAAGGTCCTTCCAAGGTAGGGTTTCAACCACAGTGTGGGCCCCTGCTCTCAAATTACCATCCAGTTCAGCTACTGGGGCTCAGAGAAGGAACAGATGTGTGGCAGAGACTCTGATGGCAGTGGTTCAGACAGGGGAGAAATGAGTGTGGGCCACACTGGTTTGGGGAGATTCAAGAAATGGGCCCACTTTTTACATAGAAAACACCCTGGAACAAAGATATCAAGGGATAAGGAGATGCCTGGCAGGGAGAAATGACATAATGGCTCTATGTTAACAACAACAAATTAAAAGCTGCAGAAGCACCATGTTTAGGTGGTAAAGATTTGAAAGGCTTAAGGATTCTTCAGGCGTTGCTTGCTAACTTTTGCTCTTATCCACTTTTCTCAATAGAAATTCCTGTCAAAAGTCTAGACACTGCAATCATACTAGTTACCAGTCAGGTATTTGTAAAGTATAAAGAATTTCAGCTTTCTTAAACTACTATTTCACCAAGTTTTATAGTTCCAGCATGGTCCTTGGATTCACATTGACTCTTAGCTTATATGGAACATTTTGTTGTTATTTAGTCATGTCCAACTAAATAACATGTCTCTAAATCATGTCTGACTCTTTGCGACCCCGTAGACTGAAATTGCCAGGTTCTTTTATCCATGGAATTTCCCAGGCAAGAATACTGAAGTGAGTTGCCATTTCCTTCTCCAGAGGATATTCCTGACCCAGGGATTGAACCCGTGTCTCCTGCATTGGCAGGTGGATTCTTTACCACTGAGCCACCAGGGGAGCATATGGAACATAACTGGGTCTTAACATGGATAAACCAGATATTGTCTACACTGAAGCTCATCCATTTAGTCTCTGCCACATTGTTTTTCATACAATGTTTTTCAAATAACTATAATGTATAATGGAGGCTGTATTCAAATAGCCCTGTGTTGGGATGAATCTACAAACCTAAGGTTTTCCATCCCTACAAGTAGTCTTGAACTTTGCTTGCTATAGCAGGTGTCATTCATATGCCCATAAATGTGTATGTGACAATAGGCAGAATAAGAGTCTGCCTGCCTTAACCATGGCCTCACCCACCTTGTGTGCCACCCCTACCTCCAAACTGTCTATGAGAGCAGGAGACTGGGGATGTGTGAGTGGAGAGAGAGAACCACTGGACAACATTCCATGGAGACCAGCATGGTGGTGACTAGTGCTATCCATGGAATTTTCCGGTTCTTTTCCCTCTGGGGCACACAGTAGAGCGCCACAGCCTGACCCTTTTGTGAAGACAGGACCATGTGACTAGTTGTGGACCATGAGTCATTCTCAGCCAGAATGGCAAATGTCAGTGTGAGACCTTCCAGAGCGCTTCTCTCTCCCTGACACAGTGGGCTGGCACCATTCAAATGGTAGCTTCTATGTCGGCGGTGATGATCAGAGCCTCCCTACCAGCTAGGATGGACTAGGAACTGAAGAGATTTTTCTTGGTTGTGTTTAGCTCCTAAGACTTTGGGGAGTTTGTTACCACGACAGAACTTAGCCCATACAGATTGTTACATTAAAGGAGAGAGTACATGGTCTTCTCCTTCCCTTATCATCTTCCATGACAAATATAGGGACTCGAAGGGAAGTACTTTTAGAAACTGAGAATACCAGAAAAAAAGTAGGGACTTCCCTGCTGACCGCATGGTTGAGAATCTCCCTGCCAATGCAGGGGACATGGGTTCGATCCCTGGTTGGGGATGATCCCACATACCTGGGAGCAACTAAGCCCAAGTGCTGCAATTACTGAGCCCATACCCTAGAGCCTGTGCTCTGCAAGAGAAGCCCACACACTGCAACAAAGAGTAGCCCCTGCTCTCTATAACTAGACAATGCCTCCACACAGCAACAAAGAAACTGTGCAGACAAAAATTAAATCATTTTCTTAAAAAAAGCAACCCTACTCAGTTTAAAAAAAAAAAAAAAGGATACTGCCCTTTCTTCCCCTGTTGAATATCTGCTTACTGATGACTATTTTGAGCAAGCAAAAAATGAATGAGCGGGAGACATCAAGGCACAGAAACAAATACAAGTTCAGCTGACTAAACATCCACTGTCATATTTAAGAATATGAGTGATCCCTGTAGGTCAAAAGGAAAAACCTTGCAAGGTCACCTTGGTTAATTCTACCTGCATGCAGATCATCAACACCACTGGAGAAGCAGATGCTCACCTGGGAAGCATGATGCCAAGCTTCCCTGTAGGCGGGCTATTCCAGTTTCTCTACAGGATTCTTTGGGGTCCCCCCACTTCATTGTCATCACCCACACACACCTCACTTGGGGGAGCAGATGATAAGCAATAGTTGGATATGTGCCATGTGTCTGTCTGTTCATCTCAGTCCCTCTTTCCAACAGGCTTGAGGATAAAAAGACTACAAAGGAGAGTCTTGGTCTCATCCTCACAGTAGATCCCTCCACCATGGTCAGTCTAGGAAATGGGACAGGAATTTAAATAAGTCTGTTGTTATTTAGTTGCTCAGTCATGTCTGACTCTTTGCAACCCCTGAACTGTGTAGCCCACCAGGCTCCTCTGTCCATGGGATTTCCCAGACAAGAATACTAGAGTGGGTTGCCATTTTCTCCTCCATGGGAGATTCCCAACACAGGGATCGAATCAGTATCGCTTGCATTGGCAGGTGGATTCTTTGTACTGGACTTTTAATAATTGAAAATGATCACAAAGCTCTGGGAAAACATTTATGATACCATTCTAAGGAAGGAAGGTTGGACAACATTCGGTGGAAAGCAATAATCAGAGAGAGGAAAATTGTTTCATGCTTGTACTGCATTCAGTTTGGAATGTTCACTAAAATAATTACATGTTTAGCAAAAAATAATGATTAATGTTTTCCTAAAGCACTCGGGGACCTCACACATCCAAATGAATACTGTCATTCAAAGCGATCTCCAGGGCTACAACTCTTCAACCAGTAATGCTGCCATTGCTCAAAATATTTTTTGGAATTGCCTTGAGTCAGTTTGTGAGCTATAGAATGAAATGTCTCTTATAGTCACAGTTCAGTTTTCCTTGGGCTACTTCTTTATTTGCCCTTGTGTCCTTTCTTCTGACTTTATTCAGCCTAACTCCACACTCCTCCCTTCCATTCTATCTAATAAAGCAAGTGAATTTCAGGTTTGCCCTGGGAAAGACCTCTCTGACTTGAGGGATCCAAAAGGTTGGGGGGATGAAGAGAGGAAGTAAGCGAGTTTTATAAGGAGAGGGCGCTTGGATGTTGCCTGCTGAAAAGTAGTAAATTGCTAACCAAGGCATTGCTGGCTGACCATCATAAATGTGACTCCCAAACGTTTAATCCCTCTGATTTTAAAAAAGCATTATGGGCTATAAAACACATCTCAATAAATTTTAAAGGATTCAAATTATACAAAGTATGTCTGTGGCCACAATGGAATCACAAATCAACAATATAAAGATATATGGAAAATCAACAATATAAAGATATATGGAAAATATCTCCCAAATATTTCTATACTATATAATACAGTTCTAAAAAAAACCATGTGTCAAATAAGAAGTCAAAGGAAAATTAGGAAGGATTTTTAACTGAATGAAAATGAAAACACAGCAAACCAGAATCATGGGATGCTGCTAACATAGTACTTAAGGGATATGTATAGCACTAAAGACCTATGTTAGAAAGGAAGAAAAGTCACAAATCAATTACATCAGTTTTAAACTTAGTAAACTAGAAAGAGAAGAGCAAATTAAGCCCAAAATAAGCACAAGCAAGGAATAATAAAGTTCAAAAGAGGAATCAAGGAAAAAGAAAATATAAAAAACATGAAACCAAAAGCTGGTTCTTTGAAACAAGTAATAAAATTGATAACCTTCCAGTAACACTGAGCAGAAGGAATGAAAAAGGAGAAAACATGAATACCAATATTGGGTCTAAGAAGAGACATTCTTACAGATTCCATAGGTAATAAAAGGATAATAAGAATAATTTTATACATAGAAAATCAACAACATAGAAGAAATAGACAAACGTCTTGAAAGACACAAACTATCAACTCTACTCAGCAATAAATATGCAGCCTTGATGGCCAACAGGCATTCAAAAAGACCCTCAACATCGGTAATTATCAGAGAAATGCAAATCAAAACTACAATGAGGTATCACCTCATACCAGTCAGAATGGCCATCATAATAAAGTCTACAAATAAATGCTGGAGAGAGTGTAAAGAAAGGGGAATTCTACACTGTTGGTGGGAATGTAAATACATACAGCCACTATGGAGAACAGTATGGAGGTTCCTTACAATCCAGCCATACGATCCAGCAATCCCACTCCTAGGTACATATCCGGAAAAGACAAAAACCCTAATTCAAAAGAAACATGCACCCCAATGTTCACAGCAACACTATTTACAATAGTCAATATATGTTGTTGTTGCTGGTATTGTCCAGTCACTAAGTCTTGTCCGGCTCTTTTGTAACCCCATGGACTGTAGCCCCCCAGGCTCCTCTGTCCATGGGATTTCCCAGGCAAGGATACCGGAGTGGGTTGCCATTCCCTTCTCCAAGTGATCTTCTTGACCCTGGGATAGAACCCATGTCTCTTGCATTGGTAGGTAGATTCTTCACTACTGAGCCACCAAGGAAGCTCTAGCCGAGACATGGGAACAACCTAAATGTCCAGCGACAGATGAGTGGATAAAAAAGATGTGGAAATATTTCAATCATGAAAAGGAATGAAGTAATGCTATTTGCAATAGTATGGATGAACCTCAAGATTATCACCCTAAGTGAAGCAAGTCAGAGAAAGACAAACTGCACATTGTATCACTTATATGTGGAATCTAAAACATGACACATATGAACTTATTTGTGAAACAAACTCAGAGACACCGAAAACAAACTTATGGTTACCAAAGAGCAAAGGGGGTGGAGGAGGGATAAATTAGGAGTTTGGGATAAATATATACAGATTGCTCTATATGAAATAGCCAGCAAGGACCTACTCATAGAACAGAGAACTATATTCAATATCTTACAATAACCTGTCATGGGAAAGAATCTGGGGGGGAAAAAAAAAAAAATATATATATATATATATATATATATATATTTTTATATATATGGCTTCTCTGGTGTCTCAGTGGTAAAGAATCCACCTGCAATACAGGAGACACAAGTTCAATCCCTGAGTCAGGAAGATCCCCTGCAAGAGGGCATGGCAACCCACTCCAGTATTCTTGCCTAGAGAATCCCATGGACAGAGGAGCCTGGTGGGATGCAGTCCATAAGGTCGCAAAGTCAGACAAGACTCAAGTGACTAAGCACAAGCACATATCTATATACCTACCTATATATAATCTTAACCACTTAACTGTATACCAGAAACTGACATTGTAAAGCAACTGCACTCAGTCTAAAAAAAAAAAAAAAAAAAGAATCTGGATAACTTAAAAATAATAATAATAATGTACCCTTGACTAGACCTATCTCTATTAATGAAATTGAATTTGTACTTAAAAGCCTTCCCAAAAAGAAAACACCCAGGTCCAGATGGCTCCACTGGTGGATTCTAATAAATGCTAAAGAAATAATTTGGTTTGATTCTAAACCAAATTCCTCAAAATTTCAGAGGGGGAAATACTTCTCAACTGAGGCTATGAGACCAGTGTTATCCTGATACCCAAAACAAAGAAAGCACACATAGAAAATGACCAAACAAAATCTCTCATGAACACAGATGAAATTTCTCCTGAAATTTCTAAACAAAATTTTAACAACTCAACAATATATACAAAGGATAGTAAACTGTGACCAAGAAGCTTTTATCCCTATAATGCGATGTTGATTCAATATCCAAAAAAAAAAAAAAAAAAAAATCAGTCAATGCAACTAACCATATTAACAAGCTAAAAAAGAAAAAAACAAACAAACAAACAAACCATGTGATCATCAACAATATAAGGAAAACAAGAGTTAAAAAAGAATCAAGAATGAATCCTACGATCTGGGCCTGGAAATATGTGTCCAACATCTCTGAAAATCCCAGTAGAACAAAAGAGATGCCAGCTATTTAGGTTTGATATTCAGAAGACCATTTGTAGACATTTTTCATAACAGTTTCTTTAGGAGGATGAGAATAACAGGGATAAGGAGATGCCGGGGGGGGAGGAGAGGAAAGGGTGGTAAATATCCACCATGAGTAAGAGATCACTGTTTTTCTATGCAATCCCAACCTCAGCCACAACTCTTGAGAGAAGAGGAATATTTCTCCCTACTTTCTATCTGGATATAAATTTCAACAGATAAATATTCTGAGTCTTTAGCCAATATAAATTCAGTCTCGGTCCTACTTAAACTCCAACTATACTTATAAAGTACTTACTGAGAAATATGCTAAAGAAATTCTTAGTTACAAATTATCTTTCAGAACATAGGGATTAAGAGAAAAGAAAATGTGGTGGTAAAGCAGTAGACGCTTTAGATCTAATTGACAAATTTAGAAACAAATAAATTACCAGGAGTGGATGGCACCCACCCAAGGGTCTGAAGGAACTCAAGGATGAAATTGTGAGGCTGCTGGCCAAGTTGCAACCTTGCAGTTACAAATGGCCACATGCCACCAGAGTGGCAGACTGCCAGAGTGACTTCTCTCTGACATGGGTTGCAGAGGAGACCTGAGAGCCACAGACACAGGAGTGTTACTTGCAACACCAGTATGCTAAAAAACTAGAGTAAAGTGGAGGTCTACTATGCCCTTGAGAAATCTAACCCCTCCCTCTCTGAGGGAAGCAGGGTAGTCCAGGGGAATAAGCAACAGCTGGAAACTAAGAGCCCCACTCTGAAGTCTACTTTGCCCCTATTGACAGCATAATCACCATGTCTCATTCTCATACACAAAATGAAAATATCTACCCTACATACTTCATAAAAGTTTGAGGAGGCTGAGAGGAGGTAACAGAGATTACTAATTTGTTTTTAGTTGAGGTATAGATAATTAACAATGTCAAATTAGTTTCGGGTATGCAGTGCAGTGATTCAGTTATATACATAAAGTGTTAGTCACTCAGTCATGTCTGACTCTATGCCACCCCATGGACCGTAGCCTGCCAGGCTCAGAGCTCCATCCACGAGATTCTCCAGGCAAGAATATTAGAGTGGATTGCCTTTCCCTTCTCCAGGGGATCTTCCCAATCCAGGGATCAAACCTGAGTCTCCCGCACTGGTGGGCAGACTCTCTACCATCTGAGCATCCAAGGAAGTCCTCGTTTTATATATGTATTCTTTTTCAGGTTCTTTCTCCTTTTAGGTTATCACAAAATATTGAGCGTAGCTCCCTGTGCTATAAAGTAGGTCCCTGTCGATTATTTCATACATGATCTTGTTTAGTCACTAAGTCATGTACGACTCTTTGCCACCCCATGAGCGATAGCCCACCAGACTCCTCTGTTCATGGGATTTCCCTGGGTTGCCATTTCCTCCTCCAGGGGATCTTCCCAACCCAGGGATCGAATCCACTTCTCCTGTATTGACAGCAGATTCTTTACCACTGCACCACCAGGGAAGCATTTTATTTACAGCAGTGTGTATATGTTAATCCCAAACTGCTAAATTATCCCCCCTTTGGGTAACAATGTTTGTTTTCTATGTCTCTGATTCTCTTTCTGTTTCATAAGTAAGTTTATTTGTATCTTTTTTTAGATTCCATGTTTTATATAATATATATATATTATATATAATATATATTATATATACATAATATTATATATATATAAGCCTAGGGCGACTTCCCTGGTGGTCCAGTGACTAAGACTTCATGCTTCCAATGCAGGGGGCCTGGGTTCAATCCCTGATCAGGGAACTAGATCACACATGCCACAACTAAGACCCAGCAAGGCCAAATAAGTATTTTTAAAAAAAGCCTAAATATGAATCTGTGGTATTCATGTATTAAGGAAGATAATAATAGTATGATGATGTTGTTGTTGTTCTACTAAATGCCTGAAGAGTGTGAATCTCCAGTGATTGTTCTTCCATTACAACCTAGCCAGTCACTTACTTCTGTCTCTCTCTTCTCTTGATTTTCATTAATTTGAATTTACACCTTCCACCCAAGGTTACCATTTTTCAGTTGCCTCTCTATATCTGTGTATCTTACCAGAGCCTCAATCCTGAAGGCAACAGTTTTGTTTCCAACATTACATCTCCACTTGTCCCCTCTGTTTCTGTTAATGATACGCCAATCTTACCTCTGACCCAGGTTCAAAACCCCAAGTCAGGCTTTGAGACCTTCCTTTCTTCCCCACTAAACTCACAAGTGTACATATACACATGCACACACATTATAAATTTGCTAATTCTTGCCAGTTCTCTAATCCTAGAATTCATGCCTTCATTTTCTTCCCTCTAGCACTGACCTACTTCAGCTCCTGTTATCTCAATCACTCTCTGAATACTTAATGGGCAGTCTTCTATTGTAAGGTATCATGAAAGATGCCGAGGATGTGATGGTGAATAAGATATGAGTCTGCCTAGAAAGGTTCTCAGAGGCAAGTGCTGTTAATGAAGGCTTTCTATAGAAAGAAGATCACACCCCATGATAGAGGTAATAAGAGGGTATTGATAATAGCAGAGGCTCTATGAGAGATGAGGCATCTGATCCAACATTAGGTGGTCAGGAAAGGCCTCCTGGAGGAGCAGATTCCTGAGCTGGAGGCCACAGTGAGGCCACTGGTCTACAGAGGTCAGAGAAAAATGCAAAGGAAGGAAAGAATTCTAATCAAAAGCTGCAGAATATGTTGAGGAAATTATGAGCTTCTCAGGATGGCTGGAACATGATTTGTAAAGTCTCAAGAGGGAGCCAGAAGGCACAGTTTGGGGGAGGGGGTTGTAAACTATGTTCAGCACTTTTACTTTGGGATGAAGGGGAGGTGGAGCCACGTGAACAGGTTTATGGTGGAGGTGACAGGTTGTTTTTTAGCGAAATTGCCTTGTCAGAGCTGGGTATCCAGGCTCAATGGCTCAAAGCATGTTGCCCACCCAACTTTGTCTCCGACTCAGAGCATGCCAGCCTGCAGGATACCCCTCCATGCTACTGCCGCCCAGAGCCCAGGCCCCCATCAGGCTGCAGATGAGCCCCAGAGGCCACCTGCATCTCACTCTCAGCAGACTCTCAGGACCTGCCGTCTTGGCCAACATGAAGCCTCATGACTCTGCCTTCCTAACCTGAGGCCCATCTAGTGGTTTACCCTCTTCGTTTCCCCTGTTCCCCAATAGCTTGGTGTTTCTTCACCCTGATCCAATTTCTAGCACTCACATTTCTCCTCAGTCCTTGCCCCTATTGTCTGGAATCTCCATTCCCTGATTAACAAATTCCTCACATCCTTATCTTCTCCACTGAATGTCCTTTTATTCTGTTATCCTGGCACGGCCGTCCCCTGGGGACCCTATTTCCACTGTGACATCACAAGTGGAAGCTCGCTAATCGCCCAACGCCCCTTGCCATTCAGGAGTGGGAGTCAGGTCTGGAATCATCCTACCTGCACCTCTCAGACATTATCCACCTTCTTACATGAACAGCCCAGGTCCCTTTCTGACTCCACTCCATGTGACGGTCTCTAGGTCCATCCACGTCTCTACAAATCCCGTATATTAACACATGGATGTACAATCTAGAAAAATGGTACAGGTGATACTATTTGCAAAACAGAAATACAGACACAGACATAAAGAAAAAAACTATGGACATCAAGGGGGGAAGGGGTGGTAGGATAAACTGGGAAATTGGGACTAACATACATACAGTACTGAATATTCAGCCTGAATATTCACTGAAGGGTGGATACTGATTGGAAGCTGAAGCTCCAAATACTTTGGCCCACTGATGCAAAGAGCCAACTTATCGGAAAAGACCTTAGCACTGGGAAAGATTGAGGGAAGAAGGAGAATGGGGCAACAGAGGATGAGATGGTTGGATGGCATCACCGACTCAGTGGACATAAATTTGAGCAAACTCTGGGAGATAGTGAAGGATGGAATCCTGGCTTGCTGCAGTCTATGGGGTCGCAAAGAGTTGGACAGGACTTGGCGACTGAACAACACTGCTGTGTATAAAATAAACAACTAATGAGAACCTAATGTATAGCTTGGGGAACCCTACTGAGTGCCCTGTAGTGGGAAGGAAGTCCAAAAAAAGAGGGGAAATGTGTATCCAACACTTTGGCCAACTGATGCAAAGAGCCAACTCATTGGAAAAGACCCTACTGCTGGGAAAGATTGAGGGAAGGAGGAAAGGGGATGACAGAGTATTAGATGGTTGGATGCCATCACCGACTCAATGGACATGGGGTTTGGGTAAACTCTGGGAGTTGGTGATGGACAGGGAAGCCTGGTGTGCTGCAGTCCAGAGGGGTGCAAAGAGTTGGACACAACTGAGCAACTGAACTGAGCTGACGTGTATCTATATATGCCTGGCTGATTCACTTTGCTGTACAGTTGAAACGAATAGAACATCGCAAAGCAACTATGCTCCAATAAAAATAAAATTTTTAAAAAGATGGGGAAAAAAAGCCCAGCACCCTCTCCCTGAGGCACACAGCACCATCTTCAGCTCTGTGATCTACTGCCCTCATGGACACTGTTCGTCATTCCCTGAAATCTTCAGGATCTCTACTTTGTCCTGCCACCATTGTGATCGGTCCCAAACACCCTGATTCTTGAGTTCTTTGACTCTCTAACCTCCAAAACGCTTCTCTCTCCAGTTCCTTATCGCCACCTGCAACTCTTTCACTCCCAAGAGTGTGCTTCATAACCACACACATTCCCTCCTTCCTTCCAGCTTCCCCAGTTTCTCCCATCATACCAGCCCTTCCCCATTACCGAGACTCCCAGGTCACCCATTTCTCCTCAGCTCCCTCTTCTCTCCAATGCTTCTCATACTCCATGACCCGTTGTTTGGATCACTCTTTTGCTGTAGAGTGTCTTTACAGAACCAATCCAATTAGCACTCCTATTTTCAGAAACCTATGCCCTGTGCTAAATGGGATATCCTGGTATTACCCAAAGACTCCTCACCAGGCTCTTCACATGCTAGGTTCTTTCCATTCTAAAACATCTGTTACATCACCTCCTGATTCATTCTCCTCAAGCTGAGTTCTGATCCCCCTTCTACCCTGCTCACAAACTTTCAAGTAATGCCAATGGCCTATCAAAATAATTTTACCCATCTGAGATTTATATTCCAGAGCCAACCCACCTCTCTGACCTTATTTTGCTCCTGTCCATTTCTAATATCCTCTATCACCCTGAACTCACTTCCCATCTATGTTTCCAACACATGTTTTTTTCTTCCTCTCAAGGTAGGAAGGTGTGTGTATCTTTGTGTGTGCATGCATTTGCGTGCATATTCAGTTGCTCAGTCATGTCCAACTCTTTGTGACCCCATGGACTGTAGCCTGCCAGACTCCTCTGTAGGTGGGATTTACCAGGCAAGAATACTAGAGTGGGTTGTCATTTCCTCTTCCAAGGGCTCTTCCAGCCCAGGGATTGAACCTGCGTCTCCTGCATTGGCAGGTGGATTCTTTACCCCTGAGTCACCTGCGAAGCCTGTGTGTATACATGTATGTCTTGAATTATTGTTGTAAGGCCATACCTTGCCAAAGCTTTCCCAGGTTTTTCTGGAAGGACCCAGGATACCGCAAAGTGCCTTCATCACCTGTTGCAGCCAGCACTGTGTCTCCCCCCCTCCACTCCTGGCAGCAACATTGGCCACCACGCCCCACGTGCTGACCCTCCCCGCAGTAACAGAGCCATTTCCTGGGCACAGTCCCACCCCAAGTCTTCCCGTGCCAGCATCATTCTGAACTGCAATCTGGTCCATGAAGATGGGAGACTTCCCTCATCTCCCACACCCCAGGGGACCTCGGTCTAAACTCTTCATCCTAAAAGTGCACTCTAGGGTATTCCCAATGCATCACAAAGGGTTTGTATGAAATCTACATTCTGGGTTCCTGCTTGCAACCTCTCACTTCCCAAGGATCAGATGCAAGGCCTCAGACCGGCAGAGAAAACCTCTGTGAGAAAAGAAAAAACAAAAATGGTTTTCTCTGAGTTCCCTTCCATCCCCCACTCCCCATCTCCATCCCCATCTCTCTCCTGCAGCTGCATCGCAGGCCCAATCAATAAAGGGCTTTCCTTTCACACGGAAGCTTTCTGTGGAGTTTGATGGAAAACACTAGTCAGTAATCCAAAGGCCAGGTTTTGCCACTGGTGACCCTGAGAGAGCCACTTGACTGTTCCCAGTAGCACGCCTACCTGCCTTCTCTACAGCAGAGAGGTTGCGAGAACCATCCAAGGTGATACTGCTGAAACCATGCTGTGAATTGTCAGTGCTATGTACATCAAGCTTCTGAGGGGCAGAGATCTTGGTGTGTGACCTAGAGCAGGTTAATTAAC
Organism: Odocoileus virginianus; assembly: GCF_023699985.2. NCBI lineage: Eukaryota > Metazoa > Chordata > Mammalia > Artiodactyla > Cervidae > Odocoileus > Odocoileus virginianus. The sequence goes on along the minus strand of NC_069684.1, from coordinate 20,798,869 downwards.
CTTCTAAGCCTCAGTTTCTCCATCTATAAGATGAATTAACAAGGATGACCTCACAGGTCACTTTGAGGATTAAATATTATATGGAAATTGACTAATGCTGTACTTGTGTAGAAGGCAATCGTAAATCTCAGTGTTGGTCTAATGGTGGTGGTGGTGATGGTATTCCATGAAAGAAGGTGTCTTTATTTTGAAAATCTGAAGGTATTAGTCTGCTTATATAGAAGTCCAACTGGATCTTAACCCCAAGGAAAACAAAGTATCAGTTAGCACTAGATGTCCTCCAAAGGCAGATCCCCTGTTACTTATAAAACATTTGAAGATTTTTCTACTAGAGGAGCTTTAAAATTCTTCTATATTATATTATCCAATACCCATAAAACATCATTATATGTAATGGCATATATAATTTGAATGTTTCAAAATCTATTTAAGATATTACAAAAATTTCTATAGCTATTAAATTATATCTGCCACGTTGGCATATTATACAGACACACTTTTATGGCATCAGTTTAATTGTTCAGTGCCAAGCTTAACTCCTTTTTTGTCTGGTATATTTTTTACACAAGATTTAATTTGGGAATAAACAGTCCAATATAAACAGAGCAGAAAAGGCATCACATGGTTATTTCATATTTCCAGCACTTTGTGTCTGGCCATACATTTTTAATATCATAAAATTGGCTGTTCTGTAATATTTTGATTGGAGATTTATACATACTGTTGCCACATCCTTTAAACAGATGTACGGTAAATTTGATGAAAAAAAAATCTCTTCCTTCTGAAACTAGGACACTGGCTCATTTAAATAATATGGAACAACAACAGTCGCTGTGGATGTTTCAGAAACACAGGATGTTTTATAAAGTCAAAGGGCTCATAACGTGCTGTTACAGTTTTATTCCCAATTCATCGTAGAGCTTCAAAACGTCTGACCGATGTGCTGCTCTATTTCCCACACGAACTCTCCTATCCATACTGCCTCATGTCCAGCAGCAACACAAACACCATGAAATAAGAAGACTGGCCGTCCTGGTCAGAAATTGCAGTCCCATGGAGGGGGTGAGACTGAATCTATGTCACGGGCTTGATCACAGCCATCCTTACAGGCTGCACAGAAAACCAGGGCAGGACAGAATTAGCCTGGTTCCAGTTCCGGCCCTGGAACTTTGGAACTCTGTACTGCCTCAGTTTCCCCACCTGCAATGAAAATAATAAAACCTACTTTGACGAAATGGGCCATGATGCCTGGAAAGTGCATGACACACAACAGATTCTTTGTAAATGATACTCAGTATAATCTGTATTATATTATTATGTTCGTTATCTTGCTCATAGGTATCCCTGGTCTAAGTGAGCTTCAAGAGATAGGGTAAGAGGATGCTCACAGATCCACACCAGCTACTAGAAAAACAACAATAACCAGCACAGCAACACAAGTCCCATTCCTTATTGGCAACAGGTCTTGTGTACAGAACAACAATTACTTGAAAAGCCTCTCCACCTTCAAGAAATTTTTTTGAAAGCTACAGTTCTAAGTGGCCTTTGAGCACCAGTCTGAACAACCTTCCAAATTCCAGAAACCACACACTCTAAAACATCTGAAATAATTTCTGCAGTCTGTGCAATGTTTTTATTCAATGCTCCATCTATATTAACTCATGAGTAATTCCAACTCTCATTGACATGAGCTGTTTCCAATGCCTCCCCAGTTGGCTTTTACTAAATTATTTTCACCAGGATCCAAAGTAATTGATTTATTTTAAAAAATTTTTAATAAAAAAAAAAAAACTCATCTGAGTTCTTCCTTCTCTGATGAAGATGCTAACAAACAAATCAAATGCCAAAACACCAAGGGAAACCAAGAGGTTTTGATTATCTGCTAATGCTAAGTAAGCAAACTATATTTTAATTTCTTGCATTACTTGGCCTCGGAAAATTTTACATTTGGAGTCACTCTGTCAATCATATCCTCCTTTATCCAAAATCCCCTCCAGCCACCACTCCATTTCTGTGCTCCTTTTTTAACTTCTTTAAACAGTTGTCTGTCTGCCTCATTTTCACTTCCTCCCTCCCTTTCTCTCTCAAACCCACTTCAATCAGCTTGTTCATAAACACTTCACCAAAACTGCTTTTATCCAGGTCACAAATGACTTCCTCATTGACAAGTTCAGTGGTTAAATTATTGTTTTCCCTTTTCATTTAGAATTTTTTAGGCAATATTTAGGTTATATGAAAAGTATAAATAATTCAGTGGTTATCTGCATTCCCACCACCAAGCTTAAAAAGCAGAGCATCACCAACATTGTCAGATGTCTCCTGTGTATCCTTCCTGGATGGCTTCCTCTTTTCCCAGTCTTCAAGTAACTAGTATCCTGAATTTAGTATTTTTTATTTCCATATATTTCTTTACACTTTTAGTATGTAGGTTTCTCTAAGCAATATGCTTATTTTGCATTCTTCAACTTTATAAATGGTATTCAACTATAAAGATTCTTCAATTTTTGTTCTTACTATCGTATTTGTGTGATTCATCCATGTGACTCTCATTAATTTTTGTCAGGTGAACAGAATTCCATCGTGCAAACATAGCACAATATATTTACCCATCCTCCTACTGATAGACATTTAGGAATGCTTCTGATATTTTTGCTAAAAATAAACAGTGCTTCTAATAGCATTCTTGTATGTACCTTGTATTGACTCCAGGGGTCAATTCTCAATGCTCACGTTTACCTCCTAGAGACATTTGACACGGGTAATCATTCTCTGCTTAAAATGGACTCTTGACTTTAGGGACACCACATTCTTCATGTTTTCTTTTTATTCCAATATCACTGCTACTTCTCGGTCTCCTTCGTGGCTTCTCTTCCACCTCCAAGTACTGAATTACCCCAAGACAGACTTCATCATTCCTCCCTTCCCTGTTTTCACTCCCAGATAATCTCATTTTCTCCTATGGCTTTAAATCTCATTTAACTAAAAATAGAAGTCCCATATGATCTAGATATTCCATTGCTGGGTATATATTCAAAGAAAATGAAAATTCTATATTTATTCAAAAAGATAAACATACCCTAATGCTCATAGCAGCATTATTCACAATAGCTAAGATATGCAAGCAACCCAAATGTCCACCAACAGATGAGTGGACAAAGATGATATGGTGCATACACACAGACATACATAGGAATAATACTCAGCCATAAAAAAGAATGAAATTCTACCATCTGCAACAATGTGGATGCACCTAGAGTATTATGCTTAGTGAAATAAGTCATATGTGCTTAGTTGCTCAGTCATGTCCAACTCTTTGCGACCCCATGGACTACAGCCCACTAGGCTCCTCTGTTCACGGGGATTCTCCAGGCAATAATACTGAAGTGGGTTTCCATGCCCTCCTCCAGGCAATCTTCCAAACCCAGGGATCGACCCTAGGTCTCCCGCATTGCAGGTGAAATCTTTTACCAACTGAGCCACCAGGGAAGCCCAAATAATAAGTCATATAGAGAAACACAAATGCTGTTTGTTATCACTTGGAAGTGGTCAAACAGAAGACGGACAGAGTGAACATCAACACCTGAGGAATCAGTGAACTAAAATGGACTAGAATGGGCGAAATTCTAGTTAATTAATTCAGATGACCATTATATTTACTACTGTGGGCAAGAATCCCTTAGAAGAAATGAAATAGCCCTCATAGACAACAAAAGACTCTGAAATGCAGTACTTTGGTGCAATTTCAAAAATGACAGAATGATCTCTGTTCGTTTTCAAGGCAAATCATTCAATATCACAGTAATTCAAGTCTAGGCCCCAACTAGTAATGCAGAAGAAACTGAAGCTGAACAGTTCTATTAAGACCTACAAGACTTTCTAGAACTAACACCCCCAAAAGATGTCTTTTTCATCATAGGGGACTGGAATGCAAAGTAGGAAGTCAAGAAATACCTGGAGTAACAGACAAATTTGGCCCTGGAGTACGAAATGAAGAGGGGCAAAGGCTAATAGCGTTTTGCCTAGAGAATGCACTGGTCATAGTAAACATCCTCTTCCAACAACACAAAAGAAGACTCTACACATGGACATGATCAGATGGTCAATACCGAAATCAGGTTGATTTTATTCTTTGCAACCAAAGATGGAGAAGCTCTATACAGTCAGCAAAAATAAGACTGGGAGCTGACTGGGGCTCAGTTCATGAACTCCTTATTGCCAAATTCAGACTTAAATTGAAGAAAGTAGGGGAAACCATTAGACCATTCAGGTATGACCTAAATTAAATCCCTTATGATTATACCATGGAAGTGACAAATAAATTCAAGAAATTAAATCTGATAGAGTGCCTGAAGAACTATGGATGGAGGTTCATGACACTGTACAGGAGGCAGGGATCAAGACCATTCCCAAGAAAAAGAAATACAGAAAGGCAAAATGGTCGTCTGAGGAGGACTTACAAATAGCTGAGAAAAGAAGAGAAGCTAAAGGCAATGGACACAAGGAAAGATACACCCATTTGAATGCAGATTTCCAAACAATAGCAAGGAGAGATAAGAAAGACTTTCTTAGTGAACAATGCAAAGAAAAAGAGGAAAACAATAGAATGGGAACGACTAGAGGTCTCAAGAAAATTAGAGATACCAAGGGAATATTTCATGCAAAGATGGGCACAATAAAGGACAGAAATGGCATGGACCTAACAGAAGCAGAAAATATTAAGAAGAGGTAGCAAGAATACACAGAACAACTGTACAAAAAAAGACCTTCACGACCCAGATAACCAGGATGGTGTGATCACTCACCTAGAGCCAGACATCCTGGAATGTGAAGTCAAGTGGGCCTTTGGAAGCATCACTACAATAAAGCTAGTGAAGGTGATGGAATTCCAGTTGAGCTATTTCAAATCCTAAAAGATGATGCTGGGAAAGTGCTGCACTCAATATGCCAGCAAATTTGGAAAACTCAGCAGTGGCCACGGGACTGGAAAAGGTCAGTTTTCATTCCAATCCCAAAGCAAGGCAATGGCAAAGAATGCTTGAACTATTGCACAATTGCGCTCATCTAACATGCTAGCAAAGTAATACTCAAAATTCTTCAAGCCAGGATTCAGCAGTATGTGAACCGTGAACTTCCAGATGTTCAAGATAGTTTTAAAAAAGGCAGAGGAACCAGAGATCAAACTGCCAACATCCACTGGATCAGTGAAAAAGCAAGAGAATTCCAGAAAAACATCTACTTTTGCTTTATTGATTAAGCCAAAGCCTTTGACTGTGTGGATCACACAAACTGTGGAAAATTCTTCAAGAAATGGGAGTACCAGACCACCTTACCTCTCTCCTGAGAAATCTGTATGCAGCTCAAGAAGCAACAGTTAGAAGCGGACATGGAACAACAGACTGGTTCCAAATTGAGAAATGAGTATGTCAAGGCTGTATACTGTCACTCTGCTTATTTAACTTACATGCAGAGTTGGCTTAAAACTAAACATTCAAAAAACTAAGACCATGGCATCTGGTCCATCACTTCATGGCAACTAGATGGAGAAACAATAGAAACAGTAACATACCTTATTTTCTTAGGCTCCAAAATCACTGCAGATGGTGACTGCAGACATGGAATTAAAACACGCTTGCTGCTTGGAAGAAAAGCTACGACCAAAATAGACAGCACATTAAAAAGCAGAGACACTGCTTTGCCAACAAAGGTCCATAGTCAAAGCTCTGGTTTTTCCAGTAGTCATTTGTGGATATGAAAGTTGGACCATAAAGAAAGCTGAGCACCAAAGAATTGATGCTTTTGAATTGTGGTGTTGGAGAAGACTCTTGAGAGTCCCTTGGACTGCAAGGAGATCCAACCAGTCCATCCTAAAGAAAATCAGTCCTGAATATTCATTGGAAAAACTGGTGCTGAAGCTGAAAGTCCAATATTTTGGCCACCTGATGGGAAAAACTGACTCACTGGAAAAGACCCTGATGCTGGGAAAGATTGAAGGCAGGAGGATAAGGGGACAACAGAGGATGAGATGGTTGGATGGCATCACTGACTTAATGGACATGAGTTTGAGTAAGTTGGTGATGGATAGGGTGGCCTGGCATGCTTCAGTCCATGGGGTTGCAGAGTCGGACCCAATTGAGCGACTGAACTGAACTGATCCCTTGTATGTAGAATCTAAAAAATAAAAGCAAATAAATATATATAGCAAAACAGAAACAGACCCATATATCTAAGAAACAAACTAATGGTTACCAATAGGGAGAGGAGCAAGATCGGAGTATGACATTAAGGGACACAAACTGCTACATATAAAATAGACAAGCAACAGGGGTATACTGTATAGATCAGGAAAATCTAGCCATTATTTTTAAATAACTTTAAAGGGAGTATAATCTATAAAAACATTGAGTCACTATGCAGTATACATGAAATATTATAAGTCAACTATATTTCAATTAATAAAGGGAAAAAATACAGAAATAAATCCTGTTTTTTGTTGATGATTTCATTAGCTCTGTTCTCCCCCTTGAACTTCTGCCCTCTCCATCCAATTTTCTATCCAACATCTCCACTGGGATATATAAATTTAACATATCCAAAACTGATTGATTTCCACAGTTGCCCCCCCCCAAAGCTGTTTCCTCATTATGTACTCTTCATTTCAACATATTAAATCATTCAATAAGTTGCTCCAGAAAAAAAAAATAGTAAATAAATCTCCTCTTTTATCCTCTATATCATTTCAAACACTTCTCATCCATCCACAAATTCTACGGGATCTACCTTCAAAATATGTCTCAAAATAAACCACTTCTATTTACCCCCACTTCTGTCAGGCCACCATACTCTCTCACTCAAACTTAACAGCTCTCCAACTGGTCTGCCTACTTTTGCTCTTGTCCTCCTGCAAGCCACCAAGCAGTCAGACGATCTTTTAGAAAAGTAAATCACGTAAATTCTATGATGTCTTTCTTCTATTTGGAAACCCCCATGGCCGCCCACCTCACTTACTGTGTAACCCAAATTCCCTGTCACAGCCTGTGAAGCTCTGGATGAACCAGCCCCCTGATTCCTCAGCTTCCCCAGCTCCAACCTCTTCCCGTCACTGACTGAGCTCCTATCACACTGGTCTCTTTGCTGTTCCTCAAACACACTTAATACTCTATGCCTCAGGTCCTTTGCATCTGCTGTTCCTTCTGCCTGGTTGCTCGTCTCCCCCTTAGGTGTGCATGTCTTGGTTTCTCCTATCATTCAGAACACTGCTCAAATATCTCCTTCCATGCCCATGTTATCCAGTATTTGTCTCCTGTTTCTCCTGACTCCCTATCCACATCACTTAATTTATGTTATGACCTAGATTTCTTTGGAATTCTAGGTGCTCTGCCTTGAATTTCAAGTGTTTAGAAATCAAAGTCAAAGCAAAGTTTTTTAGTATTTTTGTTTGATATTAGCATTACTATGATTCTTCTCCTGGATAAAAAGAAATGGCTGACAGGACTTTGAAGGGATATGCTAAGACACAAATTTGTAAACTGTTTTCAGGGCACCTAAACTACTGTCATCCAATTAAAAGTTCCCCAGGGTATTGGTGTAGACTAAAACTCCCAAGTTCATCAGCTGAATCCTGTCTTGGACTTTCATGGAATCATCACAGAATCTAATGACATGGACTTCTCTTATGGGAGCTATAGGAATAAACTGATTTATTTAAGTACTGAACAGCTATGATGCATAAAGCACCACTCTTGGCCTACCTATGCAATAACATAGAAGTGCAAGGCATGGTGTCTATCCAGCCCAGTGTCCCGGAGGCTCCCCAGGAGGTAAAGGATGTACTATGATATCTGAGAAGTGTCACACCAAGTGAAGTGCTGCAAAGTTCAGAGCAAAGAGGTCAACAAATGATAAAAGCTAGTGTCTGTCGAGCAATCCAAGTGTGCCAGGCTCAGAGCTAAGTGATTTGCATATATTATTTCAGTTAACCCTAAAAGTAATCCATGGAAGTAGACACTAGTGTTATCCTTTATCGTGCATGGAGAAAAAATGGAGGCCTGAATTCACACCACCAGAGGTAAAGGACCTGGGTCTGTTTCATGACAAATTTTGAGTTCTTTACCTATGCCTGAACTGGAAAGCTAAGTGTAACATCACCTACCAGAAATTCTGACCGCTGAGCCCTCAGAGTCTCCCTCTGTCATGGAAGAGCTTGGAAGATAAAAAAACTAGGATGCATTCTATTTACAAGCAATTATTTAGTGCCAGCATTAAGCTAGGAACTGGGGAAATCAAGATAGACAAGTCACGGTTGCCATCCTTACAGAGCTCGGTCAGTGGAGTGGGAAACAGACATCATTACAGGCTATGTAATGAGGTTAGATGATCCAGGTTGAAATCCTGGCTCTTGCATTTGTTTAGAGTAGCTTAGAAAGTCACTTCCCCTCTCTATGCCTCAATCTCCTGTCTGTTAAATGGTGCCTTGTTCATGCATTCATTTACTGATCATTTTTGAGGTCATGTTATGTTCCAGGTGCTAGTAATACTGTCCTGAATAAGACCATCAAGGTCCCAGCCTTCAGGAATCTTGCAATCTAGTATAAGTCTAGTGTGAGATCAGTCTACCCCATTAGGTTGTTACAGACATAAAAAAGAATAGGAAGCAATTACTATATATTGAGGTTCTTAGTCGCTCAGTTGTGTCCAACTCTTTGCAACCTATGGACTGTAGCCCATGACACTCCTGTGTCCATGGGGATTCTCCAGGTAAGAACACTGGAGTGGGTTGCCATGCCCTCCTCCAGGGGATCTTCCTGAATATTCCCACCCCAGGGATCAAATCCAGGTCTTCCCAGCCCAGGGATCAGACCCAGGTCTCCCACATTGCAGGCAGATTCTTTACCATCTAAGCCACCAGGGAAGCCCAAGAATACTAGAGTGGGTAGTCTATCCCTTCTCCAGGAGACCTTCCTAACCCAGGAAGCAAACCAGGTCCTCTTGCCATTAGTATATTTTCAATGTATTCATTTATGCAATAAATGTTTGTGAGGTGCCTCTAGTGTGCTAGGCATCTGTTTAGGTGCTGAGGATATTAACAGTGACCAAAAGAGATGAAGATCCTGCCCCTACGGAGCTTGTGTTCTAGATAGAGGAGACAGAAATTGAATGAATAAATGCATGATTCAAAGTCAGGTAAGGACCAGGAAGAATATATATCAGGTAAAGCTCGAGAGGGTGCCAGGGGGGAAATGTGAGAGAATAAATAGGTCAGGAAAGGCCTCTCTAAGAAGGTGCCACTTGAATACAGACAGACATTTAGGAGGCAAAGAAAGACATACAACCATCTGGGAGGGGAGAATTCCTCTAAGCTCTTTCTGAGAACAGAGAGAAGAGCCCTGATGAAGGAATGTGTCATGGGCAGCAAGGAGGCAGTCGTGGCTGGAACACAAGGACAGACTAGAGAGATATCCAGAGATTGTTCATTCAACCACGGGTCAGGTGGAAATGTGATGAGGACAGAGTGACATGGCCTGATAGATAATTTACATGTCAATTTGGAGGGTATATTTAGATGAAACTAACATCTAAATGAGCCTACCCAGGTGGCGTTAGAGGTAAAGAATCTGCTGCTAATGCGGGAGAAATACAGGTTTGATCCCTGGATAGGGAAGATCCCCTGGAGGAGGGCATGGCAACCCACCCCAGTATTCTTGCCTGGAGAATCCCATGGACAGAGGAGCCTGGAGGGCTTCAGTTCATAGGGTCACAAAGAGTCAAACACAACTGAAGTGACTTAGCACGCATGTACCATCTGAATCAGTGAATTTCAGTCAGTTGGCTGCCCTCCATAATATGGGTGGGCCTCACCCAATCACCTGAAGGCCTGAGTAGAATCAAAAGGCCAGTCACCCCCAGCAAGAGGGAATTCTCCAGCAGACTGCCTTCAGACTTCATCTGTATCCTTGTCTCATCTAGGTCTCCAGACTGTCAGCCCACACTGCAGATTCTGGACTTGCCAGCGTCCACGCTCGTTGTCTACCAATCCCTTATAACAAATCTTCTGGTACTTCCCCAGTCACCCAGTGGTTATCCATCTGTCAATGCAGGGGTCATGGTTTCAATCCCTAGGCCAGGAAATAAGATCCCACTTGCCCACAGGGCAACGAAGCCCATGTACCACAACTACTGAACCCTCTCTCTGCAACTGCTGAAGCCTGCATGCCCTTGAGCCCATGGTCCACGAGAGAAGCCGCTGCAGTACAAGTAGAGAGTAGCGCCTGCTTGCCACAACTAGAGAAAGCCTGCATGCAGCAATAAAGAGCCAGCACAGCCAAAAATAAAATGAATAAATAGAACAATACTGAATCAATGAGAAGACTCATCAAAAACAAAGAGAGCCTCCTTTTACATATAGACACACCTTACTGGTTCTCTCTCTCCGGACAACCCTAAAACACTCTGAAAGCACTAAAGGTTCTGAGCAGAGGAATGATGGAATTTAATTCATCTTTTAAAAGAATCCGTCCAGCTCCTACGTTCAAGGTACACTGTAGGAGGCCCACATAGGGACAAGGAGGGCAGGTCAAGGGCATCTCAACCATTACAATGAGAAATGGTGGTTCTCACCAAAGTGGCAGAGGCAGATGTGGTAGGAAGTGGTCAAGTTTCAGATATATTTTGAAGGTAGTGCTGACAGAATTTGCTGATGGATTAATTATTATAATCACTGTAAAAATAAACTATGACAGAATGTGGTTAAGAGCCATAATTAAGGGATACATAAGGTCATACAGGATCAAAGATTAAGGAGAAACTTGCTCCTTCAGGAAGGTGAAGAATTTCCAGTCAGGGGAGCATTGACTTTGGGGTTGAGGTTTGAAGAGCAAGCCTTGTGGGCAAGGCAGGGCAAAGTGACATTGCAGGCTGATAAAGAAGCATAAAGAAGTAGGTGGGCAAGAACACATAAGGTGCATACAGGGAGGGTCCAAGTAGCCTGGCAAGACCTGAGCAGAGGACCTGAGAGAGAAGTGCCTGGGAAGGATTTTGGAAAGGAGGTTGGGAAGATAAGCAGTGGTGTCAGCAGGCACTTTATCCTATTTTAATCAGATGATGGTGCATAAGATGATGTACTGAAGGGGCTGGTGATGGGGCCTCCCAGGCCAATGGAAGAGCGTTAACTAGCACCTTCAACCCCAACTGAAAGTGGCCAGTGACCCTCAAATCTTCACATCCTCCAGGTCCTGGAAGCAAGACCAGAAGCAAATCCTGTGCATACAGACTTATATTCATCATCTAATGCTGAAGAAAAAGGTATTTCACGCTACAATGAGAAAAGCAGTTGGGTGATTCATTCCTGGAGTGTAAGTTTGCCCTCACCACCTGCTAAACACATTTCTGGCAGTGATCTCTGCCTATGAAGCATCTCTGGCCACAGAGAAATGATATTGATTTATTTCACTTCTACAGCTAGAGGTATTTATTCCTATTTGCATCCTTGCTTCTTTATTGCAATTTTTAAAATATCTATGGTGGTGATAGATGCTAGGTCTGATGATTTATGGTTTGGGGACATTTTGGGGAAGGGACACCATGGGCTAAGTGTATGTTCAACATGACTTCTTGAAGATAGACCAAGCATGCAGTCTTTCCTAACTTGGCTAGACAGAGTTGAAAAAGACTCAAAAATCAGCATGTCAAGAAGGGTCCAAGTTTCCAATCAGCCGTCTCATTGCTTTAGATCCTACTGCGTGCCTATTGCTAGGCAGAGAGCTGAAGATACTGAGATGGAAGCAGACAGGGCCTTTGCCTACAAAGAGTTTACAGTGGGAGTCAGACATGTCAGTAAAACAAACCATTACAAGAGGAGATAGGCATCACTTTAATGGGTATGTGAACAACTGTTAAGGCCAGGAGAAGCACCAGACGTGCTCAGATCATTCCAGGGTGGTCAAGGATGGGTTCCCCAGGAGGTGACTTGCAGCTGAGCTATAAGGGATGCAGCCATGAGGCAGACAGGAAAAGGGTGTTCTGCACAGAATAGCAGCAAAGGATGCTTCTAAGCAATCTAACAAGAAAGTTTCAGCAGTCTCTCCACTCAGTAAACTTGACCAAGGACCAAAGTTCAGCAACTCATTTCTCACTAAGAAGACTCTTGAGAGTCTCTTGGACAGAAAGGAGATCCAACCAGTTCATCCTAAAGGAAATCAGTCCTGAATATTCATTGGAAGGACTGATGCTGAAGCTGAAACTCCAATACTTTGGCCACCTGATGCAAAGAACTGACCCGTTTGAAAAGACCCTGATGCTGGGAAAGATTGAAGGCTGGAGGAGAAGGGGACGACAGAGGATGGGATGATTGGATGGCATCACCGACTCAATGGACATGAGTTTGAGTAAACTCTGGGAGTTGGTGATGGACAGGGAGGCCTGGCGTGCTGCAGTCCATGGGGTCGCAAACAGTCAGACGTGACTGAGCAACTGAACTGAACCGAACTCTGAAAAGACATTAGGACATTAGTTTAATAAAAAAAAATACATGGCAACCACTTTGTATTTCCAGTTTTAACCAACTGGAAATCAAAAGTGTCTCCATAATTGTCTTTAATTCTGCAAGTGTTGCATTTATAGCCATCCCTCCTTCCATGATGCCTTCACTGGGGCCAGAAGTGACTTCAGCAGCACTTGCAGAGTGGGGAGGGGGGTTTTAGGGGAGCCATGTGCTACTCCCCTGGTGGACAAAGCCATAGGCAGGAGAGAAGGTTAAAGAGAGAGGATGAAGAGAAGCAGAACAGGGAAAAGATAAATAGGAAAGAGGATCCAAAAGAAACTCAAACTTCATTGGCATGCTGGAGAAATAGCTCACCAACAACTGCCTCACAGTTACTACCCTGACCTAAATCTACTCCAATGTGGCTCATTAGCAGCATCTTAAGATAGACCTTATCAGATCATCTTCAGGGGCCCTCAAAGCTGAGGAAAAGGGTCAGAGTTGGCCTGCCAGAGACACCTGCTGCTGCCCCAAGGCTCTCCCATCCAGAGGCACCAGGCCTTCAGCTTAAGAGCCTCTCAAATGCCTATAGAAATAAATGTCTTGGACCTAAAAAACTAAAGGAAGTGGTTCCAAATACAAAAAAAAGTATAACACTGAAGTTATTGTTTAATTGAATGTCTACAAGATGTAATATTATGTCAACGTCATTAATTGTTCAATTTAACATTCATCAAAAAAGTCATTATATTAGACAACCATTTAAGATCTTCTCACCCCCTGAGAATTCTTGAATATGGATATAATTTCTAAAAATCATCATAAATGATATTAAAATCAAAACTAGAAAATAATTTAAAATTTCCACAGCGAAAGAAAAGATAAATTTACCAGGGAGTATGGAGACATTTCATATCACATCATATCCTTGGAATGTTTGATAAAATCTAGAATAAGCCCTCAAATGTAAGAGGGAGGGCCTAGGGCCTTCAAATTCTTAGAAAAGCTCTGGCTGTCTTCCAGGAACTTTATTTTCCAGGGCTTCTTGACCAACATCTCTCCCTAAGACAATAAAAGTTGCCTTGAACCACCTTTGAGTATTTCAGAATGTTACCTGGTAGTAAATAGGTTTAATAGTGATTGCATTGTCAGTGAAAACTCAGGTTCTTGGAAGTTTCTCTGGAATTCCCAGTAAGTACAGAATGCCTTTCCAGCATGTCATTTTTCTGAGGGTGGGATTTACTTGACTGGTAACTTGATGAAAGGCTCCAAAATCGCTGGAGATGGTGACTGCAGCCATGAAATTAAAAGACATTTACTCCTTCAGAGAAAAGTTACGACCAACCTAAACAGCACCTTAAAAAGCAGAGACATTACTTTGCCAACAAAATCCATCTAGTCAGGGCTATGGTTTTTCCAGTAGTCAAGTATGGATGTGAGAGTGGGACTATAAAGAAAGCTGAGCATGGAAGAATTGATGCTTTTGAACTGTGGTGTTGGAGAAGACTCTTGAGAGTCCCTTGGACAGCAAGGAGATCCAACCAGTTCATCCTAAAGGAAATCAGCCCTGAATATTCATTGGAAGGACTGATGCTGAAGCCGAGACTCCAATACTTTGGCCACCTGATGCAAAGAACTGACCCATTTGAAAAGACCCTGATGCTGGGAAAGATTGAAGGCGGGAGGAGAAGGGGACGACAGAGGATGAGATGGTTGAAAGGCATCACTGACTCAAGGGACATGAGTTTGAGTAAACTCTGGTAGTTGGTGATGGACAGGGAGGCCTGGCGTGCTGCAGTCTATGGGGTCGCAAAGAGTCAGACACGACTGAGCAACAGAACTGAACTTGATGAATGCCTATCCCAGAGCCTAACAGATAGTTAGTGCTTAATAGTTAACAAACGAAAGTCCTCCTATGATTCCACAATACAAGATAGATCCCCACCTCTAAAGCAGCATGTGTCACACAGCATTGAATTTTTTTGTACCATAGTCTCCTCCAATTAATTATGAGCTCCAACAGGATAGAAACCAGCACCATTGCATATTTAGTACCTAAAACAGTACATATTAGGTGTTCAAGAAGTATCTGTTGAGTGAATGAGAGCATAAAGAGAGAGACAATAAATCAAAAAAGTTTTCTCCTGTAGCATGAGGTCAGCTCATGCTAATTCTAGTTCTAATAATAATTTTATCTGGCAGTTTTTGAATGGTTACCGTGTTATCATTGCATGCTAAATGCTTTTCAATATTTTCTCATTTAACCCTCACGTCTTTAAAGAAGGTATTAGGAAGATAACAAAACAGTTCAGAGAGATTAAGGGCCCAAAGTCATACAGTTAAGAAGTGAGGATGACATTTGAACAGTTATTACCAAGCATGCATACATGCTCAGTCATGTCCGATTCTCCGTGACCCCACAGACTGTAGTCCACCAGGCTCCTCTGTCCATGGGATTTCCCAGGCAAGAGTACTGGATCGGGCTGCCATTTCCTTCTTCAAGGGATATTTCTAACCCAGGGATTAGAACACCTACATCTCCTACATTGCCAGGTGGATTCTTTACCACTGGGCCGCTTGAGAAGCCAGTTAATACCAACCTCTCCCCTAAAAACAAGCATTGTTCTACTCTATTCTGTACAGTCACTTTGCTCTTTATGGGAGACTTTGTATCACGTGGATAAATAAATTAATATTTTTTAAAAACTGGGTCCGAATTCCTGCCCAGGACTGTGTCTGGATGACTTCCCAGGCGTGGATTCTGACCATACCCTTCCCACTAACTGGGCCATGAGCACAGGAGAGGGTGAAGGGCAAGGCAGAAACAAGAGCCAGTGCCAGGACCCTAACAGCTTCCTGGGGCCACACACTGTTACAGGACACCCCTGGCTGAGGACTCTGGCCCCCGGGCTCTACCACCAAAAGGCCATCTGATCTCAGTCAAATCTCCTCGCTTCCCTGGAGCATTCCCACAGCCTCTTGCAGTACCAACATCCTCACCACTAAATGCCCAGGCTCCGCTCCCTCTTTTGCAGCCCAGGGGAGGTGCCTTTCCTCCTCCTGCCTGTCACTTCGTGTCTGGGCAGAGGAATTACCAAGGGAACTGCAGCCTTAACCAGCGTAACTGCCCACACGGCCGTTATTCTTCCAACTCTCTGAAAGCCCGGCTAACCGCTTGCCTCAGTTAATAGCGAGCAGGTTAGGTTCCTTCATAGGTTAATTATACATTGTGTGGAGAGCATTTCCTTTCATCAGTTCTAAATTTGCTCCCTTTTAATTTCGTGGAGTGCTGCCTCCTTCTCTGAAGAGGGGAAAGGGCAAGGCGGAGCCTGCAATTGGCTGGCTGCTTCCCATTCATTACACTCGCCACCTCAGGGCAGGCTCACTCCTTTCCCCTGCTCCTTTCAGAATGGAAAATTTCATCTTTCTTGGTGTGGAAGTCGCCCCTTCCCCCATATCCATCTGCTCTGTCCTTCCAGGAACGTTTTCTCTTTCTGCTGTGTCCTACCCAAGATTAGGTGAGCTGCAAAGTGAACGAGGTGGTCAAGGTGACCAGGGAGCACAGGTTTACCAGAGAGAATAACAATTCTTCCCCAATTGTGCTCCCATTCTTTCTTAATACCCACTAATATCTTGCTCACCTTTGGAGTTGCCCCTTTCCTTTAGAAATGAAATCCAATAGCACAGCCAAGATAACTAGTGGATCCTTCTTATACAAAAAGGTGCTGGTAATTTAATTCAAACACAGCAGTTTAATTTTTTTCCTCTCCAGAGATACCCAGGACCTTGGCTACTTTGTTCTTTGTCAATATAGAATGCCATCTTTCAAGAAAGAGGGAAGGGAGTTTGTTCTTTCAGGTGAAATAGCACACAGGTCTCTTTGAACCTGGCACAGAATCCCTGTGCGTTGATCTGGAAGTGGCATGCAAGGACATCTGATGGGACCCTCCATCAGGGTCAGCAAGGCTGAAAGGCTAGGGAGTTGTTTCAAGTCTCACATTCTCCATTTGATTATCTAACAACTTATTTATTGAGTACTTACTATAACCAGACACTGTGATAGGTACTGAAAATAGAGGGATGAATAAAACAGATCTAATCATAATAGCTTATAGTTCTGAGAACTTGCCAGGCATTCTATTAATCACTTTGTATGTTATCTCATGTCAACCTCTCAATAACTCCATGAAAATAACACTGTTATTATCACGCTCACTTTTCATGCCAGAAAACTAAGGCTTGGAAAGGTTATAAAGTTTGTCCCAGATTCCAGTAAGCTGTGGATAAGGAGCCAAGCCAGCAGGTGTGACATCAGATAGAAGCTCTATAATCACTCCCCTTCCTGGCTCTGTCTCCATGGGGCTCTCAGTCTCGTGATCTGGGAGCCCACTGAAGCCTTCTGTTTAAGCCCAGCCTGGGAAATTTCCTCTTGCTAAGGGATATCAACTACTTCTTCCAGCTCTATGACTCTGCCATGTCCCAGTTCATCAATGGCCTTTTGACTATGCCTAAGACCCATTACTCCTTGGAAGGAAAGTTATGACCAACCTAGATAGCATATTAAAAAGCAGAGACATTACTTTGCCAACAAAGGTCCGTCTGGTCAAGGCTATGGTTTTTCCAGTGGTCATGTATGGATGTGAGAGTTGGACTGTGAAGAAAGCTGAACGCCAAAAAATTGATGCTTTTGAACTGTGGTGTTGGAGAAGACTCTTGAGAGTCCCTTGGACAGAAAGGAGATCCAACCAGTTCATCCTAAAGGAGATAAGTCCTGGGTGTTCACTGGAAGGACTGATGCTGAAGCTGAAAGTCCAATAGTTTGGCCACCTCATGCGAAGAGTTGACTCATTGGAAAAGACCCTGATGCTGGGAGGGCATCACCGACTCGATGGGCATGAGTTTGAGTAAACTCCAGGAGTTTGTGATGGACAGGAAGGCCTGGCATGCTACGATTCATGGGGTCACAGAGTCGGACATAACCGAGTGACTGAACTGAACTGAAGACCCATGTTAACACTGAGCCCTGGATTATATCCATTTAGAGGTTTTCAAGTTTCATAAGTGATGACAATATTTCTGAGATACCAGACTTGGGGGTTTAAATACCCCACCTAAGCCAGCTCACACTGCCATCTTGAAATCAGATGCCAGAACCCAGAGCAGAGGACTGTCTGGGACATTCCTAAAAGAGGGTGCTCACCAGGCCTGCTCCCTAAAGGAGCTTCCACTGGACTGTTTGAGGTTCCTATGTGGGGAGCCGTGTTGATATGTGCACATGTGGGTTCCAGCTTACATCCAATGAGTACTCACTTCAAACCACATGCTGTGCCAAGCACCTCACACACTTGACTTCATTTAAGACCCATAGCTATCCTCTGAAATGGGTTCTATCACTTTAATAGAGAGGAAAGAGACATAGGATGGTTAGTTAACTCACCCAAGTTTGCACAGCTAGGCAGGCTTCAAACCTGGGTTGCCTGATTCCAACACAGCTAAATAGGGAAAGTCTCAGTGATGCCTAAAGAAATTCATAGATACCAGGGAACTCAGTGGCCCTTCGACCCAGACTCGGCTCTCACACATAAAACCAGCATATGAATTTTCTCTCCCTGAACTCAGGCCAGTCATGTGACTGGAATTTGGGGGCAGGCAGAGAAGCCTCTGCCCTTCCCCAGCAGAGCTGCCTGCCTAATGCTCCGGCTGTTTATTACTGACTTCTCCTGATCTAATGGGAGTTGAAATTTCCATTAATTAAGAATATAAATAAATAAATGGGTAAGAAAGAAAGCGAGATGGTGGCGTGGTGCCCAGAAGGCTCTGCAGAAAGCAGCCAGTTCACGCTTCATTAGCATCTTTGCTCCCTCTCCAAACCTGCTAATGCAGCCTTTCTTCTGAGACACACTCAGGGAACTCCAGTTTGGAGACAATGGTTTGGTTGCAAACCTTCCATGCTTCTGAGCCTTTCTGAGTGGCCATTCATGGTCTTTAGAGAGTCAGCTTGACCCCAACCCAGAGTACATCCTCAGCTCAGTCACCCTCCTTCCCACTGTGCCTTCGGAAAGAGAAAGATGATTTCTGCCGCCCGCCCCCCACCGCCCCCCCCAACACACACACACAGGGGCCTTCATGCTGTCACAAGGCAATGTTGTATGACGGTGACTCAGCGGGTCGTGAACGTTTTCTTGGTCACATTGTCCTCTCAGCTAGGTCTTTATGTTCCTTAGGTCAAATCTCTCCCCTAGAAGTGAACATTGTGCTGTTACAGACCAGAAAGCAAGAGATGGAAGAGACAATGGGAGAAGGTGAGGCAGCGGTGGGAAGTCCGTGGCACTAGCAAGCACAGGTGCCTTGCCTACCACAGCTGGGCTTTGAGTCAGAGATAAAAGTCACCCCCGCCCCGTGCAGCCACTTTGGGGAGAGGACATAACAAGACAGCAGGCAGCATTTAATAAGGACAAAACTGCACACTGCAGGCTTCTCTGGTGGTCCTGTGATTAAGAACCCACCTGCCAATGCAGGGGACAGGGGTTCATCCTTGGTCCAGGAAGATCCCACATGCCTTGGGGCCACTGAGGCCATGAGCCCATGCCCTAGAACCTGTGCTCTGCAACAAGAGAAGCCATCACAAGGAGAAGCTCGCACACCGCAAGGAAGAGTAGCTGCCCACCCGCAGCAACTAGAGAAAGCCCATGCACAGCTACAAAAGACCCAGCACAACCATAAATAAATAAACAAAACTGCATGCTGCAGACTTTGTACAGTGGAGCTTATGAGGGAAAGAGATAATGGAGTGGGAGAAGTAAAAGTTCCAGAACGTCTATGTAGCGGGGTCAGAGAGGGGCAGCAAGCTGTGTGATGTGCGTCAAGGCTGCACTGCCCGACAAGCACACTGCTTTCTTTTGCTGCAGCTTAGAGTGTTCACCATGAAGAGGGTGCTCCTCCAGGCTGTTCTTTGATGCTGCTACTCTCATTGAGGGTTCTACAACCCTGAAGTCGAGGCTTATACTGGGCCAAGAAAGGGTGGTAGAAATTCCTTTCTGCCTCCTCATGCAGAAATAGGATTAGGATTAGCAGCTAAAATGGGTGAGTGAAGCTGGAATCAATGGAGAAGGTTTTAGAAGCAGAAGCAGAAAACTCAGTCACATGCAAGAGTGACACTGAATCGCTATCTTATGCCATTCACAAAAATTAACGGAAATAGAAGAGGCAGCCTAGTGAATGCGAGAAAATATTTTCAAACCATACCTAATAATGGTTTAATATCCAAAATATATAAAGAACTTAGGCTCTAGTTTTTCAAGAGATTTATAGGTGACCAATATCACTAATCAGGGAAATAAAAATCAAAACCACAAGATATCATCCACACCTGTTAGAAGGGCTATTATCAAAAAGACAAGAGGTAACAAGTTTTTAAGAATGAGAAGAAAAGGGAATCCTGGTACACTGATGCTGGGAATGCAAATTGGTGCAACCACTATATTAAAGAGTATGGAGGTTTCTCAAAAAACTAAAAACAAAACAAAAAAGAAACTAAAAGCAGAACTACAATATAACCTAGCAATTCCACTTCTGAGTATTTACCCAATGAAAAGGAAAACACTAACTCAAAAAGATGTCTGCACCCACAAGTTAGGTTCAATGCAGCATTTTTTTTTACAAAAACCAAGATATGGAAACAACATGTCTGCCAATGAATGAATGGATAAATAAAATGTGGTATATGTGTGTATGATGGAATATTACTCAGCTGTGAAAAAGAATGAAATATTGCTAATTGTAACAGTATGGATAGACCTTGAGGGCATTATGCTAAGTGAAATAAACTCAGAGAAAGATAATGTGTAATCTCAACTGTATGTGAAATCTAAAAAGAAAAAAACAAGCTCATGGATACAAAGAACAGACTGGTGTTTGCCAGAGGTGGGGGTGGGGGAAGAGAAATGATTGGAGGGAAGCAAAGGTACAAACTTTTCCTGTTACAAAACAGTCATACAGAGTCATAGGGATATAATTCACAGCATGGTAACTATAGTTAATTATACTGTATTATACATTTGAAAGTTGGTAAGAGTAAATCTTAAAAGTTCTCATCACAAGAAAAACGTTTTAACTACGTATGGTGACCGACGCTACTAGACTCAGTGTGGTGACCATTTCACAATGTATACAAATGTCGAATCATTATGTTGTATACCTGAAACTAATATAATGTCAATTACACTTCAATTTAACAAAAACAAAAACAAAAACACTGATTTGAGAAAGTTGTCATAACATCAAAAGGTTTTACATCATTGGTTTCTGAGACTACCATTAGCAATATCTCTTTCCTTCCTTTCATAGATTTCTTTGTAGTGGCAGACGCCTGGATGGTTTTTAATAGTTTGACTTGTGCTTACTTAGACTGAGGGTCAAAACAGCCTCAGTTTCTTTTCTGAATGTATTTTCCTAAGACCCCCAGCAGCTAATGCTGTGAACTCACCTCTAGGCTCCGCAAGTTGCCGAACAGCTGTCATCCATTATGGACTTCCCACAGAGCAATCCTGAACTTTCACAGAAATGCAGAACTTTTCCAGAAACAATATATATGTTTTTAAATAAAGCTGTTTAGATAGGAGAGCTGCACACAGGAAGTGGAGTTCAGATCTAAGAGTGACTTACCCAGGCCCCTCAGTAAGGATGAGAAGAACAGTGAATTCCAAGGGCTCATGGATGCCTCGCTGGGGCTACTAGCAGTCAGCTTCCAAGCTCGCTCACCAATGGAAACTGTTAAAAAGAAAACTATTTTTTTTTAACTTAGATTTTCAATTAAAACACCTTATTAAAAGTATTAAAACAAACTTTAATACTTCCTGAAGTAGGTGGTCTTCTTTCAGAGAACTGCAAGATGGGGCAGAAAGCCAGAAGCTTTTATAGGAAAGAACAAGGAAGATAGAAACAGAAAATATGATTGGCTTGGGTCATGGAGTCAACCCTGTGTGGGGAGAGTGGGCTTAGTTTTAGGGGACAGGCTGAGTTTTCTGCTCAGGAGTAGTATTTGCAGGGACAAGAAGGCTATCTTTATCCTACCCCAGGCTGAAGTGGCTCCATCATGGGCCTAGAAATGTATTTCAACAGACCCCTAACCCTATTTTTAGCCCTGCCTCCCCAAATTTCCTTAACTTCCCTTAATTCCCCTATTTCTTTCCTCCCAAAACTATCAATAAGGCAGTAGGCTGGCACCCCCATGGATCTGCCTCTTGCTTCAACGGCTTTGGGACAAAACAGACCCAGGGACTCCCTTTCTTTGCAGCTTGTGACCATACTCTATAGCCTCCTTTCCAGGCACAACCTCCCCCAGAAGCAAGCTCTCAGTTGTCCTCTGCCTCAGCACCAGCCAACACCAGTTTTGTCATTAGATTATCACCAACCAACCACAAGCTCCCAGGCCACCATCAGCTGCCAAGACAAGCTGTATCTGAGGGCCTTCTACACAGACCTCTCTCTCTGGGCTTCTATTTCAACTGCGACAGTGGGGCCCCAGAAGGCTTGGACCATGTCTTCCGTGAGTCCCAAGGAGAAGCTGCGGGGGCCCAGTGCCTCTTGCAGACACAAAACCAGGGCAGAGGCTGCTCTTACTCTACGGAGAGCGACACCATCTCACGGTGTTGGATGGGCCAACACCATCCCAAGATGAATGGGGTAAAGTCCTGCACTCCATCGAAGACCTGCCTGGTGGCCCTGGAGAAGAACTTGAACCAGGCCTCTTGGGGTCTGTATACCGAGCTCTGCATGGACCAACCCCTAGCTCTCTGACTTGCCAGAGAACTATGTAACCCAGCAGAATCCGATGAGGCCCTCCCAGGTGAGATCCCTCCCCCGTGCTCTCTGCTGTAGCTCCTCCCTGAAGTACCCGGTAGGAAGTATCACATGCATATTTCCTGAGTTTTTCAGATGCTAAAAATCACCACCAAGTGGAGGAACTTAACTATGTGAGGACCACCAGCACATAAACCTCAGGCCTTCTGGAGCCTAAGGACTGATAATGGTAACCCCTGTGACTCAGCCCTGTTACCTACCATCAGTCAGAGAATTGTGCATGAGCTGATCACAAGCCCTACAATGTCCACCCCACTACTCAGTTCAGTCCAGTCACTCAGTCATGCCCAACTCTTTGAGACCCCATGGACTGCAGCATGCCAGGCCTCCCTGTCCATCACCAACTCCCACAGTTTACTCAGACTCATATCCATTGAGTCGGTGATGCCATCCAACCATCTCATCCTCTGTCATCCCCTTCTCCTCCTGTCTTTAGTCTTTCTCATCAGGGTCTTTTCCAATGAGTCAGTTCTTCGCTTCGCATCAGGTAGCCAAAGTATTGGAGTCTCAGCTTCAGCATCAGTCCTTCCAATGAATATTCAGGACCGATTTCCTTTAGGATGGACTAGTTAGATCTCCTTTCTGTCCAAGGGACTCTCAAGAGTCTTCTCCAACACCACAGTTCAAAAGCATCAATTCTTCCATGCTCAGCTTTCTTTATAGTCCCACTCTCACATCCATACATGACTACTGGAAAAACCATAGCTTTGACTAGACAGACCTTTGTTGGCAAAGTAATGTCTCTGCTTTTTAATATGCTGTCTAGGGTTGGTCATAGCTTTTCTTCCAAGGAGCAAGTGTCTTTTAATTTCAAGTCTGCAGTCACCATCTGCCGTGACTTTGGAGCCTAAGAAAATAAAGTCTGTGACTGTTTCTACTGTTTCCCCATCTGTTTGCCCAACCTGGCCATTTAAAATGCTTTCCTGATAAAACTCTTAGAGAAAAACATAGGCAAAATACTTGATGACATAAATTAAAGCAAGATCCTCTATGACCCACCTCCTAGAGTAATGGAAATAAAAACAAAAGTAAACAAGTGGGACCTGATTAAACTTAAAAGCTTTTGCACAGCAAAGGAAACTATAAGCAAGGTGAAAAGACAGCCCTCAGAATGGGAGAAAATAATAGCAAATGAAGCAACTGATAGAGGATTAATTTCCAAAATATACAAGGACCTCATACAACTCAAAACCAGAAATACAAACAACCCAATCAGAAAGTAGGAAAAAGACCTAAACAGATTTTTCTCCAAAGAAGACATACATATGGCTAATAAACACATGAAAAGATGCTCAGCATCATTCATTATTAGAGAAATGCAAATCAAAACTACAATGAGATATCACCACACACCTGTCAGAATGGTCCGCATCAAAAAGTCTACAAACAATAAATGCTGGAGAGGGTGTGGAGAAAAGGGAACACTCTTGCACTGTTGGTGGGAATGTAAATTGATACAGTCACTATGGAAGATGATATGGAGATTCCTTAAAAACCGAGGAATAAAACTACCATATGACCCAGCAATTCCACTCCTAGACATATACCCTGAGGAAACCAAAATCGAAAGAGACACATGTATCCCACTGTTCATTGCAGCACTATCTACAATAGCTAGAACATGGAAGCAACCTAGATGCCCATCGATAGATGAATAGATAAAGAAGTTGTGGTACATACACACAATGGGATACTACTCAGCCATAAAAAGAAATGCATTTGAGTCACATTCTAATTCTAATGTGAATTCTAATTCATTCTAATTCTATTTCTCTTATGAGGTGTATGAACCTAGAACCTATTATATGGAGTGAAGTGAGTCAGAAAGAGAAAGATAAATACCATATTCTAACATGTATATACAGAATCTAGAAATATGGTACTGAAGAATTTATTTACAGGGCAACAGTGTTGAAACAGACATAGAGAATAGACTTATGGACATGGGGAGAGGGGTCGAGAGGGTGAGATGTAAGGAAAGAGTAACATGGAAACTCACATTACCATATGTAAAATAGATAGCCAACAGGAATTTGATGTATGGCTCAGAAACTCAAACAGAGGCTCTGTATCAACCTAGAGGGGTGTGGTTGAGTGAGATGGGAGGGAGTTTCAAAAGGGAGGGGATACATGTATATCTATGGCTGATTCATGTTGAGGTTTGACAGAAAACAGCTAAATTCTGTAAGGCAATTATCCTTCAATAAAAAATAGATAAATTAAAAAAAAAAAAAAACTTTCCTGAAAGCCTTCAGGGAATTTGGGTTTTTATTGGGGGTGGGTGGCATAAGCACCCTTCTCCTTACAGAGCCCTGCAATAAACCTTTCTCTGCTCCAAACTCCAATGTCTCAGTTTCTCTGACCTCACTGTACACCATGAATATACCATGAATGTGAACTTTTATGCAGTAACTGAACCACTCCTTAGGTGAGGAGGTGAAGCTCATCAAGAAGATGGCAACCACCTGACTGCCCCCCTACCCCGCTGCAGGCTGGCGCCCCGCCCCACCCCACCCCCCCAAGGCTGGGCTGAATAAGGATCTCATCCAAAGCTCACCCTCAAGCACAACCAGAGCCTCTGGAACCCAGCAGCCTTTGAGTGGGGATGAGGGGGGCCCTCTGCATCTCCTGTATCAAGGCTTCCACCTGAGCCTCTCTCTGCCGCCACCAGGCAGCTTTTAAAGACCCTGGAGCCCTGGACCCAGCTGTGGAACAAATGGAAACAATAAAGCCTTTTGCAGGAAAAAAAAAAAGAAAGAAAGAAAGGAATAAGGTTCCCTGCAGTCTGCCTACTTCACAGGTTAGCCTCATCAAAAGAACTCCAGAGTATGGTTATTATAAATATTGTCCTATTTTGGTTTCTTTGAGGTTAGGCTTAAATCAGAGTCATTCACTTAGTAGTCCGGGAGGTGTTAGTGGGAATAGAGACATGGATACATTTTAGGATATTGCGGGGGGGGGGGGGGGGGGGGGGGGGACCCCATCCAGCATATCTACCTTTCTTCCAAATTAAAGTGCAAATCAGGTTCTGTTTCAATCCTTTTTCCTCTCAGTACCTGCCTTCTCTCCTCAGTTTCCAGAGAATAAGCCCACCCAGCTTGATTGTTTAAAAGAGAAAGGAGCTGCTATTCTTAGCCACAGAAGATTCACTGGTGTTGCTCTAACAACCTGCCTTTCTATCCTTTCCCCTGAGAGCACATCTTTCTTTAATGCAGTGGTTCTCAGCATAGTTACATATTAGAATCACCTGGGGGTGCTCTTTTAAAAATACCAACACTCAAGCTCCATCTCCAGTGCTTCTGACCTAATTGCTCTGGAGAGTGGTTCTAATATTCAGCCAGGTTGAGGACAACTGCTCTACCACATGAAATAAATTCATCATCCATGTCCCTACCCTCAAAAAGCAACCAGTTTCTCCCCCAGATCTGCTGGTATGAGAGTTCAGTTCTATTTATGATCTGCTTAGATTTGGATGGCTGGGTTTTTTATTAGATTTGGAGGTGATTTTTAATGAATTAGAGAATTAAGACCTTTATCCTTCAGTGAGCTGTCAGGATATTACTTGAACCAACTCATCCGTCCTTCGACAAAAATATTTTTGAAAATAGTAACCAAAGTCTAAGATTCTGTGAGATTCCCAACTCACTATGAGAGGTCTTAGGGTAACACTATGAGAGGTCTTAGGGTCATTTCATCCAGTATTTCACAACAATAGGCTGCATCAGAATTACCTGGGCCCTGCTCAATGACCCATGATAAAAATCTAGATTGCCAGGTCCCATCTCCCAGAAATTCTGACTCAGTAATTCTGAAGTAGGGACATAAATCTGAGGCTAAAAGGTCCTAGAATATTCTGCTGCATGACCAATTTGGGGAAGCACTCGTTTTGATGATTTCTCTCTTGTATGAATAGATATGAATGCCTTAATTTCTTCAGTAATGTTCTTCAATCATTCTCTTTTCAAACAGTGCCCATACTTTACTGTGTTGATGCCCCCTCCCTCCCTTAGCATCCCTACTAAAACTGTCCTTTTTACAGTTAGAAGTTATGTGGAAGTTTCTTCAAGGAAGTTTAGGATTATGTTTAGAAGTTATGTGGAAGTTTCTTCAAGGAAGTTTAGGATTATGTTTAGAGTTGAATTAGGGTCACAGAAATTTCTTTGGGAATAAGACCACACAGTGTACTGCAGTGAGAGGACACTTGAATCAGAAGGAAAGTGGAAGGGGGAAAAATATTTGAATAAGACTTTGACACTCTCTGGATTCATTGGCCATGAAAGGAACGCCCTCATGGGATGCTGATGAGAGTCTAACCCTTTACCCAACCCTGCAAACTCTTAAACACAAAGAGAATGAAAGAGAAGCATTGAAAGAAAAAAACAAAAACAAAAACAGGATAATGATAAGGTACGAGAGAGTATGGGCTTCCTGGGTGGTCCAGTGGTAAAGAATCTACCTGCCAATTCAGGAGACATAGTTTGATCCCTGAGTCAGGAAGATCCCCTAGAGAAGGAAATGGCAAAGCACTCCAGTATTCTTGCCTGGGAAATCCCATGGACAGAGGAACTTGGCATGCTACAGTCTATGGAGTCACAAAAGAGACACAATTTAGTGGCTAAACAACAAAAGAGAGTATGGGAAGGGATGGGGGAAAATCCTATAGGGGACACTACTGAGAAGCCTCCAAGTTGAGTCTGACATTGGGAAAGAAAAAAAAAAAATCAAAGAGAGTGAAAGTAGTATCAGCCACAGGTCCCAACCCCTAGTACACTGGCTACATGTCTTCAGACTGTCTACTTCCAAATGATCAAAAACCTGATGCAACCCACAAAGTCACTTTTCTTCAGAGCAGTATCTGTCGTCATATAGGGCTCCACCACCTTTGTCACAGGCTTTTTACCAAGTTACAATGCCCCTCCTTGCCTCCTGCCTATAGAAACCTTTCCTGTAGCTCAATGGGTAAAGAATCCGCCTGCAACGCAGGAGACACAGGAGGCAGGGGTTCAATCCCTGGGTCAGGAAGATCCCCTGGAGAAGGAACTGGCAACCTGCTCCAGTACTCTTGCCTGGAAAACCCCATGGGTGGAGGAGCCTGGCAGGCTCCAGTCTAAAAGGGTCATAAAGAGTGGACATGACTAAGCCTTCAGGCAAGGCAGAGAAAAGTGGAGGGGTGCTGGCCTCCTACTGGAGTTACACAAATGTGGGTTGAGATTGGGATCCAAGGAGCCAGTGTTTGGGACATTTGTCACTAAATCCCTTTGATTTCTCTCTTTGTAAAAAAAATAAAAATCACTGAGCATCTGTTAGGTATCATGCATTTACACACACATTATCTCATTTCTTCCTCAACACAGCCCTAAGAAACAGGATTACCATTTACATTTTACAGATAAGGAAACTGAAGCTTAAAGAAGTGGCATGACTAATCCAGGGAAGTAGAGACAAAAATCAAACCCAGGTCTCCATTACCCAGAACAGGACTCCTTCCACAATAACTCAGCTGCCTCTAGACTTAAGCTTCAGGCTTTGGCCCAATAGAACTAGAATGCCATCATTTTTCCTATTAACTGCTTCATTTGCAATTTGAAGGAGGCATTCACATTAAGAGAGTTACTAAAAGCTGTAGTGGGTTCAGGAGACAAATGGATCAGAGGGCATCCCTTTATTACTTTGTGGTCTCTTTCCTAAATTATCTTCACTCTATTGGTGCCCTCACGATGGTCCCTTACAGTCCCCTGTCTTTCATTCAGAATAATCTTCTAGCAACTTTCCATCCTGATGGATTATATTCAGGATTATTTGTAGGGATCCTTGGTGGCTCAGATAGTAAAGAATCATCCACCTGCAATGCTGGAGACCTAGGTTCTATTCATGGGTTGGGAAGATCCCCTGGAGGAAGGCAAGGCACCCCACTCCAGTATTCTTGCCTGGAGAATCCCCATGGACAGAGGAGCCTGGGGGCTACAGTCCATGGGGTCACAAAGAGTCAGACATGACTAAGCAACTAAGCACAAGAATAATTATGAGAGCACTCACTTTTGTGCTTTTATTTTTTAATCAATTTTATTGGAGTATAGTTGATTTACTATGTTGTACTAATTTCTGCTGTAAAGTGAATCAGTTATACGTATACACATATCCCCTCTTTCTTAGATTTTTTTCCCCCATATAGGTCATTAGAGAGTACTGAGCAGAGTTCCCTGTGCTGCATGATAGGTTCTTATTCAGTTATCCACTTTATATATAGTAGTGTGCATATGTCAATGTCAGACTGCCATTTTTAATGAGTGCTTAACATATCGAGAAACTGAATTAAGCACTTCATAGGCATTATCTCACTTAATCCTTACTGTAAACTCTTGAGAGCAGTTCAGTTAGTATCCCTGTTTTACACATAAGAAAATTAAGGCATAGAATTAATTTAACTTAATTTAGACCTCACAGCCATCTAATAGTTACTCTAGAAATTCCGACCCATTTTAAACCCCAGAGTTCACGTGCCTAAACCAACCTAGATGAGTCAAGAGAACCCTGAAGCTCTCAGGTCAGTCTATTCAGAAGCAGCACATAGCCCACATCAAAGTTCAACAAAGAAAGATGAGCATGAGATTACAATTCTAAGAATTTTAACCCTAAAATTTATATAGACCCACAAAAGACCCGGAATAGTTAAAGCAATCTTGAAGAAAGAACAAAGCTTTCTGATTTTAAACTATATTACAAAGCATAGTAATCAAAACATAATAGTATTAAACAGTTCACAGAGGATGAAATGGTTAGATAGCATCACTGACTCAAGGGACATGAATTTGAGCAAACTCTGGGAGATAGTGAAGGACAGGGAAAGCAGGTGTGCTGCAGTCCATGGGGTTTCAAAGAGTTGGACTCTACTTAGCAACTGAACAACTGCAACAACAATTCAATATAAATAAAAGCCATCAAAAATGGATGTACTGTTTAGCAAGGTGACTATAGTTCATAATGCTATACTATGTATTTGAAAGTTGCTAGGAAAATTAAAGTTCTTATAACAAGAAAAAAATAATAGCTACATGTGGGAGTGTTAACCAGACTTCTTGCGGTGACAAAAAATGAACTAATTTGCAAATAGATCTAGTTCTTACATTTGACAAGAGAAAGAGAGGATATTGGAAGCTCTTCTGAAAAGTTAACTTGGGAGAAAAGGAAACAGAGAAAGACCATGAAAGGAAAACCAATTATTCCTAGGCAGGCATGCCCAGGGAGTTTACACTTTGTGACATACTCTCTGTTCCACACACTTACCAATGAGGCAACACACGAAAATAGAAAAAAACTAAAAGAGACAAGCTCCACAACAAAATTAAGTTTGTGTGATCCAGAAATAGAATAGAAAGACAAAATGGTGAGGGGAGTGAAAGCTGCAGCCTGCTGGATTCTGGGTCTGTATACAAAAAAGGTGGCCAGGAAGCTGACCATCAAGACAGAGGAATAGAGGAGTGCACATGACTTCAGGCCCAGAGTTTGGTAGGGAGATTTGCCTGTCCCACAACCTCCCTTTGGCCAGAGCTACCAGAGTGGCTAGAAGACCATATATATCCTCCCCATCAGAAATTGAACTCAGCAGCTCATAACAGAGGGAATGAATCAGTGCTATCACTTCAACATCATATCAACATCACTTCAGAACAAGAGTTCCAGTGGGTATAAGCCTGAAGTGGCAGAAGCAAGGTAGAATGAATGACAAAGCCACTGGACATGGAAGATGAGTACAGAGTAAAGGGGTGGACTCCCTGGTGGTAAAGTGGATAGGAATCCACCCGCCAGTTAAGTGGGC
This sequence comes from Odocoileus virginianus, assembly GCF_023699985.2. Classification (NCBI taxonomy): domain Eukaryota; kingdom Metazoa; phylum Chordata; class Mammalia; order Artiodactyla; family Cervidae; genus Odocoileus; species Odocoileus virginianus. The sequence continues at coordinate 20,768,717 of NC_069684.1, read as the reverse complement.
ATGGGTTCAATCCCTGGTCCGGGGAGATTCCACCTGCTGTGGTGCAACTGAAGCTCGGGCACCACGACTATTGGAGCTTGTGTGCTCTAGGATCCACGAGCTCCAACTACTGAGCTCCACATGCCTAGAGCCTATGCTCTGCAACAGGAGATGCCATTGCAATAAGTCCATACACTGCTATGAAGAGTAGCCTCTGCTCATCACAACTAGAGAAGGTGGGCATGAGGCAGCGAAGATCTAGTGTAACCATAAATAAATAAATAAATAATTTAAAAAATAAAAGCGGAAAGAGAGGAAAGGAGACAAATAGAGAGACCGAGAGAGAGAGAGAGAGAAGGAGGAGAGGGAGACAGATGAAACCATCAGTATTTAGCCAAAAAACTAAAATTTCAAAACACAAGAAATCTAATGCTAAGAAAAACAGTCAACAGAATCACTCTCTGAACATAAATTCATCCCAGACTAAATTATCTTTATGAAACAGTCTGGCAGAGAATTTTTTTTTAATTGAATTGGAGTGTAGTTGCTTTGCAACGTTATGTTAGTTTCTGCCGTATAACAAAGTATATCACCTATATATATACATATATATCCCTTCTTTTTTGGATTTCCTTCCCCTTTAGGTTACTATAGATCAATGAGTAGAGGTCCCTGTGCTACACAATAGGTTCTCGTTTGTTATCTGTTTTATACATAGTAGTCCATATGTGTCATTCTCTCACAAAGACTTTTTAAAAGTTGCATTTACATAACTCAAAGTAATAAATTCACAACTTCCATTTAAAAAGAGTAAGCAATTGTGAAACTACAGAACCCAAATGGGAACGAGACAATCCCAACTAGCTTGACTGTGATGATCATTTCATTTTATAATGTATAGCTATATCAAATCACAATGTACACCTTACAAGCTATATAATTTGCATTTATCAATCATACCTCAGTAAATCTAGGGAGGGGAATCTTATAAGTGAGAGACATCACAAAATTTAAATCTCAAATAGTGGGATAAACTCTACATTGGATATTCAAAGAAATAATTCATATGTTGAAAGTTTTTTGTACAGAGAAATTCACTCAGAAAACATCACAGAGAAAACAAAAATATAAATTAAAAGGTTGTTAAGAAACACAGAGAATGGAATGAGAGACACCTAGTGCTGTCCCAGAAGTTAAAGAACTAAGAATTTTCCAGAATTAATAATACAAGAATCATCAAATCAAGTCTGCCTTCTGACTTCTGAGCAGGAAAAATAAAGATAAACCCACCTCTGACACTAGTAAACCTGTGGAACATCAAGGAGAAAAGAAAAAGAGAAAAATGCCTCAGAACCACAAAGAGAAAAGCCAAATTGCCCACAAAGGAATGACATTAAAATGATGGCACACTACTCGCAACAAAGAGGGTAATTGACAATGGACTTATGTCTAAACGCGGAGGAAAAATAGATATTAAATTAGAATTACAGACAGCTAAAATAGAATAGGGGCAAAATAAAGGTAGTTTTTAGTCACAAAAAAAAAGAAAAAGGATATATTCTCCATATATCCTCACTCGCACAAAAAGATGTACTTCAGCAAAAAGGGAATACAGAAGGAAAGGATGGAATGCAAGGAATAAAAAAAAAGTGAGAACAGAAAATAATTTAAGTTGATAAATTTAATTAACTACTGGCTATAAAAATTGAAAACATTTTTATATGTTAAAAAAAAATGTAAAGCTAAACTTTAGACTGCAGTAACATGATGCTGAAAGAGATGGGCATATCAGACCACCTGACCTGCCTCTTGAGAAACATATTCAGGTAAGGAAGCAACAGTTAGAACTGAGCATGGAACAACAGACTGGTTCCAAATAGGAAAAGGAGTACGTCAAGGATGTATATTGTCACCCTGCTTATTTACATTATATGCAGAGTACATCATGAGAAATGCTGGGCTGGATGAAGCACAAGCTGGAATCAAGATTGCTGGGAGAAATATCAATAACCTCAGACATGCAGATGACACCACCCTTATGGCAGAAAGTGAAGAGGAACTAAAAAGCCTCTTGATGAAAGTGAAAGAGGAGAGTGAAAAAGTTGGCTTAAAGCTCAACATTCAGAAAACTAAGATCATGGCATGCGGTCCCATCACTTCATGGCAAATAGATGGGGAAACAGTGGAAACAGTGGCAGACTTTATTTTTTTGGACTCCAAAATCACTGCAGATGGTGATTGCAGCCATGAAATTAAAAGACGCTTACTCCTTGAAAGGAAAGTTATGACCAACCTAGATAGCATATTAAAAAGCAGAGACATTACTTTGCCAACAAAGGTCCATCTAGTCAAGGCTATGGTTTTTCCAGTGTTCATGTATGGATATGAGAATTGGACTGTGAAGAAAGCTGAGTGCCGAAAAATTGATGCTTTTGAACTGTGGTGTTGGAGAAGACTCTTGAGAGTCCCTTGGACTGCAAGGAGACCCACCCAGTCCATCCTAAAGGAGATCAGTCCTGGGTGTTCATTGGAAGGACTGATGCTGAAGCTGAAACTCCAATACTTTGCCCACTTCATGTGAAGAGTTGACTCATTGGAGAAGACCCTGATGCTGGGAGGGTTTGGGGGCAGGAGGAGAAAGGGATGACAGAGGATGAGATGGCTGGATGGCATCACCGACTCTATGGACATGAGTTTGAGTAAACTCTGGGAGTTGGTGAAGGACAGGGAGGCCTGGCGTGCTGCGATTCATGGGGTCGCAGAGTCGGACACAACTGAGTGACTGAACTGAACTGAACATGATGCAATAGTTAAACTCAATTCAAAAGGATGGTAGATTCATATTATGTTCAGAAGAAGGATAAAAGTGCTTAACAACTTGAAATTATTACTAATTATTTATAGTAAAGTGTGTATTTTTTTAAGGTTGGGGGGACTATCAACAAAAAGTACAACCATCTTTATCTTCCAAACCAACAGAGGAAAACTAAGGGGTTGATGATGGGAGTATAAAAAAGTTATCAATCCACAGATGGCAAGAAGACAAAAAATAAAAGAAACAAGGGGAAAGAATGATAAAAACACAAAATAAAAATGTCAAAATAAGTCCAAATATATCACTGTGTGGTGTGTGTGTGCAGATTAAACTCTCAATAAAACATCAGAGAACATCATATTGGAATTTGTTTTTAATACAGCTATTATTGCTGAAAACAGACACACCTAAAGCAAAACATCCAAAAAATTTAAAATAAAGGCTACACCACTTAGGAGAGTATTTTCTCAATATTTAATAAAATCCAAGATGTCCAAAATTCTTATTTCCTGGTAATAGATCATAGAACAGTGTTTTATAAACTCCAGTCTATGACCCATTCCTGGGTCATGAAATCAATTTAGTGAATCACAATCTGCACTTTTTTAAAATGAAAAGAAAAAAGGATGGGAAAAGGAATGAATAGAATAGGAAAGAATGGGGTAAAACAGGACAGAACAGAATAGAAACCAAAGTAAATATCACAGTGCTTCATGGAAATAATATACAGTTTGACAAAACTTTCCTTTGTGGGGTGTGTACTCGTGAGCAGGCAAATATGCATGTACTACATTTGTGATGGAAAGTGCATCTCTTCCTTTTTTCATTTTAAGTTTCAAAAACTCTAGCCTAGGATTTGCAAGCATGAGCCAAAAGACATACTATGAAGTTTACCACAATATTATTTGTAATCAGGAAAAATTGGAAATATCTTGAAAGTTGATCAATAGGAGAACAGGTAAGTTAATTGAGGTAAATAAATACACATACAAAGAGCAAATAAACTTAATCTTTGTATGTCAACATAAATCTCAAAAACAAAATATTGCATGAATAAAAGTAATCTATAGAAAGATATACATAAAATATTCACTATATGATAAAAATTTATGCAAAGTTTGAGAGCAAGCAAAACAATAGCTTGTATTATTATAAATCCACACTTACATTATATAGAGTAATGGTATAAAAACCTGTATGGGGTGACAAATTCAGAGGATGGCTAACCCTTGGAAATTGAGTAGCAACAGATAATGGAGTCAGGGAAGACTTCACAAGAGGTAGTTTTCAATCCACAATGTTTTCTTTTATTTTTATTTATTTATTTTTTGCCCATGCACATGTCATGTGGGATCTTAGTTCCCCAACCAGGGATTTAACCCATGCCCCCTGCACTGGAAGCATGAAGTCTTAATCACTGGACCACCAGAGAAGTCCCTAAATCCGTAAGGTTTTAACAAAAAAGTGTAGAAGTAAATATAAGGGAAATGTTAAGATTTGATAAGGCTGGAAGGGATACATGGGTGTCAATAATTTACCCCTTATGTGCTTTCCATATGTTGGAAAATTTTTATGGCCCCAAATTATAAAGCCTACAAAATCTGTGGTTTTTAGTTCCTGTGCTAATCACAAATTCTGGCATGAGGTTCTGTCCTCCCCAAATTTTATATATTTGGCTCATCAATATAGCTAATATTGACCCATTATCTTACTTCCAGACAAGCAAACATGGTCAGCTTTTCCATAGTCACATGAGGCAAAAGAAAGTTCCCTAAGTTGAGTTGTGAACCTGATAAACGTTTTTTTACCTCCAACAGAAGCAGAGTTAGAACTCAGCTCTATGTATATATGTAAAAAAGTCACCACATTAACCCTGAGTGCAATATAGTTTCCACTGTGCTTCTGATGAGCAAAAGACAGATGTGTGATTTTACCCCACCTAATGAACATTTCAATCTTCCAATAAACACCCTAATAAAGAAAAATTGAGATTTAACTCACTTTTATTATCACAACCGACACATTGCAAGGTTTTAATTGGGCTGAAAACAGCTTCCAATAATAATACCCTCCTTAATTGATTCATTAAAGGGGCCCCTACTGAGACAGAAGCACTAGTTTCAGGAAAAAGGAATGAAATAAGCCCCGATTTCCCACTGAGTGGCTATGATCCCTCTGCCATCAACTCTCTAGGCCACTGAAGAGGATGTTAAGAGTGGCCAATGCCTGAAATTGTTCTGCTCTTCCCAAAGTGGCCACGGACTGAAACATGGTCCTCACACACTCACCACTCCCTTAGTGGGGTAACAAAAGAGAAAGCTGGAACTTGACAATATTCTGTCTTCGTATGAAATGAATCGGCAAATAAACAACCGGAAGTGGGCAAGAAGTGAAAGTTTTTTACAAGACTGAACAAAAATCACCACCACATCCCAGCTTGGCTGGGCAAGGAGCAGAAGGGGCAGGGGCAGGAGAGGGAAGACTTATGAGGAACAAATGGAAATCATCTATTTGTGGGGAAATTAGTGTCGATCATATAATACAGAAAATACAGTGTAGTGTTTAGAGGCACGGCGTGTGCAATCAGGTAGACTTGGGAGTCTGTCCTACTCTTGTACTTATCAGCTCTGTCACCCTGGACAGATGAACCATCTAAACCCCGGTTTCCTCAGCTATTAAATAGGAGTGATAATCACCTACAGCAGCAGCCAGAGTGCATCAGATCATATTCTTTCGCTCAGAACCCTCTGAAGGCGCCTCATTATATTCCTACCTTATCTGCACACTCCGTTTCCTCTCTGGTGTCATCTCCTTCTCCCATCCTCCAGTTCACTCCACACACTGAGCCACACCTCTCCCCCTGCTCTCAAAAGTACCCAGCATGATATATGTGGAATCTAGGAAAACGGTATCAGTTCAGTTCAGTCCAGTCGCTCAGTCATGTCCGACTCTTTGCAACCCCATGAATCGCAGCACACCAGGCCTCTCTGTCCATCACAAACTCCCGGAGTTTATTCAAACTCATGTCTAAGGAAAATGGTATGGATGATCTTATTGTAAAGCAAAACATAGTGAACAAATGTATGGATACCGAGGAGCAGAGAGGGAGAGTGATGAACTGGGAGACTGAGGTTGACATAAAACAGGGAACTAATGAGAACCCACTGCAGAGCACAGGGAACTCTGCTCAATGCTCCGTGGTGACCATAGTGGGAAAAAGTCCAGAAAAGAGGGGATATGTGTATGACTATAGCTGCTATCCAGCATAACAGCTGTACGGTAGAAAGATGACATTGTAAAGCAACCATACTCCAATAACAATTAATTTAAAAATAAAAATAAATAAAGATGAGATATTACCAAAAAATGTAAGTACCCAGCATGCTCTCACCCCCGGCCTTCGCTGGTCCCCCCTTCCTCCAGTTCTCCGCAGCACTCATTCTTTCATATCTGCCACGTCTTCCATCCAACACCACCTCCTCCACCACCGCCCTATTCAAAATGACAAACTGTCCCTCTGCATACTCCAAATACCCTCATCTCTGCTATGCCTTTTTTTTTTTTTTTTTTTTTTTGCATAACACTCATTACCTTCTAGCATACCATATAACTCAATTATTTCATCTGTCATTTATTCTTCCCTGCTGTTTGGCTCACTGATCTATCCCAAATGCCTGAAACAATGAAGAGCAGATACCAGGTGCCTAATTTTTGTTACACAAAACACTCATAAGATTGTTCTGATGACTAAATTAGATAGTGCACGCCAAACACTTAGCTCAGTGTGGGCACACAGAAGCACTCAGTAAATATTATCTGTTGTTATCATCGTGGTTACTATTATTGGCATCATTGTTTTCCATCGGACATGAGGATATTATTAAACGACCAAATCATAGTTCTTCCAGACATTGTTTCCTGAAGATGAAAGACCTAGATTTAATTGACAAGAGTTTGCTGACACTGTACGATATCTTGTTATGTGCAGACAACCCTGCCAATGATGAAAGCTACCAGGTTACCTGCAGTTCCCCTCCCCCAACTCATCTAGTCACATAGGGCTTGGGACAGCTGCTAAGCCAAGACTGTATATCAAGGTACATCTAGGAACTGCTGCTCTCCTTTGACCTGTTAGGACTGTACTGCCTGTAAATACCAACTTGACAGCAAGAGGCTAGAAAGCATTTTGTTTTACGATTAACAAAAGGTAAAGAAAGGGACAGAAAGAGGGACTGTTCTGCCTTGGCTATCGAAGTCCCCAGAATTTAAGCTGCCACTCCATTCTCTGAGACATTTGTGTTTCTGTCCAGGAAAAGAAGTCAAGAGCCACCATCTGCCCACCCCATAACTTCCCGGGCACTAATGAGATGCCCTCCTCTTTGTCAGACACTTAGGAGCTCCTGTGCTAAAGTGCTGTCCTGGGTAAATAATGACTGGGAAGACACATCAGTTCCACGTTCAGCTGCATCTTCTGTTTCCTGAGCATGAAGGAAGACAGGACCCGCCAAGGCAACGAGCCCTTCAGCATTCAGAGCCAAAGCTCTCTCTCCACTTCTCAGCTGGTAAACCACGTGAAGAGCACACAGCAGCCAAGCTAGCTTTCCCAATGTGCTCAGTCCCCTTTGCACACTGGATGTGGGTGCCTGCATAAGGAAACACGGGTCAGTGCATACGAGGGTACAGAGGGTGCCGTCAACTCGCCCATTACGGAACGTCAGGAGGCACGAGAGGGCAGGGGTTCAAAAGCACCAGCACTCGAGCAGCAGCGTGTTCTGTTCAAATCCTGAGTTGGCCCATGAGCATCTGTGTAAACCCACGCCAGTCATTTTCTCTCTCCGAGCCTTGGCTTCCACATCTGTGAACTGTGTCGATGACACATAACTCATAAAGCTTATGGATAGCTAAATGAAACCAATTAACATGGAGTCAGAGTATAGTAAGTACTCAATGAAACATTTGAACTGTGGAGGATCTGCAGGAACAGAAAGCTTGAATGCCAATATATTCAGTTATCTATTCATTATATCATTCATCGCATTAGTTAGTTAGTTAGTTCAGTCACTCAGTCATGTCTGACTCTTGGCAATCCCACGGACTGCAGCACGCCAGGCCTCCCTGTCCATCACCAACTCCCAGAGTTTACTCAAACTCATGTCCATTGAGTCGGTGATGCCATCCTACCGTCTCATCCTCTGTCATCCCCTTCTCCTCCCACCTTCAATCTTTCCCAGCATCAGGGTCTTTTCCAATGAGTCAGTTCTTCACATCAGGTGGCCAAAGTATTGGAGTTTCAGCTTCAACATCAGTCCTTCCAATGAATATTCAGGACTGATTTCCTTTAGGATGGACTGACTGGATCTCCTTGCAGTCCAACGGACCCTTAAGAGTCTTCTCAAATACCACAGTTTCAAAGAATCAATTCTTCGGCACTCAGCTTTCTTTACAGTCCAACTATCACATCCATATGTGACCACTAGAAAAAACGTAACTCTGACTACACGGACCGTTGTTGGCAAAGTAATGTCTCTGCTTTTTAATACGCTGTCTGGGTTGGTCATAATTTTTCTTCCAAGGAGTAAGCACTTTTTAATTTCATGGCTGCAATCACCATCTGCAGTGATTTTGGAGTCCAAAAAAATGAAGTCTGCCACTGTTTCCACTGTTTCCCCATCTATTTGCCATGAAGTGATGGGACCAGATGCCATGATCTTAGTTTTCTGAATGTTGAGTTTCAAACCAACTTTTTCACTCTCCTCTTTCACTTGCATCAAGAGGCTCTTTAGTTCTTCACTTTCTGCCATAAGGGTGGTGTCATCTCCATATCTGAGGTTATTGATATTTCTCCCAGTAATCTTGATTCCAGCTTGTGCTTCATCCAGCCCAGCATTTCTCATGATGTACTCTGCATATAAGTTAAATAAGCAGGGTGACAATATACGGCCTTGACGTACTCCTTTCCCAATTTGGAACCAATCTGCTGTTCCATGTCCAGTTCTAACTAGTACTTTCTGACCTGCATACAGATTTCTCAGGAGGCAGGTCAGGTGGTCTGGTACTCCCATCTCTTTCCGAATTTTCCACAGTTTGTTGTGATCCATGCAGTCAAAGGCTTTGACATAGTCAATGAAGCGGTAGATGTTTTTCTGGAACTCTCTTGCTTTTTCGATGATCCAACGGATGTTGGCAATTTGATCTCTGGTTCCTCTGCCTTTTCTAAAACCAGCTTGAACATTTGGAAGTTTATGCTTCATGTATTGTTGAAGCCTGGCTTGGAGAATTTTGAGCATTACTTTGCCAGTGTGTGAGATGAAGTTCGGGCATTCTTTGGCATTGCCTTTCTTTAGGATTGAAATGAAAACTGACCTTTTCCAGTCCTGTGGCCACGGCTGAGTTTTCCAAATTTGCTGGCATATTGAGTGCAGCACTTTCGCAGCATCATCTTGTAGGATTTGAAATAGCTCAGCTGGAATTCCATCACCTCCACTAGCTTTGTTCATAGTGATGCTTCCTAAGGCCCACTTGACTTCACGTTCCAGGATGTCTGGCTCTAGGTGAGTAATCACACCACTGTGATTGTCTGGGTCATGAAGATCTTTTTTGTACAGTTCTTCTGTGTATTCTTGCCACTTCTTCTTAATATCTTCTGCTTGTTATGTCCATACCATTTCTGTCCTTATTGTGCCCATCTTTGCATGAAAGGTTCCCTTGGTATCTCTAATTTTCTTGAAGAGATCTCTAGTCTTTCCCATTCTATTGTTTTCCTCTATTTCTTTGCACTGATCACTAAGGAAGGCTTTCTTGTCTCTCCTTGCTATTGTTTGGAACTCTGCATTCAAATGGGTATATCTTTCCTATTCTTCTTTGCCTTTAGCTTCTCCTGTTTTCATAGCTGTTTGTAAGGCCTCCTCAGACAACCATTTTGCCTTTTTGCAGTTTGTTTTCTTGGGGATGGTCTTGATCCCTGCCTCCTGTACAATGCCACGAACCTCCGCCCATAGTTCTTTAGGCACTCTGTCTATCAGATCTAATCCCTTGAATCTATTTGTCACTTTTACTGTATAGTCGTTAGGGATTTTATTTAGGTCATACCTGAATGGTTTAGTAGCTTTCCCTACTTTCTTCAATTCATTCATCACACGAATATGTGATAAGCTGCTTTAGTCATGTCCCACTATTTGCAACCCCATGGACTGCTGCCCACCAGGCTCCTCTGTCCATGGGATTCTCCAGGCAAGAATACTGGAGTAATTTGCCATGCCCTCCTCCAGGGGATCTTTCTGACCCAGGGATGGAACCAACATCTCCTGTGTCTCCTGCTTTGCCAGGCAGGTTATTTACCACTAGCGCCACCTCATTAATCAACAAATGTTTACTGAATGCTTACTGGTTCCAGGCCCTAGTATGTGTGTGTACTCAGTCATGTCTGACTCTTTATGACCCCATGGACTATAGCCCACCAGGCTCCTCTGCCCAAGAGACTTTCCAAGCAAGAATTCTAGAGTGGATTGCCATTTCTTCCTCCAGGGGATTTTCCTGACCCAGAGCTCCTACCCACCTCTCCTGTGGCTCCTGCATTGGCAGGCAGAGTCTTAACCACTGCGCCACCTAGAAGCTGGAAGGCCTGTTCAGCCTCTAGGCTAGCTGCTATATAGCAGTGAGAAAATCAGATAAGATCCCTGCCCTCACAGAGCTTACAGTCCAGTGGATAATACTGGCCAATATAGAATGTGCCACCTTAGTATATGCCAGGCAGTATTCTAAATGCCTTACCTGTATTAACTGACTTACTGCTTAAAGGGCTTCCCAGGTGGCACAGTGATAAAAAATCTGCCTGACAGTGCAGGAGACTCAAGAAACTCAGGTTCGATCCCTGCGTCAGGAAGTTCCCCTGGAGGAGGAAGTGGCAACCCAGTCCAGTATTCTTGCCTTGAGAAATCCATGTACAGAGGAGCCTGGTGGGCTATAGTCCATAGAATTGCAAAGACTCAGACACGACTGAGCATGCATGCACGAATGCTTAACCACCCAAAGAAATACATTAACATTATTATCTCCATATGACAGAAGAAGCTATGGAGAAGGAAATGGCAACCCACTCCAGTATTCTTGCCTGGAGAATTCCATGGACAGAGGAGCCTGGTGGGCTATAGTCCTTGGGGTCTCAAAGAGTTGGACATGACTGAGTGACTAACACAATGACAGAAGACATTGAGCCTGCCAAGGTCATAAGGCCACTAAGCATCACAGCCAGAGACTGAACCCAACTAGACCAGCTCCAGAGTCCATGCTCTTAAGAATGACACATATTGCCTTCTTGCAACTACAAGATAGTGAGCTCTTTGCGGGTAGAAAATCCATCTCGTTCATTTCTATATCCCCAACGAAGCCCCAGGCTTGTGAAAATGCTCAATAAATGCTTACTTAAGGAACAAAGGACAGATTTTCTTTGAGGCATGAGAGCCACTCTTTTTGCCAGTCTCATAACACCTCCCCATAAACCTTGAATATATAACGAAAATATATTATTCTACTTATGCATAGAGACTATTATTGATCTTCTGTCCATAGACTATTAAATGTAAGGCTGTTTTTCCAGAAATGGTGATGAATTTTCCTTGAACTACCTGTATGCATTTGAGAGGGGCCTGGCAGGGATTGAGCTATAATTTAAAAATCTAGACTCTGTGGTTTGAAGGGGAAAAAATACACAGCCCTGCTGCTATTTTATTTTGGAAACCAATGAAACATCCCAACTGCACTCGACATATCTCACTCAAGGCCTGAGTTCTCCCACTTAAATACCTCCAACTCTTCACTATTCTCAGGACTACTTATAGACAAACTAGTTGAAGTCTAAGTGGACCACAGAGATGATAGAGGCAACTACTACAGGGAAGGTGATGGAGACAGAAGAAAGAGGGGGTTCCCTATGAACTAAAATTGACAGTTTCTTAGAGCTGGTAATCTTCACTGACTTTGTCTAGAACTTGATCAGTAGTTATTACAATAATTATTATATTAATTGTATTATATATTAGTTGTTTATATTTATATCAATTACATATATGTCTAGTATGTTACTATTACTACTACAAATTATTCAGAAAGTCTACTAGGTTCTGGGGTTTCTTCATATTATCTCACTTAATTCCATCAACCACCATGAAGGGTAGTATAACAATCTCTATTCTTTAAGAAACCAACTATGTTCCTTTAACAGACACCCCAAAATGCAGTGGTTTAAACAAGATAAGTATTATGTACAATTTGTGGCATCCAGTCCTATTAATTCATGGCAAATAGGTGGGGGGAAAGTGGAAGCAGTGACAGATTTTATTTTCTTGGGCTCCAAAATCACTGCAGACAGTGACTGCAGCCATGAAATTAAAAGATGCTTGCTCCTTGGAAGAAAAACTATGACCTACCTAGACGGAGTATTAAAAAGCAAGGACAACACTTTGCCAACAAAGGTCCATGTAGTCAAAGCTATGTTTTTTTTCCAGTAGTCATGTATGGATGTGAGAGTTGAACTACAAAGAAGGCTGAACACTGAAGAATTGATGCTTATGAATTGTGGTGCTGGAGAGGACTCGAGAGTGCCTTGGACAGCGAGGAGGTCAAACCAGTCAGGCCTAAAGGAAATCAATCCTGAATGTTCATTGGAAGCACTGATGTTGAAGCTGAGACTCCAATATTTTGGCCACCTGATGCAAAGAAATGACTCATTGGAAAAGACCCTAGTGCTGGGAAGGATTGAGGACATGAGAAGGGGGTGACAGAGGATGAGATGGTTTGATGGCATCACCGACTGAATGGACGTGAGTTTGAGCAAACTCTGGGAGATAGTGAAGGACAGGGTAGCCTGATGTGCTGCGATTCATAGAGTTGCAAAGAGTCATACACATCTCAGTGACTGAACAACAGCAGCGAAGCTACTGTAACAAAGATTTCTTTTTTAATGTGACTTAAACAAGAGCAAAGATTCTCATTCACATAATAGTCCAGAATTGGGAAAGCAGCCTGCCATCAACAATGCATGGCTTTCATATGGGACCTAAGAGGCTCTTTAAGTCCCAGCCATCAGGAGTTAGAAAGGAGCAACAGGAGAGCATGCCCATTTCTTTCAAGGACACAATCGAAAAGTTCACACATCATCTGCATCCCATTTGTCAGAACTTGGTCATAGAGCTGTGGTGAGGAATAAATTGAAAAGCCAGATATCTTGAGTAAGACATTTGATAAATATCCATTTCTTTTCTCTTTTTGACACCAATATCTTGAAAGTAAATCCTAGGGTGATCACTTGAATGAAATCATCTAAAAAGCCATTCCTTCCCCTTCCCACTGTAGACAGAGTATAATTCCCTATTCCACTGATGTTAGGTTTGGTCATGTCATTTGCTTTGTCCAGTGGAATGTTGGTGGGTACGATGCAAGAAGAAGCTTTACAGGTGTGGTTCGACTGGGCTAGTACTCAGTGATAACACTGTAAAAAGAGTGTATCCCCAAAATGCTGCTGCCCCTTTACAGTCTAGGCTGAAATAGTATAAAACTCCTGAGCCCAAAACCTAGCCTGGAGCCAACATCAGTCAATATGCAACCTAAGACAGGCTCATTAGCTTAAGTCAGCTGAGATCAGTTGAATAACAATCATCCAGGACACAGGTGGCTGTGAGCATAAGTGCTTATTACTGTAAGTAACACATTTGGGGGTAGTTTACAATGCAGTATCATTGTCACAATAGTTAGGCAACACAAATTTTGAGCAGAAGTGAAGTCCTGCCATCATGAAAGTCTAAAATACCTGACCGTAGTTTGGTGATTAGGCAGCCGATGATGAGGAAACTGTGATGGAGAGCTAGAAACATGCCATCCCACGTTATGCAGTGATGAAGCCCTTGGCAAAACTCATCTGGGATAACTTGGAAGATAGAAAATGTGCCTAATGAACTTGAAGCATTGAGTAAGAAAGTGTCAGGGCAGAACGTCGATAGTATAATTTGGTTGTTACCAGATGGATAAGGTTTTGCAAGACAAACTTGAGTTTAAAAAGAAACTGAACAGCTGGCCAACAAAACTGAGAGAGAATATAGAAAGCCCAGGATTTCCAGGGGTTTAAAACTGTTTTTCACTTTACCATCTTATCAGCCTCAGGACAAAGACTATATCAAGGGTGCAGTTCCCACATCCTTTGTCACAACTTTTGAAAGGACTGAATTGGTGCTTATCAGTTCCTTTCAGCTGAACAAAGTGCTCCTAGAAAGACAGAAAGCATAATCCCATAGACACTTAATAAACCCAAGATAGCTAAAATTAGTCTCAAGAGGGATGTACCTCTCAAAATTCATTAATGTTATAGGTGTAACTAACATGGAATTGACCAAAACCAGACAAAGGAGACACAAAACTTTTGAGACATCTGTATTGGTAAAATATTATCAACTTGGGACTAACTGTTTGAGATGCCAAAAGATCTGTCCCCAAATTTCTATAAGCAGAAAGCAGCCTGAGGGACTTCTCTGGCGGTCTAGTGATTAAGACTTCCCTTTCCAATGCAGAGGGCGTGTGTTAAATACCTGGTCAGGGAGCTAAGACCCCACATGACTCACAGCCAGAAAACAAAAACATAAAATGGAAGCATTGTCATTACAGATTCAATGGTCCACATCAAAAAAATCAGAAGAAAGCAGGCTGAAAAATTTGCTGACCCAGAAAGAAATGTATATTCTCTAAAGGTCTCTTCAGAAGTGGATAGGCATGGGAGATGATGGAATAGAGAAAGACTTCCTGAACGTTAGAGCCCAAAAAGAATTGGAGAACAATTGATTGGTGAGTCACTTCCAGGGAACAGAACTAGGACCTAATCCAGGAGTCAGTGAACCATGAGCCCACAGGTCAAACCCTGCCTGTTACTTGCTTTAGTAAATAGAGTTTTATCAAAACACAGCTACACCCACGCATTTAAATTTTTTCCACACTGCTTTTTACTACAACATCAAGTTGAGAAGTTGCAACAGACACTATCTGGCCTGCAAAGCCTAAAATATTTATTATCTTGGGCTTTACAGTTGTCAACCACCCAGCGTAGCATAATAAAAGAACATTCTATACCTACACAATAAGGAACTCTGGCTCATTTGTATAGCAGGGTTTCAGAACTGCTATGTATCAGTGACAGAGCAGGACCAAAAAGAAGGCTGAGCACCAAAGAATTGATGTTTTCAAATTGTGGTGCTGGAGAAGACTCTTTGAGTGTACCTTGGACAGCAAGGAGATCAAACCAATCAATCCTAAGGGAAATCAACCCTGAATATTCATTGGAAGCACTGATGCTGCAGCTCCAATACTTTCACCATCTGATGTGAAGAGGCAACACATTGAAAAAGGCCTGATGCTGGGAAAGATTGAGGGCAGAAGGAGAAGGGGGCAACCGAAGATGAGATGGTTGGATGGCATCACTGACTCAATGGACAATGAATCTGAACAAACTCTGGAAGATAGCCAAGGACAGGGAAGCCTGGCGTGCTGCAGTCCATAGGGTTGCAAAGAGTCGGACGTGACTTAGCAAGTGAACAACAATAGTGACTGCAATGTGCCTGCCATTCTTACCTTTTTCAAATGGGAGTGCTTATTGAATTTATTCGGTTCCTGTTAACATGGTTGGAAAGCAAATAGCTTCTCTCTTTATTTCATAAATGTCTCAGTCAATAGGAGCCATATCAGGATTTGGTATAACTGCAAGATCTTAGATGTCAAACCTGGTGTAGAGAGGGTGAGTAATCTAAGAGTGTTGGGATGGGGATAAGTATATTTTGCGTACAAGAGAACAATGAAGAAGAAGCCAGACTGTGATGGCTTATCTTATTCACTTCCCTTTCCCTCCTACTGTGGGTAGGTATTATAACCTTCCTCATTGCATGGGCTTGGCCTTGTGACTTGTTTTAGCCAAAGGACTATGGTCAGGCATGGTAGGAACAAGGACTTTCAATGTGCATATGTGGTTCATCCTAGATCTTGTATTCTACTGATCTGCCATGAGAAGAGCCTCTTCTTCTATTTGGTCCTCAGAATAAACAAAACATGGAACAGATGTGAACACAAGACACAGGATTAAGTCAAATACAGTCAACCTGAAGCCAAAAGCAGAGCCTCCCAGGCAAAGCCAGGCTAAATCTGCTAACCACAGTAAATCTGCAGATTTGTAAGTGACAGCATACATAATCTGTTGAGAGCAACTGAGCTTCAAGCTGGTTTATTACACAGCATTATTGTAGCAATCACCGACTGATACAGAGGGCTCTATAAAATGATGAGGTCTCTAGAATCTCGAAAACTGAACTTTAATTCTGAAATTAACTTCAGTTCAAATCCCAGATCTGCCATTTACCTGCTATTTAATTGGAGGAAGTCAGGACTTTCCTGGTGGTCCACTGGTTAAGACTGTGCTTTCAATGCAGGAGGCATGGGCTCAACTCCTAGTTGGGGAACTAAGATTCCACATGCTGCATGGTGTAGCCAGATTTTTTTTAAATTAATTGGAGAAGGTCACTGTATCTTTCTGAGTCTTGGGGTTGGGAGGTTATCATAACAAGGATGAGAACAACCTAAGTCAAAGGGTCATTGTAAGATTAAATAAGATGATAAACAAGTATATTTTATAATTTCAATAAAAGATACAAATACAAGATATTTTTATAATTAACTTCAGTTCACATAAAGCAGCCCTGATTTTTATTTTAATAGAGAGAAGGAGTTATGCCATTTCTGTACTCTGACCCTGAGAAGTAGCCATGCTTAGTCAAAAAAGATATGTATCTGTAAGCTATTAGCACTCTAATGTTTTAATAATTCTTTCTTGATCTTGTTTGTCATTTTCTGATTTTTCTCTAATCTCAGTTCAGTTGCTCATCATCACCTTAATCGTGTGTGACTCTTTATGACCCCACGGATTGCAGCACACCAGCCTTCCCTGTCCATCACCAACTCCCAGAGCTTGCTCAAACTCATGTCCATCAAGTTGGTGATGCCATCCAACCATCTTATCCTCTGTCATCCCCTTCTCCTCCTGCTTTCTCCCACCTTCAATCTTTCCCAGCATCAGCGTCTTTTCCAACAAGTCAGTTCTTCGCATCAGGTGGCCAAAGTATTGGAGCTTCAGCTTCAGCATGAGTCCTTCCAATGAATGTTCAGGACTGATTTCCTTTAGGATGGACTGGTTGGATCTCCTTGCTGTCCAAGGGATTCTCAAGAGTCTTCCATAATTTCATAAGAAAAAAAACAAATAAATGTAAAAAATTTTAATTGATTATGCTACCCTAGCCTAACACTTCTGAGCCCGTTTCCTTTCCCCACCCCCTCCATGAGGAACACACAATGCCACTGACAGCAGCAATCTAACTCCTAGACTAAAAGAAGGTTCTCTGAGCCCTCAGCCTTCCCTTACTGCAGAATGAGCAAAAAATCAGAATGCTCTCCTTTGTGTACCATCTACAAATCACTGAAAAGCCCAACCCAGCAGAGAAGGAACCTCCATCAGAAGTAAAAGCCCACATTAAAATTATGTCCACCAAATTGTTTCCTGTGGACTCCAGTGTACCACATAAGCAGAGTGTCTGGGGTATCACAACTCCGTTATTTTGTGCTCATGTCAAAATGTTTTTCCTTCTCCAAAATGCTGAAGGGAAGTGCATAGGTTTCCTAGAAATGGCTCCAGCGTGCCTCACTGCTCCCGAGAGAAAGGAGTGATGAGGACACAGACACTCACCAGGAGAGGGGGAAAGGTCAAATCAATAACGCTGACAATATCCATTTGTTCCACAAAGACAGCCAACGAAGGTGTCTGGGGAGGGTTATTTGAGGCATAAATCTACCCACACTGGTCCTCTTGATCCCTCCAGCCAAAGTAGCATAACCCACTAGAAATCAGAACATACCTCTCAGCTCACTCGCTGACAAAGCAGCCAAGCTGGGCAATAACACCACGGAATGCAACCATTGATCAGATCAGCAGAGCGCAGAGTGCTGTGGGCATGGGGTTCAGGACACCTCATGGGCAAGGCTTTGATGGAAAGGAGAGAATGGCCCCCAGGAGAAGTCAGACACCTATGAGCAGAGTCCTTCCTAAGACAGAGCAGTTATGGCAAGCAGCACCGGGCTAACTTCCGAGAGTTGCTGTCCTGCTGTGGACACCTAAGGGTACAGAACTGAACAAGCAGAGAGGAAGCAGCAGAAAAGGTGGTCCTGCCAGCTAGTCCTCATGATGCCCCTAAAGTAATGATAGAAGACAGAGCACTCAGGTTCCTCATTCCCCCTCCAGACATTTCTTGTCTACCTACCACTTGCTTGCACCATGCTAGCTGCTGCTGAGTATGCAAAGATAAATCAGAGACAGTTCCTGCTCTGAAAGTTATATGTTCCATCGTGCCTAGCATGTCACAGGGGCCCAATAAGTTTTCACTGAGTATTCCCTTAGCCTTCAGCTCTGTGTAGCCTCTATTCTCCACCTTCCAAGGTACTTTCTTATATTGTTCTATTGTTGTTTAGTCACTAAGTCTGACTTTTTTGTGACCCAGTGGACTGTAGCAGGCTCCTCTGTCCTTGGGATTTCTCAGGCAAGAATACTGGAATGGGTGGCCATTTCTTTCTCCAGGGGATCTTCCTGACGCAGGGACCGAACTCACATCTCCTGAATTGGCAGGTGGATTCTTTACCACTGAGCCACCAGGAAGCCCATCTATTATATTGCTCTGAATTTTGGTTACTGTTGCATAATTTATTACCCCAGTGACACAATAGGATTGCTGAATACAAGATCCATATATTCTTGTCATTGCATCTTCTCAATAAATAGTGATTGAATGAATGACTGTGTAATCCTAACTGGTGTGTCACCACCCACTGCCATCAGCAGAAAAGGGTGGAAGATCTAGGGCTTGTAACTGCAGGAGAAAGCATGCTGGGTTAGGAGTCAAGAGACCTGCCTTCTAGCAGAAGCTGCTATCACCAGCTTGCTGAGAGACTGTGAACAGCTGCCTGAGAGCCTCGGCTCAGCTGGAAGAGACGGTAGTTGATGGTGGTAGATGATCTCTAAGGTACCTTCCAGCCTTAAGGGTCATCACCTTAATCGTAGATCACAAATGACATTCACTGAGCACATGGCATGTTCTAGCACTGTATAAGAATTTTGCCTGCATTATGTCATGTAGTCCTCAGGATAATCTTTTGGGGTGCTATGATTACCCCTATTCAGATAAAGAAAGGAAGACTGGGGAGGCTAAGGAAGGACTGGGGATTGGAACCCCAACCTGACCAACCTGCAAAGCCACTTATAACCACTAAGACAAGCCGATCCCACGTCCACAGTCACACTTTAGTCCATTGGGTGCCCTTAGAGCCATCATTTCTTTTCCTGAAGAGCTTCATTTTCTATCATAGCAAATTTTTTTAGAAAATTGCTAGAAATCCTTTAGTGGAGAGGGGCACAGTGAGCAGGCTTTGCATACCTCCCATGGGTAGGCAGTGAGTTTCCTTAGGCTCACTGGTGAAGCTGCAAGGAATCTGACAACAGGAGGAGAAACCCAGCAAAGAGTTACAGGGGGTGCCAGCCTTGGGTACAAAGCAGTTTAAGCCACATTCGAGAAATCATCAGAGAAGACATGCGAGTGTGCTCAGTTGTGTCCGACTCTGAGACCCCATGGACTGTAGCCCGCCAGGCTCCTCTGTCCATGGGATTCTCCAGGCAAGAATACTGGAGTGGGTAGCCATTTCCTCCTCCAGGAGATCCTCCCAACTCAGGGATCAAACCCACTTTTCCTGTATTGACAGGCAGATTCTTACCCCTGAGCCACCTGGGAAGCCATCAGAGAAGGCAAGAAAAAAGAAAAAAAATATATTGTTTTGTTGAAACAACTTTGCAGAATTTTAAAGACTGTGGCTGAACTCCAGACCCACCTGACAGATTCTTCTCTTCATTCTTCCCCATATTTAAAGCATGGAGGGAGAAGAGGTTGACTCTCCAACAGACAACAGGGCTACAAGTTCCAACCAGGTTCAGGAAAACATGGTACCTCACCCATGAGCCTCCAAATACCCAAAGTGTAGCAGTGTTCAGTGGCACCAATCAGAGAACTGGGGACAGAATAAAACAAAGATTTCCTAAAAAGAACATATTTTTAGAAGGAGATAGCAAATCAAGTAAAGTTCTAAACCTCTTTTAAAGCAGTACCCCAATTTTTTAATGATAACAACAACGGTGAGATCCCCAAAGTCACAGATAACTAAACATATGCTACTCAAAGGAGAAATTAGCAGAAAACACAGTTCATATTTAGAAAGTAAAAGATACTGAGGAATTTGGCAGTAGGAAAGAGTGGGATTCATTAACTGCCTGCACACAAAAGGGCCTCTGCTAAATCAAATGACCTTAAACCTATGGCAGGAAAAGAATCTAAGAGGATGAGATTTAGAGGAAGACAAATGGATTTTTAATTGCTTCAAAGACAAACTTAGGAGTGGAAATCCAGGGAGTTTGTGGAGGGGGGTATGTGTGAGAGAGAGAAAGAGGTTTTCTTGATGACAAAAAATAGAAACCAGTGGCAAAAGGCCGCTGTGTTTTCACAGTGAGAGGAAGTCCCATCACATCTCCTAATCAGCAGCACCATGAGCCTTCCTATTAGTCCTGGGCAAATGATCTTCCAGATATGTCTAAATCCAAACCACACAAAAGGAGCCAGGGCACAGAAAGGCAGTCTGCTCTGAGGCAAACTGACATTTTTCAGGCTTAAATTACTAATTCCCTCCTCCTCCATCCCCACCCCCACTTTGAAATGCTAAATTGTTCAAACAGTGGGCATGATGGAAAAACAGGCACATAGGGATGTAGATTTGTCCCCAGAGAGCACAGCCCACCTGCCTTCCCGGCCCTCCTGGGAGCTCCACTGCTCACCTCCACCCAGCTGGGCCCTGCCACTATCACCCCCCTGCCCTCCTTCCTCTCCTGAGGTGGGTCCCCAGCAAACTCTGCCAGGCCGCCTCATCTTGGGTTCCCCTGAAACGCCCTCTGTTGACACAGACTCCCCCATCCTGGTCGATAAGCCTGTCTCAGGTCTGCCAGGCACAGCAGGTGCCCCCTTCAGCCCCCTGCGCCCCCGACACACCCAGCCCGGAGCGTGAGGCCATTCTGAATTGCTTCCTTGGCTGCCTCTGAAAACAGCCGCTTTCTATCTCCCTCTCTCAGAAAAGCATAACCCATCCACATCTTCAGATTTTAAATGGAGTGTATCAGAAGTAAAATTCTACACCAAGTATGTGAGGGGAGGAGGCTGGGTCTCCAGGAGACCTTGTACATGTACCTCGGTCCTTACAATGGCATCTTGATGTTTCTAAAAACCTATGAAGAGACTGAACGGATGAGTAGAAGTGGAGATGGGAGGAGGAGAGGGAGAGGGAAAGAGAGGGAGAAAGGAAAGAGAGGGGGAGGAAGAGGAAAGAAAGGCAGGTGCCCTAAGGGGCTGGTAAGATTTCCCGACTTGACACACGACCTTACTTTGAGCACAGTAACACTGCCACCTAGAGGCTGACGAGCGCCTTCCCGCACTTGCACACCAGTGTACAAAGACCTCTTTCATTGGTGTAAGCTTGTTGGGCGCGTGTTAAGTCACTTCAGCCTTTCTGACTCTTTGCCACCCCATGGACTGTAGCCTACCAGGCTCCTCTGTCCAAGGGATACTCCAGGTAAGAATCGTCCTCCAGGGGATCTTCCCAACCTAGGGATCGAATCTGCATGTCTTACTTCTGCACTGGCAGGGGAGTTCTTTACCACTGGTGCCACCTGGGAAACCCAAGTAAGCTTGTTTAAGGAGCTCTTAAAGGGGTGGTAGATGATGGCAGGGTGGGAAGTACCATGAAGAACTTCCACTTCTAACCATTTCAAAGCAGCTGATGTATATTAGGCACCTACTGTGTGCCAGGCACTGAACAAAGTCCCAAGAACACAAACACAGATAAGACATTTCTCTCAAGGATGCTCAAGTATCTCAGTATAAGGAGAAGACAGACACATGGAGAAATAATGCAGACTGTGAACATGACCATTAAGTACAAAAACATTGTGCTCATTGTATAGGTGAGACTAATTCTGACCAGAGGTGTTAAGGCCGGAGCAGGGTCTGGAGAGAATTCAAGAAAGATAAACAGATGAGTTAGGTCACAGGAAATTTGGACAGGTGAGCAGGAACTCCGGGTTCAGGTAACCACTCAACTGGGCACAAAGAAAGGACACTAGGATGCCCAGTGTGACAGGATGACAAAAGATACAGATATTACCTGCAGATCAGCGGAGAGACGACAAAGGCCTGAAAGATGAGTTCAGCCAAACTGCAGATAGTTTTGAATGCTAGGCTGAAGAGCATGCATTTTTCTAGTCGCACAAGGACAGGGCTCTGTAGCTGCTTCGTTGACTCTGCTATAGCCAGCACTAGTAGAGCATTTGGCACTTAGCAGTTGCTTAACTCACACCTGACGAATAAATGACTAACAGGAAGCCAATGAAGCGTTTGAAGAAAGAGAACAATTGAATGAAATCCATGTTTCTGGAAAATAAAATGAGAGGATCTCAAGAAGAGTGGACTGAGAGAGGAATGGAACAGGAGGAAAGAGTCTCCATTAGACAATGATTTTTCCAGGTAATGTAGTGACCTGAGGCACAGCAGTAAGACTGGACAGACTGGAATGGCCATGAGCAATTCTGATGAAGTAGAGTCCAGAGGCCTTCAGTACAAATACCCAGTGTTGAGCCTGCGTGATGCACCTGGACAAGGTGGAGAAGGCAAAAGGAGAGACAATGTTAGGGAGAAGCTGATGAGTTTAGTTTGGGAAATGGAATATTTCCGTTTCTGGGAGTATAACCAAGTGGAGGTGGCTAGAAGGCAGTTTAGAAAAAGTATGAAACTCTTTGTACATACATACCCTGTACATGTGCAAACTTGCACACACTCCCCTGAACTGAATGCTACTGACCTTTCTCTTTCATCCTAGGCTTAGAGACAAGGTGAGCCTATAACAACCCTGACACTAAACTGCAGTCTGTGCTTCAGAGAGCCAGAGGCTGGAGGGAGCACTCTCTGTTTCCTTATGGAAAACGGGGACTGTTATAAGGACTGAGTAGGCTAACCTAGGTAAAGTGCTTAGCCCAGCATCTGGCATAAAATAAATACACAGCGTTGGTCATAATCTAATCCACCATTACTATATGGTAGGAAGACTAGTGGCTCAGTGGGTAAAGAATCCTCCTGCAATGCAGGAGACCCAGGTTCAGTCCCTGGGTGGGGAAAATCCCCTGGAGAAGGGAATGACAACTGACTCCAGTATTCTTGCCTGGAGGATCCCATGGACAGAGGAGCCTGGTGGGCTATAGACCATGGGGGTCACAAAGAGTTGGACATGACTTAGCAACTAAACCACCACCACCAGGAAGACTAGAGGGTTAATGGTCAAAGCCTGGCTCATCTCTTTATCATATGCATGACCTTGAACAGGAAACCTGGTCTCTCTGACTCTCAATTTGCTCATCAGGTAAACAGTTATTGCCACACCTGCCTCATAAGATAAAATGCAGATGGGTCAGTTTGTAAATTTGAACTTGCTTTGTAAATAATATGTATGATTTATCAAATGGAAGACTGAGGTATAAAAAAATCTCTGAATTCCTTCACAATATTAGGGTTCTAGGTAAGCATGTATCTTTTTAACACCACTTGACCTAAAGAGATTCTTCTCTGCCCCCACTTAGCAAGAAATTCTTCACTTGCCATCTTTGTACATTGCAGACATGCTTTCATCACAACACATTTCCTTTGTCCCATTTCAACTGAGATTTAAAAAGTCATCTTTGAAACTCCCCAGCTGGTGGAACCACTAGGAAATCAAAGCACATTTGTTCTCTCTTCTGCATATCTGCCACCCACATGGGTGACCAATTAAACTCACGCTGTTCATCTGAATTGATAGGAAACGGGATATTATCATGGGGCTTTCCTAGTGGCTCAGTGATAAATAACCTGCAGAAGACTCAGGTTTGATCCCTGGTCCAGGAAGATCCCCTGGAGAAGGAAATGGCAACCCACTCCAATATTCTCGCCTGGGAAATCCCATGGACAGAGGAGCCAGGTGGGTTACAGTCCATGGGGTTGCAAAGAGTCAGACACGACTTAGTGACTGAACAACAGCAACAAGAGTATTATCAACTTCTGACTCATGAAGGGTTTTCCATTTGCTCTTTCCCCTGTCAGTTCCTTCTAGATCATTCCTGCAATGAAGGGCCATGACCCTGGACACTGCTGGGTGTAGACTTGTGGCCATTAACCCACCTCTGCACCTGTGTTTAGGTGAGAAGTAATCATGGGAGTCACTGGGCGGGAACTGGGGGAAATGGAATAGGATGTGGCTCTCTTCACCCTGATTTATAGGCCAATAAGGAAGTCGTTTCACAAACTACCTGACCAGAAGCTGTCTCGCTTCAAATTACTCCCATTCAGGACCAGGCACTCACCACTCTGTAAGAGGCTCATCCCCCCCATGGGCAGAGTGAATCAATCCATAGAAGCTGCTTCTGTGTTATCAGTAGAAGCCTACCTCCCCAGCACCTCCACTCATGGCTCTCAGAGCTGCCTCTGGCTCTGTCAGAATGAACCTCTTTCCCCCACAGCCTTCTCTAAGCTCAGTAGCCCTCATTCCCCCAAGGTGTCCTCATCTGATGTATTTTGCCTCCTCATCTCAACTCTAAATAAAAACCACATCTACAAAATTATTTGAGATCTCATTGTTATCTAGCAAACCCCAGATGGTTTTGCTGTGGATTAACCTTCAAAGGCACCAAAATTTTATTTTCATGATCACTAAGTAGCCTTTTTCCAAGAAGGCAGCATCTCTGTGTGATATTTTCTGAGCTGTAACATGCTTGGGGTGATTGATGAACTAGTTGACACTACCACAGTCCCTCTGAGGCGGACAACCATGACCACAATTTATAGATGAAGGTCTGAGGCATTCTCAACTTCAACCAATTGTAACAGCGACTTCCCCTCTATTTCCTAGTTCTGCTGTGGCACCTTCCTGTTAGTTTGGTCCTAGAGACGTGGACCCAACCTCAAAGGCCCTTTCTCCATTTCTCACACAACCAGTGATCCCACCTCCTCATCACTTCTTCACCTTTGCACCTTCTCCTGCATTCACTGCTTTTCATTTTCACGCTTGCCACATACCTCCGCTCAAGCCCTTCTTGTGTTCAGAAACACTGAATGATTTCCAAGTAGCCTGATCAAAAGAATATAAAATCCTGAACATGTTCTCCAAAATCTAGCTGAGCACCATCTTTCCAGCCTAGTCTCCCACTATTCTCCGCATTGTCAGGGTTGCACCAGGAAATAGATGGCACACATGCTAAGGAGTTCAACTACAAAGAATCCAGTCAGGGGACTGTTTATACAGGCGCGAGTCGGGATTAGGGAGCCAGCAAGGGAAGGTGAGGGCTTTCCTGGTAGCTCAGCTGGTAAAGAGTCCACCTGCAACGCAGGAGATCGCAGTTCGATTCCTGGGTAGGGAAGATCCCCTGGAGAGGGGATAAGCTACCCACTCCAGTATTCTTGGGCTTCCCTGGTGTCTCAGGCAGTAAAGAATCCACCTGCAATTCCAGAGACCTGGGTTTGATCCCTGGGTTGGGAAGATCCCCTGGAAGAGGGCATGGCAACCCACTCCAGTATTCTTGCCTGGAGAATCCCCATGGACAGAAGAGCCGGGTGGGCTGCCCATGGGGTCGCAGAGAGTCAGACATGGCTGAGCGACTAACCACAGCACGGCACAGCACACAAGGGAAGGTGAATGCTGCAGGGACTGTGAATCGGTGAGAAGCCTTAACTGCCGCTAGGCCTGAAGGAGCAAGGAGTAGGAATGATATCACCAGATCCCTGGGAGAGCTGACGCTGAAGGAAGGTGAGCCTGTGACACAAATGTCACTAGAGGACTGAGGGACTGCAGTTCTGCCAGAACCTCAGCCAGCCTGGGAGGGGGAGGAAGGAGGGAAGAAAATAAACCACCTGAATTCTCCTCATTCCCAACCTCTGATGGCTTGCCGGGCCTTCTATTGGTCAATTCCAACAGCAAAACACAGGGCAAGGGAGCCCACAGGATTGACCAGAAGTCAGCCTCCTGGGGCACAGAGCAGGGACAAGAAAGGCAAAGGATAGATACAAAAAAAAAAGATACTGAGAGCATCAAAAGAATAACCCATACTCTCCTCACTTGCATCCTATCTTGGGCCAAATGCACGAGCTTATGATTTCCTGATGGAATACACAATTCCCTAATCTTGTGTCTTTGTTCACACCATCTCCTCTCTTTATGATGCCCTTCCCTGCAGAGGAGATCTGCTCAGGGTCATTTGAGAGGCACTGAGGGTTATATATTCACTTAAGAGTTTTTTGCTGCGTGCCTGGTATACAGGGACATATTTGGTAAAATGAAGGATAGAGAGGAGCACAGTTACCGCAGGCAAAGCCCCAATGGTGGGGCTCATCAACTAGGCGGGATGCGCAAAGAAATCCCCACAGGCCTTCAACACACTCTGTTCATAAAAGAAAGAAGAAGCCAGCTCTGGAAATGGAAATGTGGGCTCATGTGTGATGACATCTGTCATTGGCAAAGCCTGTCTGTCAGCAGCACCTCTCATGCCACGGTCAGGGGCTCATGGCAGGACCACTAGAGAAAGAGGGGCTTCGGCACCTGCATCCTCTTAGGCCAAGCCCCCTTCCCCTGCTGCCAGGCTCCTGAGTCCTCAGAACTGATCTGTGGAACAGTAAGGCCAGCTCTGCACAATTCTTTTCAGAATAAAGGTTCTCCTCTCTGCACAGTTCTTGCCTTTTGTGGAGGAAAAGAAAAGGAGAATCAACCTGGAGTGAATTCCTTGGAGTTGGCTATTTGTAGGCAGCAGATGCAACCAGGAGCACACACAGCATATTTGTCTAAAAGCTGCAACCAACGCATAAAGGCGGGGGCGCCTGCTTCTACCTCATCAGGGCCACCCTGAAAGATGGGGCTTGGTTTCCCGCCTTCAGGGGGACACTAAAGCCACATTTGCTTCCAAGGAGGGTAAGTAAGGCCAGGCAGGGTGGAAGGGGGTGGAGGGGGAATTCAGGTATTCTAGATGCACCTAGAAAGCTGGTAATACCCATGCTATGTTGCAAAACACTTTCAGAGAAAACTCGGCAGGGCTCAGGAGGAAGCTTCTCAGTGGTACAGTCCAGGAACTTTTGCACTTAGCCTGGCAAAGCAGTAAAGATCATGGACTCTGAAACCAGACTAAATGTGTTTAAATCCCATTGCCATTAGCTACTGTATGACCTTGGGCATTTGGGTACTTTCTCTGTGTTCCTCTGTTGGGAAGCTGAAATAAATCCACATTAAATAAATAGCACAGAGTAATAGCTTTCAAGAAAAATATCTGTTTTCAGATGAAGATGATGGAGTAAAAGCTGGGTTACATAATTTGCCCAAGGTCATTAAGCTAGGAAGTTCTAGAGTTTAGATTTGAAGAGTAGCAACAGGCATATCTAAAGATTCATTCATAATTACAGCCATTGAGCAATGCTATGAAGAAAATGAGAAGCTCGCAGTGACAGTGCACAGTGGAGGGCTCTCCTCAGAGGGGTGGTCACGGTTACCAAGCTGGGACTTGAAGCAAGAGAGCAATCAGTCACACAAAAAACACAGGGAGCAACTTCCAGACAGAGTGAATGGCACAAGAAGAGATGCTGAAGAGCCAAAGAGAAGGCTGGAGTGAACAGAACAGGGTGATCAAGGAATAAAGGAGAGTGGGCATAGCAGGCAGGATTCAGATCATGGTAAGACCTCACAGTCCATTAAAAAGACCTCAGATCCAAATGCAACAGGACAATGCTAGAGGGTCTTAAAAAGAAGGACAAAGCAATCTGAATGTCTCTATGTGTGAGCCTTGAATGAAAGCACAGAGACTCTTAAAAACAACTCCATAGTATTTAGTGGCTTATACCAGGGACATGTCAAGCTTATTGTAGACTAGGGATGGGCCTTGTGATCAGTATGGAATAAAAGCATCACTCACATCCCAGCCTGAACTTGATATAGGGAAAATTTTTGTGTGTTTTCCATCATCATCATTGTTCTTGCCATCATTATCAAATCATAAGCAAAGGTAAAAGTGATCCTGTGTTAGTCATGACTCCATTCAGATTCCCAGGCAGAGATCCGCCCCCATCCCCAGGACCACAGCCAACAGCACAATGTTCCAGTCACAATCCACAGACAAACATCTAAAGAAACCCTGACTGTAAAGACTAGAAACAGCATAGGTATCAACAGCTCCAAGCACAGACAGAGGGATGAAGACCTACAGCAATCATGGGAATTGTATGTTACATACAACTATTTATCAAATTCCTTTTGCCTGCATTGTCAAAGAAGGACCATCAGCACCCACTGCCCCATTCCCTCTGTGTCTGAATGCTTGATGCATCACTGCATAATCTTAGGATATTTACCCATTCATTCATACACCAAACATGACTAAATGAATCTGCTGTATCCCCTGTATCAGCTGTTAGGGATATAGTAAGACAAACAAAAAATCATCTCTGTCCTCAAGGAGCTGAAGTCTCTTTACAGACAAGGAAAAAGGCAATAATGCAATGTGATTGGACTTCAAGTACCAGGGAGAACAAGGAGCAGAGGAAGCACTTAGGATGAACACTAAAGCCAGGGGCATGGAGAAGGAAGGTGGGGAGATGAAAGAGGGTGGGGCAGTGTATACAGGACCAGACTGCACTTCTGGGGCACACAGGGAACTGAAGGCACTCAGAGTGACTCAAGATCAACATCAAGGACTTCCCTGGTAGTCAAGTAGTTAAGACTCCATGCTTCCAATGCAGAGGGCATGGGTTCAATCCCTGATCAGGGAACTAAGATCCTACATGCCGCGTGACAAAAACAGTCATCAACATGGTGATAAAGGGACATAGGGGGATACACATCAGGAAAAGCCTTAGTTTATGCTAAGAAATTAGGGTCTTCTTCCAGATGCTATGAGAAGCCATTAAAGATTTTAATGGAGTGCATGATGGTCGTATTGCACTTTCTGTGTACAGTGTGATGAACAAGGTGGAAAGGGGAGGGCTGGAGACAGGAAAGCCAGGGAAGAGTCTACTCTGGTTCAGAGGATGAGCAGGATGTGTTCAAAGGCAGAAGCAAAGGGGTAGAAAGAAGGAGGGCCAATCACTGAGGTAAGAGCAAGGGAGAATCCATAGGAGATTATGACTAAATGAATTTGGTAGGAAGACAGAGAAAGGTTAAAGTTTCCTTCCTTGTATGGGACAAGAAGCCATATGAAAAAGACCCTGGATGCCAGTCCAGGGAGTCTGAACCTGACATAGACAGCATTGGGAAGACACTAAATGATTTCAAGCAGAGGATAGGCCACGGCTGTAGCTTAATATGATTAATATACCAACAATTGTAAAACAGGTTGGAGGAGAGACCCTGGAGGGTAGAAGTATGTGCACGCTCAGTCACTATGTCATGTCTCTTTGTGACACCATGGACTGCAGCCCGCCAGGCTCCTCTGTCCATGGGATTTTCCAGGAAAGAATACTGGAGTGGGTTGCCATTTCCTTCTTCAGGGAATCTTCCTAATCCAGGGGTCAAACCTGCATCTCCTACATTGGCAGCTGGGTTCTTTACCACTGAGCCACCTTGGAAGTCTGAAAAGACAAATAACTCTCTCATGGTGGCTTACTAAGTGGGACGAACTAAGGGTCTGAGCTAGGGATATAACCATGGTCATGAAAAATATGAAAAACAATGGGGTGTGGGGGGAGAACGAGCAAGTTTCTTGAAAGAAATGTGATCAGGAGAAGGGTTGAAGCATTCTTCACCTTGACGAGAAGGTCATCATCATCATGCTCATGCTCAGTCGTGTCCCTTTAATTTCTGAGACAGAGCAAAGCAGAGGGAGGCAGAGACCGGAGATAACTTCCACGTGGAGCAGAGAAAACCTGGTGAATCCATATTTGCCCTGATCTATTCAGTCACATCAGTAACCACAAAGATCCAGCTGAGGGTCAGTGCCCTACATTAAAAAGTCACTTTGAGGGCAAATACATACTGCATGCATGTGTGCTCATTGCTCAGTCTTTCTCTGACTCTTTGAGGCCCCATGGACTGTAGTGCACCAGTCTCCTCTGTCCATGGAATTCTCCAGGCAAGAATACTGGAGTGGGTCACCATTTCTTTCTCCAGGGGAATCTTCCCAGTCCAGGGATGGAACCTGAGTCTCCTGCATTGGCAGGTGGATTCTTTACCACTGAGCCACCTGGGAAGTCTAGATATATAAAGACATATATAAATATTCAGAATCTATTGTTAAGTGAAAAAACCAGTTATGAAATGGTGAGTATGATCATCCCATTTGTTAGAAAAGTGTGTGTGGACTGCACAGTACACCAACAGACTGTTCACAGTGGCCATCTCTCAGAAGGGGAATTCTAGGTGATATTTATCTTCTTCTAGATGTTTTTTTTTATTTTCTACAATGAACAAGCGTGACTTTTGTAATCAGAAACCCAGCAGAGTTTAAAATATATTTGTTAAGCTCATATAGCATGGCTGTCTCCCAAAATTGAAGAGAGGGACCTGTTTGCTAACTTATTTTTTCCAGTACATTTAAGGTTCTTGAGAAGCAGAGTAATGCAAATACTCCTGATGGGAAAAGCTGAGGATTCTATTTCAAACCTACACAGTTCCCCCATGACCCAGGAGAGCTCTCACTGCTCACCAAAGGGTTTTCTCCAGATCCTTACCCCAATACGCAGGGTGTTGACTTTCTGCCTCCCTCCCGGGAACTCCATGCTGAGGCAGCAACACCCAGCAGGCCATACATCCTTAAATCCTTCTTCCTTCCTCTCCCAAACACAGCACAGTTCCTTTTTCTCTCTCCCCAAGACTCAACCCCAAAACTTCCAGTTCTGACAGCCCACTCACCTCTCTTATTCTGAATTTTCCCTTTCTCAGACTATTAAAAACATATCAGTCCCAAATCTTGGTGCAAACAGCATGTGTATGTGTTTAGTTGCTAAGTTGTGTCCAACACTTTTGACCCCATGGACTGTAGCCCACTAGGCTCCTCTGTCCATGGGATTCTCCAGGCAAGAGTACTGGAGTGGGTTGCCATTTCCTCCTCCAGGGGATCTTCCCAACTCAGGGACTGAACCCAAGTCTCTTACATCTCAGGCATTGGCAGGTGGGTTCTTTACCCCTAGTGCCACCTGGGAAGCCCTGGGAATAACAGGCAGACTCAACTAAAAACACTCAGGTTTCTTTAAAGGGGAAGGGAGGGCCAGAAGAATGTGAGCACATCGATCTAAACCTGCCAGGTTGCATATCCCCATGGGATGTCTTAAAGATCCAACACAATACAGCACTTGGATGCCAGTCACAAGTCATTGCTGGCAGAGGACTTCCAAAGAACTGAAGGCTCCGGCCTTTTCAGTAAGATGGATTCTACCTGTTAGTGATGGAGGACAGTGATGTAGAAACAAACAGGGATGGAAGGGGGAAATCCCTACTAGAAGTTCCGCTGCTCTGTGGAGGAATTCCCCAGGAACTCATGGGACTGGGGGTTCCTGGAGTTTCTCACATTCCTCTGAATAGCCAGCAGTAATGGTAATGCCCTTTTCCCTCTCCTCATCTAGTCAGCCTCACTGGTTGCTTCAGAGGGGCTGTTCCACATATTCTTTATCCATTCATTTGTCAATGGACATTCACGTTGCTTCCACGTCCTATGAATAGCTTTTGTAAATAGTGTTGCAATGAACATTGGGGTGCATGTGTATTTCTGAAGGATGGATTTCTCAGAAGCTGCTCTATAGCACAGGGAGCTTAGCTCCAGGCTCTGTGATAACCTACAGGATGGGTGGGAGGGAGGCTCCAGAGGGAGGAGACATATGTCTACATATGGCTGATTCACTTCATTGCATAGCAGAAACTAGCACAGCATTGTAAAGTAGTTATACTCCAGTAAAGAAATAAAATGGTTTAAATGATAAAAAGAATGTTCTCTCTTCTTACTCTACCAGCTCCTCAAAAGCAGGGCCACTTTATCCTGTGTCTCACCCAGAGGCTAGTCTTCAATTTTAGAGCTAATGAAATAAGACACAGAAAAGTTAAACACAGTGCCCAAGGTCACCCAGTTATTTTTCACTTTTATTATTTTACTTATCATTCTCTATCCTACCTGTGATTAAACATCTATTATATTTATGAAACACCTCCGGCCCCAGGGGCTCTGTCCAGGTGCTGTTTTGGGTGCTGGGGAGACAGAGCCCTGCCCTCAAGGAGCGTATAGTCCAGTGATTACAGAGTTGGGATTTGAACCCAACACCTCTGACACTTTCTCCTCTAACATATCACTTTTCTTGAATTTGACCTCCTTATTTATGGGGAAAAAATCTAAATTTATCAAAAATTTTCAACTATCTTATAGAAAACTCTTTCATTACAAAGCAATTATTTGTAACTCAAAGCATATGTCATGAAAAGAGTGTCTGTAAATTCTGGGGGACGGAGCATTACCTGGGGCCTCTTAAACCAAATAAGCTACTTTTTTTATTACGTGAGAGAAATCTTAAAACACTAGTAATAATGCCTTAGGTTTATAATAATAGCTTTCTCAGAGTTTCAACCCACAGTATCCCATTTCTTCTCACAATATTGCAAAGACTTTGAACAAAAGATTCAGGGAAGGGGGTGGAAGGAG
Organism: Odocoileus virginianus; assembly: GCF_023699985.2. Lineage (NCBI taxonomy): Eukaryota > Metazoa > Chordata > Mammalia > Artiodactyla > Cervidae > Odocoileus > Odocoileus virginianus. The sequence continues at coordinate 20,736,087 of NC_069684.1, read as the reverse complement.
ATATAGCATTTGAAATCATAATAAAAATATTAGACTATATATAAGTTGCCTGATTTCCAGTTTGGCTCTGTCAATCTCAAGAGGAACTTCCTAAAACAAGTATTGACAAGATCATAGGAAAGTAATATCAAATGTGACCATGTGTGCCATTTAGAATCACCCCACACTTCTACAGATGAGAAAACTGAAGCTATTCAGGCAAGCTGCCATCCCTAGTTCCCAAGTGGTTGCGTAATATCCACCATTAAAATTCAGCCCATACTTGGTTGCTGGAAGTCAGGTGATAGGAGAAAGCTATTAGGCGATAAAAGACAAAAGGATATGTTGGAGTTCTGTGATAAACAGAAAAGAAGAAATTAAGAACTAGGGCAGGCCAAAAGAGCACGAGGATTTGGGGACTGTATTCTGCTGACACTCACAAGATCAAACACCAACAGAAAGAAGTCCACTTGACAAGGTTGATAGAGGCTTGGCTTCCAGGCTACTACCCTCCCAGGCCCTGGCTGAATGTGGTCCAGATAACAATCAGTGGGGAGACCCCAAGGAAAGCTTTACTCTCCAAGGAGTATGTGGTACAGCTAGAAAGGGAACTAGGTTTCAAAACATAAAAAGAATGAAGAGAAATTTCTGACATGTTTTGATTTCCAGTTTTGCATTTTTCTAATTCAAGTCAGTCCAGGGCCACCACCCTGCACAAATCTAGGCCTCCTTTCACCCACACAACATGGTGGCGCTAACAAATGTGTGACCTTGAAGAGAATCGTCTCTGTCTCTGATGCAAAATGAGAAGCCCCCAGTGCAGAGTCTATAAAGATAGCACCAGTGGAAAGGGGGGAGAGTTGGAAAGGCCAGAGCTGCCGGCTGGGCAGACAGGGGTCTCTGTAACCACAGGCCCACCAGGGCTCAGAAGAACAACTCTCATTTACCCACAGTAACATCCAGAAAGGTAGCCCGCCTAATTTAAATCTGTGACTATAAAAAAAAAAAACTCCACTGTAGCTAAAAGTCAGCCTCCCCATCCACCAGATCTTTTAAAAAGAGCTGCTAATAAAGAGCAAAACTGAGTGGCTTAAGTTTTATTCCCTTTTACATTTCCTTTCTGGTTGAGGTGTTAATGAGGACGGAAGGCCCACAGTGCAGAGATGAAAATGGTCTGGAAAATATGAACTGTGTGGTCACCCTGCAAACAAGGAAGGGATGATTCTAACATTGGTAAGTGGTAGACACTCTTAGACAGTTCAAAGAGATGCCTTCCAGATGGCCATGAAGATTATAATGTAAGTGAGTGGTGGGGGGGATGTTAAGTCTCAGTGGAGACCTAGCCTGGGAGTCAATGGGACCTGGGGTGGGGCCCTGATTCCACCACCTCTCTGCATCTCAGTTGCTTCAACTATGAAGCAGTGTTAACATCATGATTTAAAGTTCTAAAATCTTGGATAAAAATAAAATAAAATCTTGGATAAAATTCTCCAAAATATGCAATATTGGGTCTTCTAAATAGAATTGCAACATAAACATATTTTTCTGGATCTTGTGATGATTAAATGAGAAAAAATCATGTAAATTTATGCTGTGTCAGGTAATATATGCACTTAATATGCATTAAGTCATTTATTTTTATCAATGACTTTGCCAGGTAGGAAGTAGTATAATCCCCATTTCACAGAGAAGCATGTTGAGGCTTAGAGAAGTTAGTAGATATGACTAAAGTCACATATGTGTCAGTTGATGAAACTGGAACTTCAAACAGATCTGTTCAAGTTCAAAGTCTATGTTAGTAAGCTCTGTGCAAGAGTCACTCCAATAATAGGTGTACAAGTTCCTGAAACAAAATTGATTCTCAATAAATATCAATAATGCTTAGATTATCACCCAGCATGATAAAGTATTTTAATATAGGTTTACTGAATGGAAAAATAAATGAGCAGATAAACTATATGTCACATGAGGCTGTTACACTGAGATCCTAGACTTCTAGTGGCCATTTAATCCTATGCTATAGTAAATTCAATTATAGGGGGAACTTTAGGACTGTTGCCTTTTCAAAGAGCTGGGATCCAGAGTCTAAGAAACTGTGTCTATCCAAAGACAGAAGAATGGAAGAGTCTCCATAAGGCACAGCAACCACATTAGGCAAGAATACTGGAGTGGGCTGCCAATTCCTTCTCCAGGGGATCTTCTCAACGCCAGGATCAAACCCATGTCTCCTGTGTCTCCTGCATGGTAGATCTCTTGGCAGGTGGATTCTTTACCACTGAGCCACATGGGAAGCCCCCACTGTGGCACAGAAGCACCCATATTACACAGCTGACCCTTGAAAAATACAAATGTGAATTCACAGGTCTACTTATACTCAATTTTTTTTTCCAGTGGGAAATACTACATGATCCAGGTTCCATAATCCAGGGTTGGTTGAATCTGCATGTGCCCAGGAACCATGGATAAAAAGAGCCAACTGTGAGTTACCTGCAGGTTTTCCACAGTGCAGAAAACCAGTGTCCCTAACCCACTTTGTTCAAGGGTCAACTGTACTTGGGGACTGAAATTCTGGTTTTAGTAAATCTTAAGAAGAATAAACATTCCAGGAAAGAAATTATCTTAATTTAATTTTAATTTTGTGCTCAGCTAATCCAAGATGGGGAAACAGTGGAAACAGTATCAGACTTTATTTTGGGGGGCTCCAAAATCACTGCAGATGGTGATTGCGGCCATGAAATTAAAAGATGCTTACTCCTTGGAAGGAAATTTATGACCAACCTAGACAGCATATTAAAAAGCAGAGACATTACTTTGCCAACAAAGTTCTGTCTAGTCAAGGCTATGGTTTTTCCAGTGTTCATGAATGGATGTGAGAGTTGGACTGTGAAGAAAGCTGATCGCCAAAAAATTGATCCTTTTGAACTATGGTGTTGGAGAAGACTCTTGAGAGTCCCTTGGACTGCAAGGAGACCCACCCAGTCCATCCTAAAGGAGATCAGTCCGGGGTGTTCATTGGAAGGACTGATGCTGAAGCTGAAATTCCAATACTTTGGCCACCTGATGGGAAGAGTTGACTCTTTGGAGAAGACCCTGATGCTGGAAGGATTGGGGGCAGGAGGAGAAGGGGACGACAGAGGATGAGATGGCTGGATGGCATCACCGACTCAATGGACACAAGTTTGGGTGGGACTCCGGGAGTTGGTGATGGACAGGGAGGCCTGGCATGCTGCGATTCATGGCATTGCAAAGACTCGGACATGACTGAGCGACTGAACTGAACTGAATCCAAGAAAGAAAGACAGAGAGAGGGGGAGGGAGAAAAGAAGGAAGCAGAACTAGAATTCTGATGAGAAATTGCCCTATGTTCCTTCCTGAAGTTCTTTTGACGCTATGCAGCCACACAAAAGAGAGCCTCTTCAGGACAGGGGTGGTATTTAATTAGGCAGGATATGCAACTTCATGCACCATACAAAGCAGAGAGAATCCTTTCAGAGCTATGGTTATAAACTTCACCCCCCATCTCCCACCACATAGCAATCCCAGCTAATGAACAGGAGAAAGGTTATCTAAAAAGGAAAGAAGCAGGCTTCTTGGCAGCAGGCATCTGTGCACGCAGCAACCCTTCCCTTTCCCAATTCCTGCTCAATCCAGCCTCACCTCTCCCTTCTATCCTCTCTATTGCTGCTGCTGGAGAGCTGGGTTGGTTGGCGGTGTTTAGCAGTTAAGTTGTGTCCAACTGTTTGCCATCCCATGGACTGTAGCCCGCCACGTCTCCTGCATTGCCCACATCTCCTGCATTGCCAGCAGATTCTTTTACCACTGAGCCACCAAGGAAGCCCAGAGCCCTGGGTTAATGGGTGCTAAATGGCCCTGAATGGGAGTTCTCAGCTCCAGGACTCCCACAACCACACCCAGTATTCAATTCCAAGAGGTGAAGTCTCAACCTCAGCAATGGCCCGCAAATGGTTTGAAAAACAAGAGAGCAGAAAATAACGTTAGAAGTAAATAAGTCAGTGGAGCATGAAAGGAACCTTCTCAAAACACACAGACAGAGACAAGGGCAAACAGAGGCAAAGGAAATGAAGAACAATGTGCTCTGTCCTCCAAGGAACAGAAGAAACAAAATGGGAGTAGGAGTCCAAGGGACGTGGAGTTCCAAATTGCTAATCAATGTTAGATACCAACACCAGCAACTGCTAATAACCAAGAAAGAATCACCTCTCTCAGCTATAATTATTTCTGACACAGGTCTCCAGGAGGAGTGTCAAGACTCAGGTTAGCAGCTCAGTGTGATAATAACCCAAGATTACCAGAAATTCGCAATGTCTGAAGAAAAGGAGGGCTTGGAGGAAGGGAAGTGGCAATTAGAAATACTTGTCAAGGTAATTGCATTGTGAAGAGCAGGCATTTCACTTTTCAGCAGTCGCTGGTGTAGATTTTCTTCTGCCTGACTTTGGAAAAACATCTTCCAGGCAGGTAGAGCCGTGGAGGAATACATCAAATTTTCTGAAATAACACGGTGTGGGGGAAAAAAAAATAGTATTATTTCTGTCCAAATAACGGTGTGCTGGATAAAAAAATTTGAAATCCATAAGGCTGAGAACAGTATTAAGTGAGCAGTCAGTGAAACCGTCTTGAGCCAACCAGCAGCCCCCTCTTTTCACTCACATGGTTGACTTCAGTCCATGTCAACATATGTCCTCTGTGAAGACCAAGGTAGCTCTCCAAGAACAAAGAGTTAAGGCTCCTTAACATCATGCTTCAATCACTCACTCTGTCCAAAATGGGCACTTATAAAACCCTCCAGGCTGGAGCTGGTCAAAATATGCAAATTGAGAACAGACCACCAAAGCCTCTGAGATTCTGTAGGATTTGTAGCTGTCCACTCACACCTTCAACCAAGAGGACAGTGCTTCTCCTTCGTGTTCTTTGGAAAACCATGAAGAAACCAAGAATCACAGCTACACTATTGATCTCCACCAGTGCCTTCAAGACTGAGTTCATCTCACCTCTAATAAGGAATGATGCAGCTATTGTTAAACTTTGAGCTCACATGGGCAGTGAACACTCTAAAAGGCAACTCTAAACATGTCAATCCCATGCTTAAATCAGTCCATGGTTTCCTGTTGCTTTTTGGACAATCTATGGTCTCCTTAGCATGACAACATTTACTTCCAAGGCCCTCTGTGATCTCGTTTCTCGCCAAATCTCATAACTTAGACCGATATACTCACATCCAAATTTTGAACTATAGTGAATTGATGATAGTTCTTCAGATGCATCATGTTCCCCAAGGCTTCATATTTTTATACCAACTGTTTACTCTGAGAATCCCTTTCACTTATTAAGACTCAGCTCCGGAGTTACCACCACTCTGAAGCCTTCCTTAATCCCACCGCTCAGCCACCCCTATCAGATGTGATGCTGGCATCTCCTCTATGAGTTCTGACTGCCTCTATGCATTCCTGGATACCAACTCTCACACTCTATGCCATGGATTTGTCCATTTCTCCCTCTGGGCTTCCCTGGTAGCTCAGACAGTAAAGAATCCACCTGCAATGCAGGAGACCCAGGTTTGATCTTTGAGTTGGGAAAAGCTTCTGGATGAGGGGATACCTACCCACACCAGTATTCTTGCCTGGAAAACCCATGAATAAAGGAGCCTGGTGGGCTACAGTTGAAAAGACGGGTAACAAAGAGTCAGACATGACTAAGTGACTAAGCATGCACGAATTCCTTTCTCCCTCTAGACTGTTAGCAACTCGAGGGCTTGCCTTTTATTCTGTTTCCCCCCAGGGCAGTTATCATGAAGAGCTCTTGTACCAGGCTCAAAACAAATGGATTCCACAGATCAAGGAAGAATGTTACATCAGATAATGAAGACTGACTACTTGGTAGGTTCAGAAAGAACTAAGCCTCTCTAATAGATCACAGTTTTAAAAAGTCTAGGCACCAGAGACTCAACTCCTTTAGTCAAGAATATTTTGTCTGGGCAAGGGACTCTATTTTAGCAACATCTAACAAGTGTTTGGGCTTCCAAAGTGGCTCAGTGGTAAAGAATCTGCTTGCCAATGCAGGAGACATGGGTTCCATCCCTGGGTCAGGAAGACCCCCTGGAAAAGGAAAGGGCAACCCCCTCCAGTATTCTTGCCTGGGAAATCCCATGGACAGAGGAGCCTGGCAGGCTGTAGTCCATGGGCTTGCAAAGAGTTGGACATGACTTAGCAACTAAACAACAACAAAGAGCTTTTAACTTGGGGATTTACTAAGGATTTTTTAAGGATTTCTTGAGAATGTGTAGAGAGGGGCAGTGAATATGCATGTCTCTCTCCCATGCATCCTTGCTGAAGAACCTGTGATAAGTTGTAGGCAGGGACCAGCCTGCCTGAGCCTTCCTGATGGCCCCACATGCTTCTGCCTTTATGGCTTCCTTGAGGCTGAAATGTAGTTTTAGTCTTGTCTTAAGCACTTAGCCAGAGAATAGCCTTTTAAGAACTGACTTCAGCTCATTTCTAAGAAGGTGCCACTCTTCTCAGCTCTGCAAAATGCTGGCTATGCCTCTTTAACCCTCCAGCATCAAGTCCCCATCCTGAGCTCCATGGCTGTGGTCTCTCTAACAAGCACAGTCTCAATATTCTTCTGAGCAAGAGTGCTATTCAAGTTTGTTTGGTAGAAAGTCTTTTTCTGCTTTGATTAAAAATTATTTAGACCTTATATGCACCATGCCAAGTCATTTTCTTTGTAACACCAGTGAACGTCCCCTGGACAGGCAATTTGAGACCTGATGTTAGTTGAATTATTCGATGGTGGGCTAAGGTCCAAAACGGCCTGTGTGGGGCCAGTTGAGGTGTATGGTCACCTCACAGGCCAGGTACTTACTTGCAAGGGGAGGAAGTGGCCTGCTAGGAGAGGAGATTGGGGCTCCATCCATGGAGGGATAAAGGAAGTAAGGAAATAAATGGATCCTATGTGTAAGATTTCCAGGTGGGCTTTGCCTAACACAGACAGGGGTCACAAGCAGAAGCAAAGGAGCTGTTTTTCACAGGAATATTTGTGATACCCCAGACACTTCAGTGCCTCTCTAGGGCACAGAGAACAAGGTATGACCCTGATGTACAATAAAGTACTAATAGCAATGTCAGGAGAGAGCATCAAAAGACAACACCTGAGTCAGGAAGGTACCAGCCTCAGGACACCCTCCCTCAAGGGTCCTGTGGATAAAAGACAACAGCAAGAGCTAGGATCAGGAGAACATGAGAGGCACATCCTTGATCACTGGTGAGACATCCCCTGGGAATGCCCAGGAATACATGGATGGGGGCTGAGGGTGGGCAGGAGAGACTACAAAGAGACTGAGGTTTTGCAAATGCAGCTGGGACTCTAGTCATAAACATGCAAATTAGCACTCATAAACCAGGGGGGGAAAGTTGACATTATTGTTAAAGCATTTTCATCATGTGCAAAGTTATCAAAATCTCCTAAAACCATCTCTGGTGTAATAAGTACTCCGTAAATATTGCTATATTTGAACTACTATATATAAAATGGATAACTAATGAGAACATACTGTATAGAACACATAACGGAATCAAGATTGCTGGGATAAATATCAACAACCTCAGATATGCAGATAATACCACCCTAATGGCAGAAAGTCAAGAGGAATTAAACAGTCTCTTGATGAAGGTGAAAGAGGAGAGTGAAAAAACTGGCTTAAAATTTAACATTGAAAAAACTAAGATCATGGCATTGGGCACCATCACTTTACCAAATAGAAGGGGAAAAAGTGGAAACAGTGACATGTTTTATTTTCTTGGGCTCCAAAATCACTAGAGACAGTGATTGCAGCCACAAAATTAAAAGACACTTGCTCCTTGGAAGGAAAGCTATGACAAACCTAGACAGCGTATTTAAAAGCAGAGACATCACTTTGCCAACAGAGATCCGTATAGTCAAAGCTACAGTTTTTCCAGTAGTCATGTACATATGTGAGAGTTGGACCATTAAAAAGGTTTAGTGCCAAAGAATTGATGCTTTCAAACTGTGGTGTTGGAGAAGAGTCCTTTGGACAGCAAGGTGATCAAACCACTCAATACTAAAGGAAATCAACCCTGAATACTCATTGGAAGGACTGACGCTAAAGCTGAAGCTCCAGTCCTTTGGCTACCTGATGCAAAGAGCTGACTCACTGGAAAAGACCCTGATGCTGGGAAAGATTGAGGGTAGGAGAAGGGGGCAGCAGAGGATGAGATGGTTGGATGGCATCACTGACTCAATGGACATGAATTTGAGCAAACTTTGGGAGATAGTGAAGGACAGGTAAGCCTAGCATGCTGCAGTCCATGGGGTCCCAAAGAGTCAGACACGACTTAGCAACTGAGCAACAACAATTGTAGAGCACAGAAAACTCTACTCAGCAGTGCTCCGTGGTGACCTAAACAACGGGAGAATCCAAAAAAGAGGGGGTATGTGTACACCTAGTACTGATTCACTTTGTCGTACAGCAGAAACTAACATAACATTATAAATCAACTATACTCCAATAAATTTTTTTAATAATATAGTGTTATGCCTGAGGTTGAAGAGAGATCATGGAACATGAGACCGGGTCTGATATGCAGAAAGTACACACGAGAATGGCTGTACTAAGTCCTTACAACAAAGTCTGCTCTGCGTGGCGCCTGTGCAGTTCTACTCATTGTTTTGAATGCGGCCTCTGGATGAAACCACTACGAAGTATCGGACAACCCCACCCTCTCCCCGAGTGACTGACAAAGCACTTCTGGACTGGCTCCAAAGTCTGCAGGTTCAGCAACCTTCCCTGGTGGAAAGGACTAAAAGCCTTTTTCTCCCTGGTCCTCCTGTCCTCCACCTCTGCCTCCCCTCCACATCCACACCAGAACCAAATACGTCCCAAAGTTCTCATCCCTCTTCTCTCATGGAGAGACTCAACATCTGTGTCTCAGGAATAGCACAGCTCATCGTGTATAGCATTTTGCAAGTTTTGCCCTTAATGTGGGTGCTGGCCTGTCTGACAGTTGTTTCGTGAAGAGTAGAGGAGGGTGTTTTACAGCTCAGCTGCTAGGAAGCACAGATGCTGCTGGCGGTGCTGCGGCGAGGTGGTAAAGTCTGTAAGGAAGGTCGGAGAGCATTAATTATCTTCCCACAGCTGTTCATTAGCCCGCAGACACCTCGTCTTGCCATCCTGAGGACTGACAACCACATGATTCCAAAGCAAAACAAGACAGGAGTTTAGAGGGAGGAAGGGAAGAACCACCTGAAGGCTACACTGGAGAGCAACATGCGGAACAGCTTGAGATGCCCCGTCTCGGCTTCCTGGAGGACCGGGCAATCTCAGGGGTCTCTGGGATGTGGCCTGGGGCTCGGGACCCATCGGCCCAGCTGTGAATCCCAACACAGGCAGCATGTGAAACCCTTTACCCAGGTGCTGGGAAGACCAGGCAGGAGGGAAGCTAAGCCTTCTCCTTTTCAAATGTTAGCTTTCCAGTGTTGATAAAAGATACTGATTGGACAAGCCCTGTAATCTCAAATGCTGAGCCAATTCAGTCAGAACAGAAGCAGTATTCCCATCCACAATCTGAAGAGAAACATTTTAGACCTCAGCATATCTAACCTGCTGAGATATCACCCAAGCTTCACTCATTTTACTCCACACAAGGAAAGTACACAAACACCGACAGAACAATATTCATGCCAGCACCCATGAGCTTTAGCCTGCCTGTCCCGTCACCAACACCTGGTTCTAAGATGGCACAGTTATGTCAATACCTTCATTCTCCACACATGGTGGTGGTTGCTTTGATCCTGGGTCCTCTTGCCAGGGCAAGTGCCTTTCTTGCTTTGAAACTGACTTCAAACCTCCATCCCTTCATGAAACCCTAAGGTCACAGTAGAAAGATAAATACATCTCCTCACCCAACCCAGTGCCCTATACCCTTGTTCCTCAAACGATCCACTCAAAATGGAAACAAAAGACACCGATTGAGTCTATCTGCCCAAGCCAGGTAACCATCAAGTGCCCTTGCTCCACAATAAGAAAAGCCACCACAATGAGACGCCCGTGCACCACAACTAGGAGGAGCCCCACTCGCTGCAACTAGAGAAGGCCTGTGTTCAATCACAAATAAATAAATAAATCATAAATAAATAAATTCTTTAAAAAATTAATATATAAAAGTTGCCTCCATCCCAGAGCCAGTCAATCACTCCAGCACTTTCCTGGTACCACCTCTCTCATCAAATGGACCAGATCTAGGATTTTTCAAGAGTAAGCATTAAGATCTCTCTGTTTCCTCTCCTTTGCCCCCTAAGTGGTAAGTCAGAGCTATCCATGTTTAAGTGATTTTCTTCTTTTGTCAGTGGTTCCACTTCAGGCATTTTGCTATTTTTATATTATTTATATGGGTGTGATCCTTTTGTGATGATTATCTGTGATTAATCCTCGCAGCTATGGGAAAATCAGTGTAACGGCTTGTACCACATCTAACAAGAGTTGATGGCTGTGTAGCTTTTTTGTGTTAAGCAGCTTTGCAAGTTCACTTTAATTGACAAGAGGGGGAAAAAAAGGATATGCAATTAAAAAGGTGTTTATTATTTATTTTTTAATTTATAATTTATAGAAAGTACATATAGAGGAGACTGATAATAAGGCACGTTTTCAGTGGGATCTAATGAAATTATGTGACTTGGTGGCAGGGCCCTAGTGCCCTCCTGCAAAGGCCTTTGGAAGCTTATCTCCCTGGTTCTAAACTGCCAAGAGACAGGTCACTCTCTACCCAATCAGAGGCAAGAGAAATGCAGAGGTCGTGATAGTCCCAGGAATTTGATCCCAAACTCCCATTAAAGACAAGGACTTTTGCTCTGCTCAGTCACTCAGTCATGTCCAACTCTTTGCAACCTTATGGACTATAGCCAGCCATATCCTCTGTCCATGGGATTTCCCAGGCAAGAATACTGGAGTGGGTTGCCATTTCCTCCTCCAGGGGATCTTCATGACCCAGGGATGGAACCTGCATCTCCTGAGTCTCCTGCATTGGCAGGTGGATTCTTTACCACTGAGAACCTGGGAAGCCCCTTAAAAGACAAGTGCATGTGTGCGTACTAAGTCACTTAGCCATGTCCAATTCTTTGCAACCCCATGGACTGTAGCCCGCCAGGCTCCTCTATCCATGGGATTCTCCAGGCAAGAATATTAGGGTGGGTTGCCATGCCCTTATCTGGGGGCATCTTCCCAACCCAGGGATCAAACCCACGTCCTCTTATGTCTCCTGGCAGGTGGGTTCTTTACCACTAGCATCACCTGGGAAGCCCATAAAAGACAAGTGAAGTGAAAGTTGCTCAGCCATGTCTGACTCTGCGACCCCACGGACTATACAGTTCATGGAATTCTCCAGGCCAGAATACTGGAGTGGATAGCCTTTTCCTTCTCCAGGGGATCATCCCAACTCAGGGATCAAACCCAGGTCTCCCACACTGCAGGCAGATTCTTTACCAGCTGAGCCACAGGGAAGCCCATAAAAGAGAAGAGCTACTTGTAAATCATCACACTCCATTTATGACAATATGGTACAGGGAGAAGCCAAACCCCACCCCACCGCCTGCTCAGCAAAGTGCATGGCTCCCCAGACACCAACAGGCAAGCACGACTCAGTCCTCACATTTAAAGGGTTAAAGGGGGAGATTTACAGGACTATCTTTCTTTTCCTGAATCATCAAGCAGTTCATATGTACACATTTCTCTCCACTAAGACCTAATTTTCCACCATTTCCCTTGATTTGCAGCTCCCTTTTCCCCATTTCCTTGATTTAATGCCCAATTATTTTTTGTCCCATTGCCAGTTAAACAAAATATTTCATAACTGCTTCTGTGAGGTTTTTGGATACTGCCTTAAACATTTGACTTACTTACCTTCTATTGCAAAATTTGGAGAAATCGAGAGAACACCTAGTTATGAGTTCTGCATTTTTCTCAACCAGCTGACCTAAGCTTGACATTGAAAAGCACAAAACCATACTTTAACTGATTTCCTGTGTGTCTTCTCTCCCAGCTTCCACACAGCATCCTTGCTGTCAGCTGAGAGCAGGGATGTTGAGACATACTTTCATCCACTTCTCCAGCCTCCTTTCCCTCCTCTGAACATGAAGGGACATAAGTGGACAGAGAACTAGCGGGCAATCAGGAGGCTGGTGTTGTTCCATACCTGTCACCAACAGACTGAAGACTCAGCTGGCTCAGCTCACTAATTTGGTCCTTAGTTACCTCATCTATAGAACAGGAGATTTGAATCAAATTACTTCTCATTTTCTTATAGCTCTAAAAACTCTAAATTCCTTTCCATGTCCTAGAAACAGAAATTAAACACCCAGACTTATGGGTCTGGTTTCGGTATTCGAGGAGGGAGAAAATAAAACATCAAGAGGCGAGTCTTCTCCACTATTAAAATCCTTTTTCTCTCCTTAAGCCTCTTTTGGCCTAATTTTCAAATGCACAGAGACAAGGACAGTAGTAGAGAAAGGAATCTTACCGAAGTTGTCTTTGCTTTGTTTGACAATCCCACTTCTTTTCCTGCTCATCCTGCTTTCTGGCTTACTGCTCTGTTCTCAATAAAAAGTTAAAATAACTTTGTTTTGAGAAATATATACAAACTTCATGAAAGTTGTAAAAACACTGGAGACAGTTTGGGGTATCCAAAAAACCATTATTGCCAAACCTGCTCTGGAAATGTCATAGGATATGACCATGCAATTCCAGGTCTGCTAATAAGAAAACATGAAAGTGTTAGTCACTCAGTCGTGTCCGACTCTGTGACTCCATAGACTATAGCTTGCCAGGCTCCTCTGTCCCTGGAATTCTCCAGGCAAGAATACTGGAGTGGGTTGCCATTCCCTTCTCCAGGGGATCTTCCCAATTCAGGGACCAAATCCAGGTGTCCTGCATTGCAGGCAGATTCTTTACCAACTGAGTCACCATGGAAGTCCCTCTGCTAATAAGAAGGGGCCACTTCTTATTCAAAGCAAAACTCCCCTGAGTCAGCCTTCAGGTTCTGTCACATCTGACATCAGGCACCTGTTTGATTTCCACCACCCAGAGAGGGCATCAGCCAAGGGTCCAGGGCTGGGATAGGGTGCTATAAAGGGCACTTCCTTCTAGAGGCAAGATCTAGAGGGGCAACCAAGACAGAGCCCCAGAAAAGATGAGATTCAAACCAAAGTTCAGAGACCACAAGAGGCAAGGAAGCCAGAAGTTTGGAACTGGATAGAGAAAGCCCAAAGGGAAACTAGATTGGATTATGTATGAAGGGATTCCCATGACCACCAAGACGAGAGGGAAGCCTGGCCAAATCACCAGGCTCAGAAGGGGTCAGGTTATATTGCACATTAATCACATTACCCCTTGCTGAAGGGCCTGATACATTTTGTTTCCACCTGGGAGAAACCAGCTCTCAAGTGCCTGGGGTTTCCAAGGTGAGCTATAAACCATGATGGTATTAGTGTCTGCTTTGTGGGGACAGACAAGAATGGAGTCAAGAGGATTCTGGAAAGAGAGTGGTTTGACCACACAACGTTCCCCCCAGACCAAACCCCTCCCTGCCGCATTTCTGTTTCCAGTGTATCTCTAATTCTTGACCAAAGGAGCTACTAGAGATTAAAAGCACCAGGATGAATACGGGGGAAGCCTCGAGGACTCTGTAGAATTTTGGTGAGATTTTTCTCCATCGTGGGGCCTACTGAAAAGACTGGAGGCCCAGTTCCAGAGTGTCCAGGTCAGAACTGCAGATGTTAGTAGAGCTCAATGTGTGCAGATTCACACACACACACACACACAAACACACACACACACCAGCAGGGGAAGGTCTACATCTGTCCCTGATGAGGAAACCCCAAGGACAGGTGAGCTAAGTTCTCCAAGCTCTTGGGTCAAATGGGTGCAAGGAGACCAGGAAGAAAAGAGCATCTTTCTAGAGTTCAGCTGTGATGTTGGTCCTCAGGAGTAAAGATCCCCTGGCCTCTCTCCAGAAACCTCCACCTAACAATTTCCAACAACCATGCCTGAGCCTCAGGAGAAGGCAAGGAGAAACAACAGATCATCCAGCAGCTAAGAAGGTGTGATCACATTGAACAGCACAACCCTGCCCTGTATAAGCTTCTACTGTAGGAGGAAATTAGAAGCACAGCAAAAGTTGTTCATTTCCATTGATTCTAAAAAGAAACAGGATAATCTTATCACAATGAAGGAAGGCTTCCCCTAGAATGATACATTAAACCTTCCCAAAAAGTAAAATAAAATAAAAATAACCTATTGGGGGGGGAGCACCCCCTTTTATCAAGAGCAAGTGGAGTTGCTCACAAGTCTCTTCCACAAGTAAGAAATCGGCATTTCCCTCTTTTTCCATAGTTTCTGATGAGCTTTTTAAGTTAATAAAATAAAGAGATAGGGCCAAGGAAGACTTCCTCTCTTGTGGTTCTTAGCTTTTTACTACATCAGGTATAACTATAGTGCAAAGGAGCTCCTTTCATAAAGGCAACAAAAATTTATACAGCCAAATGAACATAGTTGATGGTGATTTAAAGGGCTAATAAATAACACCTTTTTCTTCATCCCCTGGAGATTAAAACCAAATGCTAGGGCTTCTCTGGTAGCTCAGTGGGAAAGAAGTCACCTGCGAATGTAGGAGATAAGGGTTCAAGGCCTGATGCAGGAGGATCCCTCATGCCATAAGCTCGTGCATTGCAACTATTGAGTCTGTGCTCTAGAGTCCCAGAGCTGCAACTACTGAGCTCACGTGCTGCAACTATTGAAGGCTGCGTGCCCTAAGCAAGCATATGCTCCACAGCAGAAGCCACTGCAATGAGAAGCCTGTGCAGCTAGAGAGTAGCCCCCGTTCACTGAAGCTAAAGAAAAGCCTGCACAGCAATGAAGATACCAGCACAGCCAAAAGTCAATAGTAATAAATAAAAAACCAAATGAGAGAAATACATCAGAGTCCTAAAGATAGAATTCAAAATATTGCCAATTTTTTGGACCATGAGGTTTTAGATCTGTGGACAGGAGGGCTTGCTAATACTTTATCTCCAAGTTAATCAGACCCACCCATGAAGACCTCTCCAGGGCAGGCCTCTCACTTCAGGGCCAAGAGATCTGGAATAACTGAAAGTTGAGCCCGAAGGGGCTGAGCCATGCATGTCTGGTCCTCCCTAAGTTACCAGTCCTTCTCCCTAAGTCACCATTAGTCTCAGTGATTCTTTGCCCCCTGGGAGGAATGCAGGAGGCATTCTCTGCATACCTCTGCATACCTCATGCAGGAGGTAGCTCTCCACATAGATACATGAAGTCAGGGGAAGACACCTCCTCTGCCCACAATCCAATAACCATGTCCTTTAAAGTGGACCTGTTGGTATATTAACACATATATGTGGAATCTAGAAAAATGGTACAGGTGAACCTGTTTGCAGAGCAAGAATACAGATGAAGACATAAAGAATGGATGTGTAGATACAGAAGGAGAAGGGGGAGGTGGGAAGAACTGGTAGATTGAGTTTGATCTAAATACATGGAGAAGGGGGTGACAAAGGGTAAAATGGTTGGATGGCATCACTGACTCAATGGACATGAGTTTGAGCAAATTCCAGGAAATAGTGAAGGATGGGGAAGCCTGGCATGCTACAGTCTATGGGGTTGCAAAGAGTCAGACACAACTTAGCAACTGAACAACAAGAACAACACAACCAGGTGTAAAATGGATGGATGGTGGGAACCTGCCTTATAGCCCAGGGAGCTCAGCTGAGTGCTCTGTGATGACCTACATAGGTAGGATAGTGGGGAGGTCCAAGATGGAGGGAATATATATGTAAACATACAGCTGATTCACTTCACTGTACAGCAGAAGCTAACACAACATTGTAAAGCGATTACACTTCAACTTTAAAAAGTGGATCTTTTGGGACAGAGTCTCTTTTTCCAGTGCTACAACTGCTAGAATATTTTTGAGATCCTCTTTAAGAATCCTACTCAGAGCCTGTAGCTATTCTTTCAATACCTTTCATTGTAAGAAAGTTTCATATCTGAAGGTTAGACAGTCAAAAGTCATTGGAGTAAAGCACATAGAAACATTTTGGGTCAATATGAAGATGACAGTGGAGAGATGAATGTGATTTTCTTGTATGACATACAAACTGATCCT
Organism: Odocoileus virginianus; assembly: GCF_023699985.2. Lineage (NCBI taxonomy): Eukaryota > Metazoa > Chordata > Mammalia > Artiodactyla > Cervidae > Odocoileus > Odocoileus virginianus. Next base: position 20,719,906 of record NC_069684.1, on the reverse strand, counting down.
GAAGTCTGATCAATGTCTGTATGCAATGACAGCACCCTGGGCATGAGGGTATGGTTACTGGGACGATACTTTCTGAAACTAAAAATCAGAACTTACGATCCGACAAACACTTTTTAAGCCACTTCCATATTTAAGAAGCCATTTTGCAAATATAACTTAGATGCTGAAATATTGTACTTTCTGACATATGTCAATTTTCTTTGAACAGACTCAGATGAAATTTTGATGAAAACCTTTGCATTATCAATTCTAAACACACAAATCCTATGTGTAAAGTACTTACCAGTTGATAACATTGAAGAAGTAAGTTTTCCATTTCACAAAATTGTGGTATATTTATGTAAAAAAAAATTACATTCATTGCTTTACTGTAAAACCTCAGATGTGAACAATGGTAGGAGCGTTCATACTGACCCTTATCAGGAAGCGCAAGAAGCTATACCAGCTCAGCTGTTCATCAGAGAGAGGACTAAGCTAAAAATGAATAAGCCATTTTTAACCATACTTTAGTCTCAGAAGAGGGATTCATCATATTTTCTACTACATTTACATTTTCCATTGCTTTGCAATTAATTTTGTGAGACAGCCTCTTCTACAAGGCTGGAAGTGAGTGATGGGATTCAAAAAGCGGATAGAAGAAGGTGAGGCATTAAAAGGCAATTAGAAGTTAAAAACCCAAGAGCCAAGAGCAGGTTCAAGGGCCCCCTCTGAAAAAACCCTGGTGGTAAGAGGGCTTGTCCCTTCCAGTGGAGAGGGCAGCCAGGTGCAGGGATCAGAGGAAGGACTAAGGCTTGGGGAAAGCAGGCAGGGCAGAGTTGAATGAGCAGAAAGAAATAGGGGGTTTTCCCTCCACCTCCTCATAAGGAGGGTAAGACAGGGAGGAGGAGGAAGGGAAGGAAGCTGGTAGGAAGCCCAAACAAATGACAGTTCTGTAATACAGGCTTTAAGAAGCCATAAGAAATATGGGACTCACTCATCTCAGAGAACTGTGACATTTAGGAAATAGCTCCCAGCACAGCCGGGCCTGGTGGTCCCATCTGCATTGCACGGGAAAGGAACACGGAGGCCCCCAGGGCCACGTTACCATAACAAACTGCTCTTCTGTGGCAGCCGGGAGGACTCCCATCAGAACTTCAGACTGTTCGCCCCTCTGCTCGGCAGAGATTTTCACTACCGTCCGGAAGACAGGAACAGCTGGGCTGTTAAAGTCAACAGGCTCCCACTTCCACACCGAGCAGATTGTGTCATAATTGGAATGTGAAATTCACCTTCCGCTGCGTAGATGTTTAAGGCAGGGCGAGGACTGTCTGCCGTCGCCTCCAGACCCCAGGAAGGGCGCGTCCCAGAGCTGAGTAAATGCTCCGGCCTTGTGGACAAGGAGGTGGGGCCACGGCCGCTGCCGGGTCCCTGTATCATGGATGGGCTCAGAAGCCCTGTTGGGGGTGGGGGAGGGCGGCCAGTAAAGGAGACAGGAGGACGCAGCAGAGGCTAGGACCAAAGCACAGCTTATTCACCACACAGCCTTACACCTGAAGTGTCCTCACTGACCCCCTCTACCTGGCTATGAAAATCTTTCGGTCCTCCAGGGCTCAGCTCAAATCCTGCCTGTTCCCTGAGACATCCAGGCCACCTCGAGGTACCCTCCCTTCTCTGAGGTGAACTCCCATTATGCCTACACATGGACACTCCCTGGAACCCAGAGGAGTCTTCCAGGTAGGGGGTCCTCAAACTCCAGGATCTAACGCTGGATGATTCGATGTGGAACTGATGTAATAATAGAATAAAGAGCCCAATGCATGCCTGCTAAGTTGTTTCAGTCATGTCTGACTCTTGCAACCCCATGGACCGTAGCCTACCAGGCTCCTCTGCCCATGGGAGTCTCCAGGCAAGAATACTTTCCTCCTTCAGGGGATCCTTCCGACCCAGGGATCGAACCCATGTTTCCTACAGCTCCCGCATTGCTGGTGCATTCTTTACCACTGGGCCACCAGGGCAGCCCCCAAAGTGCCCAATAAATGTAATGTATTTGAATCATCCTGAAACCATCCCCTATCCGCTGTCCATGAAAAACTGTCTTCCATGTCCCCTGTGCCAAAAAGTTGGGGACCACTGTTCCATGGGACCAAGCCCTCTTTCCCTAAGCTGCCTTTTCCTTCCTTTCTTTCAGTCCTTGTCTCTTTTAACTCCTTCCTAAAGTTCCCCTTCTTCCTTACTCTCTCCCCTAAACCACTCAGAACCACCCCTCCCCACGTATCACATAGACCCAAGTCCTCATGGGGAGCTCCTAAATTGCTCTGGTTCTGCTCTCTGTCGTGAGTCAAAGATGGGTCTCCTCTGCTCCCAGGTCCTGCTGCTGGGCATGTGGGGCGGGGGGGGGGGGGGGGGGTCCATGTGGGGGAAGGGTCTCCATTCCAGTTTGCCATTTGCTCTTTCCCCAAATATGTATCTGAACATACCAGACACATCTCAAACTGTAAAGTTTCATTCCCTGCCAAAATTCATCAAGAGGGCTACTACAGAGACATATTTTTCCAGTTAATGTAATTTTGAACTAATTTCTCTGCCAACAGCCTTTGTCCTCTCCCAATCTTCCTGCACAGTGAAAGATACTATGCCCAGTTTCTCCTCTTCAATTTCTGGGTTTCTCTCTGGCTTGTTTGGGAGGTGGAGGTGAAGAGGCTAAGAAAACTTTCCTACAAGCCAAAAAGTTGGATTTTTTTCCTCCCCCATTAGAATGCAAATTCCTTTTCCCCTACAGGATCTAACATAGCAACAGGCGCATGGATTTACTTCAGAGCAAGCTAGGCGGCAGAACTGGGACCTAATCCCAGGTGTGGTGGGCTCCAGACTTCCACATCACCTCAGCTTCACATCCCATGCCACCCTCTGTTCCACGGTGTTCCATAGCTGGGCTTACCAGAAGACCCTCTGGAAAAAAAAACTAAGATATTTAGGGTCTGGGGTTGGAGGACAGGGTGTCCACAGCCAGCAAGTCCCTTCACCTCTCCTTGCCAGTCCCTCTGGGCATGGTCTCTCAGCAAGGGTCCAGGCCCTCAGGTGAAGAGGCGGGTTCCTTGGCCATTTAACACCTATGGCAACGTCATCAACCACCCTGTCCTAGCCTTTGCCAAGGAGTTGGAGCCCCAGCCAATACCCAGCCTGTGGCCAGGGAAAGCAGGTGAGGAGACCAGTCCAGGAACCCTACTTCCCCATTAAAATTGGGCTGAGAGTAAGAACAGGAAGCATAAAAAATTTATATTCTTTCTTATTGACAAGAATCATGCCACAGAGTCGGTCTAGCCAGCCACAGCCCTGCTCCCAGACTGAGATTTGATAACAGGTCCATAGACAGAGGCTTTCATGCATTTTTTTTTTTTTTTTTTAGCATTGCAACCCTTTTTTTCCAGTCACCTCTTACCCAGAACCCTCAAATAGAAAAGCAGTAAAAACAGTAGAAATGAGAGAGGGGTTCTCAGGGACCCCTGCCTTGGTCCTCTTCCCAACTCAGTTTCCCCCCACCTTCTCCCTCAGCCCCATCCTGGAGTCCCCAGAGCACCCTGGAGAGGAGCGTTCTGAGAACTCTGGCATCAAAGCAGTCAGGCAGGCAGCCATGGGGGCCAGAGAAAGCCCGGCAGGCAGAAAAGTTAACCAGCAAATTTGTTCTGCACCGGGACCCTTGAAGTGAGCTGCTTTTGTTTCTGGAGAGTGAACAATGGACCTAGGGATCAGAATGAAAGCTGACACAGGACCTGTCAACATTTCTAGCATACAGAGCCTTTAAATATTCAAACACCAAGATTCTGAAGGGTCTTTGACTTTTCTCTTCATTTTTTTCCCCTCCAAATGTCAACAAAGACTGCTTTTGCTGAGTGAAGAGTCTGGCCTTGCCTTTCCTGATGAAAAACAAAAGAGGTAAAGTGAGAGAGAAGGTGAGTTGTTTTTTGTTTTTTTTTTTCTAAAAAAAAAAAAAGTATAAATGATGAGGATTCTTAAGTGTTCTGAAGAAGAGGCCCAAAACAGAGAGCGAGGTAGAGAGGCTCAGAGAGTTACAGTCCAAAAGCACCTCGAGTGTTGAAGTTTGGTCACGCCCTTCACTTCACAGATAAGTCAACTGATGCCCCCAGAAGTAAATAGAGTTAGGCTAGATCGTAAAACCAAACTAAAAAAATAATAATAATTAAAACTGGAGCTCGCTGTTTTTGGTATCGGCTTTTCACGTCGGGAATGTTTTTAAAAGGAAAGGCAGAAAATGAATTTTCCTCCAATTAAATAAATTTAAAAAACAAAAAAAAAAGAAAGAAAGAAGACTCCAGACTAAGGAGGAAAAACTCACAGTCCTGAATTAACTCCATACACAAGCATTTACTGAGTCCCTGCTCTGTGTTACTGTCTGCCCTGGGGGCTAGGGATTAGAGATGAATGGGACAAGGTCTCAAGGACCCCGCCAGCCAGCGGGTGAGGCGGATGGATCACAGCGACTGCAACACAACCTAGTAAGTGTCAGGACTGTGCCGTGTGGATGTTGTTGTGGGGGTGGCAGCAGGACCAGATCCATAATTTATGGGCCTCGGTGTGAAATAAAAATGCAGAGTCCTTTATTTTTAAATTCTTTACAGTTTTAAGATGGTGACAACATAGCACTCCACCAAAAGCAGGGCCCTTCTGAGCCTGGGGCCCTGCATGCCTGCACAGGTGAAGCCAGTCCTGGGTGTCAGGAAGCGCTTCACAGAGATGTCTCCACAGAAAAGTTTGAAAAGACAAATGTCACCAGCAGATGACAGGAAGAACATTTCAGAAAAAGCAGCATGTCTAAAGGCACAGAGGGGTAGGAGACGCACTGTATTTGAGAAACTGACACAAGGTCAAGAAAGTCAGTGTCTGCCAACTGGGTGGGAGAGAAACAAGGAAGGAGGCTGGCAAGGGAGCAGAGCCCAAGCATCAAGGTTCTTTCAGACCACTTGAGAGCAACATAGATTGTGTCCATTTGATTCAGGTTGTGCTAAGTCGCTCAGTCATGTCCAACTAACTCTTTGCAAACTTCTGAACTGTAGCCTGCCAGGTTCCTCAGTCCAGGAGATTCTCCAGGCAAGAATACTGGAGTGGGTTGCCACTTCCTCCTCCAGGGGGTCTTCCCAACCCAAGGATCGAACCTGCATCTTTTATGTTTCCTGCATTGGCAGATGGGTTCTTTACCATTATCACCACCCATACTGGGTAGTTTTCTTGTGGGTACTGGTGAGTCATTGAAGCTGCCCCAGGGATAAGCTCTAATGGGTAATTTAGGGGGGATAAACATTGGGCAGCAGGAGGCGTGTGAATTGGAGGAGAGGAAGCCTGAAGCAGCTCCTAAATTGGGAGGTCAGTGCAATAATCCAGACAGCAACCAAAGAGGAAACATCCAGAGGGAATCCAAATACTAAAGAACAAGCTCCTGACTGGAGATGGAGATTTCAGGCTCATGCACAGGGACCATTGAGTTCTTGAATGCAGATGCAGTTACCTGGAAAGAGAGTAAGCCCTGAAAAAAAGATGCAGGAGGAGGAAAGTCTTCCAAGGAGGGGTGTTAGAAGTACGAGGTCAATTGAGAAAAGAAATCACATTACTCAAGAGACAAAAGAGGGGGGTTTCCCTGGTGGTATGGGGGTTAAGAATCTGCCTTCCAACGCAGGGGATACAATTTCAATCCCTGGTCTGGAAAGATCCCGCAGGCTGTAGGGCAAATAAGCTGGTGCGCTGCAACTACTGAGTGCTGGGGATCTGGAGCCCATGTGCCACAATGAGAGAGTCTGCATGCCTGAATGAAGAGCTTGTGCACTGCAGATAAGACCCAACACAGCCATAAGTAAATAGATAAGACAAAAGAGTTTCAGGGAGGAGAGGGTGGCCCACTTTAAAACTAATCCAAGAGTAAGGTGAGGACTATAGTGGCTGAGAGAACTGAGGAAAGAGACACAATGTGTAACATCCAAAGATGTAGACATAGTTGGTCATTGTTTCCTGGGCAACAGCAGTCTAGAAGAGCACATGGACAAGGGGAGGCTCTGGATCTGCATGTCCGTCTGCCCCGTGGCAGGTCCACTGGTTCATCCCAGGTCTTCCAGGGGCTGCAACAGCCTGGTTTCCCCTAGAACTGGAGCAGAGACACTCCTCCATATGCCCCTGAAAGAGGCATCAAGGGCCACAACTGACCTTGAGGATGATATGGGGACGTGTATCTGCCCCATGGTCACCTTCCCTCATCCTCACAGACATTGGCCCCATCATCCACCTCATTACTAGCCATACTCTGACCTCTGCAGCTCCCAAGCTATTCACACTGGGGTTACACTACTGCTACCAACCTTGAAACTCTCACAAGGCCCCAAATAGGAAGACTTCCTTCCCGCGGCTTGTTAGAACTCAGCAGCACTTTTCTTTTACTTCCTTTCCCTGCATAACAAATAGCTCATCTGTCTTAGTACTCAGTACAAGTTTCCCATAAAGACCCACTCAGGTATCAGTAAGCAAGTTCCATACAACATCACAGGAAATTTACCTGGCTCCCTGGCTCTCAGGCGGTGGACAGAGCTCCCCTGAGCCTCAGAGCTCCTGCACTAGGCACACAGCCTAGATCAACACAGAGCTTCCATTTACTGAGCTCCTGCTGGGTGCCTGGTGTTTCATACCTATTATCTTGTTTGCTTCTCAATTCAAGCCCATGAGGTACATTGTCCTATTCCCCAGAAAAGGTAAGCCAGATCAACCAATGCTTGGACACCAGGGCAAGGACTATTCAGGTCCCCCTGACCAAGTCTGGAGGGAGAGGCCTGTATGCAGTCTTTTGTACTTTTCCATATCTCGAGCAATAAGAGGAATCTGGCCTTACTTCTTTCCAAAAATAGCAGAATGAGAAGAATCAACCCACAGAACCTTTTCTCATTCTTGGCTTCACACCCACTGGCTACCAACCAGATTGTGGAAAGGGGGTAGGACAGGCCAAACTGACTATGGTCCAAGGCCTCCAAAAGAGATCTCTCTCATGACCCTGAAACACCAAGTGGTCTCGCTCCTAGGAAGCCTTCCTGTTATTCTGAGTGTGCATGTGCAGACACACCCACATGCATGCACACACATATACACACCCTCCTTACTGCCCAGAGATAAACCACAGATGGAGCCCACATCATATTTGAAAATGCAAGCCAGTCCTCCACCCTGGTTCTGTGGGTTGTTTATAGTTGGCATTGCTGATTTGGCCTCCATCCATTCTGACTGGCTGATGCTCATGCCTTATCTGTTGGCTAAATATTTTTTATATCAGCCTTGATTCTGGAGACAATGAGATCCAGACAGGTTAAGTAATATGCTCATGGACACTCAGCTGTTAAACAGCAGAGCCAGCATTCGCAACCAGCTCTATCTCACTCCACAGCCTCACGCTCTTAGCTCCGATGCTCTGTACACCATGCCTCTCACTGCCAGAGTGCCTATAGGGTTAGCATGTAGATAGACCCCTAGTGTTCTTCCAAACATGCTTGATGTTCCATGATGGAAATTCAAAGTCAACTCTGTTTGGAAGCTTGGCTATACACAATAAGGCAAGAACTCTAGAGAAAGGCAAATGATGAATCCCATTTTTTGCAAATCTCATGAATTTCAGAGAAACTCTCTAGTTGGGTAGATGAGCCAAGGTTTTTTCATTCTCTGAACTGGATTACTAGGTCCTGAGAAGTGCCCATAAATCAACATGCTTTCAGTTTCTAGGCCTTTGTTTGTGTTATTGTATGCTTTTTAAATTCTCAGCTTGTTAGAAGGTGACCCTCCTGAGTTTAGGGCAGTGAACCAGCTAAGAGGAGATACTGAACTGAAACAGATGCAAGTAGCCCAGACCGCTGCTCTCCTGTGAAATAATGTCCAGGAAGCAAAAAGCAAGCCACAGGAATTTCAGCAGCACTGCCCAGCAGGTTGAGGGGATGGGAACAATGAGTGCTTTGCTTTTTGCACTTCTTTACCCCTTAGAGTCCAGAGAGGCAGTGGTTCTCAAAGCATGGCCTGTAGCAGCAGCAGCATCACCTGGTAACTCGTGAGAAGTGCAAATGCTCTAGCCTCACATCGTAACTACTAAACCAGTGTTTTAAGCAGCCCACCTGATGATTCTGATGTGCACTAACATTTAAAAGCCACTGCACTAGAAGTCTGCAAAGATTCAAAGTTATGAGAATCTGTCCCTTTGATTAATAGAAATGAGGAAGCATAAGGCTTCCTAGAGGTAATGTGGAACAAGCATGAACTTCAGAGTCAAGTAATTGTGGGATTGTATCCCATCTCCACCACTTACTAGCCATATGACTTTCAGTACATCACTTCACATTTCTACGAATTCTTTTCATCATCTGTACAATGGAAATCATAAAACCCAGCGCAATGCCTGGCATACAGAATGTGCTAAACAGAAAGTAATAATTTTCATGATGCTTCATGGCTTCTTTTGTGGCTCGGGTGGTAAAGAATCTGCCTGCAATGCAGGAGACCCAGCTTCCATCCCTCCTGGGTTGGGAAGATCCCCTATAAGAGGGCATGGTTACCCACTCCAGTATTCTTGCCTGGAGAACCCCACAGACACAGGAGCCTGGTGGGCTACAGTCCATGGGGTTGCAGAGAGTCAGACACGACTGAACTACTAACACTTCATGCCAATCCGCAACTGTGTACAGCAGCCAAATGCTATTGAGTTTCTTCCTCTCCTGTAAGTAGACCACGGGGAACATCCACCCAAGGGGAGGGATGGGCAGACTGGAGAGCCAGGTGGGGAGAGTTTCAAACTTCAGTGGTTCCATGTGTGCTCAGAGAGAATAACAGGATCACAGTGATCTGATGAGCACAGTTGGGGAGCAGTACATTCGAGGCCCAGTGCCAGATCTCCGGGGACAGACCGTCACCATGGAAAAGCTGACTCTCTTTCATGCCGACACTCCTGTAAGAAACCATCCCTTTGAGAAACCGAAGTGCAGCGCCAAACTCTAATCATCACGAGCAGAGCAGGGCCACCAAGTAAAGCACGCAGCACCCAACTCACATCTTCCCAAAACAGAAGGACTATAGGAGAGGACAGGAGGCAAAGAATCCGGGGTAGAGTGGACCCCTGACACAGGGTCAGAAGGTAGGAGACGTGTGGGTGTAGCTTTTAGCAGAGCTTACCAAACTTTAATGTGTGGCTAATTCACTCATTAAAATGCAGATTCTGAATCAGCAGTGCTGGGAAGGTGCCTGAGACTCTGCATTGCTGCAAGCTCCCAGGAAAGGCTGCACTTCCAATAGCCCTTTTGAACGAGAAAAACAGTGAGGAGCCGACTCACTGGTAAGGACGCTGGTGCTGGGAAAGATTGAAAGCAAAAGGAAAAGCGGGCGACAGAGGATGAGATGGTTTGATAGTATCACCAATGCTGTGGACATGAATTTGAGCAAATTCCAGGAGACAGTTGAGCACAGAGGAGCCTGGCAGGCTGCAGTCCACGGGGTCAATTTAGCAACGGAACAATAACAGTGTTTACCATAGAGTTTAAACGTTTGGATTCCAGTTCTGATCCAGCTTGTATGACACAGGGGCTCTGAGAAAGTCACTTAACCTCTCTGAACCTGTTTCCAAAGCTGTAAAATGGGAAAATTGATGTTTACTGCACAGAATTCTAAGAAATTCAGATGATAATATATATATTAGTTTAGCATAGTGCCTGCTGCTTGGGACTCCCTTGAGAGATGGTAGCTGTGGTGAACATCACCTGTAAAGCCAGCAACACAAAGGGGTGAGGGCGGCACACTCTTGTGCTGGACCAGGAGAGGACCCAGGGTTTGGCGATGCTTTGATCAGGTGGCTAGGATTTCCCAGCTAAGTTATTCTCTATGTAGTTCCTCTGCCTTTTCAGCCCTGAAACTGGGGCATTCCCAGGCTTAGCCTTTGACTCTCTGTGCTTCTCCCTCCTCCCCAACCCTGGCCTCACCCACATTCCCAGCTCCAGTTCTCACCCTGGAGGAGAGAGGTTGTTGTTCAGTCACTAAGTTATGTCTGACTCTTTGCAACCCCATGGACAGAAGCATGCCAGGCTCGTCTGTCCTCCGCTATCTCCCCAAATTTGCTCAAGTTCATGTCTGTTGAGTTGGTGATGTTATCTAACCATCTCATTCTCTGCTGCCCCTTATCTTTTTGCCTTCAGTCTTTCCCAGCATCAGGGCCTGTTCCAATGAGTCGGCTCTTCTCATCAGATGCTTCGTATTCTTGATTCCCCTTCCTGATCTTCAGTCCTAGTTTTCCCCCGTCTCCGCTTTGAATCCCACCGTCTATTCTATTCACTTGCCTAGATTCGGCGTCCTCACCTGATTACTCCACAAATCAGCGCAGCTGCTTGCTCCCCTGCCTCCGTCAGGGCTCTCACCTTCTCAGCTTAGACATCCCTGGTCCAGCAGCCTCCCCCGGTTAGACGGGGTGAGATGCCCTCTGTGCGCTCCAGCAGCACCCGGCACACATGCCTAGACTAGCAGTGACCCTACCATGTGGCCCTTTCCCGTGCATTTGTCCCTCTCCACCGCTGCACAGGGGCCTCCTGGAGGGTTGGATCCCTTGTCTTGACCACCTGTGATCCCCAGGGTGTGACACATGACAGCCTAAATTCCAACCTGACAATCCCTCTCTACCCAGGAAATTCCCGAGGAAGCTGGGCATGCGAGAAATAATGGGACACTAGGATGGGAGGAAGCACTATTACTGGGCCACTGTTCAGTCCCACCACAGTAGAACTGATACCCACTGGGGTTCTTGGTTTTCCCCAGTCAATAGAAACTGATTAAGAGGCCAGACAAGAAATTCAGGCAAGGCTTTTTTGAGGCTCCTGCAGCTGCAGGAAGCAGCAAGAACAAGTAACAGGTTCCCTTGCTCACTTCCCAGGCATGGTGAGGGGTGAGCTGGTTCCGTATATGGGGTGAGCAAAAGGGGGTGGGCCAAGGGCTGGCTTAGGTGGTTCGAGTACAAGTAGGCATGCGCAGTACCCTGCTTTTGCTCTTGGCTCTTCAGAAATGGCGATTGGGGTTTTTTGGACCTTTTGTATCTTACTGGCCCGAATTTGTCCCGGCTACATATGCACACAGCTATTTTTAGTCCCCTATAATTTCTTTGTATTTCGTTGCTCAGGGAGATGTTTGTCCAGCTGCAAGCACTGCAGCAAACGGCCCCAGGTCCCAGGTTCCAGCCTGTCTCAGAATTCAGACAGCGCTAACTAAGCATCAAGTTCAAGCTGGGACTCCAAGTACAGGCTCTTGGCTCTCCCTAGCCTGAATCCAGACTTTGGGAGTCATCACCTCTGGCTAGTCCCATAGGAAAGAAACCCAGAACTTTGATGAGAATGCCCAGGAAGGGAGAGGATGTACAGAAGAGGAAGGGAAGTGGAACAGAGGAAGGGGAGGAGAGTGGAGGGAGCAGAAATGGAAGGAAAACAAAAAAGAAAGAAGGGAGGAGGAGGCAGGAGAAGTGGGGAGAGAAAGACGTGCCTCCACACCTTCTTGCCCTCCCTCTCAGCACTTTGTGATCTACATTAACTTAAGTTCTTTCTCAACAAATAAGAATCCTTTCTTTTGGGGGGGGGGGGGGAAGGTGGCAGGAGAAAATTGGACTAAATAACAAGATTATTTTTGATGGGCTGGAGAAAGAGGGAAATTCATAAACACTGCCAATTTAATAAATTTTGTCTCCTCACATAGGAACATGTCCTAGTACTATGCCTCACACAATATACTGCTTAATAAAATAAAGGATGAATTATAAAATAGTCTATAGGGAAAATACTTGTAAAATGAAATGTTATTGTCATAATCACCACCACATTATTCTAGGCTGTCCCTAGTGTGCGGTATCTTAAAATCTCCAATCAACCTTCATAGACTCAATATTCCAAAGCTTGAAGGGCCTCAAAATGAGCCTTAATGTTAGTCCAGAATTTACTCTGAGTCAATGCTACCAATGTCTACTCCATAGACACTGGTGCCTTCCATCAAACAGAATAATATTTTAAAGCATTTTTCTATGCATTTTTCATTCCTGGTAACTTGGTAGCTTGTGTTGCCCACCAGCCCTCTAAACTCAGAGTCAGAGTTATCCACAGCTTGGGGTAGAGTGGAAGAGAAAACAAGGAATTAAGTTTTCCAAGAAGAAGAAGGCTTTGACATTCTAATTTAATTTTTTTTAAATTCACAGAAAAGACAACAATCTTGAAAGCTCAGGGTTTTCAGTGCAAGAACCAGACACTTGAGAAAATGAAAAATGTCTTTCTGGACTCCATAGAGTAGGCAGGATGGGAGAGATGAAGTAGAAACACTACTAGATGAGAAGAAACTCAAGGAAAATCACAGAGAAGGACATTGAGGAATTAAATTACATGTGAGTGTCCTGGGAGGACCCTGTTAGAGTCCACAAGGGGCTCATAGCAAAACATAGGCAAAACACTCTCTGACATAACTCACAGCAGGATCCTCTATGACCCACCTCCCAGAATACTGGAAATAAAAGCAAAAATAAACAAATGGGACCTAATTAAACTTAAAAGTTTCTGCACAACAAAGGAAACTATAAGCAAGGTGAAAGACAGCCTTCAGAATGAGAGAAAATAATAGCAAACAAAGCAACTGATAAAGAATTAATCTCAAAAATATACAAGCAACTCCTGCAGCTCAATTCCAGAAAAATAAATGACCCAATCAAAAAATGGGCCAAAGAACTAAACAGACATTTCTCCAAAGAAGACATACAAATGGCTAACAAACACATGAAAAGATGCTCAACATCACTCATTATTAGAGAAATGCAAATCAAAACCACAAGGAGGTACCATTTCATGCCAGTCAGAAAGGCTGCTATCTAAAAGTCTACAAGCAATAAATGCTGGAGAGGATGTGGATAAAAGGGAACCCTCTTACACTGTTGGTGGGAATGCAAACTAGTACAGCCACTATAGAGAACAGTGTGGAGATTCCTTAAAAAAACTGAAAATAGAACTGCCATACGACCCAGTAATTCTACTGCTGGGCATACACACTAAGAAAACCAGAATTGAAAGAGACATGTGTACCCCAAAGTTCATCGCAGCACTGTTTACAATAGCCAGGGCATGGAAACAACCTAGATGCCCATCAGCAGACGAATGGATAAGAAAGCTGTGGTACATATACACAATGGAATATTACTCAGTCATTAAAAAGAATTCATTTGAATCAGTTCCAATGAGGTGGATGAAACTGGAGCTTATTATACAGAGTGAAATAAGCCAGAAAGAAAAACACCAATACAGTATACTAACCCATATATATGGAATTTAGAAAGATGGTAGCAATAACCCTGTATGCAAGATAGCAAAAGAGACACAGATGTATAGAGTAGTCTTTTGGACTCTGTGGGAGAGGGCGAGGGTGGGATGGTTTGGGAGAATGGCATTGAAACACGTATATTATCATATGTGAAACGAATCACCACTCCAGGTTCGATGCATGATATGGGGTGCTCGGGGCTGGGGCACTGGGATGACCCTGAGGGATGGGATGGGGAGGGAGGTGGAAGGGGGGTTCAGGATGGGGAACACATGTACACCCGTGGTGAATTCATGTTAATGTATGACAAAACCAATACAATATTGTAAAGTAAAAATAAATAAATAAATAAAATAGGATTTAAGATGAAAAATAAAATAAAAATGGCTCATTGTGGTAACCTGACAAACAAGGGATGCAGTCACAGTGGCCACAGTGCCCTGGTGGGCATCCTGTTTTTTCCTTAAGGTGATATCCTATTTTTCCCTGCTGGTGCCAGTTTCTCAAGACTATGTGACCCAACCATGAGGCCCCTCCGACCACGTGACCACAAGACCTCAGCTGCAGGCTAAAGATAAACTAAGGCCCCCTCCCTTCGGGGCACAATTTCCCATTGATAGGATATAATAAGAGTCAGCTGTGAAGGGAGAGCACTGATTTTTCTCTAAAGCCAATCACTTTCTTCTTATAATAAATCTTTTCTCTGCCTGAATGCCCAGCTCACTCTCTTTTTCTTCACACTCACCTTACAGACCCTGCCTGTCCCTTCCAAGGCACCCCTCCAGGGGGTTGCTTCCATCATCCCAAGTGGGAAGAAGGAGCCCCCATCAGAGGAGATGTGAAGGCAGGTATATGCACATACAAACACACACATGCGCACAAATTTTAACCCTGGCAATTTCAGAAGATCATTGTGGCTAGCAAGAACTGAGTCAAGACACAAATTGGGGGGGTAGTCACTTGGACTGAACCAGGAAGACAAACCACACATTACATCAGCCACAGATGCTGAGACAATCAATGCAGTGAGAATAATATCCCCAAACCAAACAGACCAACTACTCCAGCTCAGAAGCCAGCCAGGACCAGAGGCCAGAACACAAACCAGACAGGAATCTTCCCACTGCTTGCTTCCATGATTCCATGGTTCCTGCATTAGGCACCATTCCAGGCAGGAGACAAGAGAAGAATGCTTGATAAAAGACAACTTTTTGAATTCTAAAATACCTGAGTTTTGACTGTCTAATTAATTAAAAGAGACTACAAATTGAGAGAGAATTTGACTAAGCTACCTCTAATTCTCAAGAATATGTCATTCCACAATAGCAAAAAATGATGGCTAATGACAGTTATAGAAAAACAGCATCACAGTGAGCACACCCGAGCTGTGACTAAGCTTCAAACCCACCACAGGTCTTGGTTTTGAGCAACAATGAGAGCAGAGCAGGAGAAATCTCTCTTCCTTTTGGAGTTTATAATCCAGTGAGATGGCAATCATGAAACAGGCAGCTCCACAATAATTAAAGCACAGCAGATGTGCCTGGTGCCATGAAGTACATGGAAGAAAGAGAGGGAGAGCCGGGTCCCAAATCATCAGTCCTACCTACCCATTGTGATGTCAGAAATGAAACATGTAGAAATGAATTCAACTGGTAAATCATTGCTTTTCTCTCTCAAGACTCTTTAAAAGGCAAAGACCTATGGGAGGAGTTATTTGTAAAGTTGCTAACCTTTCCATTTTGAGAGTTTAACAACTCTTATTGAGTTTAAAAGACCAAAATGTAGGAAAGATCCAGAATGCTACGGGGGAGGGCAGGGAGCAGCATGAAAGGAAAAACACACAGGAGGTTCCCATAACACATGTTTGGCTTTCTTGCCCAGGGTTGCTCCACCCTAGACAATGGCACTTGGATCTTAACAGAAGTTTAAAGTAATTATGTGGGTTGGATCTGATGCCTTAGGAACTACAGTGGCGTAGACAGCACCTAGCTCTTGGGATAGTTTTGACTCCTGGAGAGAAGTCAGGCTCTTCCCTAAAGTCAAGAAATCTCAGCTTTCATCTTAGTGCTCAGTGGGAAGCAAGGCCCTTCTTCCAGCGAGGACGGAAGACCTAGTTAACCCAAAATTCCTCTGACTTTCGGGAAGCAGTTTCCATGCTCCCTAATCATGACAAACAATGCCATTTGTGGTTAAATCCATTGCTCTCAAGTCCATCAAAACTCAGACTCAGCCACTTACAGAACGAGGGACTTCGGACAAGTTACTTGACCTCTTTGAACCTTCAGTTTCTCATCTGCAGAATGTGAATAATAACCATAGTTATTTAACGGGTCACTCTGAGATCAGATGAGATACCATATGTGGCATGCTTTCTGCAGTTATCTGCTGTTTACCAGAGTTCAGAGAGAGGCAGTGGTGTGACGGTCAAATGCAGCCACCAGGTCAGGGTGGGATCGTCTGGACCAATGCCACCAGCATCAGCATCATCTGAATGCTTGTGAGACCCACCTCAGGCCCATGGAATCCAAATCTCTGGGACTCTGTGTTTTAGCAAACTTTCCAAGTGACTTTTACACATGCTTGGTTTTGAGAAGCACAATTCTGTGTGTAATCATAGATAGTCCTGAAGTCACAGGCAGAGTATCTTCAGCGAGTCCTGCCTTTTCCAGAGGCAGTGATCCCTGTCTCAGATCTCTTGTTTAAGATTGATGAGAACATTCAAGAATATGCCTGAAAGGGCTCTGCAATGCATCAGACAATGTGGAAATGGATGAGAGCGTGATGATTCCCCAGCATTCGCAATAGGACTCTTTAAAAGGAAAACAGCCAAGTCCTTGGCTTTCCCTCCTGGCTCTCAGCAGAACCTCCTACGGCTCTCAGAGGATGCTGACCCAGAATTCCCTGCATGTTCCTTGGAAGAGCAAGCTGACTCTGACAGCTCAACTCTACGTGGTGTATCATCAAATCCCTGCAGCTCAGACCTGACACAATTCCCTCTGGTTCCTGGCCAGTACAGTATTCCCAGTGTGGTGGGGTTCTTGGAGTCTCAGGAGCTTTTTGCAGATGGAGCCTGGCTTACAAGCAGCCCCAGGATTTGGACCAAAACCAGTGAATTCAATGAACATAGGGAGCAATGTCTTCTTCAGTTATGGTTTCCTGAGGGTATATGCCCAGTAGTAGGATTACTGGATCATAGGTTAGTTTTATTTCTATTTTTTAAAAACTCTCCACACTCTTCTCCATAATGGCTGCATCAGTTTTCATTCCTACCAACAGTGCAAGAGGTTTCCCTTTTCTCCACACCTTCTCCCAAAGCTGGTGCTCTGTGATGACCTAGAGGAGGTGGATGGGGAGGGAGGTGGGAGGGTGGTTTAATGGAGAGGACATATCTATATCCATGACTGATTCATGTTGACATATGGCAGAAACAATCTCAATATTGTAGAGTAAGTATCCTCCAATTAAAAATAAAATTAAAAAAAACAAAAACCAGTGAATGGGTAGAATCACACCCAAATAAGGAAGAACTCTGCAGCCATCAGAAAGTAGCATGGGGACTTCCCTGATGGCCCAGTGGTTAAGAATCTGCTCGCCAACACAGGGGACGTGGGTTCCATCCCTGGTCCAGGAAGATTCCACCTACTATAAGACAGCTAAGCCCGTGCACCACAACTACTGAAGCCCGCATGCCCTAGAGCCCATGCTCCACAACAAGAGAAGCCACCGCAATGAGAAGCCCATGCACAACTAGAGAAAGCTCACTAGCAGCAACAAAGATCCAGCGCAGCCATAAATAAACAAATAAATTTATTTTTTTAAAAAAAGAAGACGAAATTAGTATGAACGTCTCTGGGAAAGGGGGAGTGAGAGCCCTGACCCAGGGGCTGGTCACTCACAGGAAATTTTTTATAATTTCCCTTCCCTTCCTACCCTACTCTCCTAGTTTCTTCTTTGTGCTCTGTCTGACCATCTGAGGGGTGCTCTTCAGAGCACTTACACTTCTTACATTGTGCTGACATTTATTCCTCACCTATCATGCACCAAGTGCTGTCAGACATCAGCAGGAAGATTCCTGCTCTCAAGGAGCTTCTGGTCTAATAGGCAGTTTCGACTGGGTGAGCAGGGAAGGCCTTTCTGAACAGCTGGTGATTTCCACTGAGATCTACATTACAGGAAGGAGCCAGCCATGGGACAACCATGTGGACAAGCATTTCAGGCCTAGGGAACATCTGGTAGCAAGGCAGGGCCTAAGCAGTTGAACCTGTGGCACTGTGAGTTTGGGTGAGCAACAAGGGGAAGAGACAGCGAAAAATTCAGGGAGGGACCAGATCCAGGGAGAAAGGCTTTGTGGAACTGGTGAGGATTTTTTTTTTCCTTTCCCTATTGTAGCACTTAACAGGCCTGATGATTGCCAGAATCACCAAAATTTCCTCATCAAGTTCCTGCTTTCTGCTACAAGCTTCAGGAAACCAGGGCCCTGTCCTCCCATTGAGCTGCTGCTTCCTCTAAACACTCTCGTCTGGCCCTCACTTTCATCAGCTCTGAAAGTCTTGGATTAGACAGCTGATTGCTTACTTCTTGAGCCATTTTGCTGTGCTGAGTCACTCAGTGGTGCTCAACTCTTTAGGACCCCATGGACTGTAGCCCGCCAGGCGCCTCTGCCCATAGGGACTATCCAGGTCAGAATACTGGAAAGTATTGCAATGCCCTCCTCCAGGGGATCTTCCCAGCCCAGGGATTGAACCCAGGTCTCCCACATTGCAGGCAGATTCCTTACTGCCTGAGCCACCAGGGAAGCCCAAGACTACTGAGGTGGGCAGCCTATCCCTTCTGCATGGGATCTTCCCGACTCAGGAATCGAACCGGGGTCTCTGGCACTGCAAGTGGATTCTTTAGCAGATGACACCATTGTCTGGTTACAAAACCCAAGTCCTTTTCTTTTTTTCTGTCTCTTTCAAGGGATGAAACACAGATGCACATTGGATATGGGTCTAAACACAACTGATGAAAGCAAACCCAGTCTATATGGGGCACCAACACAGCACAGAGGCTAAGACACAAGGTCTCAAGCCTGAATGCAAGCTTTCAATGCAGGTTCCTTACTCACCAGTTGTGTGGCCGTGGGCAAGCCACTCACCTCTCAGAGCCTCAGTTCTGCCGTATGTGAAATGGGGGAAATGATAGTCCCTACTTCATGGGATCGTGAGTACAGACTGGTATTTTACAAGTGTAGAACCTAGAACCGAGGCTGACGCTTAGTAAGAGCTTAATAAGCACAAAAACTCACTGGGCTCATACTTTGGCTGTTTATGAGTTTCAACATTTGCTTAATGCTGAACAAACACTTGTTGAATATCTACTATGTACCAGGCACTTTGCTAGCCATGCTTTCACAAAAATAGCTTTGGGCTGGAAGTCAGAAGACCTGACTTCTGATCTCAGTTCTGTTATGAGTCAGGCGACTAAGGACCAACCTCATCATCTCTTGTCCTCAGACTTCTTCCCCTTTAAAGGCAGTCAGGGGGACTACGTGACTTGCAAGGGCCCCTTGGTCCTGGCCGGTGGTAAATGACTGCCCTCGGAAGAATCCAGCCAAAAATCCACCCCCAGGCAGGGCAGACCCTCTAGCCACTCACTTCCACCAGGACCCCGTGTGCGAGCACACACCCTGGAGAGAAGCGGGCCTGATCCCTGTCTCGTGCTCACCATAAAATATTGATTAGGGAGTTTAAAATTTCGAAATGATTTAGGAGCCCCAAGACGGAGATCTAATGTGCTGTGCCCAGCTGCGTTATGAGCCATCTATCTCCTGTCAGCAAGCAGCAAGAAACTGACAGAATCAATACCAACGCGTCTGAAGACAGACTTAACTCATTTCCTTCCCCTCCCCTTCCCCGGAGCTGCGGTTGGAGTGGGTCAGCCTGAGAGGTCGGCACCAAAGCTGGGGCCTGGACACCCAGGACAGTGGAGGCAGGGGTCTCGGGGTGCTGTCTGTTTCCACTCCCTCCATGGGGTGAGGCAGACATCTCTGCTAACGCATCAGGAAGCCAAAGGACTTTTAACAGAATTGTATCATACCTCTGTGAACGCAAAATGCCTCGTACCTGCTTCATGATACATCGTAGTGACAGTGCTTTATCAGGTCTGTTTTTAATGACGTTATTTTAGAATGTTTTCTTTCTAGATGATGATAAAGTAGCCAATTTTTAAAAAATGGTGCCAGGTAGCACAACAGAAATGGAACTTTGCTATATTCCGAGGTTTTCCTTTTTACCTTTCTTTTTTAAATGGCATGTGCTGGATGTCTCTATAAGTCTGCTCAGATGACTGCAGAACCTGGAAAAGCTGTTGCTGCTATTAATGCATAACCTATTGCTATTGGTTCTTTTATATAAATAAATAAATATGTATATAAAATTTGAATTTTTGGAAACTTTAGTTGTGCTGTCAACTTTGGAAAAAATATTACTTTGGCCACCTGATGCAAAGAACCAACTCATTGGAAAAGACCCTGATGCTGGGAAAGATTGAAGGCAAAAGGAGAAGTGGGCGGCAGACGATGAAATGGTTAGACAGGATCACCAACTCAATGGACATGACTTTGAGCAAACTCCAGGAGATAGTGAAGGACACGGAAGCCTGGCATGCTACAATCTATGGGGTCACAGAGTCAAATGTGACTTAGCAACTGAGCAACAACAAACAATCCCAGTTGTACCATGCTGGGTTGGCATTGTACAGAAATTAACAGTATATTGGTCTAGAAACATTAAACCAATTTTTTCTGTTTGTACAGGGGTAACACACTGTATTAAATATGTAAGGTCTTATCTATGCGGGTTTGATTACAGAAAGTAATAAAGTATTCTCTAAATTAAAAAAAAAAAGAAAAAAGAATGAACTAATCTAGAATTTCTATTCTCTGCTTTCCCTCCTCAATGGTCTAAATAGGGTTTTCTGGCCTGTGTCCTGAACAGAAAATCATAATAGCTTCTCATGTTTAACTCCAAGAATCTTCAAAGAATCATCATTATTCAACTTCTCAGATCCTCAGTTTTCTCATCTGTGGAGAGAAGGGGGTAAAAATACCTCCTCATACATCAGATTAAAGTAGATGCTTTGTGAATGTACTTAATGCCACTGACCTGCAAGCTTGAAGTGAAGTCGCTCAGTCGTGTCCGACTCTTTGCGACCCCATGGACCGCAGCCTACCAGGCTCCTCCGTCCATGGGATTTTCCAGGCAAGGGTACTGGAGTGGGTTAAGTGGGCAAAACTGGCAAATTTCATATTATGTATGTTTTACCGTAATAAAAAATAACAAGCTTGGGACCTCCCTGGTGGTTTGGACACGACGGAGTGACTGGACTGAGAAGCCTGGGATGAGACGAGTAACAAGCAGCAGATCCAATGTAAGGAGCTTCAAGGCGGCAGAGCTGTTATTTGAACTGAGATCTGCCTGATGCTGAAACGGGAGCTCTGTCCTCCTCGCTAAGCTGAATCACAGAAGAACAGGGGGCTGGGGGTGGAGGGGGTCTTACTCGTCTGTGTTTGCCAGGTTCCCCTATCACCTGACCAGCATCCCAGATGCCAGGCTTGCAGTATCAGTGAGGTTAATAAATGTGTCACTCCCAGGGAACGGCTTTATTCCTTCCTGCCTCACACACGGTTCTATGCACCTGAAGCATTTATTAAACATGCTGAGAGGCTTGAATAAGAATTTAATTTTTCTAGCTCAACAATGGTGTGTGCAGCAGGCAAACAGAATTACTTGTTTAATCTTATCCTCACACGCCTACTCAGCCAAAGGCAACTGGCTAACCCCAGGAGCAGCATGACATCTCAAGATTTAGGATGCTAAGGAGCGGATCTATAAAGGACCTACTTACTATATCAAGAGAAAGCCCATCTGGAGGTCTTTTTAACTTGGGGTTTTTTGTGTTTTTTTTTTTTTTTCATGATAAATTTATCTTCCTAAAGGCATATAGCCCAAAGCCACTTTTACCCAAGGCTGGGCTGAGCCCCCGCACAGTACAGGATATAGACCCACTCTCTGGTTTTCCACTCCAAGCTTAGAATTTGAGCATGGCCTTTGCTTGATCATAATCTATCTTTGATTCAAAGCCTTCCTGCAGTCTGTCGTTTCTTTGAGAACCTAGAACATGTCAGGCAATGGGGCCCAATTGTAGAGGTAGCTAAGACAGAGTCTTTGTCCTCAGAGGACTCACACCTTAGCAGAAAAGACAAACAGGAATATAGAAGAGAACAATACAGGGATTCAAGGGTGGCAATGCAGGAAGAGTTCATTCTCCTGGAGGGACGGGAATAACACAGCCAGTGAGGTACTTCTGCATCTTCAGTCTAAGCAGTGGACCTGAGTGAGCTGAGTGAGGAAAAGCATTCCAGATGTGGAATTCCAGGGCAGTGGCATGAAGCTGAAGAGCAGGGTGGCCAAGTAGGGAACTAAGCATCATTTGACAAAGTGAGAGCATACAGTGCAGGTAGGGATGGGGAGCCAAATTTTGATTGCTATGACATTTATCATAATCATCATCATTAGCTGCCATTTATTGAGAGCCTGTGTTAGGCACTTTGCATGTATTATTTCCTTTTACCCTCCCACTCATCCCTCAAAAATAGGTATTACTTTCCCATTTTTCAGGTAATGAAATTGTGGCTCAAAGGAGTAGGCCCTGGGGGATAATTTTACAGGGTGGTAACATGGTTTCATGTATACTTTAGAGCAATCACTCAAGGGGAGACTAGATGACCATAGTATAAATGCGAAGGCAGTGAAACCAAAGAGAAGGTTATTATAAGAGTCCAGGTGCAAAGTGTTAATGGTGTAAATTAAAATAGAAGAGGAGACATTAGAGAATTTGGGGGGGGAGGGAGATAAAGAGTACATTTTGCATTTCTAGGCATTTTTCTTGAATTTTCATTGATAGAGCAGTGACAGGGCATTGCCACTGCTCATACTCTCAGGTCAGAGGTTAGACAAGTGGGGTTTCTACAGGTAGAAACAGAGATGAAGGAGAAAATGTGTAGTAGCCAGATCTCTTCTTCACTATCTCCATTATAGAATGCCAGAGACAAGGAGGCCCCTTGTCAGCACCACTGAGATGCTCTCAGTGAGAACATGTTTATTTTCGTTCTTTCATTTTCCTCTATTTTTCTAAGTCCATGGCAGAAAAAGCAAGACTCATCTCTGACGCCAAGAAAGTTCCCCAAACTATGCTCTGACAGTCCCATAAGCATATCTTTTAAGTTCATGAACTCCAGGAAGATTCTCTTTCCTTCTTAACTGTCATAAAGTAAAATGAAATGAATGGAGAAAGCAGTTTGTTTATATAATATCTTGCAAAGAATGGTGTGCTAGATAGTATTATTGTTTCTCAACTGTTTACTCTCCCTTTTGTAATGGAAATATACATCCCTGCCTGCTGCCAGGTGATTTCAGAAACCCCCTATGAGAGGAGCATCTCCCCTGCCCCCAGTGACTGTGACGGCCGCCTGCCTGAAACTTGCTTTGGCCAACTGAATGTGAACCAAGTGCCACACTCTACACAAGAACCATTGTGTGATTTGTCCACATCTCTTTTTCATCTTCCATTGTAACAGCTATTCCAAATGGTGGCTGTTTCTTCAACTTAGATTCTTAAAGGAAGAAGCTATTTGGTGCAGGAGCAGTGTGATTCCGACTCACAGCCAGTATGAAATGCAATCAAGAAATATACTTTCGTTGTTAGGCACTGGTATGTACAGGTTGCTTGTTACTGCAACATAATCTAATGAAAACTGAAAAATTACATGTGGGAGGTTCTTCATACAAGTAATCAAGAAACAGGCCCATGGAACTTGAGCACTTAAGACTTTGTGAGCCAGAATGGAAGTTGTGGACAAGTGACTAAAGGAAAGGGATCATTCATTCTCTCAAAATTCATGATCCATTTTAGGACAGTGACACAGTTTCCTGGCTTGCACTGACTGCAGAAAATTTCTCAGATTCTCACAAAAGACTTCTGATCATCATCTTTCTGCAAAGGGAGAGACACGGTAGGGTTTCCAAATTCCCTAAACTGAAATTATTCAGTTGGAGCTTAATACTGAATAAATTCTAGAAAATAAGATTGAGCTAGCTGATTTCTAGTTTAAATTTTTTCCATTTCCAAACTTGACCATTTCTATCTGTAAAATGCCAAGGCAGTCAACCATCTGCCTCTCAAGTTTCTGCAGCAACACTTAAAGCAGACGATGCTTTTTTTGCCTGAGGAAAGTTATCTTCTTCCCTGTGTTAGCTTATCCAAGGGAGACAAAGAGAGCGCACTTATATTATCCAGAGGAAGACATTGCTAGAAGGGTTTTCACAGATTATTTGAGTTTCCCTTACAGTGAGAAAATTAAAGATGTAATGTAACTTAGACATAGCAGTTGGCACATAATAGGTGCTCAATAAGTAACCATTGGATACATGGATGAATTGAAAACTGAATAAAAGCTCATCTCAATTGTGAATGGCAGGCCTAGGCCTAATTAGACCTTGTACACCATGTCAAATGCCCTTATCAGGAGAATGAGCTGTGTTTTATCACTTACTCATTAGCTTGTTCAATATCCAGATTGTATGGAGCCACTCTCATGTGCTAGATACAATGCCGGACACAGGGGATATAGAGAGGTTTGGGGCAGGTCTTGGTCTCCCCCCTCCAAGAGACTTCACCTACTGTGAGCCTGGCCCCACTCTAATGTCCTCACTAGTATTACCTGGGTATTCTATTTCTTTAATTCTTCAGTGTCCCTCCTGTTGACAAAGAAAAAGTTACTGCTAGTAACACTAGTCATTTTGATGTGGTAATTACCAAACTTTGGAGATTCTGGATCCCTTCACATTATTAAAAATTATTAAGGACCCTAAAAGGCTTTTGTTTAATGCAACTCTTTTACATTTTCCAGAAGAATTGTTAATGCTTACAATATTTACCATATTCAAAATTTTAAATAAATGTTTAAAACAGTGATTTATTGATTCATTTAAATATTATTATCTAACCCATGTTAACATAAATAACATTTTTATTTTTTAATTATATTTTTCCAGGAAAAAGAATTTTTGTGAAATAATGACATTATTTTGCAGTATATTTTAAGAAAGATATTGGCTTAAAGAAAGCAACTAGAATCTCATATCTGCTCCAATTTAAATCTCTTGTGATATCATATCTCATAGCCTCTGGAAAGCTCTACTGTGCACATGAGGACCTGGAAGTGGAAAAATCAAATAATGTCTTAATATTATTTTTAACATTGTTTTGATTTCATGGACCTACCGGTAGATCTTATGAACCTCACAAGGATCCTTGGACCACACTTAGAGATCTGAATATAATCTAACATTCCTTTGAAATGGAAAAAAAAAAAAAAAGAGGGAAATTGGAAGTGGAAATGCTAATACCTGGGCTTGTCAAACCTCTGAACAGGTACCCATGCAGAATGTAGAAAGCCGGGTTGAGAATCTAGCCTCCTCTATGACCACTTAATTTTTTTTAAGATTGGATAGCTACTCCCCAAGAATTTTTACTACTGTCCATATCAAGTCTCATGAAAGTTAAGGCAGGGTTATTGTTACGCCTTACACTGTTAAGGCAGTGTTTCCTCTCCATGAATCCTGTTTGGTTATTTTGAGTACCACGTGATTCACAAGGGTAAAGGAAATTAGTTTAGAGGAAAATATACAATCAATTACCCCTGCACCAATTCCATGCTAAATAAATACTGTCACCTTTATGCTAGTGAAGCAGGAATAATTCACCCCAAAACATTTTTAAACCTATGAAAACTGTCTCTTGTGTATGTGTTAACCCTCTTTCACCAAAAAGTATTAGTGGAAAATTTCAAAAATATGCAAAATACAGAATAATAAAAATGAAGAGAACAACATTAAAATAATCAACATCTGATAGTAAGTGAAGCCAGGGAGTGATACTACTTAGAAATGAAAGACAAAAAAATAAAAATAAAAACTGCATAATTATTTAAATAATTTAAATTTGATGTCCAGATTCTTACGATTAGCTACAAGATACAAGATCACTTATATGCTAACATCATCTAACATAGCTTTACTGGAACTGAAACTGTGGGTCCTCATAGATGGGACAATGAGTAACACAGATGAAATACATTCTTATAACCTACTCACTTCTTATAGCTTACATACCAGCAAGGCCACAAATTTAATGTCTATAATATATTGAGTCTTGGTAATTCAAAAACTACTGGTACAAAGATTTCCACTGACTTTCTACCTTCAGTGATTCACATCCACACTCCCTAAGCCAGTGCTCAGGGATCCAACCTGATTTCCTGAAATTATCTTTCACTGCACTCCCATTCAAATCCTCTACCCAGACAGACTGTTACAGTCACTCCTTCAAACTCTGATTACTGCTTCTCTGCTTTTGTCTATTCCTCCCTCCCACTAAATGTATACCCAGTAGGTCTTCATTCATAAATAATCCTCCTCCTCCTCTTTAAGCTCTTTGTCACTCATTCTGTTTGTTTACTTTGTTTTGTTGTTGTTTCAGGAAGACTAGGATGGAACAGATCAAGTTTTGTGGACAAGGACATCACGTCTGTGACTCATTTGATGCTGCCACACAACATATCCTCCCACCCCTTTTCCTTCCCTCTCCCTACCTCATCGACTAAGTTCCAAGTTAGGTGGTCATTCATTCCCTCATTCATTCAATCAACAAATATTTAAGAGTCTGCTGCCATTTTGAGCCACAAGAATATAGCAGTGAGTGAGAAAGACCTAATCTCAGTCCATACAGACAAAAGCACAAGTAAACCAATAAACAACAACAAGAAAAAACCCTGCAAGTTATAGTTAACGCTATGAAAGTCAAAACAAGGAACAGAGATTGAAAATTGTGTTTTAGATAGGGAAGACAAAGAAGGCATCCTCAGAGTGTTATTTAAGATAAGATCTAAAAAACAAGAGGGAGATGTCACATGAAAAGGAGGAAAGAACATTCAGATGAGTAAATGCGAATCAATTTCCTCATCAGTTAAATAGAAGAATAACAGTTCCTATCTTGTGTGGGTGATATGAGAATTTAATGTATTAATCCATGAAAAGCACTTAGAACTGGCCTGGCCTATAATAAATGCCATTAAGCTGGAGATGTAAATTACCATTCCAGGCAAAGGGGGCAGAACGTGAAAAACCCTTGATGTGTAAAGGAGTGCGGTATGCTCAAGGGATAGAAAGAAGAGCATCGTGACTACAGCATGGTGAACAAGGAGGAATGTATAATAAGAAAAGACTAGAGAAGAAAGGGTCAGAGCAAGTATGGCATGGTACACTTGTCAGGTAAGTGCTGAGCAGGGAAGCTGCTGCTATGGGTAGAATGAACTGAAAGAGTGAGATTGAAAGAAAAACCAATCAGGAGGCAGTTGTACTAGTCCATTTGAAAAACGATGTAGGCCATGACAAAGCATAGCAATGGACAGAGCAAAGTATTTGCAAGATGTGGACTGACAGGACTTGGTGGTGGATATAATATTCAGGACTTGGAAAATAGGTACCCAGGGTACCTTTCTGGACTTACTCAGTTGAGAATGTATGCAAGTGGCAATGTCAAGGAGACAGTTGGATTTATAAGTTTAGAACTCAGAAGAGAGGCTGAGAGAGAAAATACAAATATTAGAGACATCATTGTAAACATTGCATTTAAACACATGAAACCAGGGTAGACTAGCCAGGAGGAAACTTTTGGAGATGCAAAGAAGATTCAAGTCCAAGCTCTCAGGAACCTCAACATTTTGTGTTTGGGTGGAAGAGGAACAGACAGCCAAGTAGACTGGAGAAGCAGGATAAGTGAGGTCAGAGAAGAATCAAGAAAAAAGAATTTCTATAGAAACCAAGAAAGGAGACTGTTTCAAGAAGGAGAAAATTTAGTCAAGATTGCCCCCAATATATGTTGGGGTCATTAAGATGAGAAAAGAAAGTGGATGCAGGAACAGGCAGGCCATTGGTGATCTTGGCAAAATTGCATTCACCAGCTGGAGAAGAAAATGGCAACCCACTCCAGTATTCTTGCCTGGAAAATCCCATCGACAGGGGACCCTGGCCGACTGTGGATCAAAATAGTCAGACATGACTTAGCGACTAAATCAACTGGTAAAGTCAGAAGCTTGAGCTGTGTAGGTTGACAAGAGATTGGGAAGTGATGATGTGAAAACAATGTATTTAGACAACTCTTTGGAGCAGTTTGTATTAGAGAATATCAGAGAAATGGGAGAATGGCTGGAGGGCATGTGGAGTCGAGAAAGGAGGTCTGCCGTGACTGACCAGTATTTACAGGGAATGAACTTTGGTTTCCATGATTTTCCCTCAGAGATTCTAAGTTCCATCACCAAATCCCAAATGGGTTGTGTCTTTAGTCCCCAAAGAGAGACCATGAAGCCATAAGAAAAAACTAGTCTTATCAATAATCTCACCTGGGCATTCTTCCTGATTTCCAACCCCCCTCAACCCCTCTGTAGCTATTGTTTTACTTTTCCAGGCTCAGAAGAACATTCCTAAAGTTCCCACATCCCAATATCAAAATAACCTATGATATAATCAAGATATTAATTCTTGGCTGGAAGATTTGTGTTCCATATGTCTTCATCCCCACCTGAATGCCGCAACATTCCGGTCTCACCTGGATGCAGAGGAAATCATTAAGTTTCAATGCACCAAAGCAGTGTTCATTTAGATCCATGCTACAGTGAGCCAAATATGCTCATTTAAATGTCAATAAACCCTACCTCCAACTGGGCTCATTTGTGGAGGGAGGTAGGATGGATGTGAGGAATAGCACTGAACCCCGTTAGCTCTCAAGATGTTATTAAGGAGGAGGAAGAACCAACCTCCCACTAATAGTTCCTAAATGTGATCTCTTTCAATTTGTTCAATTCAGCGGATAAGTGATACACAGATTTGAGGCTTGGAATAAATTGTATCAAGAATTCTAATGCTGTAATGTTCTAGCAGAAACTGAGAGCACATACCTCCATCTAATGCTGCTATATTATGTCAGTTGAACCCAGCATGGCTGGGCAGTCTGCAAATATTCAAAAGTTGGCAAATGTATGAAAACCAAGGTCTACATCTATCACCAACTGACCAAAACTCTACCAGCTCTCTAAGCTCCAACTACTATCCAGTTGTTGATTTTTTTCTTTTCTGTGCCTTATCTAAGGGCTGCAGAATGTCCACTGTGTACAGTGCCATAACAGAGGAGAATACAAAACTTCCCTAATCAAGATTCTGTTTTATATATTAATTATTGGCTACTTTAAAGATAGAGGTTTTGCCTTGAATTGGGTCATTAGTGGCCATAAAGCAAAATGTTAAACTCCATTCCCTTCATCCAAAAGAATAGGCTCAGGAAACACTTTCATTAAAGCATTTTATCAAGGCAGAAGTTCTTTCTAACCTAACAAATGATTAGAATCACCATTAATTAATGTGCTGGGTGTTTATCCTTGGTATAAACATTAATCATTTTAAGATAATACGGTGGGGAGAAAGACTAAAAGGAATCTAATGTTTGTTTGGGTTCCCAGTGTGGGCTAAAAGCTGTGTTAGATGCTTTCCTTTCAGTAACGGGCTTAATTCATATGCCTCTCATATAAGGTAAGTATTATTACCACCCCTTTCCTGATCAGTGGAAAGAGGGATCTGGTGTGTCAAGTGATTTGCCCAAGGTCACATACCTCACGAAAACTGAATCAAGAACTGGCTGATCCCAAAGTCCATATGCTCTTCCCACTCCACTGGGCAGCCTCCCTCACAAAATGACCGAAAACATATTATAAATGAGAAAGGGGAGGGAGTCAAAACAATCATCTGTAAGGTCAGGACTCTAGAGCATTCACCTTTACAAGAAATAAATCATGTTATCACACTGATCCATGCCAGTGAGTTAACTTCTCATTTATTCATTCCACAAAATAATTATTTCAAGCCACTAGAGAATACAAAATTTAGTGCACTAAATTTCTCACTAGTAACCTTAAAAAGCTAACCAGAAGATTTCAGTTATTTCTGGAAAACCCATCAGCTTATTAATCAGGGAGAACTCATTCACTGCCCGCTGTAAATAGAAGCATCACTTTTCTGTTCAGCTCCTGAAATTTCACACACTCTAAATGACTGGATAAGCACAGCCAAGATGTCACATCGTTTCCCCCTTCAGCTTTGCTCAGAAGAGTTATTTGATCAGTCCTACTTACCTAACCCTGAAAATGGGGACGAGAAGGGAAGGGAGAGAAAAGGCCACACAAAGAGAACGAGCACTAGCAGGCTGCATGTGTGTAATCCACTATTTATTTTTTTCTGTGTTGGTATGTCTAACCATCTTTAATAGACTCCATAAATGCCTTCCAAATCCAGTTTCAATGGTCTATTTGCTGCCTAGTATAGCATATAATCTTTTCCAAAAGTGGTATTGATCTTGTTAAGTCTCCTCATCATCTAGACTTTGAGCATCCCTCAGCAGCATCATGCACAAACCACGTGCTTTTTTTATACAGCCACCCATTAACAGTGTCTGAGAGCTGTTGCCTGCTAAAATGGGTCAGGAGACAGAGGGATAGTCATAATAATAGCCACCAGGTATTGAGAGGTAATGTACTAAACATTTTGTACACATTCTCTCCATTAGCCTCACAACAGCCCTATGGGGGAAGTATTATTATCCCCATATTTGGCCAGGAATTACATGGTATCCCCATTTAAGTCAGGGAAACTAAAAGAGGTTCAGTAATTGGTACCAGCTCATTCATTCTACTCAAAGGCACTCTGTACCAGTCTCTCCCCTCTGCCCTTTCTTTCCCTACTGCCTATCACCCCTGGTTTTTTTTTTTTTTTTTTTTTTTTTTTGAGAATCCAAGAGAACTGTGTGATGTTTATTTCCTTACTTATTACTAAGAGCAGCATCCAATTCCATTGAGAATTTTGCAGTGAGAAGCGAAATGGAAAGTAAAGAAGCAAAGCATTGTCTTCCCTTCCAAAGCTGAATACAGAATGAAATACAGACCCTAAGGCTGTATCCAATCTTTTCTCCCAACCAAACACTCTCTCCCCGTCTCCTCTCTGCTCCCTCCGCCTCTCTCTCTCTTTCCCTCTCACACACACTCACACACAAACACTTTTCATGTGCCTCAGCCATGTCTGATCAAGTCCACACCCCAGAAGACTCTGCATATCCCATCTGTCTGAATTTATAGTCCTCTCTCTACACAGAGCCTTTTCCCCACCATTTCAGCCTGTCCAGATCCTCTTCATCCTCTGAAGCCCTACCAAAACCACCTCCTCTTAAGCATGTCCTTGTTCCTCTCAAGTCAAGATTAGTCTTCCTCTTCCTGTCCTGATTCTGTCCCATTTTTTCATTTTTAACTCTCTTTTCACAGCTGGCCTTGTATTAAAGCTCATACATGTCTCTCTTCTCAACTTGTGAGTCCCCAGATGTGACAAATTCCAGCTTATTTATCTTTACAGCCACCCCTCTGTGCCCCTCAACTCAGAGCAGTCAGCACACAGTTTAACAGAGAATGGATCCTGACTACATGTTTAGAGTTGAACTGCTTGGGGCCCTGGCAAGCCGATCAGCAATGGATATTGAAGCCAGAGACTTGGAGAAGACCTCAGCTGAGAACAGCACCTGTGAGCAAAGGAAAGCTTCTCTTTAGGCAGAATAAAAGAGGAAGTTGGAAAGGAATAGTTACCACTCAGAAGTTTTGTCCCTAAAGGCTTTTGCATCCCTTTGGAATAGAGTTTCAAATCTTGTAGGCCACCCTCCTTCAGGGATTCAGCAATGTCCAGCCCAGCCCAGCCCTTGTTTGGAAAGGAGGGCAGTTTGAGAGCCATCAGTGGGCCAACCTTCTGATCCCTGATAAAGCAGAACACAGGGTGAATGTTGATATGAAAACAATGGAAAAATCGATTGCATGGTCTAACTGGTAAGGCCTGGGAGGGGTTCCTGGGTGAGAAACATAGATGAGTATAGCCTGCTAGGAGGACTGATGAGAAAGTATCAACAAGCAGAGTGGATCTGGAAAAAGGCCAGGTTGAGGGATAAAGACAAACTTTGCCCTGGTCTTTGCCCAGGACAGGCTCTCCTTGCACATAACTCAGTTGTCACCCCTGAGATGACAGGATGCTCTGTAGATGCTCAGCCTGCTTCCTTGCCCCGTGCCACTGACAGGGAAGATGCACAAGGCTGGTGAGGAGTGGTGACCTGCCCACTATCTCTTCATGATCTCCAGCAACACAGCACGTGTAAGGTAGAGAGGGGAGGGGAGCCAGCGGAGGAGCAAACACCTCCCTCACCCCTCGACATTCAGGTGACCCGATTGTGTCAGCGCCGCTCGTCCCCCCATCTGTCACAGTGTCAGCTCCTGCTGGGGCCCCAGGATCCACAGAGGTTGCTCCACGTGTCGCCCCATTTATCTTTGCAGGCGGCAGCGCTGATGTGTTTGACAGTTCTATTTGTTATCCTACAAAGCAGGGTCCCCACTCTTCAAAGCACAGGGAAGAAAAGCCAGGCGCAGAACAGGACCTGGGCAGAAAGAGGCACCAGGAGAAATGCAGAGGAAGAGGACTGCAGTGTCTGCACACCTAACGGAGACGAGAAGAGGGATCAGGCAACTCAGGAAAAACAAGCCCTACATCTTGCCTTCTGGAGGCTGCTGAACCAGCAGAAAGTGTGCATGTCTAGATGTGTGAGTGTGCTCAGAGTGTGACTTTCAGATGACTAGAAGGGTCTGGTGTGTCTCCGCGGACTGGCCCCAGTGTTTCTAGCCAGCTCATTAGAGTTCTGCCTTCCTATCTTCTCCTCCCACCCACACCCCTTCTTCAAAGAGGGGGGAGCTAATGGAGACATGGACTTCCCTGGTGGCTCAGATGGTAAAGAACCAGCCTGCCATGCAGGAGACCCAGGTTCAATCCCTGGATCGGGAAGATCCCCTGGAGAAAGGAATGGCTACCCACTCCAGTATTCTTGCCTAGAGAATTCCACAGACAGAGAAAGCTGTTGGGATATAGTCAATGGGGTTGCAAAGAGCTGGACACAACTGAGCAACAAACACTAACTAAAGTAATGGAGACACAGGCCATCTGCCTGCTGACACCTCAAGTGCCCCCTTCCTGGGTTATGACATTTATTACTGTCTGTGTTTAGAACCAGACTCTGTCTTTGGAAATATTCTAATCCTGGCACAGCCCTGGTTTCCCCCACCCGCCACAGAGCTCAGTCTGGCAAAAAGCCCTCCAAGAGTAATAAACACCCTACAAGAAGTTGCCGCGCAGCACAGATCAGACTGCACTCTGTACCAAACACTGACAACAGGGGGTCTCACAGGGTCTTGGGTCAACTAGACTCAGGAACTGGGCTGTGTTGCCAGGTAAGAGAACATTACAGTGACCGTCAGTTACTTGTGTATGTCAGGGAACTGACATTCGGTGTATCATTCAATCTTCACAACAACCTATAACATAGGTACCATTACCAGCCCCAGTTTACAGATGAGGAGACTGGGGCATGGGGTCTGTTTTGCCCAGGTAGAGCTAGACTTTGAACCCAGTCAGGCCAACCATTAGCCACAATAGCGCATCATCCCTCAGAATAACGACTAACTGTTACCCACTCCTACAGCTAAGGTTGCCAACCATTCTGGCTAACCTAGGACATCTCAGTTTTAGCAGTGACAGCCCTGTGTCCTGGAAACTCCTCAGACATAAGCAAACTGGGATGACTGGTCACCTACCTGCAGCCCAATTCTACATGAAAAGTGAAAGTTGCTCAGTTGAGTCTGATTCTTTGCGACCCCATGGACTGTAGCCCACCAGGCTTCACTGTCCATGGAATTCTCCAGGCAAGAACACTGATGTGGGTGGTCATGCCCTTTTCCATATCCCTCCCCCAACACACAAACAAACACACATGAACACATCTTCATTTTTTTCTCTCTCTCCTGATTACAACTACATGAGCATAACCCAGTCAGAAGCTGTCATCCTGCGTAAACTTTAAGGAAGGAGGCAGCACTCTGGGTAAGGCTTGAGATCCTCACCCAGGAGAACTTCTCCCCTTCACAGACCCTCCCTGCCAGCACCTGCTGCCTAAAGCCTGGCTGAGCCACTGAAGGTCACAGAGAAACACAGGGGGGCCAAGACCCAGTGCTGAACCTTTGGGATTCCTCCATAATAAGATGTATTACTTATAGGATACACCTAGCTTGTTCAATAGGCTGTTGGATATTGATTGATGGAGAAAGGAAACCAGTTGTTACTATCAGACTAATTGTTGTCTTTTGTGGTTCCTTAGCTGGTTCCAAATGAATAAACGATCTGAAACTCTGGGCCTTGGGGATTCTTAAGAATTAATGGTTTAGAAGGAGGGCAGGATGATTGGACCCCAGGTTTGGTCAACATTTAATGGAACAGGCATGCTCTTAGCATCCAAAAGGATTGCAATAAGGATTCAGTGAAACGAAACAGGAAAACGCCTAACCACATAGTAGATAATCTGTAATTAGTATCTATTATGACATTTTTATCATTATCATTATTAAAATTATAACCATCTGGCTAAAAAGTCCCCTATCCCACACTGTTTATGGCTTTACATGGAGCTTGGGAAGGGGTAGGAGGGGAAATGAGTGGCAGCACTTATATTTGGGAACATCTTGGACAGGCTGGCAAGGCAGATTGCTGTGCATTCAAGAAGCTGGGGGATCATCTTTATTAAGGGGACAAGTATAAACGCCACCTTCAAGGAATCGCCAAGGGAGGTCCAGCAGTGAGAGCATGCCATAGGGGTGGGGTGGGGCAGGGGAGAGCATTAGGAAAAGTCAGGAAGCAAGTTCCACTGTGGAATCTGGGGTGGGGTTTGATGGGGTGGTAACCTCTACCTCCATCCAGCCCCACTGACAGCAATAGTGATAGAAAGCAACAATACTTACTAATAATAATATTTATATAATAATAGCTATTTATGAGTTCTGATTGCAGGTGAACTTAATGTAGGAATTTTCCATGTACTATCATTTCACTTCTGTCTTAGAGATGTAGAAACCACTCTGGACAGCTAAATGGGGTAGTTCGGTGTCACTCACCCCACAACAGGGTCTGAACTTAGGATTTTCTGGTACCAGTTTGGGCTCTTTTTTCAAAGCCATACTGCCTCCCAACAAATGAATGATTTCCCTACTGATCCGACAAACCTAGACTAGAGCACACAGTGTAAGAAATCCAACCATCCTCTTGGAGAGGGTGTGATTTGGAATTTCAGAAGACCAGAGCAGGGGCTCCTGAGCATGGACCATGGGCTGCAAAGAACTACAGGCCTGTCTCCTGCTACTGCCCAGGTCTGTGTCAACCCAAAAGGGCTTCAGGGAGAAGTGACCAGGAGCCCTGATAGCTTCTGCTTTTTCCTTCCCCGAGGGTTTTCTTGGACAATATTGCTAAGGTTTTGAAGCTACCATGCCTCCAGTTCATGTCCCTCCTCCACACTGTTTTCAGGTTCCCAATGATATCCGTGCTTGGAAGAGTGGACTGACAAGAAATTGGGATGAAAGCACAAAGCTGGCCCATGGCTAAAGGAAGACAGGCATGTTGGTTCTTTCACTCCTGGCTGAGCATCCCACCACCTGCCAAGTGATATTCAACCTCCAAGTTTCTGAGATAACCACTGGACAGGGAAATATAGACCAGGAAGCCACTCTCACTTGTCAATTTTCTAAACAAAAGAGGACATTTCCCCAGCATAAACAACAAGAATGTCACTTATTCTCATGAGAATATCTCCATTTGTTCGTGCTGGAAATTGGTGCTGTATCTTTCAAATGACTTTAATATGTCTCATCAGTTATTCAAAGAACGCCCTTGGGAATGATTTTTTAGGAGTTTTAACTTCTATATATTTTTCTTTTTTACATATGAGCATCTTTTATCTTAAAGTCCTTTATAATCATATTTTCATTACCTCTCCTTGTACTATATAAGAGATTGGTCATTGGGCAATACCTTTCTCATAACATCACTGGGAATGTAGTTTTCCAGCAAATATCTATGCATATCCTTTTAAAACATACTTCTAAAACTCCTTCTGCCAAGTAGGTGGCACACCAACTTACCAAGCAAGTAAACAAAACATGTGAGATATTTTCCCCTGTTCTTCCTTCGGCAGATCCCTGGCCCTGTTGACCTAGGCTGTAAGTGAAGAGGGGTAAGCTGCACAGCTTCAGACATGAACCTTAGCTCTTGGTTGAGTGGTGCTACCTGAGCTTCACCAGCTACTAAGCTGGAAAGAAATATGATGTGACAAGGAAAAACAATACCTATGCATAAAATCAGAAAGTTTATACATGTATATATACTTAATATGCATATTTATATGAATTAGCATTCCCCAAAGAACTGTAGTGACAGTTCAAACTAGATGACGACTCTAACCAGACAACCTCAGTAAAGGGCCCAGCAGACAAATGCAACAGCCTCTGACCAATGACACCACCCGGGACATCATGGAGAAGGCTCACTTTTGTAGGGACAGCTGACATCCCCTAAGCCAGATCATACCATGTTTGCTTAGAGGATCTAATTCCAGACCCTGTCAAGCTCTTTCATTTCTTAGCTGTTCCTGCACAAAGAGGATCAAGATGCCAGGACAGAAAGAATATTGAGCTTAAAGGAAAAGGCCTGAGTTCATGTTCCAGATCTACCATGTTTCTTTACCTCAATTCCTTTATCAGTAAAATGGAATGCACAATATCTTTCCAACAGACCTGAGATGATTGCTGTGAGATCCCAATTAGAGTTGTAATTTGTAAACTGTAAAGTATTAAAGTCATGGAAGGTAACTTTCTTGCACTGTATAATACATTTAGGTTTGGGGGCAGGTACAAAATGCCTTACAGACCAACCCACACCTCCACTTTCAGGTTGTGCATTCAAGTGAGGTTGGAGTGGGTTCATCCTACTGTTTGACAGCATTTTGTATAAGCAGTCATTTATGAAACGTGTAAGCAATGCACGGTGCACTTGCAGGTCTTTGAAGGGAGCACACTGCATGACCTAGGAAGCGGCGGAGGCTTGTACAATAAATACTCCATATGAACAGCAGACTCTTTAAATTGCATTTTTCACTGTTTTGGAGGTTTTGTTTTTGTAGGGCAAAGGTGAGTTAAAAATGGAGACAGACAAGGAGAGGGAGAAGAAAGAAATTGGAACAACACAGGAAACAGTCATGAAGTCTTCAGGATACACTGTGTCAGGCTAGATGCCCACTGGACCTCCAACACAGCATGTTCTAAGCCAAATTCAGCACCATCCTGATTGGGTCTGCTCATCCTCTTATGTTCCCTGTGTCAGACAATGGCCATATCATACACCTGTTCCAACCTGAGCATCATCCTGGATTCCCCTGATGCTCCATCCCCTTAATCCAAGTCCCATGATAGTACATCCTTAAAATGTCCTCTTCAGGGATAAATTAGGGGTTTGGGATTAACATATACACACTACTATACATAAACTATATAACCAATAAGGACCTGTTGTGTGGCACAGGGACCTATACTCAATATTTTGTAACAAGCTGTGAGGTAAAATAATCTGAAAAACTATATATATGTATAACTGAACAACTTTGCTATATACCTAAAACTAACCCAACACTGTAAATCAACTACACTCTAACTTTTAAAAATAAACTGTACTTCAGTGCTATGATTCTGTCCTGGTTGGGGCTCTCATCACTGCTGGCCTGGCTTATCACAAATGTCTCTCAAAATTCCCCTGTCTTGTTTTCCCCATTGAACAAATTCTCCATATTTCTGATTCTTAAAACCAAGCCCAATTGTGTCACTTCTCTTGGCTTCTACCTTCCTCTATGAGTTCAACTTCTTGCTTTTCTCTCACACACCTCTGTGTTCTTTGTCCTACCCTAACTTTCCTTGCTTCCAGAACTTTGCACCTGCTGTTCCCCTAACCTATTGGTACCCACTTCTTCTATGTCACTCCTTCGCATCCCAGAGGATTCCAGACTCATGGATTCCATTCACTGTCCTTCTCCAGCGCTTTTTGATTGCAGCTGTTCAGCTGGTCATAGTAATTAGCACACTGTGTGGTAAGAATTGGCTCACTGACTTATTTCAAGGCCATGAACACTTGTGAAGCAAGACCCAGATTTTATTTTATCTCTATGTGTTCAGCACCTACAATATGACTGGAACACAGGAGGTGCTCCATAAGCATTAGCTGATTTAAGTAGCAGTGAACTGAAATGAATCCCATTCACTTGGTCAGAAGAAGTCAAAAGATGCCTGGGGCTTCTGGGCCAGAAGACACGCCTTGGTTCCCTAGCCCAGTAACTTGGCAGCTGGGTAGAACTTTCCCACAAGTCAGATCTCTACCAGGAATCACTAAACCTACTCCAGAGCTAACAAAAATATGCCGTTTGCCCCCAAAATAAACCTGGCTTCCAAGTATAACCTATCTTCAGAAGTAAATGTTCATGATCTTGGACCCAGAAAGGGCCTTGACAATAGTCCCCAAACCATCACTTCAACCTCTTTATAGGCACAGTGAACATATGTTCCTCAAATCAATAAATGAATGTAAATCAGGTTTTGATATATGTCCTATATATTATGCAGCATAAGGGAATAAAGCTGTTTTATTTTCCTCTTTCTACACTGTTGGTTGGTATGTAAATTGGCACAGCCTTTATGGAAAACAATATGGAGGTTCCTCAGAAAACTAAAAATAGAACTACCATATGATCCAGAAATCCCACTCCTGGGCATATATCCAGATAAAACTATAATTCCAAAAGATAAATGCACTCCTATGTTCATGATGGCACTATTCACAATAGTCAAGATATGGAAACAACCTATTGCCAGTAAGCAGGTTAATGGATAAAGGATATGTGGTACACGTACACAGTGGAATACTACTCAGCCATAAAAAAGAACGGAATAATGCCATTTGCAGCAACATGGATGGACACAGAGATTATCATACGAAGTGAGGTAACTGAGATAGAGAAAGATAAATCCAATTATGTTGTTGTTTCTGTTAAGCTGCTAAGTCATGAATAACAACAAGTTGCTAAGTCACTTCAGCACACCAGGCTTCACTGTCCTTCACAGAAGAACCCAAGAACTACAGTCCATGGGGTCACAGTCAAACACAACTGAGTGACTAACACAAAAAATACCATATGATGTCAGTTACATCTGGAATCTAAAATATGCTACAAACAAACACTCACAGACACAGAGAACAGACTTGTAGTTGCCAAGGGTGGGGGGAGGAGGAAGAGGGATGGATCCTGGAATTAGAAGATGCACACTATTACGTTTAGAATGGATAAACAACAAGTTCCTACTCTATAGCACAGGGAACTATATCCAATCTCCTGGGATAAACCATAATGGAAAAGAAAAGAATATATATATATGTGTGTGTGTATATATATATATATATACACACACACACACACACACACACATATTGCATTACACAACCATATATATATAATATATATATATATATGAGAATCACTTTGCTGTACAACACAAATTAGCACAACATTGTAAATCAACTATACTTCAATTTTAAAAAATTGTTCACTTTCCTTCCTCCTCCACTGGGCCTGTGGGAAGATGTCACACCTGTGCCACTGGTGAAGTAGATGAGCTTGGTCATAGCTATTTTCTTGACTTTCTTTTCCTGCAAATTGACATTCTATATGGTCAAGCTTGCCAGAAGTCTGCCTCATTCTCTATATATTGCTACATGAAACACAATCATTGTGTTTCTAAGTGTCACTTCAGCTTTCTTACAGACCTGAATTGTCCCTAAGACTCAGGAGGTTGTAAAATGTGATACACTGCTGAAATGGACACAAGGTTTCACCTGACTTCATCCGAGCATTTTTCCATGTGACTTCTCAGCTCCTCCCACCAAAAAGCAGAGTCTTTCCCCTTCCTTTGAACCAGGCTGGCTTGAGATCTGCTTTGCACAACAGGATGTACTGGGAGTGAGAGTGTGCCAGTGTTGAGCCCAGGCCTGAAGAGACCTTTCGTGCTTCTACTTTCTCTCTCTCAACACCGCTAACACTCTGCAGACAAGCCCAGTCTAGCTTGCTGGATCATATAAGACACATGACCTGATAACCACTGCAGTTATCTATTGCAGTAAAACAAAGCGTCTCAAACTCAGTGACTTAAAACAGCTATCATCTATTATCCTTACAAACCAGCACTTTGAGTGGGACCTGGCCCTGGCAGCTAATCGCTCTCCCTCTGGCATCAGCTGGGCAGCTCAAGGGCCTGAGGGGACCAGACACCCAGGAGCTGGGGTCATCTACGGCTCCCTCACACGTCTGCTGCCTGGCATTTCAGACCTCAGCTGGGCCTACGGACTGGACATCTACACGTGGGTGCTCCAAGTGGCTGCTCCGCAACCTCACAGCATCGTAGGTAACTTCCAGGAGCAAAGCCATGAAGGCAAGAAAGAGGGAGCTGCCATTTTCTCAAGGTCTAAGCCTAGCAATTGGCCAAGCATTACTTCTGACACCTTCTATTGGTCCAAGCAGTCTCAAGGGCCTGCCCAGATTCAAAGGAAAGGGGCAGAGATGAGAAAACTGCAATGTCACATTGTAAAAAGGAAATGTGGGATAAAGATATACTGTGGTCATCTTTGGAAAATACAGCCTGTCACAGCTTCATCAGTCTAGTCAACAGTCAACTGACTGCCAGAAACCATCCTAAACCAGTCAGCCAGACACACACACACACACACACACACACACACACACACACACACCAGCCAGCTGGCGAACTGACTGCAAATACATGAACAAGCTTAACTAAGATTAGCTGACCCTGACCCAGATCAACAGAACCTGTCAGCCGATACTGGTTGTACAGGCTTGCAAGCAACAATACATGATTATCGTTTTAAGTCATTAAGCTTTAGGATGGTTTGCCACATAGAAATGATCCTGGCTCTACCACCTATTAGCAAGTTAAGCACTTTGACCTCTGTTTCCTTGCCTATAAATATAGTAAGAATAATATGTACATCACAGGATTATAAATTGTTAGAATTTGATGATATAACACATCTTCCGTGCCTAGCAAAGTGCCAGCACTGTGTTCCTACATAACTGCTCCCCTCTCATCCTCACATATCCGGGACTATAAGGAAGGTCACTTTCTCCTTGTTCTTCATCCTTTAAGGTCACAGAATCTTGACTGTGTGTCAATCTCAGTTCTGCTTTGTGAAAGGTGACTTTCACAATGAACTCACCTTACTAATCAATTAAACTACTGAGAATTTTCAAAATCACTCAACTATTCCAGGAGAAAGGGCAGGACAAAAGGTGAACTGTATGATCCTCTAATGAAAATTTCAAGGAGTCTTGGTTTATAAACACTGCAAAAATCCATTCTAAACAAAAACATCAGCTTTTCACTGTGGCTTGGATATTAGCCAGCAATGAGGGAGAGATTGACCTGATTTAGGGTTGGTTGCACAATATGAAAAGTGATTTTTTTTTTTTCCTTTCCCTAGACCTAGAGCTAATAGCTTTGTTTGTCCCTGACAAACAGAAAAGAACAATGCACTATCCCCTTTAAAATCTGCAAGCACATAAATGGAGCCTTGCTTCGAGTTAACTCCACATGCACTTTGGAGCTACAGCAGTCTACATGAATTTGTCTAAAGCAGGGGGTCCAGAAGGAATGCATCACATGCTGATACTCTGGCCTAACTAAGCTCCTGAGAAGAGGGGGACCTGAGACACTTTCAAGAAAATGCAAAATCAAAAGATAGTAGTTTGACTAGGCTTTGCCCCAACAGTTACAACTCAAAGTTATATTCACAGGGAATTTTCATTCAGTAAAGACCCTTAGGTCCATGCTATCCTTTTAACCTATGCAACAATTCTGTGTGACAAAGAATAAATATCAGTATTCTCCTTCTACAGACGAGGACAGTTCTGTGACTTGGTCAGTGGTTTAGAGGTTGCCAAACTTTTATTAAGCTCCCAAACCAAAGAATTTGTCAGAAATTCAGATTACTAGATTCTATCCCAGATACTTGACTTTAATGATTATGGTGTGGAGTCCAGAATTCTACGTTGTGAACAATAACCTGGATGATCCTTTGATAACATTGTCCCAGTATGATGTTTTTCCTAGCATGGAAAATCAAAGGATGATTTTTGGAACTCATGCATACAAGTAAATCCAATGTTTTCATGGCTTGTTACTCTTGAGAATGTGAAAATACCATGGGT
The DNA here is from genome assembly GCF_023699985.2 of Odocoileus virginianus. Lineage (NCBI taxonomy): Eukaryota > Metazoa > Chordata > Mammalia > Artiodactyla > Cervidae > Odocoileus > Odocoileus virginianus. Next base: position 20,678,212 of record NC_069684.1, on the reverse strand, counting down.
CATATCATGCCCTCTTGAAATGAAACTATTACCTTTAGTGAACACCTCACAGAGCACAGTTAATGTGTTAAGTTGGCGCTTGATCTGACTGCCAACACCATAGTATTTAGCTTTGGGATGAAGATTTTTTTCCCCCCCAGATTTGTCTTTCTAATACATCTGACTTCAGATGACATTAAAATTAAATTGAATTGCTTTTTCTTAGACTCCCATCATGGCATGGAAGAAAAAGAAGTAAGTAGAACCTTAAGAGTACTCGAGGACAGAAAGGACAAATGATCAACTCTAAAAGCTGAAGAGAGCTATGGTCATTATCTGGTCCAGCTTAAATTGACTGAGATGAAGAAACAAAGAAACAGAGATGTTAAGGGTCACAGACAAACCAGCCTTGCCCAAAATAGTACAAAACAACCATTATACAGTTCAACTGCCATTTGAAAACTTTGTGAGGGCAGTCTTAAGCTCTTTCTCTCAAAAACAACCTAACATATTTGCCCATCCCCTTCTGGGGTGAATTACACAAATGAGAAGCTTGCAGATATATAGTATTATTATTACTTTAGGACACTATATTCTCCTTCTATAAATGACTATGATTGAATATATTGTTTCATGAAAGCTTTTACCCCTTGGAAAAAAGCCACCTTACTACCTAAAGATATAGCCAAAAATGAACCTGCCTGCCAATGCAGGAGATATGAGACCTGGGTTCCATCACTGGGTTGGGAAGATCCCCTGGAGGAGGACATGGCAACCCACTCCAGTATTCTTGTCTAGAGAATCCCTTGGACAGAGGACCTTGGTGGGCTACAGTCTATGGGGCCACAAAGAGTTGGACACAACTGAAGTGACTTAGCATGCACACATTCTTGTCTCTTCATAATAGATGCTCAATAACTGTTTGATGTATGAATACATGAGTGAAGACAGAGCAAATGCCATTTTGATGATCTAGACTTAGATGTGAAAACTGAAGCATATTAAGGGAAATTCTAGAAAGGAAACAGAAGATATGTAATATCAAGTTAACATCAAGTTAAATTAGATCAGCTAGAGGAAAGAGGTCTCAACATCTTCTGGAGTATATCAGAAAGGACCTTGATGCCATCAAGCAAACATATGGTACCTGCCACTTCTTCAGCATCTTGACCTATGTAAGCAAAAATGAGTTCTACCTGCCCAGTGGATTTAGGGCCATCCTACTCCAAGTAGTCCTCTCCACTATGTAGATCAATGCACACATTCACATTCTGAAGTTCAAGAAGCTTTTGCCTTGATCTAGTGGCTAAGAGTTGGACACGACTGAGCGACTTCACTTCACTTCACTTCAGTGGCTAAGATCTCCCAACAACCCTCTTCCAACACACCCTATAAAAGCTACAAAACCTCTAACACCACATCCACAAAAGTCATGCATAGAGATGAACTAAAATGCCTTCCAGTCCCTCTTTCCCCTCATGGGAATATAGAAAACCTACATCTCCTAGCTTCCCTTGTGGTCAGGTTGGGGCCATGTGACCAGGTTCTGGTGAAAAGAATATGGGAATAATGTTTGCCATCCCCCAGTTGAACATAAAACATTTCACATTACCATTTTCATATCATATCATTGCTTATCAGTTGGGGAAACTAAAGATACAGTGGAGGACATCAAAACGGCCATAGCAAACATGGGAGCCACAGGATAAAATGGTACCAGGTTACTACCTCAATTCTGGGGGAAAGCCAGCCCTTCAGGAGAGCTGTAGCAGCAGCCTGTAGTCCAAGGGGTAGGTAAACCTCTGTTAATATGCAACAGTGGGACTTGGGGTGCCTTGGTTATATCACGCAGTCTGTTCTAATTAATATGAGTCATATCTTTATGACTAAAGAACTGAGTCTCTAATAGGCACTATCTATAAACCAATATAATACAATATAATCAGAAGATGAAACAATTTCTGGGGAATTTTTTGTCTCTTCTGGAGAAAAGAGATTCAGTAATGTAAACACTGAGAAACGAGCAAACTGAAAGTCATTCCCTCTATTTGTGGAATTAAACACTTTCTTTGGCATACTTTTGTCTCTTTTATATCTGAAATGGAATGAATTATTTATTTTGGTGACTATATAATCAAATCCATTCAACAGAAAATCTGAACTACTCTCTAGTAGAGCTGAGTTTTGTCTTCTCTTTTTTATCAGAAATGTTCATCTTCATATCGGACTTCTGGTGCTTCTAGGAGACAAAAATTCTAAGTATAATAACAATGTGTTTAATGAGCACTTAGTATGTATCAAGCTAGCATTCTCACAACCACCCTATGAGATAAGCACCAATTTACAGTGTGAGAAAATTAAGGTAGAGAAAGTTCTACAGGTATCCTCATGCCACTCAGATCATAAATTATTTAAGCCAAATCAGGGTCTGTTCATTCTCCTTCAAGAACCTGCCCTCTTAACCACCTCAGCTTATGTTCTTCTTCAATGCCAATTTGTGTGCTCATTTTCTCTGGCTTGTCTGTGAATATCACATAGTAACCATTTTCCTAGAGACAGAATTCCAAATTGGCTATGAAGCCAGTTACTTTAATTATGCTCTGGTCACTTTCTTAAATGGACCTCTGAATTGGCCCTTATTTTTTACTCAAAGCTCTGCATATTCATAGATGTAACCCAGCTTCTTTTGACTTATGAATTCTTCAAACTTCTCCAACTATTTTTCAAAGACTAGGGCTCCTCATACTCCTTAATGATTTAAAGGAGTATTTTCTTTCCATTACAAATATCAAGCCTGCTTACCTTTTAAATATTCAATATTTTGCTATTATAAGAGCAATAGGGTTATTTGATGTCCTAATCGCCTCGGGCCTTGTTTTAAACGTCTTTGTAGCAAAGGGTGATGCCAGCAGGAGCATTCACCCTACTTCTTGGTTTACAGAGCATCCATACAGTTCATCTGATGTGAGACCCAGGGTTGAACCCAGAAGAATATGAGGACCCAGACTAATTACTCTCTGGAGAGTCATATAATACCCTCCTCTCCCCACCACCTCCAAATACATACACACACACACACACACACACACACCCCTATCTGCTGGAAAAATGAGGTCACAATAAACATCCAGAAAGTATTATATAGAAAACAAAAAAGGCCAGTGTGAGACACAATTCCCCAGCCCACTTTCCTTTGTTACTAGAAGTTCTGTGGACTAATAATATCTATAGACAAATGTACAGAAGTATGTATTTTTGTATGCCTCTGTACAGGATATTAAAATGGGACTTGAGGCTAAAATCTTGAAACATAGATATCACTTTGTCATCATGAGGAATTTCAAACGCATAAACAAAAACAAATCCACCCTCCATCCTTTCACTCATGTCAAAGGTATAAGACTGTAAGATGTGTGTATGTGAGTATAAAACTGTGTAATAAGGGATGGGCTTCTCTGGTGGCCTAGGGCTTCCCTGATAGTTCAGTGGGTAAAGAATCTGCCTGCAATCCAAGAGACCCCAGTTCATTTCCTGGGTTAGGAAGCTCCCCTGGAAAAGGGAGAGGAAACCCTCTCCAGTATTCCTGGGCTTTCCTGGTGGCTCAGATGGTAAAGAATTTGCCTGCAATGCCGGAGACCCGGGTTTGATCCCAGGGTCAGGCAGATTCCCTGGAGAAGGGAATGGCAATCCACTCCAATCTTCTTGCCTGGAGAATCCCTGAGCAGAGAGCCTGACAGGCTACAGTCCATGGAGTCACAGAGAATCAGACATGACTAAGCAAATAACACTATAAGGGATGGGTGGCTCCTGCCCTCATCTCACACATAGGACAAGATATTTCAAAGACTCCTCAGAAAGCCTAATATGTGCTTCTTGTGTGCACAGCTGACTCCCACCTCAAAGGTGAGATGTGGGCTTGTCTGACAGCAGTGTGAGGGAATCCATTACGTTGGAGCCAAGTCCTGACTACCAGAATTGAGCTGCCTACGTCCTGTGGGGAACCAAGTTGAGAGATCCCTAGTGTTGAGGGAGGGAAGATAACATCTCCAGAGAACCAAAACAATGCCCTAAGAGCAAGAGTCAGGCTTAAATATCCGCCATCTTGAGGTGCCAGTAAAAGAGAAGTTTCCTGCCTTCTTATCTCCTCTCCTTCCCATGGCTGGAGTGGCCATGTGATTTACTTTACATACAGAGAGGCTTCTGTGAAGGAGAAGGTGCAAGCGTTCACTCTGTTTCAACTTGGCTGGGTTATGGGGCTCAGGTGTTTAGTCAAACACTAGCCTGGATCCTGCCATGCAGGTATTTTGTGGTTAATGTTTACAATCAGTTGACACTGAGTGAAGGAGAGTACCCTCAATTATTAGGGGACTCATTTAGCTATTAAATCCTTAAGAGCAAAAACCAAGGTTTCCCAGAAAAGAAGGAATTCTGCCTCAAGACTATAGCCTAGAAACCCTGCCTGTGTTTCCAGCCTACTGGCCTGCTCTAGAAACTTTAGACTTGCCAGCCCCCACAATTGCATGAGACAATTATAATTTATAATATACATAATACCCTACTGGCTCTATTTCCCTGGAGAATACTGATACAAGGGGAAAATATTAATAACTAGGTCCCAGGAGACTAGTCTAAGTACACAGGATGTATGATCTCCATAGTCAGAACCCAGTGTTAGTAGAATATGGAAGGAGGATTAGAAATGACCAGAGAAGAGGGAAGAAAGGGAAGCTGACAGCATTTCTTTTCCTTGACCATGGTTTTCTGCCTGGAATAAGCTTGAACTGGGAGAAAGGGAAAGTGTTATTTTTAAACAAAATTAGTTCTAACTATATCATAGGACTAGATACATTCATTACCATCCTAACAGGATGTTGTGTGACTTGAAGTGATGGGAGAACTATTTGTGTTGCTCTGGTTTGGGCACAAGAGTGACAGGGCCTGCCTGTATTTCTTTGGGGGACAGAGGGAAAAATAATCCCATAGAAAGGACTTGGAAAGCCAGTAAAAATGGAAAACTGCCTTTCTAAGAGGTTTCTTAGAAACTAATAGAGTTGCCATATGATCCAGCAATCCTGGGTATATATCTGGAGAAAACTCTGATTTGAAAAGGTGCCTGAGCCCCAGTGTTCATAGCGGCATATTTATAATAACCCAGACATGTAAGCAAGCTAAGTGCCCACTGATGGATGAATAAAGAAGATGTGGTTTTACATACATACAGTGGAATATCACTTAGCCATAAAAAGATTGAAATAATGCCATCTGCAGCAACATGGGTGAACCTGAATGTGATAATACTAAGTGAAGACAGCCAGATAAAGAGAATATCATAAGACATCTCTTATATGTGGGATCTAAAAGAATGACACAAATGCACTTATTTACAAAAGCAGAAGCAATTTACAAAAACAAAAACTTATTTACAAAAACACAGACATAGAAAACAAACTTAGGGTTACTAAAGCGGCGGGGGTGGGGGTGGGGGATAAATTGGAATTAGCAAATACAAACTACTATGTGTGAAACAGAGAATCAGTAAGGTGCTACTGTATAGCACAGGAAACTATATTCAATATCCTACAATAGATCATAATGGAAAAGAATCTGAAAAAGAATATATGTGTATATATGCACATATATATGTATAACTGAATCATTTTGCTGTATACCAGAAACTAACACAACATTGTAAATCAACAATTCTTCAACTAGAAAAAAAGAAAAGAAAGTAGTGGGAGACAAAGAAAGTGATTATTACCTGACTTCGCTTCATGATTATATGGGTATACATATCTTTCTCCTTTATCAGAGGCCTGCATGAATTACACCCAGCTAGCTGCCCCTGTCAAAGCCAAAGCCTTTGACTGTGTGGATCACAATAAACTGTGGAAAATTCTGAAAGATATGGGAATACCAGACCACCTGACCTGCCTCTTGAGAAACGTACATGCAGGTCAGGAAGCAACTGGACATGGAGCAACAGACTGGTTCCAAATAGGAAAAGGAGTACGTCAAGGCTGTATATTGTCACCCTGCTTATTTAACTTATATGCAGAGTACATCATGAGAAAAGCTGGGCTGGAAGAAGCACAAGCTGGAATCAAGATTGCCGGGAGAATATTGTAAAGTAATTAGCCTCCAACTAATAAAAACAAATGAAAAAAAAAAAGATTGCCGGGAGAAATATCAATAACCTCAGATATGCAGATGACACCACCCTTATGGCAGAAAGTGAAGAGAAACTAAAAAGCCTCTTGATGAAAGTGAAAGAAGAGAGTGAAAAACTTGGCTGAAAGCTCAACATTCAGAAAACTAAAATCATGGCATCCGGTCCCATCACTTCATGGGAAATAGATGGGGAAACAGTGGAAACAATGTCAGACTTTATTTTGGGGGGCTCCAAAATCACTGCAAACAGTGACTGCAGCCATGAAATTAAAAGATGCTTACTCCTTGGAAGGAAAGTTATGACCAGCCTAGATAGCATATTAAAAAGCAGAGACATTACTTTGCCAACAAAGGTCGGTCTAGTCAAGGCTATGATTTTCCCAATGGTGATGTATGGATGTGAGAGCTGGACTGTGAAGAAAGCTGAGTGCCGAAAAATTGATGCCTTTGAACTGCAGTGTTGGAGAAGACTCTTGAGAATCCCTTGGACTGCAAGGAGATCCAACTAGTCCATCCTAAAGTAGATCAGTCCTGGGTGTTCATTGGAAGGACTGATGCTGAAGCTGAAACTCCAATACTTTGGCCACCTCATCTGAAGAGTTGACTCACTGGAAAAGACCCTGATGCTGGGAGGGATTGGGGGCAGGTGGAGAAGGGGATGACGAAAGATGAGATAGCTGGATGGCATCATGGACTCGATGGACATGAGTTTGAGTAGACTCTCAGAGTTGATGGACAGGGAGGCCTGGCATGCTGCAATTCATGGGGTCACAAAGAGTCGGACACGACTGAGTGACTGAACTGAACTGAACTGCCCCTGTAGTACAAACCCAGCCCTGAGGCAAGTGCCTCTGTTCTGTGACCTCAGGGGTAGCCCTGATGAGTTCTGTAAAGTGGAATGCACTCAATAATAGCTCAGTATCTTAGTGCACCACACCTACTTCTACTCTGTCCAAATCTCAATTATCATTAGCCTACCAGAGTATATGGTAACTATAACAGCTACTCAACATACTCAATAAATACTCTATACATTTAGTACATATTTACTGAGTATCTATGTTGTCCCTAGTACCCGGGTGTTGTTGTACAGAAATACAAATATAGAACCTCTGGCTTCAAGAAACTTGCAATCACATAAAAATTTTGGCATATATGAAATGAAGTCGCTCAGCCGTGTCCAACTCTGCGACACCATGGACTGTAGTCCCCAGGCTCCTCGGTCCATGGGATTTTCTAGGCATGAATACTGGAGTGAGTTGCTATTTCCTTCTCCAGGGGAATCTTCCCGACCCAGGGATCGAACCCAGGTCTCCTGCACTGTAGGCAGACGCTTTACCATCTGAACCACCAGGGAAGTCCATATATATTGAATATATATATATATATATATAGAATATATATCACAAAGAGTCACACAACTGAGCATGCACATATATATATGTGTGTGTGTGTGTATACATATATATTTTTTTGTATTCAACTTTAATCTTCTTATGTATCTATACTTCATCAACATATTTTAAATTCTGAGGGTTCTGATTTTGATGTACTTGTTTTTCCAAACTTACCCCTGGGAGTTTTGTGCTTAGTCACTCAGTCATGTCCGACTCTTTGTGACCCCACAGACTGTAGCCTGCCAGGCTCCTCTGTCCATGGGATTCTCCAGGCAAGAATACTGGAGTGAGTTGCCATGCCCTCCTCCAGGAGATATTCCTAACCCAGGGATCGAACCCAGGTCTCCGCGTTGCAGGTAGATTCTTTACCAAGTGAACCACCAGTTTTGTACCTGACTATAAAAATCAGAACAAATATTAGTTTAGTGGCTTGTATAAGAGACCTAACATAAAAGACCATAACACTTTACTGGAGATCGAGAATATAGGCAAAGCCATTTTACTGTGTACAGAGATACACACATCCACATATAATTATTCTTTTTAGATTTTTCAGGTTGCATTTATATGATCTACTCTTTTTTAATGCTGAAAGAAGGCCTAAGGACTAAAATAAATTGCTCTTTCTAAGATATGAGAGTTACACTAAAATTATCCTTTTGAAAAGCAAAGGGCCAGATGGCCAATCAATATGATTCTTTGAAAACACTTAATTCTACAAGAGCTATCTCTTGAAAGAGCTTCAGATTGTCTTTCAGAAAGTGAAAGTTAAGATGAAGACTAGTGGTTCACAATCTGAAGCACAAGATCCATGCCCCAGTGACGGAAAACAGAGCAGAGACCAAAGCTTTATTCTGAGGCAGAAGTTTCAGTCAAATGAAAGCACCAGAAGCAGAAGGTCATAAGGACTGATACAAGATCAGAATGAAACCTTGTGTGGCTAAGCCAGGCAGAAGGGCCATTGCCGCAGTGTGATGAAGGTTCTTAGCCCTTGTTGACTATTTCATGAAACAATGAGCTACAGATACACTCAGCTCCCAGGCCACCTACTCCGAATCATTTCTGTTAAACTGTAGTTTAGTTCTTCTTTTAGTCAAAGCCAGTTTGTCACTTAAGCCACACTCTACACCAGCACATATTTCCAGAACTAAATCAGAGACCATCTGAAGAAAAGAAATGGGAGTGGGAGTGCTGTTGTATTTTCTTCAAAGAAAACCCAGCATATGTCTTTGCTCCTTCACTGGCAGTAGGTTATTATCCATAAAGACAAGCAAATTTCCTTGGATGAATCTTTCTTCCCGGGAAAGTCCCCTGACACCTGCTCCACAGAAATCAAATCACCCTTAACCAGCTCAATGTGGTCAGCAGCTTCCCTCCCCCATCTTCTCCATCAACATATCTCATTGTCCAGCCTTGATAATGCCTGACTTCCCTCAGAATTCAGCTAATTCACTTTTTCCCCCCTCAAGGATACACATGGTTTCTGCTTTGCAGAGTATCCTTGGCACATCACTGGCCTATGCCTGTTTTGCACCACCAGAATCTCCTGAACTTTATCAGAGATGATACAGATGTAATTAAACTTGAATTCTAGTCTTGCCTTGTGACAACTCAGCGGACAATTAATGATGATAAAAGAGCCTGCCAGCTGCTGCCTGACATACCAATGTGAGCTTCCAACTCCGATGAAGATGGAGGGTGAAGGGCAGGTCCCTCTGGCTCCATTTCAATCTGTCTTTTATCTCACAGTAGCTAAAAAGTAACACTCACTTTGGGGAAATTTAGATTCTTTCTTCTCTCTTCTTAAAAGCACCAAATAGACAATCGGGGGTAATGCAATGTCTATGAAATAAATAAGAATGCTTCCAGGAAGAGTAATTTAAGCTTTATCACCAGAGACAGTAGATTCAAGCCTAAAGCTAGAGAAGCAGGCTGTGCTGTTAATCATTGACCCTTTAGGAGAGGATGTGCCCACCACCTCTTTGCTTTGGGAACATATCAGTTGGTAGGGAGGAACCTTCATAAGGGGGACGCTTCAGGGATTTTTTTCCACAATAATGTTCTTCCACTCAAAACTAACTTTGATCATATTTGTCCTTTCCTCTTCGCAATTTCAGGTTTAGGCATGACTACAGCCTGGTGCAATAAGATGCTCTGAGGGAGACCAAGGCTTGAGGGAGACATGGGCTGTAGAGAGAGAGGACTGGGGAGAAAATAATCAAAACAAGCATGATGAGAGGGAATAAGAGAAGCCTGTTCAATGCTCACGCTTCAAAAAACGTGTGCTGAGGCTCTGTGGCAACAGAACTGCACTTCTGATTCCCTGTGTTGCTTTCTGTTTAACAGTTTGGGCGTTAGGGGGACTTGAGAATCCATTTAGACAATTCCCAGAGGAAAAAATGCAAATGACTCATAAATATATGAAATAAATGTTCTACATCACTTGCAATCAGAGAAATGCAAATATAAAACAAGATAGCATTTTCACCTATCAAATTAACAGAGATTAAAAGGAATTCTAATACTCAACATGGGTGGCAAGATGGCCCATCTCTCACTGCTGGAGTGTTAATTGGTACAACCTTTCTCCTGGGAGATTTTGCAATATGTAGCAAATTATAAAAAAATATGCATACTCCTGGGCCCAATAACTCCCCTTCTAGGATCTACTCTAAGGAAATAAGCAGCAATCCAAGAAAAGACAGATATAAATATTTCACCAGAATGTTATTTACAGCAAGAAAAAGTACAAAAATAAAATACAACTTTGTTCTAAATTATATGATATAAACATAAAAAATAGATTACAACACTCCTTCACCAATTAATACTATTCAGGACTATTTCTATATTTTAAAGACTATTGCCATAATATGAAGTTAAAAAGCAGTATTGCATATATAATGTGATCTCAATTTTCTTAACATGAATATATGAGAGAAATAAATAAAATACCTCAAAATATTAACAGGAACTATTTCTATGTAGGTGATTTCAGTGAATATTTGTTTCTTTTTTGTGCTTTTCTGTATTTTCAAAATTCTCTACAATGAACATATGGTAATCAGAAAATATAAGCACTATTTTTAAACATGTAAATGAAGGATTACAAGGGTACTAGTCAGAATGAGCTTTATAACAAACAGGCCCCAAATCTCAATCACTTAAAACAATTAAGCTTACAAATCCTCTAGGCATTCATCCCCACATTGTCTTACTCAAGAACAAAACCTAATAGAGCCTCCATCATCTGAAGCATCACTGGGCACCATGACAAGACAAAGGAAATAAAGCAAATTACACACTGGTTCTTACTGACTCTCATCCAGAGGTGATGCACATCATTTCCACTTACATTTCATTGACTGAAGCCAGTCATGTGACCAGTCTTTTATAATGCAGATCAGGAGATTCAATCCAACATGTGCCTAGAGGGAAGAAAACCAGAAATATTTTTAAACAGAACAAATATTTACTATCCCCCCAAAAAATGTTCATTTTTTTCTGAAGAATTACTTAGGTGTTGACCTGAAGGTCTTTCTTCTGTGCTTCATTAGTAGTCGAGATATGATATTATTCATCATTTGCACAGCCCTAAACAACTTGGTCTTCCTCAATTCAGTTTTTGGAGCCTAAGCTATTCAGGAGATGCCACCATTGCAGACAAGAGGTTATTTAAAGGCTGTGGACATGCCACCACTACCACAAAGAAGCATCCTTTCTTTCCAGGGTCCATGAAGTAGGCAGAGGAATGCCAGCATTTCTCAGCCAGCATTCTGAACATAGAACAATCAAAATAAGCAATACTGGAATGTCTCCCACTTTTTATCAGTGTTGGAAAACAGGGCCCAGGCATACATCCAAGGTCGTTAATCAAAGCCCTAGGAACATTTTTCTAGTCAGTATAATCTGCTTTTTTTTAATCTGTAGTATGTATACAAAAGATTAAAACATACCAATTCCAGGGGGAGGAGCCAAGATGGCGGAGGAATAGGACGGGGAGACCACTTTCTCCCCTACAAATTCATCGAAAGAACAATTCAACGCAGAGCAAACTTCACAAAACAACTTCTGATCGCTAGCTGAGGACATCAGGCGCCCAGAAAAGCAGCCCATTGTCTTCAAAAGGAGGTAGGACAAAATATAAAAGATAAAAAGAGAGACAAAAGAGCTAGGGACGGAGACCCGTCCCGGGAAGGGAGTCTTAATAGAGGAAGTTTCCAAACACCAGGAAACCCTCGCACTGGCGGGTCTGGGGGAAGTTTTTGAATCTCGGAGGGCAACCTAACTGGGAGGAAAATAAATAAATAAATAAACCCCACAGATTACGTGCCTAAAAGCAACTCCCAGCAGAAAAGTACCCCAGCAAGTGGGGACGGAATGGAGAGGAGCGGGCGGCATTGTTTAGGGTAAGGACCGGGCCTGAGTGCCCTGAGGGCAATCGGAGGGAGCTTTTGTGAGATACCAGCTTGAACTGTGGGACCGCAAAAGAGAGAGAGAAAGTTAACCGGCCGGAACACACTGCGGGCTGTTCGCAGAACAAAGGGTCTGAGCAAGTCCAGAGGAGCTAGCCAGCTGCAGACCGGCCCAGCCCCGCCGCAGGCAGGAGGCAGGGGGGAGGGAAAAGGGGTAAACTCGGCCCCAAAGAGGGCATCCCCTAACCACACTGCAAACAGGCCTCAGGTTTCTAATCAAAGACTTCCTGAGATTCTGGATGGTCGACATCCGCTGGGAGGGTCGCGGCTAAACACAGGGCACACACACCCGACCAGCGCGGGCAGAAACTAATGCTGGGGCCGCGGAGGGGAGAGTGCGCCCGTCAAGCTCCTGGCTGCCTGAGCTGCTAGGGCCGGGGAAGGCACAAAACGCAGGTGCAACCGAGTCCGCACTTTCGTGGAACACCCGAAAACTAGAACCACACGCAACGCAGGGCCCGCTCCATATAGAGCAGCCGGGAGCCTGAGCAGTGTAGACGGGGAAAGCAGTTCCCCTCCCTCCCCGCAGCGCGACAGAACTAGCGAACCTGAACAAGAGACCACCTCCGCCCACCTGTGTCAGGGCAGAAATTAGGCACTGAAGAGACCTGCAAACAGAAGCCAAATTAACAAAGGGAACTGCTTCAGAAGGGACTGGTGCAACAGATTAAAATCCCTGTAGGTAACACCGACTACACCGGAAGGGGCCTGTAGATATCGAGAAGTGTAAGCTGGAATGAGGAGCTACCTGAAACTGAACTGAACCCACACTGACCGCAACAGCTCCAGAGAAATTCCTAGATATATTTTTACTTTTTTTTTTAATTAAAAAAAAAATTTTTTTCTTTTCTTATTTTTCTCTTTTATTTTAAAATTCCCTATTACTCCCCATTACTCCTTAACTTTCATTTTCATATATTTTTATGATTTTTTAAATTAGGAAAACAAATTTTTTTGTTTTTTTTTTCTTTTTCTCTTGTTTTCTTTTAAAGTCCTCTATTACTCCTCTACTACTCCTTAAGTTTCATTTTCATTTCACTATAACCTTGCAAAAAAAAAGAAAAGAGAAGCCCTATTTTTAAACCAAACTTCATATATATAGATCTAAAACTTTTTGTGTTTTTGTTTTTAACATTGTATTTTTAAGAGTCTAACCTCTACTCTAGATTTTTAGTCTTTGTTTTTCAGTATGTGATATAAATTTTGGACATTTAAGAAGCCAATATTCAGTTCCCATTTTTACTCAGGAAGGTGTTGATTACTCTCTCCCACTTTTGACTCCCTGTTTTCTACCTCAGAACACCTCTGTTTCCTCCTTTCCCCTTCTCTTCCCAATCCAATTCTGTGAATCTCTGTGGGTGTCCGGGCTACGGAGAACACTCTGGGAACAGACAACTGTGTAGATCTGTCTCTCTCCTCTTGAGTCCCCCTTCTTCTCCTCCTGTTCATCTCTATCTCCCTCCTCCCTCTCCTCTTTTTTACATAACTCTGTGAACCTCTCTGGGTGTCCCTCACGGTGGAGAATCTTTTCACCATTAACCTAGAAGTTTTATTATCAGTGCTGTATAGTTGGAGAAGTCTTGAGACTACTGGAAGAATAAAACTGAAATCCAGAGGCAGGAGACTTAAGCCCAAAACCTGAGAACACCAGAAAACTCCTGACTACACGGAACATTAAGGAATAAGAGACCATTCAAAAGCCTCCATACCTACACTGAAATCAACCACCACCCAAGAGCCAGTAAGTTTCAGAGCAAGACATACCATGCAAATTCTTCAACAATGCAGGAACATAGCCCTGAGCGTCAACTTACAGGCTGCCATAGTCACACCTAACACATATACCCATCTCAAAACTCATTACTGGGCACTCCATTGCACTCCAGAGAGAAGAAATCCAGTTCCACGCACCAGAACACCGACGCAAGCTTCCCTAACCAGGAAACCTTGACAAGCCAATCATCCAACCCCACCCACTGGGTGAAACCTCCACAATAAAAAGGAACCACAGACCTCCAGAATACAGAAAGCCCCCTCCAGACACAGAAATCTAAACAAGATGAAAAGGCAGAGAAATACCCAACAGGTAAAGGAACATGAAAAATGCCTACCAAGTCAAACAAAAGAGGAGGAGATAGGGAATCTACCTGAAAAAGAATTTAGAATAATGATAATAAAAATGATCCAAAATCTTGAAAACAAAATGGAGTTACAGATAAATAGCCTGGAGACAAAGATAGAAAAAATGCAAGAAATGTTTAATAAAGACCTAGAAGAAATAAAAAAGAGTCATTTAAAAATGAATAATGAAATAAATGAGATCAAAAACACTCTAGAGGGAACCAAGAGTAGAATAATGGAGACAGACGATAGGATAAGTGAGTTAGAAGATAAAATGATGGAAATAAATGAAGCAGAGAGGAAAAAAGAATCAAAAGAAATGAGGACAACCTCAGGGACCTCTGGGACAATGTGAAATGCCCCAACATTCAAATCATAGGAGTCCCAGAAGAAGAAGACAAAAAGAAAGACCATGAGAAAATACTCAAGGAGATAATAGCTGAAAACTTCCCTAAAATGGGGAAGGAAATAGCCACCCAAGTCGAAGAAGCCCAGAGAGTCCCAAACAGGATAAACCCAAGGCGAAACACCCCAAGACACATATTAATCAAATTAACAAAGATCAAACACAAAGAACAAATATTAAAAGCAGCAAGGGAGAAACAACAAATAACACACAAAGGGATTCCCATAAGGATAACAGCTGATCTATCAATAGAAACCCTTCAGGCCAGAAGGGAATGGCAGGACATACTTAAAGTAATGAAAGAGAATAACCTACAACCTAGATTACTGTACCCAGCAAGGATCTCATTCAGATATGAAGGAGAACTCAAAAGCTTTACAGACAAGCAAAAGCTGAGAGAATTCAGCACCACCAAACCAGCTCTTCAACAAATACTAAAGGATCTTCTCTAGACAGGAAACACAGAAAGCTTGTATAAACGTGAACCCAAAACAACAAAGTAAATGGCAATGGGACCATACCTATCAATAATTACCTTAAATGTAAATGGGTTGAATGCCCCAACCAAAAGACAAAGACTGGCTGAATGGATACAAAAACACGACCCCTATATATGCTGTCTACAAGAGACCCATCTCAAAACAAGAGACACATACAGACTAAAAGTGAAGGGCTGGAAAAAAATATTTCATGCAAACGGAGACCAAAAGAAAGCAGGAGTCGCAATACTCATATCAGATAAAATAGACTTTCAAATAAAGGCTGTGAAAAGAGACAAAGATGGACACTACATAATGATCAAAGGATCAATCCAAGAAGAAGATATAACAATTATAAATATATATGCACCCAACATAGGAGCACCAAAATATGTAAGGCAAATGCTAGCAAGTATGAAAGGGGGAATTAATAGTAACACAATAATAGTGGGAGACTTTAATACCCCACTCACAACTATGGATAGATCAACTAAACAGAAAATTAACAAGGAAACACAACTTTAAATAACACAGTGGACCAGCTAGACCTAATTGATATCTATAGGACATTTCACCCCAAAACAATCAACTTCACCTTTTTCTCAAGTGCACACGGAACCTTCTCCACAACAGATAACATCCTGGGCCATAAATCTAGTCTTGGTAAATTAAAAAAAATTGAAATCATTCCAGTCACCTTTTCTGACCACAGTGCAGTAAGATTAGATCTCAATTACAGGGAAAAAATTGTTAAAAATTCAAACATATGGAGGCTAAATAACACGCTTCTGAATAACCAACAAATCATAGAAGAAATCAAAAAAGAAATCAAAAGATGAATAGAAATGAATGAAAATGAAAACACAACAACCCAAAACCTATGGGACACTGTAAAAGCAGTGCTAAGGGGAAGATTCATAGCATTACAGGCTTACCTCAAGAAATAAGAAAAAAGTCAAATAAATAACCTAACTCTACACCTAAAGCAACTAGAGAAGGAAGAAATGAAGAACCCCAGGGTTAGTAGAAGGAAAGAAATCTTAAAAATTAGGGCAGAAATAAATGCAAAAGAAACTAAAGAGACCATAGCAAAAATTAACAAAGCTAAAAGCTGGTTTTTTGAAAAAATAAACAAAATTGACAAACTATTAGCAAGACTCATTAAGAAACAAAGGGAGAAGAACCAAATTAACAAAATTAGAAACGAAAATGGAGAGATCACAACAGACAACACTGAAATAC
This sequence comes from Odocoileus virginianus, assembly GCF_023699985.2. Taxonomy (NCBI): domain Eukaryota; kingdom Metazoa; phylum Chordata; class Mammalia; order Artiodactyla; family Cervidae; genus Odocoileus; species Odocoileus virginianus. Next base: position 20,661,945 of record NC_069684.1, on the reverse strand, counting down.
AAAGGATCATAAGAGACTACTACCAGCAGCTCCATGCCAATAAAATGGACAACTTGGAAGAAATGGACAAGTTCTTAGAAAAGTATAACTTTCCAAAACTGAACCAGGAAGAAATAGAAAATCTTAACAAACCCATCACAAGCAAGGAAATCGAAACTGTAATCAGAAATCTTCCAGCAAACAAAAGCCCAGGACCAGATGGCTTCACAGCTGAATTCTACCAAAAATTTAGAGAAGAGCTAACTCCTATCTTACTCAAATTCTTCCAAAAATTGCAGAAGGTAAACTTCCAAACTCATTCTATGAGGCCACCATCACCCTAATTCCAAAACCAGACAAAGATGCCACAAAAAAAGAAAACTACAAGCCAATATCACTGATGAACATAGATGCAAAAGTCCTTAACAAAATTCTAGCAAACAGAATCCAACAACATATTAAAAAAATCATACACCATGACCAAGTAGGCTTTATCCCAGGAATGCAAGGATTCTTTAATATCCACAAAATCAATGTAATACACCACATTAACAAATTGAAAGATAAAAACCATATGATTATCTCAACAGATGCAGAGAAAGCCTTTGACAAAATTCAACACCCATTTATGATTAAAACTCTCCAGGAAGCAGGAATAGAAGGAACATACCTCAACATAATAAAAGCTATATATGACAAACCCACAGCAAGCATTACCCTCAATGGTGAAAAATTGAAAGCATTTCCCCTGAAATCAGGAACAAGACAAGGGTGCCCACTCTCACCACTACTATTCAACATAGCTTTGGAAGTTTGGGCCACAGCAATCAGAGCAGGAAAAAGAAGTAAAAGGAATCCAGATAGGAAAAGAAGTGAAAAGAAGTAAAAGGAATCCAGATAGGAAAAGAAGTGAAACTCTCTCTGTTTGCAGATGACATGATCCTCTACATAGAAAACCCTAAAGACTCTACCAGAAAATTACTAGAGCTAATCAACAAATATAGTAAAGTTGCAGGATATAAAATTAACACACAGAAATCTCTTGCATTCCTATATACTAACAATGAGAAAACAGAAAGAGAAATTAAGGAAACAATATCATTCACCATTGTAACATAAAGAATAAAATACTTAGGAGTATATCTACCTAAAGAAACAAAAGACCTATACATAGAAAACTATAAAACACTGATGAAAGAAATCAAAGAGGACACAAACAGATGGAGAAACATACCGAGTTCACGGATTGGAAGAATCAATATTGTCAAAATGGCTATTCTACCCAAAGCAATCTATAGATTCAATGCAATCCCTATTAAGCTACCACTGGTATTTTTCACAGAACTAGAACAAATAATCTCTCAATTTGTATGGAAATACAAAAAACCTCGAATAGCCAAAGTAATCTTGAGAAAGAAGAATGGAACTGGAGGAATCAACCTGCCTGACTTCAGGCTCTACTACAAAGCCACAGTCATCAAGACAGTATGGTACTGACACAAAGACAGAAATATAGATCAATGGAACAGAATAGAAAGCCCAGAGATAAATCCACAAACCTATGGACACCTTATCTTTGACAAAGGAGGCAAGGATATACAATGGAAAAAAGACAACCTCTTTAACAAGTAGTGCTGGGAAAACTTGACAACCACTTGTAAAAGAATGAAACTAGAACACTTTCTAACACCATACACAAAAATAAACTCAAAATGGATTAAAGATCTAAATGTAAGACCAGAAACTATAAAACTCCTAGAGGAGAACATAGGCAAAACCCTCTCCAACATAAATCACAGCAGGATCCTCTATGATCCACCTCCCAGAATATTGGAAATAAAAGCAAAAATAAACAAATGGGACCTGATGAAACTTAAAAGCTTTTGCACAACAAAGGAAACTATAAGCAAGGTGAAAAGACAGCCCTCAGATTGGGAGAAAATAATAGCAAATGAAGCAACAAAGGACTAATCTCAAAAATATACAAGCAACTCCTACGGCTCAATTCCAGAAAAATAAATGACCCAATCAAAAAATGGGCCAAAGAACTAAACAGACATTTCTCCAAAGAAGACATACAGATGGCTAAAAAACACATGAAAAAATGCTCAACTTCATTCATCATCAGAGAAATGCAAATCAAAACCACAATGAGGTACCATTACACGCCAGTCAGGATGGCTGCTATCCAAAAGTCTACAAGCAATAAATGCTGGAGAGGGTGTGGAGAAAAGGGAACCCTCTTACACTGTTGGTGGGAATGCAAATTAGTACAGCCACTATGGAAAACAGTGTGGAGATTTCTTAAAAAGCTGGAAATAGAACTGCCATATGACCCAGCAATCCCACTTCTGGGCATACACACCAAGGAAACCAGATCTGAAAGAGACACGTGCACCCCAATGTTCATCGCAGCACTGTTTATAGTAGCCAGGACATGGAAGCAACCTAGATGCCCATCAGCAGATGAATGGATATGGAAGCTGTGGTACATATACACCATGGGATATTACTCAGCCATTAAAAAGAATTCATTTGAATCAGTTCTAATGAGATGGATGAAACTGGAGCCCATTATACAGAGTGAAGTAAGCCAGAAAGATAAAGAACATTACAGTATGTTAACACATATATATGGAATTTAGAAAGATGGTAATGATAACCTCATATGCAAAACAGAAAAAGAGACACAGATGTACAGAACAGACTTTTGGACTCTGTGGGAGAAGGCGAGGGTGGGATGTTTCAACAGAACAGCATCGAAACATGTATATTATCTATAGTGAAACAGATCACCAGCCCAGGTTGGTTGCATGAGACAAGTGCTCGGACCTGGTGCACTGGGAAGACTCAGAGGGATTGGGTATAGACGGAGGGGGGAGGGGGGATGGGGATGGGGAATACATGTAAATCCATGGCTGATTCATGTCAATGTATGACAAAACCCACTACAATATTGTAAAGTAATTAGCCTCCAACTAATAAAAATAAATGAAAAAATAAATAAAACATACCAATTTCAAAAATATAACTTTTAATGTTAAAGAAAATACCATCATAATTCCCAGCACATTCAAATGAATCAATTACATTCACTCTATTAAGTTTCATTTTTAAGCATTTTTTGTATTAGTAAAACCAGTATGACTTTATGAATGAAAACAAAGAAGGCAGAATTGTTTGGGCAGTAAATTGATTCTCATTTTTTTCCTTGTAAAATAAAATATAACTGGAACCATGTTAAAAATAAAAGTTAGTTACATGAAATGCTGGTTTGTAGCTTGCATTGATAGACCTCTCTAAGGGATATAGGTAATTATAGAAAATCCTATTTAAGCCAGAACCCTCAGGGTTATCATAGAATCTTTTTCATCCCATACTATTTCTAATTGCTCTTCAAATTTTATAGATTTTAAACTTCCTAAATATTCGTTTCATCTGAATTTTCTCTCCATTCCCAAAGGCTGTTTTCAGGGCTTCATCATCTTTCACCTAGGCTACTTCAATCACCTCTTCACTTGTCTTCTTCATTCAGACTCCCCTCCCCAAACTACATTTCATACTGCCACAAAACTATACCATCCTGTTACTTCCTCTCTTAAAATCCCTCAGTGACCTCCCACCACCTAGAAGATAAAGTCCAAACTCCCTAGTAGATCATAGAAAGTTCCTCCCCTTATGGCCCTAAGAAGCCTAATGTGGCCTTCTCGAAAATGTGTTCAATGAAACAGCAATTCCACAGTCACACAGAGGGAAAGCGGGCTCCATGGTCAAATAAATTGGGAAAAGACAAGTTCAACCTTTTCCTTTCCTTCTGGGATTGTCAGAGTTGAGAACTGAAGTGTGACTCTAAATGAATCTCATGGATCAGCTCTCTTTTCTTGACCAATGGTCATACTCTGTGTGACCTCACACAGTTGTCTAGCTTTAAACACTATGCACTGTGCTGACAACTTCTCAGTTTGCATCTCCAGCCCACACCTCTCCTCTGAACACCAGACTGAGCGCTCACAATTTCCACAGAGATATCTAAGAGACATCTGAACTTTCATTTTCCCTCAACCTCCTCCCTCAGGCTTCCCCAGCTCAGCTCCTGGCAACTTCATTCTTCACGTTACTCAGGCCAAAAGTCTCAGCACCCTTCACAATTCCTCTATTTCTCCCATACCCCATATTTAATCCATCAAATTCTATCAGCTCTTCATTCAAACTGTATCCAGAATTTGACCACTTCTTATAACGCCAATCCACCACCCTGATCCAGGCCCCCATCATCTCTCACTTGAATCACTCAGAGGGCCTCCTGACTGGTGTCCTTGCTCTGTCCTGCCCTGATGATGTGCATTCTCAACCCAACACTCAGGCTGACCGCTTCACTAACTTTAACAGGTTTAAGCACCCCTTCCTCAAAACCCTGCCATAGCTTCCCCTTTTACTTGGAATGGAAGTCAGAGTCCCTGCGACAACCCAGACCCTAATGACTGCTTCTTCAAGACCACTCTGCCCACATCTCCCACCTCCTCCTTCCCTCCCTAAGTTGCTGGCATGGATGGGTCCCTAGCGCCCACTTTTCATACTCAGCAAGCTGGGCCATCACAGACACATATATAGGCTCACATAGCACTTCTATGTGCGGCACATCAGCCTGTCATGTCTGTTAACAGACACAGTCTTGCTGGATGGTTTGCCAGTGTGTTGCTCCTGACCACACTGCCACCTACTGTGCTGCAGCTGATGTCATCCAGCATGGTTCTAGAAATGGTCGGAGCGTGACAGGAAAGGAAGATGCCAGTGAGGCTCTGGCTGCAGCCCTTCCTGACACCACTGACCATGTTCTAATTACAGAACCTTCTCACAATCATACATATCACACTGTGAAACACCCACCATTGAGTCAGGCATTGAGCCAACCGTTGGTTCAGTACTAAGTCCTAACCCTCTTTGGCCATGCCACTACCTACATAGCACTTAAAATTCCTTGGATTTGTAGAACTTCACAGAGTCACCTTACCATTCTACTTATTCTTCTATTAAGTTTGTCTTCTTTACAAAGTCATAAGCTTCTGAAATCAGGAACCATGTATTAGATTTCTGTGTATTTATCAGGTACCTTGACTGATGTCTGGTACTCAGGGAATGTTCAATTACTGAATTGAAAGTAATTGTGCCAGAGTGATCAGTGAGAAGTGGTGCCCTTTGAGAACCAACTTCACTAAAATGGTTCAGTGACACAAGTAAGCCACACACCTGAGCTGGACTGAGGTTCCAAAATGGAGCACTGAATCCAAAGGAAACTGGGATTCTCAGACTTCCACTAGAGGGCAGCACATTTATTATACCAAGACATAATCTGATGTCCAAACACTGGTCTCTGATGGCAGAAAATGTGCCCCAGCACAGTAGAAGGAAAACTGTGAAGAAAGCGTTTATAGCTCTACACAATTTTTCTTTATTCCTCATCTGAGTCCTGAGACCTGTGATTTGGCTCCAATTTTTTATTTGTGGTTGTTTGTTTCAGATAATAAAACTGTTCCTTTAAAATAATGGTGACTATATTGAACCTAAAAATAAATATCAAAAGACCCAAGTCCCTGAGTGGGAGCAATTCTTGCAAAAGGACCAGCCAAGCTCAAAATAGCTGTGAACGGATTCAGGCCTAGGCAAGAGGAGCCTGCTTCCTGGCTGATCTGGAATCAATGTGACCAACCAAAATAGATAAAAGTTTAAAATACTGAAAACATACATACACATAGCAACAGTAAATATATTATGCTATGAACATTGCTCTTATTTGATCATTATTGACCACTGTCTCTTTGCAGTATTGTTAAGACACTTCACAAAATGGATAGAAAATGAGCATTCGACATGTGGGAGGGAAAAAGCAGAAGGAAGAGCTACTTAGAATTTCCAAGAGAAATAACGCTAGGGTCCAATTTTGCTGTTAGATATAATAAGTCCCAGTAAGTAAGCAAATGAGAAGTAAGCCAAGCTGATATGGCTTGATTTCAATTCTGTATTTGTTTGTTCTCTGATGCATTCAGAGAAAAAAGTGGTAAAATCATTCAGTAAATTCCAAGCCATTTTTACCATAAGTCTGCATCAATTTCAGTACTGCCTTTCTCCACAAGATCTGCTTAGAGTATCACAGACACAACCTAAATTTATCTTTCAAGAAACCTCTGTGTAAAGACAATTCTCTTAGAAAGTACAGCATCCAGGTACATACATTTCCTCTTGAGTGTTTCAATATATATGTTGTACAAGTGATGCATTCCAACCAGTAATTATTTGATCAATTATTTTTAAGTGTGTAATAAATTCTCATCATTCATGTATTCAGTATTTATTGAGCATCTATTGTATACCAGAAACTCTAACAAGTGATACAAGTAAAAGTATTAGTTTCTGTTCTCAAAAAGCTGAGAGTGTGATGGAAGAGTTATAAGGAGACATGCAAGGGAAATTAAACAAGGTTAAGTCCTATGATTCTTTAACACAAAGGACTGGCACTGAACCCAGCCTAGTGGGCAAGGGCTGTGACCAAAAACACTTTCTGGAGATAATGAAGACAGACAGTAAAGGAGATATCCATCAGCCAGGTGGATATGCTAGGACTGATGGAAAAATTAAAAGACTTGTTGCCATCTACTTCCCAATAGCAAAAATTGAAACTAATATTTGTCAAGAGCTTACTCTATGCGAGGCATTGAACAAGTACCTTGAATATTAGATCTCACTGGGGAGACATTGTTAATACATATAAGCAATAGGATAGCAACATAGGGTTGTAATAAGAAGAATAAAGGCCCCCAAAGATGCCCATGCTCTTATCCCTGAAACTTTTGTGTGTTAAACTGTCACAAAATGGTCACAAGGCAAAATGCACCTATTTACGTTTACTGATCCTAAAATAGGGCCCTGGATTTTCTGGGTGGACCCAACATAATCACTTGGGCTCTTAAAAAGGGAAGAGAGGCAGAAGAGAAGGTCAGAAGATCTGATATAAGGAGTCCAGCAGCCATGGCTGGCTTTGAAGATGGAGGAAGGGAACCATAAGCCTAGCAATGTGGGCAACCTCTGAAAGTTGAGAACAACTCCCCAGCCACCAGCCAAAAAGGAAATGGTGACCTCAGTCCTACAACCAGAGGTACTTCAATCCTGCCAACAGTTTGAATGAGCCTAGAAGCAGATCATCTCCCAGAGCCTGCCAATACACCTTCATTTCAGTCAGACAGTCCAAGAAACCAGCCAAGCCCACTAGACTTCTGACCTAAAGATCAATGAGATAACACATTTGTATTGTTTAAGCCACTAACTCTGTGGCAATTTGTTATGACAGCAATATAATACTGATAGAAGGGCATTATCTAAGTAAGAAAGTAAAGCAAATGGAAAAACTATTCTACTGCACCTACTAAATGCCAAGAGCCTCTCAACTATCATACCCTTTAGCCCTCATATGCATATAAAGTTGATATTATTCTTCCCATTTCACTGATGACAAAATGGAACCACAGAGATTTTGCAATGACTTAAGTCACAGCTAATACGCAGTAAAATTTGAGCCCATGTGTCAGATACCAATGCTCCTGTTCTTTCCATTCTGCCATGCTGCTGCCAGGTAATTACTCTTTACATGTGTATATGCTGGGTTATGAGGGCTTCCCAGGTGGTGCTAGTAATAAAGAACCCACCTGCCAATTCAGGAGACATAAGAGATGCATGTTTGATCCCTGGATCAGGAGATACCCTGGAAGAGGAAATGGCAACCAATTCCAGTATTCTTGCCTGGAAAATCCCATGCAGAGAGGAGCCTGGAGGACTGAGATCCACAGGGTCACAAAGAGTCAGACATGACTGAAGCAACTTAGCGTGCACATGCATGCACACATACACACACAAACACATGCTGGGTCATAATGCTTTCTGTGCATTATCTTAATTGAACCCTAACGGTCTGTGAAACAGACAGGACAGAGATTATTTTACCCTTTTCACCCAAATGAGGACACCCAATCTCAAAATAAATTATGAGTTATATGCATCCCAGGGCAAGAACACACGCCTTCCAACTCCAGCACCCTGCCCTGACTCCACCACCTAAGGGATGCCTAGTCCATAAATTACTCCCCTCCACATGAGCTCAGTCCAGTCAAATGTGCCTCGAACATACAGCCTGTTCCTACAAAGCAGCAGGAGGGGACCACTGTTAGAAGAAAAAATGCGGATGGGGCTCTGGGAGGGAAATCAATACTGTAAGTGAAACTGAAACCTGTAGCTACATGCAAGAGCTGTAGAAAAGTTCTCTGCTCCACTTAGGATGATAATTATCAGTAATCGCTGTAACAAGACTTTGGTGCAAGAGTCACATCTTCAGTGTCCTCTGCAGTGTGCCAGGGACCAGCAAGGATGTCCTAAGTGCCTCGTTTTTACTCAATTATCTATTATGAGTTCCCAGAGTTCCTAGAGTCATTTTGTGCCCTGCGCTTTACCAAAATATCATTTTGGAGAAGGCTCCAAAGAAGTCTGCTTTATCTGTAGCAGATTCCATTTACCCATAGGTCTTTCTGTAAAGCCTCTGTGGTCCAGGCAGGGTGCTAGGTACCAGTAACACTGGTTCTTTGCCCTCATGGTGCTAATACTCTATCAGGAAGAGGAGCACTAAGCAAGTTAGCAAATGAGTAGAACTATATTTGAAAGATACAGCACAGGTAACCAACAGAACCTGAGATGGATGGGAGATGCTTATTTTAAAGGCCCAAAGGGGTGAGGTTCTGCTCACAGGGATGAAAAGCCTGGAGAAATAGGGCTTCTGCGCTCCTGACTCAGAGAGCTGCCTTACAGGGCAATCTCTGTGAGCCACACCCTGTGAGGGGCAAGATATAAAACAATAGCGAGATCCTTAGTATTAGAACCTGGTGCTACAGGGAGGTGGGGGATAAAAGGTCTAAGTGATTCACTCCCTATAAAATATACATGATCTGCTTCTCATCCCTTACTGTATGAAGCTGGTCTGTTTACTTAACCTCTCTGGGCCTCACTTTCTTCGCAGGGTTATGTCAATGCATATGAATCACTAGATAGTGTTCAACACGTAGGATATTCTCAGGAGACACAAATCATGACTGGTACATAGTTATCACATGATAAATATTAGCTGCTCTGAGGGTGTGTCTGCTCTGGAAAGTGAAGAGAACTAATCTCCCACTCACTAGGTCCACTGTAAACACATATATATATATATATATGTTTGCACTGGTCATAGCAAACATCCTCTTCCAACAACAGCACAAGACTCTACACATGGACATCACCAGATGGTCAACACCGAAATCAGATTGATTATATTCTTTGCAGCCAAAGGTGGAGAAGCTCTATTCAGCCAGCAAAAACAAGGCTGGAAACTGATTGTGGCTCAGATCATGAACTCCTTATTGCCAAATTCAGACTGAAGAAAGTAGGGAAAACCACTAGACCATTCAGGTATGACCTAAATCAAATCCCTTACAATTATATAGTGGAAGTGAGAAATAGATTTAAGGGACTAGATCTGATAGAGTGCCTGATGAACTATGGGCGGAGGTTCATGACACTGTACAGGAGGCAGGGATCAAAACCTCATCCCCAAGAAAAAGAAATGCAAAAAAGCAAAATGGCTATCTGAGGAGGCCTTACAAATAGGTCTGAAAAGAAGAGAAGCAAAAGGGAATGGGAAAAGGAAAGATATACCCATTTGAATGCAGAGTTCCAAAGAATAGCAAGGAGAGATAAGAAAGCCTTCCTCAGTTATCAGTGCAAACAAATAGAGGAAAACAATAGAATGGGAAAGATGAGTGATCTCTCCAAGAAAATTAGAGATACCAAGGGAACATTTCATACAAAGATGGGCTCAATAAAGGAAAAAAATGGTATGGACCTAACAGAAGCAGAAGATATTAAGAAGAGGGGGCAACAATACACTGAAGAACTGTACAAAAAAGATCTTCACAACCCAGATAATCACGATGGTGTGATCACTCACCTAGAGCCAGACATCCTGGAATGTGAAGTCAAGTGGGCCTTAGGAAGCATCACTATGAACAAAGCTAGTGGAGGTGATGGAATTCCAGTTGAGCTATTTCAAATCCTAAAAGATGATGCTGTGAAAGTGCTGCACTCAATATGTCAGCAAATTTGGAAAACTCAGCAGTGGCCACAGGACTGGAAAAGGTCAGTTTTCATTCCAATCCCAAAGAAAGGAAATGCCAAAGAATGCTCAAACTACTGCACAACTGCACTCATCTCACACACTAGTAAAGTAATACTCAAAATTATCCAAGCCAGGCTTCAACAATACATGAACCATAAACCTCCAAATGTTCAAGCTGGTTTTAGAAAAGGCAGAGGAACCAGAGATCAAATTGCCAACATCTGCTGGATCATCGAAAAAGTAAGAGAGTTCCAGAAAAATATCTATTTCTGCTTTATTGACTATGCCAAAGCCTTTGACTGTGGATCACAACAAACTCTGGAAAATTCTGAAAGATATGGGAATACCAGACCACCTGACCTGCCTCTTGAGAAACCTGTATGCAGGTCAGGAAGCAACAGTTAGAACTGGACATGGAACAACAGATTGGTTCCAAATAGGAAAAAGGAGTACGTCAAGGCTGTATATTGTCACCCTGCTTCTTTAACTTATATGCAGAGTACATCATAAGAAATTCTGGACTGGATGAAGTACATGGTGGAATCAGGATTGCCATGAGAAATATCAATAACCTCAGATATACAGATGACACCACCCTTATGGCAGAAAGTGAAGAGGAACTAAAAAGCCTCTTGATGAAAGTGAAAGAGGAGAGTGAAAAAGTTGGCTTAAAGCTCAACATTCAGAAAACTAAGATCATGGCATCCAGTCCCATCTCTTCACGGCAAATAGATGGGGAAACAGTGGAAACAGTGGCAGACTCTATTTTGGGGGGGCTCCAAAATCACTGCAGATGGTGATTGCAGCCATGAAATTAAAAGACGCTTACTCCTTGGAAGAAAAGTTATGACCAATCTAGACAGCTTATTAAAAAACAGAGACATTACTTTGCCAATAAAGATCCGTCTAGTCAAGGCTATGGTTTTCCCTGTAGTCATGTACGGATGTGAGAGTTGGACTATAAAGAAAGCTGAGCATGGAAGAATTGATGCTTTTGAACTGTGGTATTGGATAAGATGCTTGAGAGTCCCTTGGACTGAAAGGAGATCCAACCAGTCCATCCTAAAGGAAATCGATCCTGAATATTCATTGGAAGGACTGATGTTGAAGCTGAAACTCCAGTACTTTGGCCACCTGATGCAAAGAACTGACTCATTTGAAAAGACCCTGGTGCTGGGAAAGATTGAAGGTAGGAGAAGGGGACTCAGAGGATGAGATGGTTGGATGGCATCACTGACTCAATGGATATGAGTTTGAGTAAACTTCGGGAGTTGGTGATGGACAGGGAGGCCTGGCATGCTGCAGTCTATAGGGTCACAAAGAGTTGGACACGACTGAGCAACTGAACTGATATGTATATATACACACACACTTCTTATTACCATTACTGCCCCCATAAAATGATGCTTACTTCTATGGGTGATATTGAGCCCCCCAGAAGCAGTATGTTGAAGTCCCAATGATGCCCACTCATATCTCAGAATTTGACTATATTTGGAAAATAGAGTCACTGCAGATGTAATTAGTTAAGAGGAGGTTATACCAGAGCAGAGCGGGTCCCAAATCCAACATGACTGATGTTCTTATACAAAGGGCAAGTCTGGACACAGTCACAACCATGCTTAGAGGGAAGACAATGTGAAGATACTGGGAGATGATAGCAAGGCGTCTAGGAAAGGGGCCTAGAACAGACACTTGCTCACAGCCTCAGAAGAAATCCACCCTGCCAGCACCTTGACCTCGGAGTTTCAGCCTCCAGAACCATGGAGGACAATTTTCTATTGTTAAGCCACCTAGTTTGTGGTATTCTGCCGCCCTGGCAAACTAACACATATTCCTTAAGGGTAAGATGTGTATAGTGTTTAACTCTTCCAGCATCTAGCAGAGGGCCTGCTGCATACTCAGTGCTCAATAAACACGTATTAAGTGAAGGAATAAATGAATAAATATCTAGTATGGTGGCTCACAGGCTTCCTTGGTGGACCAGATGGTAAGGAATCCACCTGCAGTGCAGGAGACCTGGGTTGGATCCCTGGTTTGGGAAGATTTTCTGGAAGAGGAAATGTCTACCCACTCCAGTATTCTTGCCTGAAAAATCCCATGGACAGAGGAGCCTGGTAGGCTACAGTCCATGGGGTCATAAAGAGTTGGAAATGACTGAGCAACTAACACACACACTCACACACAGTGCTCATATTGCCGGCAAGAAATGCCAGAGACCTGTTTTAGGCCTAGAACCAGATAGCTGCTATGGTGAAGATGTGGCTCACAGTCGGGGATCAACCAAATATGGGATTGGCTGTCTCTAACCAAGACACAAGCAAGTGCTTGACACTATGGTGAAGAGGAAGTCCCTGGAGTCGCCAGTTGTCAGGGGGCACAGCTGTTTCCAAAAAGCCTGTGGGGCCGTGTGCCTGGACCAGAGGTTTGTACCTGGGAGCAGGCCCCCTCCTCACACCAGGCTAGGAATAGGCCTCTGTCCCTCACGAGGGAAGCCGGCAAGAACGGGCAGCACCAGCATCGATGAAAAAGTCCATGGAACCCACAGGGTGTGCAGAGAGAGTCTCAGACAAGGAAAGTTCTAGAAGCCTGCCGCACACTGCCAGAGGCCAAAGGGGATGTGGGCTCACACCCGGGAACTGTCATGAGAATTCAAGGGCGGCTCAATTCTGAGTCCACTCACCTGGGGAAGGACAAACACGAGGCCTCCCTCTCCCAGGAGGCATGGAAGATAAGGGCTAGGCTGGTGGGGGGGAGGGGGGCAAGACTCAAGTAGAGAGGAGAATGAGAAGGAGTTGCAAGTCAGGGCAGGTGGAGCAACAGGAGTTAAGATGATCATTCTGTAGAGCAAAGAAGATGGGAGAGAAAAGGGTTTTCATAATTGAACTATTCTAATTGACTGCTGACTCCACACTGTTCAAATCCACCAGGTAATTGCTCAATCCTCCATCGCGTTTCATCTGGAGCTGGAGCAGCTCCTTGGAGGGGGAAAACCAGGCTTATGAACTGATTAGAGGAAATCACTCCTTGCAGGCCTTCAGTTCCTCTTGTTAAAAATGGTGCCAGGAAAATCATAATTAAAATAGGAGTGTGGTGAATAACAAGCACCCCTTTCCTTGAATGTGAAATAAACTTTAACAACTACTTTAGCTAGAGAACCCAACACATTCGACCTTCCAATAAGGGTAAGCAGAGTTTTCTATCAGCGTGAAATAGAAACTATAAATCAAATGTTTCACATCTAAAGTCCAAGCCAGCTCTAGTGAGTAAAATTCCACTCTCCAACAGTCTTATTTTTTTCTTTTTACTGGCTGACTATCACACTTCCTTGACTCTGGAACTATATGGATACTGTTTCTTCATCTTAAATCTGTGAAACTGCCTTCAAGAGCAATAGTCTTGACTACTTGTGACATACTATCCAAGATAAAGAAGCCGGTCAGTAATAAATGCACCTTTGTGGGAGAGTCTATCAAGCAGAAACAGTTGAGATGGAATCTTTGGGAGGGAGAAGGAAGAGAGAGACGAAGGGGATGTGGTGAGTGGAAGTGGGCTGCAGAGAGATTATGGAGAAGGCAGCAGAGAGCAATGTGAGTGCAAATGCATTTTGGAGAAGGGTTGACATTGATAATCTAATTCTCCGGATTCAAGAACAATAAAAATTTTCCTTCCTGGAGACTACATTTTCCCTGATATCCCCAAACCCACACAGGACCCAATAACATCCTTTGCTGAAGGAAAGCTTAGACCCTGAAGGAGCCACGCTGCCTCTAGAAACAGGTATCTTTTCTAGGATGCTTCTTTTAACTAGGGAACACTCAGAGCTATTTGGCTAACTGAGAGTCTGGTCCTATTGAAAGTACAAGTGGACCGTCCCTCGGCAGTTCAGTTCAGGGCAAGACGTATATGCACCCGTGGTCACAGACACACTCTCCAAACCCTCCAGAGGCCCCCAGAACTCTCCAGTGACTCTTTGATCATCTTAATGGGCTTGTTGGAGAACGACAGGAGAGTCCCAGAGGGCCGAGTCTCAGAGGACCTGCCGCCCGCGCAGGAGGTGTGGAGCCTTCCGCTGACCCAGCTCAGCGCTTGCAAGGAGACCACCCCTGGGATGGCCCATCCTCTCTCACACACCCTCCCCTTGGTACCTAGTCTCAGGTTATAGGAAATCTCAAAATTACAGCACTGAAGCTGCTGAAAGTTCAGTGCCTGTTCCAGATACCACAGCTTACCTTCTCTCTGCAGCCAAGCTTCCAGCTTCCTCTGTGCCCCTGGGTGGGCAAGCTTCACTCCAAGCTTAGAGAGGTCTCTGGAAAATAACCCTGGCAACCTGAAGGGTGACAGACACGTCCACACTCCTTCAGGATAGACTTGTGGTTTTACGCCTCTGGTCAACCACACACCAAGGTTTCTGGCAGGTAGTACCCGCCCTTCCCATCTACAGACGCCTTAGCCCCACCTTCTCACCCCTGAATTCTATGAAAATCACCTGGGGAAGATTTGAAAAGATAATTGCCAACACCCAGGCTCCTCCCCCAGGGAGTCTGATTTGATTGTTCTGGGTTGAGGCCCAACCCAGCAACCAACATGTTTCAAAAGCTCCTCAGGTGATTCTAAGGTGCAGCCAGGATGGGTTACCAGATTGGCCTCCAGGCCCTCCAGGGCCATCTTTGCAAGGATGGACAACTGAGCCAAGAGAATGCCTGACAAAGGTGGTTTCACTTATCACTTGATTTTCTGAATAACTTCTCAGAGAGTAAACTTAAATCTGGAATCTGGAGGTCATAGAGGTCGTCCCCAATGTATGAACTAGAATATAAACCATCTATTTATTCAGATTGGACAAATATTTGTTGAAGGCCTACTACACCTTGCAAGGAAATAAAAGAGAAGCATACTCATCAAACAGTTTCTCCATATTCTTGGTTCTCCCTTCTTCCCCTTCATACTTGGAAACCTAATTTCCTGTTTTGAATTCATTCTCCCTCTCCCTTTCAACTTTTAGAAGTAACATATATATAGGCTTATTTACTTATAAATCTTAGGTCATGCTTCTCAATGAATAGCTAACCTCCAACATATTCCTCAGGTTTATGTAATTGGAATAGGAGGAAACACCCACATCGAGAATAAGCAAACCTCACGGACTCCCCTTTCAAGACTCTTCATCTCTGGATCAAATTTCTGTTATAATAGCCTAAGGATCTAATGGTAAATATTCAAGAAGCCCAAATAAAAGACCTTTCCTACTCTCTCTGCTCTGTCCTTTCTAGTGTTATGTTTTTACCAAGCTGTCAGGAAAAGCAAAATCATGAAACTCCCCAACCAGATTCTGACGAATGCCTGAAACCTTGAGGGCAAGGGAGGAAAATCCTGCTGCAGTTAACACTCTCATGCCAGAGCCTAGAAGACCGAAGGTCTAGGACCACAAGCGAGTGTGGCCCTTGTGCATCATTAGTCACTCTGCCTCTGTGCTTCTGCTCTGCCTCCCGCCTGCTCCACCGTCATCCCCGATTTCAGTTGTCTGAACTTGCCTTCCCCACTAGACTGTAGCTGAGCCAAAAGCTTCAACTTGTTCATCCCTGTCTTCCCATCCCCCAGTGGCTGTATATAATAATAGTTCACATGTATTGAGCACTTACTCTGTGCCAGGCACTGTCCTAGATGCTTCCCATATACTACCTCATTTAATCTCCAACTTTATGTGATTAATACTTTTACTATCCCATTATATAGAGGAAAAACTGGAATACAGACTTTAAGCAACTTGCTCACATGTACACAGGACCTAGGAGGCAGAGGCTGGGTCACACCCCAGGTCATCCAGCTGCAGATCCTCCTCTCTTAGCCACTACTGTACCATGCTGGAAGTTGGATGAATCAACACAGTTGTTTCCAAGGTCTTTATTTAGAAGAGGCAGCTATAGTATTTAATAGATAGGCAATCTTGAGAAAATTACTGAGTCTAAATCTCAATTTCCTCCTAGAAAATGAGTAAAAGTAACATAGAGTTCATGGGGTTAGCGTGATGATGAAATTAGATATCATATATAAGGTGCTGAGTACAGTGCCAGGTACTTAGTAAATATTTTAAAAGCTAGATGTTGCTGCTTGCTGTTTGGTACCTTGGTCTCTGTTAGTAGAAACATCTCACATTACTCCCCAGTCTGAGTGGTATCATCTCTCCCTATAAGCATCGTGGGCAGTAGCCACTGATTTTTTATAACTTTATTTAGATATTATTCACATCCATTCACCCATTTAAAGTGTACAATTCAGTGGTTTTTAGTATATTCACAGAGCTGTACAACTATCATCACAATCAATTTTAAAGCCAATTTAGAATTTAGAAGCAATTGAGAGGCAAACAGAATCCATTCCGGGGGATTTTTTTTTTTCATCACCCAAAACTGAAACTCTGGAACCATTATAAGTCACTCTCCATTGCCCGCAAGCTCTCTCCCTACAGCCACTGGCAACCACTGATCTATTTTCTCTACATTCGGGACATGTTGTATAAACAGAGTCATGCAACGTATGTTCCTTCATGACTGACTTCTTTTACTTAACGAAATGTTTTTAAGGTTCATCCAGGCTCAGCCTATAGCAAAGCTTCATTTCTTCTTATGGTCAAATAATATTACATTATACAAATGAACCACATTTTATTTATTCATTCACTAGTTGAAGAATATTTGGGTTGTTTCTACTTTTTGGCTGTTATAAATAATGCCGCTATGAACATTGGTGTATAAGTTTTTGTGTGGACATAGGTTTTTACTTCTCTTAGGGACATACTTAAAACTGAAATTGCTGGGTCATATGTTAACTCTGTCCTTGGAGAAGGAAAATGGCAACCCGCTCCAGTATTCTTGCCTGGAAAATTTCATGGACAGAGGAGCCTGGTGGGCTACAGTCCAAGGGGTTGCAAAGAGTTGGGCATGACTGAGCACACACACACAGTAACTCTATGTTTAACCTTTTGAGGAACTGCCAGACTGTTTTCTAAAGTGAATAGTCACTAATCTTGCACTTGCTTCTAGGTGACCTGAAATAAGTCACTTAGCCTCAGTAAGCTTGAATTTCTTTATCTGTAAAATGAGGATATATCCCAGAAGAGATCTTGTAAGTACAGGGTCATCACTGCCTGACATCCGGTAGGTATTTAACAAAAGGCGGGTGTTCTGTGGTCCCTGGCAAATGGTTCGCTATCTGCTCCTCCCTCTCCAGTTTGGATTCAAAGTATAAAGCCTGTGCCATGGAAGGTTTGAGAACAGTCTAATGGAGGTGTTAGGTAGAGAAAATCAGAGTACAAAGTCATACCACCTCTCTGAATCATGTCCCAGGTTTCTAAAATAAAGAACAAATAAACAAATAGATGGATCTCAACTCATGTGTGCATGTTCTCTTTGTTTCTATAAACTGGACTTCTGCCCAGAAACCACAAGTAAAGAAGAAATCAATAATCCAAGTTTTGTATGCTAATGTAATTTGGTGAAAAATGTACTACAATGAGCTCAGTTAGAACAACATTCTCTAGATTGCCAGAGTTTCTTATAGGCCCCATCTCCAGAAAGACCTACAAAAATGAGATTTAGCAAAACCATTGTCCACGTGGGTCTGAGCGATGTAGAGACTTGTGAGTCCCCAGTCCCATCATGCTGAAGCCTTGATTAGCATTTCTGTTTCTGGCAGAAAAGACTGACAGTCAGTCAATCAGTCCCAAATAACAATAATATAGCTCTGCAAAAAAGAAACTTCCACTCTTAGGGGAGTTATTGTTATTCAGGGCAAAAAATATCCCCTGGGCAGATTCACTCCGCTGCAGAAGTTGGTTTCAGTGTTACTTTGCAAAACCTGGGGGGAGAAAAAAAAGAAAACCAGAAAAAGTTGTACATGCAATATTTCGCATTGTGAGTATATTTGCTTTGGGGACAATAGGCAGGATGTTAGGAGAGACCTCTCCTAGCACTTGAGAAAACAGAGGGATTTCTATCTTTAACTGCAAAAATAGTAAGAGGGAGACTTGAAAACAACACAAGCGAGGCTGCCCCATTGCTGTGGCTCCCCGTGGAGATGGGGGTCACACACAGAAGATGAAGCCACGGTCCCAGGCTTTCTTCCACCAGCCCCAGCTTCTGGCTCCCTCTGCAGTAATGCTAATTATGAGGTAAGAAAAACTAATCTTTTCTTTTTTAAAGACATTAATCAAACCTATCAAAGAAGTACCAAAGAGAAAAAAGAAGACAAACTTTCAACTAAGGATTGCAAAGAAAGATTGAAGAGAAATAATAGGATTTGCTTTCTATTAGCCACGGGAAGGTTAAGAAGAAACAAGATAATTGAGTAAAAGCTACTTGGGATGTTCTACATGCATTTTATATACCAAGAACAAACAAACAAACAAACAAAAACAAAAAGCCGTGTAAACTGAGTGTCATAACCTGCTTCTAAGCACCCACTTGTCACTGAGCAAAAAATATATGCCCGATAAATACACTGACAGCTCTCAGATGTAGTATTACTTGTTTTGAGGCTGAATTTTATATGAAGCAGCTGTGGCATTGAGCCCCTCACTTACTAAAATGACCTTTTCCTGGAGTCCTGAGAGGCATGGACCCCAGCAAACATCACCACAAGGAACTGGGGAAGGAGATGGTTTGTCTGATCTCAGAGCCAGAAAACAAGTACAGTGACATTGTTGAATGAAACCGGGGCATGGTGTGGGGGTGCGGGAGGATTTTTCCTGAAATACTGTGGCTCTGGATCTAAAGAAAATAATGCAAAATTTAGTCTCTAAATGTAAAATGCTCTCTCTGTCCTCCAGGGCTTTGTTTAGGTTGTTCCCTCTGTCCTACTCCAGGCTAGCCTACCGTTCCTCCCGTGGCCCTTACACGGAGGCCACTTCCTGCCGCCTGCGTCCCCCAGCTCCCGAGGCTGAGTCATGTGACCCCCATGAGCGTGTGCAGCTCCCTACGATCACCTCTTCAGAGAAACTGCCTGCTTACTTTTCCAGGTGCCTGGCTTGAATGTGAGTCCCTGAAAGAAACAGAAAAGCCCCATCGTGTTCACAGGGTACACTCGGGGCCCATGCAACGTGTGGCACATAGAAGGGCTCAATAACTTCACCAAAGTCTCTAACTGAGTGAAATAGAGCATCTGAACCCAGAAGTGAGGCAAACCCTGAAACTGCCCACCAGCCAAGGTCAATAAGGTCAAGTACTGGGGGAGGGTGGAACCTCAGAAGGACTGTCCTGGAGAAAACCATTCAAGGACAAGATATACCCCCCTCCCACCTCTGCCAGTCTTCCTTTTCAGAATCTGTGGCTTTTTCTTACTGTGTCTTAGAGCAAAGAAGCTTCTTGTTACATTTAAAAAGTCAAAAGCCCTTTGCAACTGTATTGTTATTACATGAGAAGCATAGGTCCTGACTATAGATTAGTCAAACAAAGGCAGATGGACCTGAGTTTAAATTCCGACTTTGCTACCAACTAAGCAAAGAAGTAAATCCCTTAATCTCTCTCTACCTCAGTTGTATTTTCTGCAAAACACTGATAATAACTGTCTTGCAGAATCATGGTGATTAGATTAAGTAATGAAAGGCATGTATTTGGCATTGTATTGAGGGCTATTTGTTAGTGATGGATGTGTGTGATGATGTGTTTCAGCAACATTGAGAGGTAAGATTCCCAAATGTTTACTAAATTTGTTCCTGTTGTGTCAGGCATTGTAAAGAAACATAGGCTATATTTCCTGCCTTCAGGGAGGTCATAGTGCACTGAATTCAACAGACCCAGAAGCAGCTGCAGGACAGAGAGGTTAAGACACATGCCCAAGGCTCCCATGTGGCAGACTCAGGAGAAAAGTACAAGTCTAGTGATGCCCAAACACTACTCTTTCCAATAGCTCACATTCCATGAGGAAGGGGAAAAGGCACATTTCTTTACTGCTGTGCTCCCTGCATGGAAGGTAAGTAAAAGAAAAAATATAGTAAAATAAAAATACTGTAGTCATCGGATGGGGTTTTATTCTCTTAAGGCTGCCATAACAATATACCACAGATTGGATGGATTGTAAACAACAGAAATTTACTTCTCACAGTTCTGAAGGCGGGGAAGTCCAAGATCAAGGTGCCAATAGTATCTGATAAGAACCCAGTTTCTGGTTCATAGACTTTGCCTTCCGGCCATGTCTCCACATGGCAGAGGGATGGGAAATCACTCTGGGATCTTCCATTGAAGAGCAGCAATCCCATTTAAGAGGGTTCTACCTTCATGATCTCATCACCCACTAGGACCCCATCTCTGAATACCATCAGTTTGAGGATAAAGATTTCAACCTATGAATATTGAACAGACACAAATATTCAATGCATAGCATATGATAAGTAGAGTGCTTAATAGTACAGATGCATTGAGGATTGTTATTAAAAAAAAAAAGGTTTAGAAAAAAATTTCAAGAATTGTATTTAACAGTGTTGCCCCATGGGTCACCCAGAGCAGAAAGTCTGGACCAGTGAAGGTCAAGGAGCTATTATTCAGCAGTCGAAGGAAATAGAGATAGGCTTGCATTTTCTCCTTAATCACAACGACTCTTCTTTCAAACACACACACAACAATATCTGTTGCAAAAACTCTTCCACACTCTGACTGGATAAAAACTTTGTGTGAAGGGAAAAAAATTACTTACTAATATCCCCTCCCCATTCAACCTGCCACCCACCAAAAGACTAATCCTTATAATCGCAAGGTCCCCTGTTGAATATGTAGAGATAGGGTGCTCGGATATGAGTTTAGAAGAAATAAATTATTCTGCATAAGAAAGGAAGAACTATTGAGAGGGGAACTAGGAAAGTTCCCAGCCCACAATCCTCTTCACAAATACAGAGTGTCTACTTCTTTTTTTTTTTTTTTTTTTTTTTTTAGTGAGAATATGGAAGATTTTTCATTTCTTTTTGTTTTTTCTCTATTTTCAACAGTGGGCATACATAATTATTCAAAAATTAGTGCTCTTTAAAAAGTAGCTACAATGAGCATATACACTGTAACAGTCAAGAAAAACTTGATTTTAAAGAAATTTTACTGATATTTATAAGTTATATACTGAATAAACATAGGGGAGAGAAAGAGACAGGCAGAAAAGCACATAGTTCTGAGTTGATATTTTCAAAGCATAGAATTTAAAAATCATCTTATATAGATTAGAACATGAGTTATGACTTATTTTATATAACCAAATTCAGTCCCAAATTATATAAGCTTCATGTGCTTTCCACTTTTTTTTAAATTATTTTTTATTTTTTTTTCCATTTATTTTTATTAGTTGGAGGCTAATTACAATATTGTAGTGGGTCAACTCGATGGTGCTCAGACATGCTCCTTGCCTGTAGGTCACAATACACTAGGTGTCCTTGTGTGTTTCATTTTTTAAACAAGAACAGACTTGTGGACTCTGGGAGGAGGCAAGGGTGGGATGTTTCAAGAGAACAGCATCGAAACATGTATATTATCTAGGGTGAAACAGATCACCAGCCCAGGTTGGGTGCATGAGACAAGTGCTCGGGCCTGGTGCACTGGGAAGACCCAGAGGGATCGGGCAGAGAGAGAGGTGGGAGAGGGGACCGGGATGGGGAATACATGTAAATCCATGGCTAATTCATTTCAATGTATGACAAAAACCACTGCAATGATGTAAAGTAATTAGCCTCCAACTAATAAAAATAAATGGAAAAAAATAAAATAAATAAATAAACAAGAAAGCACACTTGTGATATGAAACCAGCACCTGGAAAGGCAATGGGGGGATTTGTTTTTAGGGTGACAGAAGGCTGAGCTCAGAACTTGGCAGAAACAGGAAAGGAGACTAATACAATCTGATGAAGAACGGGGAGAATTGAGTGACGTCGGGAAGGCTACGCTGGGCATCTGGGGAATTGTATAAGGGCAGAAAGACAAGGTGAGAAAGGACCCGACAGAGGAAGAAGGGAGTTTTCTGGAGGAACAACAGGGTCAGGCAGGACTGGGCTTCCATCAGAATTCTACTAAAGGCAAAACGTGGGTGAGAGAGAGCCTGGCCATAATCAGAAGATGTGAATTTTCATCCTAGCTCTGCTCCAAGCTTGCTGTTGGAGCTTAGTTGGACAAGTCACCAAACCGCCTGAACTTCTGTCGTTCTCTCGCTTGGGCAATAGTTGCTTCACAGCAATGAGGACTTAGCACCGCTGAAAGTGGCTTGAATACCACGCAAGGATCTCAGGAGTGTGGCCTGCAGTGAAGCTTCCCAGTTGTTCCTCAACTACCACCTCCACTTTGTTGGAGGCCCCCACCCTCTTCGGGGGACATGATCCTGTTAGGGAAATTTAATGGAGGTACTCTTGTTCAGGCTTCAGAAGTAGGAGAGCAGGCCTTTGACTAACTTCTGACCCTAGCTGGGCTGTTTGCCAGCCTGCAAGCACACCAATTGTTACCAGCAAGCCAAGTGGCACTTTAGATAAGAAAGGGAGAGGGCCCTGGAATTTCTGGAGCCCCAGAGACCTGGTCAGTCTTTCGGGGTCTAGAAAATCTTATGACTCACAAGGTGAAACAAACAGCACTGTAAAAGCCAAAGAAAAACCAGAGCTGCATTTTTTTCATGCAACGGATGATGACATTCATGGCCTAAGGTTGTAAGTGGGAGCCCCAAAACTGCAATGTGAAATCTCACCTGGAAGTTGGATGTACCAACCAGGACCTCTTCCATTTGGGACTCCAGATTGCTGTTTCTCTGGACTTCCCAGCGATGTTCAAGTCTAGATGTAGGTTTCAACCCAGTTTGGTGATGTAATATCTCTCTCTACTGTTTCTGTTTTCTTTTAAAGACTGTATATTGAAATCAAATCAAATAATCCTCTCTTAAATATTGAAATTGTTCATTGTGTATGTAACAAGTGGTTTCTTTTCTTAACGAATCCTTCGAACCTAAAACGGAACTAAAACTTTTGACAAAACAGATTTGTATCTCAGGCTTTTCTTTCCAAGTGGTGCTAGTGGTAAAGAATCCACCTACCAATGCAGGAGACACAGAAGATCTGGGTTCGATCCCTGGCTTGGCAAGATCCCTGGAGGAGGAAATGGCAACCCACTTCAGTATCCTCGCCTGCAGATTCCCATGGACAGAGGAGCCTGGCGGACTACAGTCCATAGGGTCACAAAGAGTCAGACATGTCTGAGTGACTGAGCATACACATATACATTTGTTTGCTTGGGGTCCAAAAATCTCATCTTTGTATTTAGAATCCTTTCAGAATGTACTTGAACATATTGATTTCCTTTCCAAGATAAGAGAGATGCTGGGTAGAAAGCAGACTTAACACTCTGCAGAACTAATTGTCAAGTCACCTTTGCTCTAGCCTTGGTTGTGTGAAGCCACAGTCTCCTTTTGATTGAGTTTCCTTATCCTTAAATGAGAGGGTTGGAACTGACAATCTTTAAGGTCCCTTTAGGCTCCAAAGTTCAATGGTCCCTTGAAAGACCACTCCTGAGGCTATCCTACCAGTCCAGAGTTCCAGCATTTTCTATTGCCCAATTAGCAGCGTTTATCTAACTTTTTTTTGTCAGGTATGTGCTTCTATTCCAGGCATTCTGAGCCAATTCTGCAAATCAGACTTCTTGGAAGACTCAAATGTTTTAAACTGTCTTCAAACATAAGACATCAAATGTACCATTTTCCCTTCATCCACCAACTTTGTACTTTTATCCAAAAAAAAAAAAAAAAAGGAGGTACTGAGTCCATCTGGCATGATTTGCCTTGAATAAAAGCCCATCTGCTTATTATTTCTAATTTCATTGTCCTCTAGAATGTTTACAGAAGTTTCTTTCAATATTTATTGCACTATGTTTCTAATTACTGATCCAGACCACCCATGCAGACTTGGTGGGGTACCATGCAAGGATGTAGGTGTCCTTCTCCTTTTCATCACCACAGTTCTTTACTCTGGAGGCACAATGTGGCCCTCGGCCATCATTACACCCCCCTGGTGTACCACTGCAGTGATAGATTCTGACAATCAGTTCCTTTATCTCGAGTCTCCCTGGGGCTTGCCAACGAAGCTGCCTCTGATGAATCTTTGCCTGCCTCAACACCATTATTGTCATAGCAAGGATGGAGATAATTACCTGGTTTATTATCCTGAGGCTGGCTTCATCCGGCCCATGATCACTGGAAACAGAAGGCTTATCTCTGTCTTCAGGAGTCCTGAAGAGATGGGTAAGAGATTCACATTTCTCAAATTACTGAAAGACATTTCTGAAAGACAAGGATGGTCTCTGCAAGGATGGAGGTATTTCCAACCAAATCCTTTTCAAAATACCTCCCTAAAAATAAAAAAATGCTAAAAACTGTTTAAAATTAACCCTTTTCTCCCCAAATGAGCTCCCATTTCTGATTTCCCCAGTTTTATTAAAATGCTTTACTTTTCTTATCCCATGGCACTATCACTGCCCACAATCAAACACGGTCTGTTACTCCTTCTTTGTAGCATCTTGATGCCTTTTCCATCTGCCCCTGACTTCCCATCCCCACTCCATCATCTAATTTCAGCCCCATATCACATGGTCTCCATTCCTGCAGGACTTCCTATCTCTCAATCTCTCCTCCACCCCATTCAACAAGCACATGACTCCAGAACCTAAAATGTTGATTTCATCACAGTCCAACTCAGCAATATGCTATGAGTGCCTTTGACCTTCAGGATTCCATGCTTTCTCTGACTCACAGGGGATCTCCATAACTGAGCCTTACAGCCCCCAGCTGGCTGCGTATCCCACAGCTGCACCACGAACCCTCTTTCCAGCTCCACAGGGAGTGCTGGGCCCTCTCTGAGCTGCATACTCAGCTTTTGTTCACACACCAACTTGCCAGGCATGTGAAAAAGTTGAAAAATGACAAAGACAGAATCTGAGGTGAATTCTGACTGCAGACACCTAGGGATTAAAAATGAATATAGCAGTGAATTTTTATGGGGTGGGTCACCATTCTCCCAATTCTCAGGCTGTCCCAGATCCAGGGGAAATATCCCCACTCTGTAGACAGGCCACAGCTCTCCTTTAATGATTCAGAAGGAAGTTCTGGAATGAAGGGATAGAGGGAGGGGAAGAAAGAAGGAAAGAATGAGGAAAAGAAAAGAGTAAAAGAAAAAAAAATCAGGCACTATACAGGAAAGGCAGGACTTATGGGTCAAAAAGGTGGGCTTTGGAGTCAAGTAGAACCAGATTCAAACCTCAGCTCAGGCTAACGCTGCAAGTTGGGCTCCTTAACCTCCCGGAGACTGTTTCCTTATCGGTAAACAGGGTGAATATCCACCTTGCAGGGTCAGTGTGAGTATTAGAGTCAATGCGTGTAGATTACCAGCCCAGATCTTGGCACTTAGCCTCTTGATCTTTGCTAACTTACTTCACTGGCACCTCCAGCCCCAGCAGCTTCCACTGCAAGGGTGCTCATAGGGTGGGTTCACTCTACCAGCCTCCAATTCAACTTCTAACCAGGACTAGAGCATGCAGTGGGAGCCTGTTGTCTGGCCAGTGGTTACAGCTCTTCCCCCACAGATCACAGCTCTACATATGCTCCCATTGAGACTTTCCCTCGGATTACAACTCAGCTGCCCATGTCCCCAAAAGCCCTCCAGGTGGGACTCCCCACATCCCTTCAAAGATCAATGCCCCCTTGTCATCCCTAGTGACCAGCTGCAGACCTGGCTCCCAGAGGATGAGCAGCACTGGCTCTGGCTCATGACAGACAGCAGGATGAGACAGTCGAGGCAGTTAGCCCGGAGCTGGGCTCCTAAGCCCTGCTCCCGGGATCGTCCCTGCCCCTAACACCTCTTAACTGACTAATCTTGAGTGTATCACTTCAATTCTGTGAGCCTTGGTTTCCTAGTCTCTAAAATGAAGACCTGCTTCCTGGGGTTGTTGTGAAGATTAAATGAGTTAATGAACACAAAACATTTAGAATATTGCCTGGCACACAGTGGGTAATCGATAAAATATTAGCTGCTAGAATTAATAAAGCCTTTCATCATCAAGGTCTCAGGTGCCTCACAATCAGGCTGATTAAGATGGTTCCCTGTTTACCCTGGGGCTTCTTCAAAACATCCTGCTTGTTGTCATGACCACCATGTGCCCACATGTGGTACACATGCATACAAACACACAGCCTTCAGCCTTCAGCAGTACCAACCCTGAGGCAAGAGAAGACTGATTCCCTTCAATAACAAGCACTGTTCTCCACCATCTCCTGATGAAGCTAAGTCAGCACTCAGCAGTATCCTACATCTGCTTCACTCAGCAGACTGCCTTCGCTTCTCCCAGGTCAGCAGGCGGGAAAGTCAGAGGTCAAATGGAATCATCTGACACAACCCTTTGTTGAGAGATCATAAAAATTGATGCCTTTTGGCCTGAAATGTCTGACTTGTCAGTATCATCTCAACTTATCAGGTATTTCTCAACTTTACACTTTTCTTTGGCCTTACTCAGAAAGTTTACAAATTTGAATTCAACCTTTCAGAAAACATTTACTGAGCATCAGTTTTATGCCATGCATTGCACTGGGGGCTGCAGATATAAGGGTGACTCAGAGACAGACTTTAGGTTTCAGGTTACAGTCAAGAGAGGAAGACAGGCAGCTGGACAGATCATTTCAATGCAATGTGATATATGCTAAGGCAGAGAAATGCATGAGGAGCTTGTAGAGAACACGGAAGAGGCATCCAACTGGCCAGGTAAATCAGGAAATGCTGCCAGGAGAGGGTGACTCCACAGAGGCATTTTGAAGGGTGAGTAGCCATTAACAAAAGAATAGCATTTTAAAAGCATATTGGCATAAAAAGAACTGAAGTTGGGCCAGTTGCAGAGACATGGATGGACCCAGAGACCATCATACAGAGTGAAGTAAGTCAGAGAAAAACAAATATCATATATTAATGCATATATGTAGAATCTAGAAAAATGGTATAGATGATCTTATTTGCAAAACAGAAATAGAGACACAGACATAGAGAACAAATGTATAGATCCAAGATGGGTTAAAGGGTGAGGGATGAGTTGGGAGGTTGGGATTTGACATATATACACAATTGATACTATCTATAAAATAGATAACTAATGAGAACCTACTGCATAGCTCAGGGCTTCCCTTCATAGCTCAGTCGGTAAAGAATCCAACTGCAATGCAGGAGACCCCAGTTCAATTCCTGGGTCAGGAAGATCCCCTGGAGAAGGGATAGGCTACCCACTCCAGTATTCTTGGGTTTCCCTTGTGGCTCAGCTGGTAAAGAATCCGCCTGCAATGCAGAAGACCTGGGTTCAACCCCTGGGTTGGGAAGATCCCCTGGAGAAGGGAAAGGCTACCCACTCCAGTATTCTGGGCTGGAGAACTCCATGGACTGTATAGTCCACGGGGTCGCAAAGAGTCAGACGTGACTGAGCAACTTTCACTTCACTTCACTGCATAGCTCAGGGAACTGTGATGATCTAAATGGGAAGAAAATCCAAGAAAGAGGGAACATATGTATACTTACAGCCAACTCTGTTTGCTGTACAGAAGAAAGTAACACAACATTGTAAAGAAACTATACTCCAGTAAAAACTACTTTTTAAAAATGTCAGGCTAGAAAAAGTGCCAAAGCTAAGGAAGATTATTAGTGCATAATTCCTATAACTGAAGTAATACCTAGTAGAAAAATAAGCAACTATAAATTTCTAGGGAGAGACTGGAAAAAAGAGGGTGAATTTCACTTCTTTAAATAGTATGAAAACTCACATAAAACTAAGTTAGAAATAATAAAGAGAATAATAAAAAATGACAGAGTCCTTCTTACCTCCACCAAAAGAAAAGATGCACGGATATGATAATCTATTTCTCTCTTACCTTACCGAGGCAGGGAGAATCTCTTTGGGGATTCATGCCAAATAACTGATTTGATAAAATAAATGCCCCCAAAAGGCATATCAGCATAAAAAATACAATGCAATTTTTTTAACTATGGTCATTTGGCACCACTGGGGGGCACAGAGCGCTTCCCAGGGGGCAGGGTGGTGAAGAATTCACCTACCAATGCAGGAGACGCAGATCTGGGTTCGATCCCTGGGTCGTGAAGAGTCTCTGGAGCAGGAAGTGGCAACCACTCCAGTACTCTTGCCTAGAAAATTTCACAGACAGAGAAGCCTGGCAGGTTAGTCTGCGGGGTCACAACCAGTAGGACGTGACTGAACACACACACAGGGTGAGGAGGAGGGGATAGGAAATGAGATCGAAGATGAGCAGGTACTAGACCATGAAAGGGCTAAAGTCTTTTGAATATTATCCTGGAACAAAAGAGGAAACATTGAAAGATTCTAGCAGAGTAGTAACATGGTAAAAGTTGAATTTAGGTAGAAGTGAGAGGGTAGGTGGAGCAGGGGAGAAGTATCTAGAAGCAGAGAACATTTAGTGATTATTTATAATAATCCAAGTGAGAGATGGTAAGAACCTGAACTAGAGACCTGTCAGGAGAATTGAGAGAGTTTCTATTTAATTTCAGAACTATTTAAGAGGCTAGGTCATCAAACTAGGAACTGCTTAGGAAAAAAAGGGAGACGAGACAGAGATGAATGAGCCCGGATTTCTATCATAAATGAAACATCAGGTTTTGATTTATGCACGAGAAATCCTAGAGTATTTGGATTTATACAACAGGTTTTCTATGCAACATTACAGATAACTTAATTTTAAGACAATGCTAAATAAAAGTTTTATCACACCAACTAGGTCACAAAGAAAATAATTACTGACCATGAAACCTCAAATAATTGGTTGGTGGGGAGGAGTGTGTGCTAGCAATAGACCTTGAATCTAACTGAAGCATCTACTACTGAAGTTCAGGCTCCTGGAAATGACAGTCCATATAAAGAAGAACAGAGGAAAGAGAGGGAAACACACAGAAGCAAAGACTTGGGTATAGGACAAATGTCTGTGGTCAAGATAGAAGGACTGTGATCAGAACAACACTGGAGAGCTGATTTTAAATTAGGAAACTGCAAAGGGAAAAGTAACTCCTGCAACATGAGAATGCTATTGTTAACAAATAGCAACTTCAGAGCAACAGAGACAAAGTCTTGGTATTGACCCCACTGGAAACACAAGAGACCAAAATTAATTTACTTCCCATCTTGATCATTCTGGACCATTCAAAATTCTGTTGTTGGGCTCTGTTAACTAAAACTGGAAAAGTCCACTTAAGATAATGGAAGATGGATGTTGAAGATGAGTTTTGGAAAGAAGGCAAATGTCAAGCCTGGGAATACGTTCTACATTTGTAAGCCATGGGAAGTCACCACAGGCTTTAGAACAGAGTCATGATGTGATGAAAGCAAATTTTTAAAAATAGGCTGGGAGAGTTCCCTGGTGGCCTAGTGGTTAAGATTCAGGCCTTTCACTGCTGTAACCCCAGGTTTAATCTTTGGCTGGGGTGCTAAAATCCTACAAACCATATGGTATGGCCAAAAGAAAAAGAGAATAGTGTGGAAGCCCTGCGCAAAATGGATTCAGTTCAGGCAAAATGGATTAACTTGACTGAAATCCCCTCAAATACTACAGCTGCCACTCAAATCTTTCAGTTTCTCCATTAACTGCATCTTTAGACCCTGCTCCCTCTAAACCCCCAGCAACATTGTTTCCTAAGGGCTCCTAGATCTGTCTCAGTGATGCTCAAACAGAGAGTGTGTGTGTTCAGTCGCTCAAGCATGTCCAGCTTTTTGCAACCCCATAGACTGTGCAGCTCACCAGGCTCCTCTGTCCATGGGATTTCCCAGCAAAAATACTGGAATGAGTTGCCACTTCCTTCTCCAGGAGATCTTCCTGACCCACGGATCGGATCTGTGTCTCTCGTGTCTCCCGCAATAGCAGGCGGATTCTTTACCACTGAGTGACTGGGGGAACCTCCCTGATGTTCAACCAGAGGAGGTGCCAAACTCCCTCAGCACAGCGGTCCTGTACAACAAAGACTTGTCCTGTTCAGAATGCCTGCAGTCCCCGGGATGAGAAGCAGGGCATCTGATCTCTTTTGCTGCTCCTGCTTTTGTCTTCTGTAAATTTTCTTCTTCTGTTTATCACCAGGCATCCTGCCAGCCAAGCTGCCTGAATAGCATCCTGCCTAAATGGTCACTCGACTGTCATCAAACTCCTTCTCCCTTTCAGAAGCAACTGGAGGCAAGCCAAAGTCCATTATTGACCTAGTTCCACAGCAACTTAAGATTTCCACAGTGGTTTCTACTAGCTAATTCTCATGTCAACACATGCTTCAAGTTAGTTTTGTTATTAGTGGTTTGTAAGTGGAGAGACTCCAATACAGATATGGAAACCTGTTCATGTCTCCTACATTTAATTCACAGAGTCAGACCATGGGAAGCTATTTTCAGAGTTACACTAATTCTTTCAAACCTCTAGGAAATTTACTTTAGGGTGTCATTTGTGAAGAAATTTTAATATAAACATCTCTTGCTTTTGGAATTCAAATACTTTCGTGGCCTAGTTTTGAAAAGTGAACCTTCTCCACTGGTTTTTATTGTATTATTGAAGATATATTCAAATTTTTAATCTCTTTAAAGAGATGAATGCATTATTGCCATCTCTTTGAGCCTGTCTTTTCAAGTCTCTTACATTTTATCTTGTATTATCAGCCCTCTTTGAGGGAATGCAGTATCTTTCTAATACTAATAAATTGAAAGTGTTTTGAGGGCAAACTGTCTTATTTTTTGTACTCCTCCAGTCACTATGACAGTGCTTGGTCTATTATAATGACAACAAATATTTGCTGATGAATTGGTGATCAAGTGATGGTTGTACCTATTGGGAATTCACTCTTTAAAAACAATCTTGGGGACTTCCCTGGCAGTCCAGTGGTTGAGACTCTACACTTTCACTGCAGGGGCATGGGTTTGATCCCTGGTTGGAGAACTAAGATCTCCCATTCCATAAGGCCAAACAAGAAAAAAAAAAAAACTTCATAAAACATTACTGGTGGTTTTTTTTTTTCAGTATTCTGCCCCTTTGTTGTCCCTGTTTCAACTTTTAAAATTAAAAGTTTCATTTCATCAACACTGACCTCTAAGTCATAGATACTTCTCTCATAACTAAGAAGTCCCTAACTCCCCCACCTGTCTTCCAACCAGAAATTCTCTATGCAAGATACAGCTAGTAACTTACCCTTGGAAGTGAAAGCACAAAAATGGTCATAATTTTCCACTAATCACTTTTTCCAGGACCTTTGTAATATAACTTTGCATCTGCTCCTATCAAGATGTGGGGTCTATTTTCCCAACCCCTTGAATCAGGAATAGAAAAAAATTCCTTAAGTTGCTAAAGAAGAAAAAAAGTCTACCAAAACACCCACAGGAAACCTCACATGTAATCAATATATTTTAAATGCATTCCTTTTCACACCAGAATAAGATAAAAACGCTCACTATTACCACAGCTTCTTTATATAGCCCTCAATATTTGGCCAGTGCAATGAGACAGGAAGATTGCCAGGGAAAAGCACAACTGTTGTTTGGAAATAACAAAAAATATATGAGAATTTTATAGAGAAAATCTTAAAACCCTTAGGTCATATAAGTTCATATTAATGGGAAAAAAAAAACCCAATGCTAATAGATAATGGATTGTTGCTGCCACAACTAAAAGATTATTTAATCCTGTAAAGATGGAAAATCTCCCCCAAATTAATTTATAAATTTAATGGAATTATAAACCAAATTTCAGTAGGATTATTTTAAACATCTCATTAAACTGTCTAAAATGAGAATGGAAGAATAAGTATCCATGAATAAAAGAGAATTTTTAAAAACAAGGGACTAAAGCTGTTAATTACTGTATTTTATAGTTTCCTAGGGCTTCAGTCCAGGAGAGGGGAATGGCAACCCACTCCAGTATCCTGCCTGGGAAATCCCATAGACAAAGGAGTCTGTAACATAGTGCCACAACCTGGGTGGCTTAAAACAACAGAAATACATTCTCTCACAGTTTTGGAGGCCAAAGTCCAAAATGAAGGTGTTGGCAGAGTCACACTTACTCTGGGAGCTCTAAGGTGGAATCTGCATGGGGCGTCTGCTGGCTTCTGCTGAGGAGGGCAGTCCTTCACATACCTTGACCTGTGGCTGTATCTCTCCAATCTCTGTCTTTGTCTTCACCTCAGCCTTCTTTTCTGTGTCTTTCTGTGTCTGTGTTTTCCTTCTGTCTCATGCTACTGGATTTAGGAGCTATCCAGGTAATCAGGCTCATTTCATCTCAAGCACCTTAATTTAATTACATATGTAATGACTTTTCCCCCCAAATAAAGCCACATTCACAGGTTCTAGGGATTTGGGTGTGGACATACATTTTTGGAGGCCACCATTCAATCCACGATACCTGCCCTACCAGATATGAAGGTGTTCTGTAAGGCCATAGTATAACTCTATCATGTACTGGCACAATAACAGACTAACAGACCAGTGGAACCAAATAGAGCCCAGAAAGAGTTCCAAGTTGGAATTTTGGATTATGGACAACTGACATGATAAATCAGTGGAGGAAGAATTAGTTTAAGAAGAGAGTTTAAAAAAAAAACCTAAGGAGAAAATTTTAACTTAGACCCTATTTCACACCTTACCTTTTAAAGGTAAAATCTGGATGGATTAAAGACCTAAATATTAAAGATGAGCATTATATTGGTGTGTGCATGTAAAGAAAGTATAGAAGAATATATTTGTGGTATTTCAGATAGGAAACAAGAGCTCAAAAGCCCAAGCCATATGGTGAAAATTTGGCAATTTTTGATTATATTACAATTAAGCATTTCTTCTTCCTTATAGAATTGTAAATAACATATGTAGTTACTTCCTTGTCTAGAAGGTGAAGTTTGACTCCCCTCCCCTTGAGTGTGGGCTGAACTTACTGACTCATTTCCAAGAACAGAGTGTGGAAAGGAAAAAAATTCAACTTGACAGTAGAGAAAAGTGGCTGATATCACCTTAACCAAGTGTTCAAGATTAACACCACCAGTAATAAGTCATGTTGATATTATGTACCCCTTGATGTGATGTGATAAGAAATGTACTTTACTTCTGTGGTCTTCTTCCAAAAAAATGTGTAAGCCCCCAGGCTAATCATAAGAAAATGGCAGTCAAACCCAAATTGAGAGACAGTCTACAAAATACTTGACCAGTACTCTTCAAAACATCGAAGGTCATGAAAAGCAAGGAAAGATTGAGAACCTAGCACAGATCAAAAGAGACTAAGGACATGGCAACTAAAAGCAATGCAGTATCCTGGATTAGATCCTGGAACAGTAAAAGGACATCAAAGAAAAGAATGGTGACATCTGAAAAAATCTGTGATTTAGTTAGTGTTCTTAAACCAGTGTTATTTCTTGGTTTTGCTAAATATGCCAAAAATTATGTTAACATTAGGGGGACTCCCCTGGTGGTCCAGTGGCTAAGACTTCATGCTCCCAATGCAGGGAACCCAATGCTGGGTTCAATCCCAGGTCAGAGAACTAGATACAACCTGCTGTCACAACTGAAAGAACCTGTCTGCCGCAAATAAGATCTTGAATGCTGCAACTAAGACCTGGGGCAGCCAAATAAATAAATATTTTTAAAATAAATAAATAACATACTAACATTAGGGAGAAGGTAATACGGGAACACTCTGCAGCATCTTTACAACTTTCCTGTAAATCTCAAATTCTTCCAAAATAAAACAGTTGTCATATAAAAAGTAATTTCCTTCAACAAAAGATACCAGAAGAAAATTGCATCAGCTAAAACTGACAAAAATTAATGTCTAAAACACACACGGAATTCCAACAAATTGATAAGACAGGAATCTCAATAGTAAAATGGACAAGGATATGATTACACAATTCCAAGAAGGAGAAATCCAAATGACTAATAAATATATGAAGAGATGCTCTGTATCACTAATACCCAGAAATATGCTAATTTATACAGATGAGAGTGTGGAGATACAGGAAGCCTAGTTCACTCCTATAGAAGAAAAAAGTAGATAGTCATCTGGAAAAATTACCCCTATATTATAACCTATAATCCGACTCTAGTGCTACCACCCAAGGAACACTTACCCAGGACCATACACGGGCATAGAAAAGGATGCTCTTCACAGCACTGTGGCAGCAAAGCATTGAGCCAGCAATGGCATCTATACCTGGTACTGTGAGCAAAACACAGTGGACACATGCTCTAGAAGACAATGCAGCAGAAGAATTAACCACGTGCACATTCACCAACATGGATAAATCCTGAAAAATTATGCTGTAAATAAAACAGTAGAAAGAAAAAAATATATATATAATAAAAAATATATATACTGAAATACTATTATATAAATCTAAATGTCATACATTTCATAACATACTCTAAACATATGAGTATGCATGTGGCACGTTTACTAGCTATGAAGGAGATAACAGGCGTAGGTATGAAGATGGAAAATACTGAAATAAACTAGCCCATGTGAGCCATAAAGAAGACACAGATGCCATGAGCTTCTTGTGTTCAACTCTTTGCACCTGAAGACAAATCTAAATCAAAAAGGGCAGAGGGCAGTTCTGGATGAGGGCTTGAGGAGATCACCTTTGAGCTAAGAGCATGAGTTTTAGTGTGGATGGATGTGGGAACATCTATATTGTCTTCTCAGCAGCCCTTTTCTTTACAGGCTGATTACAAAATAAGTTATTTCTTAATGTCCAGATAAGTCATCCACAGATGAGAAAAGCATTGCTGTACTTGATCTCATTACAATAAGACATACTGACAGTACAGCCTGACACTCATGAGTAATTCTTTCCAATATCCCTACGAATCCCCTCAATTCACAAAGAACCACTATATCACATCATTTCCCCCATGATATGTATATACAAAAAGTGAAAAACATTTTTTCCTTGAGCAGCGAGGGGCAAAGCATTAGGCCAGCCATGCAATCCACCACTGCACCCCAGCATCCCAGCCAGCAAGTGAAATTCTGATTCATGCTTCAATGAGAATACAAAGTACAATATATTTTGAACCTGGAGGGTCATTTACAAATAATGGAAAATGTAAATTCTAAATCAATGAAAGTCCAGGGAGTACTATACCATGATGGCCATGCCAGTGCCCTAGAAGAGTTACTGTAGCTTTTTTAAGTGTTTAATCTCTGAAACAACAGAGGCCCTGAGCAAACCCTGCTCGCGGTGATCGACAATGTGGCCTATGGCTCAGACCACTGCCGCACTGACTCTAAGCAAATCACAGAAGATTGAAATTCTAAGAGAAGCTGTTGATTTCAAAGCTTTTAATGATTCAAATTTTCAATCAGCAGCTTTTTTTTCCAGTTCATTACTCACAGACTCTGTGGATTAACCAATGTGTGCAGCCCATCTCCTCCTTAATTCCTCTAGTAATATAATCCTGTCCATCACTTTACCCGGCCCTGGAAAACAAAGCCAAAATATACATGTTCATTTTACCTTCATTTACTCTGGCAAGATTCCAAAAAGCATGGAAAACAAAGTAAGAAAAAGCCAAGCATCTCAGAAAGCTTCTAAAATGAAGCCCATCAAGCCGATGATTCCTTAACACAACTGAACTGATGGGAAATTGAACGTGAGCTGGCAGCTCAGGCTGTGATGAACGAGACATGCATGTGAAAAAAGAAAGGGAAGAGGGAAGCATCTTCAACCTCAAGTCAGGACTCTGTCCATCTCACAGTGTCATTCCACCTCAGGGGTCTGGAGATGAAAATAACTTGGCTTTGAAACACACATAGGCTATTCAAGGAAGCAGCCGACAATTTTAAATATGAAGGGGGGTATGGGAATGGGTTCCTACTGTGTAAAATTGCATGTTATTGAATTGATTGAGTTGTCATTCGCAAAGGTGATTTTAAAAATGAAGCTAGCGGGGAAATAAATAAAGCAGAAATTCAGATAAAATTCATTCAAGTCTTGCCACTGGTATCTGTGAAACTAAAGGATTGCAGCTTATGAAGGTAATGTTATTAAACAAAGATGCTGAAGGTCGTTCCTTGCCTCCCTTTTCTATAAATCATCCCACTTCCTCTGTGGCTCATCGGCTGTCACTCAGCAGAACACTCACAGACTCACCTGGAGCCAGGGCCAGCCAGACCTTGTTGATGCTAGGAAATTCCTATGCTGCCTGTCTTGCTATTTAGCACAGGAAGCCCAGCTCACTGTTCTGTGATGATCTAAAGGGATGGGGGGTGGGAGGGGAAACGGGAGGGAGGCCCAAGAGAGAGGGGATATATGTATATATATGGCTGATTCACTTCATTGTACAGCAAAAGCTAACATTTTCAAGCAACTATGTGTGCTGTGCCATGCTCAGTCAGTCATGTCTGACTCTTTGCAACCCCATGGACTGTAGCCTGCCAGGCTCCTCTGTCCATGGGATTTCCCAGGCGAGAATACAATAGTGGGTTAAAGCAACTGTACTCTGATAAAAAAATTTTTTAATTCCCATGATGTCTTAAAGGTCTCCTGGAACCCATTTCCCATGTCCTACCCCAACCACGATCCAGACTCACCTCCTGCCCCTTCAGTGCCCCCACTAAGCCATCAGTTCTCATGGATGACAGTAGATGATCAGAGATTTAGAGGGAAAAGACCCAGCTTTAAGGCATCTGATGAGCTAGTCAACAATAGCACTTACATTAGTCTCTAAAGGTCTGGAGGAGGGCCTGGCAACCCACTCCAGTATTCTTGCCTGGAGAATCCCATGGACAGAGGAGCCTGGCAGACTACAGTCCATGGGGTCACAGGGAGTCAGACACGACTGAGGCAACTTAACACACACACAGTCTCTAAAGGTATGTGGCAAGTTCCTGCTTCATTAGGGTTACCTTGAGAACTGAGAAGAATTGACTCTGAACTGTATCTTGTCTGTCCTGGGTGCTCTATAAAAATGTGTTCAATGAACAAAGGAATGATGAACAACTGGCAGTTCCTACAATAGTCAGAGAAAACTACAATCAGAAGCCAGTCCTGACAAGTCTGTGCAGAAGAACAAAACCTCAGCTGAGGCTAGGAGCAGAAGGACAGAGAATCAGCAAGGAGGCAGCAAGCTTCCAGGACTCTGGCCAAGGAGACTAGGAATCAGAACAGAGCTCCAATCCCAGCAGGGAATGCAAGTGCAGAATGGAATCAACTCGGCGGAGCCTAAAGGAAGTGTGTGTACACTCACCCATCAGCTTGGGCAGGGCCAGCGGGCAGGGGACATCACAGAGGAGGGAACCTCCAGGCCTGCCCCAGCTGAGCAGGGCCCAGGAAGACCTCTGACCCAACTCTCTCATCTGCATCTCCACCTTTAAAAACTGGCTCTCAGGGTTGTGGAAATTTAAGTCAAGGACTTCCTCTGTAGGGCATTTCATATGAGCACCTGCTCTTGTGGAAAGTGCATTAAGGAGACAACTTCAGAAACACCAGATTCAAGTCCCAGCCCTGACGGGACTCGCATGTGTCCTTGGACAAATCATTGAACTTCTCTAAGTTACAGGTCCCTCCTCATAACTGGGGGCAATGATTCAACCTACTGGAGTGTTGGAGCATAAAGAAGGTTCCACATGTGGAAGTGCTCAGTAAAGAACAGAGTGCTATAAATGTTGGCTATTTGTGTATTCCATGGTATTTCATATTGAATCCAATATTACACTTGTCAAATTAAATTTTCTGTGATTATAAAGCTTTGATTCCAAGAGATTTTTTTAAGCATCAAGCAGACAAAGTGAGTTTTGGAGGGAGTTAGAGAGGCCTTTGTCGGAGCCTCTGAAATCACACTGCGATCGGTGTGTGTATCCAAAGCATCTCTGCTTAACCCAGGCTCTGCTGGAAGCTGTGATCCTCAGCCTCATATGAAGCACATTTAAGTGTCTGCTGGAGGGCATGTAAATAAAACCTCCACTGAGGTAAACAGTTGTTCAGTTTTACAGCCAGTCCGCACGTAACTTTTATGTCGCATTACGATATATGGCTTCTGTGTGTTTTGAAGTGCTGAAATGTCATTCCATGTGGCATCGTCTATGTGACTGGCTGATAAACGATTATTTACTTGCTAGTTTTCACGGCCCATGAAAGTCTTTAAACTGGAACGTTGCCCATAACTACCCGTTAGCGATTATGGTCATTCTTTCTAACAGGATGTGAGCAGTCATCCTGACAGCCTTCGTGGTATAAGGAGGGAGGTTGGGTGAGATAAGGAGTTCACCCTCAACCCAGGGGGTTCCGTCTGGTTGTCTAAACCAAAGGCTATGCCAACCATTGGTTGTCGTGTTATGACCAAACGAGGAACGTGTGCACTCTTAACACATGGTGCGTGTCACAAACATGAAATGATTCCAGGAAAGAGCCTGAGTGCTATAAACAGCACCTGTTACTGAGTCAAGTGACTGAAGCCTCACCTTCTGTTGGTTTCACCCCGAAGTGACTGTTCAGCTGCTGCACATGATCTGAAGGCCCAGACAAGAGAGTCAAGTACATTTGTTCCACTTCCTGGTGACATCTGTGAATGCTTCTGGGATGGAAAGAAGGTCACTTCTCTGCCCTGAGAGAAGCAGCAGCCCACAGCTTGAAAATGGAATGGATCTGAATTTTGCCTGAAAGATTGTTGGTTGGAATTTGCTAAGTACTTTTAATAGAAATAACAGTATAAATAAGAGCTTGAAAATGTTACCATGGTTATTCTAATAACAATAGTTACCAAGTATGGTGTGCTTATTGCTTACCGGAAACTCTGAGCGTTTTACATATAAGAGTCAACTGATAGAGTAAGCCAATGAGACATGGTTTGTCATTTCCATTTCACAGAGGAGAAAACTAAGGCTCAGAGAGGCGAAGTAACTTGTCTGCACTCTTGACTACCCCTCCACTGTTGATGGAAACCCTTGTGATCTTCATTCATGAGTGCATGCTAAGTTGCTTCAGTCGTGTCCGACTATCCATGACCCTATGGACTGTAGCCGTCCAGGCTCCTCTGTCCACAGGGTTCTCAGGCAAGAACACTGGAGTAGGTTGCCATGCTCTTCTACAAGGGTTCTTCCTGACCCAGGGATCAAACCCTCATCTCATGTCTCCTGCATTGGCAGGTGGGTTCTTTACCACTAGCGCCACCTGGGAAGCCCTGTGATCTTCATACTTTCCATATTTCCTCAATTTAAAAAGAAACTGGTTTAACAGTATTATACAATCAGGAAGATATTTTGTCATTAGCTTTCTAGGCTAGACCTCAAAAATCGGTGTTAGCTATACACAGCTGATTCGTATGAAACCAAGTCTGAACAGGGGTCCAAGTGAAAGACAATAAAGAAGATGGAAAATGAGGAACCAGGGGTAGAGGAAGAATTCAGAGCTGGGGGAGGAAACAGGCAAGCCAGTGGAAATGGAAGGGAAGAGGTCTTCATGGACAAGGATGATGGCATGTGAAGACAAAGGGGAAGGACATTCCAGGCAGAGGGGTCAGTTTGAGCGCAAACATAGAGGAGAGAGCCTAAGGCTGGAGAACATGGAAAGGAGCAGTGGCAGGAGGCTGGAGCTGAATGGCAAGATGCTTTCAGTGTCAAATTAACAACTTTGGACTCAGTTCCATCCCTGGAACCAGTGCCAGTTTTTACCTCATGCGGATTTTGTAACATAAAAATGTAATGAATATTAAAACTGCTATCTGTCAACTGAAAAAAGAAAGAAGCAATTGTTGGCACCTACAAGATCAAAATTTTTAAAAAACGATGAAATTACTTAAGTGTCATATTTATAATAAGAATCATCTTCTCCTTTGAAGTAATGAAAAAGATGATTTTCACATTTTCAAAATACTAATGATAATTCAACACATGAAATTATTACCGACACTTGAATGTATGTGATCATGGACCAGTTCTTCTGGTGTATTGTTTTGTTTTGTTTTAACACCACCCCCAGCACTCCATCACTGTCTCAGGTACTCAGTAAACATTGGGGACTAGAGTTTCTGAGCAAACTTCC
The DNA here is from genome assembly GCF_023699985.2 of Odocoileus virginianus. Taxonomy (NCBI): domain Eukaryota; kingdom Metazoa; phylum Chordata; class Mammalia; order Artiodactyla; family Cervidae; genus Odocoileus; species Odocoileus virginianus. The sequence continues at coordinate 20,621,725 of NC_069684.1, read as the reverse complement.
AGCCTCAGCAGGTACCTGGAAGTATTAAACAGGGAAACTGAGTCAGGAGCCCAATGATGAACTAACTCAGTGGCATGTAGAGACTGCTGCTTGGAGCCTCCTCAGGGCTGGGGGCTTAGCTCAGCATAAGAAAGAACCAAATATCAGGTACCCCTCCTGGCACAGCAGAAATACACACTCATTGAGTGGACCAGGTGCCAGATACTTGAGAATTCAGTCTCAGATCAATTCCTCCAGAGTCACAAGAAACCCAGGGACTGATGGAGTGGAGCTTGGAAGTGGAGGGTGTCCATGAGTCCTGAGTCCAGAGGCAAGTGAAGGAGCCTGGGCAGAGACTCTCCTAGACAAGATGCAAAGGATCTTCACCAGTTTTCTGAAACTGTGTGACTTAGCAGTCTCCCCTGCATGCATGTCATTGGGAGACAAAACAGGATGTTTGTTTTAGCTTTGATTTGTTTTGGCCATTGTGCCCAGAGCACATGTGGTCATGTTCCAGCCCAGGATGGGCCTGTCCTAACTCTTGGGCTTCATCTCCATCCTTGCTGCCCCCGTCTTGGACGCTTTTCAGTTCTTCACTCTCTCCACTTTGGATATTTTGGACAGGCACATTCTTCTCCCCTTGCTCCTCTCTCCTCCTTCACCTATTTACTCAATTCTTCACTCATCTGTTGGCTTTGTTACAGAGTCCAAGCTCATACCGCTCACTGCACGACAGGTCCATAAATCAAAAGACGAGTTGATGAGGCAAGGAATAGTGACTTTATTTGAAAAGTCAGCAAATAGAAAGATAGCGGACTAGTGTCCCAAAGAACCATCTTCCCCAAGGTAGAATACAGGCTTCTTTTATACTAAAACAGGAGGGGATGTAGTTGGTTATTGTAAACTTCTTAGTGTCAGAATCCTTTTTTCTTGCTGCTGTTCATGTAGATCATTTCATGATGTCCCTGTTAACTTCCTACAAGACAAATGCCATTCCCCATTCTGCAACTTTTTACCTCTATAAGAATGAACAAGCATTATCCCTTTAAAGATCAGAGCCTTGAGAATGGGCTATCCTGTATATTTTAAGCTACAGGCAACATTCATAACTTGGAGCAATAGCAGGTATATGTGTGTGCTAAGTCACTTCAGTCATGTCTGACTCTTTGCAATCCTGTGGACTGTAGCCCACCAGTCTCCTCTGACCATGAAATTCTCCAGGCAAGAATACTGGCGTGGGTTGCCATGCCCTCCTTCAGGGGATCTTCCCAACCTAGAAATCGAACACTCATCTCTTATGTCTCTTGCATTGGCAGGTGTGTTCTTTAACACAAGTGCCACCCGGGAAGCCCAGCAATAGAACACAAAGGTTAAAGCAAAAGAAACATCCAACATGGAGTCATATTTGTTCTTTCCTATTACAACTTAAACAACACTTCCCAAGGGAAGCCTTCTCTCCTAGAGCAGATGAATACCTGATATATACTCCCATAGCATCTATTACCCCCTTTTTATAATTCCTATCACACTTGTAATTATGTGTTTGTTGTTTCCCACCCCTCTCCACCATGAACTTTATAAAGCAGGACTTAAATCAGTCTTGTTTCCCACTGTATCCTCAGCATCAAGAACAGGACCAGGCACAGAACAAACCAGTAAAGATTTGTTAAATGAGTGAGTAAGAGTCACGTGTCTATAGAAGATCTGAAAATCTGCATTAGTCCATTGTGAGTTCCTAGAGGCTGGGACCGAGCCTAATTTGTCTTACACCTGTGCTGCCTTGCATTGCTGATGTCACATTGCAGGGACTGGATTTTAAAAGGGGGACAGTGGATGGGAGAGCATGAGATGGCATTTCCTCACACCAGGCTCTTCTCTTGCATCCAACCCCAGAAGACCAATGGGGTTGGAATTTCACCTCACCCAGCCCCACATCAGTTTCCTCTTCTCAACTCCTACAGGCCTTCATGGCTGTGCCATTCCTTTGGCACTTGTTACCCCCTGCTTTTTGAAGTCTCTCTCATGAGCTCCTTCAAAAGAGAAGCTGTCTTCTCTTTCTTTTAATTTCTTGGTTCCTAAATAATTTCTTGCTCAGAGCCAGTGCTCTATATATGTTCACTGAGGGCTGAAGAGAACCTGAATGTTTCCAAAAAGATTTTTTAAACCTCCTTCGCTGGTGGACTTTGAAAAATTAGGGTAGATTTTCAGGTGTGTGAGAAAGTTGAACGACAGCTTTTCTGGAAGTGGAAAAGGAAACTACATGAGTCTCTCTCCAAACCTTCAATTCTATGAAATTAAGCAGCATGTTGACACTGTAAAAAATGAGAAAGTGCTCTTTTTGTCTTTATTCATTTTAGACAAAACCTGCCTGTGTCGGGTAAGCTTTGATTTTGAGGGTCCTGGAAGAATGGGAAGCATTCTTCACTCTGACTTCAAGTAAACACGGCAGGCCCTTGTCCTACTAAAGACAGAATGAACAGCTTGCTCAGAAAAGCTGAGGATGGATTCCCAGAATTCGCCCAGAAAAGACCAGCAGCACCACAGAAGTGACCCTGTCGCTTCAGAGACGAGGCCTTGCTTCCAAAAGGTCCTGTCCCCACACTGACTGGCACGTTGCCCTGGCCTGCAGATAACACGAGAAATCTCATTCTGCCTTTGCACCAGGATCTTCCTTGCAGGAGTTCTGCTAAGCCTCTCTACACCTTCCCTCACAGGCTGAGGCAGGAAAGGCCCCCTCAGAGGAACCTCTGGATGTGTCACTAATCCATTCCCCTGCTTCTGTGTCACATTTAATTACTCACTCAATACAGAGTTATCTGTACTGCAACTCCAGACTAATGAGATACTGCGAAGCCTTCAAATCGGGGATTACCAAGTACAGCATGTTATACTAAGGTCGGTTTGGATGGTTCTAAAGCTCTGATTACTACATGATCACCTTCTTTTTAACCTGAAACCCTTTCATTTCTCATTTTGCAAAAGGGAATAACTATAGGGTATTTTGGAAGAGGCAAAGTGTGCTGCTTGGTTGTTTGTTTTGACTGTATGAAAGCCTCAGTGATCAATATCTAAATCCTCAGAGCTGCATTGAAGCTATCACGTTTGTAATCTTCCAAACAGGGTATGCTGACCTTTGCCTAAGGGAATAAGAAATTACAACATCTTGATGACGTTTTTGCAGGGAAATAATGCAAGAGGCTGGATAGCCATTGTTTTGAATGTGTTTGCATTCTTACCTAGTTTAATGATCAGAGAGACCCCATGCAATCCTTTTATCCCAATTCCTTATCAAGTCCATCTCACAAAGGTGCCAGAACTTTGCCTTTCACCATATATTTGCTATGCCCAGGAAACTGGGGTCATTCAGAGCTTCCTAGACTCTGACTACACACCCCCATGCCTGTCCGGTAGCTGCTAGTCACGTGTGGCAATCGAGCAGTTGGAACATGGCTGTCCTGAATTGAGATGTAAGTGTAAAATACACACCAGACTCTAAAACTTAGAATTTTTAAAAATGTAAAATATCAAATTAATGAGTTTTCTACATTTGATTACATGTTGAAATGAAATGTTCTAGATGTATTGAGTTAAATCTGGATTTTTCATCCTCAGTAGCATAGACATTTGGGGCTACATGGCTCTTTGCTATGGGAGGCTGTCCCCTGTGCATTGTAGGATGTTCAGCTGCATCTCTGGCTTCTTCCCATTAAGTGCCACCAGCACACTCCAAGTTGTGACAACTAAAACTTGCCTAATGACTTTGCTAAACATTGCCAAATGCCCCCAGGGTGCAAAATCTCCCCTGGTTGATGTTGGGATAAATAAAATATGCCATTAAAATTAATATCACTATTCATTTTACTTTTTTTAATGTGGTCACTAGAGAACTTAAAACTACACTTGTGGCTTTTATTGTATTTATGCTGGACAGTGCTGCCCTAGACTGAGCATCCTGAGATCAAGGTTCTTTCTTTTCTTTGTTGCATCACCAGAGCTGAGGGCAAGGACCCGTGGGCCTGGCGCAGAACAGAAGAGCAGGAGCAGAACCGCAGCCTGTAATGTTTGCAGGTGGGGTTGGTAGGCAGCCGCCCATGGAAGACATTCGGGTAAGTAATAGGAAGGAAATGGGATAAACACTGAAAAGTCACAGATCAGGCCCACCGGTGCTGGAAGAACCCAGTTGCAACAATCCTAGAGTTTGAGGGAAAGAGAGTTCTAGTAATTATCATGAAATCACAGGCTGGACCTGATGGCATATTAACCATTGGATAAAGTCCACCTTAGGAACCCACGTTGTCTTTTTAACCGAAAACAGCTTTGCATGTGTGCATGCTAAGTCGCTTTGTGTTTGACTCTTTACAACCCTATGGACAGTGGCCTGCCAGGCTCCTCTGTCCATGAATACTGGAATGGGTTGCCATGCCCTTCTCCAAGGGATCTTTCAGACCCAGGGATTGAAGCCGCATCTCTTATATCTCCTGCATTGGCAGGAGGGTTCTTTACCACTAGCGCCACTTGGGATGCCCAAGAATAGCTTCACCAGTGTCAAAATAGTAAAAAATAATGTATCATTTGGGGACATAATATCTCAATCAGCATACAAGCTCCCAAGTCCCTCTGACATTTGCTTATTTTCTACTTTCCAATTCTGATCCTCTTAGTCTGCCTTTCCTCAACTGTTCTTTCCAATCCTGGCTTCACCTTCCCACCTATCAGACCACAAAATCCTCATAAGTTTGCTGTTCTTAAGGCACCGAGCCTACCTTTCCTCCACCATGTGCTCCCAACCTGTTCTCATATGGTCACATCTCCCAGGTTGGGTGGGAACTCTTTACTCATATCCTGACTTGCTCACCACCTCCAGCTCTTTCTAAACTGGTTCTTCCTGGACATTCTTCTAATACTTAGGCCTTAATGAAGGTACATGTTTCATGGTTGAGTGTATTCTCTAATGCCAGGCATCTCACATTGCCTGCAGTAAGGCTCAGGGATCCTGTCCCATAACCTACCCCACTGTCCTCATGACAGAAAAGAAATTTTAACATTATTGTTTTATCGATTAAGTTGTCTTTCACTGAAAGTAACAGAGAACTCCAACTCAAAATGACTTAACAAATAAGGTAGGCAACTCCATATTTAATTGGGTAGCCGAAGGACACACTAAGGACCCAGGTGCTTTGCATCAAGGGTCCCTGATGGCACTGGTCCATGGCCTGTTAGGAACTGGGTCACACAGTAGGAGGTGAGGGTCAGGCAAAACCAAAACCATCCCTACCCCTGACTCCAGAGTGTGGATAAATTGTCTTCTACAAAAGCGGCCCCTGGTGCCAAAAAAGATTGGACATTCTCAGAGCGTCCACTTTTCCTTAGTGTTGCTCCCTTAATAGTCCCAGAATACCTGCAGCAGTCCCAGGTGCTCCAAAGACTTTGTTCAGAGGTGGAAAAGGAGCCATCTCTTCTCTGTGTCTCGTGTGAAAAGTGAGAACCCCTTCCCCATAAACCCCCTGTAGACTTATCACATCTCACTGGGAAGAGTTGCTTCATGTATCTATACCTAACCATTAACCATCAAGGAGAAGGGACAAAAGAGGATGAGACGGTTGGATGGCATCACTGACTCAGTGGACATGAGATTGAGCAAACTCCAAGAGATGGTGAAGGATAGGGGAGCCTGGCATGCTGAAGTCCATGGGGTTGCAAAGAGTCAGATGCAACTTAGCAACTGAACAACAGCAACTGGTAAGGAGGAGGGGATCACCAGGACTGGCTCAGACGGTGGCTGTCAAAGCCTGGTCTTCAGACCAATAGTAACAGCATCACTTGATACAAATTTTCTGACACTACCCAGACCTACTAAATCAGGGCTGGCGCTCAGCAACTGGTGTTTTAACAAGCCCTCTGCATGATTCTGATGCCCATTAAAGTTTAGGAACCATTGACTTAGACCAATCTAGGCTTGCTTCTGGGCTAAAGCCTGCCTCCCTTGAAACATGCCATCATGATAAGGGCAGACATTTAACAAAATCAGGTTTCTTTTACAAAGGAGAAAGGAGTGATGTAAGAATAGAGGTTGAATAGAGGTTGGTTAAATAGCCAACATTACATGCCATAATCACCAAGTCAATTTTTTTCCTTTTCTGACTGGAAAAGAAGCCTTCCTATGTTATACACTTTTATTGCACATGCCTGGCAACCACTTTACAATAGTTCAAAGAGTGTTTGGGGAGTATTCTTAGGAAAAGTTTAACTCTATTTCTATACAATATTCAACAAAAACAACAACACTTTAGCAACACAGTCTTCAAAGCTATTGCCCTTAAAAGGGTTTCATATTATCCTCAGGATAATTTTATAAAGTAGAAAGAGCAGTTGTTATTTTTATTTTCATTTTACAGGTGGGAAAACTGAAGCTCAGGAAGGGCAGAATCACACAGCTAGCAAATTTTAGGGTGAGCATTCACTTTGTAGATCTTCTGGCCTCAACTTTTTATTCCTTCCATGATGATACCAAGCTTTCTCCCAGATAAACATCTCCAAGCAGAGGCCACTGTGATTCAACACACCCAGTGTCAGAACTCAGTGGGGCAATGACCTCCTACAATAAAGCATATTAGGAAGAAAGCCATGGCTGTTTCCATAACTTTCACCTGCATGACCTGTCCTGGTGCAAGACAATGGAGTTCCACCTACAAGAAAATCTGACAGCTAGAAGAAATGGCAGAAATTTCCCTACCACTGTTAATTGTGCAGCAGAGAGATTTTGCATGCTGCTACCCAAGAAAATGAACATTTTCATTAACATTGTAGATTTAATTATTGACCTAAAGTTCAGCAAAAGAGATGCTACCCTAATCACATTGAAGCCACCTAAGAAGATATTTTTCTCTAGAAAACCCAAATGATTTTTTGTTTTATTTTTGCTATATGAATGATTTTGAATTGATGCTTTTGAATTGTGGTACTGGAAAAGACTCTTGAGAGTCCCTTGGATGCAAGGAAATCAACCCTGAGTATTCACTGGAAGGATTGATGCTGAAACTGAAGCTCCAATACTTTGGCCACTTGATACGAAGAGCCAACTCATTGGAAAAGACCCTTATGCTGGAAAAGGTTGAAGGCAAAAGGAGAAGGGGGTGGTAGAGGATGAGATGGTTGGATAGCATCACAGACTCAATGGACATGAATTTGGGCAAACTCAGAGATAGTGAAGGACAGGGAAGCCTGTTGGTGCTGTAGTCCATGTGGTCACAAAGAGTCAGATATGACTTATCAATTGAACAACAGTAACAAATGCTTAAATATAGCACACACGGTATACATTAAAATAAATTTCAACAGTAATTTTCAACTAGGGGACACAGGCTATAGTGTTCCTGAACAGCCATCAAACCAGGAGCTCAAACCCTAAAGATCACACGGGGTTCCTGGGGCAACAGAACCCAAGAAACAGATGTTTCTCAACTCCATCTCCTTTTAATCTAACCATTCTCCAGCTCTACCAGGAAGTCCCTTCGGATCTTGGGAGCACTCATTACTAGAACAGTGCTGCCTGAGATGGGGAATCTAGCAGCTCTACCACAGCCTGAGTCAACTCTGAGATCCTAATAGGCATCCAGAGACCCAGGGAGCAGAAAATAGTATATACCTGAAGACTCCCTGGAGAAAAGGACTTTCGTGGAGAAAACTACATCAGCAGACTTTATTAAGGAACCCTGAAGGTAGGACAAGAGCAACATTATCCTAATGGCCCTTGCTCAAGGCTTCTCCAAAGGAATGATCCCCTCCAGATTCTCTGCTGTTGGCCCTGCTGCTGATTTTTCTCCTGCCTTTTGTGACCTCCGTGTATCCAAAGAGATGCCACTGAGCCTGGAATTTCTAATAATTTGTGCTGGACCAGCTCTGGATTCTAGCATCACTCCAACCTGACTTATCTTAAATCTAATGCACCCGCTCTCCAAGATGCTGTCACCAAAGAGAACTTTCCTTTCGATCAAAAGAAAGCCCCGATACAGCGCCACTGGGTCCCGGAGCAGCTGCCAAGTCCTGTCCCTAACCAAAGCCAAGCATCTTCCTGCCAAAACCCAGGTGGAAGGGAGCTCTTTCCCCACCTCAGCCCTGCAGGAACACGGCAGCTCAAAGCCCCAGGAAGCACTCCGCCTGAGCTGGGTTCATGAATGCTTTATTATTGTTCTGCTGAGCAGTTACCCCCATGCCAAGCAACCCTGAACAACCCTTCTGAGCCGCAGTGATGGATGTTTGCAGGAAACCCATGGGAGTTATTAATATTCATGTTCCCGTCACACTTTTGCAAGTAATGGAAGCTTGTTTTCTGTAACACATCATTAGGCAAGGAAGATAAGTGACCTCCTAGAGTTTTGATGTGCAAAGGGTGGTCACCCAAGGCTCAGAAGGGCCTGAGGGAAGAGCAGACAGGTGAGAGGGGTGACGGTGTTGCACTCTCCTTTCAGAGACCCCCCCCTCCCACAGAGCGAGCAGAATCTGGGACTGGATTCTGGGGAATGGTCACAGTGTCTCCCCTCCCCCAGAGGACAGCAGGACCCAATGTCGGGTGTCTGAGGGCACAGATTTGAGAGCACAGAATGAGGAATTGGGAGGTCTGGGCTGAGCTATCCTGCCTGCTCTCGAGCACTGGAGAGGCCTACAGACTTGGGAGCCAAAGAACAGCGGGTCATGCGGGTCAGAAGGAGAGCATTTGCTGAGAGCTCGGGGAAGATTAGGTCCAGAGCAGCGAGGACTGGAGTGAGGGAAGGAGACGTGTCCAGCAACTCTGAGAACCAGTCAATGGGGCAAGAGAACGATTATTACCCATGAGCCTCCCAGAGCTGCCCACCTGCCCCTCTCCACGCTAAGGAAGTGCCCAGTTACAATGTGAGCTGTCGGCACACACGCCATCACGTTTCAGAATGTGTGGACTCTGTGTCTCTGTTTCCTCATCTGCAAATTGGGCATAAGAGTCACACTGACCTCTTTTTGTTGTAAGAAGAGTTAGTACACCTAAACATGGAACAGCATCTGGCCTGTAGTACACTCCACTAAATGCAAGCCATCATCATTATCACCATTAATATTATTTATGGGTCCATTTCCCTCAATAGACTGAGTTCTCTGGAAGCAGAAACCATGTCTCATTTACATTCGTTACCCCAAAGCCCAGCACTGTGCCAGGCACAACTTAATTGCATAGTAAATATCTACTGAATGAATGAAGCAATGAACAAATGATACATTTCCTGATCCTGTCATTGTAGGAAAGGCCTCACTCTATGCTTAGGCTACATGAAGTCGTTTCTTCCTAATATTAATAGCATCAGGTCACTGATTCATTCAACAAATATTTGTTGATCACTTGCTCTGGGCCAGGTGCTATTCTGGGTGCTGAGACTGTAGCAGGGAAACAAATGGAGAGACTGTCAGGCCTCATGGAACTTGCCTTTCATAAGGGGAAAGAGAAGGCAAATGAAAAAAGAAGTAAAATGTGTTCTGTCTGATGACTATCTGTGCTATGGAGAAAAGTTGAACAACAAGAAGTGGGAAACTGCTGTATAAGACAGGGAGGCCAGTATGGCGTCTGTGATGACCTAGAGAGGTGGTACCAGGGTTTGGAGGAAGGCTCAACAGGGAGGGAACATACATACAATTATGACTGATTTGTGCTGTTATATGGCAGAAACCAACACAACATGGTAAAGCAATTATCCTCCAATTAAACTTTTTTAAAAGAAAAGATGCCAGGGAGCAGGGAATTTCCCTGGTGGTCCAGTGGTTAAGAGTCTGCCTTCCAATGCAGGAGAGGCAGGTTCAATCCGTGGTCAGGAAACTAAGATCTCACATGCCACAGGGCAACTAAGCCCACGCCCCATAATTAGAAGTGCCGCTGCCCTGCAACTGGAGAAAGTAAGCGTGCCACAGCAAAGACTCAGCATGGCCCCAAATAATAATAAAATTAAATTTTCAAAAGGAATGCCAGGGAGCAGGGGCATTCTGTATAACAACAGTGCTAAGGGAGGTCTGCTGGAGAAGGGAGCCAGGGAGGCGGGGGAGCCAACCATGTGCGTGTAGGGGAAGAGACTTCTGGTTAGAGGAAAACAAAGGTGCAAAGACAGGTTTATATCTTCTGGCCACACCTTAGTGACAGATTTCATAGCCTTCTTATAATGGAGAGGGTTTCCTTAGATACCTGAGCCGTCAAGGTCAGCTCAGGGTACCGAGTTTTCTACAAAGTCAAACCACAATCAAACAGTGACAGCTCTTTGTTAACCGTGTGATCGTGAAGTGAAACTGGATCTCTCAGTGTGATCAGGAAGGAACACTTCTGACAATTCCAGACCTGTTCCCATCTATAGTTCATAAATCTCATTTCCTTCTGGATGGATCTGTTAAATGAGATATTAGATATAAAATGCCTAAAAGACACTTACTCCTTGGAAGAAAAGCTATGATGAACCTAGACGGCATATTAAAAAGCAGAGACATAATTTTGCCCACAAAGGTCCCTATGGTCAAAGCTATGGTTTATCCAGTAGCCATGTGTGGATGTGAGAGTTGGACCATAAAGAAGGCTGAGTGCCAATGAATTGATGCTTTAAAACCATGGTGCTGGATAAGACTCTTGAGAGTCCTTTGGACAGCAAGGAGGTCAAACCAGTCAATCCTAAAGGAAATCAATCCTAAATATTCATTGGAAGTACTGGTGCTGAAGCTAAAGCTCCAATACTGTGGCCACCTGATGTGAAGAGCCAACTCATTGGAAAAGACCCTGATGCTGGGAAAGACTGAAGGCAGGAGGAGAAGGTGATGACAGAGGATGAGATTGTTTGATGGCGTCACCGACTCAACTGACATGATTTTGAGCAAGCTCTGGGAGCCGTGAAAGACAGGGAAGCCTGGCATGCTGCAGTCCAAGGGGTCAAAAAGAGTTGGACATGACCGAGCAACTGAACAACAAGTGCTATACTGGGCACACTGCAATTGGTTAAATGGTTATTCCTATTATTCCAGTCGTTCCCTCACCCTCCCCAAGTCCCAACCTCCCAAAATGCCACAAACAAGGAAAAATACTGGAGGAGGTGGTTGCTTTGTTGCTACTTGGGAAGCACAGGTGGGGAGGGGGAAGAACAGGATAACTGACCACTGACGGTCATTTTCTGCACCAGACTGTGAGTGAGATGCTTGAGAGAGGCAATCTCCAGCTCTGTAACTCTGCATGATACCCAGCAGATGACCTGCCACATGGTAGGTACTCAATAAATGCTTGATGAAAGAATAAATGGAAATAAAGTGCAGCCCTACGTGGTGGACCTCAGGACTGTAATACACTCATTTCCATGAGTCCTATTGGTGTCTTACCCAGCCTGAGCCGGTGACACCTACAGCATTAGGCTGCACTTCGACCTAACACCTCAGGAGCTTATCTCTCGCTGTCCACACGAACACTCGCTCAAATGCCACCTGGTGTTTGGAGTGGTGCATGAGTAGCAACCCACAAAGGGAGTCTGGGTGATTTTACTGCACTTAGCTTTGTTGGCATTTAGATAAATCATTACTTTCTGTAGTTTTAAACTTTGGCTCAGTGTTCTCAGAGAAGATATAAATTATTAAACAAAGGAAAGCAACTCTGGCTTCAGATCAGCTGGCAATTAGCATCACCTAGCACTGAGAAAAAAGTCCCTTCATGTGGTCCACATGTCAGTTTAAGGAGCTCATGTTTTGGCAATGATGCTCAAGTTCTAGCTGATATTAATCTCAGATGTGCCTGGAACCCGGAGAGAATGATTGAAGTGATTTGGGCATTCACCTCTACTACAAGAGAAAAGGAAATTAAAAAGAGAAGGAAAAAAGGAAATGTAAATCTTGGTATAAGAATAGAGGGAATTTACATGAACTGCCCACTTTCTAGTTACCATGTATGGTACATATATGAACTCTTTTCAATTTTTACATCATGAAGTAGGTGTTACTCTCTCTGTTTGGCAGGCAATCAAACTGAGGTTCAGAGAAGTTGAGTAACTCACCCAAAGGCACACAGCAGGTGGAGAAGCAGAGAGTAGAACCTGGATTTGCCTCACACTAAACTGCCTCCTCTCAGAAGAGAGCTTAGGACCCTACCAGGCAGCCACAAAGTACATCCCAAAGGGTTTGTGGGCCATGAGCAACAATGCCCGGGGAAGAGTTTAAGTGTGGACCACGCCCTTTGAATGTACATATCTTCAAGGGAAGGATGAATCTGCACACATTTCCATGACATCAGAATTATTCCCTCCCTGTAAGAAAAAAAGAAAATGTTTCTTTGTAACAAACTGAGCTAAAGTCATGAGGTCCTATAACACTATTTCTCAACTTTTTCTTCATGCAATCCCCCACTTTGACATGTCATGTTCCGTCATTAGAATACAATCTATGTCATATGTATAGACAGAGAGATAGAAATGTGTCATATTTATATTCCCCTTCAATGCTAGAACTGGGTCTTGCCCCAACAGACTCTTAGTTAATATTTGTTGAATGAATATTCGTGTGTAAAATCTATCACAGGAAATAAAAGATTATAAGTGATCCAACTAAATAAATAGGGTTCCAAAAAAAGAGAAGACGTTAAGCATTGATTTTTTTTTTCTGACTTCAAAAGTAAATCCTCCTCTTGGAATTCAGAAAGCGACCAGCGTTATTGACACTGGAATATTAGGAAAGGGGAGGTTTAATTAACCAGACAGCAAAACAAAAGTCTTTGTTAACCTAAGAGTTCCCTCTGCCATTGCCAGGTACCTCTTACCATGAAGAGTTTTCACTGCTCAAGGATGATCCTCATAGGAAGGGAGGGTGGGGAAATGCAGTTTAAAAAGGTAAGTAACAGCATTAAAATGACACCACCAGAAAGGCTTCTGAGGATTCTCAGGTCACAGTTCTAACTGGTCAGGCAATATTAATAGGAGGGAGAAAAAGAGCAGAAGGCTGTATTGAAAAGATCCTCAGACTACCAGGACAGAAGTGAAATTCTGAACAATGAAAGCCAGGAAAGCTCAGAAGAAAATATGGCTTCAAAGATTCCTAGTGAGACCCTTTTTGGACTTTTCCATGTAGAAGATGCAAGAGACGCAGTTTCAAGCCCTGAGTCAGGGAGATCCCCTGGAATAGGAAATGGCAACCCCTTCCAATGTTCTTGCCTGGAAAACTCCATGGATAGAGGAGCCTGGCTGGCTACAATCTACAAGGTCGCAAAGAGTCAGACACATCTGAGCAAGCATGCAGCATGACCCTTTTTACCTATCTAGAGAGAACACACACACACACACACACACACACACACACACACACACACACACACACACACACCCTGATGAGAATATGCCCAGCCAGTCCCTGGTAACCTTCCAACCACCATTGTTGCCAATTACTGTCCCTTTGGTCTCAGAACACCTGCTTGGAGCGACACAAGCCAGAGGTTTCAGCAGAGCATCCCAGGACCATTGAAGTTCACATTAGCCAGGTGACTTCTGAGCCTGAGGGAAGAGCCAGCTCAAACATTTCACTTGGGATCATGCCAAAAAGCAGCTGCCTAAATAACAGCCCCATAACCAGCTCCCATAAGATTGTCCCTCTGGACAAGAAGAGTCATTTTTGTTGCCAGGATATGAACTGCCTATGCAGTGTGATAAAATCTAAATCTTCCTCAGAAATTTTAAACCTTCTTAAAACACAGACCTAGACATATCCTCTGACATACAACCCCTGACATTTTACAATTAAGTGACACATAAAATAGCTAAAACATACCCAACATTCACTATGTGCCCAACTCTAAGTATTAGCTTGTGTAACCAATGCAAAAAAAAAAAAAATCTATGAGGTGAGAAATATCATTACTCCCATTTTATGGATGAGGAAACTGAGACCCTGGAAGATTAACTTGTCCACAATCACACAGTTCCAGAGCCCTCACTCTCACCCACTACACTATACTATGTCTTATACTAGGATTCCAGGAAAATCTTAGATGTTTATGTCACTTGCTATCACTGACACAAAGTAACACTTAAGTCTTTCCATTGGGAATACATGTGCATTCCTGAGGATTTATCCAATTCAGCAAGTTCAATGAAACCTTATTCAATACCTTCTTGGTGAAAGCCAGGGCCAGAGGTGGGGGTGGGCTCCATCTGGAGGTGGGCATTAGGCTTTCCTCCTTGCAGCTCACTGCCCAGGAGGAGGTGCGCTAGTGTGGGAGCCACAACTACTGAAGCTTGAGCAACCTAGAGCCCATGATCCACGACAAGAGAAGCCACCACAGTGAGTGCTACTGGGCCATGATGCAGGGTGGGATAGTCTGTGTGATGAACAACAAGGCAGGGCTTCCCTGGTGGCTCAGTGGTAAAGAATCCACCTGCCAATTCAGGAGACACAGGTTCGATTCCTGATCTGAGAAGATTCCACACAGTGAGGAACAACTAAGCCTGCGTACCACAACTATAGAACCTGTGCGCTAGAGCCCAGGAGCCACAACCACGAAGCCCAAGCACCCTGGAGCCCATGTTCCACAACAAGAGAAGCCACCACAATGAGAAGCCCGGGCACCACAACTAGAGAAAAGCCAACACGGCAACAAAGGCCCAGCAGAGCCATAAATAAAATATTAATTATTTTAAGTCAAAGGCTCTTACATCCCTGACCTGCTCTCTGCTCTCCTATCTAGTCCCTCATTTAATTTCCAGATTGTTTTCCTGTATTCAGTTAGTTCGAGAAGTTAAGCCTTTGGCTTCCTACCCTGCCCCCCCCCCACCCCACCCCCCGCCCATTGCCATCTCCCAGTGCCTTGGGGGTTAACTTAGGCCAGCTCTGCTCTAGGCTGTATCCCCTGGACCATCTCCCTGTTAGATTCAGTTGTCAATGCCCTCCCGCTTTCACACAGTGGTAGAGGTATAAGAAAGGGACCAAGGAAGCCAGTTTTTAGCATCGTCCTTGAGCTCTTCAGGAGACCAAGAAGAAAGTGAGACTCACACATGGTGAAGCCAGCTTCCTGGTCTATGGGTTCCATCCAACACCGAGTGGTCATCAATAGTCTACCCTTGTCTGGCCATGTTCTCCGTGCATGTCTATCCCAAAACCAGCAGTGGTAAACTGAGGGTTCCAGCTTTCAGGATCTCACTCCTGCCTGTCTCCATCTTGGAGACATCTTAGAGATATAAGGACCAATGAACCATGTTCCTTCCCTACCCTCAAGGAACTCACAATCTAGTGGGGATACAGATAAACACAAGTATCAGAGGGAGAGGGAGAATGCATCGTCTGTCTACTTGGGAGCACAGAGGAGGGTGTGATGGATTTCAACTAAAGCAATCAGAATTGAATCACAGGACTTGAAGGATGAACAGGCTTCTGATGGCAAGGGAGGGTGCTTTTTCCAGGTCAAGGGAACAACACAAGCCAGAGACTATGAAGCTGGAAAGGGCAAGGAGTTTTGAAAAATATCAATCACTGAAGCATTGGGTATAGGAGCTCAGTGAGAGATGAGGCTGAAATCAACCCATAAAGAACCGTAAATGTCATATTAAAGGACTTGGCCTTTGTCCTTTAACAAGTAAGCAGATGTTATAGGTTTTGATATTTATTTCCTGAAGACTTCCCCTGCCTCTCCCCTGAACTCTAGACTAGCAAATCCAGCTGCATGGCTTGGCACATCTCCACTTGTAATTCTCAGATTCTAACATGTCCAAACCACGCTCTCCATCTTCTCCCCACCTCTCTCTCTTCCTGCAGTTTTCCCCATTTTTCTGCTGCTAAAACCAAAAACCTATGAGTCAACTTTTACTCCTGCATTTCACTCACACCCCACAGCCAATCCACCAGAAAATTCTAACAGCTCAACCTTGAGAATATATCCAGAATTTCAGCACTTCCCACCACCTGATCCAACCACCATGACCTATTGCCTAGATTATTCCAAGATCCTCCTGTCCCTCACCCAGTCTCGTCTCCTTCCAGAAGCCAGAGTGATCCCTGAAAAATGTAAAGGCCATGTCAGTCACTCCTCTGCTCAACACCCAACAGCAGTCTCCCTCTCACTTAAAGACCAAAGTCCTTACCTTGACCCCTACAGCCTATGAGACCTGCCTCCCCACTTCAGGGAGCTCTTCTCCTTCCACTCCCTCCCCTTCCATCACCCACAGCGTGCTGGCCTCGTGGCTATTATTACACATCAAGCATGCTGTACCTCGAGTCTTGACACTCACTGTTCCCTTGGCCTGGATCTCGAGATGGAGAGATCATCCTGGATTATCCAAGTGGGTCCAGTTAACCAAAAGGCCCATTTTAAGAGGGAGGGAGAGGGAGATTACTGCTAGAGAAGAGGAGAAGGCCATGTGATGA
Organism: Odocoileus virginianus; assembly: GCF_023699985.2. Taxonomy (NCBI): domain Eukaryota; kingdom Metazoa; phylum Chordata; class Mammalia; order Artiodactyla; family Cervidae; genus Odocoileus; species Odocoileus virginianus. Next base: position 20,605,366 of record NC_069684.1, on the reverse strand, counting down.
TGGAAGTGGACATTGTCGTGATGTGGCCACAAGTCAAGAAATGTGAGCAGCCACCAGAGCTGAGAGAGGCAAGGAAGAGTCTCCCCTGGATCCTCCAGAAGGAACCAGCCCGGCTAACGCCTGAAGTTTAGTCCCTAAGACTCTTTTCAGACTTGTGGGCTCCATAACTGCAAGATAATAAATTCATGTTGGTCTAAGCCATTAAGTTTGTGGCAACTTGTTACAACAGCGGAAGGAGACATACCACTGGGGATTCACCAGTGCCTGTCACAAGTGGAAAGGGCACTGGACAAGGATATTGGATCTCTAAGAGTCCTTCTCTCTCAAAATTCTAGAATAAAAAGATAATTGGAGGGGCTTTTAAAACTCATTGCAGCCTCTCCTGCTTCTGGGTCCTTCCACAGCAAAATGTTTAAGACTGAGTCCAGCTCTTTCTACTCAGTTTGACCTCTTTTGTAGCAAGAGTTTTAGGAAACACTATTTCCAGACTTGAAAAATTGTCTTATTTTTTAAGAGCATTAGCTTTCCAAACTTTTTCTTTTTCCCTTGATGGGAGGAGCAGAAAGAGAAGTCTTCATGCCCTAAAGTAGAAATAATTATCTTGAGGACTTCAAGACCGCATACTCACTGTTTACACCATTCTGATCAAAGTCAGCCATGACTTAAGAACAAACTATAGCCTTCTATTCAGTATTTCTTTAAATAATCTTTCTGCCTCTCCTCTTTGAGGAAAGAAAAAACTTAACAACCTGGAGACTAGCATTAACCATAATGATAATGTTTCACGTTTACATGCTCAAAGAGCTTTAGCATCATTAGGCAGTTAATGCACATGACACTTCATTGCATGAGTTAGGTCAGTACTGTTCTTCCCTCTTAGTGACAGGGATCCAGGTGCTAAAAGTTTCAGTTCTCACTCGTACACTTGTCATCCATCAGTCACAAGGACAGGGCTGGAAACCAGGTCGACAGAACCTCTGATCTCTCCAACATATGTAGGATTGTGAGCAGCCAACAGCCTCCAAAACAAGACTGTTGACAATAAAAAAAAGTTTATCAATGAATAACAGGATTCAAATAGAGTATTCTCATTCTTTAGGAGAGATAAGACTTGTGAATAATCAACAGCAGAGAAGACAATGTAAAAACGAAGGGCTGTTGTGCCCTGTGGCATAGACAGTATGAGCTTCAGGGATTCGGATAAAGGAGACGTGATTGAGCAGATGCGTCTGTGCAGAGTCTTTTTTTTTTTTCACACCAACTAGAATTCTTGTAGTTCAGAGAGGAGCTTTGTATTTACATGATTGGAGCACATATATGTTCCATCTAAAGACAGAGCAACTACATCTGGAGCAGAAGAAAATGTATTAGACATCAGTGTGTTGGCTTCTGTGCCCCTGTTACAGGGACTGTTACAGGGATGTAAATTCTCCTATAGCCTAGTGGTGGCATCCCTGCATGGCTCATGTGGCCCAGCCTGGACCCCTGCTCTGAAGAGTCAAGACAGAGAGGAGCCTGCAGGGCTTCAGGCATCTTATCATTTGCTGAAATGAGCTCATTCTTTTAAGCAGCCCAGTGTCTCACTTAAAACCAATAGGGTGGTTTCACTACAGTATGACCCAGCAATCCCACTCCTAGGCATATACCCTGAGGAAACCAAAATTGAAAATGACATATGTATCCCAGTGTTTATTGTAGCACTATTTACAATCGCTAGAACACAGAAGCAGCCTAGATGTCCACTAACAAATGAAAGGATAAATAAGTTGTGGTACATATACACAATGTAATATTACTCAGCCATAAAAAGGAACACAACTGAGTCAGTTCTAATGAGGAGGATGAAAATAGAGCCTATTATACAGAGTGAGGTAAGCAGGAAGAAAGATAAATACCATATACTAAAGCATATATACATGGTCTACAAAGATGGTACTGATGAATTTATTTGCAAGGCAGCAATGGAGAAATAGACATAGAGAACAGACTTATGGACATGGGGAGAGGGGAGGAGAAGGTGAGAGGTATGGAGAGAATTAACATGGAAACTTACATTACCGTATATAAAATAGACAGCCAATGGGAATTTCCTGTATGTCTCAGGGAACTCAAACAGGGGCTCTGTATCTACCTAGTGGGGTAGGATGGAGAGGGAGATGGGAGGGAGTTTAAGAGAGAGGGGGCATATGTACACCTATGGCTGATTCATGTTGATGTTTGACAGAAAACAACAAGATTCTGTAAAGCAATTATCCTTCAATTAAAAAAATAATATAAAAAAACAATAGGGTGGTTTCAGTAAATTGTTTTTTTCAAAAGACAGAGATGAGTTAAACCATGGGTCCAGATTTTGGGATTTCACAGACTAATTAAATTTCCCCTCTTCATCCTCCCAAAATGCAGGGGGCTTAGGATCTTTTTGTTTTGCCAGGTATAGGCTAACAAAACTGGTGAAAGGTTTGTAATGTTCTGGCCCCAGCTGTGTTTGTCCAGGTTAAATGCTCTATAAATTCTCTGATGGCTCTTAGTTCAGAGATCTCATTTGCCACTTTACCATTTGTAGGCAAATTCAAGGGAAACCATGCCTCATACCTATTTTGCTCCTTGAAACCAAAATGACAGGTAGGCTGCCTACAGAGATTAGTCTCTGAAGAAACAGACTTTCATCCATCCACCAACCCACTCATTCATTCGTTCATTATTTACGGAGTACATATTAAACAGGGCTTCCCTGGTGGCTCAATGGTAAAGAATCTGCGGGCAATGCAGGAGGCTGCCTACAATGCCGGAAATGTAGGTTTGATCCCCGGGTTGGGAAGATCCCCTGGAGAAGGAAGTGGCTACCCACTCCAGTATTCGTGCCTGGGAAATCCCATGGACAGAGAAACCTGGTGGGCTACAGTCCACAGGGTTGCAAAAGTCAGACACGCCTTAGAGACTAAACCACCACCACCACCATTTACTAAACATTAGGGATTATTTTAGAAAATGGAGAAGCAAAGAAGAATTTTCAAGCCATGTTGACACATAAATGATGAAACAATATCCATTGCAGCATTATTTGCAATAGCCAATATTTGAAAGCAACCTAAGTATCATCAATAGAATGGATAAAGCACATAGGATATAGATGGTAGTTATGCAATGGAATATTACTCACCATAAAAAAGAGTGAAGTCTTGCCATCTGAAAGAGTCTGGATGGACCTAGATGGCATTTTGCTAAGTGAATTAAGTCACACAGAAAAAGATGAATATTGATACCACCTGATTTCACTTGTATGTGGAACCTAAAAAAGAAAACAAAACATAACAGGGACAGACTTATAGAGCACAAACCGGTGACTGCCATGGTTGGGGGTGGGGAGAGAAGATGAGTGAATCAGGTGAAGGAAATTAAGGGGTATGGACTTCCAGTTATAAAATAAATAAGTCACAGGGGTGTAATGTACCACATGGCGAATATACTCAATAATATTAAAATAGCTTTGTGTGGTGACAGGTGGTAACTAGACTGATCATGGTGATCATTTTATAATTATAAAAATATTGAATCTCTGCTTTCTACCTGAAACTAATATAATAAGACCATTATACTTCAATTAAATTGAAAAAATGAAACAAAAAGATAAAGCTGCAAAGTGCAGCAAGACCTGAAAATAGCAGTGCCAGGGCCAATGCAGGTACAATCAGAGAAGAGGGGGCTGGAGGCACCGGGAAGCAGAGGTCACATGCATCTGCTTCATCCACCGAAATTTCCATCTTCCATGGTACACACCCTGGCAATGATGCTGACAGCAGGCATATCTTCAGATAAGGCAGACAATGATACATCCCACTGTTCTAATTCTGGAACTGTTATGCCACCTCATTAATATGTGAAAATGTGTTAAAAAGCTGCTGATAAACAGCTGCACAGAGGCAGAAATAGTGGCTCCCATCACATTTGCAAGCTTTACTGGCTCTCGAACATGGCACGAGTAACGAAGCTTCGCCTGCATGTATAAACTGGGTAATTTGCTGTAATCTTCCACTTTATTGGTAGACATTTTGCCATATCATGTCTCCCCAACCACAGTTTAAGGGCACTTCTGATTTACACAGCTCTGTAAACTGCCTCTTCCTTAGAAAGAACTGTCATGTCATTTGGCAGCATTGTTTCAACATTCTGATTTATCAATAAAATGGAAGATTGCCTTGCTTCCATGCACTGCACAATTTCTAATAACTGCATTTCTATTCAGTCGGAGAGCATTTGATTAAGGAATTAGATACAAGTTATATATAAATCAGTGCAAGCCCTGAGTTGACTGAAATGTTGGAAAGTGCACTTCCTGGGTGAGGGGAGTAAAATTTTCCCCCGACCCAGGAGCAAATCGGGAATAAGAGGCTTGTCTGAAATGTGATGGCAGAGATTTTCATCTCTCCCAGGCACCGTTCCCCAAGGCCAAGAGCAAAAGCCCTCCGTTTACCTTACCTTGGGGATGGCCCGGCTCCATATTTCTCTAGCGACACTTCCTGCTGGAAGAAAAGTCCCCAGCGATCCTCATTTCCAATGCCTCCTTTCTCCCCCCTCCAATTCCTTCCAGGTGACAGATTGACGGCCTCCCCAGGTGCCGCCTGAATGCATCTTGTGACAGGGGACAGCAACAGTGAGCTTAATGAACTGGCTCCCAGCGTGTCCCTACTTAGACCCAGACCTTGGAGGTGATTCCCAGCCCTGACCTCCCCTCACCCGCCCCCACCCCAGACAGGAATTATGGCTGGTTGGGGGACCTTCTCTTCTGGGTAAATATTAAGCTGTTTTCTGTTTGGACCAGGTGGCAGCTGCTCCTTCCCTTCTGGGTTGGGGATTATGTATTTGTGTAATTTTTATATTGTGTTTGTTTTCTTGGCAGATGGCTTCCTTCTCATTATTGGGGTGGTGTGGAGGGAGAGGAAGGGTGTAACTCTAGGGGTGTCTTCTGCTTGATGAAAGGCAGATAATAAAAAGGTGGCGTTTTGTAAAACCCACAGAGAGCAAGACTATATAATTTAACTAAACATGAACAGCCTCAGATCCTGCAATTATCCAAACAATCTCCATCCAGGCAGCACTTGGAACAGGGCAACTTAGAAATGGGCCTTCCTTTCTAGAAGCATTTAGATGATTCTCCTGACATACACATCTCCTTTCGCCTGGCTCCCCGTCCCCACCTCCCCCCAACCCCACGCTGCATTTGCATGCAAGAATGCAAAAACAAGCTCCGGGTCAGGATGTTGCCTCATCTAGAAAATGTGAGTGTTTCCTGGCAGTGCCAAGAGTAGGGGTGGGGTCTTAGAATTGCAAATGTAGCACTAAGTTAAAGCCCTTGGTATAAAATTTGATCTAATTAAGACACTAGCAGAAAAAAGCATTTCAATAGCAATTAGACAGGTTGCAAAGGGGGTGAAGTGCCTTCTAAAACCAAAAAATGCTTCTGCCAGAAATAAGCACCTCTAAGGTCAAATGAGGAGCTGTCAGTGCAGAGTACCCCTCGCCTTGACCTCAAGTGGGTACCTTCCTTCCATCAACTGCCATGAAGGCTGTATGCTGGGGGTCTCCGCAAGGAGCCTGAGCTCCCCCTCCCAGCAATCTCTATCACCTCTCCCACGGACAGCTTCCCAAAAGTTGTGATAATTCCCATTTGCACCCCTTGCCTCCTTTACTAAGCTATCATTTATGGATTTTTTTGAGTGTTTTCTAGGTACTGAGACCTGTCACCTCCTAAAGAGGCAGTGAGTGTTAGTCGCTCATTCGTGTCCAACTCTTTGGACCTCACAGACTGTAGCCCGCCAGGCTTCTCTGTTTGTGGGATTCTCCAGGCAAGAACACTGGTGTGGGTAGCCTTTCACTTCTCCAGGGGATCTTCCTGGAACGGACAAAATTCTAATAGGATGATCCCGCATAGCAACCTCTAGGCCAGAAATAATTTGTAAATATTTTCTTAAAGTTTTCAAGTACTCATAATGGGAAATTATTCACTCAGGTCTACTTTGAATACTGAGCCCTTATTAGACATAGGCATTGTGAAAGGTTCTGGAAATATAAAGGTAAGTAGTATCAGCCCTGTCCCTGTGAAGTCACAAGTCTAATGGATAAAACAGACATATGCCTAAACACTGAAGATCATGAGTAATGTTCCTCAGTTACAGATGGAAAACAGAGGCATAGAAATTCACACTAGATGAGACAGAAGTGTCAGACTGGGGATAACATTCAGTGGTCCTGCTCAAGTTTGCAGGACAGATTCAACCACTTTAAACTAAGTGAGCAGAAGGTAAGGGTCTAGGCCCTGGGGCCAGATGGCATAGGTTCAAATCCCAGCCCCCACCCCAAAATACTGTATGATCTTGGGAAAGTTACCTAAACTCTCTGTGCCTTCATTTTCTCGATTGTGAAGTGAGGCTAAATAAAGCCCCCTGGTTTGAGTTATCTTAATGATTAAATAAGACAACATACATGAAGCACCTAGCACAATGTTTTCTGAGCTCTATCATTAGCTATGCAGTGCTGTCCAAATTATTTGAACTCCATGTTTAATTTCCTCCAAATACCTGTTTCATTTACGTTAAGAGAATTTAATGAATGTAAACATGTGAACTCAAGTAACAACACCGAGCACAAAATCTTAGTTATTATTATTGACATTTTTATTACTACAGATATACTCTCGATGTACTAATAAAACAGCTTTATATTTTAAATTATGTTCTCATAGTCAAAGGAAAAGACCATCAGCATGGAAATCAAAACTTTAATTAAGGGCTTCCCAGGTGGTGCTAGTGGTAAAGCATCCACCTGCCAATGCAGGTGATGCAGTGGTTGCAAGTTCAATCACTGGAGGAGAAAGTGGCAGCCCACTCCAGTATTCTTGCCTGGAAAATCCCATGGACAGAGGAGCCTGGTGGGCTACAGCCCATGGGGTTGCAAAGAGTCAAACATGACTGAGTGACTGAATACAACACACAGGAAAATTGACTAACCTCTCCAATCCATGGTCTTTCCATCGATTGTCACCTCCTCGAGAACCTTCCAGTCACCTCCTTCCCCGGCGGGCAGTATCAGAGCCCTCTGGAGCACATTGCTAGCTCCTGGAGCAATCGCTCTCTTGAAATATACTTGTTCACTTGGTTTCCCATCCCGCCCATGAGCTCTTTGAGCTAGTCCTTTTTTTTCACCTATCCATTCCATAAGTGTTAAGTGTTAGTCGCCCAGTCGTGCCCGACTCCTTGCAACCCGATAGACTGCAGCCCACCAGGCTCTTCTGTCCATGAGATTTTCCAGGCAAGGATACTGGAGTGGGTTGCCATTTCCTTCTCCAGGGGATCTTCCCAACCCAGGGATGGAACCCGGGTCTCCTGCACTGCAGGGAGATTACTTACCTACTCACCTACAAGGGAAGCCCATCCATTCCATGAGAAGTCCTAATTTATTTGTTGAATGAGCAAATCCAAGTTTTTAGCTGAGAAATTTGGAGGCACTGAGAAATTCAATTAATTTACTTAAAATCACCAGTTTAGCTAGTGGGAGATGTGAGCCTAGAACTGGAAGTCTTCTCTTACTGTAGTATCTTCCTCCAAGACCACAAAATCAGCCTCTATAAACTGAGGGATTCATTTAAAGTGAACATTTTCTTTGCAAACCATTTTTTTTTTTTTTTTTTAGGGTTTTAACATCAATTACCTTCAAATAGCAAGCCACTCCAGTACATTTAAAAACTAATTTGATTTAGCAAACGTCAATGTATCTACAGCTTGTTGTTCAAGTACCTGTTGCACAAAGCAAGTAAGTGTAGCTGGATCCCAACTTGAGATATTAACTGAGGTGCATTATCAAGATGACTAACACCATCTGTGAGGTTGGGGCTGGTTTGTTGTTGTCTTCGAGGAGAAGCAGCTAAAAATTACATAAAGAAGTCACGAGTATAAGTCTCGGATTTGTTCTCAATTCATGAGTATTCATCCAAATATTCAGATACGTATTAGAAATAAATTCTTACAGCCCCCAACTCAGATTATGTCTACTCCAGGACAATGAGATCTCCTTGTGATCTCAAATGATGACTGTAGAACACAGGACAGGGAAAAAACAGAGATCATAATCCTCTATGTTCCAAAATGGACTTTTAGAACTCAGAGACAAGTTTTTTAAAAGTCCAGATTTCTAAGACACCACACTGGAGGAACATAACATCCTCGCTACAGTTTTCTAACCCTAAGTCTGGATTTATTGACCTAGGATCTGTCATATCCTATTCTGGTAAATAGGACTCCATGAATAGCTTCATACTATCAGCCACTTGGAAGATGCTTAAAGGAGGGGCTGTCTTCCAGATAGGCAGTAATTGTGAAGAGGAAATAAAAGTCTAGAAAAAAAGGTAAAAAGAGACACACACATAAATCACACGCACTCCTCACCTTGGACCCTTCCCTAAGAGAGTTCTACTGCAATAGTTGGTCTTTTTTGGCCTCAGGGTCCTGGAAAAAGCAGGAAGGAGCAAGGTATTCTGTGATGGCAGTCCAGCACATCTAAATCTGACCATCCTCCTTTCCGATGCCACTGTTCTTGTCCTTGTCATCACAGTGCACCACAACCCTTGTTCCTTCAGGCCTCATGCTCACCCCCTGCGGCTTAATGCCACTTTACACTTGAGCCCAAAATTTGAATTTGCTATTCTATCTACTAGCAATAAACTTCACCCTGCTCTTAACCAACAATAGATGGTACCATGTGAACATGTTACATGTTATATTAGCTCTTAAATTATATAAATAGATGAAACTCCTTATTATTAAAGATATCAAGGTAATTAAGTCCTTTGAATATATTTTTAAGTACAACTGTTCTGAAATTAAGCAGTAATTTCTGTGTTCATGTGTCTATCTCCCTCACTAGAGTATTTTTAGAGAGAAGACCCTCTTGATGAGAAAGCAGTGCAATGCCTGACACATCATTCAATTAATATTTGATGAATAAGTGAATAAATATACATATGTCCAGGGACAATGTAGCTCAAAGCCCAGATTCTGAGGCCAGACTACCTGGAGTCTAATCCCAGCTCCATCCTTACGAACCAAGTGACCTTGGACAAATTGCTTGAACTATCTCTTGAGTTTTCAGATTCCCCATTAATAATGCATTGCAATACTACTATATAGGACACGACTGAGCACATACATACACACACACAGAGTGTGTGTCATAGTGTCTGACACAAGTGAGTGTTCTCAAATGCAAATCCCTGTGCCCAACCCACACTGAGGCCAAACAATATCAAAATGGCAGGGTTTGAGGTCCAGGCCCTGGCTACAAGGAGGGGTCCCTGCACGGCCCAGTTATCCTACCCAGGAGAATTCGTCCAGCACCAGTCTTGGTCCTTCCACCAGCACGCAGGCCTGGTTGAAGGGTGGTGAACTGCCAGCACCCTCAGGGCCAGGCCCCCAGACCCTGCCCAGCCGCCATCACTGCGGGAGCCAGATGCCCAGGGCCCAGCCGGCACCTCAGGCTTTTCATCTGAACTGGAGAGAATCCTTTGTATAGAACCAATAGGAATACACGCTGTAGCAAATACCACTCAGGTTAATCCCCAGCTCACAACAATGGCCCCTCTTTGAGAACAGCCCCAACCACAGAGATACTCTGAAGTACAATGTCCTTGCAATTTAACCCTGACCTCTGGCCACTTCCTAGGTGACAAGTGATTTAAGCTGGACCAACTTTTGAAACTTGGAGAGTAACCGGTTAAAGCTGTTACCTTAAAGGCCGTGTCCACACACTCCAGTTGCTGAGGCCTCCATGGACTGTGGGTTTGCGGGAAAGGCTCGCTGCTGCTTCCAGCCTACGCCCAGCCATGGTGAGGACTCTGGAGCTCTTCAGGATCCAGTCCTCAGCCTGTCCCCAGGCCGCCCAGCTCATCCACCGGCCCGGAGGCTGGAGGGCCTAGAGGGCCCCGGGGAGAAGGCCTTAATCTGCAGTCTCTGCCGCAAGGACCACTGGGAGGCTGACTGTTGGCCACTCTCAAGGTCTCCTGATAACAATTACAGACTAACGGCTGCATGCTCGCTCCACTCTTGTTACGTAAGTACTCAATAAATATGTATCTATTATTATTGCAATGCAGAATGTCTGGTCATCGTAGCTACCAAAAGATTCCAAACATTTAGCTGATTTAATCCCCAACTCTGGTCAAGAAAGCCCCTTTTTGTAAGCCTTCATTTCACAAGCTGAGACATGATTTAATGGGCTTCCAAAACGTGGAAGAGTTCCAGGCACAGGTGGTGGTGAGCAGCTGTTTTCCATCTCCGCTGAGGACCAGCTAAGAGTCTTAAAGAGCCACATGAGCGATTTGGGTGTAAAGTACTAGGAATACCTTCCTAATGTTTGAGAGTGGGAAACTCTACACTGAAACCTCAGGAGAAGCCATGGAATCCTCCTCTCTAGAGATTCTTTAAAAATGGGACACTGAATCGGCTCTAAGTTGGATAAAGACCAGAAAAGCATCTCACATTAAAATATCAAGCAGTTTGCATGGGTTAGTCAAGTTTGAGTTACACTGCTATTGACCTAGTTCCTTTGAAGTACCATTACCTGGAGATACATATAAAAAGAAAGAGTATGGGAAGCAGATTCTTTACTAAGTGAGACTGCAATGAAAATTGTTGAACATGCTCTAAATCCTCATTCAAAATAACTTTAAATCTCATTAAGAAATCATTTCTGAAGGATCTGAATGAATGGTACCTGGTATAAGTACTTCATGAGAGAAGGCAGTCTTGGGGGTCATGTTTGAGGCAAACTCAGGAAAGTACCTAACATTCTATTATATGCAGACCACACCATATGCAATTTCCAGCTTAAGATGGTAAAAACAAGAGGGGAAAATGCACTTCCATTGTACTCTCTTGGTGGAGAAAGTGTCAGAAAAACCCCTGTGAGTGGAGAGACCCAAATTACACACCTATTATTCTTTCCAAGCTCAGGAGTGTTTTGCATATTTCCTCTTGGGAAGAAAATATTCTGATTTTAGTAAAGAGTTGGAGGCAGCCGCTTGCTATTCTTGGTGGCTCAGAGGAAGAAACCAAAGAGAAAGGCGATTTCTAGGGTTAAAAAAAAAAAAAGCTAGCAGAGGCTTTGATCCTGAACAACCTGAAGTTTGAGTTAGGGCCGAAAGAGGAGGCTGTATAGGTGACTAAGGAAGCAAGCCTTGTTTGCAGTTTTATAGCCACATAAGTGGGTTAGACAGAAGGCAGGAATGGTGATATGTGATAAAGACACTTAAATGGAATTTAACGGTTTATTCTCTTCCAAATTACTGAACATTAGGTTTAAATGTTTCCATATAAATATTAAATTATATGTATATAGCAGGATTGCAAATTTGCACATTACCACTCTGTTTTTTAAGAAAAATATAGCTTCTTTATTTCTTATAACTATTCTTCCTCCAAGTTCACACCCCATTGAGGAGTGTGGGGCAAAAACAAACTTGCCAATTAATAATATCTCAGTCTCTTCCCTTTTAAAGAGTGTCTTTGGGTAAGTCTTTTTTTAAAAGAGAGAAAGATCTGTTTATTTCTTCTCCCCAAAATGAGAAAGAAGGTCTGTAGCTGACACAGCCAGCCCCTCTCCTTGCAGGTGGCTGGTCTGATCCAGCCCTGACTTGGCATCTGCTCGGGCACAACGGGTCCCTTGTGACCTCTGGTGCACAATCATTGCCTCCAAGAGTCCCATGTGCACCAGCTTGCAGGGACCCAGAGGCTCTGCCTCAGACCATGGTCATCCCCAAGGCCAGGATGCTACAGCTCCCAAGCCAAAGCCAGCTTCTCCTTGGCCTACAGAGGCCTGCAGCCTCCCAGGAGCTCTAGATGAGGAAACAGGCCACAAGCCCCAGTGTTCTCAGGCTCCCTGTTCCTGTTCAGCGTATTTCTAGCACAATATCCCCAAGCTTTTATCTATAGGAGGGAAAAAATATCTTGTTCTTACAGTTGCATTTGCTTTGTTTCACCACAACTGGTTTTAACCGCTAGAGCTCTAAAACAATCATGACCTTTAGCAACCTCACCACCATCACCACCACTAAAAAAAGCTGATCAACTACTAAGACCTCTGAATGACCCCAGTTCATCAGACCCTTACTGCACTCAACTGAGGGTTCCTTCCTGACCAATGAACAGCAGGACTGGTTTTAACCAACCGCACACCAATGAATGGATGCATTCTGACTGCTGGAGTACAAGCTTCCAAACATGATTTAGCGTAAGTGCCTCGGCCTCCTCCCTTTCTACTGCATAAACCCCTCTGATCTTCCCCTCAGAAAATGTGTCCACGGCTGCATGCACTACCTCCTTTGCCTGGAAAGTAACTAAGCTCAAGGCCTACTTTGTTGACACTAGTCACTGATTTTCCATGAATAATCCCAACAGGAGGCGGAAGGGAAAAAACACAGGCATCTTTGCCTTCCTCTCAGGTACTCACTGTCTTCCTCTAAAGTGCTTCTTTCTATGAGATAGGACTTCCCCTTCGTCACTAGGGGCACTAGGCCACACGGCCTAACATTGGTGGCAGCCGGGATGCACAGAGACAAGCCAGCTTAGTCATAAGAACACCTATTGAAAAGTAATTTTAATTTATTCTTTCCATTACATACCAGCATCAAGAAGGAAAAATCTCATACAGATGGCCTACAGGCACATGAAAAGATTCTCAACATCACTAATTATTAAAGAAATGCAAATCAAAACTACAATGAGGTATCACCCTCATACGGGTCAGCACGGCCACCATTAAAAATCCTACAAACAACCAAACTAGAGAGGGTATGGAGAAAAGGGAACCCTCCTACACTGTTGGTGGGAATCTAAGTTGATGCAACCACTATGGAAAACAGTATAGAGGTTCCCCAAAAAATTAAAAATAGAGTTGCCATATGATCCTGCAATCCTGAGTATATATCCAAAGAAAACTATAATTCAAAAAGATTCATGCACCCCAGTGTTCACTATTATAATAGCCAAGACATAGAAACAACCTAAATGAATGAATAACGAAGATGTGGTACATATATACAATTTGGATATTATTCAGCCATAAAAAAGAACAAAATAATGGAACTTAGAACAACATGGATGGACCTAGAGATTATCATACTAAGTGAAGTAAATCAGAAAAAGACAAATACCATATCACTTACATGTGGAATTTTAAATATAACACAAATGAACTTACCTATGGAACAGACACAGACTCAAAACATAGAGGACAGACTTGTGATTGCCAAGGGGGAAGCGGGTAGGGGAGAAATGGATTAGAAGTTTGGGATTAGCAGATGCAAGCTATTATCCAGAGAATAGACAAACAACAAGGTCCTACTGTACAGCACAGGGAAGTATATTCAATATCCTGTGATAAACTATACAGAAAAGAATATGAAAAAGAATGTGTGTGTGTAAACACGCACATATATATACAACTGAATCACTTTGCTATACAGTAGAAATTAACACAATATTGTAAATCAACTATACTTCAATAAAATTTTTAAGTGAATAAAAATCCAGTTTAATCTGGTAGGCAACAAGCTTAAGGCAATTTTATTTATTAGATTGTATACTAATAATTTTTTAGAAACACACACATATGATGTGTAGCATGTACTAGGTACTTCTTTAAGAAATTGACTCAATTCTTGCACTGCCATGTGATGCCTCATGTGCTTAGTCATGTCCGACTCTTTGTGACCCCATGGACTGCAGCCTGCCAGGCTCCTCTCCTGGAGCCTGGAGTCCATGGAGATTCTCCAAGCAAGAATACTGGAGTGGGTTGCCATGCCCTCCTCCAGGGTCCTATGTGGTAGTACTATTATAATTACTATTGTAATTATAATCATTGCAATAGTAATTATTATTCTCATTTTATAGAAGAGGGAATTGGAGACAAGAACAATTAGATAACCCTGTCCAAGATTACAAGGTGAACTGTGGATGAGCCAGGATTCAAGTCTAAACAATTTGGTGCCTCTGAAACTCACAAACTACCGACACTGTTCCGCCACTGGGTGTCAGCATACCAAACTGAAGGGGCTGCAGTCTTTTCAGGAAGAAAGGGAACAGAACTCACTGAGGGTTATCATTACCATCTTTCTAAATTCCATATATATGTGTTAGTATACTGTAATGGTCTTTATCTTTCTGGCTTACTTCACTCTGTATAATGGGCTCCAGTTTCATCCATCTCATTAGAACTGATTCAAATGAATTCATTTTAATGGCTGAGTAATATTCCATGGTGTATATGTACCACAGCTTCCTTATACGCAAAACAGAAAAAGAGACACAGATGTACAGAACAGACTTTTGGACTCTGTGGGAGAAGGCGAGGCTGAGATGTTTCGAGAGAACAGCATCGAAACATGTATATTATCTATAGTGAAACAGATCACCAGCCTAGGTTGGGTGCATGAGACAAGTTCTCGGGTCTGGTGCACCGGGAAGACCCAGAGGGATTGGGTAGAGAGGGAGGTGGGAGGGGGGATTGGGATGGGGAATACATGTAAATCCATGGCTGATTCATGTCAATGTATGACAAAACCCACTACAATATTGTAAAGTAATTAGCCTCCAACTAATAAAAATAAATTTTAAAAAAAAGAACTCACTAAGGGCCTTCTAAATGCAAAACACTTACAAGTACATTTCCTAATTTAATCTGAGAGATGAATAAACTTCTTAGAGGGCAGAATGTGCAACATTTAGTTAACGGAGTAACTAATTTTCATGAGAGAAGGGTTTGTTCTTTTTTTTTTAATTGTAAAAATAATGGTAGACAATTTAAGAGGATCAGTCCCTAGATTCTTCATTAATTAAGGGCTTTTTCCAGCTGTCTGCACCTTATCACCCAATGAAACCATTATTAGGAAGACCTCAGGGAAGAGACCACGCAGTGTGCACTCTCCCTCTGCAAAAATCAGCCAGAGACAAGCATCTGCTATAAAATTATCTGGTTTAATCGCTGTCAACATCAGAACCATAGTACATTAAAGTACAAAACCTGTATGTACAATTACACATACAAAGAAATGTGTTTTGTGAGGAGCAATTTTCAACAAATCTGACAAACAGCGAGAGTCATTCCTATTGGGGGTATGAAAGGAGAAATGGAAACTTCCAAGATGGCCCCCTTCTCCCTCCGTCTCCTCTGACCCTCTGAACATCAATTTGCAGAGGCCTGAGGGAGGAAGGGAAGTATTAACAATCTCAGACACTCAATCCTCCTCTTATGGAAGGGGTGAATTTTTAGGGAACATTTTCCATCCTTTATTACACTGATGTTCCATCCATTTGCATCATTAGGTTCAGTAGTTACCATGACAATATGATGCCTACAGCAATCTAACTTGATAGCCAGATGCCAGAATGTGAAAAAATAGGACCAGCTAAGAAAGTGAGAGAAATATAATTAATCTGAACCACATAAAAAAAAAAATGTGCACAAACCAAAACCAAGAAGGAAACTGCCGAAATGTCACCCAAGAGAGAATGATGACAGGAAACAATGATCAAGTTTCCAAGATTCAAAAATCCTTTGCTAACTTGAGCCATGAGTTGGTCTGTAACTAAGGCTGTGGAAGGAGTCAAAGTTAATCTAGAATATTGCTCTGAGTGCCTCTCCCCAAGTAATTGCTGCTACGGAGTCCAGTGGTGTCATCTTCAATTCCTGCAGAGGAATTCTTACGCCCTGATCTTCCCAAGGATCTATACCCATGTGCTCAATGCTGCCACCATGGCATTCCACTCCCCTCCAGTCTGATGTCATACCCAGTTTTTCCACCTGAAGAAGTCATTTCCACCATCACTGTGAAGCTAATCTTAAGAGACTGAACGGAGCTGTGTCCTGGGAGACCTTGTCCCCTTGCCTTCTCCATACCCAGTGAAAGCAACTGGCTAGCACAACCCTCTTGGGGGCCCAAACATGGCAGAGGGGCTGGGAAGTGAAGAAACAAGAACAACATAACAGCTGTGCTTCCGGGAGACCAGCCCGGGATGGGTGGTCCTTCTCATCATGACTGGGTTGGATAACGGCGCTGAGCTAGGCGATTTGGCCGGTTCAGGCTGGTAACCGTGGAGAGCTGGGAAAAGACAAGCACAGCGCTAGGTTATAACCCCAGGCATGACTCTGCCACTCCAGCATGACTGGCTGGATTGAGCTTGAAGTGAAGTGAAGTGAAGTCGCTCAGTTGTGTCCGACTCTGCGATCCCATGGACTATAGCCTACCAGGCTCCTCTGTCCATGGAATTCTCCAGGCAAGAATACTGGAGTGGGTTGCCATTTCCTTCTCCAGGGGATCTTCCCGACCCAGGGATCGAATCCAGGTCTCCTGCATTGCAGGCAGATGCTTTACTGCCTGAGCTCCCAATCTAGAACCCTTCAGGAACATTTGGCTTCCCATGTGGCATTCTCATCATTCACTTTCACACAACACCTTTACCTCTTAAATAAGGAGAAAGAAATTTGATTTTATAAAGAAGAGAAGCCAATGACACATCCAAGCAAGCAGTCTGCCTCAGATCATGCAGAAGCAGGGAATTTAGTTTCAACCAAAGTTTGCAATGATCCCCTCACCCTCAGGATGCTGTGCTGGCGCAACCATACAATTAACACCGACACAAATTGTCTCTCCTGAGTCTTAAGATTTATGAAAGGTCAAGAGCAACATTAATAATAGTGACACTGTCTGAGCATTTTCAGAGTGCCAAGACCTTCACATACATGCTCTGATTTAATCCTCACAACTATCCAGTGAGGTAGTTACTACTAACCCCATTTTACAGATGCGGAAACCGAGACTTACAGAGGTTAGTCACTGCTGAAGAACTCAGGCAGAGTAAGCTGTTATCAGTAAGTTATAAACCAGGGTCTCCTTCACTCAGAACCCATGCTCCGAACCCAACCCCTCTCCCTCAGGACCTCCTTACCTGGGGAACCTGAGAGGGGTTGTAGAGAGGAACACTCCCCGTCACGGGGGGTGGGGGAAGCAGAACACCAGCATTGAAGTAGCGCTCAGTGGAAACACCCTGTGATGGAACATAATAGAAAATCCTCTTAGTCACCACTTCCTGGATTCTAGAATGTCAGGGGCTTCCTGAGAATCAACTTTGGTCAAGAGATGCAGTCCCTGGTGATGCAGGGGATGGGAACCCACCTGCCAAGGCAGGGGACACAGGTTCCATCCCTGTTCCAGGAAGATTTCACGTGCAACTAAGGCTGTGCCCCACATCTACTGAGCCCACAAGCCTAGAGCCTGAGCTCTGCAAGGAGAGACGCCGCTGAGATGAGGAACCCGTGCACTGCCGCCCGAGAGCAGCCCCCACTCACTGCAACCAGAGAAAAGCCCACATGGTAGCCAAGACCTGGCGTAGTCAAAATAAACAAATAATAAATAAATTTTAAAAATCTGTAAAAGAAAGAGGCAAATGTGATAGAACTCAGGGAATCCTGAGCAAACAAACAGTTCCAGTGGGCACAGCCACCCCCGGGGCCTAGGGGAGCTTTGCAGAGGCTCAGGTGCTGCCATATGAGAAGAGAAGGCCACAAAAATGGTACTAATAGCATCATAAAAAGTAACCTCATATTCCTTGAAAAGCCTAAAATATTACAAGAGTGCCATAACCAGACCCCAAGAAATAAAATTGTTTTCCTAGCAATTGGCATGAAATCCACACTGGACAATTCGTCAAGCCTTCATCACAATCCTTGCAAGGGATACTGGTGAACTCTAGGTCCTACTGGGGACAGGAAAAGAGGACATTCCCTTTTTTTTTTTTTTTTCTTTTTTTTTGGCTGCGCCTTGTGACATGTGGGATCTTGGTTCCTCAACCAGGGATTGAACCTGTGCCCCCTGCACTGGAAGCACAGTCTTAACCACTGGACTCCCAGGGAAGTCCTGAGGCCATTCTCTAGACATCACGTAAGGAAGCAGTGAGGGGCTAACTCATGTTCCTGCCCCCAGCTTCCTGTACTGAAGTCCTAACCCAGAGACCTCAGAATGTATTCAGAGACAGGGTCTTTAAAGAGGTGATTAACTACTGCACAGCTCAGGGAACTGTATTTGGTGCTCCATGGTGACCTAAATGAGAAGGAAATCCAAAAAAGAGCTGATATACGTATACTTATGGCTGATTCACATTGCTGTGCAACAGAAACCAACACAACATTGTAAAGCGATCCAGGCAAGAATAATGGAATGGGTGGCCATTCCCTTCTCCAGCGGATCTTCCTGACCCAGGGACCGAACCTTCATCTTCTGCATTGCAGGCAAATTCTTCACCATCTGAGCCACCAGGGAAGCCCCATACTCAAAAGAAGTTTTGTTTTTTTTTTTAAAAGAAGAGTGGGCCCTAACCCATTATGACCGGTGTTCTTGTAAGAAGGGGAAATTCTGACATAAACACACACACCAGGGAAAGACCACATAAAGACGCAGGAAGAACATGGCCATCTACAAGCCAACACTCTCCAGCCTCCAGAACTGTGAGTAGATACTTGCCTGGTGTTTAAATGGCACAGTCTATGACACCTTGTTCTGGCAGCCCTAGCACACTACTACAGAAACTTTCTCCATGCTCCCCACAAGTCAGGCCCTCACGGGGCAGCACCTCCAGCCCCCGTGAAAGTTCAGTTCACACACAGGTGGGCTGCTCACCTCGGGTCCCAACAAACCTCCACTCCCGGGGCCCTCAGCTGTCCCCGGACCAGATGCTGACCCTCGGACTTCATCTCCACCTAGGAAGCAATGAGTCAGGGGTGTTCCAACTACTCAGGACAGAGGAGTCCCCACTCCCAGAAGGTTCCTCCACCCACCCCTGGGGAGCGCAGAGAGGACCAGAGAGGGCCCCGAGGACATGAGGTTGGCATACCTGTGTCCCTGGAGAAGGCACTGGCAGCCAGCAGAGACTGGGGATCTGGGGAAGGTGTCAGTGAGAGGCCTGGGCTGGGCTGAGGTGGAGATGCTGCCCTGGGCATCTCCTGCTTAGTGGAGAAAGAAGGGTGGAACTGATGGTCAACACATCCATGTCACCTGCTTGTATTCCTGGAGCACCCACATGGCGGCCTCCACCCTCAAGCAGGGCTGGCCTCCTCTCCACCAAACTCCATTCTCTTCATACCACTCCTCTGCTCAATAATCCAAATCACTGCCAGCTCTCGAAAGTTAAAATTCTACATCCTAACTTTTAAGACCTTTCGTCATCTGCCTCTCCCCTCACTGAACCAATCTGTCTCCCACAATCTCCCATCACAAAACCAGTTTCCTCCAGACCAGGGTGGAGATGCCAGCTCCGAGCCCTCCTGGAATTGAGGAAACTTCCTCAGAAGGCGCCACAGAAGAGGGAGTTTCTCTGCCCAGACCCCCGCAACCTTTTGCCCAAGGTTACCTCAGAGTCCGGGCTGTCAGACGAGTCTTCATCTCCAGAGGGGGATGCGTTGTGGGTGGGCTTTGAGCGGAACCAGCTGAACCAGCCAAACCCTGAGCTCTGGAAGAGAGGGGGGGAGTTCTGTGGTCTGTAGGGTGGAGATTAACCCCCCCTCACTGTGACAGTGGTGAGACAGGAGAGGAGGGGACCCCACAAGAGCCCAGATCCCCAGCTCTGCACCACCATCTGGGAAGAAAAAGATCCCTCCACCTTTGTGTTCTCCTTCACGTTTCCAAGCTTTTCTCTCTGGATGGTATTTTGTGAAGATTTTTTATCTGCCTCATCAGAGGACTCCTCCTTGTCCTCCTTGACTGATACAGGGGAACTCTCGGAAATACTTCGAGCTCTGGGAATCAGTGGCACCTGGAATTAGAGAAAAGAGAAGTAACATCTTTATAGCACTTGACAGGTTACAAAGGCACATTTACATGTACTCCCTCACCTGACCTGCTCGATAAATCAGCGGCGATAGCTTTACAGGATCTAATATCACTGATGGGGAACCATGATTCAGCCACGAGGAATAACTTGCTGAAGGTGTCAGGACAAGGCCAAAGCCCAGTCTCGATCTTCAGATTATCCTTAATCCTACAGGGTTTTGGCCATTGTGCTACTAGTCCCCAGGAGCACCAGGTTTCCTGAACTATTCCAAGGCCTGGAGCAGTGGTATGGAATGCTTCCACTGGAGATGAAGAAAGCCAGGAAACATCCTTCAGGAAACCCCTAAATGCAAAGATCAGGGAAAGTGACAACCACTGAATCTAACTCATCCCAGACCTCATTTCCTAGCTGACTTGCTCAAGATGAACCGTGAGCAACTGTACCGGGGGTGGGGGGAGTAAAATACACCCACATCCCTTAGTATTAATTTTGTGTGTGTGGTAGAATGTATCTAGTTGCCCAAAATGTTTGCTCAGGTTTGTCTGTAACATCTTATGGAAAAATCCAAATGAATTTTTTGGCCAACCCAATACATTGCATAAAGTTTACCCATTTAACCACTTAAAGCATATAGTTCAGTGTATTAGAATATTCATGATGTTGCATAACCATCACCGCTTTCCATTTTCAGAAATCTTCATTAACCTCAACAGAAACTCTGTTCCCATTAAAACTAAGTCCCCATTTTTCTTTCCCTCTGGCCCCTGAGAACCTCTACGCTTTCTGTCTCTATGAGTTTGCCTATTCTAGATGCCTTGTATAAGTAGAATCATACAGTATTTGTCCTTTTGTGTTGTATTTACAATTTTCACTCTCAGAAAAAGATAATTGGTATAACCTTTAGAAAAAACACTTTGGCAAATATAGAAAAAGTTTCATTTTTTATTCTAAAGAGTATAGAACTTACTGTATACCAAGTAGTATTCTGAGCATTTTATATACGGCGAGTCATTTAATCCTTACAACTATCCTGTTAGGTAGGTACTGTTATTGTCGTCCCATTTAACATATGAGAAAACTAAGATACAGAAAAGTTAAGCAGCCTGTGTGAGGTCATACAGCTAGTTAAGGGCAGAGCAAGGATTCAAACCCAAGCAGTCTGACTTTCCTTCTAGGAATTTCTCCTAATTGAGTGATTCAAGAAATACACAAGGGCTTATATATTAGAATGTCCATCACTGTGATTTACATATGAGGGGAAGGGAAGGGAGGAGTAAGGAGAAAGAGTAGAAAAGAAAAGGAAAAGAGAGAGACTTGGTGTGTTTAACAAAGTAGTAAAGACGAATTAAAATCCAAGCTCCTTCCAGGGCCTACCAGGCCCTCTATGATCCTGCCTTTCTCTTTCTCTCTGGTCTTGCTTCTTAGTCCTCTCTTCACCTTTTTTTTTTTTTACCACACTGAACAGCTTTCAGGATCTTAGTTCCCCAACCAGGGACTGACCCCAAGCCCTCAGTAATGAAAGCGCAAAGTCCTAACCACTGGCCCAGCACGGAGTTCCCTCGTCTCTCTCTCTAGGTACAGCCCATACTCTCCCTCAGTTGCACCAGGTCATCTTATTACAGGGTCTTTGCTCTTGCTCTGCCCTCTGCCTGAACACTTGTTCCCTGAATACTCACCTGGCTCTTGGCCACCCTCCATGCTGAGCTCAGAGACGCACTCCCTCCCACACCATCTAAAGGAACATCCCTCAAGCATACAGTGGTTTACTTGCAGTCACCTCTACTGAACAGAAGCCCCATGAAGGTAGGCTTTGTCTAGTTCCCTATGTATCCCCAGCCTCAATAACAGGACCAGGTACACTGCAGGATCTCAGTATTTGTGAATGAATAAACACATGAGCAATGATGTTTCCATACAGTGAATTTACCACACCAATACTAAAAATCATATATAAGAATGACATGGAAAATCTCATATTATGGTGTTAAAAATAGAAAATAAAGCTTCATCTACATATGTTCTCAACCATTTAAAAACACATATATGTGTACATATATACACATTAATGCATGTGGGCTAAGTTGCTTCAGTCATGTCTGACTTTTTGCGACCCTATGGACTGTAGCCTGCCAAGCTCCTCTGTCCATTGAATTTTCCAGGCAAGAACACTGGAGTGGGTTGCTACGCCCTCCTCCAGGGGATCGTCCCAATCCGGGGATCTTCCCAACCCAGTGATCAAACACGCATTTCTTATGTCTCCTGCATTGGCAGGCGCGGTCTTTAGCACTAGCACCACCTGGGAAGGCCACATACACATCTATATATACACCCATATAGATGGATCTCCTTCACTTTTTGAAAGTTTGTATCATACAACTTTGCTTTTACCAAAGACTGACATTAGTACCTATTTTCACTAACAACAACAAAAAAAAACTTTCACTTTTACCAAAAAAGTCAGAAAGCGAAAAAAGCATTCAGCGTTTGTTTTGTAGAACCTTTATAGAGGCAGCTCGTATCCCAAGCAGTGAGACTGACCCCACTAAGCTCCTTTACCGGAAACTACACTCAGCATCTCACGGGGCTTTGAACCATATCTGTGAGCATCTGGGCTTCATCTCGATTCATTTTGTGCATTGTTAGCAAGATGTGTACTGAGGTAACTGCTTCTTCCCTTCACATCATTTAGACTTACAAAAGGTTTCATAGGAAGGCTCTGCTTTCAGATAGCATAAGAAATGTGTACATAGAAAAAATATTGGAAGAAAATAAACTGTTTGGCTATGAGATTCTGAGTGATGGCTGTCTGACACTTTATATGACATTTTCTCTCTGTTTTTCAGATTTTGTATAACAATAAAGCACTAATTTAGGGGGAAAAACATGTTTTAAGGTCTGTAGCTTGGTTACTACTCAAGATAATTCTATGACATCACTTCCAAGCAGGCAAAGCTAGAGAGTATCTTAAATTTGGACCAGCAACGCCTGTTACTAGTGGAGGGATTCATTCATTCAACAGGTGAATAGATGATTAACTAGACATGGTTACCTCCAAGACCTGAAGAGAAGAGACACAGCTGCCATAGGTCCTTCTCAGAAATAAAGCAAGGTAAAAATGTTAAAGATAGGAATATCAAGAGTCTTCCATGATGGCGCAGAGCACAGCAAGTGTTCAGTGCATCAGTAAGAAGAGGGCATTGGACGGGGCTGATGTATGAGACCAGAGGGAAACCCAGTCCTGCCCCCATGGACACAGGTTGGCAGGATTGAACATGAACAAGAACGAGCCTCCTCTCTACCTCTCAGGATCCGGTGTAGACAGAAACAAGGAGAAATGTGGAAGAAAGGGCTGGTGCGAGGCACAGGAAGGTGCCTGCATGTGGCGAGAAACTGGGGCAATTGGAAGAAATCCACAGCTCAGAGTGGGTGCTGTCATCTGGGACTCTGTCCTCTCACCTGGGATCTGGAAACAGTCTTCTGCCCATCAGGATGCTGGAGGGTTTCTGGAGACACTGTGTTCTCTCCTATGGCACAAAACAACAGACATCAGGATGTTGCATCTTTCCCTTCTCTCCTGAAGAAGGGTAATGGGAACACAGTCAGCTTTCTTAATTGCCAAGTGGCTGGAGCTCTGAGCACATAGCCCCAAGTGCCTCAGAATAAATATGAGGTCCATTTGCACAAGCCTCTCAATTCAGGCCACCCCAAAACATGGAACTCACCCAACCTCCACCCCAAACCAAGATCATTCCACGGGAACCCTGGAAATGAGAGCCACGTCAGGCTGGATCACAGGGATCCTCCCAGCCTTCCCGTCCATGTGAGACTCCCATCTTGGATGGGACCTTGTGTTAGAAGGTCTAAGATCTGACTCTTCTGTTTGGCTTCTAGCACTTCCCTGGCCTCACTCGGCAGTGCTCACCCACACTCGACCCCTGTTGTCCAAGACTTGATGGGACAGGACAGAAGCACAAGCCTCTGCCCACAGTCCCCGACACGGATGACTTCAGAAAGAGGACTTGGTCTAAACTGCAGCTGCAGGCACAAGTGGCACGGTCTTGCCTTCTACCGCCTCTCTCCTGGAAACTACAGAATCCAAACGGGGGGCCGGAGCGGCTGCTGGAGGCTGTGCTGTGTTTGTCCCAGCAGAGAGCGGGGCTGGAATGGGAGACAGTCGTCTCCCTCGGATGAACGCGAAGCTACCAGCCCAGGTCTGACACCCGGAGGCCCTCAATCACGCGCACACCCACCACCCAGGGCTTCACTCGCTCCCACCCCGTATCCCACACTGGCCCCCCGCACCACCCTCCTCTGCTCGCTCCCCTCCACACCTCCCCAGCCAAGGCTCGCTGCCTTGCTGGCAGCTCTTACCAGGGGGCAGGTGTATCTGCTGGGCTCCCTCCCAGGCTCTTCCTCCGGGAGCCCCTGTCACTGCCACGCTGCCACTGGTCCCCAGCAGATGGGTCTCGGGAACAGAGTAGAGAGGCACCGGGACCCCCACCTGCCCGGAACCTCCGCCTGTTGGGTAGGAGCCGGGCTGCTGTGGGCTGGGCTGGGCGGGGCGCGACTGCTCCAGAGTTGGCCACAGAGCTGAGCGGTCGCCATAGGCTCCTGAGTTGCCTTGAGGTCCAGAAAGATCATGATGGAAAGTGTTTTCTAAGGACACAGGACAAAGAAGAAGAGGTGAGACCTGTAGTGTGGCCTTTGTGTGGACTAAACACCAGGAACAAGCCTGCTCTTTGGAAAGCAGTGACGAGGACAGGCCAGTTGACGTGGCCACCATCAAAGTGACAAGTACAACACAGTAGCGATTTTAACACCTCCCACCATTTAGGACTTAGAGTGTTCAAAACTATATCCCTCATA
The DNA here is from genome assembly GCF_023699985.2 of Odocoileus virginianus. NCBI lineage: Eukaryota > Metazoa > Chordata > Mammalia > Artiodactyla > Cervidae > Odocoileus > Odocoileus virginianus. The sequence continues at coordinate 20,580,632 of NC_069684.1, read as the reverse complement.
GCCTGTATGATCTCTGAGCCTTTTAAACCAGGGGGTTGGGATGGCAGAAATGACCATCTCGTTTAACTCTGCATCTTTCAGCTTTTGGATAAACTGTTTTTTTGTTTTTTAATGGATTTCCTAATGGACTGGGGTACTTGGAACTTAGAAAGTTTCAACTTAAAACCCAAATCAGACCTCAGAAATGATGGCTTTATTTTGAAAGATAAGAGCTTTGGCCCAGGAAAGGGACTTGGTGACATTCTTTCTGGCTTCGCTGTGTTGCTGACGAGACAGACCAAGGTGTGGACTGTGGACGTGGACAACTGTTGGCCCAAATAACGGGACTAGTGAGGTCGGCTGACCTACCCGCTTGATGGGGTGACAGGAGACACAGCTGTTTCCCAGGGGAAGTGACCACTCCGGAGCACCCAGCCTGCTCTCCCGCATCCCTCTCCCCTCACCAATTCTGGGGCACACAGCAAAGCTGGGAAACAGAGACCAAGGCCTGCCCAGCCTTGCTGTCCCCTTAATCATCCCTAGAGGAGGTACAAAAGGCTGGGAATCAGCCAGAAGCAAAGCCGTGAGACCCCATCCTCACCCCACCAGTGAGTGCTATTTGGGGAAACAGCATGGAGTTAACTGGGATAATAACGTCTGCCCAGCCCAGCACTTGAAGCATCCTAAGGGAAAAGGAGGGATCTGTTGAAAACACTTTGAAGCCTATTTCACGTGTGTGGCAACTGATGCTCAAACACCATAGGCACTTCCAATGTACCCACCACTAACATGAAATACAGATGATCCACCACCTCGGGCATCAAGAAATGCATCCACATAGGGAGATGGTACTGACACTAGTGAAGCAACTATATAACAACACAACAACAACAAGATTAAAGCCTGAAAGTGAAACAAAAACTCTAACGATGCAGAAACAGAAGTGTCAGGGAAGGCTGTGGCCGGCAGGGCTGTGTAGAGAGAAGCCTGCACCACGGGTCAGACCGACACGGGTGAGGAAGGCACTCCAGGCAAGGAAGGGGGAAAGTTTTTTGTTAGGTTATCTCCTATAATCAGATCCCGAGAGTCGGCTATTTACACACTCAGTTCATTAGTTTAGGTACCTGGAGTTTTTCTGGCTTCTGAAATAACCACTTGAGCAGAGTGAGGACCCCCAACGTCTCCTGCTTCCTTTTGCTATTAAGATAAAGTAAAATCCTCTTAGGTGACACGAAGGAAAACAAAAACAAGGAAGCATGATTTGAAATGAAGTCAAGCAACTTCAGCAGTGATGCGGTACGGGAGCCTCAGCTGAGTGCGGGGCTGTGAGGGGTTGGGGGCAGGGGGCCCGCGGTTCTTCCTGCCCCGCAACTCTGCTCGGAGACAGCAGGCAGAGGCCAGGGCCTCCTCCTCTCCCAGAGGAAGGGACAAGAGGACGGGCCTAAACCACGGGCCCCAGAGCCCACAGCACATGGGGGAAGCAAGGGCCGCGTGTGTCTAAAAAAAAAAAAATCCACCTGCCCCTTTCTCAGAGACAGAGGAAGAAAGGAAATGGAGGAGGCCCTGTTCCAATTACTGTGACAATTACTACCAGCCGCTTTTGCAATTGTCAGAACAAAAAAAAAAAAAGAAAAAAGAAGGAAAGGTCCGGAAGTCTTTTAAGCAATTGCCCTACATTACATGAAAGTGACACCGGGCCGCTGTGAGCCACTGTTCCTCACAGAGAGAGACAGAAGCTTTGATGGTCAAACAATGTATTTTCTAGGACCGCAGAGAAGGGTGGCTGGGTGACTCGGGAGAGGGTCCCACTGTCTCCCAGGGGAACACAGGAAAATGTCTCCACCCGGGAGGGGAGCGCATTAGCAGAGGGGGTGGGGTGGGGTGGGTAGCTGAGCGCTACCCCTTCCCCCATTAGGCTGTGCTTCCTTGGGGACAGAAGACCCCAAGGCCCTCCACGGTGTTGGGGACTTGCCGAGGTCAGCGCCTGCCTACCCTGGGTCCAGAGGAGCCGCGAGGGGCGCAGAGGCCCACCCCGCTGACCGTGCCTCCTCACCTGCAGCTCCCTGTGATGCCCCCGGAGGTGCACCAGCCAGTCCGGCTCCAGGTCCCTGTCTCCTCGGCGGCGGCGGCGTTCTAAAACCAGAGGATCTGACAGCTTCAGTCTCTCTGCCAGCTGTGCCCGGTTTCCAGATGGTAAGAGAGGGAAAAGGAGGGAGAGAAGTAGGAGAAATGGACCATGGGGAGAAGCAGTAAGAAAAAGAAGAAAGGAAGCCTTTGCTCGCTTGTAAATCAAATTACAAAGAACTGCGGAATAGCAACATCAGCAGATACCTTCCTCAAATTGCAACATAAACAGTTAAACCATCCTGGTGTTAGATACTAAGTAAAATATGAGGAGAAACTGCTACTCTGCTCTATGTCTCTGCAAAGCTGTTCTCAGGAGCAGTGCTTCTCAAACTTCAGAGCTGGTAGGAACCAGCTGGGATTTTGTTAAAATGCTAATTCCGATCCCAGAAGTCTGTGGGGCCTGAGATCCGGCATTGCTAACAGGCCCCCCACGAGGTGATGCCCATGTTGCCGGTCAAAGGACTGCTTATGTTGCAAGACTATTCGTCATTGCTTTTCTGGTGGCTCAGCGGTAAAGAATCTGCCTGCCAATGCAGGAGACGCAGGTTTGATTCCTGGGTCAGGAAGATCCCCTGGAGGAGAGAATGGCAACCCACTCCAGTATTCTTGCCTGGGAAATCGCATGGCCAGAGGAGCCTGCCCGGCTACAGTCCATGGGGTTGCAAAGAGTAGGACACAACTTACCGACTAAACAACAACAACAACATCCCATCATTAAGTCCCCAAACTTTCCTACTCCTCCCTTCTGGCTCCTGAGCTGCCTACAACCATCATCCTATTGGCAGAAATTTGCCATGAGGGCACTCACTAGCACAGATTTTACTGGCTACAGAATCCAACACTTGGGCCTCCTTTAAAGCAAAGCAAAAATTGACGGTAAGCTGCCTTTTTACTCTCAGCTAATGGATTTTTCTTCAATTAATTGGAACAACTATTTGCCTGATTGTTTTCTTTCCCAGGAACTAAAAGTTGATGTTTTTGTTTTCTTTTTTTTTAATGTATCTCACATGTGATAAAATATTCCATGCATTTAAAAGCATTTTAATAAGGATCATTTCCCATTTTAATCACTAAAATATACTTTCTAAGCCCAGCTCTTATAATTAGAATGGTTTGCCATAACATGCATTTTTACTGTACCAAAAGGCAGATGCAAGAATAACTTCCTTGCACAGCACACGCCTGGTTTCCAGTCCCCCTATTTCAAACCCACTCCCGCCCCCCGCCCCTCCCACCCATAGCATCCTTCTTTATGCAGTGTCAGGCTCTGCTTATCACATCTGGGCATGCATATGTGGTCAAAGACAGCCAGGGGCTCCAATTTTATAGCATGTTCAAAGAAGATGAAACGGGGCTCTGAGCCGCTTTACAACAGCTTTCTCTGAACACTGAAGATAACACACCTGCAGAGAACCCTTTGAGAAGCTCACCTTGATGAGTTCCACTAATAGCAGAGGGTGACTGCTCTCTCCGTGGCTCAGGAGGGCTGTACCAATGGCTTCGCAGTAATGCAAGGCCTGGGACGTGAGGCCGTAATCTGCCAGACGGGAAGCATAAAGGAGCTTATACACCTGCGAAGGGGAGCAGGGCCAGAAAGAGAGACGTGGAGATAAGACTTCTTGGAAGTCAGTGGACTGCCAACTTCCTCTAACTCTGGGTCCAAATATTAAAGAGGGCCTTGCAACATTTAGGGCATTCTATCTGTGTACAGGCACAGTTCCAAACCCAGCCCGCAGTTCCGTCATTGCAGAGAACGGGGTGGAAGGCACATCAGCTGAGTCTCCCGAGGCGCTGGTCACCATGGAAATGCACTAGCCTCTCCACTTCTTATCAGGCAGCCTGCATCTCTGAGAAGCCTGGTGTGGGGGTGGGGGGGGCAGAGGACCAGGCACCAGGGACACAGGTAAAAGAAGAAAAAAAATGCCTCCAATGGAAGGGGCTTCAAACCTAAGAGGGACAGTAAGACAGATACAGGTGAGGGTTCAGAGAAGCACGAGGGACAGGGCCAGATGGAGTACAAAGGGGCCGGGAATCAGACAGACCGAAGTTCAAACCCCAACTCTATGCTGGATGTGGAACATGAAGCTAGCTCACCCACCTCCTCTCTGCACCTCGGTTTCCTCACTCTAATATGGGGATGATACTACAATCTACCCCTTGGTTGCTATAAAGATTCAATGAGATAATCCATATAAAGTCCCTAGAGCGAATGGTACCCAAGAGATGTGAGCCAATAGCATGTAACTCCTTGGAACTTTTGTGAAAAGAGGGTAATCATGCCTGCCTCACAGAATTAGAAATCACACAGTCAGAGGATCACAGCACTGTGCCAGGTATGTAAAACTCATTCCCTAAAAACAGCTCATCTCACTGCCATCAGTCCAAAGCCAACTGAGAGGTGGGATGACTAGAGTAGAGAAAGACAGAGACTGAAGACCTGCATGGACCCCAAGCAGCTCCTTGGGCAGGGCTGCGCTGGAGAAGATGGGTCTTTGGTGAAACCCTCACAGAAGATACTAACTGGGTCACTGCCCTCCAGACAGTAATCCATCTGTTTCCAAGGCTTTTTTGTGTGTTTGGTGGTGATGGTGGTGATGGTGGGGTGTGTGTGTGTGTGTGTGTGTGTTGTTGCCACCAGAGACACTCTCACTACAATCACTGACGACGTCTTTGGGGATCAGAGGGGACACCAGGGCATCCAGTAGAGGTTGAGAGGTTAGAACCTGGACATGGATGCGGCCTACACACCTGCAGCCATGAGAGGAAGAGGAAGGACGGGGGCCAAAGTCAGAGCAGGGAGGAATTCCAGAGTTAAAGAGGGAGGCATCCGAGAGAGACGGAGCGGCAGGTCAGAGGACAGTAGGAACGGTGAGCAGCTGGGGTCGCCCCAGCAGGATGACCGTGGAGCCGAGGGGATGGAGCCGTTTGGAGACAGAAGAGCGGAAGGAGCTGGGGCGGGTCCCCAGGGAGCCTGCCTGATTCTCCTTCGTCAGGAGGGAGGCAGGAGCCTGCAGCACAGAGGCTGCTGCCGTGTTTTGCTTTCCTATCTTAAAACGCAGAACTTCAGGGGGCCTCGAAAGAAATCCTAGCCCTTCCCACACTCCAGCTCATGAGGAAAAGTTCAGTGGATGACTTAGCCCAGCCGCTACGTGCCAGAGAGCAAGGCTGAGAATCCAGGTGCCCACAGCCGTCAGATGCAGACAAGGCCTCGAGAGCGTTCAGTTACCTGGAAAGAAGGGATGAAGGATCGGGGACGGCCCAGCATCTGACAGTACTCGAAGATTTCCGTCCTCTGGATAGCCTCAGTTGTTGCAAATTTCAAAAACTCTTGACTAAAACCAGGGAATAACAATAAAAGAGTTTGAGGTCGAGGCGGGTAGGGGACGTATTTCACTCATAGATAGCCAAACACCAGCTGCATCCATTCACGGCAGTTTCTGTCCTGGGCTGATCCCTGGGGCAGCTCCAAGAGAAGAAGGAGAATCTGTGCCCCCAAAGGCTCTGGGGGAAGGGGGGGGGGGCCAAGCAGGGGGACTTCAGGGAGTGGGGGCGGTTCCTGCCATCTTTCCTGGAGGGTCACTTAAGGCAAGATGCTCTCATGCCCAGCTCAGAGGGGCACTGCGTCCCCTCTGTAAGCATGCTGAGTGCCAGCCTTAGTGCCCTGAGAGCCCAGAGTGGGTGTCTGGGAGAGGTCACCCCAGCCTGAGCAGAAGAGCAGGAAAGAGGGAGCCATGTGATGTTCCAGGAGCACTGAAGAAAGAAGGCCCTGTAGAGAGAGGGTAGCACCGCAGAGCCAAAAATCAAATGACAGTCCCCACGTTGGATGCTCATTCCAGTGAGAAAGCAGACTGAGCGAATGTGATCAGGGGGCCCTCAGAGTCTCCATGGGCCCCAAAACAGCTGCCATGGGGGCTGAGACCATAATCACCAGGGCTTCCCCTGGGGTCAGGGCTGGATCTCTATAAACAACCTCATACAATACACAGGAGGGAGACACCTTAACCCAGGAGTCTCCAACCTCCAGGATCTAATGCCTGGTGATCTGAGGTGGAGCTGATGTAACAACAGAAATAAAGTGCACAATAAATGTAATGCACTTTATTCATACCAAAACCATACAGGGCTCCCCACCCCCACCAACTCTAATCCGTGGAAAAATTGTCTTCCACGAAACCAGTCCCTGGTGCCAAAAGGGTTGGGGATGCTGCATAACCCATTTTGCTTATTTGTCACATCTGGCCCAGACAGCCTTCTTTGACAAGTTAACTACGTGCTATCAGAGACCATGACCTTGACAGACAGGTTATGAGACGATGCATTTCTACTAAGAAAAGCCCTAACAGTCTGGATTCCAAGTCCATCCTGACTCCACTTTAGCTGTATAATCTTCGACCCGTTACTCCACCTCTCTGTGCCTCAGTTTCCCTCCTCTATAAAGTGAAGCTTAAAAATACACTTTCTTCACAGGGTAAATGTGTAATGATTAAAGAAAATGGTGCAAATAAAACAGCTGGTACAAGGTAAGAGCTTAGGAAATCTTCACTATCACAGAGAGAGAGAGAGAAAGAAAGATCCAGAATGTGGAGGGTGGCTAGAGAGCAATCTGGTCTTTTCATCCATTTATTCACTGTCTAGGGGCTTATCAAGGTCCTTCTATGTGAGAAGTCTAATGTTCGGCCAGCAGGGAATGAGTGACAGGCCTGACTTTGAGTAGCTCGTATGTCAAGTCAGTGTAAGGTGTGGGGGCGAAACACAAGCTTCTTCCACTTGCAGGTTTTGCCCAAGGCCGGTTCTGAGAACAGGTCCAAGGCGGCCTAACTCAGAGCCTCAAGCCACCGCGCTCGTATTAGCATTCTCCAAGAGTCGGTCTCCGGTCATGGAGCCAGGGCGCCACCCAGTGGCCAGAGGGGCATAATACAACCCACGGGCACCAGCTCGCAGCTTCCGGGAGCAAGGCCTGGGCCTGGGGACCCCTGGCGGTGTGATGCCGCACTCTTCCCGGCACCTCAGCCCAGAGCCTACCTGTGCTGAAAAACCATCAGCAGTAGCTGAAAATTCACAAAGGACAGTGGAAAAATGAAGTCATGAAACCCAGCTAGGGCGAAACCAATCCCCTGGAAGACGTCCTCCCACTCTCTGCCCCCCTGAAGATGGGTATACCTGTGGCTACTGCCCAGCAAGGCCAAGTAGTCTGTCTTCACGGTGTAGTAGCCGAAAGGCACGTGAGCCATGAGGTAGCAGAAGTGAGCAGCCTCCACCAGCCCCTTCCCAGCTGTAGGCAGAGAACAAGCCTGGGTCAGGGAACACACCCACAAAGGGAGGGACCCACCATCCGGGTGGGAGGGGAGAGGGTTAGAGAGCGGCTCTGAGGTCAAAGCAGGGAGCTTCAGGGGAATAAAAGAACCAGCTCTCCATGACGCGAGTCACATACCCCAAACCCCACTCCCTCTCCCACCCCATTCTTGCCCTCCGACATTATATTGCACTTCTCTTCAGCCAGAAAAAGGAACTATTTCACATTCCCCCTAATGGACTTTTGATGAGGACGTCTCTAAGCATTTTAGCCCTTCTGGAAGGGAACAAATAGGTAAGAAATGCCTACACCTGAACAGAGAAGCAGACCCTTAGAAGCAGCGGTTTTTAAACTAGGCTTCTTGGGACATTGATTCCTCCCCCGCTAAAAATCAAACAATAGAAGACTTTTTCCCAGTGCTCATAAAAATCACATTCAGTACCAAATTGTTCCCAGTTTTTAAATGTTCTCCCATACCTTTTTCATTACTTCAACATTGAGTTAATTCAAGTAGGCAGAGTAATTAGCCTGGCACCCAAGAAGGTTCAACAAAAGTTAAGTTCTTTCTACCCAGGTGCTGAATAACCTGTCATTTGACTGGGCGCAACTTTACCTGTAGCTATTTTAAGTTTAGCAGAGCAGTACTTCACGAAGTGCCACAAAGCAGTGATTTTCTAAATATTCTGTCCCTTGACCCAATCTGAGAACCACTGATCTGCAACATCCAACAGCCCCTAAGTGTTTAAAAGGCCACATTCACAAAGAGATGATAGAAATAAAGACTACACAGTTACCCAGGGTAGCTCAGGCAAAAATAGAATTTCCTATCTGGTTGAGCTGGGTCACTGGGGGACTAAAAACAACAGTAGGGAGATGCTCCAGGTGTTAAATCCATCTGCTGGGGACTCTGACCCCAGCACAGGAATCAACCACTCAGGGCAGCCTCCTGCAGCGGCAGGACACCAGAGTCTCAGGGGCCTGGCCTGCACTCACTCACAGCAGAAATCTGGGAAACAGAAAAGCAAGAAGGACACTCCTTTCCCTGGATTTTCTGTCCCCAAAACACCGAGGCTCCTGGGTCAAAGGAATGCCTGAGGCATAGACTTGGGCCCAACACAGAACCGGAGTCTAAGCACAGCACGTTTAAAGCTGGCCTGGAGACAGAGGCGAGGAGGGGACAGAGCTGGTCTCTGCTTACCCAGGGTGTCCCCCATGGTGACAATCGTGCGCTGGTACAGCTCCGGGTCTCCACCCTGATTCGACAGAATCACTGCCAAGTGTGGCCTCCAGTCTCCCCACTGCTTGTCCCCACAACACTGAAAAGCAGCAGAAAAATTGAACACTGGCTGAGTAATACAGCCCCGGCCAGAACACAGATTAAGGAAGGCTGTTGTCTATTTTCTGATTTGCCAGGAATGCCTATTAGGCTGCCTGCAGTGCGGCCACTCATTGATTCTGAGTTTTCTTTTTTGAAAAAAAAAAGCAAAACTCTTCGAAGGATGGGTAGGCAGACACATATAAATACATGCATACACAGGAGTATTGGGAGGTGGTGGTTGGTGGTTTAGTTGCTAAGTTGTGTCCGCCTCTTGTGACCCCATGGACTGTAGCCTGCCAGGCTCCTCTGTCCATGGGATTTTCCTGGCAAGAATACTGGAGTGGGTTGCCATTTCCTTCTCCAATATTGGGAGGTAGATAAATAAATAAAATCACACTACTAGTCACTAATTTTCAAATTTCATCCTGGTGCCCCTAATCTCGATAGCTGGGGACAAAATTAAAAAAAACAACAACAACAACATTGATATTGATATTGATACATTTCCTTCTTGGAGGATCGCAAACCCTTGGTTCATGAGAAGAGTCCATATTAACCTGTAAGAAAACAGGGGAACACTGGGCTCCTTAATATTTTACCAAATGGCTAATGTTCTCTGTTTTTACAGAGTCCTCTTCTACACATCACCTTCTTTAATCTTCTCACAACTCTGTGAAATCTAATTCTTATCGCCTCTTGAGAGAAAACAGGCCAAGGGGCCCAGCCAGCGTTAGTCGCTGGTGACGATGCAGGGGCAGCATAGCTCCACAAGGGGGCGGTCGAGGGTAGTCAGAGAAGTGGACGCGGGTGGAAGCCCCATAGGAATGGATGGGCCGTCCTTCTGAATGCCGGGGAATTTCGGGACAGAAGAAATAGCAATAAAGAAAACAATGTCACAGGCGCTGGGTTCAACAGGAGTCCTGCCTCTTGAGCAAGTTTCTTAATGCTTTTGAAGCTTTGTTTCTTCATCTCCTAAATCGAGATCATAATGTCTACCTGACTGGATTACTGTTGGTAGTGAAATGAGATCGGTGAAGCCCATAGCGTAGTGCCTTGCACTTGGTTTGCACTTTATAAATTACATGTAGGTGTAAATACACACACACACACAAGCACAGCAGAGGAAAAGAGGTGATTTGCAGGCCAGTCTGTCCTCCAATTTGTTACACAGAATGGACAGAACAGGAGATTGACAGTAATAGCTAAGATCTGGAGGTCAAAACAATTCACAATTATTTGGTATTGTATTTGTAATTATCCCACAGAACAAAAGATGCTTTATCCAGCTCCATTTTATAGATACTCTTTGTTTATCTGGGAAAAGCAGTGTGAATGAGAAGAATGATAATAATAAATCACAAAAATAATAGCAGTTCTCACTTATTGCACTCTGACCCTGGGCCACAGCCTGTGCTAAGCATTTCTCCTATGAACAATCACATGCATTAAGTACCATTATTATTCCCATTTTAACGTGTGAGCCAGGCTCTTTCTGGCTGAAACTAAGGGAGCCAGCAACAGAAAAGCTCTTGCTTTTTTTTTTTTCTTTTAGAACAAAAACTTAGAAGCAATTCTTCTGTCTCCTCCCCAGGTGATTGGGGGGTGGGGATCACTGTAAAGGAGATCTATAGAGGTGGGGAGAGACAGAGAACTTATTAACTAACTTCAATGGGCCAAGCATGGCCATTAATACATTCAGATATTCTCTCTCCTTTAAATTTTTATAATAACTCTGTTAGGCATCAAAATGCCCACAAAGATGAAAAGCTGAGACTCTAAGTAACAAGACCCAGTTCACACAACAGTGAGGAGCAGAGTCTAGGTTAAGCCTGTGACAGAAGCCCACATCTGTTTTCCAATCGTCATGCTTCGTCCACTACACCTCTCATTGTAAGTACCAGAGTCTAGCCTTTACTGGCTGCTATGATGCTAGGAAACTCTCCAACACGGGTGTCAAATACCACAGTGGCATATCACCTCTGGCTCCTTGGTTTTCCTATCCAAAAGCAGGGATCAGTTAGCAAACTCTACCAGTGTACTGAGACCCAATGTTGTTTGTTGATTACATCACTCCCTGTATGATTACATCACTCCCTGCATTTAGCGTTTTGTGACATGGTAGGATTTCATTGCATATCACATGTACTCGGCAGAACTGTGAGGTGCATCGCATGTTCTGATATAGTCAGTTTATTTGACAAAGGGGCATGAAAGTCAGTATTTCTCTTTTCTTTTCTTGAAATTGTCCACAGCAATAAGAAGGACAAAAAAGCAAAAGTGTGAGTGTGTTTTCATTAAAACTAAAAGTCAGCAAAAACCCAAGCCTCTAAATACAAGAAAAGGCTTCCAAAAGAGATTGAGCAGAGGTGGGTTCGGAAGGCAGAGAGAGAGAACACCAGAGACAGGGGATCCCACAGCCATCTCCATTGGCTGCGGAGAAGCAAAGACGCTCACAGAAAGTACCAGGTTGTATGGAAATGCCAGCTGGCCTGGAACATGGTCCTGGCATCTCCCCAGCTCAAACCTCCCATAAATAACTGGTCCAAGGAAGGCTTGAAGCCTGTGAAGGAACAAATACAGAATTTGTACAAATATACCATCAAGATAAAAGGAGGGAAGAAGGTAGAGAGAACATTCACCAGAAAAAAAAAAAAATGATACCACCAAAGAATGGTCATCAAATATTTCATCATGAATGTAAGTAAAATAATGAAACAATTTCTTTTATGAAGCAAGAGCCTAAAGCTAAGTTACAGGAGCAGAGGAAAGAGATGGTGGAGAACAGGAGGAGGTAGATGTGCAAAGCTCAGGAGGGCAGTGGAAGGAAAGTCAAAGAAATAAAGACAAAAATGGAGGGGACTTCCCTGGTGGTCCAGTGGTTAAGAATCTGCCTTCCAATGCAGGGAATGTGGGTTCTATACCTGGTCAGGGAACCAAGATCCCACATGCCATGGGGCAATAAGCCCACACAACACAACGACTGAGACTCCGTGCTCTGGAGCCCACACACCGTAACCAGAGAGAAGCCACGCTCCCACAGCAAAGAACCCGGGCACCACAACTAAGACCAGAAACAGTCAAATAAATAAATACACATGTATTTTTTTTTAATGACAAAATTTCAAAGAGCACAGCAAGTAAGAGACACCGATGAAAATATAGTAAGGGATACACAGGAGGGACACAGCAAAAAAGAAGAAAAGAAAGAATTAATCATATATATATACTATTATATTTTGTATATAGAGGGAGTTCCTAAAAAGAAAATCAAAATAAGAGAGCAAAACAAATACTGGAGGACATAATTCAAGAAATTTTTCCTGAAGTGTAAGAGATGGATGCACATATTAAAACAGCATGCTCTATCCCCCAAAAATTGACACAGTCAGTCAACAACAAGATGTATCTTACTAAAATTACTGGACTTCGAGGATAGGGAAGGGATACCTTGGGACAAACAGATCAAGTCTCTTATCATGGGAAAACTATCAAGGTGGCCTCAGGGTTCTCTTGAACCACATCTCACACTGACGACCTATAGAATCTAAAGTGTCCCTCTTTGAAGGGTCCCGTGCAGTGATGGGGAAGGAAGGAAGCCTGGTTGTGGGAAGCGGGGAGAGCAGCCTCAGCTTCACTCGCTATTCTTCACTCAGCAGGTAGCTGTGGATTTGTGGAAAGAGCAAGATCTTTGGAATTAGATAGACCTGGACCGATCTTGACTCCTCTGCCCCTAGCTCTGTGATCTTGGGTCATTTTACACTTTTGCATCTCAGTTTTCATGATTGCAAAACAGGGATAATAATTCCTACCTCCACGCATTAAATGAAATAATATGCATCACAATACTTAGCACAGGACCAGGCAGATGGCAGGTGATTAAGGGACAGCTGTTACTTTATTTCCTCTCTAAAGCCATCACCTCGTTTCTGAGCAGTCCCCACCCACTAAACCCTTAGGATGCTGGGCTCCTGTTACGAAGGGTACCGTGGCTGCCTGTGGGATCCTCCCCGACATAAGCTGGAAGAGAGTCTGCAGTGGATCGTTGAGCGCCAGCGTGCTGGTGAAGCTGCAGAGAGAGGGGACCGACCATCAGTGGGGACCCAATCAAGAGCACCTCTAATCCATTGCCTTGCAGTGGCTTCTGTTGAAACTGGAGTTTCTCTCTGCTTTTCGGTTATGGCTCAGCTCCATCCCACTTTCAGACACCCATCCCACCACTCACCCCAAGCAGACCTCACCACCCGGGGAGACCTTGTGCACTTCAGCACTGACACCCTAACTCTTGAGCAAACCATTTTTATAAACCTTCATCCATCATGGAGATGAACCACACATAAGTCAATGAACGCTGAGAGCCCAACAGTAAACCTGAACCTCTTCTTTCCAGACCCCTCCTCCCCAGCCACCCTCGAGACCCACTGCCCCAAGGAAGTCCTCCTCCAGGCCAAGCCTACAGTTCTCAGTGCTGGTTTTTTGGGGCTTATCACTAACCCGGGTGCCTTTGCTCACAAGTACTAAATAGTCATTTTCAGTAACTGAAGAGGCGCAGAGCAGGGACCAGAAATGATCCTGCTGATGACAAACCGTGGGATCTGCTTAACAAGTATATAATAAGCTCTATGGCTGATTTGAGATTTAAGCACACTCAGTAAGAGAGATATTTCACGATTCACTGGGCCCCATCAAACATCAATGGCCCAAGGCGGAAATCCGTAGCAGAGATGTATGCTATAGCACAGGGTTGTGGGATGCTCGCTTCCAAAACCTAAAGGAAATTTATCCCTCATAATGCTGTCTTTAACAGCATCCTTCCTCCAGAGCTTGGAGTGCTTCTCCTCAGAGAAGTTCAGTGCTCCTCACTGTTCTGGCCTCTGAACATAATGAAGTACATGGTGGTCACTATTTACTGGGAAGACTGAGGATCACAGTAATAGAGACTCAGCAGGGGCCATGGTGAAGAACAGACTCCCAGACAGTGGGATAGATGTGAGCCCCACAGACCAAACTTAAAGTTGGGGTGTCTATCTTCTTATCCAACTCTGCCCAGCAGGATTTAGAGCCAATTTAAACATAAGATGGCTTCCCTGGTGGCTCAGATGGTAAAGAGTCTGCCTGCAGTGCAGGAGACCCAGGTTCAATCCCTGGGTTGGGAAGATCCCCTGGAGAAGGAAATGGCAACCCACTCCAGTATTCTTGCCTGAAAAATCCCATGGATGAAGGAGCCTGGTAGGTTATGGTCCATGGGGTCATAAAGAGTCAGACACGACTGAGCAACTTCACTTCACTTAAATATAAGATAAGGCTTCCCTGGTGGCTCAGCAGTAAAGAATCTGCCTGCCAAATGCAAGAGACTCAGGTTCAATCCCTGTGTCGAAAGATCCCCTGAAAAGGAAATGGCAACCCACTCCAGTATTCTTGCTGGAGAAGTACCAGGGACAGAGGAAATACCAGACCTGGTGGGCTACACAGTCCACGGGGTTGCAAAGAGTCAGACACGACTGAGCAACTAAACAACAACAAGCTGAGAAGGTTGCTTCAAGGCTTCAAGCAACACGAGAAGATAAATGTTGAGTTAGCATCCTTCTCACTGTCTGACCCAAGCCTGCTCCTTATGGGAGGGCCCCCCTCCCCATCCCATCCCTGCCACACATCTGTCCCCAGCCACCCACAGATGCTAACTGCAGCCTGAAGGGCTGACCCCAGCACCCGCTACACCCACCACCTCCATCTGATCCTGTGTTTCCTTAACTGTTTCATCGCCCCTGTTTTAAACTCCTGGCTAGGTACTCACACCTGCATTCCTATCCCATTCTGGTTTGAGCCTTCTTCCCAGTGTCCCCTGGCACCCAGGTCCTGATAAGCCAGTGCAACCTATGACCGAGGGCATCCCTTCAGTCTTGACATCTCCCTTTAGATGAAGTCTTCCATATCTAATCTCCAGCCCTGTAAACCCCTTTCTCCCACAGCTCACAGTCCTGCTACTGTGTACCCCTCCCTACTTCTCAGCACCCACACCCCCACTGCAGGACTAAGCAGAGAGTTACTAACTCTCAGTCCTAAGGCTCTGTCATTCACCCTTAAGGGATCCACCCCCTCACTGATTCAACTCTCTAGAGTTCTAGGAATTTCTCTCTTCCAATAAGAGAAGGCTACTGCAATGCAGAATCCTGTTTAATCTTTGGAAGCTCTGACCCTGAGAAAATGTTAGTAAAATGTTTTGTTCAACTTAGCAGCTAAAAAGAATGTATCCGCGCCTAGGTTATAAGGATCTGGAGAAGAGAAATACTACGCCCGACTTGGAATTGGAAAGACGCTTGGAGGGTGGGGCCCCTCAGTGCATCTTGTACGTCTCCCTACCCTCATCCCCACGTTTGGAGGGGAGGTCTCTCCACTCCACTGGTCTCTCCGTGCGCAAGTCCCCAACTCACCCACTCATGACCCAGCTGTAGGTCCTCGGGTCCATCTTGCTGGAGAGGAACAGAGCGTGGCCCCACAAGTGGTTCTTCATGGCCCACTCCAAGGCTTCCTGAAAACACAGACATCGCCTTCAGGACCTCCGTGCTCACCTTCCTCTAACACAACCAACAACTGTGCTTGGGTACCGCCGCCCCCTGAGCAACTAGAGGCCAGGCTTCCAGGAAGACTCGCAGAGCCTCCCATGTGAATCTGGGTGAACCAGATTCAGCTGGCGGGTATTTCTCTCTCCATTGTCCCTTTCTCCAACCTTCATGTTATCAGAACCTACTACATGATTTCATTAGCTCCCCACAAACATGGTCACCAGTTACCTTTATCTCTTGAGAAAATGTCACATGATACTTTCATGAGCCTAAGCACCAAGAATGAGAGAGGCATTTCACACCAAGGACCGAGTCTCTAAAGATGAGCTGTAAGATGGCGTTCACAGGGCATAGTAGAGGAACTGTTAATTAACAACTGTGGCAGAGACACCTAGTTCCCCACCCAAATCCATGCTCTCCTTCCTGGGCCAAGGGCTGGACTGTATTTCCCACCTCCCTGGCACTGAGGTGTGGCTGAGTCCTAGGTTATCAGATGGGAATGGAAGCAATACATGCAGCCTCTGGGTCTGGCCCATAGAACTCCCCATGCCCAATCCTCCATGGCCTTGTTCCCATCTGGCTGGAATGCAGATGACACCCAGGAGCCTTAGAGACTCTATGTTGAAGATGGTAGAGCCTCATACAGCTGAGTCCTTGGGTTACTTATGGAGGAGGGCTGCCCCATCTTCTGTTCACCTGCTCAGTACTCTCACATGAAGAGAAAAAGGCTGCTATTATGTTTAAGCCAGTATACATAGCCATTATCCTACCCCACCTAATACTATAACTAACTGCGTACTAACTATCAAGTGCTTATTAGTTAACTAGTCAACTTCATATGTCAAAGTAATCACATCATTAATTTGGTGACATGCGTCAAAAGCTGCAAACTTAAAAACATACACATACATATATTTATCTCTTCATTTAATTTTCAAAACTATTTAGTAAGAGTTTAATTTATATGTGAGGTTGAGTAGTAAAGAAGCCATCTGCCAATGCAGGAGACACAGGAGATGCAGGTTTGATCCCTGAGTCAGGAAGATCCCTGGAGGATGAAATGGCAACCCACTCTAGTAATCTTGCCTGGAAAAATCCCATGGACAGGGGAGCCTGGTGGGCTACTATAGTCCATGGAGTCACAAAAGAGTCAGACACAACTTTGTAACTGACCACGCAATTTTCTTACTGTCCCCAAAATAATTTGATTTTTGGACAGGAGGTTACTAATGAGGTATTTCCACCTCCAAATGAAAATGCATTTGATTATCCCAACATCTCCCATGTTACTGTATTTAAAGCGACAATAAATTTAAACAATTATAGTTAGGAAATTCAGCCTCATAGTCAGTAGAAGTAAAAATGACATTAAGATTGCTCTTTTTGAAACAAGTTCCTACTGTATAGCACCAGCAACTATATTCAAAATCCTGTAATAAAACATAATAGGAAACAATATTTAGAAAAAGTGTATCTATATGTATAACTGTATCACTGTGCTGTACAACAAAAATTAACACAACATTATATATCAACTATACTTCAATTTACAAAAAAAAAGAAACCCAGGCGAAATCTTAAAAAAAAGAAAATGTTCTTTTTGGGAAAAAGAAGATTGATATTTTTGTACATTAAACTATTTCATAGTAGTATTTTTAGAAGGATTTACTGAAGACGGGTAAGCTTTCTTATCTCTCCTTGCTATTCTTTGGAAGTCTGTATTCAGTTGGGTGTATCTTTCCCTTTCTCCTTTGCCTTTTGCTTCTCTTCTTTTCTAAGCTCTTTGTAAGGCCTCCTCAGACAACCATTTTGATTGGTGGGGATTTACTACATTAGTCAAAAATCTGCATCCCCAAAAATATAATTAAGAATAAGTGATGAATTGAGAACTTATATGGAGGATATCAATCTTCCCGATGCCAGAATTAAGATCCTGCTGCTGCTGCTAAGTTGCTAAGTCGCTGCTAAGTCTGACTCTGTGCAAACCCATAGATGGCAGCCCACCAGGCTCCCCCGCCCCTGGGATTCTCCAGGCAAGCACACTGGAGTGGGTTTCCATTTCCTTCTCCAATGCATGAAAGTGAAAAGTGAGAGTGAAGTCTCTCAGTCGTGTCTGACTCTTAGCGACCCCATGGACTGCAGCCTAGCAGGCTCCTCCATCCACAGGATTTTTCAGGCAAGAGTACTGGAGTGGGTTGCCATTGCTTTCTCCTGAATTAAGACCCTAGTCAAGTGTTAACATAAGATTTTAAAAATATTGTGGAGTCCAGTTCCTCAGAGATGGCCCTGAACTCCCACAGTGCTCTGTCTAGCCTTGCTACCTTTGGGTCATAGTAAGACAGATGATGTGGTGGGTGGTTACAAGCCCAAGCTCAGGTACCAGGCTGCCTAAATCTAAACCTGGGCTTTATTACTAACTTTCCTCATTTAAAAATACATAGAATAAGAATAGAACCTAAACTAGAGGGTTTCTATGAAGATAAATGAGATAATGCATATACAGTGATAGGTGAGTATCTGACACATAGAAAGTGTTTTTCAAATATTTTCTTTTATTATTGTTGTTGTTATGATCATTACTTATTCTTAAGAAAGAGATTATAACCAATTTATCTCTGTATCCCCCTACTGGGTTTGATGCCTTTGAAGAAGTGGCTGCTACATAGACGTTTATTGAGTAAGTGAATCACTGGTGAAATAGCAGTCCCTACTATATAGTGAATATATATATATTAAATATATAATGACTATATACACACTTGTATATGCTACATGTTGATCCCATTTTCACTGAGTATCATGTCTATCTTTCATTTAAAAGATAACATCACATACAAAGACACACACACAATTAAACATTTAAAGGTAAAGGTGAAGTCACAAAAGTATTTCAACTTTATTTTCATAAATTAATTTTGAAGCAGGAAAAGCCTTTCTATATATCATCCCAAAAAAGTGATTTCAGACAGAAAATCCTAAAAAAGTAAAGAGCTCCTACAAATCAATATATGGGTATCAAAAATCCACAGAAAAATATGGAAAATCTGTGACAAAAATATTCACAGATTAAAGGATATTCAGCTTCATTTATAATAAGAAAAATGAAAATAACTGCTATACATTTTTTTCACCTCTCACACTGGCACATATCAAAAAGAAACTCTCTTGATGAGAGTTGGGGGAAGCAGGCACTCTTGTATATTAGTAGAGTAATCAGTACAACCTCTAAAAAGTCAGTTTGTAAATATCTATCAAAATTACAAACCATATACCCTTTGATCCAAAGCTTCCACTTCTACAAACTTTCCTTACGTATATTCTGTCCACAGGGCAAAATGGCAGTGTTATTCATTGCAGCATTATTTGTAATTGCAAAAGACTAGAAATGCTCTAAGTGTCAATCTACAGAAGTTCAATTGAATTGATTATAATTCACCTATAGAAACCTATGTAGCTGTAAGTAATAATGAGGAAGGTATTTGTATACAATAAGAAACAAGAGTCACCAAAATGCGGCCCAAAGACCCAGTTCAGCCCACTGCCTGTTTTGGTACAGCCTACAAGCTACGAAAAGTTTTTACACTTTTAAATGATTGGAAAAAAGATGAAAAAAAGAATAATGGCTTCATTACATGTGAAAGTGATATATTCAAATTTCTATGTCCATAAATAAAGTTTTATTGAAACACAGCCACACCCATTTATTTACAGATTATCCATGGCTGTTTTCACACAATAACAGCAGAACTAAGTAGAGCGAAGCCTGAAAAGCCTAAAATACTTACTATCTGTTCCTTTACAAAAAAAACTTACCAGTGCCAATATAGAGTGTTTCCTGTAAGATTTTGTTAAATGACAAAAGGAAGGTGAAGACATGATATATAATATGCTATAAGGGCAAGGAGGGAGGAAATAATTATATATGGAAGAAATACCTCCATATATTTCAGAGAGGAAAAATCTTATGGCTGGGAAGGAGCAGGGAACAGCATCATTTCTCCCCTTATATCCCTTTTATCTTTTGATTTTTAATTTATTTGAATTTATTTCAACCATTTATGCAAATGTTTAAGTTTACTGAAATGCAACTCAATCCAGTATTCTTGCCATGGAGGGTAGCAAAGAGTCGGGCACAACTGAGTGACTTTCACTTCACTTAAGACTTCTGTAAAATGTGAGCTCAACTTCAAAATTAGGGTATAAAATAATAGGGACATATGTGAGGTGATGTATATGTTAATAACTCAGTGAGGGGAATCCTTTCACAACATATATCAAATCACATTGTACACTTTATCTTACCATCTTATTTGTCAAATATACTTTTATTTAAAATTTAATAAATAATATAAAAATGTCAAAGTCTAACTTACACATCAAAATATACAGAAGACATCACTTCCTCAGTGGAATTATTCAGTATTGACATGTATATTTTAGATATAGTTGATGGAGGTATCATTTGTAAACAAACTTCCTGGAAACTAATTTAGTGTATAAGTGAAGAGCCTTTTAAAAGTACATACTCTTTAACCCAGTAGTTCCACTTCTAGGAATCTATCTTAGAAAATAATAAAAAGATCATCCAAAGATTTATATAACAAGATTTTCAAATTGTGTGATTATGGTGGTGGTGGTTTAGTGGATAAGTCGTGTCTGGCTCTTGCAGCCCTGTGGACTGTAGCCCACCAGGCTCCTCCGTCCATGGGATTTTCCAGGCAAGAATACTAGAGTGGGTTGCCGTTTCCTTCTCCAGGGGATCTTCTCCACCCAGGGGAAGATCCTGCACAATGCAGGGGGTCTCCTGCATTGCAGGTAGATTCTTTACCCACTGAGTTACCAGAGACTGGAAAAACTGTACATGGCCTATAGAGTCAACAACAGCGAATTGTGCATAAAATATCATACATTCATATAATGGAATATATCTAGTTTTTAGTGGCATAGTTTAATGCTATGAGAGGGTTTCACCATACAGTCTAAAGGGGAAAAAAAAAAAATTGTTTATGTAATTTAATTTAACTTTTAATATTGATACATATGCATAGAAAATACTAGAAGTAAATATATCAAAATGTTAACAGGTATTATCTTTTAATAGTAGGACTCTGGTTTTTTTTCTCCTTTGTACCTTTCTGAACTTAACTATTATGAAATGAGTATATGTCATTCATATCATTGGGAGAGGGGTGAGCTATAAGGCTGTCGGGACTATTTTAAGCAGGAGCGGGCGCGGCACTTGCCTTCTTCCTTCCATAGTAGAGCAGCTTAGTGAATTTCTCCACGATCTGCGCAGGCGTCTCCACGCTGGGAGGAATCTCCCCGGTGAGCAGGTCCCGGGTCCCGGAGCTCAGCACCGGCCAGTCCTCGTCCGTCAGGCTGATGAGGTTGGCCACAGGCGGCTGCCTCTTGTACTTCTCCAGCTTCTTACAGTCCTGCATCAGCAGCTCGGCGATGTCAGACCCCACCATGGACTGCAAGGCAAAAAGAATCCCATTCCCTGAGCTAGAATCCCATTTGTCGCCATGCTGGTACCCCAGGCTGCGGAAGGGGGGCACCGGAGCACCCGCCTTCTTCAGGAGGAGACCCACATGTAAACACAAGACAGTCCTTTTTGCATTGTGGTAGTTGAAACCCCACCTTCATTCTCATGGCTATTTTCTGCCTGTCAGGAGCCACAAAGATGACCAGCAATATGCACACTCTCATAGGTGTATTATCTGCTCGGTGCAGTAACCCAAGAACTGAGCAATAACCAGAGGCTAGTGGAGAAGGGCAGGGAAAAGTTAGCGTTTGCACTGTGGCATTGACCTCAGCAGTTTCTTTTCTTGAGGCCATTTGTTGCTTCTTTAATGTTACCTTTTATAATTATGTCCCAAGACGAATCTTCTGTCTCCCAGGAAAATTTAAATTTCAGTCCAGCCTGCACCTACCCATCCTCCAGCCGCGGTGATACTGACCCCGTTCTGCCGACAAAGGAGAACCAACAGCTGCCAGAGTAGGGCCGAGTCTCTGCCCCCCGGTGTCTCAGATTTGCGGCACTGTGCTGCCTTCTGCTGGCAAAAAGTCATGATGTCCACCTTGTGCACGTCTTCCCTAGGGAGAGATTTCAAGGAGCAAAGAGTGATGGACAGACTCCGCCCCCGGGCAGGACCACAAGCCCCTCCTACAGCGCGAGGGCGCTGCCTGGGCTGGGACTGAGATAGTAACAGAAACAGGACGTCCTGGGATGGGAACAGTGCGTCCGAAGTTACAGGACAGTTGTTTCCGTATAGAACAGGAAGGGACTGCAGAGATTCTCTCATCCACTGTCTCCGTTTTACAGAGGAAGAAACAGGCCCAGAGACCTGAAATGACTGTTTGGGTGGCAGGTTAGAACACAGACTTTGAGATCAGACAACCCTGGATTTAAATCTAGCCTAAACTTCTCAGCCTACACAAGTTGCTGATCTCCTCTGAACCTCTGCTCTTTCTGATAAAACAGGGGTGATGAAAATGTCTACCTCCAGGGCCTCCCTGGGGGTAAAATGGATAAGAATCTACCTGCCCATACAAGGGACACAAGTTCAATCCCTGGTCTGGTAAGATTCCACATGCTGTGGAGCAACTAACCCATGTGCCATAACTACAGGCCTTGGCGCTGCAACCGCGGAGCCTGTGAGCCACAACTACTGAAGCCTGCAGGCCTAGAGCCTGTGCTCCACCAGGAGAAGCCACCACAGGGAGAAGCCAGTCCACTGCAACAGAAGTACCCCCGCTCCCCACGAGAGAAAGCCCGCGTGGAGCAGCGAAGACCTAGTGCAGCTGAAACTAATAAAGTAAAATTTCTTTAAAAGTCTACCTCCAACTCAATGTCTTATAATAACCTACAGTGGAAAAGAATCTGAAAAGGAACAGATTTATATATAACTGAATCACTTTGCTGTATATGTGAAACTAACACAGCATTGGAAATCAACTGTATTTCTATTAAAACACTGTGTTAAAGCCTACCGCATACAAAAAGGAATTAGCCAACTGTGTAGCATATATAAAGTGCTCAATAGACAGGAATTAGACATTATTTGCTTGAGATTATTTAATGAAGTCAATCAAATGGGGATCAGTACCCTAGGTGTCCAAAATACCCAACTCGGTACTCTAGGTCACATCGCTACACCTGTGTGTAAAAAATGGAGACAACAATTCATTTTTACTTGAAGGAACTGTCAAAATACCCTGGGGATTTTCTTGGAGGGGGAAGCTTCAGGATAAGGACACATCTGTATAGTTGTGATGATATTTAAAGGGCTTCAGAATGCATTATCTCACCTCTGACACCAGGGTGAACTCTTCTCTCCACAGCAAAGAACATCCTCAATATTTATCAGAAACATGACTAGGAATGTAAAAGCAGTTCTAGCTCAATCCTGCAGAGGGCAGACTTGCACACTGTCTAGTAACTCATGCTGACTGGGTTATACATCTCTCTAGAAAAATGTTTTCCATGTGAGCAACTTGCCTGTGATTTCCCATAGGAAATCATATTATTATTAGGTACCCAGAATATTAAAACCTCCTACCACATAGCCTTTGTAAAATAAACTGATTTCAGATTTTTAAACCTTTTTCTGTCTTTCAGCACTCAAATTGCTTGTCAAAATGGCTCAGGCCACATCTGTCTCCAACTTGTAGCACAAAGATTCCATTCCAATGGGGACAGATATTTTCTTTCAAAGGAAGCCAAGCCCAAATCCCCAAAATGCTGATTTGGGCAGGAAGATTTTATAGGTTTCAAAAGCCCTTATTTGGCAACTTTTATGATGATTTACCTGATCAGCGGTCCTGAGAAAGTCCTCATCTCTCCCTGTTCCTCAGAATCATTAAGAATAACCTGGAACAAAAAACTCAGGTTTGGTCTTCAAGACTATGTCCCCCTAGTGCCCCATTCCTCGGTTGAGTCCAGTATCAGAACCCAGAGCTGTGGTCCTAGGATGAGGCTTAATGCCTCATGGAGAAAGCAGAAAGACAAAAAAGAGCTCTCTAGTTGCTGGATATGAGCCAACAGCATCACAGGTAAAACATCAGTCTAGCATTACTTCTTTCAGAGGAGAGTGCACACATTCCTTCACACACACACACACACACACACACACACCCCAATCCACAGGGTACATGGCTCAGGCCCCTCCAAGAGATTCATGGAGATGCCAGGGCTCAGGCAAAGGGGAGCCGGGAGTAACATGTTGACATTCAAGGAACACAGAATCTTGTTTACCTCCATGCTGTGCAGTTCAACAAGGGCTGTCTGTCCATCACTGGGAGAGCTGGGACTCACACACACCAGCTGACCTCCTGGCCCAAAACTCACAGGCATGTGAGGGACATAGAACTTCATGGGTTCCTTGGGACCAGCTGCTGAGACGTCCTCTGACCAACCAATACAGGTGGACACTGTTAGCATTACTACCACTGCTTTGCTTTATGTAAGAAATATTCCACAGACATATTTCTTTCCAAATTTCACCTGGGACCAAGATAAGATTCTGGGTGGGTTACATAATTAGAAGAAATACATGCTCTAAGTCAGATTTATGCCTTTAATAATATGTCAGACTATAATGCCAAATCCAACAACATATTACAAGGATTATACACCATGATCAAGTGGGATTTATCCCAGGGATGCAAGGATTCTTCAGTATATGCAAATCAATCAATGTGATGTACCATATTAACAAATTAAAGAATAAAAACCATACAATCATCTCAATAGATACAGGAAAAACTTTTGACAAAATTCAACACCCATTTATGATAAAAAAAAAAATTCTCCAGAAAGTGGGCATAGAGGGAACCTACTTCAACATAATAAAGGCCATACATGACAAACCCACAGCAAACATCATTCTCAATGATGAAAAACTGAAAGCATTTCCTCTAAGATCAGGAACAACACTAGGATGCTTGTGCTCATCATTATCATTCAACATAATTTTAGAAATCCTAGTCATGGCAATAAGAGAAGAAAAAGAAATAAAAGGAATCCAAATTGGAAAAGAAGTAAAAATATCACTGTTTGCAAATGACATGATACTAAACATAGACAATCTTAAAGAGGCCACCAGAAAACTACTGGTACTAATCAATGAATTTGGTAAAGTTTCAGTATACAAAATTAATGCACAGAAATCTCTTGCATTCTGGTACAATAACAATGGAAGATCAGAAAGAGAAATTAAGGAAGCAATTCTATTTACCATTGCAACCAAAAGAATAAATACCTAGGAATAAACCTTCCTAAATAGGTTAAAAAACCTGTACTCAGAAAACTATAAGATACTGATGAAAGATATCAAAGACAACACAAAAAGATGGAGAGATATACCATGTTCTTGGGCTAGGAGAATTAATACTGTAAAAATGACTGTACTACCCAAAGCAATCTACATATTCAATGCAATCCCTATCAAATAACCAATTGAATTTTTTCACAGAATTAGAACAGAAGATTTTGTAATTTGTGTGGAAGCACAAAAGACCCTGAATAGCCAAAACAGTCTTGAGAAAGAAAAGAAGAGCTGAAAGAATCAGGCTTCCTAACTTTAGACTATACTACAAAGCTACAGTAATAAGACAGTATGGTACTGGCATAAAAATAGAAATATAGATCAATGGAACAGGCTAGAAAGCCCAGCAATAAACCCACACGCCTACGGTTACCTAGTATTTGATAATGGAGAAAAGATAATCTCTTCAATAGTGATGCTGGGAAAACTGAACAACCCATGTAAAAGAATGAAATTAAAACACTCCATAACACTATATACACAAAAATAAACATAAAATGGGTTAAAGACCTAAATGTAAGGCCAACACTATAAAACTCTTAGATGAAAACAGGCAGAACACTCTGACAAATCGCAGCAAGAACTTCTTTTGACCCATCTCCTAGAGTAATGAAAATAAAAACAAAAGTAAACAAGTGGAACCTAATTAAACTTAAGAGTTTTTGCACAGCAAAGGAAACTGTAAACAAAGCCCCCAAAAAATAACACTTAGAATAGGAGAAAATATTTGCGAATGAAGCAACACACAAGGGACTAATGTCCAAAATATATAAACAGCTCATGTAGCTCAATATCAAAATAACAAACAATCCAATCAAAAAATGAACAAAAGACCTAAATAGACATTTCTCCAAAGAAAACAAACAGATGGCCAAGAGGCACATGAAAAGATGTTCAACATCACTAATTACAGAGAAATGCAAATCAAAACTATAGTGAGATATCACCCACACTGGTCTGAATGGCCATCATCAAAAAAGCTACAAACAAAAAATGCTGGGGACAGTGTGGAGAAATGGGAACCCTCTTATAATGTTTGTAGGAAAGTGGATTGGTTCGGTCACTATGGAGAACACTCTGGAGGTTCCTTAAAAAACTAAAACTAAAACTGCCATGTGACCCACAACTGGGCATATACCCAGAGAAAACCATAGTTCAAAAAGATACATGCACCCTGATGTTTATTGCAGCACTATTTATAATAGCCCAGACATGGAAGCAACCTAAATGTTCATTGACAGAGAAATGGATAAAGAAGACATGGCACATATACACAGTGGAATATTACTCAGCCATAAAAAGAACAAAATTGTGCCATTTGAAGAGATGTGGATGGACCTAGAGACTTTCTTGCTGAGTGAAGCAAGTCAGAAAGAGAAAAACAAACATTATATATTAAGGCATATATGTAGAATCTAGAAAAATGGTACAGATGAACCTATTTGCAAAGAAGAAAGAGAGACACAGACATAGTATGGACATCAAGGGGGGGAAGGGAGCATGGGATAAATTGATGGATTGGGATTTACATATATACACTATCAGGTATAAAATAGAAAACTAAGAGAACCTACTGTATAGCACAGGAAACTCAACTCAATGCTCTATGGTGACCTAAATGGGAAGGAAATCCAAAAAAGAGGGGATATGTGTGTATATATGGCTGATTCACTTTTGCTGTACAGCAGAAACTAGCAACATTGTAAATCAACTATACTCCAATAAAAAATTAATTTTAAAAAAGAAGAATATAATGCAAGGAATTGACAGTTTGGTCCAAACAATAATGTACCAGGCCTACACTATCAAGAGGGTGACAGGTTGGGGACTGGCTCTCATAGCCCCAATACTCAGGGCAAATCTCTTACATCCAGACCTTTGTGACCTGCCTTCACTTTCCCAAACTGACTCTGGTCTTTACTTTCTTCCCTTGTTACCTACAATACCTCTGAGGGCCTCCTCTCCCAACCTGATGATGGCCAAGGGCAGTGTTCCTTTCCAAGAATCAGCTATGATGCATTCTTCAGGACAAAAGAAAAGACAGGGAATGGAGCCAAAGCTGGCCACTCTGTCCAGGGGACCTACACATGTAAATGAGTCAGACAAAGGCTCTACTCTTGGAAATACCAGGTAAAGTTGACCTTCCAAGAGATGTGCCACCCAGCCCTCTTCTCATCAGACTCAGCCAACTCCTTTAATCACGTCAGTACCCACCAGCCTGAACTGGGCTCCAGACTGCTGAAGTCATGGGGTCTTGGAGCTCGGAAGCATCTGCCATGTACTGACTGAGCTCGTAGCTGCTGGAGGTGAGACCAGACTCATGCTGCCAGAGAAGGTTGGACTCCTCTATCAGAGACGGCTGGAAGTTAAAAACAACAAGAACACATGGGAAGAATCAGAGGCACTTTCAGAGAGACAGTCCTCCAGTGTTTCTTCAAAGCAACAAAATTCAAACTTTCAAATAAATCTAATGAATGTGGACATATTGAAAGGAAAAGAAGGGATCATTCAACTGACAGTTCTCACTAAGGGATTCATTTTGGCCCCATGGGTAGAGAGCAGGTCCTGGGGTCAGGGGGTTTTAATTCAAATCCCAACTTTGTTAATACCAGGCTCTGTGACCTTGAACAAGTGACATAGACTTTCTAAGCTCAGTACCTTCATTTGTAATGTAGAGAATCATACCTATCCAATATAGTTCAAGTACTTACCACCTGCATTCATTCACCAACTGTTTAATGAGCACTTACTATGCTCCAGGTGTAATGCTTTCCCTTAGGATACAGGTATAAAAGAACTTCCCTGGTGGTTCAGGGGCTAAGATTCCATGCTCCCAATACAAGGGGCCCAGGTTCGATCCCTGGTCAGGGAACTAGATCCCCCATGATGCAACTAAAAATTTGCACACCACAACTAAAAAATTCCACATGCCGCAACTAAAAAAATCCTGCATGTTGCAATGAAGATGCATGCCACAATTAAGACCCAGTACAGCCAAATAAATAAATATTTTTTAAAAAAGAAATTCACAGAACTTATATTCTGGGAGGATTGTAAAACAGATGCAAACAATGGATACAAAAGCTCTTTGTCCACTCTGTCAAGCACTGTACTCATACACGACTGCTGTTACTGTGTTGTTGTTACTGTTAGTCCTAATAGGTGCCCAGCCCTGTTAAGTATTAGGTATACAGAAGAAACTGTTCCCCCAAATCATACAAATCTAATCAGGGATAGAAGATTAATACAAGACTGTCAAACATTAAGACCTTGTCTCTTGTAACTTTTCCATAAGTCTAAAGTTATTCCAAAATTGAAAGTTTAAAAAATTCAGGAGCTCCATTTCATAGCCCAACTGGTACACACAGTAAGATTTCAGAAGACAGAAATGGAAGAGTCAAGAAAGGTTTCACAGTCTGCTTTTCATACCCAAATTAAAAGATGCTAGCAACTTCCCACTTCCTGAGTAAACCAAATTGCTAGTCCACTGGGGTACCAGTAACATTTCTTTTCTTTCCCACCTTGGAGTGACTTGGGTGATATTTTCTGACAGCTAACTTGGCAAAAGAAAAAAGAAAAATGCAAAAGGGCTCGATAAGGTCCCCAGACCCAGAAGATTGGAACAGGAAACAGGGAAAGGAGGACATGGGCATGGAGGCTCTGCCAAGAGGGGAGGAATGGTACCCTTTAGACTGCTGGCACCAGGGACCCCCACCCCCAGGGCCCTGCCCTGCCACTGCTGATGATGTCAGCGGAGATGCCCTGTCACAGACCACCAGCCCTGTGTCACTTCAGGTTACCTTGTTTTTCTCGGCCCCAGTCAGCGGACTCTCCATGAACAGGTCCCCGGGCCTCTCCTGTCCAGAGTTAGAAGCAGGACTGTCTTTATAAGGATTCTGACTCTTAGATCTGCAGCAAAATGACAGGAGCATGTGAGGGGGGGTCCAGGGCAGGCCAGCAAGGCTGAGCTGCTCTGTACTGGAGGCTGCTCTGCTGCAAAGTGTGGGCAGGTGTCGGGTTGACCCACGTGCCACAGGGAAAAGCCTTGTCCTCCCTTGTGCTGCCACAGTCTATTAAACCAGAAAAACAGGAACTCCCGGGGTTCATAGTACAGTTAGTTACTAGAAGTGGCCCCAAACTCTGCAGAGAATGCTGGGTCTCTGTGGCCTGGCATCCCAGAATGACTTAAATCAGAGCAGGCGGGTTGGTGAGTTTCAGGCAGGGGAAAGGCCTCAGGGTACCAGACAGCTACATGTACAAAATGCTCTTCCCTGCTCTTCTCACCCCGGGGGAGAGACCATTCTTAGGGCACAGGACTGGGCAGAGGAGAAGCACCCCATCCCCAGGCAGGATGCAATCATGAGAACTTCTGCAAGGCCACATCTGTCCCAAGGCCAACACAGAATTAAGGCCCTCCTTCAAGACGGACCTCAAGTAACCTCACAGGTTTGGGGACTTAGGCAGGTCTGGGGAACTGCTGCTCAGAATTAAGAATCCCTCCTTCCAGGGTCCATGAGAACAGCTGGCTCGGGCCAGCCTGAGCTCCATCCCTGTAGCCAGAACAAAAGCAGACAGGCTTCTGAAGATGAGGGACCAGTACCAGATGACATAGTCTGAATTTGGCTGAATCATGTTGAACCAGCCTCTCCTTTCACACTTACTGGAACTGGGTCTCCCTGTTTGTTCCAAAGGGACTATTCTGGTTTTCATGTTGATGATCATTGAGGTACTTTTGATCTCGATGATCTTCCTGCCAGATATAAGGACTCCCTTGCCTTGGCACTGCACCCTCAGAGAAAACAAAACAAAGACAGGTCACTTCCTATTCCTAAAAGTTTGGAGATACTAGCAAGTTGTAAAGCTGGGTTATTGGAGCATGGCAGGTATAAAGACATACAGTCATCCTTCTGTATGCTTTAGGGGATTGGTTTCAGGACCTTGGAAAGTTAAATTCCCTTATATATTAATAAAATGGTGTAATATTTGCATATAATCTATGCATGTCCTCCATAAACTTCAAATCATCTCTATATGACTTCTAAATACTAATAATACCATATGCATGCATGCATGCAAAGTTGCTTCAGTTGTGTCCGACTCTGTGCAACCCCATGGACAGCAGCCCACCAGGCTCCTCCGTCCAGGGGATTCTCCAGGCCAGAATTCTGGAGTGGGTTGCCATATAAACGCTATGTAAATAGTTGTAAATACAACATAGGTGCTATGTAAATAGTTGCCAGCAAGCAACAAATTCAAGTTTTAAGTTTTGGAATAATCTTTTTTTCAAAAATTTTTGATCATCAGTTGGAGGCAGACCTGCAGATTCAGAGGGCTGACTGTATTTGCCAAATTGAGTAAGGTTGGTACGTGAAAGCCAAGAGTGTAAGTCTGTAAGATGAACCTCAGTCTTCTCTGAACCAATCAGCATGACTGTATAGGACGGTGCAATCGTGGGGATCTTCTGTGTGTATGTGTGTGTGTGTGTATGTTTGTGTTTTCAGTACTGAAACAGATTTTTCTCTTTGCTAGCAGGTCAGAAGCTGCCATTAACACATATCTAAATCCTTACTATTGATACAGGGTATAAATTCCTTTTTGCACAAATCTGCCACTCTGTGATGGTCAGACTCACTACAGCCCAGCCACACACTTGATGACTTCACTGTCAAGAACTGACTTCACTGCTACTTGGTCAGGGAGAGACTATAATCTTGATCATAATGAGGAGTAGAAAAAAAAAATGGATGAAGTACAAACTATCAGTAACACTAATAACATAATAACAGTTTCAGTACCATCAACTATGCCTACATGTACAAAGAAAAGTGATTCTTTTCTATCTCTTCTCAAGACATCTAGCAGCAGTATGTTTGCTGTGGCCTCATCTGACCAAGAAAGAAGCAGGCGGGGATGAGAGGGAGTGGGGGTGGAGGCCTAGGATGAGGCTCCGAGCATGGCCCTTTTGGCCTCTGCCCTGTCATATCAGTGGTACCATCCCAAAGGCTTCTTGGAGATTATTCCATACCTCTTTCTTCCTGAAGCTGCTGTGGGTGTCCATGGTAGTAATAACTTCCATAAGCATATTCTTCCCTTAGGGCTGGAGAGTAATAGTTCTGATAGAGATCCTCAATGCCCCACCTAAAGAATCACAAAGAAGGCCACTCATTGAAGGATGAGCATAGCAAAGAGAAAAACCAATGGAGAGCAACTTTCCCAGCGGTCCAGTGGCTAAGACTCCATGATCCCAATGCAGGGAACCTGGGATGATCCAGGTCAGTGAACTAGATCCCACATGCTCCAACTAAAGATTACACATACCGCAACAAAGATCAAATATCCTAACTGCCACAACTAAGACCTGGCACAGCCAAATAAATAAATGATTTTTTTAAAAGAAAAACAATGAAGGACTTGACAAACAAAACAACTTCAGAGGACAAAACTGTGACACCCATCTAGAATCTTCTCTAAAGCTATGGTTCATCCTACAACCAAAAATCTAGTATTGGAGCAGGAATAGGATCATCGTGTCAGAACAAGGCTGCAATATTTACAGTAAAACCACAGCCAAGTGTCTCTTCTCCTTCCTCATGATCCCTCTTACTCCTCAAATACACACATCCAACAAAACGAAATATTATCTAAGAAAACCCTGACCTGATATCACCTTAGGAAACCCCTTCCCAAGATAATTGTGTAAAGTACACAATCAGTCAGTCAGTTCCGTCGCTCAGTCATGTCCAACTCTTTGCGACCCCATGAATTGCAGCATGCCAGACCTCCCTGTCCATCACAAACTCCCGGAGTTTACTCAAACCCATGCCCATCAAGTCGCTGATGCCATCCAGCTATCTCATCCTCTGTCGCCCCCTTCTCCTCCTGCCCCCAATCCCTCCAAGCATCAGGGTCTTTTCCAATGAGTCCACTCTTCCCATCAGGTGGCCAAAGTACTGGAGTTTCAGCTTCAGCATCAGTCCTTCCAATGAACACCCAGGACTGATCTCCTTTAGGATGGACTGGTTGGATCTCCTTGCAGTCCAAGGGACTCTCAAGAGTCTTATCCAACACCACAGTTCAAAAGCATCAATTTTTTGGTGCTCAGCTTTCCTCACAGTCCAACTCTCACATCCATACATGACCACTAGAAAAAACATAGCCTTGACTAGATGGACCTTTGTTGGCAAAGTAATGTCTCTGCTTTTTAATATGCTATCTAGGTTGGTCATAACTTTCCTTCCAAGGAGTAAGTGTCTTTTAATTTCATGGCTGCAATCACCATCTGCAGTGATTTTAGAGCCCAAAAAAATAGTCTGACACTGTTTCCACTGTCTCCCCATCTATTTCCCATGAGGTGATGGGACCAGATGCCATGATCTTAGTTTTCTGAATGGTGAGCTTTAAGCCAACTTTTTCACTCTCCTCTTTCGCTTTCATCAAGAGGCTTTTTAGTTCCTCTTCACTTTCTGCCATAAGGGTGGTGTCATCTGCATATCTGAGGTTATTGATATTTCTCCTGGCAGTCTTGATTCCAGCTTGTGCTTCCTCTATCCCAGTGTTTCTCATGATGTACTCTGCATATAAGTTAAATAAGCAGGGTGACAATATACAGCCTTGACATACTCCTTTTCCTATTTGGAACCAGTCTGTTGTTCCATGTCCAGTTCTAACTGTTGCTTGCTGACCTGCATACGGGTTTCTCAAGAGGCAGGTCAGGTGGTCTGCTATTCCCACCACTGTAATTCCCATGCATATTATAGATGGAAATGAGATGGAAAAGTCAAATTGGACCATCTTAAATATGCTTGCTGTTATTGCCTCTACCCTTAACAGACCTTCCTTCAAGAATTCAACACTATTTTTATCAATTAATAATTCTTTACTATTTCATAGGGACAGAATTCTTTATAATAACTGTCATAATTTCAACCTTAAACCTAGAGGCAGGAAAATATCATCTCACCTGAAAGAGCTAAAGTAAAAAATAGATGGCTTGCAACATTCCATAAAATATGAAGGCCAGGAGTAAAAACTCCAGATTCTCCCAGAATCACCTCACAGAGACCTTTTCATTCTGAACTGGGAGACTACAAGCTTCTATCCACTCTCTGATTTTTTTAAGTTCCCATTCATTCACTCAGTGTATATATTTTCTGTGTAGGCATCACACTGTAGGTGCTGTTCTAGGCACTAGGACTCTTATGTTGCGGGTGGGTTTGGTGCTAACCCTGGGAGAGTCATCAAAGAGGATAAGGAACTTTTTATAGACATCCATAGGAAAAGCTTTTCCATAGTCCACAAATCCGGCCTTTTGTGATCCCAGAGTAAGAGGGTCTCATCTGCCGTCTTGAATTTCACCATTCTTTCTACTCTCTCCTCTGCCCCCAACACCCAATCGCATTGTGATGGCTTCTTAAGAAGCTCCCCTAGGGACTAATAAAGGGAAATAAACTATATTTTCAGCCACCAAAATCCAGCCTGGGAGAGGAAAGGGTTTAGCTAAGTCAGTGTAGTAGGAGGAGGAAAAGGAAGAAGAGAAATAAAAGGAAAAGGAAGACGGAAAAGAACGATCTGTTCATAAGCATTTGGGAGAGCTGGGTCAAGTCCAAGCTCTAAACTCATACCTTGAATACAATTGACTGGGATAACTGCCTTTGTAATAGTCAACCCCAGACACAGGTGGATGCCATTCCCCAGGTCTGGCTGCATAGTGAGGCTCCTGGTGGTCTGCCCTGAGGTCCTGCTGTGGCTGGGGGCTCCGGCCCAAGTCTTGCCTTTGATGGACCCTCTCTCCATCGTGCCAAGAGTGAGGAATAGGCTGATAGTATCTATCTCTCCGAAGCCCTCGGTCTGGATCCTTTGATGGTGCTGGGGGCCTCCCTGATGGCTGAGGCAGCCACTGGGGAATCCAAGGTTCCATCCTAGATCTTCTGAATTTCTCTAGTGTTTTGAGTCAGCTATGTAGTTATTTATCTTCCTGCCAGACAAAACAAAAACAAAACAAATTATCATTTTAGGCCTATATCCAAGCATGATGCTTAATTAGGTTTTGTGAAAGAAGCACCGATGGTCCTCAAAAATCTTCTATCTAAAACAAACCACACAGGCATTGAGACAGAGATGTCTGAAAAAATCGCAAGTGGATACTTGAAATAAATAACAGGCTAGACAATTATACTGAGCTTGTTATAAAAATTTAGAAGTATATTTGGAGCAACAATAGATGTGGGAGGCCCAGGAGAGAGAACAATAATAGATGAAGCTCCAAAACACAATCAAAGTATTCCGATTAAAGACATGTGTGCTCACCTATTCCACCAACAAATAGTTATTCAGGAGGCGCTATGTTGCCGTAGAAATCAAGTGGGCTTTGGACAGAGCTAGACCCAGTTCAGATCCTAACTCTGAACTTCCCTGGTGGTAAAGTGGATAAGAATCTGCCTGCCAGTGCTGGAAACAAAAGAGACACGGGTTCAACCCGTTGGTAGGGAAGATCCCCTGGAGAAGGGCACGGCAACCCATGCCAGTATTCTCGCCTGACACAACTGAAGTTACTTAGCACACCAGGGAGATCTCACATGCCGAGGAGTAGCTAAAGCCTATGAGCCACAACTACTGAGCCCGCACGCCACAACTACTGGAGCCCTTACACTCTAGGGCCCGAGAGCCACGACTAATGAGCCCCTGTGTCACAACTACTGAAGCCCACGTACCCTAGAGCCCACACGTTGGAGCTACTGAAGCCTCTACACCTACAGCCTGCGCTCCACAAGGGAAGCCACCGCAATGAGAAGCCCATGGATGGTAACTAGAGAGTAGGCCCCACTCTCCAAAACTAGAGAAAGCCGGCATGCAGCCACAAAGACCCAGCACAACCAAAAAAAATTAATAAATACATTATTTTTTAATTTAAAAAAAGAAATCCTGACTTTGCCCCTTATGAGCGAGTTAAATTTTTCCAGCCTTAATGTCCTTACCCATAAAATGAGGACTATAATAACTGGCTGACTGGGTCACTGTCAGAGTTAGAGATACTCATGTAAAGTGCTGAACACTATGACTAGTATACATTAGCGGTTCAATAAATAACAGTGTTATCAGAGATAGAGATTAGCATATTGTGAGTAGCTGAAAAGATTTCCTAAATAAAAAGAAGCTTAGGGACTTTCCTGGTGGTCCAGTGGTAAAGAATTCTTCTGCCAATGCCGGGGACACAGGCTTGATTGCCGGTCCAGAAAGAACCCACATGCCTCAGGGCAACTAAGCCCATGTGCCACAACTACTGAAGCCTGCTTGTTCTGGAACCCACGCCTGCAACAAAGATCCCACATGCCACAGCTAAGACCCAACATGGCCAAATAAATAGATGTTTAAAAAGAAGAAGAAGAAGCTTAAAGTGACTTCAAGAGACATCTTTTCTAAATCCTTAAAGTCTTAGAGAACTGTGCTCTATAACTTGCCCATGCCTGCCCCTCCTCCAGGGGAGGCGAGGAGACGCAGGGTTTGGGATTGCTTCAGTGACAAACTAGAGAGCCATGTCTCAGTAATTTTCCTGCCTGGAGATTTTAAAACCTGGAAGTCACCCCAGGATCAAACTGGTTTTTCCCATTTATTCTTCGAAATGGGACATAGCTCCCAAGGACGAGTTACCCTCCAAGCTTCTCTGCTTGTATCACAGAGCAGCACCGGCACCCAGCTGCCTCCAAACAAAAGTACCCATCACCCCTTAGAGCTGATCAGGAGTCTCCTGTTGTCATGAGTATACACGGCTCCATGCTCCATGCTCCTTTTCCCTTGGGAACTATGTTAGGTTGAAAAGTTCTGATCGGATCCACAACCTGCTCCCACTGCTGAAACTCCCAGCCCAATATAAGAATGAATATCAGAAGCAAAGGTCAAAGGGTGTGTGTGTTGAAATCAAGATGTCACTCTGCTCCAATGCCGAGGAGCCAGGGTCCACAGCTTTGAGCAGAGAGCTGTAAGCAGAATGCACCAGAAGAACAAGGCGTAGAAGTGCCTTCTACCTCCAGAGCAATCACAGCTCAGGAAAACTTGCACCTTCCTTCCCATGCCAGCTTACTTCCTTGAAAAAGTCAGGTGTAACGAGAGCCTTTTCAAGAAAACCCCAGCAAAGGCCAAATGCCCCAGACACAATGAAAGGCTACCTGAGTCTTTCCTGAAGGCCTATGGAATTTGAAAGTATTTGGACACAAGGAAGCTCAACAAGAAGAAAGCCTCAGGATTTCCCTGGTGGTCCAGTGGTTAAGACTTCACCTTCCAATGCAGGGGGTGAGGGTTCAATCCCTGGTCAGGTAGCTAAGAGCCCACATGCCTTATGGCCAAAAAACCAAAACATAAAATAGGAACAACACTGAAACAAATTTATAGATAAAAACTTTAAAAATGGTCCACATCAAAAAAAATTATCTATTAAAAAAAAAAGATGAAAGCCTCTTCCACCTCATCCCCAGATATTTTCACTAGACAGCCCTTCTCTGACTGCAAATACACATTACCCACTCCCTTCGCCAAAGTCAACTACAGTTGATTACTGTTGCCAATATATCAATTCCAGCAAGTTAGGGCTCAGGTTACAATTAAGGACGCCAAGTGAAAAGCACTTAAGATACTTCAAATGAAGGCATTACATGCACAGGGACAAGTCATACTCACACATCCACATAAACGACCTTCCCTGGCCCCACTAAGATCAATATTGCCTTTCCTAATTTGACCAGCACAGCAAGCACAGCCCAGACAAAGCCCACAAGGGCGCTAGCGTCCCCACACACCTGCTCTGACAGCCGCCACCTTCCCTTCGCGCGCTCCCGGAGTGTCTTCTCCCCTCCTAGACACTGTCAAAGTCCAGGTGCCACATCTACCAAGACCTACCTGGCTCTCAGATCTACAGCCTGTCAGCTACCTTTGCAACTGCCCAGCCTCCATGCGCTGATTCACGAGGGCAAAGTACAGGCCAGCTCCCTCCTTCATCCAGACCCGGCTTGGCGTGTTTGCCCAGAACCCAGTCAGAGGCTGCTGCTTCCGTTTGCCTGGTAGTGGGCTGAGCCAGGTTCCTGCACATGGGAAAGAATCCAAACTTGCACAGCAAAGAACAGAGATCCCAAGGAGAGGAAGTGCAGAAAGCCCGGAGGCAGCCTGGGCTGGGGGGAAGAGCGCCACCTACGGGTTGTTAACTCCTCTCTGGGCCACGGGCGGCTCTATTGCTCAACCTCTGTTTCTTCTCTGAAAGAAGAATAACAAGGTGGGTTTTCCCAGGTGGCTTAGTGGTAAGGAATCCGCCTGCCAATGCAGGAGACTCAGGAGACGTGGGCTTGAACCCTGGGTCGGGTAGATACCTTTAAAGAGGAATAACAGTACTTAACTTAGGAGGGTCATCATGAGGACCACAGGCTGACTTCAGAGATATTGTGAGTTAAATTCCAGACCACTGAAATAAAATGAGTCATATGAATCTGTTGGTTTCCCAGTGCAAATAAAAGTTCTGTTGTACATGATACTGTAGCCTACTGTGTGCAATAGCTGTATGTCTTAAAAAAAAAAAAAAAGGTAGGACTTCCCTGGTGATCCAGT
Source organism: Odocoileus virginianus (assembly GCF_023699985.2). Lineage (NCBI taxonomy): Eukaryota > Metazoa > Chordata > Mammalia > Artiodactyla > Cervidae > Odocoileus > Odocoileus virginianus. Next base: position 20,543,438 of record NC_069684.1, on the reverse strand, counting down.
GGTTGGTAATCCACCTGCCAATGCAGGGAACACAGGTTTGATCCCTGGTCTGGAAGATTCTACAGGCCATGGGATGACTAAGCCCATGTGCCACAACCACTGACCCTGCACTCTAGAGCCCATGCTCTGCAACAAGAGAAGCCACTGCAATGAGAAGCCTGCTCGCTGCAACTAGAGAAAGCCCATGTTCAGCAAAACGTAAGAGCAAAACACAAAAAAAGACCCAGTGCAGCCAAACATAAACAAATCATTTTTTTTAAATGTATATACCTTAATTTTAAAATCCTTGGGGACTTCTCTTGTGGCTCAGTGGCTAAGAATCTACCTTCCAAGGCAGGGGACACGCGTTCCATCCCTAGTAGGGGAACTAAGCTCCCACATGCCACAGGGCAATTAAACCCACAACTACTGAGCCCTCGAGCCACAACTAGGTGCTGACACAGCAAACCACAAACAAATAAATGAATATAAAATACTCTATTGCTAAAAAGTGCCCAAACAATTACAATAGTAATATCAAACATCACTGATCACAGATCACTATAACAAATATGATCACAATGGGAAAATCTGAACTACTGCCAGCATACAAAATGAAAAAGAAAACAAAAGAAATATTGCCAAAATTACCAAAATGTGACGTGGAGACACAAAGTGAGCAAGTGCTATTGGGAAGGTGGTGCCGTGAGACTTGCTCAACGAAGCTTTGCCCCGACTTCAGGTTGTAAAACAACACAATAAACTGAAGCGATATAAAATGAGGTATGCCTTTAAATGTTGGTAATGATATATAATTATGTATGCTTTATAAATAAGTATTATCTTTCCGTTTCAAAGGAAATGAGCTAATTCTACTGGCTAAGGTAGGCAGAGTACACTTTGTGTGTGTTAGTTGCTCACTCGTGTCCGACTCTTTGTGACCCCATGGACTGTAGCCCACCCAGCCCCTCTGTCCATGGGATTTCCCAAGCAAGAATACTGGAGTGGGTTGCCATTTCCTTCTCATGGGGTCTTCCCAACCCAGAGATCGAACCCAGGTCTCCTGCATTGCAGGCAAATTCTTTACCAGCTAAGCCACTGGAGCAGCCCAGAGTATTCACTGGTGGGTAGTAAATGCCTGGTTTAGGTTTTTCTCATTCAAATTTCTCTCCATTGGATTCTGACTGTGCATCAGTTGTGTTATCTAGATGGAAGGCAAATTTAAATGCTCAATACTGAATTGAAGGCACTGAGAAGTTTCTATTACAACAAGAACATAATTTCTCTTGTTTGAGAAATACATTTCTTCAGGTGAACACAAAGAAGCTCATGTCTACTTTTGAATTAATATTTTAAAATTTAGCAAATCATCATGCTGTCTATCTTAAATTTGTACAATGTTATACATCAATTATATCTCAATAGAGCTGGGAGAAAATACAAATCAAACCCAGAATTTGCTCTAAAAAGGCTCAGATGTTTATCCTTTCTTTCAACAAACACTTACTGAGTCCTTACTGTGTGCCAGGATTTGACACACATAAGAATGAAGGACACTAGTCCTTGTCATCAAAACTCTATGAGCAAATTAACCTGTCATGCTGTTTATTAGTCCAGGGGAGGCCTGGACTAAGGGTCCATGGTTGGTCTCGTGATCAGAGAGGCTAAGGTACCTAAGCTATAAGATTATGACACAGAGGACTTCCATGGTGGCCCAGTGGTTGAGAAGCCATCCTGCAAGGCAGGGAACAAGGGTTCAATTGCTGGTTAGGGAACTAAGATCCCACAGGCCACGGAGCAACTGAGCCCACACATTCTGGACCCAAGTGCCACAACTAGGGAGTCCGTGCACCACAAGGAAGATCCTACATGCTGAAACCAAGACCTGACAGAGCCTAATTCATTAATTAATTTTTTAAGAAAAGGCTTTTGCCACAGCCCTTCAACTGACTCTGAGGACATGACAGCTGAATGTAGAATTCTCTGACTCTGGGTCGTGGTTTCTTACCGCACTGGTAGGCTTTGAGGCTTGGCTCACTAATAACCACACTGTCATTTTTAATCCTCCAGGAAAGAGGTACTGGAAAAGGACACACACAATGACCACAGGAATCAGAACATGGTTGATTACAACACAGGCTCAGATGTCAAATTATGTGTCCCAATATCTCACAATAACATCTCTTTTGGCTTATAACACGATGTTAGCTCTGCCCCAAGGGTTTCCCTGGTAGCTCAGCTGGTAAAGCATCTGCCTGCAATGCAGGAGACCCCAGTTCAATTCCTGGGTCAAGAAGATCCCCTGGAGAAGGTCTAGGCTACCCACTCCAGTATTCTTGGGCTTCCCTGGTGGCCCAGACAGTAAAGAATCCTCCTGTGATGCGGGAGACTTGGGTTAGATCCCTGGGTTGGGAAGATTCCCTGGAGGAGGGCATGGCAACCCATTCCAGTATTCTTGTCTGGAGAATCCCCAAGGACAGAGGTGCCTGGAGGGCTACAGTCCATGGGGTCGCAAAGAATCGGACATGACCGAGCGACTAAGCACAGCACAGCCCTGCCCTGTAACACAGCTGTGTCACTGAAATGTTAACTTTGGAAGATCTTACAGGTTATTTTAGCAACTTCATTTGGTTGGTGATAAAAGCAGATCCAGAGAGATAAAGTGATTTAGTCAACATCACATAGCTAGCTAGAAGCTCAGTTAAGATGATCTAGATGTACTGGGCTTGTCTTGCATTGGGCTTACCAAAGTGTGATTATTAATTATTCAAGAATTATGTGAGCCAACAGTAAAACTGTTGATAATTTGAAGCCCACCACAGTGGGGGTATTTACAGCACAGAAACTGGCAAGTGCTGCAAAACCAGGTTGTTGTTGTTTTCAGATAGTCACTTTCCCAGCACAATGATTACAACTCCTAACTCCTATTCCAGTGTTCTTTCAACCACAGAATTGTCATTCTGTTTCTAGCTTTCATCTCACACATCTGGGTTAAACATCTAGCCCCGTTATTGCAAATGCTCCTTTTGTGACATCCCAAAGCATCTCCAGTCATCTCAAGAGTTATTATGAAGCTCTTCAAATACTCACCAACCAAAATTAATTTTAATTAGCTTTAATTATTTTATATCGACATATGGCATACCACAGTTATATGGGTCATGAAATGAAACAGATTGTATGGGGTTTCAGCACTCCAAAAGGTTTGGGATTTATCAGTCCCTGCCTTTCCTAGCCCCATAAATCAACAGTTACTAAGTCTTTCAACCTGGCAGCTCAAGTCTTCCTGGTTTCTAACAAAATTCACTCAGTTTGACAGTACATTAGCATCTCATCCCCAACAGGAGTTGGGCTAAAATTGGTCTTGTCACCTCAAGTCCTGATCACAGTGGCCCTCACATGATCCCATAGGCTCTCATATGCTGAAACTGTTATAGTCTTAACATTTTTCCCTTCCCCAAGTGTCCTGTCCTTTTGCCCAATTCCTACTCTGCATGCCAACTGTCCACTGGAACTGGAAAGAAGAGTGAAAGTGAATTCGCTCAGTCGTGTCCAACTCTTTGCAACCACATGGACTGTAGCCTACCAGGCTCCTCCGTCCATGGGATTTTCCAGGCAAGAGTACTGGAGTGGGTTGCCATTTCCTTCTCCAGAGGATCTTCCCAACCCAGGGATTGAACCCGGGTCTCCTGCATTGTAGGCAGACGATTTACTGTCTGAGCCACCAGGAAAGTCAAGCCCTGGAAATGGAGCCCTGGTCAATTACCAATTGTTTTGAATTTCCTTTCTCTGCCTTCCTCTCCAGATACCAGATCACTAAGAGGATCTTGCTTCAAATACCCTAGTGTGACATCTATCTAACAAAAGCATCATCACTGCTAATAATGCAGTTAATCTCTTCCCACCAGAATAGTGCTGCTAGACATGAACACCCATCTAGATCCAGGTCAGGTTTGCCATGAATCCCTGAGCACTAGGATTTAATGACTGGTGAGCTTTGCAAAGGCCAGCTCAGTAGCTGAGATATTCTCCAGGCTTGACCCGATTTCTTTACTGAAAGTAAAAATTTAGGAAACGAACTGAGAGGCCTTATGTCAACAGATGGCTGGTAATTATTTGTCTGGGTAATGGGTCTATGGATGATTTTATTTTTTTCTCCTGGCTGTTCGTATTCTCTAACTTTTCTACAATAAACTTACTTTCAAAAACAAAATCAGCTAACATGATTTTTAATCAGTTCGATATCCAAGTGTGGTACTCTCATAGAAGTAATTAATTATTTACCCAAGTTGCTAAAATGCAGCAGTGAGTCCCCAAAACTTCCAAGATTGCTTGGCTGTGCTCAGTCTGCTCTTCTGGAAAGATGACTCTGGAAGTCATACATTCACTAAACAGATCTTTATTGAACACGCACTCGATGCCCAGCATTGTCACTTGCATGGGGGACACTGAAATTAATAACATAATCCTTTCCCTAAAGAACTTTTCAGTTCACTGAAGCAGTAGATATTGAAAAGCTGGACACAGAAAGAGGAGCCTGTGAAAGACAGTAATGAAGGTGGGCTGAAAGCTAGGAGAGAATGGTGTCTCAGAAGCCAGGGGAGGTGATGGCTTCAGAAATGGGAGAGTCATCGACAATGCCAAATGTAGGAGAGACGTTGAAAGAGGCAACAGTGAAAGTATTCTCCCTACACTGGTTTTACCAATAAGGAAGTTTGATGATCATGACCTAAACAATTTCCTTGGAACTATAGTCAACGGTGTGAGGAATTAGATACAGAAATCACTCGTGCTGCAAATGGAAAGTAAGTAAAAGGAGACAGTAAGAATTACTCTTTTGAGAAGCCTGGGTATGAAGAAAAGGGGACAATAGCCAGGACTACTATGAAGCACTCAGGATTGAAGAACTGGCTTAGCATAGACAAGATTAAAAAGGTTATATGCTGATTCATATGGAGATTGGAGATACAGAAATGAAATACAATTACTGAAGGAATAAATCTCAAAAGAGGCTGACTGCATGGAAGTATAGAAATAAAGTTAAGCCTAGCTAAGAGAAAGGGCATTTCTTCCTCCAAGAAAGAAATAAAGGCAGTCAAGATAGGCTTGGATGGAGGCAAGTCTGTTCAAAAAGAGACTGGGTATTAAGACTTCTCTGCAGAGTAGACTGCTAAAGATAAAAGTGAGCTTTTAGTGATAAACTTGAGAAATGTGGTGATGGTTTGGATTGGCCAATGCGGAAAACAAGAGTGGGCTTTAACCAGGAACATGTCCTCAGAGGAACCAGTAGGCAGGAAATGCAGCTGTTATTGGACCCTTAGATGGATTTGAAGCTCCATGAGGATACTGAGCATCTGTGGTTTTGTCCATGTTATAACCACTGGGCCTAGCACAGCATCTGGTGTGTGACAAAGGCACAATAAAGACTTTATTTATAAATGAATGGACCTCTGAAATGTATAGCAGCAACAGTCTTGGCTGCAGATTGTATCCAGTAGTTTTCCCAGCCTGAGTATAGAATTAAACTCTGATAGAGAGTTCCTAGGGAAAGTAAAAGGGAATGTTAAGGCAGTGAGTTAAGGGGACTGACTGAAGAGTGGTTGAAGGGGTGCCATATAGGGCATAAATTAGACAGAAACACAAATTCTCTGCATACCTTGTTAAAGTGAGGTGCCTAGAAATACATAAGAGGCCTCTCCAATAAGACAGCAAAAGAAAAACATTCAATCATGATTCAAAATGTAAAACTTCAGTTAAAGGGGAATGACTGGATAATGCCTACCCCAGACTTTCCAAAAACATCTGATACAATGAAGTGCTTTTTAGTCAGCTAGCATCTCATAGCTCTGGCTCCAGGAAGGAGTCGGGGGCAAGGCAAGGAGGGGAAGGTTTAGCACAGAGCAGTCTCTGGACTCCAGCAAAGCCAGCCCCTGGAGCCTGCCTTGGAGATATGGAGTTCATGGCCTCAGCCAGGGGCTGGCAACCAAGGGTTTAACCTCCTTCTTCAGGAGGGTTGGGTGGCAGGTGAGAGGCATAGCAGCACATGCCTGTCAGCAGTTCCATTATCAGCAAGGACGCATGCCAGGAAAACCCGGTATAAGGGCCAGAGACAATTAACCTGGCACAGACACCATGAGCTACCCATGCCAATCCTGGGACTGTTGCTCTTACCCTAGAAGTGAAGGAGAGGGGGCCTCACTCTCTCCTCTCCTCACCCTTCCCTTTTTATCGATGCCCCCTGAACCTGGATGAGTGGGGTGGCAGATGGACACTGCTCTGACTTTTAACCCCACATCAAGCTTCCATCAGGCAAAGATGACTCACGCACCTGCTAAATGAAATAAAAGGCTGTAAATGCTGGGAGAGTCCTCCAAGCCCCCTAAGTCAACTGGAAATAGGCAGGATAAAGCTGAGTATGAATTTCAGCTCCACTATCTGCTAGCTGTGTGAACTTAGGCAAGTTATTCTATATCTCCTTTTCTTGCTCTATAAGATGGGAATGATAATAACAGAACCTTTCTCAGAGAGCTATAATTTAAGAGTACATTTTTAGATTAAAAATCTACAAACGTGACGTATACTAAATGCTCAATAATTGTTAACTGTTAGCATTTCCCTGAAAATGCTATAAAGTGTTCAGGAAGCGTTCCGTACAAGTCATCAGTCAGGAATTAATTGGTTATCCATTACTGCTCTGAAATCCACAGCTTCTCCCCAACATTTAACCCAGTGTCCCCAATGAACCATGAGATCAGGGAAAAATTGAGAGACTATGTTACACAACTACATATGACATAAAACAATGGGTTAAGATAAGAACATCAGAATTAGAAACTTCGTGACGATGCAGTCCTATGCTTCTCACACTGGACAACTTGTAACCACTGTCAGGATGCCTCAGGATCAGCACTAATTTTATTTTATAAGCAAATTAAAATATTACCTTAATTTTTAACAAACAAAAATATTATAATATGGAATATAATGGAACAAAAATCTGTATTACTTTTCACAACAAAACATGAAAAACTTCCAAAAAATTTCACACTTGCACCAAGACAGGTACACACACATCCCACAGAGACACATGTTCACATACACATACCTTGCATCCCCAGGAGGTCACTGCCTGCCATTTGATGGAAATGTTTGAGAGACACATTTGAACAAGAGCAGACATTTGGACACATAACTGATGAGCTGGGAAGAATCTCTGGAAGGAATCCATCTGTGCAGGTGATGCAATGTCTAAGCCAGCGAGACTCAGGCCAAGGCATACAGCTCTTTGATTTCCAGACCTGTAGCACTCCAAATTTTCCACTGCTGGATAAAAAATCCTCTCTTACATAAGACTCTATAGAGTACCTAGGTGGCCAGTGACTTTCTTGCTTTACCTGGGGCAGGAAGTGTTTGTTCTCCAGTTGTTAAGTCCTCAGACTCCTTATAGAAACACACCTCAATATTTTAGAGTTAAGATATTCTCCTTTTGGGCTTCCCTGGTAGTCCAGCGGTTAAAAATCTGCCTTCCGATGCAGGGGACGTGGGTTCAATCTCTGGGTGGAGAACTAAGATCCCACATGCCACAGGGCAACTAAGGCCGCAGTCCGCAACTACTGAGCCAGTGCGACTAAGAGCTGATGCGGCCAAATAAATAAATATTTTCAAAAATAAAGATACTCTTCCTTGATGGTAACACACATACGTGACTCAAACTCACTCAAACTCTTCAAATAGGGGGAAGTGTCATGCCACTTAGCCTTCTTCTTCTCTCCAGGTTTCACAGCCCCAATCCCATTTATGTTTCCTTGTGCAATTTCCTTCCCTCAGTCACTTTGGGAAGTAGTAAGGGCACAGGGGAAAGGAATAGGAATTGAAATCTAGATTTAGTTTTAACATCGCCACTTCTCAGCCATGCGCCTTTGGAAAACCATCATTCCAACTTTATCAGCCCCAGTCTCCTCATTTTTAAAAAAAAAGTCTAAAAAGTACCAAAGAAAGGCAATGTCAAAGAATGCTCAAACTACCGCACAGTTGCACTCATCTCACACGCTAGTAAAGTAATGCTCAAAATTCTCCAAGCCAGGCTTTAGCAATATGTGAACTGTGAACTTCCAGATGTTCAAGCTGGTTTTAGAAAAGACAGAGGAACCAGAGATCAAATTGCCAACATCTGCTGGATCATCAAAAAAGCAAGAGAGTTCCAGAAAAACATCTATTTCTGCTTTATTGACTATGCCAAAGCACTTGACTATGTGGATCACAATAAACTGTGGAAAATTCTGAAAGAGGTGGGAGTACCAGACCACCTGACCTGCCTCTTGAGAAACCTGTATGCAGGTCAGGAAGCAACAGTTAGAACTGGACATGGAAAAATAGACTGGTTCCAAATAGGGAAAGGAGTACGTCAAGGCTGTATACTGTCACCCTGCTTATTTAACTTTTTTTTTTTTTGTATTTTATTTTTTTTTTTAAGTGGATTGACTTTATTTATTTTTTTTCCATTTATTTTTATTAGTTGGAGGCTAATTACTTTACATCATTACAGTAGTTTTTGTCATACATTGAAATGAATTAGCCATGGATTTACATGTATTCCCCATCCCAGTCCCCCCTCCCACCTCCCTCTCCACCCGATCCCTCTGGGTCTTCCCAGTGCACCAGGCCCGAGCACTTGTCTTATGTATCCAACCTGGGCTGGTGATCTGTTTCACCCTAGATAATATACACGTTTCAATGCTGTTCTCTTGAAACATCCCACCCTCGCCTTCTCCCAGAGTCCACAAGTCTGTTCTATACATCAGATGTATAGAACAGACTTGTGGACTCTGCTTATTTAACTTATATGCAGAGTACATCATGAGAAACACTGGGCTGGAAGAAGCACAAGCTGGAATCAATCAAGCTGGAATTGCCAGGAGATATATCAATCACCTCAGATATGCAGATAATACCACCCTTATGGCAGAAAGCAAAGAACTAAAGAGCCTCTTGATGAAACAGGAGAGTCAAAAAGTTGGCTTAAAGCTCAACATTCAGAAAACTAAGATCATGGCATCTGGACCCATCACTTCATGGTAAATGGATGGGGAAACAGTGGAAACAGTGACAGACTTTATTTGGCAGGGCTCCAAAATCACTGCAGATGATGACTGCAGCCATGAAATTAAAAGACGCTTGCTCCTTGGAAGAAAAGTTATGACCAACATAGACAGCATAATAAAAAGCAGAGACATTACTTTGCCAACAAATGTCCGTCTAGTCAAGGCTATGGTTTTTCCAGTAGTCATGTCTGGATGTGAGAGTTGGACTATAAAGAAAGCTGAGCACTGAAGAATTGATGCTTTTGAACTGTGGTGCTGGAGAAGACTCTTGAGAGTCCTTTGGACTGCAAGGAGATCCAACCAGTCCATTCTAAAGGAAATCAGTTCAGTTCAGTTCAGTTCAGTTGCTCGGTCATGACTGACTCTTAGCGACCCCATGAACCGCAGCACGCCAGGCCTCCCTGTCCATCAGTCCTGAATAATCATTGGAAGGTCTGATGTTCAAGCTGAAACTCCAATACTTTGGCAACCTGATGCAAAGAACTGACTCATTTGAAAAGACCCTGATGCCGGGAAAGATTGAAGGTGAGAGGAGAAAGGGACGACAGAGGATGAGATGGTTGGATGGCATCACCGACTCAATGGACATGAGTTTGAGTAAACTCTGGGAGTTGGTGATGGACAGGGAGGCCTGGAGTGCAGCAGGAAATGGGGTCGCAAAGAGTCAGACACGACTGAGAGACTGAACTGAACTGCACTGAAAAAGTACCTCTCAAGGCTGTGATGCAGATAGACTGAAATAAAATATGGCAAAACACAACAGTGCCTATTAAATAGAGGTTTTCCATAAGTCTCTGCCTCTCTGTGTTCCAGGTTCCTTACCTGCTGTTAAAGGTGTGACAATCTAAACTGTAGGCAAAGCTCTTGAGTACGATACAATACGATGGTTAAGGGCTCAGGCTTTGCAGTGTGAATTGGACTCGAGTCCCAGAGCCTCCCCTGACTAACTGGGAGACTTCAAGTAGGATACTTAACCACTCAGGCTGAGTGTTCTTATTTGTTAAGTGATTGTATAATAACGAATATCTTCACAAGGTTGTTGTAGAATGAGTAAGACAATGTACTGTTCATGGCATGTAGGAGGTGCTCAATGAATATTTGATGCCAGATGAATGCATGAGCTAGGAAAAGCACTTGGCACAGTGCCTGCACGTAGGAAGTGTCCACCAGTGCTTGTTGGCAATGTTCTTGTGTAAAAGATCATAGCAGGAGAGTTCTCTTCTGGCTGCTCAGGGTGTAAATTCTCAGGTTCTCTTATCATAGTAGTTCATAGCTTTTATCTTAGCTGATCTTTATTATTGGCTTCAAATCTAATCTTGGGTTATTGCTTTTAATTTTTCTCCTGATCTCTCTCTCATCATCATAATCCACTGCATTCATAGCTTGTCTTCCCCCAAGACAGGCATCCTTGGTTCTTTATTTATATCACCCAGTGGTATTGGCAGAGTTTGTCCATTTAGGGGCAATGAAAGTGAGTCCAAAAAAGGTAAGAGATTTCACCAAACTCACGCAGTGTCAGTATCAGTCATCAAGTAGCAAAAAATCAATTACAGGACTTCTAGTCAAGGCTTTGTTCAGAAAAGCATACTGGTTCATAAAAACCATGTGATATATTTAATACAGGGCTTCCCAGGCGGTGTTAGTGGTAACGAATCCACCTGCCAATGCAGGAGACATGAGACACAGGTGTGATTCCTGGGTCAGGAAGATGCTCTGGAGGAGGACATGGCATTCCACTCTAGTATTCCTGCCTGGAGAATTCCATGGACAGAGGAGTCTGGCGGGCTACAGTCCATGGGGTGGCAAAGAGTCAGACACGACTGAAGCAATTTAGCACACATGCAAGCATATTTAATACAAAATTGCAATTATTTAAATACCCATTCCATAAACTTCAAAGTTATCAGTCACTGTAAATAGGCTCATTGAACTTGACATATATATAGGAATATATATTCATAAAAATAGAAACTCAAAGATTAACTTCTGTATTTCCTCCTTGTCTCATTTGTCAGTCAGTAAAGGTGCATACCATTTTCCTGGTTATACTCCTCTGCCCACTGTTCCACATATAGAAATAGCCCATGTGTGCACAGCGTGAGTGCATACACGTATTTTAGCGGTTCTCACATTCTTGTTCTCTCGGCCTGGAATAAGTGACTGCAGATATAGCCAAGATCCCCAGGAGTGCTGTTCTAATGCTGAATTTAGCACATCAGGACAATTTCCATAGGAGCCGCTTTTGATGCCAAAAAACAAAGCTCAGACTTCAGTTTCTGGAGGACACTGAAGGACAAGATGAGCTGATTGAGAAGTTTCTTTCCTAAGAATAAATGTCTGTAGTCATCGAAAGGGAGATGGCCAAAGTTCATTATTTTCTGGGAGCCGTCCATATGTGAATGTTATAGATTCTCTGCATGCTGAGAAAATACTTACTGCCTTGTTCAACATTGCTTCTGTGACATAACTTCCGTACAAACCTCCTAAGAATACTTCCTTTTTCACTAAGAATGCAATACTCTATGATCCATGACATCATGACACTGTGACACCATGTCCTAGTGCTGGTCCAAATGTTATTCACTAGATAGACGATGTCACTGAATGAACCTGACTGGGGTATATAGTCTCACCCTGGGAGGATTTTTAAAAATTATTTCCTTCATTCAGTAAATTATATTTTAGACACATATGATTCATTATTCACTGTAATAAGAATATTTTCTCCTGTATGAGCTGGCTTTCCACAGTTTCTCTAGTAAAGCTGCTAAGTCCCAGGACTAATTGGAAGAAAAAACCCCAAGAAAACCCCTGTTCCTATTTAATAACCAAGAAATGGGTGAGAAGCTAAGTACTTCATTTATTCTGTCTTTACTGAGTGCCTACTATGTGCCACACACTGTCTTAGGTGTTAAGTGCAGGCCACAGGAAGTGACCAAGTGAGTTTGTTCTTTATCCTCTTGGAGTTTACTACAGACAAGGTAACAGGCAACCCCAACGATCAGCGCTAGGAGAGGATGGCAGTAAGAAATAGATGAAGCACACAGCAGAGGTGCCCAACCTAGTCAGAGAAGTCTTCCCAGCAAAGAAAGAAGTCTCAGTGAAGACCACATGAAGGAAGACTCACATTCAGGAAGGATGTGAGTCTGTTAACCTGAAGAAGGGAAGGAAGAGCAAGAGAGTAGGTGTTCCCAGCAAGAGGATGGATATGATAAGGGCTCAGAGTTGAAGGAGGACCTGCGCATTTAACACATAATCAGTAGGTTTTATGTTCAGTGTGGTTGGAGCCTAGAATGCACAAAGGAGTTGCTAAGACTGAATTTTTGTATCCCTCCAAAATTCGTATGTTGAAACCTAATTCCCAAACTGAATATTTGTGGAGACTTTGGAGGAGGGGTGATTAGGTCAAGAGAGCAGAGTCCTCATAAATGAAATTAGTGTCCTTATAAAAAAGACCCTAGAGAGATCCCATGCCCCTTGTGAAGACACAGGTGAGAAGAGGTGAGAAGATAGCTATCTATGAACCAGGAAGCAGGCCCTCCCCATTAACTGAACCTGCCAGCACCTCGGCCTTCGGCTTGACAGCCTCCAAAACTATGAGAAATAAATTGCTGTTGTTTATAAGTTAGCCAGTCTATGGTATCACATCATAGCAGCTTGAGTGGATAAAGACAGCAGTGATGAGGGCTGAGACTGAAGAGACTGTCCTAGCTGTCTCCGCCAGCATGCAGAGCAGAGCGTAGCCCCAGCTGTCCCTAGCATCCAGATTGTTTGCACACAATATGGCAGACATGTGCTACTACTGCCTGCCTGCCTCCTTTCCTCCAGCTTCTGCTAATAAATCATTAGTTTTTCTATGATAAGCTTCCCTGCCCCTCTCAGCTTATATAGCATGTATAGGACTGATCCCATCCCTGTTCTGAGAATGGACACAAAATTCATACATGACAGAGTCCTGCAGCTCCCTGCCTGAAAAGATTAATTTGGCAGTTAGCACGTGTCCAGGGACATGTCCACAAAGCATGCCCCCAGAGCTTATGCTTGAACTGCTGGGAAATAAGTCTTCCCACTGGATTGACTGAGATGATAGAATAGCAACCTGGAGCTGCAGGCAGCCATCGGTCCACCATTCATTCAATCTAAAATAGTTTCTTGGATAATTAGTATGTGCCTCATGATGTTGTAGACATTAGGGACACAGGAATAAGGATATAATTCTGCTTTTTAGGTTTTCACTATCAACTGGAAAGGCAAGCAAAATAATAGCCTTAGATAAAAGTGATAAATATTACATAGCTTCTTATATGATCACTGAAGGGCAACCAACTCAAGCAAATCTTCCTAGGAGGAAGGAAAAAACTCATTAAACCTTATTGGATAATTAGGACTTAATCAAGCGAACTGAGGCATGGGGGTGGTTCCAGAAAAGAAATCAGTAAGTTCAAAGGCATGGAGGGGAGGCCCAGCTGGACAGGCTCTGGTGACACACCATATTCAATTAGACAGGAAGATAATGCCCTTTCAGGGGAGTGTATATACCAATATATTTGTCTCGGACAGTAAATATGAGTCACGAGCTCCTGAGAAAAGTCTGCAGGGACTCAATGTGTGGTGGGTGGTATTATTTGTTTATATGTTGCTTCTTTTCTGAAGATTTGTATATGTTTTGATTTATGTGTTATCAGCACACAAGTCATAATGAAAATCATGGACATGATAACATTGTCACAGACTTTAAAATAAAAAATAAGATGAAGAATTAAGGGTAAAAGGCAAAGAAAGAGAAGTTCATGAAGACTAAGAAGGCGGAGTTGGAATAGCATCAAGGAAATCAAGGCATCAAGACATAGGAAGAGGTAAAGAGAATAAAAACAGTAAGAAATCAAGTTACAAAGGAACTTGAAAATATCCATGGGATTCCATAGGGTTCGTGGAATGGTGAGAAAAGGGGTAGAACATTAAAGAGGGTTGTTTATTGGCTGGTTGCTTGGTTGGTATAAAATAGGAGACACTTGAACATGTTTTTCCCTATGGTGGACCAGAAAGCCAGTGTAAAAGAGAAGCTAAAGAGACAGGGGAACAAGGGAAATGAGTGACGGATGTGGTCCCTTAGGAGGCCATACAGGGATGGAGCTCATAGCCCAGGAGAAGGGATTACTTGGGTCAGGAAGTACACTTCTGCCATTGAGAAGGGCAGGAGGCAGCAAGGGATGTATAAATGCCCAGGTGGGTGCTAGACAAGGCTAATGGGGCACATATGCATACTAATTATGTTAAAGAAATTGATCTTATCCTTCAGATTCTATTAAAACATGTTAATGAGAAGCCCACAATTTCCAAAGCTAAAAATGACTGAGCTGATGGTGCTGGGTTTCAGGAAGCTGAGAATGTAACACACAGTCACTCATGGTAGGGGTTTTTTTCCCCCTATTCTATTGGAAACACAGCCTGACTTGTTCTTGATTCAATTTAATTTCTGTCAAGCTGTAGCCTGTGGGTCACACCTATTTTAAGAAATTTCATTTTCCTTAGTGCCAGGCTCTTGTGTCTTTGCTCCTCAAAAGTCAGCAGCAGTTAGAAAAGTTCTAATCGATAACCTTTTGGAAATAGATATTTAAGATGAGTCTGTGTGGAATCGCTACCTTTAAGACATCTTTTTCAGAAACAATCTTTCCTCCTACCAATATCATACTATATGTGCACCCATCCAAAAAGGATCCTTCAAGTTTCAGTCACAGAAAATCACAATTTGGGTTTCCCTAGTGGTTCAGTGGTAAAGAATTTGCCTGCCAATGCAGGAAACACAGGTTTGATCCCTGATCCAGGAAGAGATCACATGCTGCAGAACAACTAAGCCTGGGTGCCCCAGCTGTTGAGTCTCTGCTCTCGAGCCCAGGAGCCACAACTACTGAGCCGGCATACCCTAGGGCCCCTGCTCCGCAACAAGAGAAGCCAGCACCATGAGAAGCCGATACATCAAAACCAGAGAGGAGCCCAGGCTTGATGCAGCTGGAGAAAACCCCACGCAGCAAAGAAGACCCAGTACAGCCAAAAAATAAATAAATAAATAAATAAAATTATTTTAAAAATAAAATCACAATTTGATAAAGCCTATTTGATGACATGTGAAATCTATTTCATAAATAAAGTACTCATTCCCAAGTAAGACATGGAGCAAATTCAACATTGAGTTAAAAGCTGTTCAGCCAGGGGAAAACTCCCAGTAGATAAGGAATCAATTACTGACAGTTATCCCTCCCACCCATTCATTTTATAGCACAGAAACTGCAGCCCAGAGTGCCATATGGTTTGACCAGAATTCAGGTCTCCTGGCTCCCCACTCACAGTTCACCCCTCTTCTCATCACATCTGTTTTTCCTGCTGGGCAGCAAACATTATTGGACCAGAGACCTCTTTCATCTTGTTCACTTAGGCGCCCCCCAGCATAGAGGTAACCATCAGAAATACCTGTCAGTAAGTTAACCACACTTAGGGTGGACCACTGCTGATCCTTTGTGAGGTTTTATAAAGAGCTGAACATCAGAGTAAAAGATCTCAACAGAAAAAAAAAAAAAATCACCAACATATAAACATATGGTTTAGAAACTCCGAAAATACCAGAAACTCCAGACATGACTTCCAGGGTGGCAGTCTCGGAAACAGCAGCTCAAGGTAAGGATCTGTGCCAGGGCTTCATTTGTCATCGGGTTGGCAGGCCCCATGCCCCTGGTCAACTATATAGCTCAAGAATAGAAGTTTCCACCGCTGTCTCTAAGTCAGCTTTCACCAGTTTGAATCCACCTTAAATATTTAACAGGCTCTCTCCCTCCCTCAAACACTGTAAGTGCTAAGCCTCCTTTGATCTTCCCATAACCAAACCTGCCTAAAATTTTTATCTTTGCTGAAATCACATGTCCTTTTTGCACATTAGCAATGCACTCTATCCCACAGGGGACAGCCCCTGCCAAAGTATGCAGGTCCTTGGAGGAATTAGGACTTGAAAGGGGCGTTAGCCACAG
Source organism: Odocoileus virginianus (assembly GCF_023699985.2). Classification (NCBI taxonomy): domain Eukaryota; kingdom Metazoa; phylum Chordata; class Mammalia; order Artiodactyla; family Cervidae; genus Odocoileus; species Odocoileus virginianus. The sequence goes on along the minus strand of NC_069684.1, from coordinate 20,527,339 downwards.
TTAAAGCTTGTTTTTTCAAACAAGACCCTGTGAGTTTACCCTTCTGCTGAAAACCATGTGCAGGCTTGAAAACTTTCTACTCTGGTTAAGACCAACTGTTTCTCAAATGAATCTTCTAAAGGGGTCTCTAGTGGGAACTGTATTCCCTCTTAGCATTCTTCAGTTTGAGTTTGCTTTGTGTTAATTGGTTAATGGTGAAAGTAAGTACTTACATCTTTTGCCCCTAAACCAGGAGTTGCTGCTGCTGCTTCGGCTATATTCCAACATGACAGCCTGCTGTTCCTCACAACTGGCAGACACTGTAAGCTGTGATGCCACGTCAGCTGCCCAGAACCTTTCTGCTTCAGCAACAGTTTCCTGACGGAATGATTTGCATGTAGATCCTGAGGCTGGAAACATGATCTGACCACCATATTGAGAAGGTCTGGGTAAAAGAGGTCACTACCTCTTTTATAACAGAATTACAGAAAGAAATTGCAGACCCTTTCATGTATCTAAATGAGGATTTCAAAAGAAAGCTAAATATTATAATGACTTTCTAAACAATCATGACAGCAAGTTAATAACTGACCAAAAAAATTCAAGAGAAAAAAGTAAAATTTAGACTTGTAGACAGCATCATAGATTTTAGAAATTTAAAAAATTATGAGCCTGAGCTGAAAAAAATTATGAGCTTGGAATGGCAGAAAACTGAAAAAGTAAATGCTCATAAATAGATTTTTTAATGGATTATGAGACATTTAAGTTGTGGAATATTCAGATATCTAATGACAAATAATGAATTAGAGATATACCAGTTGATTTGAAGGGGTTTCTATGAAACATTAATGAGCCAAAATAAAAAAGGTATAATGTCATTTTGTTTGGGGTTTCTATGACATATAATGAGTGAAAAGTATAATACTATCCCCTATGCTATTATATATGCATATATATGATAGTATATGGTTATATATAACTATATATCTATATAGATAAAAGTATACAAAAGATATATACCCAGCAGTTAACAATACTTGCTTTGTTTGAGGGGGAGGTGATACATGGACAATGACCAGAGATGGATGTGATTTTTTTAAAGGCTTCACAATAAACAGCATTTATTACATCCCATGTATATAAAAGTATCTGTATGTAAATGGCATGTATTGAGAAGTATGTGGAAGTTAACAAAAGTGTTAATTAGATATCTTAGGGTGGTGGGCTTCCAGATGATTTTTATTTTATTCTCTATAATTTTACATGTATCTATCTTTTTCAAAGAAAAATTTTCTTTATATAATCAGAACAAACAATAAAACTGCTTCTGTTATGTAGAGATTATTGACAAGCGGTAACTTGCCTGAGCTCTTCTATTTCTGAGGCCCTCTGCTGAATCCTAAATAGATTTGGGTTTTTTTCCTTCATGTTCCAAATACACTCAAGAATTCTGAAGATGTTCTTGTGCTTATCTGGAACAGACAGGCCATGCCAAAGAGAAATGTAAAACACTATTGTAGCCCAGACCTCACGTGGCCCTCCTCTCCTTTGAGATGGATAGCAGAGGGGGGTCGTATCTTCACACCTTCCCGTGATGTGTGGTGCAGAATGAGGGGGCTCTGTGGCATGTGCACACATAGGGGTGTGATAGAGTTATAACCCATACTGCCTCAGATCATTCCTCTAGGGGTGACTCAGGAATCATTTGAGAAAATGCCAACTGAGGAAAAGGGAGTTGAAATTGACCAGTCAATCCCTGCTTTCAGCAACAAAGCCAGAAATTGAGAAATAAGCTCTTATTGATCAGTGACCAAACAACCAACATATCTTATATAATTAAACTACAGGCAAGGTCAGTATGTATTCACTGGCCACATTTTCTGAATTAAAATGAAATGAGGTATATGAATGTACTTGGATGTAAAATTATTTATATGGAAACACTACAGAGTTTTTTTTTTAATTGGTACAATCATAGAAAATTCAAGATGTCCCATCACCATAAAGACTACGTATTAAGCAGATATGTGTATGAATCAGAAAGTATATATTGTGTGTATGTATTCACTACTCTGGAATGGGGGAAACTCTCAATTTTAAACTTAAATGAGAAAACGACCTGATTTAGATAAAATATTTTAATTATAGAAGTATTTTGAAAATAACTTTTTAAAGATAAATGTTGTTCCTTACTTTCAATTACAAAAATAATCCAAAGTAGAGGCCAAAAAACTTTAACCTAAAATGATCTTGAATTCACCTCATCATTTTAGATAGAAATAATTAGAGATGAGAGAGGTTTTATTTAACTAAGGTCACACACTTGCCCAAGGTCACACAGTAGAACTTAGGACTCTGGCTCTCAGAGATCATCTCACAACACTGTGCTGCAAATATTAACAACAGATCATACATAACCTGACTTGTCATAACTAGAGAAGACACCCATAATTACCATATTCTTGATTTATATGCAAAGAACACCTCCTTAGATTTATGCAAAGAATACTTAAATACGACCTGCATTTGCCATCTTGTCTTGTGATTAGTTTAGGCTCTGTTATCTTGTTAATAATCACTCACCTAGACAAATGAAGGCTGCAAACAGAAATCTGTAAAAAGCAGATGTAAATAAATGCCAAATGTGTGATGTCAGCTACAAGAGATCAGGAGAGGAAAATAAACCTAAGGTAATTTCAGATGAGAAGAAAAGGAATCAATGCAAAAAGAGATAGGAAAGAATATTCAAAATACAAGGTTTCTTGTTTGAGAACACATCTACTGCTCAGGCTATTATGGACGATACTGGCCTTAGTTTACATGGGACTTGTGACCCTGATCTAAAGACAATCTAGCAGTCTCATTTTCCACACACTTCTCTCACTTAAAAAGAGATACATTAGGAAAATATGCAAAAAGTATACATACATATTTTCACAAACTAGCATTTTCCTTGGCTCAGACATCTCCCGTAAATTGAAAAGGTATAGACCTGTGCATATGTAACTAAACAACTGAATAAAAAGGAGAAAATGCAATGATTGCTATGTTCCCAAATACATACTTTCTCATAGGCACCTACTTCACAGTTTCACTAGCAGATTCAAGGAATTAACTCAGATGTTGGTGAACCAAAACAGATAGCAGAACACAATATGCACAAATGTTTCCTCTCAAAAGAATTCTAAGCTCCATTCCTTAAATTAAATTACTTCTAACGACAGTCCGGGCTCAGTGTTTACCCACCATAAGGCTAAGTTGCTGTTGTTCAGTCCTAAGTCATGTCCGAGTCTTCGGAACCCCATAAACTACAGCATGCCAGGCTCCTCTGTCCTTCACGATCTCCTGGAGTTTGCGCAAACCATGTCCAAGTCTAAGTTGAGAAGGGAAAACATCTTAAACTCCCCAGGAGAGATTAAGCAAAGGGCTTTTGAGCAGAGGCAGTATACTACAATGGTCATGTGTGTGGGCTCTAAAGCCACACTACCAAGCTGAGGTCCTGGCTCTGCTACTGTCTAACCCCATTGATGTCAGGTAAGTCATTGAATAGCTCTGGGCCTCAGTTTTCTTATCTGTAAAATGGGGTTAATAGTAACTCCCCCCCCCAAAAAAATAGTAACTCCCTCAGGGGTTGTTGTGAATAGATATTAAATTATTACAGCTAAAAGCATTTAGATTAATTTTACACAATCCATGAAGCTGCCTTAAGGAATAGTTCCTATTATTGCTCTTCATTCTTTCTTTCTTTTTTTTTTTTGGCCCATTTTAAGCTTTATTTTTTTCTTTTTATTATTGATTCAAAGGAGTTCTAATTCTGGATCTGAGTCCTTTGTTAGAGAGATTTATTAGGAATATTTTCTCCCAGTCTATGGCTTGCCTTTTCACTTAACTGTCTTTTTTTAAGGTCTTTTTTTTTATCAAAGTATAGTTGATTTACTATGTTGAGTTAGTTGAGATTTACTTTGTTGTATATTTACTATGTATTTACTATGTTGATTTACTATGTTGTGTTAGTTTCTGGTGTACAGCTAAGTGATTCATATATTTACAAATATATATTATTCCAAGCTCCTAATTTATCCCTCCTCCCTCTTAACTGTCTTTTAATAAGCAGAAACTTTCACTTTTGATAAAGTCCAATTTATCAATTTTTCTTTCTTTTGAAGTTAGTGCTTTGGGGATCTCATGAAAGAAATCTTTGCCTGCCCCAAAGTTATGAATATATTCTCCAATGTTTTCTTCTAGACGCTTCACAGTTTCAGCTTTCACAGTTAGGTCCATGATCCACCTTGATTTTGGGGGGAAGGGGGTGAACTTGGTAATAGCCAGATAGGAGAGACGCACAGAACGAGGTGTGGAGGAAGGCCCAGGGAGCGCCCATGCCTTCTCCCCGCATGCCACTCTCCCCATATACCCAAGTCTCCATGTGTCACTGACGCAGAAGTTCTGCTCCTTTCTTTACAAATGAGAAAACTAAAACTCACAGAGAATGAGCAGTTTGCTCAAAAGTTCCACAGCCAGCAAGGATAACCCAGACTTTGAATCCAGGCCTACAAATGTTTCATCATTGTTTATACTGCCTCCCAAGTCTGCAGTTCAAAAACACACAACACAGAGATGGAGAAAACAAACATAGTAAACAGGCGATGGGGGCAGGGGGAGGGGGGTGTAAACTGGGAGATTGGGATTGACATGTATACACTACTATGTATAAAATAGATAACTAATAAGAACCTATTGTATAACACAGGGAACTCTCTTCAATATTCTGTAATGACCTATATGGGAAAAGAATCTAGAAAAAGAGTGACATGTGATATGTATAACTGATTCACTTTGCTATACACCTGAAACTAACACAACACGGTAAGCCAAATATACTCCAATAAAAAATTTTCAAAATAAAAAAACAGGCAACATAGATCCTTTTGTTGTTATTGTTCATTCATTCATTCATCTATTCATTCACTGGAGAGCTTGGTGTGTGCCAGGTTCTGTACCTGGCGATGGGGATCTAGCCATGACCTAGACAGACCAGAAGCAAAATGTCTTCATGAAGTCTATATGCTGATGAGGGAGGCAGACAAGCAAACAAAAACCAATCCATCATGTAATAAAACAGACAGCAGTCAGAGCCCGAAAGAAAATAAGAAAGTGATGGAGAATAGAGAGTGTCAGGGTTGAGATGGGCTCCTTTAGGTAGAAGAGTCAGAGAATACTTCCCCAAGGAGAGACGAATTCAGTGAGGGGTGCTCCAGGCAAGATCTGGAGAAAGACAGGAAACAGAGTGAACTGTAATTACACGTCATGAGGCAGGAGCAAGAATGACCTATTGGAGGTGTGAAAAGGCTCCTGCTGTGAGCTGGTCTGGAGAGGGAAGGTGTAAGAGTCTCTCAAAGAAAAGGGGAATGAATGAACTAAGGAAATGAGGCACCACTGACAAATCCACTTGAGTCCTGTGTTCATAAAATTAAGACCAGTCAGCGGCTGTGTGTTTTCATCCAGTCGCATTCTGAGATCTGGTGCTCGGACGCAGACATGAACAAGTGAGTAGAGGTTATCAGATCCTGGGGTTGGCCAGGTGCAGGCAGCAGAAGGGTAGAGAGGCAGAGGTGTTGAGCTGGGTCGTGGACTCATACGGGTGAGGCGGAAGGCAAGGTCAGGGGGCATGGCAGACAGTGGAAAGAGGTGGAGATGATGGCCTGGTGGACCTAGCGAGGTCAAAGGATGGTTGGAATTGGGGTTCTAAAGGCAGTGAGCTGGAAGTGAGGAAGTGGTAGTCACATTGAAATGCCAGAAATCAACATTTTTGAGGGGGGACAGGTTCTAGTAATGACAAACACCAGTGTCACTGAGTGGATGTCCTAGAGGGTAAAAAGGATTGTTGAAAGTAAGGAAGTTTAAGGATCCGAGAAGCCAGAATATTACTTGGATCACCTCTACCGATGGTCTCAAACCTCCATATACTAGAATGACTGGGACCTCTTAAAATCTACCCAGACCTCCAACCCCCAAAGATTCCAGCTCAATCGACTGGGAGGAGGGGGAGCGGTGCCTGCGCTTTTATTTTAAGTTTATTGAATAATTTTAGAGTGCAGCCAGCATTGGGGCTGACTGATCTAAGCAGGCCATCCACCAATGGCCAGATGAGGGCGGAAGTGAGCCGGCATGGGTTGAAGCATCACTGGATAAGGGGGTGACGGCAGGTTGGTGGAGGACTACAATGTGGAGGTTTATGGAGATTCAAGGGCCTGTCTTTCAAATATGGCAACCCACTCCAGTATTCTTGCCTGGAGAATCCCAGGGACGGCAGAGCCTGGCGGGCTGCCATCTATGGGGTCGCACAGAGTCAGACACGACTGAAGCGACTTAGCAGCAGCAGTTTCAAACAGGTCTGGGAGTGGCCATGAGGGGCAAAGCAGATGCCAATCCCATCATCAGGTCCTGGGACACCTGAGGGGTGTCCCCACGTCCCCAAGAGTAAGTCAGGTATCCAAGCAAAAAGGTGAGTAGGACATTCAGAGAAGAAGCTGAGGACATGGAGAAGGTTTGGGAGTCAGGAAATAGGAGTCAAATAAGGAGATGTACAAAGATGTGTAAGGAAGGGGGCCTGGGAGTCTTGCATTGAAGTAATGACAAGGGAAGGCATGATGGATTAGTACCAACGCCTTTCAGGAAGATGGGTAATCGATTCTAATTAGAACCTCTCTTTCGCATTTACTTTGGACTCTCAGGCAGTGGATTCATTTCCTAGGGCTGCCATAACAAATTACCACAAACAACAGAATCTTATTCTCCCATAGGGAGCTGGAAGTCGAAAATCAGAGTGTCAGCAGAGCCATGTTCCCTCTGAAGTCCCCACCGGGGGAATCCTTCCTGCCTCATCCTTGCTTCTGATGACTCTAATCCTTGGCATCCCTTGGCTTACAGCTGCATCACCCCAATGTCTGACTCAATCTTTACATGGCTGTTTTCCCTCTGTGTGTGTCCAAGTCCCTCTCTCCTTATAAGGACATCAGTCATTGGGGAATTCCCTGGTGGTTCAGTGGTTAGGACTCGGTGTTTTCACTGCCAAGGGCCCGGGTTCAATCCCCAGTCATAAAACAAGCTGCACATCAGGGCCAAAAAAAAGAAAAATTATTTCAAAGTTGGATTAGAGCCCACTGTAATCAGTATGGTCTTCCCAGGTGGCGCTAGTAGTAAAGAACCCGCCTGCCAGTGCAGGATACATAAGAGATGAGGGTTTGATCCCTGGGTCAGGAAGATCCCCTGGAGAAGGGCACAGCAACCCACTCCAATATTCTTGCCTGGAGAATTCCATGGACATAGGAGACTTGCAGGCTATAGTCCCCGGAGTCACAAAGAGTCAGACAGGACTGAAGTGACTTAGCACACATGCATTAATCCAATATGACCTCATCTTGATTATATCTATGAAGACTATATCTGTATCTAGAAGATTATATCTATGACAGGCTTTATTTTCTTGGACTCCAAATCACTGCATATGATGACTACAGCCATGAAATTAAAAGATGATTGCTCCTTGGAAGAAAAGCTTTGACAAATCTAGACAGCATATTAAAAAGCAGAGATATTACTTTGCCAGCAAAGGTTCATCTAGTCAAAGCTACGATTTTTCCAGTACTCACATGGATGTGACAGCTGGACTATAAAGAAAGCTGAGCAGCAAAGAATTGATGCCTTTGAACAGTGGTGCTGGAGAAGACTCTTGAGAGTCCCTTGGACTGCAAGGGGATCAAACCAGTCAATCCTAAACGAAATCAGTCCTGAATATTCATTCGAAGGACTAATGCTGAAGCTGAAGCTCCAGTACTTTGGCCACCTTGTGCAAAAAACTGACTCATTGGAAAAGACCCTGATGCTGGGAAAGATCGAAGGTGGGAGGAAAAGGGGACGACAGAGGATGAGATGGTTGGATGGCATCACTGACTCGATGGACATGAGTTTGAGAAGGCTCCAGGAGTAGGTGATGGACAGGGAAGCCTGGCATGCTGCAGTCCATGGGGCTGCAAAGAGTCAGGCACAACTGAGCAACTTTACTGAACTGAACTGAACTGGTGAAGACTCTATCTCCAAATAAGGTCTAGGGTTTCAACATGCCTTTTGTGGGGAGGAGAGGAGCATAGTTCAACCTACAAGAGGCAATCCATGGAGGTGATGTTACAGCTAGAATAATGTTCTTGTCCAAAGAGCACAGGCTCTTGGGGCTTCTATTAAATTCACTGCCTGCCTATCAAGGCTGAAGAGGGTCAGCTGCAAGCCTTCTTTATAGACCTCAGGGTCAGAACAGGGGGATGGGCAGCCTCACCAGGCACACATTCAGCTCGATGTACCCTTCTTAACCCTGCCTAAGTGTGAAAACAAAGCTGATTCGGGGAAAACCCTTCCTCCTAGATGATAAACAATTCAATTTTGTGTTCATGGCAGGTCAGCAGTATCTTTGAATATACATAGAGCATATATTTGATGAGAAGCTACAAAGTGACAAAATAATAAAAGCCTCATAGACTTCCTGCTACCTCACCATTAGCATCAAACAGTGAAGGAGCAATAAAGATAAGGAAAATAACCTGTGTTATGCTAAGAACCCAAATTTAGTTGAAAAAGTAATGTACTCCATCAGTCAATGATCAAGGATTAAGTGCCTATTATTGTAACAATGACACAAGGGGAAAAAAATGCACAGTACAGCTCTGCAAAGAACCTATCCATCCACCAACTAGGGATGTGAAGAAACTAGAGCCACATTTTAAAGTCAAAGTTAGTTAACTGTTAACTTGTATGGTACAGATAGATTCAATAACACAGAAACCCAAAAACAGGAGGGATTAATGATTTTGGGATTACTCAAATGGGGCTTTCTGGAGTTTGGTAAGTATCTCATTGGAGGCTGTTCTATGTACCCCAGTCACCAGGCTGGACCCTAAGCCCCCAATTCTCACTTCATGAGATGATCAATGTCTCTCTTTTACAGGCAAGAAAACCAAGGTTCCAATACAACATCATGACTCGCCCAAGATCAGACAGTTTTTAACTTTCAAGTCAGGAGATGATCCAAATCTTTTATCCTCAAGTCCATGGCTTTTTCTACAACACATTGAAGAATGAATAGGGTTGGATACAGGGGGAAAAAGAGAGGGTTGTATGTGTGGGAAATAGGATTAATATTTTATCATTACATTTAGCTAATTGGCTCCTGAGAGCCAGCCCGTATCCCCAGATGAGATGCTGCAGTCAGTCCTCCAGCACTTAAAATATCTGGGTCAGTGAGAAGAGGATCACAAGGTCTCCTTGTGCTTATTTTTAACTTAAAAATATAACCTTTAAAGAAAAGGACAGGATAAAAATGAAAAAAAAAATCAGAAATTTTACAAGCTCAAGTCAAAAGGGAACTAACTATTCAACAGGTTATTGAGTAGTTATTCAATAGGTTATTGAGGTTGACTTGCAGGGAGGGGGCCCTGGCGGGTCACACTGGTTCCTGGCTCCATGAGAACTGAGAAGGGTGCCCTGGAATCTATATCAGAAAGTGGGCTTGAGACTGGAGCAGAAACTAATAGCAGGAGACATCCAGCTGTGGGTGCCACTTCCCCATGCCTACCCTCCCTTCAAAAAGACACTACCCTTGATCCTTTCTTCAGAGAAGAAAGGGAGAGAGAAACTCAGTGGACCTGGTTCCCAGCTTCTATCACTGGCTTTTGCAGTTTCAGAACAAAAGGAAAAGAAGGGGAATGCTTTAAGCTATCACTTTATGTTACAAAAGTGGCTCCAATTGATATGTGAATGCTGGTCTTACGAGAAAGATATTCTGAATACTGCTTTGTGTTTTTTGAGACAAATCAGCAAAAATATAACATCCTTTGCACAGCTGTCCCTTCAACTCAAAGAAACCAGGAATGAGGAAGCTCTAAGTGCCACAGACTCTGTTTCCCAGGACCTCAGAGTGAGAGGTTTCTGCAAAGCACCCCACTGTGTCCTGTGTCAAAAGGAGCACCTAAGAACAGACAGTTTCCCTCGGGTCTGCTATACGATGGTCACTTTCCACCCCTAGGTCTCATGCAAGGGAAAGAGTATCAGAGGCACGTCCTGAGTCTAAGGAATTTACTCCCAGGCTGGGTCTCTAACCCAGGGCCCCAGTCACAGCAAATGTTCCCTAAATGTTGAACATCACTGAAGGATAACACTACCACATACAATACAACAAGTGCATGCATGCTCAGTTGTGTCCAACTCTTTTCGATCCCTTGTACTGTAGCCCACCAGTCTCCTCTGTTCACAGGATTTCCCAGGCAAGAATACCAGAGTGGGTTGCCATGCCCTTCTCTAGGGTATCTTCCCAACCTAGGGATCAAATCCACAACTCTCGTGTCTCCAGCATTGGCAGGTGGATTCTTTATCCCTGAGCCATCTGGCAACAAGACAACTGTGCAAATCCTTGGCTACCTGAGAGCTGAATTGTGTACCATGGGAGGCAAGGTCAATGTAAGCTAGTTTCACTGAGCAAACAAGACTTCAGCTGAGCTCAGAATGGGCACAACTTGCACTGAAGGAAATGACAGGTTCTTGGAGTGGAAAGATGTGTTTCTTCGGGCACTATGTGTGCACCAGAGACACAACAGTGAGCAAAGTGCATCCTGGCCCCTGCTTTCACACAGCTGCAGTCTCCAGTGATCAGTTTCCTTAGAGTCCAGGGTACTGGTGGATCGTGACAAAAGTTGACATTGATTTAGGGACTATGATGCGCCAGGCACAATGCTAAGTGCTCCACAAATATAATATCACTTGCTGCTCACTGCAGCTCAGAGATAAGAGAAGTTTCTATTATCACCTTTTTATGAATTGGAGGCTGAGCACACTCAGATAATTCCTGGTGAAGCCAAAATTCAAATCTAGGGCTGCCTGACTCATGGGCCATTCCCTTCCCGCCATACCTCATGGGAAATGAGGTCGGGGAGGGTGGATGGTGGAGCGCCTGGAAGCCCGGTGAAGCGATCCATATTTGCCATGAAGGAGATAAGTTATTTGCTATCAATGTGTCTTCCTGCTGTTGCCTTACCTGCTCTAAGTCAGATTCCCAAGGGACACACCCCAAATTAAGACCACCCTCCAGACAAGACATGCTCTCTCCCTCCAGATGTCCATCAGCTTTCCAGCCATAGTGAACTGCAATGACCACATTTAAAAGAAATTTGAGTCCTATTTTTTCTCTCTCCCTTAAATCTTAAACCCACGAGAAACCATGAGAAACCAGTTCCCATGTTTTTTCTGGACCCTATATTGGTCTATTGTAGTTTTCCCAAGATTCAAAAGAACCCTCAAAGCTATCCAGAGACTGGCTTTACGCAAAACATATAAAGGAGAAGAGAGATGCTTGTAAATTTCTCCTTAGCTTTTACTTCTTCATCTTCCCAGGGAAGAAAGGGGGATGAGAGAAGATATATCTGCATTCTCTCCACCTCCCGAGAGGATGCAGGATTGTTCCCAGCCCTCAGTCCTTTCCTTAGCTCTGAACTGGGAAATACTGCTCCCCAAGGAGGCCAACCAGGATCAGGCAAGGCAAGATGAAGGTCAACCCACCCAGTGGACAGAAAGCTAGAAATGCTGCAATAAAAGCAGAAGTTCTTAAGTTCATATAGATAACCACTATAACCACTTCCAGGGACCTCCCTAGCGGTCCAGCGGTTAAGAATCCACCTTGCAATGCAGGAGATGCAGGTTTGATCCCAGGTCAAGGAACTAAGACCCCACATGTTGCAGAGCAACTCCCACACCACAACCATTGAACCTGCACACTCTAGAACCACGGTGTCCCAGAACCATCACGCCACAACTAGAGAGCCCACATGTCGAAACTAGAGAGTCCATGGGCCACAATGAAGATTCCGCATACTGTGGCTAAGACCTGAAACAGTCACATAGATAGATATTTTAAAATAAACGAACAAACAAACACTTTCAGAAACAGGCCTTCATTTGCATCTCTCACAGTAGTTAGGCAGGTTTTAACGCTGACATTACCTTTTTTTTTTCCCATTTGAGGAAACTGGGGTGCATTATAAAGAAGTAAGTCCCTAAGGTCGAGGGGGTGAAACTTGCAGCCATGCCCTCTGAACTCCGCCTGTGCTCTGTCCTCTCTGGCATAGTCACCCTGATTTGGACAAGATGCCAGATAGGGACAGGAAAGCTTAATGGTCAGACTCCATGCTGTCATCCTCCAAGATTAGAAAGATTTACACAAATGGTTTTAAGTTCATTTTATAATCTCCTATGACTCTACCCTCCAACAGTACATCTCTCTCTTATACTAGTTGGTTTGGTCCTGGCCAACCTTTAGAGTATGAAGTTCCATATACTCACTATTTCTGTGGAAGGAAGTGCTATTTTTACTTTGCCCTAAAACTATTTCTTTAAAATGATAAGGTTGTCCCTAGTTCTTGTGCTCTGGGATTTTATAAGATCATATTTTTATCCTATGATTTTCATTATTTTATAAATTTCAATTATATCCCCCTCTCAGCCTGGGCTGAGAATGAAAAGCCCTAATTCTTTTATCATCCCTCACAAAAGACTCTCTTGACCCTCTGGATCAATTTAGGCGTCCTCTGGATCCTGTCTGGCTCTGTATGTCTTTGAGGTATATCAGATCATTGGGCCCTCATGACTTTGTCCATTGTTCTGTATAAAAAAGCACAATGGCTTCAGATAAAATCAAATGTTGAAATATTTGAGAGATACTCTTTAAACTCAAGCAATTCTTCCAACTGTATAGCATGGGGAACTATATTCAATATCCTGTGATAAATCATAATGGAAAAGAATATGAAAAAGAATGTGTGTATATGTATATGTGTATGTGTATATATATATATATATATATGTATATATATATAACTGAGTCACTTTGCTATACAGCACATAATTAACACATAATTCAAAAATATCTCAATAAAAAATAAATTTTTAAAAAATCAAGCAATTCTTTTGCTTCAAGCCAGCGCAAGATGTGTGTTAAGTCACTTCAGTCATGTCTGACTCTGTGCAACCCTGTGGACTGCGGCCTGACAGGCTCCTCTATACATGGGATTTTCCAGGCAAGAATACTGGGGTGGGTGGCCATGCCCTCCTCCAGGGGTTCTTCCCGACCCAGGGATCAAACCCAAGTCTCTTACTTCTCCTGCATTGGCAGGCAGGTTCTTTACCACTAGTGCCACCTGGGAAACCCCAGCCCAGTACAGTCTGAAAAAATATAAATTTTGCTTCAAGGCTGAAATGAATTTGAACACATTGCTACCAGGCAACCTTGTAATCTATTATGGAAATGAAAATTTGCAAAGCACTTTCATATACATTATCTCACTTGACCCTCACATGAACTATGCACCATGCACAGTAGGAAAAAAAAAATTATCCTCATTTTTTAACATGAGAAAAGGAAAAAGATTAGTCTAGCCTCTAGTCAAACAGCTGGAACTGGAGTCCTAGACACGAGCCCTCCATCAAGAGAATGGTGTTTTATCCACTGTGCAATACAGCCTTCCTTATAAACACTTGTGATTTACATTAAAGCACCAAACTACCTCTAAGTCTATGTTAGTGGTCACAGCATAGTCACAAAATAGCCTATCGAATTCTATTGAAAGGAAGGATTTTTAAGGTCAATCTAAACTCTTCCTTTCTCTCTCTTCCCTGGTAGCTTCCCTGGTAGCTCAGTTGGTAAAGAATCCGCCAGCAATGCAGCAGATCCCAATTCAATTCCTGGGTCGGGAAGACCTGCTGGAGAAGGGGTGGGCTATCCACTCTAGTATTCTTGGGCTTCTCCGGTGGCTCAGCTGGTAAAGAATCCACCTCCAATGCAGGAAAGCTGAGTTCAATCCCTGGGTTGGGAAGATCCCCTGGAGAAGGGAAAGGCTACCCACTCCAGTATTGTGCCCTGGAGAATCCCATGGACTGCATAGTCCATGGAGTTGCAAAGAGTCAGATACAACTGAGCGACTTTCACAAACTCTTCCCTTCTTTCTCTAACGCTCTACAAGCACAGTCTCAGCCACACCTCAGGCATCATGGTCACCTCCATGCAAATGACTTCCAAATCTCTATCTTTAGGCCACACCTCCCCTCTGAACACCTTTCAAGTTTTATAAAAGTATAAAACTGCATACTTGACATCTTCTGGTTGTCTCAATATGCAGAAAACTTTATCTTCTGTCCTAGTCACATTCCCCTCCACTGCCAAAACCCAGTTCTTTTTCTTTTTTTTTTACTGAAGGATAATTGTTTTACAGAATTTTGTTGCTTTCTGTCAAACCTCAACATGAATCAACCATAGGTATACATATATACCCTCTCTTTTGAACCTCCCTCCTATCTCTCTCCCCATCCCACCCCTCTGGGTTGATCCAGAGCCCCTGTTTGAGTTTCCTGAGCCATACAGCAAATTCTCTCTGGCTATCTATTTTACATATGGTAATGTAAGTTTCCATGTTACGCTTTCCATACATCTCACCCTCTGCTCCCCTCTCCCCATGTCCATAAGTCTATTCTCTATGTCTGATTCTCCATTGTTGCTCTATAAATAAATTCTTCAGTACAATTTTTCTAGAATCTGCACATATGCATTAGAATATATTTTGTCTTTCTTTTTCTGACTCACTTCACTCTGTATAATAGGTCTTAGATTCACCCACCTCATTAGAACTGACTCAAATGTATTGCTTTTCATAGCTAAGTAATATTCTATTGTGTATATGTCCCACAACTTCTTTATCCATTTATCTGTCAACAGACACCTAGGCTGCCTCCATGTTCTAGCTATTGTAAATAGTGCTGCAATGAACAATGGGATATATGTGCCTTTTTCAATTTTGGTTTCCTCAGGGTATATGCCTAGGAGTGGGATTGCTGGGTCATATGGTGGTTTTATTCCTAGTTTTTTAAGGAATCTCCAAACCGTCTTCCATAGTGGCTGTATCAATTTACATTCCCACAAACAGTGCAAGAGCATTCCCTCTTCTCTGCACCCTCTCCAGCATTTATTGTTTGTAGACTTTTTGACGATGGCCATTCTGACCAGCACGAGGTGAACTCTCTTTGTAGTTCTGATTTGCATTTCTCTAATAATGAGTGATGTTGAGCATCTTTTCATGTGTTTGTTAGCCATCTGTATGTCTTCCTAGGAGAAATGTCTGTTTAGGTCTTTTTCCCACCTTTTGATTGGGTTGTTTGTTTTTCTGGTATTGAGTTGTATGAGCTGCTTGTATATTTTGGAAATTAATCCTCTGTCAGTTGTTTCATTCACTATTATTTCCTACCATTCTGAAGGTTGTTTTCTCACCTTGCTTGTAGTTTCCCTTGCTGTGAAAAAGCTTTTAGGTTTAAGCATGTCCCACTTGTTTACTTTTGTTTTTATTTCCATTACTGTAGGAGGTGGGTCATAGAGGATCTTGCTTTGATTTATGTCATAGAGTGTTCTGCCTGTTTTCCTCTTTACTTCTTTTCTAATCTGGATTCCTTTTATTTCTTTTTCTTCTCTGATTGCTGTAGCTAGGACTTACAGAACTATGTTGAATAATAGTGGTGAAAGAGGACACCCTTGTCTTGTTCCTGATCTTAGGGGAAATGCTTTCACTTTTTCACCATTGAGAATAATATATGCTGTAGGCTTATCATATATGGCCTTTACTATGTGGAGGTAGGTTCTTTCTATACCCATTTTTTGAACAATTTTAATCATAAATGGGTGCTGAATTTTGTCAAAGGCTTTTTCTGTATCTACTCAGATTATCACATAGTTTTTATCTTTCAATTTGTTAATATGGTATATCACATTGATTGATTTGTATATATTGAAGAATCCTTGCATCCCTGGAATAAACCCAACTTGGTCACGGAGTATGAGCTTTTTGATGTGTTGCTGAATTCTGTTTGCCAAATTTTTGTTGAGGATTTCTGTATCTATGTTCATCAGTGATATTGGCCTGTAGTTTTCTTTTTTGTGTGTTGTCTTTGTCTGGTTTTGGTATCAGGGTGAGGGTGGCCTTGTAGAATGAGTTTGGAAGTGTTCCTTCCTCTGCAATTTTTTGTAAGAGTTTTAGAAAGATAGGCATTAGCTCTTCTCTAAATGTTTGATATAATTCTCCTGTGAAGCCATCTGACCCTAGGCTTTTGTTTTTTCGGAGGTTTTTGATCACAGCTTCAATTTCAGTGCTTGTAATTGGGTTGTTCATAATTTCTATTTCTTCCTGGTTCAGTCTTGGAAGATTGAACTTTTCTAAGAATCTGTTTCTTCCAGGTTATCCATTTTATTGCCAAATAGTTGTTCATAATAGTCTCTTATAATCCTTTGTATTTCTTCATTGTCTGTTGTAACCTCTCCTTTTTAATTTCTAATTTTGTTGATTTGATTCATCTCTCTTTTTTTCTTGATAAGTCTGGCTAAAGATTTGTCAATTTTGTTTATCTTCTCAAAGAATGAGTTTTTAATTTTATTAATCTTTACTATTGTTTCTTTCATTTCTTTTCATTTATTTCTGCTTGGATCTTTAAGATTTCTTTCCTTCTACTGATTTTGGGGGGGGGTTTTGTTCTTTTTCCAGTTGTTTTAGGTGTAAAGTTAGGTTGTCTATTCGATGTTTTTCTTGTTTCTTGAGATAGACTGTATTGCTATAAACTTCCCTCTTAGAACTGCTTTTGTTGCATCCCATAGGTTTTGAGTTGTTGTGTTTTCATAGTCATTTGTTTCTAGAAATTTTTTTATTTCCCTTTTGATTTCTTCAGTAACCTGTTTGTTATTTAGAAATGTGTTGTTTAATCTCCATGTGTTTGTGTTTCTTACAGTTTTTTTCTTGTAATTGATATCTAGTCTCATAGTGTTGTGGTCAGAGAAGATGCTTGATATGATTTCAATTTTCTTAAATTTACTGAGGTTTGATTTGTGACCCAAGATGTGGTCTATCCTGGAGAATGCTCCACGTGCACCTGAGAAGAAGGTGTATTCTTCTGCATTTGGATGGAATGTCCTAAACCTATCAATGATATCCATCTGATCTAATGTATCATTTAAGACTTGTGTTTCCTTATTAATTTTCTGTTTTGGTGATCTGTCCATTAGTGTGAGTGGGGTGTTAAAATCTCCTACTATTATTGTGTCAATTTCTCCTTTTAAGTCTGTTAGTGTTGGTCTTATTTATTGAGGTGCTCCTATGTTGTGTGCATAGATATTTACAATTGTTATATTTTCCTCTTGGATTGATTCCTTGATCATTATGTAGTGTCCTTCCTTACCTCTTGTAATCTTCTTTATTTTAAGGTCTATTTTGTCTGATATGAGGATTGCTACTCCAGCTTTCTTTTGCTTCCCATTTGCATGGAATATATGTTTCCATCCTCTCACTTTCAGTCTATATGTGTCTTTAGGTCTGAAGTGGGTTTCTTGTAGAGAGCATATGTATGGGTCTTGTTTTTGTATCCATTCAATGAGTCTGTGTCTTTTGGTTGGAGCATTTAATCCATTTACATTTAAAGTAACTATTGATATATATGTTCCTATTGCCATTTTCTTAATTGTTTGGGGTTGAATTTGTAGATCTTTTTCTTCTCTTGTATTTCTTGACTATATACGTCCCTTTAACATTTGTTGTAAAGCTGGTTTCATGCTACTGAATTCTCTTAACTTTCGCTTGTCTGAAAAGCTTTTTATTCCTCCATCAATTTTGAATGAGATCCTTGCTGGGTACAGTAATCTTGGTTGTAAGATTTTCCCTTTCAGTAATTTAAATATATCCTGCCATTCCTTTCTGGCCTGCGGAGTTTCTGCTGAAACATCAGCTGTTAAGCATATGGGCTCTCCCTTGTATGTTACTTGTTGCTTCTTCCTTGCTGCTTTTAATATTCTTTCTGCTTAGTCTTCATTAGTTTGATTAGTATGTGTCTTGGCATGTTTCTCCCTGGGTTTATTCTGTATGGGACTATGGGACTCTGTGCCTCTTGGACTTGATTGACTATTTCCTTTTCCATGTTGGGGACATTTTCAACTACAATCTCTTCAAAAATTTTCTCATTCCCTTTCTTTTTCTCTTCTTCTGGGACCCCTATCATTTAAATGCTGGTGTGCTGGATACTGTCCCAGAGGTCTCTGACACTATCCTCAGTTCTTTTCATTCTTTTTACTTTATTCTGCTCTTCAGAAGTTATTTCTACCATTTTACCCTCCAGCTCACTAATTCATTCCATTTCAGATATTCTGCTATTGATTCCTTCTAGAGTATTTTTAATTTTAGTAACTGTGCTATTTGTCCCTGTAAGTTTATTCTTTAATTCTTCTAGGTCTTTGTTAATCGATTCTTGCATTTTCTCCATTCTGTTTTCAAGGGTTTTGATTATCTTTACTATCATTATTCTGAATTCTTTTTTCAGGTAGTTTGCCTATTTCCTCTTCGTTAATTTGGACTTCCGGGTTTCTAGTTTGTTCCTTCATTTGTGTTGTATTTCTCTGCCTTTTCATTATATATATATATATTATTTTTTTAATTTATTGTGTTTGAGGTATCCTTTTCCCAGGCTTCAAGGTTGAATTCTTTATTCCTTTTGGTTTCTGCCTTCCTAAGGTTGGTCCAGTGGTTTGTGTAAGCTTGGTATAGGGTGAGACTTGTGCTGAACTTTTTAATTTGTTTTTCCTCTGATGGTCAAGGCTGAGTGAAGTGGTAATCCTGTCTGCTGATGACTGGGTTTGTATTTTTTTTCTTTCTAATTTAGGTAAGGCATCCTGCACAGGGTGCTACTGGTGGTTGGGTGATGCCAGGTCTTGTATTCAAGTGGTTTCCTTTGTGTGAGTTCTCACTATTTGATACTCCCTGGGGTTAGTTTTCTGGCAGTCTAGGGTCTTGGAGTCAGTGTTTCCACTCCAAAGGCTCAGGGCTTGATCTCTGGTCAGGAATGAAGATTCCATAAGTGGTTTGTTATGGCATTAAGTGAGATTAAAACAAATACCCCAAAACAAGAAACCAAAGATGAATCCCAGACAAATGACAGTTACAAAATCAGGCAAATAATAATTAAAATAATGGAATATATACATATATGTATATATATACATATATGTATATACATATACATATATACCTATGAGCAAAATCAAAACAGTCCAACAAAAATAAAGTACAATAGACTGACCCAGGGAACAAAGGAAATCAAAAATTGTACTTACCAGTTAGGAACAAAACTAAAGCATAAACTCGAAAACAAAGTTAAAGCAAGATGCCAAGTGGGGAATAGAGCAATGAAAACAAATCTAACAAATATGTTGACAGGAAAGAAAAAAAGAAAGAAAGGATATGCAAAGTGAAATAGATGGAGATGAAGAAGGTTTATATACATTAAAGGTTAACCACAAGGGAAAAAGAACAGTCTGAAAGGCAAAAAAAGGAATAAATGTAGAAAAAAAAAAGTAATAGGTTTTAAAAAATTAAAATTATAAAAAGAAAAAAGAAAAAAACAGGAGAAGAAAGAAAAAAGGGGAAGAAAAGGAAAACTCCAGAGAACTGCAAAAGCCCAGCATAGAGGCAGAGGTTTGTAACAAGAATAAAAAATGTGACTGAGAAAAAAAGGCTCTAAATCTTAATTAGATTTCATAGTGCCAATAAAATTGACAACTACAATGGGGGGGGGGGGGGGATCCAAAAGAATCCACAGAAGAAGTCAAAACATAAGAATAATAAATGTTTTTCTTGAGTCACTGCTGTCAGAGTCCTTTCCCTCAATGGGGGTCACAGTCCACCTCACCTCCCCAGGATGCCCTCCAATACTGTACTGATCTCTGGACCTGCTATGGGAGCAGCTCAGCTTCTAATCTGGTCCTACTCCTGTGTAGTCTTGCCTCCAAAGTCCACAGCTATCAGGGCTACTGTGTTTTCTTTTGTGGGCTCTCTCAATGACCTTTTATATATTCCATAGACACAGAGTCTGCCTAGTTGATCGTGTGGATTTAATCGGCAGCTTGCACAGCGGTGGGAAGGTTTTGGGTCTTCTTCCTTAGCCACACTGCCCCTGGGTTTCAACTGTGGTTTTATTTCCACCTCTGCATGTGGGTCATCCACTGGGGTTTGCTCCTGAGGCTGCCCTGGAGGACTTGGGTTTGCCCCTGTGAGGGCCAGGTGTGCAGGTGGTGCAGCTGCTTGGGTGACAGGGGTTCTGGCAGCACCAGGTACTCAGGGGAGTTGGCGGCGAGGGCAGCAGGAAATATGGTGTTCTAGAAGGGAATGGCAACCAGTGTTGGCCAATACGCTCCAGTGCTCTTGCCTGGAGAACGCCCCCGCCCCCGCCCCAACTCCCTGACAGAGAAGTCTGGCAGACCACAGTCTGCCGGGTCGCAAAAAGTCCGGACATGACGGAAGCGACCCTGCACACATACACACCTTTTTTTGCCTGTTGGCAGCTCTGCCCCAGTGAGAGCTGAGCATGAAGGTGGCGCAGCTGCTTGGCCTGCGGGGGCCTGGCAGTGCCAAGTGTGAAGGGACACGGACTCCCTGCACCGCAGGAGTTATGGCCCTGTCTGAGTCTCCTTTTGGAGCCTCTTGTAGCCGGCGATCAGAAGGCCTCTTTGGCCAGTCTTTCTCTGTAGCTCCACCCGTTCAGGCACTTAGAGGGCTCCCTTGCCTGGAGTCCTCTGCTGCTCAGCACGTCAGGCACACGGAGGGGCCCCCTGGCTGGGGCCCTACTCTGTAGTTCAGCGTGTCAGGCCTTTGATGGGCCAGCCTCTCTGTTGTTCAGCTGCCGGAAGCTGGAGTGTGGGGAGAGAGAGGCTATGGTGATGGCTCCACCCCCTTCATGTGACAGCACTATCGCCTTGCTTCCATGGCTGCCTGGCTTTCCTCCACAGGCATTTCCCACCACAGTCTCCTCCCTCTCATCCTCTTGATCCATCTCTCTGCAGCCCTCGCCCTGGGATTGCTCCACGACTCCTAAACTCCAGCTCCCGGCCGCTGCGCCTGCCAAGGAACCTGCGTACCTGTCCGGGGTATGCATGGCTGCAACAAGGACTGTCCGATTCTCATTCCATTTAGACTGCCACAGATCAGTTGTTTCACTCTCAGCCTTAAATATTTCTCCTCTGACTCAGACAATTGATGTGGGGATAGATCTTTTCTGCTGGTCGGGTACGGCTGTCTGTTTCCAGCTGGTGTTCCGCATGTACTTCTGTGTCTGAAGCTGTGTTCCTGATGTATCCAAGGAGAGAGATGTACTCCACGTCCACCTACTCCTCCGCCATATTGCTCTCCCCAATTCTCTTTTGATGTCCCTCCTCTCAAAAAAACCTATCAGGAAACTAGGAGTCATCTCGACATTTTTCTCTTCCTCTGCACGGCTCTCATCCTTTCCTTCCTCTCCTTCCCCATCATCACCGCCTTAGTCCAAGGTTACTATCCTCTCTCAATGGGACTTCCACAGACTCCTAATTGGTCTCCTCCTCTCCAATCGTTCCTGCCCGTTATAGACTATGCCCGTCTAGTCATGCCATCCCTTCCCAACCCGTGCTTAGAACACTTCAATGGAATCTCACTGCCTGTAGTGTAAAGGCAAAACACCCAGAACTGACCCACCAGCAGTGCCTAACCTGGCCCCACCTGAAGCCTCATCCCACAACACCCGCCTTCATTTCTTAGGCTCCAACCCCTTTTACTCACCATACTTTGTCACAGGGTCCTAACATACTCTTGTCTTCCCTGATTTTTCTTGTTATTGATTTATTTGGCTGCACCAGGTCTTAGTTGCAGCACTCACCAACTTCAGCTTGCCGAGCTGATCTTCAGCTTGGCACATGGAATCTTTAATTGCAGCATGTGGGACCTAGTTCCCTGACCAGAGATCAAACCCAAGCCCCCTGCACTTGGAGCATGGAGTCTCAGCCACAGGATCATCAGGGAAGTCCCTGTGTCATTCTTTTCAATAACTGCTACCAGTCAATCCTAAAGAAAATCATCCCTGAATATCCACTAGAAGAACTGTTGCTGAAGCTCCAATAGCTTGGCCACCTCATTCGAAGAGCTGACTCACTGAAAAAGGACCTTGATAGTGGGAAAGATTGAAGGGAAAAGGAGAATGGGGCAGCAGAGGATGAAATGGTTAAATAGCATCACTGACTCAGTGGAAACGAATTTGAGTAAATTCCAGGAGATAGGGAAGGACAGAGGAGCCTAGCATGCTATAGTCCATGAGGTCCCAAAGAGTCGACCATGACTTAGCAATTGAACAAGTACATAATGAGATGTACATCATATACAACCATTCCCTTCCCTCACATGACCTGCATAAACAATAAACATTTTGAAAAATCACTGCTCTTGATCCAGTTATACAATCTTGGAAGGCAAATAAGAGAAAGAAATAATAATGTGGATTTTTCTTAGTTTACTTAGTTTGGGTTTTAAATAAAAGTGACTCTGTGTAAATACTTTTATTTTCTTTTACTTGGCAAAGAACAAATCTTTTGTTGTCTTTACCATAGTTCCAGCATCAGTTCTTCAGTGCTCAGCCTTCTTTATGGTCCAAAGAATTCCTAAAGGAATTCTGAATATTCATTGGAAGGACTGATGCTGAAGCTGAAACTCCAATACTTTGGCCACCTGATGCTAAGAGCCAACTCAGGAAAAGATCCTGATGCTGTGAAGGATTGAGGGTAGGAGGAAGGCGGTGGCAGGGGATGAGATGGTTCGATGGCATCACTGACTCAATGGACATGAGTTGGAGCAAACTCCAGGAGATAGTGAAGGTCAGGGAAACCTGGTGTACTGCAGTCCCTGCGGTCGCAAGAAGTCAGACATGACTTAGCGACTGACAACAACCATAGTTCCAACAGAAAAGATAGCTTTCTATAGCCATGCAGACTGCAGAGGAAGAAGCAGGGACAAATACACGGGTGATATGCAGACAGGATTATCCCATGGCTAACAGCACAAAATCCCACTTCTGTTGTTGAAAGAAGTGTGTGCAGGTGGATAGAGCCACAGTTAGAGAAAAAGAAGAGGGAGCTGTGTGGGAGTGATTTCTTCAGCAGCCAGCCTACAATGGGGAGCTGGGAAAGTCTGTGAATATAGAAGAAATGCTGTCACTTGGAGCTGCACTGATTCTTTTTTCAGACTAACTAATGGCTCAGATGGTGGAACAACCAAACGATGACTAAAACGTGAGTCAAATGCTTTCAAATCAAATCATTCCAGTGAAGCAGGAACACAGGCAAGCAGACAGCAGGTCATTGGGGGTTCTAACCAATACTTGTGAAATCTGAAGAAACTCACTCTCCTCAATGACTGCCTCTTTCAATCTAAGTCACTTTGACATTAGTGAGCTGGGGACAATCGATCTTTATTACTAGTGACATCTACTGATCAGCTCTGAACAGTGGGAAAGGGAGCTGCCTGGGGGAGGGGGAGAGGTTGTACACTTTTCTCAATCCTGATTTGTCTTCCTTCTCTCCTGGGATCTATCCAGCAAGTCTTTCAATTATCCCAAAGGGTATCAGAAAATTCTAAAATTGGTGTCTTGACATTTTTGAAAACTAACTTTTAAATACAAAATTAGCTCACGTTAAGAATAAGTAAGTGTAGGGAGAATGCAGGTGAAGAGAGGCTTGTCATTCAGTGGAACCACAGGGCATGCAGCCCCCAGAGACTAAAATGGGCAGCCAGGTATGGAAGAAGTTTGAGCTCTGGCTCTCCTGGCAGCTCCACGTGGGCCCACAACAAACACATGGTGGGCCCCTCGTCTCATCCCCCTCCCCCTTCCTTCTGCTAATTTCTCAGTTTTAAATTCTCTCCCTAAATGTTCACTTTCTATTTTGTAATTCAATTTTTCCAAAAGCTTTTTGATGAGGAAACCCTGAGAAGATGGGTGTTTTTTAATGGCCTGGATATTTATTAGAAAACAAAGCCCCTTTCCAATTTTCTGTCTCTTGTGCTGAATTTATTATTTTACATCTTTCAAGCAATTTGTCTGTTTCATCTAGTTGTCAATTCACTGCCTGGTTTAATGATTGTATCATACCTGTCTGTAAGCATACTTCAACAGCGTCTTATATGGTTTTGTTTTTTTTTAACTTCTGCTAAGTGGTTAGAAAAAGAAAACAAGGCTTCTTACCACATTTATTGGAACTGGAGCTCATCAAGAACAAGTAGAAGTACCTACCTTCCAGTGGTATCAGGTATGTGTTTTTGCCCCCACCTTACTCCCCTCCTTTTGAGTGGTGATCAGGAGGACTGGAGAACAATGTTTATAACCAAAAAAGAAAGACCTCTCCCCAAAGATCAGGACTCAGGCAGAGACAGGAGCATCCTTCAACCTAAGCTAGTCACTCTCCTTACTCTCTGCTCTCTTCTCTGAATAAAGTCACTTAGATGTGGGGATAATATATTCTTTTCTATTTTGGTAAAATACATACAATATGAAATTTGCCCTTTTAGCCATTTTTAAGTGTACAGGTCAGTGACATTAACTATGTTTACGTTGTTGTGCAGCCATCACCACTGTTCATCTCCAGAATTCTCTCCTCTTCCCAAACTGGAACTTTAGACCCATTAAACAATAACTCCCCATTTCCTCCTCCCCCAGGCCCTGGCAAGCACAATTCTACTTTCTGTTTCTATGAATCTGACATTTCTAGGTACTTCACATAAGTGGAATTAAATGGTATTTGGCCTCTTGGGACTGGGTTACTTCAATTTGCACAATGTTCTCAAGGTTCATCCATGTTCTGAATGTGTCAGAATTTCCTTCTTTTTCAAGGTTGAATAGTACTCCATTGTATGTATATACATTGGTCTGTTGGTGAACATTTGGGTTGTTCCCAAAGTAACATATTCTTAACTTAATCCCACAACTTAAGACTTTCAGATCATTCAAATTCAGTTCAGTTCAAGGGTAATTCACTGTGCTAGGTGTGTGTGTGGTACAAAGGTGAATCAGACATGGTACCTGCTCTCTAGGAACTTATGCTCCCTTGGGAAAGGAAGAAAGAAAGAAGTAAAAGTAACTAGCAAGTGCTAATCACCTACTGTGTGCCAGGTGCTTTGCCCAATCACTGCAAGTATTGCTCAGAATAACTTCGTGAGGAGGAGACGATAATATCCACTTTTCAGGAGAAAACGAAAGCTTGAAGACCTTAAGTAACCACCTCCAATGTGCTGAGACTGAGATTCAAACCCACCTCTTGGATTCAGAATCCTGGGTTCATTCCTTTAGATATGCCACTCCTGCTGGTACACGGCAGAATGTGACACATGCTGAGGGAGGTGCTATAGAAAGGCAGAGAAGAGATGGCCACCCACCTGAGGGGGAAAGCTCGTGGCAGAAGTAGGTCTCGGAGGCCAGGAAGGCTTATGTGTAACAAAGATAAGGGAGAAGAGGAAACAGCTTGAGAAGAGGAAGGTGGAGACAAGCGGTCTCAGTATACGCTGAGAGACCAGTGCTGCTGTCCAGTGTGGGCTGGAAGGCAGAGAGGGGCCAAGTCCTGGTCATGGTGAAATACCAGCTCAAGGAGTCCGAACGCCACCATGGAGACAATGGTGAGCCACTGTGGGGTTCTGAGACAACACACCATTGAAGCTGCACTTTGGGAAGGTCACCAAGGCAATAACATATAACAAGAATGGAGCGAGAGGGGGTAGATGAAAGGTAGGAAAGTGAGTTAGGAGGTCACTGGAATTAACAGATATGACATGATTAGTCAGAATGGAAAAGAGGATGTGGAGGTAAGACTTCTTTTTTTTTTTTTTTCATTTATTTTTATTAGTTGGAGGCTAATTTCTTTACAACATTGCAGTGGTTTTTGTCATACATTGAAATGAATTAGCCATGGATTTACATGTATTCCCCATCCCGGTCCCCCCTCCCACCTCCCTCTACACCCGATCCCTCTGGGTCTTCCCAGTGCACCAGGCCCGAGCACTTGTCTCATGCATCCAACCTAGGCTGATGATCTGTTTCACCCTAGACAATATACATGTTTCGATGCTGTTCTCTTGAAACATCCCACCCTCGCCTTCTCCCACAGAGTCCACAAGTCTGTTCTATACATCTGAGTCTCTTTTTCTGTTTTGCATATAGGGTTATCGTTACCATCTTTCTAAATTCCATATATATGTGTTAGTATACTGTAATGGTCTTTATCTTTCTGGCTTACTTCTCTGTATAATGGGCTCCCGTTTCATCCATCTCACTAGAACTGATTCAAACGAATTCTTTTTAATGGCTGAGTAATATTCCATGGTGTATATGTACCACAGTTTCCTTATCCATTCGTCTGCTGATGGGCATTTAGGTTGCTTCCATGTCCTGGCTATGATAAACAGTGCTGCAATGAACATTGGGGTGCACGTGTCTCTTTCAGATCTGGTTTCCTCGGTGTGTATGCCCAGAAGTGGGATTGCTGGGTCATATGGCAGTTCTATTTCCATGGAGGTAAGACTTCTTAGAGGTGGAGATGACAGAACTTGGCCATGGATGTATTTGAATAGGTGATCATACATCTTGGGACACCTGTTCTCCTGGTGTAATCACTAATAGCAGTCTTTCACTCTCAACTGTGTCCAAGTCTGGACAATAAAGTACATGATCACACTATCAGGAAATAAGAAAACAGAATAAAAGATGACTCTAAAAGATCTTGAAACTGGATTAATAAGGAATGTGGTAATATGGGAAAAAAACATGGAAGGGAAATCAGGTTTTTTGGGAAAGATGATGAGTTTGGATTTAGACATGCTGAGTTTGCTGAAGTGAAAATTTATTTAAGGGAGAGAAGCACCTTGCCTGTGGATTTACGCTGTGTGACATGAAGAAAGGCATCATTGACCTAAAAAAAAAAAATCCAAAAAATGTGGTCAGACTTGCAACTATGCATATTTCAACAAGATTTGTTGCTGGTTCAATTCTTAAAATAGCTAAAGTATTA
The DNA here is from genome assembly GCF_023699985.2 of Odocoileus virginianus. Classification (NCBI taxonomy): domain Eukaryota; kingdom Metazoa; phylum Chordata; class Mammalia; order Artiodactyla; family Cervidae; genus Odocoileus; species Odocoileus virginianus. The sequence goes on along the minus strand of NC_069684.1, from coordinate 20,500,398 downwards.
AGATGTTAAGATGTCTCCAACAAAATGTATGTAACTATCTAATGCAATATTAACTAAGTAACTGATCACCACAAACTCACAGGAAAACATAAGGATAATCTAACCTCAGAATTTTTCTCTCTAAACTAAAATAATTTTTAACATTATCAGATAAATAACATCAGGTAAAAAGTCTTGAGGTCTATCCATACTCTACTGTAATATTTCTGAATATTCTAGTTTTTGAAAAGAATGGAGCCACTGCCAGAAGGATCAATAATGTAATTTTTTACATTTTTTTCTTTCTATTTAAATTACCTTGTTTTCAGTGTAACTGAAATTACAATCTCTCTGAAATCCTTTTTTAGAAGTACAAAGGTATAAAACATAAATTAAAAACTAGCCACAGTAATCAAGATTGTGACACTGGTGTAAGAATAAACAAACAGGTCAATGGAACTATTACAGAACCCAAAAGTAGACCCACACAAATACAGTCAGCTGATCTTTGACAAAGGAGCAAAAGCAATTCAATGGAGGAAGAATACTCTTAAAAAAAAAAAAATGGTGCTAGAACAACTGAACATCCAATGCAAAAAAAATTAATCAAGACACTGTCCTTATGTCTTTCACCAACTTAACTCACAGTGAATCTTACACATAAATGTAAAACTATAAAATGCAAAACTATAAAACTTCCAGAAGAAAACAAGAAAAAAAAAATCTAAGGCACCTTATGCTTGGCAATGAGTTTTTTTAATATAACATCAAAGCATAATCTAAGAAAATAAAAATTGGTAGAACTTCCCTGATGGTCCAGTAGATAAGAATCTGCCTGCCCATGCAGGGGATACAGGTTCAATCCCTGGTCTGGGAAGATTCCACATGCCGTGAAGCAACTAAGCCTGTGTGACACAACTACTGAGCCCAAGTTCTAGAGTCTGTCAGCTCCAACTAGAGCTACTAGAGCCCATATTCTGAAACAAGAGAAGCTACCACAATGAGAAGTCCCTGCACTGTTAACTGGAGAGTAGCTTCCCAACTCTCTACAACTAGAGAAAGTCCTCAAACAGCAACAAAGACCCAATAAATAAATAAAATTAATTAAGTTTTTAAAAATTGGTAAGTTGGACATTATTAAAACTAAAAACTGCTGCTCTGCAAAAGACACTTCAAAGAATAAAAATATAAAACACAGCCTGGGAGAAAAGTATTTGCAAAATATATATCTGACAAAGAACTTTAATCTAAAATACACAAAGAATCCTTAAACCGCAGCAATAAGAAAACAAACAACCCCATTTATGAATGTGCAAAAGGTCTAGGCAGACATTGTACTAAAGAAGACATACAAACAGTAAATAAGTCTATGAAAGATGTTCACCATATGTCATTAGAGAATTAAAACAACAATGAGATACTACTACACACCTGTTGGAATGTCTAAAATTCAAAACTAACAGCATCAAATGCTGATAACGATGTGGAGTAATGGCAACTTTCATTCATTGTTGGTGGGAATGCAAAATGATACAACTACTTTGGAAGATAGTTCAGCAGTTTCTTATAAAACTAAACATATTCTTACCATATGATCCAGTAATTGTGTTCCTAAGTATTTACACAAATGAGTTGAAAACTTATATCTACACAAAAACCTACACAAGAGTGTTTATAGCAGCTTTGTTCATATTTGCCAAAACTTGAGAGCAACCAAGATATCCCTCTGTAGGTGAATGGGCAAACAAGCTGTAGTATATCCATATCATGTAATATTATTCAGTGATAAAAAGAAATGAGCTATCAAGTCATGAAAAGACATGGAGGAAACATAAAATATAAGATCAACTTACAAAAATTATTAATATTTCTCTATATCAAAAATAATCAACTAGAAAACATAACAGAAAATATTGTTCTCAAGAGCGACAAAAATGACAAAAATGAAAAGTACTTGTAATTAACATAATTCAGGCAATCCAGAAGACTTTAAGGAGAAAAACTTTAAATTCTATTTAAAAACATGAAAGATCCGAATTAATAGCAAAATATCCCTGTTTACAAATGAGAAAACTTAAAACTGTAAAACTATCACTACTCCCCCAAATTAATCTCTGAAGTCAACACAATTCCATTCAAAAGTTCAGTTAGAGTTTTGAGGAATTTAAGAAATTTATTTTAAAATTTCTCTAAAAGGATAAAGATTCACAAATATCTAAGTCATGTTTGAAAAAGAACAACAGGTGGAAGAGTTACTCTTCCAAATACTGAAACATACTTCAAAGCTATAAATATAAAATAGTGCAATACTCTTATAGGAATAAACATGTGAACCAAGGAAACAGAATAGAAAGCAGAGAGCAGACACACACATGTGTACCTGGGAACTTAAAATAAGACAAAAGTAGTATCACAAATCAATAGAGAAACAATGAACTACTGAGTCTAAGAAAGCAAGCTCATTATAAGGAGAAAAATTAAAATTGATTACCTAATTTATACCTAATACAAAGGTAACTTCAGATGGATTTAAATCCTTAAATGTGAAATGAAAGTACAAAGTTAAAAAAGAAAAATAGAGAAGAAAATCACTGTGAACCAGGGATTAAATAGCTCCCAAATAGCACTAATCACAAGGCAAAACATTGATGTGTTTGATTATATTAAATCCAAACAAAGCTGACATACACTTGACAACTTTGGAAGGACTGATTTTCTCAAAGCCTCAAACTAACATTGTTGTTTTAGTCGCTAGGTCGAGTCAATTCTTTTGCAACTCCAGGGGCTGTAGCCCGCCAGGCTCCTCTGTCCATGGGATTTCCCAGGCAAGAAAACTGGAGCAGGTTGCTATTTCCTTCTCCAGGGGATCTTCCCAACCCAGGAATTGAACCCACGTGTTCTGCATTGGTAGGTGGATTCTTTACCACTGAGCCACCTGGGAAGCCCCCAAACTAACACGTAGAACCTTGGTAATCACATTGTGGTTCAGGACCACAGGCTTCTGCATCATCTGGGAGCTTATTATTAGAAATGCACAGCCTTAAGTCCCACCCCACTCTTACTGAACTATAATGTGTATCTTAACATGATTCCTGTGCACACTAAAGTTTGAGAACCTTAGGTCAAACAGGAACTTTTGCAAATTAGTAAGAAAGAGAAAACCCCCACAGAAAACTTCCAAAGGGCTTAAATTACAGTTCAAAGAATTGAAGACCTGAACGGCTAGCAAATATACAAGGAGATACTTAAATTAATTAGAAACCAGGGAAATGCAAATTAAAATGGTAAAAATACCACTTTATGTGTATCAATTTGAATAAACAATCAGAAAGCTGGAAAGAAAGTGAAAGTGAAAGTTGCTCAGTCATGTTCAACTCTTCACAACCCCATGGACTATACAGTCCATGGAATTCTCCGGCCATAATACTGGAGTGGGTAGCCTTTCCCTTCTCCAGCGGATCTTCCCAACCCAGGGATTGAAACCAAGGTCTCCCACATTGCGGGCGGATTCTTTACCAGCTGAGCCACCATGCTCTATACCAACGGGTGGTAAATGAATAAAAATATTCTCATGCATTGCTGGTAGAGGCATAGATAGGGCAAGTCATTCTGGAGAACAGTTGGCAGTCAGATGAAATAGGCATCCCACGACCCAACTACCCTATTCCTGGGAAAATACTCCCACAGCAACACTTGCATAAGTCCTAACAGTCACCCATGAGACTGTTCATTACAGCACCAATCACAGGGGCAGGCAATCACATCAATGTTATTTTTAGGGAAGGGATCTGTAAACCATGGTACATGCGCAGACTATTACACAGCAGTAAGGGGCAACGAACTGGATATAGGAACAGCAATGTGAGGGGATCTTAAAAAGACAGAACTGGGACTTCCCTGGTGGTCCAGCGGCTAAGACTACACCTCCCAATGCAGGGGGCCCAGATTCGATCTCTGGTCAGGAAACTAGAGCCCACATGCCGCAAGAAGATCAAAGACCTCAAGGGCCACATCTAAGACCTGAAGCAGCCAAATAAATCAATTTTTTTTTTAAAGATGGCACTGCATGAAAAAATAAAAAACAGAATAAGATCTACCGCACATTTACATCACTTGAAATAAATTAGCACATAAAATGATTCTGTATGTTTTACAGAGAAATATAAATCCAAAGATAAGCATCAAACACATTATAAAGACTGACTCTGAGGGGAGGAAAGGAAGATAAAGGGAGTAAGTAAATAGAGACAGCCATAAATATACTGACATAAAAGCCAAAGAGGGGCCTTGTGTGGTCCAACAATGAAAATGGGCTTTGAAAGAGGATTTTGATTAACCAAGCCTTTCCTCTTGAAGTCCTCCCCCAAAACCATAAGAAAAATAACTAAGTAAAAATAAGCACAGAAGCAAATCAAACGTGGCAATCTCTCCGCACCATGAAATCCCTGGTTTCTCAAGAACATCTGTCTTTCAGGGCTTTATGCCTTACAGAGACCTTCCCAATCTATGCAGATTTAGATGCATTCAGAAGAGGTGGGAGACGTCTAAGACAGATGTCTGAAACACTCATCTTCACCCTGTCGATAACTCAAAGGTACATCTCCAGGTGACTCACAGCTGCATCACTCTCCCTGTCAGTTAGAAGTTTCTTGTTCCTGGAGATCTGTCACAGGCCAACAACAGAAAATACTTGGGGAAACAAACATAATTGGAGAGAGTGGTATTTCTCTTCAGCTGGCATCCTAGAGACATGAGGAATCCTCTGCAAATGAATGTTAACATAAAAAGAAAGCAGTCCCTTCAAATGTTAAACCTTATTTTTAATCAGTCTGCATATAAACCTTTATAAAAATGTAGCACATTTATCTAACTTCTTTAAAAGATAATATGGGGGACAGAAGGAAATAGAACCTTTTTGTTCCATGACTTGGGACTCTCGTAATTCTGAATATCCATTATTCTGCCTTTTGTTTTTTAGACGCTCTGTTAACTCTATGTCCAGATGCTACCTCTGTTGTGACAGCTGCTTCTAAAAATAACCCAGCTCTGTCCCTTTCTACCTTTCAATTGCTAGCTGGACTGGGAAAATAGACAACTGGTGGTGTTGAAACTAGACATTTAATGAGTGATAAGACTCTCAGTCAGAGACTAGGAAGTAAAGCACATGGCTTTAGACCAGAGTCTTTTGATAGATAATTCAGATAGCTGGGGACATCCTCCCTCCACCACCTCTTCCATATCCTACAGGCTATGTCACAGAAAGGCTGCTCCATACTGATGCCTAGATAGAGATACACAGACTGAGAACCCAGAACCCTGGTTCTCTGCCCTGCAGTGGCTGAAGTCAATTACATTTGTCTCTGGAGATAAGCAACCGGGAACGTAGGGGCAGGGTGAGAACCTGTTTTAGGTTCTGCTGTTGGGCTTTTTAATTAGTTCATCAGACAGGAGTAATCAGAGTAACCTGTATGTGTGTGTTTGTGCTAAGTCACTTCGGTTGTGTCCAACTCTGTGACCCTATGGACTGTAGCCTGCCAGGCTTCTCTGTCTGTGGGATTCTCCATGAGCAGCCATGCCTTCCTTCAAGGGATCTTCCTGACTCAGGGATGGAATCCAGGTCTCTTAAGTCTCCTGCATTGGCAGGTGAGTTCTTTACCACTAGCACCACCTGGGAAGCCCCAATCAGAGTAACCTACGGTTCCCTAAATACATTATGCTGATTCATGTTTCCTATTAGAAAGCAGCTCTTCCTCCTAACAAGCACTGTCCTGAGACTGTCCTAACTAAAAAGAAAGAAAAAAAGAAAAATTCCTTATGTCTTACAGAATGTACCCAGTGAAAGTTTGATGAATAAAAAAAACTCATGAATGAGTAAGTATATCAGGGACTGAGTGGGATTGTTTTTAAAAGGTAGAAATGTTTAGTCAGTGATACACTGTCATAGTTGAATTATATTTATCAGACCACTGCTCTGATAGAAGCAAATCCAAATCTTCTTTTACAAGTCAGTCAGTGCATTTCACCAGAAAAGATACAGCTGGCAAAGGAGCATATGAAAAGATACTCAGGATCACTATTCACTAGAGAAATGCAAATTAAACCCAGAATCAAATACCACTATGCACCTACTGAATGGCTAGAATTAAAGACAAGAGCTGACAACACTAAGTTCTGGCAGGTGCAAAGCAACGTTCCTACATTGTTGGGGGACATGCCAAATATTACAACCTCTGGGATAAACAGTTTGATATTTATTAAAGGGTAAACATATAGTATCAGACCAGTACAATGCTCGTACTGACATGTTCACAAAGACAGTCGTTGCCATTTCCCTCTCCAGGGGATCTTCCCAATCCAGGAATTGAACCCAAGTCTCCTGCATTGGCAGGTGGATTCTTTACCACTGAGCTACCTGGGAAGATTGTATACCGAAGCACCAGTTTCTAATCCAGAATATACCAAAAGAAAGAAAATCTACGCACTATAGGCTTTGAAAGAAATGCAATAGTAGCAACCTTGCCTTCAAAATCATGGGCCGTAGAGCCTGTGAGAGAATTGCTTCTCAGTAGCTGAGGTATAGAGAGCAAACTACTGATTCGTCTAGCTTGCCCTTCCTTGAGGAGCATAAACATCTGTTATATTTAGAATTCTGCATAGATTGCTTTTAAACTGACATGCTTTTTTTTTATTGAGATATAGTTGATTTACAACATGTTAGTTTCTGGTGTACAAGCAAAGTGACTCAGTTACGCATGCATGCTAAGTCACTTCAGTCACGTCTAATTCTTCGCAACCCTATGGACTATATAGCTCACAAGTCTCCTCTGTCCATGGGATTCTCCAGGCAAGAATACTGGAGAGGGTTGACATTTCCTTCTCCAGGGGATCTTCCCAACCCAGGGATCGAACCTGTGTCACTTATGTCTCCTGCATTGGCAGCCAGGTTCTATTAACATTAGCACCACCTGGGAAGCCCCCATTCAGTTAAGTATATATCTTTTTTCATATTTTTTCCATTATGGTTTATTACATAATATTGAATGTAGTTCCCTGTGTGTATATATACACACATATATATATACACACACATATATATATCAGAACCTTGTTTATCCATTCTATATATAACAGTTTACATCTACTTATCTCAAACTCCCAATCCATTCTTCCTCACCTCTTCCCCAAATGGGGGAATGTTCTGTTCTCTATCAGAGTCTTAAATTGGTATTCTTATCTAATGATGTTATCTAGCCACCACTGGAGATGGGGGAGGGGCAGATGAGGGGTCTGATGCTCAATAAATAAAGCCAGTTAAATGTTTAAATTAAAAAGAAAAGGTTAAGCATAACACCACATGACCTAGAAATCTCAGTCGTAAAGTAAATTAAAATGTTCAGTTCAGTTCAGTTGTTCAGTTGTGTCTGACTCTTTGCGACCCCATGGACTGCAGCATGCCAGGCATCCCTGTCCATCCCAACTCCCATAGTTTACTCAAACTCTGTCCATCAGGTCGGTGATGCCGTCCAACCATCTCATCCTCTGTCAACCCCTTCTCCTCCACCTTCAATCTTTCCCAGCATCCAGGTCTTTTCAAATGAGTCAGTTCTTTGCATCAGCTGGCCAAAATATTGGAGCTTCAGCTTCAGCATCAGTCCTTCCAATGAATATTCAGGACTGATTTCCTTTAGGATGAACTGGCTGGATCTCCTTGCAGTCCAAGGGACTCTCATGAGTCTTCTCCAACACCAGGGTTCAAAAGCATCAATTCTTCAGCACTCAGCTTTCTTTACAATCCAACTCTCACATCCATACATGACTACTGGAAAAACCATAGCTTTAATGAGACAGACCTGTGTTGGCAAAGTAATGTCTCTGCTTTTTAATATGCTGTCTAGGTTGGTCATAGCTTTACTTCTAAGGAGCAAGCATCTTTTAATTTCATGGTGGCAGTCACCATCTGCAGTGATTTTGGAGCCCCCCAAAATAAAGTCTCTCACTGTTTCCATTGTTTCCCCATCTATTTGCCATGAAATGATGGGACCGGATGCCATGATCTTAATTTTTTGAATGTTGAGTTTTAAGCTAACTTCTTCACTCTCCTCTTTCATCAAGAGGCTCTTTAGTTCTTCTTCGCTTTCTGCCATGAGGGTGATATCATCTGCATATCTGAGGTTATTGATATTTCTCCTAGCAATCTTGATTCCACCTTGTGCTTCATCCAGCCCGGCATTTCTCATGATGTACCCTGCATATAAGTTAAATAAGCAGGGTGGCAATATACAGCCTTGAAGTGCTTCTTTCCCCAATTTGGAATCAGTCCATTGTTCCATGTATGGTTCCAACTGTTGCTTCTTGACCTGCATACAGACTTCTCAGGCAGCAGTTAAGGTGGTCTGGTATTCCCATCTCTTTAAGAATTTTCTGCAGTTTGTTGTGATCTACACAGTCAAAGGCTTTGGCGTAGTCAATAAAGCAGAAGTAGATGTTTTTATGGAACTCTCTTGCTTTTTAATGATCCAACAGATGGTGGCGATTTGATCTCTGGTTCCTCTGCCTTTTCTAAATCCAGCTTGAACATCTGGAAGTTCATGGTTCACATACTTTTGAAGTCTGACTTGGAGAATTTTGAATATGCAAATTTGATATTTGAATATGCAATTATACCTCAATAAATCTGACTTTAAAAAAAGTCAAGCCATATATTATTAAACACAAAAATAAATTTTCAATATTAAGTGTCAGTCTGGGTTCCCTAGAAAATATGGCCTGATGAAAACATATGTCCTAGTGCTACACTGCAGTGCTAGCGGGGCAAGATGAGGGAAAGTGGGGTGAATCAAGGAAGGAGGAGGAGGAAGCACAAGATGAGTGTCACCAATCCTGAACTGCTCATAGCTTCAGGGGGGCATCTGGCTGTTGTCCACATGGGGCCTCTCCAGAGAGGTGGTATAGGACCCAAGGCACATAGAAACAGCCATCAGGAAAAGAGAAAAGGCAAGTGATTTATCTCCAGTCTCTCACTTGTCCCAGCTTGCCCAGTTGGGAGGAGTCCGCCACACTTCTGGACAGTGTTACCCAGAGCCCCGCATCTGGTTTCTGGAGAAGCTAGAGCTTCAGCAGCTCCGTGATGAACAAAGCAGCAACTTTGCCTAAGATCAGCCCTATACTTAGGGAAAGTATGAGACAGTCAACAGCGTCAGGAGACGGACCCTAGGGATGGACCCTGGGCTGCATCGCTGCCGGGGACAAGAGAAGTGTGATAAGTGGCCAAGGCCTAGGGCAGGTGGGCTGGCTGATGTGAGGGGCCCATAAACTGGGTTTAGAGCAAGGGACTAAAATAATATGCATTCTATCAAAACAGAGTAATTTAATTCTTTAGAATATTCCACAGATACACTGAGGAAACCTCAATTTCTACCGATTAAATCTGTTCACGGGGTGATCTCACCCAACCTTCACATAACAACAAGTTCAGATCCATGAGGTGTAAAGTACTGTGTCAGGTCGAGATGTGTGTGGGTGGTTCCCTACAGAAAAGAAACCCAGCACATCCAAATAACGCCACCCTCCGAGCACAGTGCTAATTCATGATCCACCCATCATGGTACAGACGTAACAGTTCAGAAAACAACAAATTCTAGTAAAAATTCAAAATCTGGAGATTGTATCTCTAATCCTGCCCTCTAAAGTGTCAACAGGCTTCCCAGGTGGCGCTAGTGGTAAAGAACCTGCCTGCCAATGCAGGAGACATAGAAGAGACGCTGGTTTGATCCCTAGGTTGGGAAGGTTCCCTGGAGAAGAGCATGGCAGTATTCTTGCCTGGAGAATCCCATGGACAGAGGGGCTGGAGACCTACAGTCCATAGCGTCACCAAGAGTCCGACACAACTGAAGTGACTTATCATGACAGTGTCAATACAAAGTGCTAGAGTTCAGAGACTGAAAAAGCTCAACTCTGTTATTTTATAATGACTACACATTTTCCTTTAAACATGTTTGTTATGTGCTTTTATGTGTATTATCTTATTTAATCGTCAACCCTAGGAGACTTGTCAAGGGAAACACTACCCTTGTCAGGGGAAACCTGGCCCACCCTGGCCAGGTAGTACCAAATGTAATAACCACTTGTGTGAGTTATTTTACAACAGGAAGTCCTGGTAAGGAACATGGAACTAACAAGCCACCACCTACTGGAAGAATCCGGGAAAGGTCAAAAGGAGACGCCACGTGTCCTACAACCTCCCAGAATCCTCCTCCCTGACATATTGGCCAAGCAATGTGTGTACCACCAGGAAGGACCCCGAGTCAGAGTGATTGGCCAGAGATAACCGGGAAACTAATCCCATCACCAAAAAACCCAAGACTGCAAGCCATGTGGCAAAGCAGTTCTTCTAGGTTCCCTTATCCTCCTGCTCTCTACCTAGGCACCCCTTCCCAATAAAGCCTCTTGTTTTGTCCGTACCTGTATCTCCTCAGACAATTAATTTCTGAGTGTTAGGCAAGAGCCCACTACCTCTTCCTGCAATAGTTGGGTATGTTACTGCCCTCCCAACAGATGAGGGAACTAAATCACAAAGATGTAAGTCACACAGCCAGTTAAGTCACAGCGCCAGGGTGTGAGCTCTGGTGGTCTGACCCTGGAGCCCCATAATCTCAATCATTCATCCGACAGATACTGGGTACCTGGCAGGATCCAGAGACACAGGGGTGCAGCAGCACATGGTCCCTGCCTCCATGGAGTTTACGGACTCTGGGAATGACAGGCATGGAACCAGTAATTACAAGTAGATAAAGGAGAGGCACAGAGGGTTGTAGAAGCTCATACCTGATGCCTACTAAAAAGGCGATGATACGAAGTACGTGATCATGTTGAAACAGACTAGAAGCTGGGACCCTTTGCTGCAGTGCTTACACCTGGACAAACATCCCCTGGAGCAACAGGACACAAAGCAACTGGAAGGGACTAAAAATAACTGCATGGGCACTTCCTGGTGCTCTAGTGGTTAAGACTCTGTGCTCCCAATGCAGGGGGTTCAAGTTCAATTCCTGGTCAAGGAACTAGATCTCACATACTGCAACTGAAAGATCCTGCATGCTTCAACTAAGAATTTGCATATCGCAGTTAGAGTTCACATGCTGCAACTAAAGAACATGCATGTCGCAACAAAGACTGAAGATCCTGCGTGACACAACTAAGACACAGAGCAGGCAAATATTCCTTTAAAAAATAAAGTAACTGCACACGTGTGCAGTTGGGGCAAATCATGAACATGATACAAAAAGACGAAAAACTACCTGCCACTTCTGAGGTGTTGTGGGCGAAAGCAGGGGGCCGCGGCATGATTCCTGCAAACGGCACCACCAAGGGGGTGGGCAGACCACCTAAGCCCCTCTCCGGCCTGACCTATGGTTCTACCCCTACCCTCACCCCATTTGAGGGACCAGTTTGCCCCACTTCAGGCAGTGAGCAAGGGAAACTACTCCTTTTTTTGCTGTCTCTGCAAAGCTTTGCCTGATTTCTTCCTCTGGCCTCTTATCAACTTCTATTGATTAAGGAGTACAAGAACTCTGGTCAGTAACAAAATTAACATCAACTATCAAGGTCAAACCAATACTCTACATATTCAGGGGGAAATATAAGATGGGAAGCACCGATATCTCTGGTATTATAGAAATACAAATACAATGGTCATTTTCCAAGTCCAAGCAGGTTCTGACAAATGTGTCCAATATGTTGACTGATTTACATGAAAAAAATATTATTACCCAGGCTTTAAAGTTTAGTGAAATTAATTATAATTTCATTTAATCTTCATTTTAAAAATTCAAGACTCCTGGTCACTTTAACAATTAGTTTGTTCACGTAGATGCCTCCATGACAGATGGATAAACTCCATACTCTAGGATACGGTTTCTAAAAATAAACTTTCTGATTTAAGGACAGAGTTTGATCTTACCTTAAGGAGCTCTGATTCCAGAGTCAGAGACACACCTGAACTAGATTCCAGGTCTGTCATTACTACATGTCATCGGACAGGCTTCTTACCATTTACAAGCCTTGATTTCTTCATCTGTAACATGTGATAAAAGATTGCTCATATTTCAAAGGTTTGTTGTGAAGATTGATTAGAAAATGCCGGTAAAATGCTTAGAACAGTTCTTGACCCATAATAAACACCTCCTGTCTGTGAGCTGCCATTATTACTATTATTCTAAATAGTTTGCATACTGAAAGAAGAAGAAAGGGGAGAAATAGTAAATGGACAGAGTGTGGATGAGATGCTTGAAATGTGTTAGGGAACATGGCCTCAGAGAACAGTTAATAAGAGAAAAGTCAGCAGAGTGGAAAGAACTAGAAAAATCCTATATTCAGAGTCCTCATTGCAAAGGAAGGTAAATGGAAGCTGAGAACTGTTAATAATTAATTAATCTGTGTTTAAGAGAAGAGTGAACTTCAATGTGGGTGATTAAAACAATAATCCACCTCTAGCTTTCTTTCATGTCTGAGCAGTACCTAGAACACATCAAAGGAGAGAAGTAACAGCTAAAACTAGCACATGTTTCCACTTGGGTACTGCCTGACTGTTCTTATATTCTATCAACAGGTGTATATGAGCCTCAGGTGAAGCAAACTTCAGTTTACGAGTCACGTAATAAAGGAGGAAAGGGACACAGAAATTCTCTAAACTGATGGTTTTTAAGTTTTTAAGCCACAAAACCTTTTCTGAAAAGAAAAGCATGAACACAAGAAATAAAACATGCAGTACTGAGGTCCCGGGGCTTCCCTGATAGCTCAGTTGGTAAAGAATCTGCGTGCAATGCAGGAGACCCCCATTTGATTCCTGGTTTGGGAAGATCCACTGGAGAAGGGATAGCCTACCTACTCCAGTATTCTTGGGCTTCCCTTGTGGCTCAGCTGGTAAAGAATCCACCTGCAGTGTGGGAGACCTGGGTTCAATCCCTGGGTTAGGAAGATCCCCTTGAGAAGGCAAAGGCTACCCACTCCAGTATTCTGGCCTGGAGAATTCCATGGACTGTATGGGGTTGCAACGTGTCAGACACGACTGAGCAACTTTCACTTTCACTTCACTTCACTGAGGTCCCAGCAGAGATTGAGCCCCAGCACCAAGCAGCTCACCCTCATTCAGAATGTGGCTCAGAAGTATAAACTGAAAGCTACACATACTATCCCTCAACATTTTTTTGGCCATGTCATGTGGCTCATGGGATCTTAGTTCCCGACCAGGGATTGAACCTGGGCCCCAGCAGTGAAAGCACCGAATCCTAACCACTGGACCACAAGGGAATGCCTACTTCTCAACTTTACAGATGTGGAAAGTGAAGATCAGAAAGGTGAGGGGACTTCCGCAAAATTGCAAATAGATGGGGACAAAGCTGGAAACAGAATCCAACCAGTTTTCTGATGGCCAATCAGGTTCTCTTTTTACCACTGAACATTACCTTCTTGACTGACATACCAAAAAGATGAGGAAGAAAGTAAACCACATTTGAGAAGAATGTGTCTCATCTCATCATAGGAAAAACACAAAAATGGAAGGCTGGAGAGAATGAAACCTGGCAGCTTGGGCTCCACTAATCTGCATACAAACAAAACATCACCTCCACCAGTGGCTGACTAGACTTACCAAAACAGTCTTTTGAAGAGTAAAACATATTAAGGAAGAAAAAAACCAACTCCATGAATCCCCTGGTAATCCAGTGAACTCTGCACTTTCACTGCCAGGACCCAGGTTCAATCCCTGGCTGGGGAGCTAAGTCATGCACCACTGTCCAAAAAAAAAACATCCCTTCACAGTGAATGTCTAACAGATTTGCATTTACAACTACATTGCATATGCATGCACATAATTACACTTTGGAGGACGTTTAAGCCACATTAATGGGACTGCGAAGGAATGATAAAAGGGCCTGAATAGCCAACAAAATTAACTACAGTGACTAATGGATGAATTATAGTCATATGATACTGAGCGTGATTTGGTGTTCTGTTCACAGAACTCCAGCTTAGGTCATCTGGTTGTACTTTAAGAGTCTGTATTCTAAAACCAAAGGTCAAATGAAGGGCTTCCTTTTTCAACTTGTATGCTGTGCAGTTCAGAGCTCATATCAACACCAGTAAATCATTTTCTAAAGTACTATCACAACCCTCTGTTTAAGACACCAGTGATGTAGACAGAGCCTTCAAAATCCAGCTCCTTCATGGCCTTCACAGTTTCAGTTTCCCTCTGACTTACTAAGCCTGAGTATACAACTACACAACCTACAAGACAGAGAGAAATGCTATGACCTTTTAGCCTGTGAGACCCCATTGTGTTTTCACCCTTTAATTTCATATAAGGAAGATTTACAGTATCTAGAGAGAAACTGGGGCTTCCCAGGTGGCTCAGGTGGTAAAGAATTGGCCTGCAATGCAGAAGACTGGGGTGCGATCCCTCAGTTGGGAATATCCACCCCCTGGAGGAGGGCACGGCAACCCACTCCAGTATTCTTGCCTGGAGAATCCCATGGACAGAGGAGCCCAGTGGGCTACAGTCCATAGGGTCTCAAAGAGTCGGACACGACTGAAGTGACTTAGCACACACGCATGCAGAGAGAAACTATCCCATAGTTTGACACATTATTTCCTGGCCTTAGCTATATCACTGGGAAAGATTGAAGGCAGGAGGAGAAGGGGACGACAGAGGATGAGATGGCTGGATGGTAACACCGACTTGATGGACATACGTTTGAGCAAGCTCTGGGAGTTGGTGATGGACAAGGAAGCCTGGCATGCTGCAGTCCATGGGGTCGCAAACAGCTGGACATGACTGAGCAACTGAACTGACTGACTAGCTATATCACATCCCTTAAGAGTGTCTCAGGGGTTTCCCAGGTGGCGCAGTGGTAAAGAATCACCTGCCAATGCAGGAGACACAAGAGACGTGGGTTCAGTTGCTGGATCAGGATGATCCCCTGGAGGAGGAAATGGCACCCAATACCAGTATTCTTGCCTGGAAAATTTCATGGACAGAAGAACCTGGCGGGCTACAGTCCAAGGGGGTCAAACACGACTGAACAACTAAACACAAGAGCATCTCACCTCTTCCAGTTTAAAAACCTCTCCAATGTGTGGCTGGATGCGCCCTTCCTGGCAGTACTGAAGTGCTGAGGACAGGGTTCTGGAGAAGATGGGAAAGTTCTGGTGCCGGTATCTGCCCCAGTACAGCCCCATGGCAGTAGCACTCTTCAGGAGCAGGAGATTGGCTGGTATAGAAGCAATGGTTCCTCCAGCAAAACCTACCACCACAATCCTGCCCTCATACGCCAGGCTGAGGGGAAAAGGGGGGAAAACAAGATTATAAAAGACAATGCACATTCACAGCCATTAGGATGGCTACTACTAAAAATAAAATAGAAAGTAAGTGTTAGCAAGGATTTAGAGAAATGGACCCCTCAAGGAACATTGGTGAGATTGTAAAATAGTGCAAATGCTATGGAAAACAGCATGGAGGTTCCTGAAAAACTTAAAACTAGAACTACCATATAACCCAGAAATCTCACTTCTGAGTCTATATCCAAAAGAACTGAAAGCAGAGTCTTAAAGAGGTATTTGAAGAGCCAAGTTTACAGTAGCACTATCTATAAAAGCCAAGAGGTGGAAACAATCCAAATGTCCATCCACTGATGGATTGGTAAACAGAAGTTGTTATATACATATAGTAGAATATTATTTAGCCTTAAAAAGGAAGGAAATTCTGTCCCATGTTAAGACATGGATGAACCTTAAGGTCATTACGGTAAGTGAAACAAGCCACTTATAGAATACTGTATTATTGTATGAATGAATATTGCATTCTGCTTATTTGGGGTATCTAAAGTAGTCAAATTCATAGAAATAAAGTAGAATAGTGATTACCAAGGGCTGGGGAGAAAGGGAGAAGAGGGTTGTTTAATGGGTACAGAATTACAGGTTTGCAAGAAGAAAAAGTCATGAAGACCTGTTTCACAATGTAAATATATTTAACACCACTGAACTATACATTTTATAGCAGTTAATATAGCAAGCCTTTTGTTATGTACTTTTTACCACAATAAAAAAAAGAGTGAGGGAAGAAAAAGCAATGGACAGTAATTAAGAGGGGCAGAAAATAGAATAGAGCTTATGGGAGTTGGCGGGCAGTTGTTTAATGGGTACAGAGTTTGTACTGGAGATGGTTACACAATATTGTGAACAAGTTTAATTGTACACTTAACATGGTTAAAATGTTAAGTACTAGGTTACCTGTATTTTACAATAATTAACAAAAAAAAAGCAACATGCATTAAATCCCCAGTTGGGAATTCCTCTTGACCTTGCAAATTGGCAGGGGGGAACCATTCTGCACCAGTTTGGATTTCTCAGTAGGAAAAGATAAAAATAAGCCATAAGCAAGAAAAAGAGTAGGGAGCCAGAGGAACTAACCAGTCTTGTAAGGGGACTACACGGATCCCTACTGTGGGCAAGCTCCTCTCTCTGCTTCTTCTCCTTTAAACTAAGATAAAGCACAAAACTATGCTTGCCAGGATGACATGAGAAATGAAGCTAATATTATCAGAGCACTGCAAACTTCCTGGTTGAAACAGAATGAGAATTAGTATAGATACAACAGTCCCATGAAATGTCCAGTGATTTTTTTTTTCTTTATATAAAACAAGTCAAGAAGACACCTATACTGGTGGTAGCTTCAGAAACCAGTAAGATCAAAAGAGACTCTCCCTTGATGCGTAGTGAACTGGGGGTCTGCCACCCCAGTAATTCTAACATCCAAACAATGATCTCCTCAAGAATTACCCACAGAGGAGAGTTTGGGGGAGAATGGATACATGTATATATATGGCTGAGTTCCTTTGCCATCCACCTGAAACTATCACATTGCTAATCAGCTATAGTCCAATGCAAAATAAAAAGTTTAATTAAAAAAAAAAAAGAATCACCCATACCATGTATCTAAAGTAGCTAGTGGGTGCAAGCAGAGCTGAATTTAACACATGTATCATTTCTAAAGCATTTGATATTGCCAACTAGAGAGTCTGCAGTTATTTTATTTTTTTGGATATTTTCCAGTTGGCTTTTTTGTTTTTGCTAAATTTAAGCATTTCCTGATTTTCCCTCCGCTTCTATTCCTTTTCACCCACCCACTCAGCTGTTCCCGTTGATGCCAGTGCCTGCAGGAAAAGTGAGCAGCAAAAACACGAAAGCAGCAAGGCCAGAAGGAAGCCAGAGGTCTGGGAAGGTTTCAGCACAGCCCCCGGCCTAGCCCACCCAGGAGGACCACTTCACCTACCTGCGGAGAGCCTCCAGGAAGACGTCTCCTCCCACCATGTCAATGACCACGTTCACCCCGCCACTGCCCACCAGCTTCCCCACTGCCTCCTTAAGGCTGCCCCGACTGTAGTTCACGCTGGACTGTGCCCCTCTCTGCATCGCCAGCTGACACTTTTCATCACTTCCAGCTGCAGCTATTACCTACATGAAGAACACAACACTTCAGATGGTCCAGAATATGTAGCAAGAGGGGCTCACCCGACCCACCCCACCTCCAAACAAAGGGTGCTGATCAAGGAAACCAATGTGACCTCTGTCTTAGCACCAGCCTCAATCCAGCACAGCAGGCCCATCACACAGCATCAATGCACTGGCCTCTCCACGCCCCACTGACAACCGGGTCCACGTTTCCAGGAACCCTGGAAGCTCAATGGGTCTAGCTAAGAAACAATTCAGGAGACACAACGCCTTCTCCAAATGAAAATTTAAACCACTCTTTATTGCTGTGCTTAGTCGCTCAGTCGTGTCCAACTCTCAGCAACGTCATGGACTGTGCCCACCAGGTTCCTCTGTCCACGGGGACTCTCCAGGCAAGAATACTGGAGGGGACTGCCATGCCTCCTCCAGAGGATCTTCACAACCCAGGGATGGAACCCAGGTCTCCCACATTGCACGCGGATTCTTTACCATCTAAGCCACCAGGGGAAGCCCATCATTTATTGAGTACCCATTACGAGTCAAGTAGTAAGGATACAACCTAAACACCAAGCTTGGAGCCAAGAAAGCATGATCCAAGCAGTATGATGGCAGAAGCACAGAGGGCTTCGAAGTGCAAGCTAGAGGCACCTAACCTAGAGCTAGAAGATCAGGAAGGGCTTCTCAGGGGGTAAAACATGATTCAGTGGAAAGAGCTTGAAGTCAGACAGACCTAAGTTCAAATCCTGCCTCTGTTACTAACTAGCTATGTTACTTAGGGCAAATGACTTAGTAAGAACTAACACTTATATAGTGCTTACTCTTTGCCAGACACTATTCTAAATGCCTTACATATATATTAATAACTCATTTCATTATAATAGCCCAGTAATATACACACTATTATCATCCCCATTTTGAGGATGAAGAGACAGGCCAAGGAAGTTGAGTATCTTGCCCAAGGTCACACAGCTCATGGGAGGCAGAACTGGGATCCAAACCCAGGTAATTCATCTCTAGAGTTTATGCTTTTAACATTTGTCTGTATTGCCTGCCAAATTCTCTAAGTTTCAGTTACCCATCCATAAACTAAGATATATTTTTAAAATTAAAAGGAATAAACACTTGGGAAACAAAGTGTTAGATAAATTGAATCTGTTGTTATATATAGGCAATTATTTATTCTATTTAAACCTCATAAAAACATTATGGGGGACTTACAGTTACTCTCATTCTGAAGATGGAGACATTGACCCAGAGAGGTTAAGTAATTAAGCCAATATTATCCAGGTAGCAGGTGGTAGAACAACTATTCAAATCCAATGCTACTGATACTGAAGTCCACTCCTTCGAGCTGGGAGAAAGCCATGCCTACAGTCTGCCAAAGAGGACATAGATGGCTGTGGGCCATACTGTGAGGAGGTCTGAGGTTTGGAAGTCTCCAGAAAAGCTTCAGACACTGAAGCACTGTCTAGAGGTGCCTGTTCACTGGGCAGCCCCCACCACCCCAAGCACTTTGGCTTCAAGATGACCTTCAGAATGTGCATTCAAACACCCAAGAACATCTGTGCCCTTAAAAGAGTCCAGACTCACCCATAACTATTTGAAGATAAAAGTTACCCTCAAATGCTCCCCAATGGAACCCCCAAACAGCTGCACTGCCCAGCAGAACCCACACACAGTGCTACAGTGGGCACATACCAGACTAGGGTCGGGCACCTGATTCCAGCTCCAGAATTCCTTGTAGGAATCCCAGTGAGGCTTGCTGTGAATCATTTTCTCTCCAGGTGCCTCACTTTCTTTATCTGTGAAATAGGGATAATAAACACTTCCATTCCCCATCTCCCATGGGTTCTGTGAGGACCAAGGATAAGATAATTGCTGTGCAGGCAATGTGAAAGCAACCTGAGATGCTGTGAATGGAAGGTGTCATCAAAATGACATGTTCTGAGCAGTGACATGATGACATTATTCTTTTGTTTGCTTTTGCTTAAAACCATTATTCCTGCTAAAGAAAATACATGCGTGCATGCTCAGTCACTAAGTCGCGTCTGACTGTTTTGCAACCCCATGGACTGTAGCCCACCAGGCTCCTCTGTCCATGGGATTTCTCAGGCAAGAATACTGGAGTAGGTTGCCATTTCCTCCTCCAGGGGATCTTCCTGACCCAGGGATCGAATCCATGTCTCCTGGGATTAAATATTGGAATTAAAGCAAATTTTTCCCTCTACTTAACTTCCTGTATCTATTTAAAACAAACAGTACATATCTTGTCTTCCCAGAAATGTTAAATAGTCAGTGTTTCTAAACAATGAGACTAATTTTGTTCTCCCCCTTAAGAGAGGTGCTATAAGCCCTTATTTTGAGTGTGAATGTGTTAATATCCCATGAGGAGCCTCCTGGTATCTGAGACCAGTTTCAGAACTCACATGTCCTTCCCAAAAGAGAGTCAATGTGAGAAGAGAGAGCTGCCACCTGGAGAAATTCCAGATCAGTCCAATTATCACCAAACCTGGACAGTATCTTTGCGCCTCTAGGCTCCAGAGGAACCTCACCCTCAGCACATCCAAAACTGAGCTCACCATTTCCTCCTAGGTTCTCAGTCCCAACAAATGGCAAATCTCTAAGTGCATCAAGTTTGTGCCTTCCCACTCAATGTCTGATAATAACAGGATCCCTTTTTAAAGGCTCCTCTCCAACACACTATGCCTCAGACTGGTATCTGACACATGTGATCTCAATATTCCCACAACCACACTATGAGAAAAGCACTATTGTACAAATGAGGCGACTGAAGCTATTAAGCTAGAGACAGAGCTAGAGTTTGCACCTAGGTCAGGCTAATTTCAGGGCTTCCCTGGTGGCTCAGATGGTAAAGAATCTGCCTGCAATGCGGGATCCCTGGGTTGGGAAGATCCCCTGGAGCAGGGCATGGCAGCCCACTCCAGTCTTCTTGCCTGGAGAATCTCCATGAAGAGAGGAGCTTGGCAGGCTACAGTCCATGAGGCTGCAAGGAGTCGGACACTACTGAGCAACTAAACACAACACAGCAGCCAACTTCAAAGTCCTCGTTCCTTCAACTGTGTTAGGACGCTCTCCAGTCACCAAATTCTCTATTTTCTTCTACTTTGGTATCTCCCTGATCATCACCTCCAGTGCCCTGTTTCAAGGATCATCACCTCTGGCCTCAATTGCTCCAAGAATCTACCCTACTGTCTCCAGATTACCCCTGACCCCTGACCTTGGCCCATCTCTCATCCACATCGTTACCAAAGTGAACTTTGCAAAAACGCAAAGATGATCATGTCATTCCCCTGCAAAATCTTCAATAGCTCCTGAGAGTTTCCAAGAAATGTTCAGATTCCTCAGTGCTTTTTGATCCTATCTCTCCCCGACATCTCTAGAGTCACCCCCCACCATTCCCCACACATATCCCTTGCTCCACAGATGCTATTTGCCATTCCCTGAAGGAACCATGTTAGTACCTATGTCTCTGTCTTCCCATGACTTAAGTGGCCTTCCCTTCCCTTCTCTTCTTCCACTACTCAACTGTAAATGTCAGCATAAATGCCCACCTTCTCCAAGAAATTCTTCTTCTCTGACACACACAGCCTCCAAGAAAAGCCCATGTAGAGAACTGGGTCTTTCATGTATTTATTCATTCAACCAATAAATAACTATTTAGGGAATTTTCTGGTAGTCCAGTGGCTAAGACCCCACGATCCCAATGCAGGGGGCCCAGGTTTGATCCCTGGTCAAGGGACTAAAAGTTATTAAAAGTTACGCATGTCACAACTAAAGATCCTACAGGATACAATGCAGACTGAAGAACCTACGCGCTGCAACTAAGACCCAGCACGGCCAAATAAATAAATGAATTTACAAAATAATAATAATTATTGAGTGCCTATGATGGTCTCAGCACCATGCTAGGTGCTGCAATTACAATAATGGATCAAACAGATACTGGTCCTGCCTTGAGGGGATTGCAGTCCAGTGGGAAGGAGACACTGATCCAGCAGGGTTAAGCACACTATGAAAGAGAAATACAGGATGCTCAGGACCACACAGAAACAGTCCCAGGGAGGGGAGGGACAGAGAATACTCCCCCGAAGAAGCAGCAGCTGAGTTTAAATTTGAAGTTCAGGGGGAGACTGTTTAGAGCATTACAGGTAGAAGAAATAGAATCTTCAGAGGCTGTGAGGCGAGTTGCATCTTACCAAGGTCTAATAACTGGAAGCACAAGAGACTTCCTCCTCAGTCCCCTCACTAGTCTGTAAGTAAATAGATGGCAAGACCCTACTCCAGGCTACTTAACATTCCCAGTACCTCACACCTGATTTTTTTTATAAATAAAGGAATATATTCCATGTTTGAAAGCAGGAGGTATGATATTTTTTAATGGAGAATCGAACTTGCAAATACCTTGGCCTGAAGAATGTTTGTTGCCACATCTATCACGGCGAGGCCTGTGGCTCCAGCTGCTGCTGTCACTAAAACAGTTTCTCTGTGCAGGGAAAGATGAGTGTTACTCAAGAAACCAAAAATCATCCAGCAATATGATTTCATGAACATTCTGAAGACGGGACATTTTAAAGCAAGAAGAGAACTGAGAGTTCATCTAGTTTAACCCCCTTCATATGCACGTACACGTACATGAACACTCTCCAGCCTCTCGGGCTATATTATACGTGCTCAGTGCTAATTTGGTCCAGTCCTGAAGAATTCCCAGGTGAGGGTCCCTAATCTCTCTAGACAGCCTCTTCCTCATTCCAGTGGTAGCCTTCCTTTGTGCTACCACTCCAATTTCGGCTTTTAAAATTCTGTCCTAAAATCACTCCCATACTAAACATAGCCAAATTTTAGAAGTTGGTGATCACGTACCAGTCGCTGCTCTTCTAAGCCCATCTCCCTGGAGCAATTCTGAGCTCTCAGAAAAGAGCAAGAAGCTGTGGGAACGCTCCAGGTGAAGTGAGAAATTCAGCACTTCTGAGCTTGAAATACCTGTTAAGTATACGCAGCCAAGCCTCACAGAGGCAAATACCACTGTGTGTGTGCTGGGCTCAGTCACCCAGTGTTCAGTCGTGTCCCACTCTTTGCGACCCCATGGACTGTAGACTGCCAGGCTCTTCTGTCCATGAGATTTTTCAGAATACTGGAGTGGACTGCCATTTCCTTCTCCAAGGGATCTTCCCTACCCAAAGACCAAACCCGTGTCCACTGCACTGGCAGGTAGGTGGATTCTTTACCAACACGCCACCTGCCTATGGTATTTGTTTCTGTGATGCCCAGCCAAGCCTCACAGAAACAAATGCCACAGGCTTCCATTAAAACCAGCGTGAAATGAGTTGAAATAAACCAGCTCTCTAAAATGTAAGGTTTTCTAGGAAGTGATCTCCAGAGGGGTCAGACTTGAGAGAAAGATTTCTCCAAATTCATACTGGCCAAATTCACAGTCTACTGTCCCCTTTCAGGCAAAAGGGTATCCCCACTGTCACCAGGCTCCAATCTTGGGTCACTCCCTTCCTTTAGCTTTTCTTTAAATAGCCGTGAGGTAAGGGTCAGGGAGGGCTTCCCAAGTGGCGCTAGTGGTAAAGAACCTGCCTGCCAATGCAGGGGATGTAAGAGACTCCGGTTTGATCCCTGGGTCGGGAAGATCCCCTAGAGCAAGGCAAGGCAACCCACTCCAGTATTCTTGCCTGGAGGATCCCATGGACGGAGGAGCCTGGCAGGCTACAGCCCATAGCGTCGCAAAGAGTCAGGCACGACCAAAGGGACTTAGAATGTACACAAGGGTCAGGGAAGGGGACTGAGAGGCACGGTCTTGGTGCACATTTCTAGTATTAGAGGAGGAACCATCTATCCCTCTGTCGTCGACACAGTCCTCACCCAGGCTGGGTACAGGCCCGATGCTCCAGGGCGAAAATTGCAGTGCCATACGATACGGGCAGGGCAGCCGCTTCTCGGAGGGACACCTTTTCTGGAATCTGCCACAGGTTCTATAAAAGAGATAACAGTGACTTAGAGATTAAGCACTGTACCTCTTCATAAAGGCTGCTCGATACGTATTATGACTTGACTTGCAAAGGGCAACACATGTCAGGAACCAAGCCCAGTGTAAGTCAAGACCAAGCAAGCGATGGTCAAGAATTTCAAGACTTGGGCACACCCGTTTTAAAAAATCCTAAAGCTGGCATCTGGAACAGGAAGGAACCAATCTGCAGAGGATATAACACATACCACTGCAGTATTAATATAATAAGGGAATTACATGGTACAAAAATTTTACCTTAAATAAAGCTGTTTTTAAAAAAAATAAAATAAAAGGTGTACTATCCACCACTAGGGGGCACCATTCACATCCTGGACAACCACGCCCCTACACCCGCCGGCTACCGCCCAGGAGGATTATCTTTCACAAGCTTGGTGCCGGGAAGAAGTTCATTACCTCCAGGCTTCAAACCAGTTTTTCTACCAAAACCACCTAATATGGTCCAGTTGGACAGCCAGTCGATTGTTCCAGGCCTCAGAAAACAAAATGCCCTTCTTCATTAAAGCACTCCACACAAACAAAGCTCTACGTAATGGTTGTCACACCAAAACAAGCAAACAAAAAAAAAAAAGGTTTAGCATTTGAAAGAAAGAAGTGCTTGGCTGACAAACAAGATATAAGCAAAAGAATACAAAAAGAGAGAGGAAAAGGAGAAAGACTGAGGGATAGGTGAAAATGAAAGACAGCAGAAAAAGAATCTCCAAGGATGAATATTGAGGAGTAGAACTACCTTGTGGTCAATGATGCATTCTTCAGCCATACCATTAAAGCCAGGCAGGCCAATAACTCGATCTCCCTGAAGGGAAATACCATTAAGGATATGTTCAAATGAATGCTCTTGCCATTTAACCCCTTCCCAATTTAACCCAAAAAAGAAAGAAAACTGTTCTTTAACTGATCCAGTAAGACACAGGTTCCCTTAATTATCTATTCAGTGTTACTGCTTAGTAAATAATTCAGCTGTTTTCACACAACCCCCATTAGGCAGTCAAGGCAACTTGAGCACATTTTGGACGATGACTGAACCGAGAAAGGAAAAAACTGATATGAATTAGAATCCCAGTACTCATTTCTCTCGCAAAATACTGAAACTTGAGAATTCGCTATCCTTTCAGTAACTAAAACCCCAGGTACTGCCTTTCATTAGTAATAAGAAGTTTAATGAAGCCAAGCCAGGCTTCCTTCCCTCGATTCAGAATTCGTATCTCCCTGCTCCACCTCGTTCTGCCTTTGGTGTCCGCTGGCAAAGTCCAGGAAAAGCAAGACCCCCTGGCTACAAACTATTTCTCATCAATTCCCTAGATTCAACTAATTTACCTCTTTCACCATGCTGACATCTGTGCCTGTCTCCAATACCATCCCAGAAAACTCCATTCCTAAAACAAATTGTTTAAAGATCAGGTTATCTGTAAAGCCCAGCACCAGAGAGATGGGAAAACTCTGATTGACAGGCTGTCCTATGAGCTTTCTGGAGCCAAAAGGGTTTGTGTTCCGCCCCCCACCCCATCCAGGAAGAAGAATAGGAGTGTTATACCCAACACACAGGAAAATGAACTAAGATTTCATGATCACAACTTGAAAAACTATAGCAGTCCCATTCTTACCATGACACAAATGAAAATTTCAAGAATGGGCAAAAGAACAGAGAATCCTGAGTATACAAGCACTTTTGACCCTGATCTCTGGGGCCTTGGGTTCCTCTAGCACCCCCAATGATAATATTCATCATATGGTATTTATCCATTCCCATGTCTCCTCTTCTGGACTATGAGGCCCCCCAAGTATCAGCACTTGGCTCAGTTGGATGAACTGGTGTTGTCTGCTCTTTCCTCCTCCACCTCCAAAATTTCTGAGTTTAATGATCAAACATTTCCCACTTGAGCTGCCAGAAGAATAACTCAATTGAGTAAGACATCTTCCCCCCGCAACCAGCCTGTTAGCAAACACAAACAGAAGGAACCGGTTCCAGCTGTTGAGACATAACCAAATGCCCAAAGGCCAAAACACTGCAACTGTTTTGCAATCACTGTATCCTTAGTGGTGTCTATCTGTATAAAATATACATGTGCTACATATTTACAGTATATAACTGTATATTACATATATATATATAGATACACACCAAACTATACTTATATCTCTTAATAAATTTCAACAACAAAAATGAGTCATTGGTCCACATACTCAGGATCTAAATGTAATCAGATTGAGTATAATGCAAATCAAAGAGCAGCCTCCTAAGAAATGGATAAACTCTGTATCTTCTTCTGATCCTTTGGTATTAGGTTTCTTGGGGAATGTATTTGTGAGGACTGAGAGTCTTAGCTGCAACCAGATGTTTCTGATCCTTCAGTGAAAAAGTAAAATTGAGGAACTGTCAAGGATTGAAAGAGAATGACTATGGCCATTGATGATTCTGATCAGGATTCTGGTGAGCATAATAATACATAAAATTTTATTTGTTCATTTATGCCTTTTCAAAGTATTTACTGAGGGGTGGATGAAGTAAGTGAAGGGGATTAAGAGGTACAAGTCTCTAGTTAGAAAACAATAAATCGGGTAGAGAGGGAGGTGGGAGGGGGGATTGGGATGGGGAATACATGTAAATCCACGGCTAATTCATGTCAATGTATGACAAAAACCACTACAATATTATGAAGTAATTAGCCTCCAACTAATAAAAATAAATGAAAAAATAAATAAAATAAAATAAAACAATAAAACCACAGGGATGCAATATACAGCAGAAGGAACATAGTTATATTGTAATAACTTTGTAGGGGACACAAGGTTACTAGACTTAATGTAGTGTCATTTCATAATGTATGCAAATGTCACATCACTACCTATACACCTGAAACTAACATAACATTGCTTGTCAACTGTGTTTCAATCAATCAATCAAGTATTTATTGAGCATTTAGTATGAGCCAGATACAAGAGTACTAACGGGGCCAGGGCGGGCAGGCAGGATAATGTTGAACCAGACAGTCATAGAACCTTCCCTCACAGTACTAGAATCACTAGAATCTAGTGATTCTAATTAGCAGTGAGGCTGAGATATCTTTTTTTTTTTTTTGGCCACACCACATAGCATGTGGGATCTTAGTTTCCCACCAGGGATCAAACCTGCATTGGAAGCATGGAGTCTTAACCCCTGGACCACCAGGGAAGTATCAGAGCTGACATATCTGAATCACCACTGAGAGCAGCAAACACCACCATGGTACTACTCATGAAGCACATGGGTCTTTTTTTTTTTTTTACCAATTATGATTTTTTTTGAACTTTTTGTTTTGTGGTATAGCTGATTAACAATGTTGTGACAGTTTCAGGTGAAGAGCAGAGCGACTCAGATATACACATACATGTATCCATTCCCCCCCAAACCCCTCTCCCATCCAGGCTGCCACATAACATTGAGCAGAGTTCCACATGCTATAAAGTAGCTCCTTGTTGGTTATCCATTTTAAATATAGCAGTGTGTACATGTCCATCAGGCAGTTCTTTTAAAAGTCTCTTTATCTTCTCTTTTTGAAGCAATCACTTTGCCCTTTCATACTTACCAGGTGTGAAGGGAAGTTGATGCCTTTCCTGATACTGACCATGACAGGCCAAAATATCAGCAAAATTAATCCCACAGAAATGAACATCAACTCTGACCTGCAAAGGAAACAGAGCAACAAGGCAGAGCAGCACACGTCTTTGGAGACAAAGTTCATTCAGTTATTCTGTAATATTTACTGAATGTCTACTATATGCCAGGTACTGAACTAAGTACTGGTACACAATCACAAGGCAAAATGGACAAGGAGCTAAGAGTACAGTACAGAAGACAGACATTAACCAGACAATCAGCAGAGTTTATGTGCTAAACTAAAACTCCTACACAAAATGTTAGATAGAAATATATGGTGCTATGGAAGCACATAATGGGGAGATTTGACCTTTGAGGGAAGTAAGAACTGTGAGGAGTTAACTATTCAAAAGGCGGGAGGGGAAGCCTGGCACAGACAAAAGCAATGGCCTGTGCAAAGGCCCAGTGTATGCTTAACTGCTCAGTCACGTCCGACTCTTTGCGGCCCCACAGACTGCAGCCCACCAGGCTCCTGTGTCCCTGGGACTTTCCAGGCAAGAATACTGGAGTGGATTGCCATTTCCTTCTCCAGGGATCTTCCCAACCCAAGGATAGATGGAACAATGGAAGCCATTAAAAGATTTTAAGCAGAGGGTAACATGATCAGCTGTTTTGGGAATCAGGAATTCTAGAAGCTAGAACTAGACTCCCCAGCTTATGCGTTTCATGACAGAGATAAAGCAGAGGCAGGCCTGCAGCAGTTTCTGTAGCCCTTGTTAAGCAGTGGTTCTCACAGTGTGGTCCCCAGACTATACCAGTGTCACCTGGCAACTTGTTGGATGTTCAGATTCTCAGCCCCTTACCTACTGAATCAGAAACTTTAGAGGACCAGCAACCTGTTTTGACAAGATAAATCTGATGCAGCCTGAAGTTAAAGAACTACTGTCACATACCAACCCAACTCAATAGGGCTTGGAAGCAGGGGAGAAAATGAAGGCTGAGACAGAATCGGTGACATTCATTTATCTGTTTACACTTCTTATATCATACAGAGGTGACCATATTGATGAGAAGATATTTTGTGAACAAAATGCATTCATTCAACAATATTTTAAGCATCAGCCACATGCCAGGCACCATTCCAGACTATGGAGATTTAATGATGGATAAACTCACATAGTCCCAGCTCTCATGAGCTAATTCCTGACACAACAGCCTGGGCAAAGAACAGAACGAAGAAGCCCAGCTCTCAAGCTGTTTGTGTGCTGTCTCAATGATTGTCTCAAACATTATGTGCTGACCTGCATAGCACATATAAATTCCTGAAGCCACTCCACCTTAACTCAATGTGGATATCTTGCAGCATGTGAATCCCAGGAAGCAGGCTGGCTGCTAGCCTACAGTCACCAAAATTATCCATTTAGTCCCAGGGTCCGCATTAGCGATACTTTGGGACAGCAGCCACATTTCTTACCCTCCGAGTGGTCTCCAACCCTGAGACTCACTGGGACTGTTTCACCTTGTCAGACAGTCTCATTCTCCACACCAGATGAGAATGTCAGCAGGCTGGTCGAGAGGCAAAGCCAAAGTGACTACCACATTTTCCACCACTCTAAAGGTGGGTAGATACCCACAACCCTAATATAATCCCACCCACCCCAAATCACTGCAGTACACCAGAGGAGGGCACATGGCACGTTATCATGGAAATACAGGGCTGGCTGAGGCTGAGGGGAAGCAAAGGATGGGGTCATTTATCTGTGTTAAATCAATAACTTGCAGGCGGTTATGAAAAGTCGTGTGCAAATCAGAATTCTCTGTTTCTAAGGCAACAGCTCTGGGGCCTTCTACATTTGTGTTTTGGGGAACCATCTTCCCTTTGCACTTTGGCCTTTTTGTGACCCAGGAAAGGGCCCATCTAGAAGCCCAGCAGAAAGTTGCGCTCCAGCCTCACGGGCTCCCCCGAGCTGAGCACTCGGGAACTCAGTCCGGGGAGGGGAGCCAGCGGGTCATGGGTGGTGGCCGCGGGGAAGACGGCGTCCTGGTGCCCGGCCAGTCACCTACCTCGTGCGGCTGGACAGGGCGAGGGGCCACCTCCTCAATGACCAGGGGCCGCTTCAAATCGGCGCACAGCGCGGCGCGGTAGTTTCGGCCGCAGCCCTGCCAGGCCGTTCTGCAAAGCGGAACAAGGGTCGGGTTACTGGGGCCGAAACTGGGGCCGCCCTTAGGGGTTTGGGGATGAGTCAGCTCGCACCTGCAGAGCCTTGCCCGAGCCCACCGTCCCCACGCCGCTGCCATGGCCCAGAGCAAGTGTCGCCGGAGGGGGCAGGTCCGAGCGCGGCAGTAGGAGCCGGCCGCCGCCTGCCCCGCCCCGGGTGACCGGAAGAGCGCAAGGGCACCGGGCGATTGGCCCGGGGACGTGCCACACGAGCTGATCCAGGCAGGCGGGACAGCCCGGACCGCGCCACCCGCCCGCTGGAGCCCCCTGGTCCCCCGGGGACCCCCCCCCCCTCCCGGAGGTGGAGCCCCCGGCGGGGCGTATAGAAAAAAAGTGTATAGAACTAGATTTCCGCAGATTAACCTTTGTTTTCGTTTTTTGTAGCCAATTCAGGAGACGTTTAACCCACACTTAGGGTTCTTGTATAAAGAACAAACTAGTGGTTAATAGTGTGAGGGGAGAGACAAGATAGGGGAAGGGGAATATGAGGCACAAACTACTAGGTATAAAGTAAATGAGAAACCAAGATGCAATGTACAGCACAGGGAATACCACCAGTATTTTATAATAACTTTTTTTGTAATTATAAATTTTTATTAAAGTACTCTTTTCCCAGGCAAAAGTATTTTCTGTTAATAGAATATTTCTTGACTGCTTCGAAAAGACATTCAAAAAAGACCCTGTTGACCTCACATCTTTTGATATGAACTCTTCCCTTAACTTCTTATAATAACTCTAAAAAATATTGACTGATTATGTTGTACACCTGTAACTGACATAAGTTTGTAAATCCACTATACTTCAACAAAACAAGGTGTAAATAAACAATTAGGGGGTGAGGGTGGACCTCTGCATGTGCAAAATCCTAAATACATAAAGGTTTTATGACTGCCTTCTACTTGGAGAAGGAAATGGCAACCCACTCCAGTAGTCTTGCCTGGAAAATCCCATGGATGGAAGAGCCTGGTAGGCTATAGTCCATGGGGTCGCAAAGAGTCAGACACGACTGAGTGACTTAACTTTCTCTTCAACATCTTGCTAGGATGTGAGAGGGTAACAGGCAGGAAGGCCAGGGGTCTCCAAACAGAGGAAATAGGCTGCAAGTGTCAGACATTTTCTCTCTCTCTCTTAAGCGGCAAGAGGTAACCAACAAGTGTTAGATGTTTTCCCCTTCTCTACACAAATTTAAAAAGAGATCTCTCTTAAAATTCTGTGTTGCCATGATGACACCTGGTCCCACCTGAACTTAACTTTTCTCAAACCTTGAGCTAACCAATGCATTTTTCTTATGGAAATGTTTGTCTTCAGTTCAGTCGCTTATGGTTGTCTTAAGCTATGTTAATGAATTATGTATTTACCTCAGTTCAGTTCAATTTAGTTGCTCAGTCATGTTCGACTCTTTGCGGCCCCATGGACTGCAGCATGCCAGGCTTCCCTGTCCATCACCAACTCCCAGAGCTCGCTCAAACTCATGTCCATCGAGTTGGTGATGTCATCCCACCATCTCATCCTTTGTCATCCCATTCCCCTCCCGCCTTCAATCTTTCCCAGGATCAGGGTCTTTTCAAATGAGTCAGTTCCTCGCATCAGGTGGTCAAAGTATTGGAGTTTCAGCTTCAGCATCAGCCCTTCCAATGAATATTCAAACTGATTTCCTTTAGGATTGACAGGTTGGATCTCCTTGCAGTCCAGGGGACTCTCAAAAGTCTTCTCCAACACCAAAATTCACAAGCATCAATTCTTCAGTGCTCAGCTTTCTTTACAATCCAGTTCTCACATCCATACATGACTCCTGGAAAAACCACAGCTTTGACTAGATGGACCTTTGTTGGCAAAGTAATGTCTCTGCTTTCTAATATGCTGTCTAGGTTGGTCACAGTTTTTCTTTTAATTCCATGGCTGCAGTCACCATCTGCAGTGATTTTGGAGCCCAGAAAAATAAAGCCTCTCCCTGTTTCCATTGTTTCCCTATCAATTTGCCATGAAATGATGAGATCAGATGCCATGATCTTAGTTTTCTGAATGTTGAGTTTTAAGCCAACTTTTTCACTCTCCTCTTTCACTTTCATCAAGAGGCTCTCTAGTTCTTCACTTTCTGCCATAAGGGTGGTGTCATCTGCATATCTGAGGTTATTGATATTTCTCCCAGCAATCTTGATTCCAGCTTGTGCTTCATCCAACCTGGAATTTTGCATGATGTACTCTGCATATAAGTTAAATAAGCAGGGTGACAATATACAACCTTGACATACTCCTTTCCCTATTTGGAACCAGTCTGTTGTTCCATGTCCAGTTCTAACTGTTGCTTCCTGACCTGCATACAGATTTCTCAGAAGGCCAGGTGGTCTGGTATTCCCATCTCTTGAAGAATTTTCCACAGCTCATTGTGATCCACACAGTCAAAAGCTTTGGCATAGTGAATAAAGCAGAAGTAGATGTTTTTATGGAACTCTCTTGCTTTTTCCATGATCCAATGGATGTTGGCAATTTGATCTCCGGTTCCTCTGCCTTTTCTATCCAGCTTGAACATCTGGAAGTTCACAGTTCACATGCTGTTGAAGCCTGGCTTAGAGGATTTTGAGTATTACTTTACTAGTCTGGTGAATTCCCTGGCAGTTGAAATGGTTAGGACTCTGTGCTTCTACTGCAGAGGGTCTGGATTGATCCCTGGTAGGGGAATTAAGATCCTGCAAGCCTAGAAACCAAAAAAAAAAACAAAAAAACAAAAATAAACCCCCAAAAAAGGACATCTGGTCAAAGAGCATATAGCTTCTGAGGTTCAAGCCCAACTCTAAAACCTATTTGTGTGGTTTTGGCAATTCTCAAGCCTGTGGAGTCCAGTTCCTCCCCCCAAAAGTGAAAGCATCAGGCAAAATAATCCCTAAATTGCTAAATTCTGTTTCTATTTGATGGAAACAATAGTCTAAGGTAGCACAGAATTATGGAATGATCAGGAATAGAATAAAGGAAAAATAGAAAGCAAAAATGAAGTAGCAATGAACTTCTAAAATTATGGCCTAAAGAAACGCTTTGGTAGGAAAAGAATTTAAGAAAAGTGAAGGTCACTGTTCTCTTAAGAGCACTGGCAAGGGGCGGGACCTGGGGGAGGGGGTGCATCTGGTAGTCATTTTAGCCCCACCTCCCTCAGGGACAAACTAAGAGGAACAAGGACTGGAAGGTGAGAAAGTGGAAAAAGTTTTCTTCCATGAAATACTTTGTAAATGCTTAGTCATTAAGTACATAAATCACACCACAAGGAGCAGAGAAATACCAACATTATCATCATCAGAATAACATTCTGGGATTTCCCTGGTGGCTCAGTGGTAAAGAATCCACCCGCCAGTGGAGGAGGCACCTGGCTCAGGAAGATCCCACATGCCTGAAGAGCAGATAAGCCCGTGTGCCACAACTACTGAGCCTGTGCTCTAGAGCCGACGAGCCTGCAACTGCTGAAGCCCACACACCCTGGAGCCGGTGCTGTGCGACAAGGGATGTCAACGAGAAGACTGAGCACCGCAACCAAGACTAGCCCCCCATCTCCGCAACTAGCGAAAAGCCCAAGCGGCAACAAAGATCCAGCACAACCAGAAACAAAACTATTCTTTTAAGCAGTCAACATTCTGCTTATCAAATAACAGTGAACAACAAGAAATCTCAAGTTCATGAAATGTAAATTGAGGATTGATTTGGGGATGAAATGAGTTGTTACATGTGGAAAATATTTTGTAAAATATTAACTATTTATGAAGTGTCGTAAAAGTTGCTTAGTTGTGTCTGACTCTTTGCAACCCCATGGGCTATAGCCTGCCAGGCTCTTCTGTCCATGGATTTCCCAGGCAAGAATACTGCAGTGGGTTGCCATTTCCTTCTCCAGGGGACTTTCCTGACCCAGGAGTCGAACCAGGTCTCCTGACTCGGAAGCAGATTCTTTACCATCTGAGACACCAAGGAAGTTCCTGGAAGTATTTATACAAGATATAAAGTAAGCAATTTTTTATTGAATTATAATTGATTTACATAAATCATAAATGTTTAAATATATAAATGTTTAATTGAGCTCCTTGAAAGAACACCCATTTCTTAATCTCCTTTATGTTTGTACTTTGCACAATGCAACACTTTTAGGCACCTAATACACGCTTATCACTGAATTGTTGAATTAGTACTCCAGTTTAGTTCAGTTGCTCAGTCATATCTGATTCTCTGCGATGCTGTGGACTGCAGCACACCAGGCCTCCCTGTCCATCGCCAACTCCCGGAGCTTGCTCAAACTCATGTTCATCAAGTCAGTGATGCCATCCAACCATCTCATCCTCTGTCGTCCCCTTCCCCTCCCACCTTCAATCTTTCCCAGCATCAGGGCCTTTTTAAATGAGTCAGTTTTTCGAATCAGGTGACCAAAGTACTGGAGCTTCAGCTTCAGCATCAGTCCTTCCAATGAATATTGAGGTCTGATTTCCTTTAGGATTGGCAGGTTGGTTCTCTTTGCAGTCCAAGGGACTCTCAAGAGTCTTCTCCAACACCACAGTTTAAAAGCATCAATTCAAAATAAATAAATGTTATTTTAAAAACCTTAAAAAAAAAAATAAATAAATAAATGTTATTTTAAAAACCTTAAAAAAATAAATAAATAAATGTTATTTTAAAAACCTTAAAAAAAAATAAATAAATGTTATTTTTAAAACCTTAAAATAAATAAATAAATAAATAAATAAATGTTATTTTAAAAACCTTTAAAAAAATAAATAAATAAATAAATAAATGTTATTTTAAAAACCTTAAAAAAAATAAATAAATGTTATTTTAAAAACCTTAAAAAAAATGTTATTTTAAAAACCTTAAAAAAAATAAATAAATAAATGTTATTTTAAAAACCTTAAAAAAATAAATAAATAAATGTTATTTTTAAAACCTTAAAAAATAAATAAATAAATAAATGTTATTTTAAAAACCTTAAAAAATAAATAAATAAAAGCATCAATTCTTCAGTGCTCAGCTTTCTTTACAGTCCAACTCTCACATCTATACATGACTACTGGAAAAACCATAGCTTTGACTAGACGGACCTTTGTTGGCAAAGTAATATCTCTGTTTTCTAGTAAGCTGTCTAGGTTGGTCATAACTTTTCTTTCAAGGAGCAAGCGTCTTTTAATTTCATGGCTGCAGTCACCATCTGCAGTGATTTTGGAGCCCAAAAGAATAAAGTCTCTCACTGTTACCTAGTATCAATTTTTCAGATAATTGGAAGTGCCTTTAAGCATCAGGTTTTTTATTTTTGATTAAGCATTCTTATGGAAATTTTTCTATTGTCATTTTCATAATATCCTTGTCATCCTCAGGGAAAATGAAAATCAGTGAGTTTGAAGAAAGCTATCAATATTGCATTCTGCATTCATAACAGTATCTGAAGAAAATAGCAGATGTCCCTTTAAGAGGAATCTTGGAAGGAAATGAAAGTATCTTAGGTAACTGAGGTGATTTTAAGCACTTATATGCAAAATAACTTTCATTTTTCCAAAGAACTTCAAAGATAAGTGATAAGACATTTAATAGCAGTTGCTCCAGTGGCAAAAGAAGTATTTAGTTTACCCATCAATGTGATGCCGCCACACAGTACTATCTAGGTTTTGTTATCATTTTTGGTTATTTTGTTTTCTGTGGAGGTAAGTTACGAAAGTGGAGAAGGAAATGGCAAGTCACTCCAGGATTCTTGCTTGGGAAACCCCATGGACAGAGGAGCCTGGTAGGCTACAGTTTATGGGGTCACAAGAGTCAGACACGTCTTAGCCACTAAACCACCACCAACAAGGTAGGAAAGAGGGGAGGAAGAATAAAATTTGAGTCCAGGGGGAGAACAACCAGCTAAATCTGGACTAATCAGTCCTCTGAGAAGAAAGAGAAAGAATCTATAGTTGCCCTACAAACCAGTTTGAGGGCTCATTAGGAAGTAAAAGAGCAACAGATGACTCTTCCTTCTGGTACAACTCACTTGAAGAGATAATATCTAACACCCAGAAGCTGCTGGAAGACTGAGGGTAGAGAGATGAATACACAAACAGCTATGCTTTCACAGAATAATAGAAAAGCAATATGTAAACAACATTAATACCATGCAGGACTACACGGAACATGTAAAAGTAGCTCACAGGATTAAATGCTTTATCCAATAGTTTGTCAGCATCTTGAGAATAGAGTCTGTGTGCCTCAGTAACCCAGTTTACCACCACATCTAACACAAAGTAGATACTCGGAACATTAGGAAGGTAAGAAGACTGATGCCCCACAAGGTGTGTAAGAGAGCTACCAGCACTTTATTATTCAAAGCCATATCCAAAGATGTTAAAGGGTCTTGCACATACTTTCAAGAATGCATCTGCCTGATACACATAATCTGATCCTTTTTTCCTGTCTAGTGCCATATTGCCATTATAGGTATGTTATTCAGTTCAGTTCAGTTCAGTCGCTCAATCATGTCTGACTCTTTGCGACCCCATGAACCGCAGCACGCAAAGATGTCTCCCAAGAGTCTTGAGCCAGGTTGTAGTTTGCCTTTTCATTGAATTCCCCGGGTTGCTCTTTCTGACTGTTGCAGTTGGGGTTAACTTTTATCATCCTCAAAGATAGACTCTGGTTATTAATATATGTGGGCCATATTAACCTTCTAGTCTATTCCAAGAATTCTGTAAGATTTGTTACATAATTTATCTGCTCCAAAATTCATGAAATCATAGAGTTTCAGAGCTGGGGTGGCTCATCAAAATGATCTAAGCAATGGGGCTTCCCTGGTGGTCTAGTAGTTGAGAATCCACCTTACAATGCATTGGACACAGGTTGGATCTATGGTTGAGGAAGATCCCACATGCCTCAGAGCAACTAAGCTCATGTGCCACATCTACTGAGTCTGCGCTCTGGAACCAGAGCTGCAACTACTGAAACCTGAGCACCACAGAACCCAGGCTCCACAAGAGAGGTCTCTGCAACGAGAAGCCCGAGCAAGGCAAGGAAGTGTAGCCCCTGCTCACCGCAATTAGAGAAAGTCCAACCACAGTGACGCAGACTCAGCACAGCTAAAAATAAATACATTTCTTAAAAAGATGATTTAAAAAACTGCTTTATCTCCAAGTGAGAAAGCGAAGGCTCAGAGAGGACTGTCCCAAGATCACACTGCACGTTACTGGCTAAAGTAGCATTAGGATCTCTTAGGACCTGGCTTTCCTGATTTCTTATGCAATACCCTTTCTATCAAGCTCTTTGGATTTCACACAGTACAATACACAATAATAATATTTCACATTTTCATAATACTTCATAGGTCTCAAATCACTGTCATCCAAATTGCTTTATCCTGCCAGTGATAAAAGTGATAATAATCATTGCTACAACTAGGACTTATTGGTAACGTAGAACAAACTAGTCACTAAGTGCTTTTGCGTTATTTTCTTAGTCCTCACAATAGTCCTCTTACTATTATTTTCACTCTTTTAAAGATCGGGAATGCAGACATAAGTAACTTGCCCAAGGCCACAGCTAGGAAACAGAGCAGTTTAGAAGTCTCCTAATTGCCTGATGCCAGAGGCCGGCCACCCACTGTTTCCTCCCTCACCGTTGCCTTCCGTGGCAGACAAAGAAGGTATTGTACCATACATTATAGAGCCATGCTTTTTACTTGTAGTTTTAAGTTTAATTTTATAGGAATTTTACAGTAGTTCAAGCCTAGAAAATAGATGAATTCCCTGAAGAGGAGAATAGAGAGAAACCAGCCTCCAGGGATGCCTGCAGTTAAGCCACAAGAGCAGGAAAAGGTAACACATAATTAGAAGTACTACCCTATTCCTTATAGCCAAGAGCTTGAAAATGTATTGATTTTATTTAATGTATAGTAAGGTTTTAAAAATGTGATTATGTAAAGTAGTTTTCACACACACACGAAAAGATTTTAATGAAACAATGTGCTGACTGGGTTGCCTGGTTACCAGTCATCACTTAAGCAGGTACCAGCAGGCATTTGGACTAAATTCCTGGCACCCAGAGGGACTCATTTGGAAGCAGTGGTGACCTGGGCTATGTCTGCCATGGGCCCCAAAACTACCCACCAATATTTGATGCAGGAATCTATTTTCCATCTTAGGCCATCATTATAGAATAAGTTTACAAGTTCCCAAGCAGTCTGACAACTTTATGAAGGCTTTCCAACCCCAACTCCTCCAGAGAGGACAACTCCTTTCCTTCCACATGTTTCCCCCAAGAGCTTTATAAACTTGGATTAGCTCGCTACTCTCATTGTTCAGGTGGTATTTATCTGTTTATCCCAACAGTTAAGCTGTGAGCACTGTGGATGGTTCTAAAAAGAAAAGAATTTAGACCTTGGAACCAGATGTACCTGTGTTGGATTCCTGACTTAGTCATTTAGCCATTGTGACCTTGGGAAACTTATTTAACCTCTCTGAGCCTCCATCTTTGTTTTCATCTATAAAACAAGTGTAATAATAGCCTCCTCAGGTGGTAGCTGTGAGAATTAAGTCAGAAAAGCCAGCACATGGCAGCCCTCAATGAATGGCAGCTCTTATTATGAAGGCAGTCCTATCCTTGAATCTCTCACCATCTAGTGGAGAAAGGCACATGAAAATAGGCTTCTAAGAGACTTCCCTGGTGGCCCAGTTGTTAGTCCTCAGTGCTTCCACTGCAGGAGGCATGAGTTCGATCCTTGGTCAGGGCAGTAAGATCCTGAAAACTATGCAGCATGGATAAAAAAGAAAAAAAAAATTCTATAATGCCTGTGATATGTCCTGTGACCTTGGGCTGCAAAGGAGGCTGTGAGAGCAGAGAAGGTCAAACTACCCCACCTGGAGAGCATCATTTCAAGAAAGCCTCCCAGAAGAAGGATGAGGAAGAATTAGCCAGACAAACAGCAGAATTAAACGTGTCCCAGGCAAAGAAATGTATGAGAGAGAAGGTGGCACATTCAAGGAATTATAGGTGGTCAGCTGTGACTGAAGTTATGATCTGAGTCAGAGAGTGGTGAGAGATGAGAATGGAGAAGCAGATGGCGGTGTAGAAAGAGCGTGGGTTCAGGGAGGAATTCCAGCTTCACCACTTTCCAGCCACATATCCTCATCCAAGTGACCTCTTTCTGGGTCTTGTTTTCCCATTTGTAAAATGATTGTAATCTAATACATGTAACGTGCCTGGCACAGAATGTACTTTTTAAAAAATTATAACGAGTATTATTTATCTCTATTTATTTAGGATGAGCTTACTGGTTGGTCCATTTCAACTGAGTCAATAGAATGATGAATGAATGGATAAATTCATTCACTTATTAATGTTAATACTTATTAGACACCACCCCCGTGCCAGACCGTTCTGATCGCTAGTGGACAAAACAGGCAAAAAATCCCTGCCCTAATGAGACTTACAGTTTATGAAACTGAGATGGAAAAGTGGCCACTAGTGTCTGTAAGAGACAGTCTACTTCACAGCCCATGTGGCTCCAGAGTTATCTGATAAAAAGTTAATAAACTGACGAAGCAAATTTCCAAGAGCGCTGGATGTGAGTCCCACCTCCTGACAAAGCGGAGGCTCCTGTCCTCTCCCTTGTTTCTCACTTATCAACCCCCAGCTTCCTGTTGTGATCCAGGGGAACTGGTGAGTTGTGTTGTTTGGCAGGAAGAAATGTCAAGGAAGGCTCAATTCATTCTCGGGCTCTAGGTCTAAAGTGGTGGTAAGAGGAAATAGGAAAGCAGCTCACACAAAAAGGCTATGGAGAGGGAGATTTGCCTATCTCAGAAGCCCAGTGATAAGTGAGCTCAAATGCCTTGTGATGCGTCCAGGTTTTATTTCAATAGCAGGATAATCATATTCACATGTGTGTATCTCATTACAAAAAGGGTTCCCCAGGAGATTTCATTTAATCCTCAGAAAGACTCGTTGTTGAGGAGCTAAGTCACGTGTGACCCTTTGCGACCCCATGGACGGCCGCACCCTAGGCTTCCCTGTCCTTCACCATTTCCTGAAGGGCTCCATAAGGTAGGAATTAACCCCATTTAGCCCCATCTCTCCCCTTGAAATTAACTTCTCCCTCTCCACAGCCTCCTGTCCTATGGTATATAACTATATACATGCTTTAATTATAAACAAAAACAACAAAAATCTTTGTTCATCTCTCATCTCTTTGTGATTCTAAAAATCTCGACGTACACACACACACAGAAGTCCATTCAGTGTTAAAAATATGCTCACTAGATAGAACTGTCATATTATCCAGCAATTCCACTCCTCAGTATGTAGGAAAAAATTAAAACACTAATTTGAAAAGATACACAGACCCCAGTGTTCACAGCAGCACTATTTACAACAGCCAACACATAGAGGCAACCCAAGTATCCATCGAAAGATGAATGGATTGAAAAAAAAAGATGTTGGATGTAAATACAGTGGAATATTACTTGGCCATAAAAAAGAATGAACTTCTGCTATTTGCAGCAACATAGCTAGATCTAGAGACTATAATGCTTAGTGAAATAAATCAGATAGAGAATGACTGTATGATATCACTGTATGATACTGTATGATATCACTTACACGTGCAATCTGAAAAGTAAAACATACCAGTGAATATAACAAGAAACATTTAAGATACAGTAAACAAACTAGCAGTTACCAGTGGCAGGAGGGAAGGGGGAAGGGGCACCAAGGGGAAAGGGATTAAGAGGTACAAACTATTATGTATAATATAAATAACCTACAAAGAAGTATTGTACAAGGAATTATAGTAACTTTTAATGGAGTACAATCTGTAAAAATGCTGATTCACTATACTGTCCACCTGAAATCAATATACTATTGTAAACCAATTATGCCTCAATAATAATGATAATAATAAAAGGAATATGCTCATTGACTCTGTTGCTGTCTCCCCATTTGCTCTCCTCTCTATTCTTCCCCTAAATGCCTCTGGTCCAATGGATGCTTGTCAGTCAGTCCCCATCACAGTTGGTATCCCTCTTGCAGCATTTGAAGCCAGTCTCTGCTGGTTCTCCTATTTCTCAACCCACTGCCCAGTTTTGTTCTTAAGGTTCCTTTCCTCTGCCACTTCTTTAATGTTGTTAGCCAGGGTTCTTTCACCATCTTTCTCTCTCTCTTTCTCTCTAGGTGAACTGTTTTTTCAAAATCCTGCTCAAGCTCCTGCTTTTGGAGCCCTTTCCTAACGACAGTCTCACCACCGCTCACCTTCTCACTCTTCTCCCATTTCCAGAACATACAGAGTCCCCCTCCTCTCGCTTCTCTGGGAACTCCTCTGTAGCTTCCATAAAGCACATCCCACATTGTGTTATAACTGTGTTTGCACCTGTCTCCTCAAGAGATTACACCGGACTGCAGGGTGGAGCCAGCGACTTCTCTGTTTCTGCATTCTTGATGCCTGGCACAGGGCCTGGCACATGGTAAGCTTAGAGATTCAGAGGCATTTGGCAAGTTCCCAAGAGTCAAACAGCCAGGAAGCTTACAGGCAGGACCTCAACCTTAGTCTTCTGATTTTAAAGGATACGAGCTCTCTGCCTCATACAGAAAAGAACCAGGTGGCAAGCATTTTATTGTCAGTGCCTCAACCCTAGCAATTTATATACATCAAGGGGCAAGGCAGCGAGAAGAGTTTTCTTTTCCCCACAAACATTGCCCAGCTACCAGGTGTAGAAGGATTTTTTTGTATTTGTAGCGATCCTTTTGCAAACTCCAAGATGAGAAGAAGGGAGAAAAAAATAAAACCCACCTCCCATGTCTTCCTCCCAGCAGACAATCACTACCATCACTTTCTTTTGAGCCAGAAGGCTGGAAGCCAATCCTAGCTCATGAAATTCCCCACTTGAGAGGAGTACAGGGTGACTTAACAAGACACCTTGTAGCTGGGTCAGCCCTGAATATGACTGCTGCCATCCTGAAGTCATGCTCTGGAGAAAACCTTCCAAAGGTGGTCACAGATACACCTAGAAGGAAAGAAAACTTCCCCTTTCCCCAGGACAAAGCAAGCTTTCTAGGGAGAGGCTCTGAAATCTGACAATGTGCGCATTCCCCAATTACAAGCTCAAGTTCCACCCAAATACACACAATCAAAGGCTTTACCAAGGCCATCATTACACACACAGGGCCCTCCTGCTGTTTGGGCAACATTTCAGTGCTGCAGTGAAGCAAGATAAATGTCATCAAAGCAACAAGGTAAAGACAGATCCAGCGACAGTGCCTTTTTCCGATCTGATGACTCGCTTCGCCTTCTCATTTATAATGTCGCAGTCTGAGAAGGGGAGAAGGAAATGAAGAGGAAAAGAGTGGGCTGTGTTGTGCATATAATTTGTTTCCCCATTTCAGACGGCTTTTTAATGAGCTTTCTCATTAAGGGCTCTGTGAGCCTATGCTTAAAGTTTTCCAGACAAGCTAAGGAGCAGGACTGAAATCAGATGGTATCAGGCCAGCATCTCATGTTTTGTTTTAAAGATATAGTAAGGGAGGAGGGGGTAGTATGAAAGAAAACATTGTTATTTACGAGAAGAGTGAGTTGATCCAAGATTGTTTGGAAATGAATGATGGGGTTTTCCCCACTCCCCATGAAAATCCTAATGTTCGTCAATGTTTGGAATATTAGAGTATATCTGTGATAGCATTTCTTTATCCCAGGGAGACAGGTAATTGTCCTGTGCTATCCTAACCTGGGTTCATATTTCTGATAAGACACTCATCACATTGCATCAGAGATAATGTCCTCTCTAGACTCTTTTCCCTGTGGGGTAGGTACTCAGCCTCACCTAGTCTCCTTTACATTTCCACAGCCCAACAGAGTGTCTGGACACATCGACACTCAATAAATGTGATTTTTATCATGTAACTGAATTCATTAGGTGCTGTTAGTACAGGAAAAAGTACATAAAATAATTAGACCTAAGTAGTAGACTGCAAATCAGCGTAATTTATCACCTTGCAAGGTTCAACAAACATTTTAATGTGCTAACAGCCCCTAATTAAAGAAGCAGCCTTCAACTGAAATTATCAAGAGGAAGGAAGGAAAGTACAGTCAGCCCTCTGCATCCATGGGTGCCACATCTGTGGATATGAAGGCAGACTGTACTACATTAATTTTTTTTTTTTTTTTTTGGCTGTGCCACGTGGCCTGTGGGAATCTTAATTCCCTGACTAGGAATTCAGCAATACGTGAACCGAGAACTTTCAGATGTTCAAGCTGGTTTTAGAAAAGGCAGAGGAACCAGAGATCAAATTGCCAATATCTGCTGGATCACTGAAAAAGCAAGAGAGTTCCAGAAAAACATCTATTTCTGCTTTATTGACTACGCCAAAGCCTTCGACTGTGTGGATCACAATAAACTGTGGAAAATTCTGAAAGAGATGGGAATACCAGACCACCTGACCTGCCTCTTGAGAAACCTATATGCAGGTCAGGAAACAACACTTAGAACTGGACATGGAACAACAGACTGGTTTCAAATAGGAAAAGGAGTACGTCAAGGCTGTATATTGTCACCCTGCTTATTTAACTTCTATGCAGAGTACATCATGAGAAACGCTGGGCTGGAGGAAGCACAAGCTGGAATCAAGATTGCCAGGAGAAATATCAATAACCTCAGATATGCAGATGACACCACCCTTCTGGCAGAAAGTGAAGAAGAACTAAAAAGCCTCTTGATGAAAGTGAAAGAAGAGAGTGAAAAAATTGGCTTAAAGCTCCACAT
Organism: Odocoileus virginianus; assembly: GCF_023699985.2. Taxonomy (NCBI): domain Eukaryota; kingdom Metazoa; phylum Chordata; class Mammalia; order Artiodactyla; family Cervidae; genus Odocoileus; species Odocoileus virginianus. The sequence continues at coordinate 20,457,340 of NC_069684.1, read as the reverse complement.
TCAGAAAACTAAGATCATGGCATCTGGTCCCATCACCTCATGGGAAATAGATGGGGAGACAGTGGAAACAGTGTCAGACTTTATTTTTTGGGGCTCCAAAATCACTGCAGATGGTGACTAGCAGTCATGAAATTAAAAGACACTCCTTGGAAGGAAAGCTATGACCAACCTAGATAGCATATTAAAATGCAGAGACATTACTTTGCCAACAAAGGTCCGTCTAGTCAAGGCTATGGTTTTTCCAGTGGTCATATATGGATGTGAGAGTTGGACTGTGAGGAAAGCTGAGTGCCAAAAAATTGATGCTTTTGAACTATGATGTTGGAGAAGACTCTTGAGAGTCCCTTGGACTGCAAGGAGATCCAACCAGTCCATCCTAAAGGAGATCAGTCCTGGGTGTTCATTGGAAGGACTGATGCTGAAGCTGAAACTCCTACTTTGCCCACCTCATGTGAAGAGTTGACTCATTGGAAAAGACCCTCATGCTGGGAGGGATTGGGGGCAGGAGGAGAAGGGGACGACAGAGGATGAGATGGCTGGATGGCATCACCGACTCGATGGGCATGAGTTTGAGTAAACTTCGGGAGTTGGTGATGGACAGGGAGGCCTGGCGTGCTGCGATTCATGGGGTCGCAAACAGTCAGACACAACTGAGCAACTGAACTGACCAGAGGGATAAACCCATGCCCCCTGCATTGGAAGCGTGGAGTCTTAACCACTGGACCACCAGGGAGGTCCCTGTAGTATACCATTTTATATAAGACACTGAAGCATCTGTAGATTTTGGTATCCACTGGCGGCGTGGGAGCAAATTCTCCCCTCCCCGTCTCTCCCAGGTTATCAAGGGATGACTGCACAGATAACAATTCAGAGATGAAAAAAATTTTTTTATCATTGATGGATGTTATTTGGTTTCAGAGTAGGAATTAGCTCCTTTACAATAGAGAAAAGGATGTAGTTTTTGCTCTATTTATCTTGCTAGTGAGTTTTCTTAACAGAACAGAAGTACAGAATGCAATAAAGTAGTTTATAGCTGGTGCCTATGCTTGAACTAGCTGCCCTGTGATCTTTCCCCCTGCTTGTATGGCATAAGGCACGCCTTACTTGGGATCATTCCAGGGACTTCCAGAGATAACATACTGATACATGTGAGCAGTCTGACACAGTGTTGGCCATGGAGTGTGTGTGCAATAAGAACCCATTGCTGGGAAGGGCACAAAAAGAGGAGAGGGGGCTACCCTCCATTAGACTGGAGAACAGACCTCAAGAGAAGGTATTAATAACACAATCTACCTAAAACGTTTGCTCAGTGGTCCAGCTAAAAATGCTGCTGACTCTTCTTGTGTATCCTGGATTGTATTTCATTCCAGAGGTCTAGGCTATCTCTGTGTCTCCCTCTTTCTCACTCACATCCACATCTGAATAGTCAGCCAGCAGTCAGTGGTCCAGCCTGAAAAGCAGAAAAATGAGACAGTGTTCTCAGACTACGTACCTGGCACAATTTCTCTGATGGGCATCACCTGTCTGTATTCCACAAAGTGTGACCTGTGGACCGTGCATCAGAACCCTGAAGGTACTGATTAGAAGGACTGGTCTCCCAGCTGGCATGGCAATCTGGCATCTGTAGTTTTATTAGGCTCCCCCTTGGATCATGCTTCTGCTGAAGTTCAAGAGCCTCTGGCCCTGGCTTCTGACCTAGTGGTGCCTCAGATCACTAGAGGGCACCCTGGAACAACATTTTCCCCAGGCTGTGGGCTTTCTGCCAATGGACCAGGGTTTGTGGCACCCTCATAGTTCTGGGCTACAGTTTCCAAGTCCATCCTGGAACCGCAGTTTCCTCTAAGAAACAGTCCAGTTGCCACATCACCAAATATATCTAGCAGGCATTTCCACAATGGCGCTGTAATAAATTCAATTCCTAAAGAAAAGTTTCACTTTGTCATCCTACCTTTCTTCATTGAACACAGATTGTGAACAACATTAGGTATTAAAAGGATTGCTAAAAGAAGACATTCTTCCTATTTTCAAGTAAAAATGTAGGGAAAGATTAAAGCATACGTATGAAACCATTTGGAAAATATAATTAATTGTAAATTAAGTTTCAAAGTAAGGAAAAATAGAATAAATGACTAAATATGACACAAACAGGTGCCAGTATACACACAAACAAGGAACCCCACCAGTGGCCCTGAGCTGACTGGGGAAATTACACTTCAGGATCTCTGGGAAGGCATCATGGAAAAGGAGAAAGGCAGTCCAGGGCAGCCCCACCCAAGCCTTTTCTTTTTAAATATCAATTAATTTATTTATTTGGCTGCCTGGGGTCTTAGTGGTAGCAAGTGAGATCTTTTAGTCATGGCATTTGAACACTTAGTTGCAGCATGTGGGATCTAGTTCCCTGACCCAAGGATCAAACCCGGGCTCCCTGCATTAGGAGAATAGAGTCTCAGCCACTAGGCCACCAGGGAAGTCGCAACACATGTCTTTTTAATTCAGGGCTCTTCCTAGTGTCTCAGCAGACACTTAAATAAACATGCAAACACAAACCTGGGGAGGACCATGGGGACTTCTTCTCTCATGTTTGCATAATGCCCATTTATTCACCGAATCCTTGTGGGGCACTGTGATGTGCCAGGCACTGGCCAGCACACTGGGAAGAAAATGGTGGGCAAGACAGGCGCCTTAGTCCTGCCCTTGCGTGTTTACCATACAGCAGGGCGGACAGACAAATGAACACGTAATTACAAAGCAGTGTGTAAGTGATAGGTTTAGTAGAAGGCTTGTGGGGCCTCAGAGGGGAGAAACCTAACTCCGAGTCATGGTGGTGAAGGAAAGCTTCGTGGAATAGAAATAGTCAATGAAAGAACTTAAAGGATGAGTTAGGAGCAGCAAGGAAAGGCATGCTTGAAAGCTGGGGAAGAGAAGAAGCAGCTATTTAAGGATCTGAAAAGAAATTCAGTAGAATTCAACTGGTGGAACTGGGCAGGGAGGGAAGGGGACATGTGCTACACAGTATGTGTATGTTGGGGGGTGAGGGGAGAGCAGGGCCAGCCAAGGCCAGCTCATGAGGAGCCTTCAGGAGGATATGGAGACATTATCCTAAGGGTACTGGGGAGTCATTGAAGGATTATGAGCAAGGGTAGTGCCATGATCAGATCTGTATTTTAGGAGGCTCTGCCTAAGCCAGGATCACTGTTAATAAGTCAATAAAGAATTAGTCTCTGCCTTTAGCTGGACCTCTCCAATTTCCTTCCTCCATCCCCAGTTACCAACTCCCCAGGAAACCCTTTAAAAGCAGAGGTTTCTTTTTAAGGTCAGCTTCACAGTGGAGAGAGCAGAGGAGACAGGAATAGCCTGCGAGGTGTGGCTGTCATAAGCTAGCCTGGCCTTCTCAGTGTACCCTACGGTCCTCACGAAAGGCAGTCTCCAGCGAAGTGGAGGCAAGGCCATGTTGGATTGGAAGGGGGAGTGGTCTGAACCCCATTTCCTTGGTTGGATGTCCTAAGCACCACACTTGAACAGGGTAAAAGACTGTACAGAGGAAACAACAAACTTGCGAATGGTGTAGACAAGTGAAGCAAAATGCACAAAGGGAGGCCTTATCTACCTAGCTGACTGCTGTTTTATTATGCTTGTTACCAACTTAGGACTTTGGCTTGACCTACATATCAAAACCCTTAATCAGGCTTCTCATTCTTATCTGCCTGGTAGCCAGGAGGCAGGCGAGAGCAATAAACCTGAACGACTAGGAGAAGCACAACACAGGCAGCTGACTGAATTTTCCAATTAAAATCTAGTGCCACAATTGTTTGCCTACAGAATAATCAGAGAAGTTTTTCTTTTCTTTCTTTTTTTTTAACCAATACCACTCAGGCCAGCCCCAAAGCAGCCTGTACTATATCTTCATTTCCTAAAACGGAGGTTGTACAGGGACCAGGCCTTCGAGTAATACAAGTTCCTCAGTTCCGGCCTCTGTGACAGGGAGGCCTGACGCCCAGTTTCCTTTCCTTCAGGGTAAGGAAGAGTCTGTATGCAGGGCCTGGAGCCTCTGGGCACAAAAATAGACTATTCCAGCCGTTTGGATTTTCCTTTCCTGACAGTGGACTTACTCAGGAAGAGGCACTTAAACAAGATTTTTTTTTTTCTCTGTGTTTTTCAAAAAACACATTTAATGAGAGTGGGCGGGGGAAGGGGAGAAGGGCAAAATTGTTATTGGAAAGAAGACTCGCCCTCTCCTCTTTGCTCCCTACACAGGCTCAGGTGAGGCCGCCCTTTTGCCCTTAATTGCCTTGTCCGCTTGCATTCTCCTCCCCTACTCCTCCCCCATCTCCTCCCCCCTCCCCCCCTCCCCCCTCCTCCCCCTCCCCCCCTCCTCCCTTTCCCTCCTCCTCCCCTCCCCCAGACTCCTTTGCTGGGCCCCCACCAAGTCCTAAAAGCACCAGCATCTCTTCCATTGTTATGCTGGTAACTGAGACTTCCCACACAGTGATATGAAGAGACATATGATTCAAGCCTCCCCGTTCCAGAAATATTATTCTAGTCGCAGGAAAAAATAGGGGCCTGCTCTATGTCTGTCACCTGAAATAAACTCCCAGTTCCTTCCCTACTGCTCCCCAGATGCTCGATTCTGGAGATGGTTCCAACTGATTTTGCCACCCACCGCCAAGGTCCCTAACCCCCTCAAGTAGGAGCCGACGGAGAGGGAGGAGAAAAGGGGGCCTCTGAAGTTGGTCACCTCAGGGCTTGGGAAGCACATGCTCGTCACGTGGAGAAAAAAATGTGCCGGCTAACCTCTGTAGCTCCCGCGGGAATCCAGAGTTTGTGTCTCTTTGCAGAGCCCAGAACAGCCTGTCTGTTCTCCTCTCCCTGTTGTGTGCCTGGCGCTTCCCCAACGAGATATCTCCTGGAAAAGCTTTTCCTGTGAGGGGTGGGGAGCTTTTGTTCTCTGAGAAATATGGTGCGGCTAATTAAGAGCATTGTCCTGGGAGGGAAGGTTTCAGAGGCTGTTTCCAATGAGGGTGAGTGCTACCGCCTCGGATCGCCGCCATGATGTTCTTGATCTCTCTGCCCTGCTGGGCGAACCATTTTGAAGGGAGATTAAAATAATGTCCAGTAAAATAAAAATAGATATTGAAGTGGAATCTCCCTCTCTTAAAAAAAAAAAATGTTCTCTGCGATGAATTGCGTTTCTATTACTAACTTGTTTCCGAGAGGGACCCTCTTACAGTTTGGTTTTTGACCCCTACCCATCAGGCAGCAGCAGTATCTGGTAGAAGCTGGAGGTCCTAGGACTAAAGCCATATTCTGTTTCACTTCTTTTCCTCCACAGTAAAACGTAACACACAACATGCAGCTAAAGTAAAATTTCTAGCAACGATTTGATTTAGCTATTGGTTGTCAGCATAGAAGTAGTTCAACAACTCTAAGCTCTTGATTTGAAAAACAGGGGTAACCTACTTCATGGCATTTGTGGCAACAGGACCACAAAGGTCTTGAAATCTCAGACAGGCTCTGATTGTCCCCATAGCAGCAAACCCAGTTAGAATCAAACTTTGTGGAGGCAGCATTCAGCACTTGGTTTGCTTTCTCCAGATTCAGAAATTTATATTCATTAAATGATATAAGTATTTGTTGAGCATTTACTATGTGCTCTGCAGTGTTCTGGTGGCTTAGGATATATTCAGTTCAATTTAGTTTCTCGGTTGTGTCCGACTCTTTGCGACCCCATAGACTGCAGCACACCAGGCCTCCCTGTCCATCACCAACTCCCGGAGTTTACTCAAGCTCAAGTCCATTGAGTCAGTGATGCCATCGAACTATCTCATACTCTGTTGTCCCCTTCTCCTCCTGCCTTCAATCTTTCCCAGCATCAGGGCCTTTTCCAATGAGTCAGTTCTTTGCATCAGGTGGCTAAAGTATTGGAGCTTCAGCTTCAATATCAGTCCTTCTAATGAATATTCAGGACTGATTTCCTTTAGGAGAGACTGGTTGGATCTCCTTGCTGTCCAAGGGACTCTCAAGAGGCTTCTCCAACACCACAGTTCGGGATACATCAGGAAACAAAACAAATACAGATTCTGGCTCTATGGGACTTATATTCTAAGAAGAGAAGATCACAAATAAAACAAAACACAGTAAATACGTTATATATAGAAAGGTGATAAGTGCTTTGGGGGAGAAAGGAAAAGTAGATCATAGTAAGAGCAACTGGGAGTTGGGATAAAGGAAATTGGGGTGGTCATGAAGTCATGACCTCATGAGGTCATGAGCTAGGTGCTTCCCTCCCCCAGAGTAAAGCAATTGGAGACTCAGTCCCTGTGGACTGAAACTCCAAGATGAGAATAGCAGGACAATTAAGAGGGGAGGCTGAGCCCTGCCTGGACCACATATTTCTCATTCTGGAAGTCAGGAGACCTCCCCAGCCACACAACAGCACAGAAAGTCTTCTTGGAGATCAAACGGGGAGTGACGTCAAGGGATGCTCTACCCATACACATTTTTGGTAGAATTCATCTTGTCTAGGAGATGGGTGTGCATACATGGGAGGATCCTGAGATATACCAAATAGGGACTGTAAACCAGGCAAATCAAGATGATTGGCCAAAGGAAACCTGGAATAAATGCCCCATAAGAGTAATTCAAACTGCCACGAAGTTGCAACTTGGTGATTCTGTCCCAGAGTCCACCCATGTGTCTATCCACACTGTACTCTTTTTCCTCCTAATAAACACTTGCTTCACTACTTTCCATCTTTGTAGGAATTCTTTTCTGCAAAGCTGAAGGACTAGGGCCCTTGTCACTGACCACTGGTCTAGTGTCTAGGCTCTGATGCTCTTACTGCTGTGACCCAGCCTCTATCTCTGGCTGGGAGCCCAAGCCCTGCTTCAAACTCCTGCAGGCTGAGACCACCCAAGATCAGTCGGAGTAACCATGAGAAGGTCACGGAAAAGGCCATGTGAACAAAGACTTGTTGGAGGTGATGGAGTTAGCCATGTGGATGCCTGTGGAGGACAGATGTTTTGAAAGAACAGCCAATGCACAGGACCTGAGATGAGAATGTGCTAAGAGGAGCAAAGAGGCCACTGTGGCTGGAGAAGCAGAGCGTAAGAGGAGAGGGCAGACAGGTGGCAGGGTCTAGGTCAGCAGGGCCCTGAATGCTAAGGTCAGGACTTTGTCTTTTACTGTCAGTGAAAAGGGAGCCACAGGAGGTTTTGGAGCAAAGAAATGAAATGATTTAACTTTAATTTTAAAGACTCACTATAGCTTCTTGATAGAAAAAAAAAGACTGTATTAGGGTATCAGAAAATGTGACGGATCCTAGGTGTATGAACACATTTATTTTTCTTAGAAGCATTTTGAAAGTAGACAGAGCCCACAGGATTTGTTGATGGATTGGATGTGAGTTTTGAGAATAAAAGTTAAGAATGATGCCAAGACTTTTGGCCTGAGCAACTGGGAGGAAGAAATAAGCATCTCTTGAGAAAGAAAAGGTTCCACCAGGGTCACCTGGGGTCCATTTGATCTGAGTAATCTTTTCTGTGGTTCTCATCCAAGTGCAGGAATCAGAATCACATTGTGGCAAGTTTGCCAGTTTCACTTGCCGAAGGACCCCAGAGATTTGGCTTTAGTGGATCTGGAGTGGGGTCCCAAAATATGTTCAATGTGCACTTTGGTTGAGAACCACAGAATTATAAAATAATATTTGGTGGGGTTTTCTGTTTAAAATTCTGCACTTTATGACAATTGAAAGGATTTCTAGAAATTCTCCCACTCTCTGGGATGAACTACAGGTCCTCCTTTCAAAATTAATTTTGAATGAACTACATCTAGCTTACAAAACAGTTAAAGCTACAGAAACATATAGAAACAGTAAGCATACAGAATAAATGAGATAGAATGAAGCAGTGAGATTAAATTCTGATCTTTTTCACTAGAAAACTGGTTATGAGACAGTTCTGTTCTGAATCTATTTAGGTTCCTTTGATACTTTTCTAGTGTGGGCTAAACATCTAGCCAGGGGCCATCCCTCCAGGCAGGGACCAGAAGAGAAGAGATGGAAAGGCAAACCCTTAGTGTGAAACAAACAAGAAGAGGGAATTCCCTGGTGGCCCAGTGGTTAGGACACCATGCTTTCACTGCTGTAGGCTTGAGTTTGATTCCTGGTCAGGGAAGATCCCACAAGCCACGCAGTACAGCCCAAGTAAATAAGTGTGTGTGTGTGTGTGTGTGTGTGCGCGCGCACACGTGCGCTTATTCATTCAGTTGTGTTCGATTCTCTGCAACCCCATGAACTGTAACCCTCCAGGTTCTTCTGTCCGTGGGATTTCCCCGGCAAGAGTACTGGAGTAGGTACCATTCCCTTCTCCCTGGGATCTTCCCAACCCAGGGGTCGAACCCAGGTCTCCTGCATTGCAGGCGAATTCTTTACCGTCAGAGGCACCAGGGAAGCCCCCAGATAAATAAATAAATAAAACAAAAAGAGTACCTTTGGGGAAGTTTGGGGAAATGGTAAAAAACTAACATGATGGTATCCTCCACTTGGGCACCATGCATAAACATTAATCTAAAGATAAAGCCTACAGATCCAGATTCTAAAAACTCAGGCTCATGGAGGCCAAGTTCACTTGCCTAACTCATCTAACAATTCAGCAATAGGACTGGGCTTCAAAGCAACAAATCAAAGGCCCGCGTTGCTGGTTCCCAGGGTTGTCAGCACTCCTTGTCACAATTGGTTCCACCAAGAATCAGAATCCCTCCCTGAAAGGAAAAGCTGCATAACGAAGCAGTGTTCAGTGGGAACCGGCTATTCAGTCTGACTCCCAGCCAGACCATTCTTTTATCCTGGATCATTTTCTCCAGCTATTCATTTCTGGGCGGTGGTGGTGGGAACATTGATGACAAAATGGCACCTTCTTACTCCATTCGGCTGCTCCCTGTGTCTGACTCACACCTGCTGACAGGAATGAGCCTCAGCTTCTTCATTCCCTGCGGAGCCGGAGGTGGATTTTAACTTGCCCTGGCCCTCCCCATCTTCATGAAGACTGTCAGCTTAGCTCTGATCTAAAAACAAAAAGAAAGAAACAAAGCAACTCCACAAACCTTTATTACTCAGCGGGTCACTCGAGGCAGAGCTCCCCAGGCTCACGTGGAGGGCCCAGGGCTGGCAGCTGAAAAGCCAGCTTTTGACTTGCAAAGCAGCAGCTAAATTGGCCACAGAGCCTCTTAGGCCAGAGGACCAAGGGCTTCTCTTTGTGTTCAACCTTTATGCTGAAAATATTCTTTTCACCAGGTGGAATGTCCACTTGATGACATTTATTTGAAGGATATTTAGAGGGCTGCTTTTGTTGAAATCAACCATTTATTTGACCTGAAAAATAATGCTCACATCCGAAGAGAGTATAGACTTCCCTGTTGACTCAGATGCCTGCAATGCAGGAGATGAGGGTTTGATACCTGGGTCGGGAAGATCCCCTGGAGGAGGACATGGCAACACACTCCAGTATTCTTGCCTGGAGAATTCTATGGACAGAGGGGCCTGGCAGGCTACCGTCCATGGGGTCACAAAGAGTTGGACACGATTGAGCATCTAACACTAACAACAAAGTGTATACAACAAACAAAAGTAATGTGCTGTTTTATTATTACCAATAGGCTCTGAATGTGAGTAGCTGTCTCCTTTACCCATTAATGACAATAGACTGATCCTCTTTCTTATGCTTCTCCCCATCCCAGACACTCTGTAGGATGGACATTGCAAGATGGCTGGACTTGGAGTCAGGGTTGTTTAGGGAGCAAACGTGAATAGTTACATGTTGTTTAAAACCCTAACCTTATTTTCCTGAGTACCGTGCTCTGTGACACTGAGACAGAGACCCTTTGGCCCAGGGATCTACGGGATCTATTTAGATGTAGCCGATCTTGGGAAATTTTTCTCTGGAAGCAGGACTCAGGTTACTTTCCCACTGGGTTGAAAACTTTGACCTTTACTTGCACACTCATTAAGTGGCTAGTGAATGTGCTTTTTTGCCTCTCTCATAGAGTTGCTTTGGGATATTGGGAAAGGGGGAACAATTCAAGAGCAAATTGCTCTGATTAACATTGTATTTATAGTTCAGTCTATCAAGGTCATTTCCCTAGATGCCAGCCTTCCTTTATGAAGACAAAAATACTGTGTCAGTGCCTCCCTATCCCTAGAAGAGACAGGAGGCCAATGAGGAAGGCAATGAGTAATAATGAATGGGATGCACATTTATCTATTTATGTATGTATACACATACACAGGCTTCCCAGGTGGTGCTTGTGGTAAAGAACCCAGCTGCCAATGAAGGAGATGTAAGAGATGCAGGTTCAATCCCTGGGTGGGGAAGATCCCCTGGAGGAGGGCATGGCAACCCACTCCAGTATTCTCGCCTGGAGAATCCCATGGACAGAGGAGCCTGGCAGGCTACAGTCCGTAAGGTTGCACAGCGTTGGACACAGCACACATGCATGCATACACACAGACACATATTTGGCAGCTTGGTGCTATGCATGTCTGGTGTAGTTTTGTCTCTTACTCTGATACTTGTCTTAGGCTCCTCAGTTCCCTTTTAGACTGTTTCTTTGCAAAAAAAAAAAAAAAAAAACCCTCCTTTGTTAAATAATTTTATTCTGCTTTATCTCTCCTCTGATCAAAGCCTCTGGTGGTGGTACTTTTGTTATTAAAAACTGACTTTTTTTTGGCTGTGCTGGGTCTTCATTGCTGCGCAGGGGCTTTCTCTAGTTTCAGTGGGTGGGCTTCTCATTGCAGTGGCTTCTCTTGTTGGGGAGAAGCTCAAGGGTTCTGGAGCACAGGCTCAGGAGTTGTGGCAGCCAGGCTTAGTTGCTCCAAGGCCTGTGGGATCTTCCCGGACCAACGATTGAACCTGTAACCACTGCTTGGCAGGCAGACCACTGGACCACCAGGTAAGTCCAAAACCTGACTTTTAAATCACAAAAGTTTGTGAAGTCTATACTAAAGTCTAGCTTTTATGGGAGGGAAGGGAAAGCACCCTAAGAACACAGCCCCTCCCCTTGAGCAGGATGAGAGAGAAGACAGGTGTCTGTGACACTGGAAAAATGGAAGGCCCAGTAGTCTTAAATGACTGGAAAACATGAAACAGTTACCTTAATGTTTCCTTGCTTCTAACAGTCACATTTATGTAAAGAAGACATTACCTCAGAGTCAGTCATGATGCCTTTGAGAACCTTGAGGTGTCCTGTTTGATTCAGACCTCCCTCCTCTAGGGAGAATAATTCCCTGAGCGCTTGCGTAGAAATAGAATGACCTCATTTCCAAAAAGCTCCAAGTGACCAGTGACAGTATTGGTGTAATTTGTATGCATGGTGCTTAGCTTATTTATTAATCACTTTTGGGTTAATATTAAGAATTTTGATGACAAAGCTTAGACACAAACATTTCCTTCATTTATTCATTTCACAAATATTTAGTGAGTAGCTCTATGGAGATAAATAGTACAGTACCTGCCTTCAAAAGTAATAACAGGTTTTCCCTGGTGGCTCAGCAGTATAGAATCTGCCTGCCAATGCAGGAGACAAGAGTTCCATCCCTGATCCAGGAAGATCCCACATGCCACAGAGCAACTAAGTCCGTGTGCCACAACTACTGAGCCTGTGCTCTAGAACCTGGGAGCCACAGCCACTGAAGCCCGCGTACCCGAAAGCCCATGCTCTGCAACAGGGAAGCCATCACAATGAGAAGCCCGCAAATGGCAACTAGAGAGTAGTCCCCACTTGCCACAACTAGAGAAAAGCCCTCGCAGCAATGAAGACCCAGCACAGCCAGAAGTAAAAAATAAATAAAATTATATTTAAAAAATAGTAACAGCTCTCTTTTGAGTGCTTGCTATATGCCAGGCACCGTGCAACATGCTTTCCTTAGTTTTTCTCATTTGATCTTAACAGCAACTCTATAAGTACTTTATCGCCTCCATTTTGCAGATGACAAAACTAAGGCATAGTTTTCTATAAAAACATAGTCATCTAATGTCACAAAATTAGGACATTGCAGAGTCTGATTCTGAATCCAGGTAATCTTGCTCCAGAGCCCAGATTCTTAACCAGTGTACTTGATGGTCATGGTCTTAAGGGCCTTGAGTCTAAAGAGAGAAATCAGACAAATGTTCTATGATTGAAGGAAATGAAGGAAATCAGAAAGTATTTAGGAGATATGTTGGCTCAAGCTACCCATCACTATGATATAGATTTTTAGACAAATTTCTGACTTTGCATGAGACTCAAAAGCCTGCCTGGGAAAGTACTTCAGCCTAATCCACAATAGGTAGAAACATATAAGTTAGTGGAGGAGAGATGTCCAAGAGGAGGAGTTACTTAAATTGATACAAAGGACAGACAGTGAGAAGGTTGGCTTAAAACTCGGCATTCATAAAACTAAGATCATGGCATCTGGTCCCATCACTTCATGGCAAATAGATGGGGAAATGATGGAAACAGGGACAGACTTTATTTTTTTGGGTTACTGCAGCCATGAAATTAAAAGATGCTTGCTCCTTGGAAGAAAAGCTATGACCAACCTAGACAGCATATTAGAAAGCAGAGACATTAATTTGCCGACAAAAGCCTGTCTAGTCAAAACTATGGTTTTTCCAATAGTCATGTATGGATGTGAAAGTTGGCCTATAAAGAAAGCTGAGTGCCAAAGAATTGATGCTTTTGAACTGTGGTGTTGGAGAAGACTCTTGAGAATCCCTTGGACTGCAAAGAGATCTAATCAGTCCATCCTAAATGAGATCAGTCCTGAATATTCATTGGAAGGACTGATGCTGAAGCTGAAACTCCAATACTTTGGCCACCTGATGCGAAGAACTGATTCATTTGAAAAGACCCTGATGCTGGGAAAGATTGAAGGCAGGAGGAGAAGGGGATGACAGAGGATGAGATGGTTGGATGGCATCACTGACTCAATGGACATGAGTTTGAGCAAGCTCTGGGAGTTGCTGATGGACAGGGAAGCTTGGCATGCTGCAGTCCATGGGGTCGCAAAGAGTCGGACACAACTGAGTGACTGAACTGAACTGAACTGAACTGAAGGACAGATTGCTAGCAGAGAATCCAGCATCCATTCATTGAGATCAGACAGGAGACTGTGTCAATGGAGAGGACACAAAGGAGAGCTTTTGTGGCCAGAGGGTTGGTCACAAGAGGTCACACATGCCATGCCAGGAAGTTAGGGTTTTATCTTGAAAATTTTGTACTTTAGAAAGATCACTTTGGCCTCAGGATAAAGAATGGATTAGAAAAGGACAAGACTGGAGGCAACCAAGACAGTCAGGAGATGCTGGTGGTAATCCTGGTTAGAGGAGACAGGCTTAGCTTAGACAGTGGTGGAGGAAATGAAAATAAGTGAGTTGATTTTCAGAGATAGTCAAAGGTGTGGCCATCAGTTTTGACTGGAAATGGGGTACAGGTTGAGAAATGAAAAGGACAGGGCTCCAAGGGAAAGTCAGGAGCTTTTAAGAAGTATAGCTAGAGAGGTAGAAAGACAGTTCAGCCAAGCAAAGAAAGCAGTTCAAGAGATGGAGAACAATAGTATCAAACCCTGAGAGGGGAGGAAATGAATGGAGTGAGTAGTGTCCTAGGATTTTACAGTAAGGAGATCACTGGTGTCCTCGGTAATGTAGCTTGAGAAAAACATTGGTGGCATGAAGTGAGATGTGGTGAGGGTGAGGAATGTGTGGTAGGTAAAGAATGAGGGACACCAGGCATAGACAACTCCTTAAGACAAGTGGCTGAAAAGGGGAAAAAGAGAAAGAGCAGAGACCATGGGAGGATGCTTGTTTTGTTTTTATTAAGCTAAGACAAGCATTTTTATATATCGATGAAAGGATTTCAATGGGGATAGAAAGGTGGGCAGTGAAGAGAGAAGGAAACAATAGATTCCTGAGAAAGGGGGAGGGTTTGGGATGCAAGGGACAGGCAGGGGTTTCAGCTGCAGAGAGAAGGAGAAAGACTTCTGTTGTAACCACAGAGGAGGAGGACGGGATGTGTCTGGTGGGAGCCAGGCTGCAGGATGGTGGTAGGAATCTGAGGTGGTTGTCGAGGGTGGCTTGTACTTTCCCTGTCAGTGGCTGTGGAATCACTTGCTGAGAGTGAAGGGGAAGTGACATGTGTGGGTGGTAAGGATGACTGCAGATTTGCTGAGAAAAAAACATGTGAGAGCTACTTTGGAGAATGGAAGGGAATGTGCTATAAGGGTTTCAGCTGGGTCTGGAGTGAAGTCGGAGAACCTCTCCCACTGTTACATCTGCTTTCAGCCAAATTGTCTGCTTCGTGTGAGATGGAGGAGCTTGCCTGGGAAAGTGTTTTATCCTACTCCAGAAACAAGTTTGAAACATAGGTGGATATGTCAGCTAGTTAACTGGACTTAAATAAATATTTCTTGGAACCAATATTCACTAATGATTCATTTTAGGTGCTGTACTTTACTGTGGATATGCAGACTCCACAAATCTCATCTTTTCATTAGATTCTAATATCACACATTGGAATAATTGGTGTAAGGAGGTGATATTGCCTGATAGTTAAAACAGTTTCTGGAGTCAGTCAAACTTGAGGTTCAATCCTGATTAGGCTACCTACCAGCTACATGACCTAAAGCAAGATAACTTTTTGTCAGAAAATGGGGATAATAAGAACACTCATCTCATAGGGTTATTAAAGGAGATAATGCATTTGGTAGAATAATATTTTTGATATATTAACTTAAAGTTATTAGCAAATTCCCTTCCTTGCCGTCTACTCCTTGAAAGTAGAGTGGGGCAGGGAGGACAAGAGAGAAAAAGGAGAAAACGTGTTTCCCTTTTTGGGGAGCCCCCTAATCCATTAAGGAGGCTTCCCCAGTGGCTCAGTAGTAAAGAATCTGCATCCAATGCAGGAACCGCAAGAGACACCAGTTTGATCCCTGTGTGGGGAAGATCTCCTGGAGAAGGAAATGGCAACCCACTCCAGTGCTCTTGCCTGGAGAATCCCATGGACAGAGGAGCCTGGCAGGCTACAGTCTGTAGGGTGGAAAAGAGTTGGACATGAGTGAAGCGACTTAGCATGCACGTACACAAACCCATTAAGAAGATTATGCCAGTCAATCAATACATCTGAATTCAATAGGAAGAGATGTGTTGTCTCTGGGCAGTTGATTTTCCCTAAAGAGCAGAAAAGATTCCCTCCTTCCTGGAGAGAAAGAAAAGGAGCTGAGGCTGTGCCCTGCTGTTCCAATGGTTAGGACTTAGTGCTTTCACTGCCGTGCCCTTGATTGGGAATCTTAGTTACCACCAGCCACGTGTCCATGGTCAAAACATGAGTGGAGAGAAGAGGGTGTGTGTCTGTGTGTGTGTGTGTGTGCACTCATGATCTATTGTTCTGTTAACAATTTACCCCCACACTTAGCATCAAAGGAAACAAACAAACATTGACTATTTCAGTTTCTGAGTGTTAGGAATCTGGGAGTGGCCTGTGTGTGTGCCAAGTCATATCTGTCGACTCCAACTCTTTGCCACCCCATGGACTGCAGCCCACCTGGCTCCTCTGTCCATGGGATTCTCCAGGCAAGAATACTGGAGTGGGTTGCTGTATCCACCTCCAGGGGATCTTCCTGACCCAGGGATTGAACCCACTGCAAGTGGCTTAACTTGTTGCTTTTCTGCTCAGGTTCTCGATTGCAGTGAAGCAACTGGCTGGGGTGCCATCATCTGAAGACTTGATTGGAACTGGAGAATATAATACTTTCAAGTTCATTTAGATGGCTGTTAGCATGAAGCCTCCATTTTTCACCATATGAGCCTTTCCATCAGGACGCTCAAGACAGGGCAGCTAGCTTCTCCCAAAATGAGTGATCTGAAAAAGAGAAGAGAGAGACCAGGACAGAAGTCACAGTGTCTTTTATTACTTAATCTTGGAAGTGTCATAGGATCACTTCTGCCCTATTACATAGATCAACCCTGATGCCCTGTGGGAGAGGAACTGTATGGGCATGTGACTATTAAACAATGAGGACCACTGGGGGTTATTTCAGAGTCTGGCTATCAGAGACATTGCGAGCTTTGTTGGAGCAGCCAGGCATGAGTGGGAGCAGACCACCTGACTTCCCTGAAATTGTGATCCCCATTGGTGGTTCTGCCAGCTCAACTTCCCTTTGGCATCATTTGAGGACCTTGCTTCTACTGCAGACTTCCCCTTATTTTACAGCACCTTCCGGCAACAGTGATGGCCACCGTGCTCTGACACTTGGCTCCATCCTGCTCACCCTTGTGTACGTGACCCCTCACCTTGCAGTGAACCCCAAGGAAGGAGGCCTGGATTTATTCATGGGTGGATGTACTCAGGAAACTCCCTCATGACCCAGGATAGTCGTTAAACACACTCCAACTTCATCATAATGGCTGATCTTACTAGATGCTTACTTATCAGACACTATGGAGTCTTTCTGATGAGGAAATTAAGGCCAGAGAAGTTAAGTAACTTGGTGAAGGTAATAGGGAACAGGTAGTGAAATCAAGATTTGAGTGCTCTAAACCTGGTTCTAAATCCATGCTCTCAATCTCTGATTCTGTATATAGAGCCCAGCGTTAGTGAGTATTCAATAAATGTTGATTATAATTATTATTTTTTCTCATGGGGAGTAAAAAGTAAATTTCTACATTCAAGAAGCTAAAATGTTACTCAGTCATTAATTAAGACTAAAATAATGGCATTTGCAGCAACATGGATGGACCTAGAGATTGTAATACTGAGTGAAGTAAGTCAGATAAAGACAAATATGTATCACTTATATGCAGAATCTACAAAAAAGAGTACATATGAACTTATTTACAAAAAAGAAGTAGAATCACAGATATAGAAAACAAACTTATGGTCACCAGGGTGTAAGGGCAGGAAAGGGATAAATTGGGAGATTGGGACTGACATATGGGCACTACTGTATAGATAACTAATAAGGACTTACTGTATAGCACGGGGAGCTCTACTCAATATTTCCATAATTTTTTTCCCATCTTTTCTAGATGGGAAAAGAACCTAAAAAAACAGTGGACATATTGTATATGTATAACTGATTCACTTTGCCGTATACCTGAAACTAACACATCATTGTAAATCTACACTCTAATAAATTTTTTCTAACTAAAAAAAAAAAAGAAGCTAAAAAATTGGTGTAGTCATTTTAAAAGGTAAACTTTATGTTTTTGTTACTTTTTTGTTACTCTCATTGACAACCCAACAAAGCTTATACAAAGTCATATTTACCAAATAGCCATTTTGACTGAAGTGCCTGCAGAATTGCTCAGCAGTGGGTCTAGACTGGCTATGACTATGAAGTGTTTTCCCTTCTGTTTATACAGTTTTAATAACCCAAAGTAATCTTTCAAACATCAGTGTCAAGAGCTGCCAATCCTTCTCTTGACTCAACTGTAATTCACACTGCTGCCTTCTTTGAGGGGACTGGAAGGAGCACGGATTCTTCAGGGTTGAATTTAGCCTCCAACACCAAATCTGAGATGTGTGATCCTGGGCAAGGTACTTAATGTTGCTGAGTTGCTGTGTACTCCTTTGTAAAATAGAACTGTTAGAAGGATTAAATGAGATAAGATGTGTGAAACAGCACAGTGCTTATCACCCAAGTAGGATATCCACAGTTAAATGCCATCTTCCCTTTCCTTCTCCCAACAGGGCTTAATAAATCTAGTCATTGTGGTCCTGAGTCATTCTAATTATGCCAGTTTATCAGATGATATTCAAATGCATGAGTGCCTGGTGACATCTCTATTTTTGTATTTTGTTTATAGACAAGTCTAATTTCCCTCAATATTTCCTTGAGAGCAGGCTATTTCTTATTCATATTTATATTTTTGTTCCCTGTAGTGCCTAGCAAAATGACTGGGACATAGTAGAGTTTAATACATTATCTGCTGACCTCAATTGAAATCAGAGTATTTGGGAAGGATTGAAACTAAAATAAAATAGGAAATGCTTGCAGAAAAGAAGTAAATGGGTTTGGGGAGGGGGAAACTCATATTTTGAGGAAACAAATCATGTGCACCACATAGATTTTTATATTATGTTTCATTCAATACCCTCCAAGGACATCTTCAAATTCAATTAAATAACATTTCAAAACTTTAAAGAGATAATGGTGGCAGAAATAGAGATTCATCTTTTGAAAATATTTAATATTTTATTTCATGTGTGTATGATATGAACACCTAGTACTAGAGAAATTATACCATTAATCATCTTAATGATTTAACTGGTTTCCCAGAGTGTTTCAGTTCTATTATTGCTTAAAAAGTGAGTTCTTGGAGAGAAAAAAGGATTTGCTCTAGAGGAAGTCATTTTATATTCTCCATTCAACTAATTGGACAATTGTTAATAGATCCCTGATGGATCCCTGATAATATAAGTGAGACCATGGGCCCAAGGCTTTTTATTTTCCTTTCCCTATCACCTAGTCATATCTGAATGGCAAAATAGCAACCCTGGACCAGCTGTATCAACTGTATGATTCCTCCATGTTCACTTCTGTTGCTTGGCAGCCTGGAGTTGCTGCTTCCAGTTTGAGTGTGCAGGGCTGTGGTTGTTTCTTAGCTTCTGCTTAAAAGTAGGTGTTTCATTCAATTGTACATGTCCTGCCAGAGAAATGCCTGCTTGGAGTTACTGTTTCTTGTATATCTCCCATTTATACAGGAAGTAGAGATGTTATTAAACTTCTGTTTAGTTTTTCTTTTCTTTGGAAAAGAAAAGAAATGCCTGGTTATGGCACAGCTCTTGCAAGGTGAGGGGATGGGATTAAGGGTGGGGGTTTCTCTTAGAGCATAATTTATTCAGCCACTTGCCATGTTATGGAGATGAACTGACTTTTTTAAGGTGCTAATACAGGGTGGGTTCAAGAGCACGGTTACCTTTCTCTTCAGGTTGTTTTGCTGAGCTGGGTCCACGGTTCCAGTCTCCTCCCTCCTGCATCATGATTTTCTCCTTTCAGGGGTCCCCCTGGCCACCTTTACAGCCCAGCATCTTTTGAAGGGAGGTGGGATTGAGATAGGGCTCAGGCAATGGCTGAGGAGGTCTGTCAATGCACATTATTTGGCAATAATTTTTTTAAGCGAAAAGTTTATTGGTTTGTTTTTAAGCAGAATCAAAATGTTCCCATATCAAAACAGCCACTTCAAGGCAGCCACATCAAGATGTTCCTGGCATCAAAATGACTGTGTCAAAGCCATGTGTCAGCAAATTGACTGTCATAAAACAGCCTGTATTGAAATGGCTGTATCCTGCATTGGCACAGGACTTGCCATCAAAGGCACACTTTTTTGAATGTCAGTGCTGTTTATAGTAAGATAAGATGAAAAGTTGGGTTTCTTTCCACTGATGCTCCTACTTTCAGCAGGGAGCTGGACTTAACCAAAGGAACCGGATGACAAAGAGGCACGGCTCTTTATTTCTAGCTATCCCTGCCTCCTGCAGTAAGGAATTAGGCACAGATTAACAAAGATGATCCAGCTTTTACCATGGAAATTGTGAAACTCCCATACTAATTTTATAATCATGCCTTTACACTTTGTTCTCATCACAAAGATCTTTTGGAATTATCCACCAAGAAGCAGCCAACAAATTCACGCCAACATGAAGGCAGCCTGGAGTCACTTGTTAACTGCCTAGCCCTACTGTGTTCAGTCACATCCTTGGAAGAACGAGAACACATGCAAATACCTCTTCAGACACCCAAGTAGGTTGCAAAAGCTTTTCTGGAAGGTTTGATGTTAGAAACCTTTCTTGACCTCTACCTACAGGCTAAGAAAACGTACAGGTTGAGCAGAATCTTACACTGGGGTATGCAGCGTATAGTGGACATGGGTCTGTCCCTGGCTTAATTGTCCCATCTTTTCTTTGACCTCAAAGTACGATTTTTTTTTTTTTTTTTTTGGCTTTATTTTTAGCTTGCCTCGTGGACCACTCTTGCTCAGTCCTTTTCTGCCTCTCATTTCTCTGTACAACCTCTAAGTGTTGGAATGACTCAGGTCTGAGTCCTCTTCTCCAGGTATAACTCTCTTTCTTGGAGAGTCATCCAATCCTGTAACTTTAAATGGTATCTGTGCTGATTGACTCCAAATAGGTATTTCCAGCCCTAACATTTCCCAGAACTCCAGATTCGTAGATCTGATATCACCATCTGAATCTTCAAGAGGCATCTTAAATGTGTAGATACAAAATGGAATACTAGATTTCTGAACCTAAACCTGGTCTTCATCTTATTGTCCAAATGAACCACATAGTCGTCCAAGCTACAAACATAGAAACTATCCCTCGTGTTCTCTCTCTCTGTCTTTGAATATTATATAATATCAACCAGTGCTACTATAGTTGTACCACCAAACTTATCTGGACTACCTCTTTCTTTTCTTTC
This sequence comes from Odocoileus virginianus, assembly GCF_023699985.2. NCBI lineage: Eukaryota > Metazoa > Chordata > Mammalia > Artiodactyla > Cervidae > Odocoileus > Odocoileus virginianus. The sequence goes on along the minus strand of NC_069684.1, from coordinate 20,436,891 downwards.
CACTGCTACAATCCCAGCCTAAGCCCCCATCATCTCTCCCTGGCTACAACGGCCTCCTAACTGACCTCCCCATTTCTTTGCATGACTGGTTCCTTCTCATCTCTTAGGTCTCAGATAACAGGTCAAAGCTCAAAGAGGACTTCCCAAACTACTCTTCCCCACTGCTTGTTCTCTGTCAACTTGCCATGCTGATCTTCTTAGAACTCACCACAGTGTGTGATTATCCATTTGCTCCCTATTGAATGTGTTCCCTGCTAGAATATAAGCTCCAATGGAGCAGGGAGTTCAACTCTTTTCTTTGCCACTCAGTGCCCAGGGTTCACCACACTCCCTGACCCACAGTAGGCTCTTGACAAATATTTGCTGGAAACAATGAATTCAAGTCTTTCCAAAAGAAAAAAATCTCTTTGGGATTCCAGAAGCTAAGGAACCATCAATATTTGTTCTGGTGCTTTTCAGAAATATTCCATTCCAATTAGCCACATATACAGTATCAAGGGCTTCCCATGTAGCGCTAGTGGTAAAGAACCCGCCTCCTAATGCAAGAGATGCAAGAGATGCAGTTTCGATTCCTGGGTCAGGAAGATCCCCTGGAGGAGGGATTGGCAACCCACTCCACTATTCTTGTCTGAAGAATCCACATGGACAGAGGAACTTGGTGGACAACTGTCTATGGGATCATGAAGAGTCAGACATGACTGAAGTGACTTAGCACACACACCACACATGTATCAAACATGAGGAATGTTTATTTAAAGGTATTGAGTTGAGTTGAGACTATTTTAAGGCTCAGTTCAGACAAAATTCTATAACAACTACTCCTTGGTTGTCCCAGCTTATAAACCAGGATGGTGATTATATGTGTTGGTTGGTACCACCTGGCTCAGGCACCAGTCATTAGCAAGAACTAAAGGTGTTCTTTTACATAAGATTTTACAAAAAAAAATTTAGTTAGGAAGAAACAATCATATGAATTAAAATGAACAATATTAAATTTTTAGCTCTCTGACACATAAACATTTATGTACCATAAGTGGAAACTAATCAAGTCATGAGAAAATATTACTTAATGAACTGGCATTACCTTCTTTATAGGTAAAACTTGTCTTTGTTTAGAATAATATCTTGAGAGATGCCTAAGGAGTGAAAGTACAAGCTCTGGATGTGTTGTAAAGAAACAAGAAAAGATCCCAAAATCATTCTTCATAAGAAATTGGAAACTATAAGAAGAGAAAAGAAGTAAGTGAGGAGAAAGAGTGGGAGAGGGGGCTAGGCAAAATGTCAGGAGGCTGAGATTCTGGTTGGCAGAAACAGAGCAAGAAGATCAAATTTGCAATTGTAAATTGGCAGCTGAAGAGTACAGAGTATTTGCCATTTAGCCACCTATCTGGCAAATGTTATCTCTGAATCTCCAGGAGGAGTCTACTGCACACAGGTGCCTCTCATGAATGTGGGGTGGGAGATCTAGGAGGAGGGGCGATAACCTACCCTCGAGTTAGTGCCAAATGAAGATAAAGGAACAGCTGCTTGACAGACAGTGAAGAAGCAGAATTCGCCAGAAGCCAGAAATCAAACCCTGATTATCAAGAGAATGCGAAGTCCAGAGAAACTTCAGGGAGTCTGGGGAGAGCATTGGTTTCCCCAGAAGACATGGGATGAGGTTTCCAGATGAGCTTCTGTAAACCTCAAGGTGGTATCTGACTTCCCAGACAATCCAGGAGCCACTATCAGTGTAATTCTACTGATAAATATCCATCACACGGCACCATAGGGTTAGTGAGAACCCTAGTTAGAGATGGTAGGCAGTATTCGTTCCAACTTGTATCCTCTCCTTCCATCATTCTGTCCTACTTTGCTTCTTTTTATTGTCCCATGTGGTTCCATACTCCAATCTAGACCATATTAGCTACACTCATAGGTCACTATTTTTTTATTTTACTATTAATACTCAGAGTTGGTTAGCCAGAACAAAAAAATTTTAATTTATGAAGTCTAAGTGCTAGGAAAAGTCCAGTGAAAGCTACATTTTAAGCAATAATAATCACAAAGACACAGAGCTCCTTCAAAAAGCATATTCAGTTCAACTAAATCATTTATTTGAAATATTTGAATATTTGAAATCAACAAATATTTCTGAGCTAGATACCCTAAGTTCTCAAACTTTAAATATGAATAAAACCCAATTGCTTCTCTTGATGAGTTCACCATCCAGTGGGGATACATAAACAAATAATTACAATGTAATATGATAGTTGCAAAGTATAGTAATAACAATAACTTTTATGAGGTCATTGAAGAGAGGCACTTAGTGAAACCTGCAGGAGGGGTCAGCATCAGTTTGGCTTTTGAATGAGCTGACAACTGAGTTCTATCTTAAAGGATATAAAAGGTTATTCATGTAGAGATGGGGGATGGGGATTAGGTTTCAGTTGGGGTAGATGAGGTGAAGGGAAGTGGAGATTTCTAGAAGGAACAACGTGGCAAAGACATGGAAGGGGGAAAAAATGCATAGGCTATGCAAGGTTTTGAGTTGCCGGAGACAAGATTAAGACATAAATGAAGCTAGAGAAAAAGGTAAAGGCTAAATAACCCTAGGATTTGAATGCTGTGTTAAAAAAATGTAGATAATTCTACCTGTAATAGAGAAACAGAGGGTTTGGGGGCAGAAAAGTGGAATGGCAAGATTTGAGTTTTAAATAAATTGTAAAGAGGACAATTAGAAAGCGGTTGTCGTGGCACCCGTGGTTGTATTTATCTTTGAGGTAGACAAAACAAAGGAGATTTATTAGGTAAATTTTGTTCTAGTCTAGGTGAAAGATGAAGAGAACTCTACCTGTGAAGGTGGAGGGGTGGAACACATCAAGTAATGTTGAGTAAACTGAATTACCAGGCATGGTAATTTTGACTGGATTTGAGAAATAAAAGAGAAAAATCCAAAGAATTCTCTCTTGGATGACAAATATAGGGTCAAGAGTTAGGATTCTCACTCCAGTACTCTTGCCTGGAGCACCCCATTGACGGAGGAGCCTGGTAGGCTGCAGTCCATGGGGTCGTGAGGAGTCGGACACGACCGAGCGACTTCACTTTCACTTTTCACTTTCATGCACTGGAGAAGGAAACGGCAACCCACTCCAGTGTTCTTGCCTGGAGAATCCCAGGGACAGGGGAGGCTGGTGGGCTGCTGTCTATGGGGTTGCACAGAGTCAGACACGACTAAAGCGACTCAGCAGCAGCAGCAGTTCCTACGGCTCCTCGTGTCTTCTTCCAGCCTCTTAGCTTGCACCTTGCCTACCCTGGGTTCAGTGAACTGTGTGAATTGTGTGAACAGTGAGACAACTGGCATCATGAACAGGATCAACAATATAGACGCTATGTGTTGACTGGGCTTCCCCTGGTGGCTTGGATGGTAAAGAATCAGCCTGCAATGCAGGAGACCAGGTTTCATCCTGGAGTTGAGAGGATCCCCTGGACAGGGGGATGGCTACCCACTTCGGTACTCTTGCCTGGGGAATTCCATGGATGGAGGAGTCTGGTGGGCTGCAGTCCATGGGGTTGTAGAGGGTTGGACACTACTGAGTGACTTTTACTCACTGTGTTGATTGAGATCACTATTATTAAGTGGTTAGTTTTCATTTTATCAAATTCTTAAAATACCATGTGCACATGATATTTTGTGGATTTTTAAAATGTAATTGGTCAAATCTGAATCTCCTTGATTTATTAAAATGTTCATTAATTTGTTTCACAAATGTTTATTATATGTATATTATGTGTCAAATACTATTCTAGATTCTGAGGATACAGCAGTCAAAACAAATCCCTGCCTTGATAGAACATCTTGGTGATATCCTTAGGATTTAATAATGGTCTCAGAATATGAATAGGTCTTTAGTGATGTTCCACAATACATACAAAAGTAAATAATTCTTGTCTAATGGTCGTTTCATGCCTAGGGTCAAAGCTTTGACAGACCACTTTTAATCAGTGATAAAAAACAAATTTGACCTCCTTACTGCTTTGGATCATATTTCACTGAAAAATTATCTTATAGTCTTTTTTTATTATTGTTTTTGTTAATATGAATTATTCATTCATAATAAAAATGAAGCCTAAATTTAAGAAAAAGAGGATTCTGTCTACAGGAGGAGAAACTAATTTAATGGAGAAGACAGAGAGTTCTATTCTAAACATGTGAAGCCTCAGCTGACTTTGGGACAACCAGACTGAGCCAGGATCAGCTAGAACTGAAGGGAGAGATCTGAGACAAAGGTACAGCACTGAAATTCATCTCTGTAATCAGCATAGTTGAAACATTGAGGATGTGTCAGATCACCTAGGAAAACATGAAGCGTGAAAAGAGTGCTGGTCAAGGGAGATTCCAAGGAGAAGATAAATAAGCCAAAAAAGAAGGTAGAGAAGGAATGTTCAGAGACAAATGAGAGACTGGGTGAGTGTAATTAAAATAAAGACTAACTTTTAAGAAGGAATGGATTGTTATATGTCACAGATGCCTTGCAATATAGGACTTTCAATGTATCTGCCTGGATGTCATCTTGAGAGCTGTGGTCATAGAGCAGTAATGGGTTGAAGACTGTGTAGGAAGGCAACCCCGTTGGATATCCAGGAAGGATATTCAAGCCAAATGAGGACAGCAGCAGATGGGAAAAGTTATTGGCTTGTCTCACATGGAAATATAGATACACAAACACTAAATAAAATATTTACAGTTCATTAAAAATACAATATAATGAAGAAGGGTTTACCCCAGAAATGAAACGATAATTTATTTTTGGAAATCTGTTAATGTAACTCACCATCTTATCAAATGAAGGGAAAAAACTAAATGACCACCATGATAAATACAAAAAGAAATATTTAGTAAAAGTTAACACTCACTTTATGATTTTAAAACATCCTTCTTAGAGAACTAAAAATAGATCACAGAATTACTAATATGAAAAACTTTCAGCAAACATCACAGTTAATGGTGAAATAATGGAAACATTCTCTTTAAAGTCAGAAACAAGACAAAACTATTGTGTTTATTCCACATTGTCCTGGAGGATCTAACCAATGTAGTAAGACAAGTTGGGGAAATGGGGGTTTGGAAAGAAAGAAACAAAATACTCATTATATGAAAATAATACAATTATCAACAGAGAACATTCAAGACAATCTTTGACATGTAATCGGTACTTAGCAGGAAGTTTTTCAAGTTTGATAAACACAAAATCAATGTTCAAAAATGGATAGTGTTTCTATATGTAAGCAATAACCAATTAGAAAATAGAGTAATAATAATACCTAAATTATAGTGGCAAGAGAAGCCATATGTATTCAAAAATAAATCTAACCAAAAAATCTAATACCTATATAAACAAATGATAAAACTTTACTGATAGACATAAAATAGAAGAGAAATAGCACTTTTTTTTTTTTTTTTTGGCTGCATGGCTTGCCAAATTCTACCCCCTACAGAGGAAACATGGAGTCTTAACCACTGGACTGCCAGAGCCCCCAAAATAGCATATTCCTGAAATGAAAACTCAATATTATAAAGAGGCAATCCTTAATGTATAAATTTTGTTAAATTTACAGTCAGAATCCCAACCGGGTGTTGTGTGGAATGTGACCAGTTGATTTAAAAATGTATACAGGATACTTCAGGGCCAAGAATAGGCAGGATAATTTTGAAGAAGAAAAATAAGGAGAGGAAATGAACACAATGTAGTACTAGAACATAAATAAATAAATGGACCAGTAGAATAGGACAGAGAGCCATACCTATGAGAAATTGACATATGATAGAAATGAAAGTGCAAAGTAATAAGGAAAACCTTGACTATTCGAAAACTGGTGCAGGGTCAATTAGTTATCCATATAAGGAAAAAATTAGATCCTCCCCACTGTACGCATAAATAAATATCAATTAAAGACTTCAATGTGAAAGGCAAAATAATAAAGGTTTCAGAAGATAATAGAGCAGAATATATTCATTACTTCCAAGTAGGGAAGACTTTTTTAAGACAGAAGAAACTTAAACTATAAACAAACAAGATAAATTAAAATTTCTATGGAGAAAGTTATCATGTGCATGTGTGCTCATTTGTGTCCAACTCTGGGACGCTGGGATCTACCAGGCTCCTCTGTCCATGCAATTCTCTAGGCAAGAATGCTGGAGTGGGTTACCATTTCCTACTCCAGGGAATCTTCCCAACCCAGGGATCAAATTCAGGTCTCCTGTCTCCTGCATTGGCAGGAAGATTCTTTACCACTGGGCCACCAGGGAAGCCCATAAACAATGTTAAAAGACAAGACTAAGAGAAAATACTTGCAAATCAAATAACTGACAACAGTTTAGGGCATAGCATACAGAGAGAACTTTTATAAATCAATTTTTAAAAAGACAAAAATACAATAGAAAAAACTTACCAGGACTTCCCTGGTGGTCCAGTGACTAATGCTCTGCGCTCCCAATGCTGAGATCTCAGGTTCCATCCCTGGTTAGGGATCTATACACCTCATGCCACAAGGAAGATAGAAGATCCAATGTGCCACAACTAAGACAGCACAGCCCAAAATAAATAGATATTTTTTAAAATGGGGATAACAATTTAAAAAAAGAGAAAGAAGAACTCGTCAATGAGTATGAAAAGGCAATTTAGAGACATGAAATCTGAATTGCTGCTTAACCTCTTTAGAAGAAGTTGTAAAATTGGACTACTTTTCATATATATGAGAATGGTAAAAATTTTTTAATCTGACAGTGTTAAATATTGGCAAGGATATGAAATAAAAATTCTCCTACTACCCCGAGGAAACCAGATCTGAAAGAGACACGTGCACCCCAATGTTCATTGCAGCACTGTTTATAATAGCCAGGACATGGAAGCAACCTAGATGCCAATCAACAGACTAATGGATAAGGAAGCTGTGGTACATAGACACCATGGAATATTACTCAGCCATTAAAAAGAATTCATTTGAATCAGCTCTAATGAGATGGATGAAACTGGAGCCCATTGTACAGAGCGAAGTAAGCCAGAAAGATAAAGACCAATACAGTATACTAACACATATATATGGAATTTAGAAAGATGGTAACAATAACCCTATATGCAAAACAGAAAAAGAGACACAGATGTACAGAACAGACTTTTGGACTCTGTGGGAGAAGGCGAGGGTGGGATGTTTCGAGAGAACAGCATCGAAACATGTTTATTATCTAGGGTGAAACAGATCACCAGCCCAGGTTGGATGCATGAGACAAGTGCTCGGGCCTGGTGCACTGGGAAGACCCAAAGGGATGGGATGGGGAGGGAGGTGGGAGGGGGGATCAGGATGGGAATACATGTAAATCCATGGCTGATTCATGTCAGTGTATGGCAAAAACCACTACAATATTGTAAAGTAATTAGCCTCTAACTAATAAAAATAAATGGAAAAAAAAAACAACAACAAAAAAAAGAAAGTAAATTGGTACAGCCACTGTGAAAAGCAACTTGCCAATATTTTGTAGAGTAGCGTGTACCCTACTACATAGCAATTCAATTTCTGGACATATTATCTAGAGAAATACTTATACATACTTATGCACAAGGAGAATTGCCTTAAGGGTGGTTTATTGTTTACAATCATAAAAATTAGGAAACAGCTATCAGTAGCAGAATATATAAATTAATATTGAAATATTTATATGGTATAAAACTCCACAGCAGTAAAAATGAATGGACTTGATCCTTGAGTATCAACATAGATAAATCTTAAAAACACAATACAGAATGAGAAAAGTACATTTCAGTATATATTAATGTATATGTAAATTTCATGGAGACAAAGACAAATTCAACAGGAAAAATCATCAAAGGATTTGCATAAGTACATGCTATATTTGGTTTATCACATATCTGTCCATCTATTCATTCATCAACTCATATTATGGATGTACTTTAAAGAAAATTGAAGATACCAATGGATTTCGTAGGTCAGGAGCTTTTTGATTAGAGGAGAGAGCCGAACACATAAACTGAGGGAAGAGGCCTTCAGTGCTAAAAGTGTGGTTGAAAGAAAAAAAAAAGAGAGAAGATAATTGTTTGAAGCCAAAAGAGGTGGGATAGTTTGGCTTTTGAAAAAGGGGAGAGCCCACTCTTCCTCTGAGACTGAAGGAAAAGATGGTGGTGGGTTGGGGACTTTGAAGGAGATCTTGTTTGGTGGCCTCAGTTCTTCTCCTTGAAATAGGAGGCAGAAACATTTTGAGAATGAGAATCATTAGGAGTTGACTAGGTCTTGAGGAGAGAGACAAAGATTAGGTATATATTTATTCTAGCTGTGCTGTGAGTCTTGTGGAATCCCAGTACCCTAACCAGGGATTGAACCCGGGCCATGGCAGGAAATCCCAACCACTAAACCACCAGGGAATTCCCAAGATTACGTATATTTACCTGAGAGAATGGAAGGAGCAACTGATCAAAAATAACTTAAGGGACTGATGGGGTCTCTGAAGGCCCAGATGAGTTAAATCTGTAGCAATGCAAGACTCTAGGTTATGTGATTTTCTCCAGCCTCAGCTACTTAAGAAGGAGCAGAAAAAAAGCATACTGCAGGAATGATCTTGAGTTGATGCTACAGACCAGGCTGTAAGGGAATGGAAGAGACTGGTGTGAGAATGTTTCAGATGAGCATTTACTGGTTCCAAGTAGAGCATGGGACGAAGAGAGTCCAGGAATCAGATAAAGAGATCAACAGATCTGAGTTCTCATGAAATGGAGAAATGGCCCCTTTGCTGAGCCACAAATTTAAAGAGTAGCTTTGTTCTAGCTAGGCTTACTGCTACAACTCCAAACACACAGAGACACAGATTGTTTAAGGACAAAGTCTTCACGCCTCTTTAGAAACTCTGTGGCAGCCGTTACCACATCCCTGCATTTTGACAGAAGCTTTACCCTATTGGGGTACCAAAAACTGCACACCAAAATACAATATTTGAAGCTTGGCTCTTTTTCATCCCTATAGTTCTCTGTCACTGATTAAATGGGAAATGCTTCTAGTCACCAGTTCTCTCTTTAACCCTGTCCCTTTAATGGTTTGTACTTTCTCACTTTTTCAGCTTATACTAGGAACATTTTCATTTTCATTTCTTGTACTTGTCACTTACAAACTCCTTACTTATCCTTTCCACTAAGTGGTCTGGAGTCAATATTTCATTGTAATAAAATACTCAACAATTCTTAATATTTCTTCTTGGAGGTATAGGCTCTACTTCTTGTCTTGAATGAAGGGGATTTCCTTCAAGGCTAGGATTTGCCCTGCAAATATCTTTGGTTGGGGTTGTTAATTTTCTAACTTTGTTCTGTTGTGCTCTAGAGTGAATTGAGGTGGAGGGGTTGGCATTTGGCTACCTGTAACCCCACTGCTACTTCTGGACCATCACTCACCACTTTAATGTAACTCATCCTTCTCTTAAGGGTGATTGCTATTCTCTCCTCCTCCCTGCCACTAACCACCCGTATGATTGCTTCCTTTCATTCCTCAAAGACTTCGAGACTTAACCCACAGTCATCCGCTTTATCCAATCTCCTACCACCATCCTAAAAGTTCAATAACTTAGCTTCCTAACTTTCATACTTCTTTAACCCTATGACCTTCTTCTTTCTAGTTACCTACTTTCCAGAACCACATTCTGTATCTTGTCATCACTCAGACAATATAGCTAAGCAGTCTTAAACTTCAGTTCCCCACTTTCTGACTATTAGCTTCTAAATCTCTAACTCCTCCCTAGTTGTCCTCTAAGGATGTCCTGTTATAGACCAAGTGGAAAAATGATCCAAAAAAGTTTCCAGGGCTTCCCTGGTGGTCTAGTGGTTGAGAATCCTCTTGCCTATGCAGGGGACGCAGGTTTGATCCCTGGTCCGGGAAGATCTCACATGCCGTGGAGCACTAAGCCTGTGACCTGCAGCTACTGAAGCCCACTGCCATGAGAATCTGGCCACTGCAACAGGGAGTAGCCCCAGCTCATCAAAACTAGAGAAAGCCCGCTCACAACAACAAAACCCCAGCACAGCCAAAATAAACAAATAAATAAATCTTAAGGAAAAAAAAAAGTTTCCAGAGCTCTTATTCTCAATAGCAATCAACCCTGATCAACAATGGTAAGACATTCAGGAGGTATGACCGTCTTAATCCATATTTAGATGACAGCCTTCTAGGGATATATTTTAGATGTTTTTTGGTCTTTGCTCACAAGAGTCATCTTAAACAGGCTCCAACTACTGTAACTGATGTCTCAACACCTTTATTAAACTAGAGGCAAATGAAAATGGGCCAGTGTAGCCATCATCTGTTGACCAATGATGATAGTATGGCTCTCAAGGTAATATAAAGATAGTGAAATAACTTAAAACATCACTTCTCTGGAATCATTTGGCTTTGATGTCTTTTTATTGCATCTTTTGAGGCCTCATCAGAACCACAGTGCTAAGGAAGGGGTCATTTTCTTTGACTAGGGTGAAGTAACTTAGTGTATCTATGGTTACTAGAAAAACACAGAAATTAATTTGCTGAAGATTACCCCCTTCGTAGATTGTGTTAGTTAATAGATGGTTGGTACTGTGTATTCCAGGCAGAGCTGGAAAAGATGCAATGTTTAGAGTGCTGACAAAAGCAAGAGTACACAAAAACACATACAAAAGTTTGAAGAGTTTGATACTGGCCATTTCTAAAGCAGGTTCTGTAGTGGTCATCACTGAAAAAAAATCAAAACTTTGTTGCTCTTTCTAATACTTTGTGATGTTTTAATTTTAATTACATGGGGCGAGGTAGGGCTCTTTATTCTTTTCAGTGTTTAGGACTTCTAAAAGTTTTAATGAGGCCTGATGTCAGTGGCCCTTGTGGTTCCATCTGAGTGTTTTTATTCTTTTTGCATTCCTGTAATTGAATGTTGAGGTGAGGTCATTACTTCAGAGGAGCTTTTGCCAAGAAGAAATGACTGGTGGAGGTCTGTTTGTCTCTGGCCTGTTCTACTGCTTTCCCAAACAATATGGTCATTGGCTGGTAAAAACAGTGACTTTCTCTTATGGAACACAGGCCAGGTATAAGAGAGCACTTACAAAATCCGAGAAGATTCCTAAATTCTTGGTGTCAATGAATGCTTAAGATCCAACCGTTCCTAACTCACAATCACTGTCAAACGTTGCTATAAGGAGAGCCTGTGTTCCTTAAGTTCTCAACACCTGCCTCAGTTTCCCCATTTAGACTACTCACTTCCTTTCTGTCTGACCTGCTTCCAAACTTGACTCATGCCACAGCTTTGGTTTTTATACAACTCTTTCTACCCAGAATGCAGCGGAATGAATGGCAGTCACCCAACCACTTGAGGCTTGCTGTCCTAGGCTCTTGAATTAAAAGACAGAAAGTAGAGAAACAGTTCCTTTTAAATACAGACCCCTTCTAGGGAGTAGGGAATCTATTTTCTTCCACTGCATTGGATTCTGCTTAAGACTCAGGATGCAGGATGCTCTTTTGATGACGGATAGACAAGGTTGAAAAGAGGGACATACTAAGCAATGAGGAACAGCTGAGAGCTACAAAGATAGGGCTGTGCTCATGTATAAATAGAAATGTTGCTGCTACCCTGATGAATCAGACCAGATGTTTCTCTGATGTCTCTGTTTGGTCCTTTGGTTTATAAAAAAAAAAAATATAATTTTGCTAAAATTATATGTGGGGCCAGAAATGTGGCACAAATGCTTTAAGCTTAAATAATATGTAAAAGAGTAAAATTACTTTACTTAGGAAACCTTTATCAACAAGAAAAACATCCATTTAGAGAAGCACAGAAAAGAGGAGGAAGGAAACAATCTGTTGATGGAGCTGACGAATTACGATTCAGAAGATCTGAATTCCAAGTCTTCATCTGTCACTAAATGCGTGACCTTGGGCAAGCCAGGTCATTTTCCTGGGTCTAGGTATATATATATATATTTTTTTTTTTTAATTTATTTTTTTGTTTTTATTGGAGTATAGTTGATTTACAATGCTGTGTCAGTTTCTGCTGTATAGCAAAGTGAACCAGCTATAACACATACATATATCCACTTACTTTCAGAGTCTTTCCCCAAATAGTCATTATGGAATTTGAGTAGAGATCCCTGTGCTATAAGGCAGCAGCTTATTAGCATCTATTTTATTATATACAGTAGTGTGTATATGTCAACCCCAATCTCCCAATTCATCCCTCCCCCTCTTTTCCCCCCTGGCAACCACAAGACTATTCTCTATGCCTGTGACTCTATTTCTGTTGGTATATTTATTTTTTTAATGGGGAGGGGCTGGGAGAGAATGGAGTTACATGGTGAAGGTTCATTAAATTAACTTTGTAAGTGTTTTTGCAATCCCAAACATCTATGAACCCAACCAGGTTTTCTTTTTCAGTTTAATTTCTTGTTTCCTGGCTTCTAGTTTCATTGAGGGGTTGGTATGTGAAAGACATTGTAGGGGATAAACATGAATTAACCCAAGGCCTCTGTCCTCAAGATGCTTATAACCTAATAGCAAGATATTAGAGTTACACAAAAGCTGATACCACAATATAAACTGTGATTGATTCCAGAAGGCAGAAATGAACAAATGCCATGGGAACTCAGAGGAGGCAGAGATCACTGCCAGCTTGGACCATAGGAAATAACTTGCTAGAGGAGGACATCAACATTGGATGGGGGAAGGGGTAGGGGCTTGAAGGTTGGTGAATATTTAGTAGGCGAAGACAGAGGAAAGGCCATTTCAGATATAAGAAACAAGAGGAGGCAAGAGGCAAGAAAAGTGCTGGATATATTTGGGGAACATGAGCCATTTGGGGTGACTATATGAGTCGGGTAGCAGTGCTGGTTTGGGACCACATTGGGGAGGCCCTTTTAATCTTGGCAGAGTGTGCATTTTACTTAGTAGGCAGCAGGGAGCCGTTTTTCTGAGCTTGGGTGCGACTTAGTCTGAACGGTGCTTTAGGATAATTCACCTACAGCAAAGTGTAGGATGAACTGAAAGCAGAAAGATCTCAGGGGAAAGAGAACAGCTAAAAAGCGAATGCATAATCTTGAGCTCGCATGGTGTCAGTGGGAATGGAAAGTATCCCAAATGGGTTGGATTTATGGAAGCTAGGGAGGGAGGAGGGGACTCAGGTTAACTCAGAGTTAACTCCAGGGTTAAGAACCTACTAGTACTTCTAACATAAAAAGGAAATTCAAGAAGAGACGGGTGTTTGGGCAGGAGAAACCAGGAAAGAATTCACTTTTCATGCAGTGTGTCTGAAGTACAGGGAGCATGCATATCTTAGTGGAGGTGTTGGATGTTTACACACTCCTGACTGGACCTCAGTACTGTGGATGCGGCTGGAGATGGGTATCTTAGAGACAACATTCTCTAAGTGAAGGAGCTGAAAAGGTTACCAAGGAATTGGAGAGTGAGGCAGGAGGAAGATGGACAACAGAATCTTGTGAAGTGCCTAAATTCTTCCATTTTGATGAACTGGGCATGGTCAGTGTTATAGAACATAATCAAGGGAGTGCCACATTATTGTGTCCAAGGGGAAAGGGAATATTGAAAGGGAGTGGCTGGTGAACCATAGTTGCATAACTGCCTGGGGGATTAGGGCCTTAGAGCTAGTGTCTAGACTGCCTAGAAGGAACTGGCTATAAGAAAAGAGTTAAGGGCATTTGTGACGAAGGAGCCTCTTTGTGTGTGCCTGTGTTTTCTTTTTTAAAATTTACTTTTGGCTGTTCTGGGTCTTTGTTACTATGAGAGGGCTTTTTCTAGTCTTAGCAAGCACGGGCTACTCTTCCTTGCAGAGCTCAGGCTGTAGGCACCTAGGTTTAGCAGTTGCAGCTTATAGGCTCTAGAGTGCAGGCTCAGTAGCTGCTTGTGCCTGTGAGTTTAGCTGCTCCTTGGCATGTGGAATCTTTCTGGACCAGGGATCAAACCTGGGTCCCCTCCATTGGCAGGCAGATGCTTTTCCACTGTACCACCAGGGAAGTTCTGTGTTTTCTGACAGATGAATAGAGGAGAAAATTGGTTGTGTACCTGGTCCTCAGGTTGACAGTCAAGATTCCAAATCCTCATTTCTCTTTATATTGATAATGTGTACTTAGAGGGGCTTCCCAGGTGGCTCAGCAGTAAAGACTTCACCTGCCCATGCACGAGATTCAAGAGGCAGATTTGATCCTCAGAGGAGGAAATGGCAACTCATACCAGTATTCTTGCCTGAAAAATCTCAGGAACAGAGGAGACTGGTGGGCTACAGTCCACAGGATCGAAAAGAGTCATATATAACTGAGTGAGCACGCAGGCACTCAGAACCCAAGGCTTCTTTCTTTTGAAATCTCAGGTTATTTATTGCCAGGCTTTGTTTTTCAGAGTATGATCAGGGGAACTTATTATCTTTTCTTCTCCACAGTTCCCCAGTTTTTTAGTTCCTTCTGGTTTTGAGTTTGGGGTTAGATTCTTAGAATTGAATTCCATTGACAATAAATATGTAGATCACCTCTGAGACCTTGTGTCAGAGGATCTAGAGGGAAGAAAAAGGAGAAGGGGGTAGGGCAGGCAGGGAAATGAGACATTAACTCTATTGTATTTCACACACAAAGGCCTGTTTGCAAACTACAATGTAAATTAAGACTTTAACAGCAGAGGATTTATCTTCACTTTAAAATCTGGGATTGCACCAGGCAGATACCACTGGTATAAATTCAAGTAGGATTGACTGCCTCCCAGCAATGCAAATTAGTTTATCACTTTTGTTTGCTTGTTTGATTTTTCTTCAATATTTTTAAGTGATAAAAATTTACAAAAGCCATGAAATATTTACTTTTGGCTCTACAACTGTTAGAACAACTCTACCTGCCAAAGTGGGGTTATTGTCATTCAGTGGCTAAGACGTGTCCCACTCTTGGCAACCTTGTGGACTGCAGCATGCCAGGCTTCCCTGTCCTTCACTATCCCAGAATTTGTTCAAACTCATGTCCACTGGGTTGGTGATGCCATCCTACATTTGCCAAAGGTAGGGTGGTGGTGGTGGGGGGGAACCCTGAAGGAATCCAGATCCATCAGTGAGGTAAAAAATTAGGAAGTTAGGGTTTTAATCTATGAACTAGCTATGTTACTTTAGGTAGGTTGCTTAATAGATGTCTATGCTTCAATTTTTTTCACTGGCGAAATGGTGATTTAAAAAAATACTGGTTCTGCTTTATCTCATAGAATTATTTTTCAGGTTGTGAAAGTATGATCTCTTTAAGTTATAAACATTAGATAAATTTCAGGCATGCTATCACGTAAGCAGCTAGAGAACTACTGAAGCCAGTCTGGGGTCAGAATGGGGAAGTGAAGCAGGAACTGGGATTTGGGAAATCTGGATGTAGAAAGTAGGATTATCGGGGATTGGTAGAAAGGTTTTTCTTCCGCTCAAGAATGAATGACGCCAATTAGAGAGCAAGCTAGAAAGAGAAAAAAAAAATTGTGAAAGTTTCATACAGCACTTCTGATGCTGCTCTGAAATAACTCCTAGGGTAAATAAATTCCTTATATATTGACTAATAAAGAGGTGTTCAAATTTGTACATCTGATGCCCATTACTTCCTTGCTCTCTGACTTTTGTTACCATGACTTAAACAGCAATTTAATATAACTAAAAATGCTCTGGTTCTGCTCCATGCAGGCTCTAAATCAACACTTTCTTTTGTACACCCAAACACTGAGCTATCTGATGCTTAGACTAGGAAGTCTGAATATGGAGTTAGATAGTAAGAAATCAGGGTTCTAGATACTGGAAACGATCACTTCAATACATCATCAAGCCACATATCAACAAACTTAATCATTAACGGTTCCAAGCTGAAGTAACCAGTTATCACTGAAGCTTTGCCAGCTAACATGACTGTTCCTCAGTTTTCTCAGCCGTTAAGCAAGAAGCAGGATCATTCTCTCTAAGGTTACTTTCTGCTATGAAGCACTATTACTCTAAATACGAGTTTGGAGAAAATGACAAAACGTGTCCTCATAGCTCTTGATAAACTCAAACAATACAGAAAGCGAAAATGTCTCCTTGTAGACCATTCTTGTTGTGCTAAGTAAAGAGGAACAGGAGAAAAACACAGAACAAAACCCTCCAAAAAGAGAAAACAGACAGACAGACAGACAGACAGACAGACACACACACACACACACACACACACACACACACACACACTTGTGGAACCCTTGTTCAGTTTTACATAGCCATGATCAAGAAACACTGCTGGAGATGTACTATGTGCAAGATACTTTTAAGTTGTTACTGTTCAGTTTAAAAATGATAATTATTACTTTTTCAGCCACTCTTAAAGCTGAATTGGTGGATAACATCGCTTTGGGTGGGCATAAAATTAAACCCAAGGTCAAGGGAGACAGTCTACAAATAGACCAAAAATAAAACGCAAGAGATATCATTAGAAGATTTGGGGGGAAAAAAAAAGCCAAGATATTGCACAAAGATCAAAGGCTAAAAAAGAGAAATATGCTTAGCTAATTCTGGGCTTTTGAGCATTTCATGTGCTTGCAAGGCCCGTCCATCCATCCACACCACACTTCTGAGCCATGCTATTCTAAACCGATGACAAGTCCAGCTTTAGCGCTGACAGGGCGCAGAGCGCGGATCCCACACAATTCCACAATCCCAGACCCGCTGCCAACTCTCCTCTCTGGGAAGGAAGGAAGCGTTTCCCCTAGGGTGACTGTAAAATAAAACAGCCTCTCCAATCTTTCCGTCCAATAAGAAAGAAACGTTGGTCTAAATAAATATAGACATAAATGCATATACAAGGAAAAGGGTAGGAAGAGGGGGGAGAGGGGAAAGGGAAGTTCTTTTCCTTTCTTTTTAAATTTCCCGCATCCCTTTTCCTCCCCGCCTCTTCACGCCGGCTCCACTTCAAGCAGCAGCTGGGGAGACGGAGAGACCGGGAAACGCACTGTAGGGCGGTCGGGGAGAGAGTATTTGGGAAGTAGGCGGTACTGGCTGGATGAATAACTCGGTGTCCGATTTTTCCTGCCTTCGGCAGCAGTTCCTCCTCCGCGTCGTTATTCCTCTGCACACGCGGCTGGGCCCTCGGCCCTCGATTGCTCCGGCCTATCACCCTGGGATGCCGCCTGCCGCCGCCACCACCGCGGCTGCCGGGCTTGTGGGATCCGCGGCGGAATCAGAGCCGGAGCCCCAGCCGCGGTGGGAGCCGTGGCCTGAGAGTTAGGGGGCGGGCCGGGTCATTCTTGGGGAGGGTGCTGAAGACTGGCGGGCGAGAACCCGGGGCCACCGCCCTCCCCGCAGGCTGAGGGAGTGGACGTTCGGAGCCCCTGAGCGGCGGCGGCGGCGGCAGCGGCGGGAGCCGGTCAAAGGGGGCGGCCCCTGGCGGCGACGCCCCCAGCCCAGCCCTGCCCGGCCCCGCTCCATCCCCAGCCCCGGCCCGTTCGGCCCGCGGGAGACGCCGGCGGGGGCACAGGAAGACGGCTCCGAGGGGGCCGGCGGGCGAGCCGCCTCTCCCGGGTCCTTCCACGTTCCTCCCGGGAGGGACCCACACCTGAGCCCGGACCCACCCCCCGCCCGGGGCCACGCTGGATCCGCCTCCCGGCCTGGGTCCCGCCCGCCGGCTGCAGGTGGGCTGCAGCGCTCGAGCCGCGGGCAGTGGGCGGCGGGGAAGGAGGTGAGCCGCGTCCGCGCCGGCTGCCGCTCGGGTCCGTGCCCCCGCTGCTGCGCTCTCCGCCTCCCCTTTCCGCAGGCAGGGCGCGGAGCCGCGCGCCCGCCCCGCCGCCGCCGCCTTGTCCCTCCGGGGCACCATGGAGCTCTCCCTGTCGTCGGGAGGAGCCGCGGAGGCGCTGTCCTGGCCAGAGATGTTCCCGGGACTGGAGTCCGACTCGCCGCTCCCCCCGGAGGAGCTGGACGCGGTTGTCCCGGTCAGTGGGGCCATGGCCGGTGGCATGTTGGATCGGATCCTTCTGGAGTCCGTGTGCCAGCAACAGAGCTGGGTCCGCGTGTACGGTAAGGACCTAAGGCCGTCTTAGAGGCTGATGTTTCTTATCTTTGCTCAGGCAGAAATGCATTCCCCAGGTCTCAGTCCCATCCTTTCTCAGTCCCCATCCATCCTGGGTCCGCTTCCCACATCCCTTTTTGTTCTGGGGGTGCATTTCTGACAAGTTTCTTCAGCTAGTACTTGAGGAGAGGGATGTGACTCAGTATGGTCTTTGGACCTTTTCAGGTACCTTTAGTAAGTTTAACGTGGAGTTGGGATATGAAGCCTTAATTTTCAGGTGATTACTTCAAGGGAAGTGTCACCCGATCTTCAAGAAGACGACACCAGGAAATCAATCAGTCTTGAGCAAGGAAAGATTGCAAACCAAGATATTATGAAAAAGCTTAGTGGAGGTTAAGATAATCAAGTAAAAACCAAAAGTATTTATTTGGGGAGGGGAACAGTCTGTCTTCTATAACCTCTTTCTGAACCTCACTCTCCAAAGGCGAGCACTTAGTCCAAGGGGTGTGGATTGTTTCAGATTGCACTATTGTTTCTGGTGCTCTTTGTAAAGTGACTGGATTGCTACTCAGCAAGTTAAAAAGTGATGAACACACTGAAACTTTCCCTTTCTGCATTCCTAGTAACCACCTCTTTAATTAAAACTGAATGATGAGATTCTATAAGGGCAAGCCTTGTGGCAGCGTTTAAGCCATGCTAGTTTTGAAAACCTGTAGCCCAGAGATTTATAGCCTGGCATTCAGGACTGAGCTGTGGCTTTCCAAATCATTGAAACGTCAAGGTGTTTATCACTTAGCTCACAGGGATATAAAAGACATTAGTCATGTGGCTGAGTATAAGATGGCAAACTTGAAGCACCTGAGATCAACACAAGTTTAAGGTGTTATCCTGCAGTCATGTGCATCTAAGCCTATAGTGATCAATTACTTTACGTGTTTTTGGCTGCCCCCCCCCCCCCCCATCCTGAGCAGGTTATGTGTTTACTATTCAGGAGTGACGGTGACTTTGAAGTTGTCTTCCTGGATAGTTTAGTTGATTTCAAGGCTTAGTCTATCACTATCAGAGAGATCATAGAATTGGAGTCCAGAGATGGGAATTTTTGTCTCAGTTCTGCTGCTAAGTGTCTATGTGATTTGGAGCAGATCAGATCACTTTTTTGACCTCTCATTCCTCCTCTGTAAAATGAGTGGGTTGGATTAAATAATCTCTTAATGGTCCTTGCAGTTCTAAAAATCCATCAGTTTTTATAGCCAATTTTTAAAGGATTTATGTATGCAGGACATTGTATTTTGCTGGCTGTTTGTAAATGTTTCTTGATGTTATTTTAGTTAACTGAAAGAAGTAAAGCAAAGAAGTGGGAAATGATGCAAGGTCATCCAGTTCATTCTCAGCAGATTAAAAACTTTAGTGCCTGATTTTTCATTCACTTGCTAGTCCTACTTAGCCGATGGTTTATAACAAAGGTTGGTGAAAATCTGAAATTGAACTTGAATTAGAGTATATTGAGGTTACAGCTTTTTCCTATTCTGTCCTATCATATACTTCTTTTGCATATTGTTTTTTTGTATGAAATTAGCCTTGTTACTGCAAGAATATGTATATATGACAATTCAGTAGTTCTGTCTGGGTTTTCTAGACCTAATGTTAGCTATGCACTTTGAATGTAACCCATAAAATGAATGTGCTTGTTTTTGTAGTCCATTCCTAGGCCTAGGTTTGTGTGTATGTATGTATATATATGTGTGTATGTATATATTGTTTCCTAATTATATGTGCTGTGCTTATTTCCTCAGTTGTGTCTGACTCTTTGTGATCCCATGGGCTGTAGCCTGCAAGAATACTGAGTGTATTGCCATGCCCTCCTCCCGGGGATCTTCCCAACTCAGGGATCGAACCTAGGTCTCCTGCATTGCAGGCGGAATCTTTACCATCTGAACCACCAGTGAAGCCCTCTTAAATATATAGACATAAAAAAAAAAAATATATAGACATGTACATTCTCTCTCACAAACACGTATATAATTTGCATTTCAGAGTTAATTTGCAGACTTTCTACTGCATTGTAGCTTTTTTGTTTTCCCTATCAAGTAACCAGAAATAGTTTTTATTTACTATTTAGTACTGCTACTTTCCTTCCTCTAAGGCAGCTTATCCTGGATACTACTTTATTGTCTTTAGTTTGATGTGAATATTCTAAAACTATCTTAATGATTCTTGACTTTTCTATATCCTTGGCTAGTTTTTAAGTTGCCTATTGTACAGCTCTTAGGAAAGCTTAGATGCAAAAATAATAGAATGTAGAAAATCAGTTTGGAAAAGTTTGTTTTGATTTTTTTGTTTGTTTGTTTTGTGTGTTCAAAATCCTGATTGTTTTGGAACATCAAGGTTGTTTCACACAACTGGAAGGGACTTTGATGAATGTATTCAAATGCTTTTTAAATAAATCCAGAAACTAGTCTAGAGTATGCAGCTGGGGATTGTGAACCTGGGTTTTCATTCTGGCTTTGCCACAAATTGTTGTCTAACTTTGGGCAAGTAATTTTAAGTCCATGTGCTTAGGTTTCTACATAAAATGTGGAGTCTGGAGTAATTGGTATCTATGGTATATTTTAACTTTAAAGTTCTCTGATTCTATGGCCTGCCCTATTATTTTACCTACAACTTGGTCTCCCGCTTCCAGCCTGACTTGAGGCCAGGCATCAAGCAAGCCTTTAATGCATTTAAATCATGACTGTCGGGTTTCTGGGGAGCACTTTTATCAAAAGGTCAATGAACTGAATTTTGAAAGAAGGAATGTTGAGGGCAAATGTATATTTGTTTGGAATGTTTTCACAAGATAGGAAGGTGGGGATGGGGGTCTCAGATCCAGCTCATTCAATTTCGAGACCTGACCTAAAATAGCCATGTGGGCTTTAAAGATAGGGTTTAAAGTAAAGGGCTGTATTAAGTGCTGTTGGCTTCTGGTTATGGCTCACATCCTCTCTGCAATATACTTATGTGTGAAATCAGTATGCAAACAGAAACAGAACTACCCCTACCCCTCAGATATCTTAACAGAAACTTTTATTTATTTATTTACAGAAACTTTTAAAAACAATATTTTATTAGTTTGCCTCACAAAATTTGAAGACTGGACACCGTTTTGAGTTTGCTACTGATAGGTCTAGCTCTTTGGTGGATAATACTTATATCCAGAGTTTTGTGTGTTGTTATGAGTGAAAACTTTTTTGGAATATGTTCAGAGCTTTATAATATGTGGATCTATATTTAGAACACAAACAAATGCACATCTTTGAGATAGGACTAAGAGAAAATCATGCTATTCTTCATTTTCTTTTAGCTGTAAAATGTTTCATTTGTTTTCTTCCACTGTTATTGTAAGTTGTGCCCATGCCCGTCAAGACTATAAAATTTTTGACACTGGAGAGTCTGTCTTGTTGATCTTTGTATTCGTGCCTTTCCACTCCCTTCATTGTCACAGTGTCTAGCAGATTGATGCCTCCCCCATGGTAAGTTAGTGTCTGTTGAATGTTGATCCATCTGTCCTCTGACCATCCAGATCTCAACCTGACTGACTGTATGGGTGGTAGAGTAGCTTAAACAAAGGCATGCCACAAACAGCTAAATATGGATGCAGAATCCAAGAGCATCAAATGCAGAACATTTTTCAGATATTTATAGCCTCAAAGAGAAGTCAATTGGCTGAAAAAGCTCAGCAGCCCAGCAAAAGGAAACGGGAGCGGCAAAGCCAGCCGCACTGTCTGTGCTTTCTGGTAAACAATGAGGACGTTAAAATTAACTACTTTACCATGAGTGGATGATGAGTGAAGGGCAGTATTTGGGGGAAATTTAAGATACCGGTCTCTAGCTGTGGCAGCATTGGAACTATGCACCCATCAGTACAACAGGTCTGCAAGTGTATGCACAGCAGTGCTCTTTAATAACTAGAAGGGAAATACAATTATCATGATGAAGTGGTCACCAAGAAACCATATTGTTTTCATAGTATGGGCAAGACTTATCTAAAATATTCAGTTAATAAATAACATCAGCATTATTGTATACCATTAAGCTAATATATGGCACATTGTTTATTAATGACTGGTAGAGACCTGGAAAATTTCTAAAGACTGTACAGTTTCAGCAAGCGGAAGAAAAAGGGAATTAATAATGCTGTATCAAGTATCATACAGTTCTAGAAATATGGCAGTGAGACTTTGGTAAGAGTTTCTCATGAACTGGATATGAGTTGGTAGGGACCAGGAGTCCTACCTGGTTGTAGTAAATTATATTGTTTTTATGCTTTACCAATTAAAGGATGGTGTTTTAATTTAAGAAGTATATTTTCTTGCAATTTTAGAGAATGTTTCTATATTTACTTAAAATGTTGCAACCAGTAACAAGTCCAGGAAGTTGTTTTATTTTGGTGCAATATGAACTAGTTGTGACTAACTCAGCTGGCCTTATACAGCATGTTTTTAGCATAATTCACTTTGAATATTCTTAGCAAATCACTCATTCTTACACATCTTAAATATGCACCCCATGACTCCTATTTTGTATTAACATGTAGATAAATGAAATTGCTCAACCAAGACTAAAAGTTTTACGTGCTTTAGCTAATTGATTGCCAGAAGAAAATCAGTAAATATGTACTCAGTATATCCCTAAACATATTCATGTTACTTTTAAGTGTTTTAATTTCCTCAGATGCTATTAATTGAGCTTTTACAAATCAGTATTAATGTTTTAGGAATCTTGGGATATTAAGCATGGCACATCAGGGATGGCACATTGACTTTGAGTGTTGACACCTTAATTTTCTGTGACCTCCAATACATTTTATGCACAGTAGTAGTAGACAGTTCTCCGCAGAAGTTAAAACTTTCAAGAAGGCCTAGGTATATAATATTTTTTTAAATTATCTTGATTTCAAATAGATCCCCCTTTTGCCTTTGAGAGAAAATTTGTGTGGTCATTTAACTTATGTATTCTACAAATGTCACAGATGGTGGACAGTTTCCTGTATAGTATCTTAGTATTTTTCTACCTTCTATCATGTTGGTTTATTGCGATTTCATTTTCTTTCAAAACTTTTTGTTTTGTGTTGTGGTATAGCCAGTTAACAATTTTGTGGCAATTTCAGGTGAACAACAAAGAGATTCAGTCATACATATACTTGTATCCATTCTCCCCCAAACTCCCCTCCCATCCAGGCTGCCACATGACATTGAGCAGAGTTCCATGTGCTATACAGTTGGTCCTTGTTGGTTATCCATTTTTGCTATTTCATTTTCAAAGAACGAAAATATTTTTACAGAATAGAAATTGTACATCTACAATCTCTTTTCCAAAACTGTTTGAACTAGTATTTCAGAATTCAAAACTTTCGATTTTAGAAAATATGGTATATATACAGTGACTTAAGCCTCCTGGGGTATCTGGAGAAACTTCCAAGAATCAGTCATGTTAGTAGTTCTGCAATTAAATACATGAATATTCACACCAAGTATGGTATAAGACTGTATATAGTATGATGTCATTGTAGGTCAGTTTACTGCTAGAGAAGTTATGAAGAAAGTGTTCAGAGCTTTTTGGATTTAGGAATTGCTGGTATGGAATTGAGGATCTGTATACATTCTCTGGCGTAAATAAAATGAAATTCTAGAATGCCGCTGTTTATCTGAGAATAGTTTAAACAAATATTTAATTTTTAAATTAAACAAATATTTAACAAATATTTAACAAATAATTAAGGATTGCCTTTATCTTTTTTAGATAATCTTTTCAGATATATTAATATAAGGCATATTAATGCAATACATTAATATTAATATAATAATATTTTTCAGATGATATGATTCAGTGCATGCCCCTTGAAAAATGATGTGTGTCCTGTTATGTTGAATGGAATAGTTTTTTTCTAATTTGCTAAGGAAAAGAAAAGGGATTCATATGGCAAAGTAGACTTTACGGAGACTGCTGAGGAAACGGTAGCAAGGCAGTGGTTTCTAACACTTTGTTTCATTAGAAAGAAGCATGAGGTAAATTAAAGTGGAGGGTTTATGTAATTGTTCTTAGCAGTTGTCCTCTTCAGTAACACAAAGTGGTTTGATCACCTTTTAAGTAGGTGAACCACAAAAAAGCATTCAACTAATGACTGAGTTAATCCAGAAAAAATTCAGCTGTCTGCTCCCTTGTCCTGCCCTGTTGGAATCACTTTTAAGTAACTGGAGAGGTGTTGGGTCTTGTTAACCAGGAGGAGGAGTTTGAGGTGTGCTGAAACCGATTCACCCGGCCTTGGCAGAGGGATACCTGCACTCTGATGTGTTTCTTCCCAAAGGCTATCAAGTGCTTCTCAAGATCTGTTGGTAGAGAACCCTTTACAAGTTTAATGTGGTTGGTTTTCTAGTGGGAAGGAAGCCATTAAGAAGTACATGATATGTAAGTAGTAGGGGGAAAAAGGACGTCCTGAGGCCCAGCTCAATGGGGTTAGTGGGAATATAGTGGAAAAAAAGAGAAGGAATGAAAAATGGAGCCCTTGAGGGCATAAAAAAAGCTTTACTTGCTTCGCTGTTACATAGTAGTGATCATCTTATCGCTACTAGCAGGGTTCAGGTGTTAGGAGCCTGAGTTTTACCTTCCTTCACCCAGTGTTTAGTTACATTAATTAGTTGTCTGTGGCTGTTTTGGTCATGAGGATCCAGTTTAGAGACTGATTGCATTCTCATTTCCCCATAAGTTATCTTCAGCATGGCTCAAGTTGTGTTCATCTTGTGTCCTTCGCAGGTATTGTTGTTTAGTCTAGTTGTTAAGTCGTGTCCAACTCTTTTGTAGCCCCATGGACTGTAGTCCATGGAGTTCTCCAGGCCAGAATACTGGAGCGGGTAGCCTTTCCCTTCTTCAGGGGATCTTCCCAACCCAGGGATCGAACCCAGGTCTCCTGCATTGCAGGCGGCTTCTTTACCAGCTGAGCCACAAGGGACACCCAAGAATACTGGAGTGGGTAGCCTATCCCTCTCCAGAGGATCTTCCCGACACAGGGATCAAACCGGGATCTCCTGCATTGCAGGGGGATTCTTTACCAGCTGAGCTGTCAGGGAAGCCCAGATAGCTGGGTCTAAGAGATTGGTACTACTTGCAGATACTCCTTGGGAGAGTGAAAATTTAGAAAGGAAAAATTTTAACATAAGGCACGAAAACAAAATTCAGAGTAGTGTGAAAAGTTAAAAAGTTGGTGGTTCTAAATATTTTCCTAAATAATCTTTTTAAGTTTCCTCAGTAAGGGAACTGGCTCAGGAAATTTAGCTTATTCCCCAAATTGGAGACAAATTCCACAGTTTGTCAGGATTAGAACTCTTAACCGCAGATTCCTCAGCCTCCTGTTTTAGCTTCTAGATCTTACTGCTTTCCCTTAGGGAGATGGCCTTTCAAAGCTGAAGGTCAGTGAGAAATACCAGATTGTTAGTTTCACAGTCTTTAAGGGAAGTGCTGGAAGTACCATTACCTAGGTAACAGAAAACAAAAATGGTCAAAACATCCACAAAGTAGGAGGTTAAGAATAATCTCTTAGTGGTGGGTTTAGAGGTGGACTAGAGGCCAGATTAGGTCTCTTCCTAAATTTTTTATTCTGTGATTGGAGGGGTGTTTTAAGGAAATTTGAATATTTCATTTGTGACCCTTAGAACCCTGGATAATACCTGTAACTATATTATATCTTCTCTTGTAATTTCTAATCTCTCTAATTCATATCATTAAAAAGTTAATACTATTTTCCTAATTATGAATGTAAGCCATGCTTAATGTAAATAATTGGAGTTATAGGAAAAGATGAAGAAAATTAAAATCAGCTCTAATTCCACCTCTTAGAGATAATTCTTATTTTAATATTTTATTGTATTTTACTTCAGTCTTTTCTATATGGATATATTCATTTGTGCATATTTGGTATCATATTGCATCTATTTTATATCATACTTTTTTCTAATAGTGTATTTCCATTTGGCTTTGAAAATGTTTAAAAATTTTCCAATATATTTCTATTTTTAAATTTAATTTTAAAATAGGTAATATATTTCCTTCTTTCAAAATTCAAAAGGTATAAAAGGATATACCATGAGGCCTCTCACCCCTCCTCCTCACCCCTCACTTGGCATCTGGCAAGCAATCATTGTCCCCTCAACCCCACACACAGTCAATAACTGTTTGAAATTTTTGTGTAGCCTTCCATACCTGTCTCATGCATGTAGAAGTAGATATGCTCCGTCGTGTCTGACTCTTTGTGACCCTGTGGACTGTAGCCCACCAGGTCCTCTGTCCATGGGATTTTCCAGGCAAGAATACTGGAGTGAGTTGCCCTTTCCTTCTCCAGGGGATCTTACTGACCCAGGGATCAAACCCATGTCCCTTTCTTCTCCTGCTTTGGCAGGCATATTCTTTACCACTGGTGGCATCTCAGAAGCCCCTAGAAGTAGATAGATAGATAGATAAATTCTGCTAAGTGTAGGATCCAAGAAATTTAGGTCAAAAAGAAAAATTCAGGGTCCAAAATTCCCTGCCTGTCCATTGGTTAGGACTCTGCTTTCACTGCCAAGGGCGTGGGTTCAGTCCCTGGGTGGAAGTCCCACAAGCTGCATCGTCAAAAAAGTTTTGTGTGTGTGTGTGAGGTTAATGAAATGGCTGAAATAGGCCCCCAAAGGAAGTTGGTCTGGTGTTCTGGGGGGAATCTGAAGCTGGTTGTTGTTAATTGTTTTGTATCTGAATTGATAGTATAGTTTTTACTCTGTGTGTGCTTTTTTCCTTTTTTTTTTTTAACAGAAATGATAACTCATTATAGGAATTGATCCACACTTTGTGTTAATCCTCCCTTGTATTTCCCCTCCACACATACTTGTCACTGTATCTTGGATATATTTTCCTGTCCATTCGTAAACTGGTTCCATATTGTTTTTATGACTGCTTGATGCATTGAAGAAGCATCATTTAACCCTGAGTTTTGCTGGCACAGGTGATAGTATGTAAATAATCTTGAAAATAAACCATTTTGCTGTGTATAACAAAAATTCATGGAATTGCTAGGTCAGAGACATGTTTTCTAGAATTTTGAAAGATACTCCCAAATTGCTTTTCTTTGGTATTGTACCTGTTTATATTTCTCCACCAATGTATGGGGCTTCCCAGGCGGCTCAGGCCGTAAAGACTCTGCCTGCAATGCAGGAGACCCAGGTTCAGTTTGTGGGTTGGGAAGATCCCCTGGAGAAGAAAATGGCAACCTGCTCCAGTATTTTTGTCTGGAGAATGTCATGGACAGTGGAGCCTGACGGGCTACAGTCCATGGGATTGCAAAGAGTCAGACACGACTAAGCTACTAATACATCAATGTATGAGAGTGCCCATCTTCGTGTATAGGGAATTATCAAGTATTTTTTAATGTGACAATCTAAAAAGTAAAAAACAGTCATATTTTAATTTTTCAAATCTTACCTTAAGTGTGATTATCATACAGAGTCCTTTAAATATAGCCTTTTTTGTGACTGTACATATCTTTTGCCCTTTTTTATTGTGTTGTTGGATCTTTTAGTGATTTGCAGGAACTCTTAGTGTGTTAAGAACCCTTTGTCTGCTGTGAGTTGACTATTTTAATTTGTGTTTGTTTTTCTTTTCCTCTATGAGGAAATTATTCTTATACAGTTGAATATATCAGTCTTTTTTGGTTTTCTGTTAGAATGGCCTTTTCTATTCTGAAGTTCCAACTCTCCCATGGTTTGTCTAGTACTTTTTTTTTTATATATATACATTTAAATCTTTGATCCATTTGGAATTCATCCTGGTATAAGGTATGAAATGTGGATATAGTTTCATTTTCAGAAAGATGGATTTCAGTTATCCTAGCAACATTTATTGAAAATTCATGTTTTCTCCCACTGATTTAAGATGTCTCCTTTATCCTTTACTGGATTGTCATATACAATTTGGTTTATTTCAAGATTTTCTACTGTGTTCTATTGGTCTCTGTATATTCATATGCCAGTGTCACACTGCTTTATTACTGAAGCTTATTTGAAAATATAATTTGTTAATGACTAATTTAACATAACTTATCTAACCATTATCCTATGTTAAATATTAACATTTTTCAAAAATTTTTTGTTTACAGTCTACTGATTCTCTTTGTTTACAGACCTTTGAACTTCTGACTATTTCCTTAGGCTGAATTCCTAGAAGAGTATGTTTTTAAAGGCCTGAGACTTAGTGCCAAATTTGTGTGACCTTCCTGGAAAGCCGTTCCTGCCACAAATATATGAAAATATGGCTCCTGATTTTAAGTCCTACTTCTGTATTGCTACATTCAACATATTGAAGTATGTTTGCATGGATTTCCTGTAGTGAACTTCCCAGGTGGCTCCGAGGTAAAGAATCTGCCTGCTATTGTAGGAGACACAGGTTCGATCCCTGGGTTGGGAAGATCCCCTGGAGAAGGATGTGGCAACCACTCCAGTGTTTTTGCCTGGAGAATCCCATGGACAGAGGAGCTTGGTGGGCTGCATTGCACAGGGTCGCAAAGAGTTGGACACGACTGAGCATACAGGTGCATGTAGTGTCTTAAATGTTATTTAGCACATATTAAATATGCTTAGAGTTCTAATGTTATTTAGCACACATTAAATATGCTCAGAAAAAAAAATATGCTCAGAGTTCTAATGACTTACCTTCAAAACTGAGTTTTTTCTCAGTGGTACTTCTTTTGATTAATGGCATATTTCCAAGTGAATAAGGGAAGCATGAGTGTGGAGTCAAAGCAGGTGATCTGCTAAAGGTCAAATCCGTGACCATGACCTTCTTTATGCTGTTAGATAACTCTCCAACTGAAATAATCTGACACAGATACATATTGTCATAGATACTCCGAGAAGAACATGGTTGGTGGCTTTCATCTCAGCTGTTCATGTCCTCCTTCTACTCTTTGTTTCTCAGAGTTTTCAGAAGGAATTGATTAGAATATAAGTTCATTTGGTTTTAGCTGGATGAATGACTGAGGTATATACTTTTTATAATGCTATGTTAATGCTGAATTCTTAGCATGGGATTCATTTCGGTATGTTCTAGGGAGGTTTATAATGTCAAAGCCAAATTTGAAGAATGGCAACTATAACATTAATGACAGAAGTAATTTAAAATATTTTCTTAAAAAAAAAAAGGGTAGAATAGGAATTGTTCTGAAAAAAGCATGGTGTATATAGACCATTAATCGGTTAATCAAATTTTCTTTCCTGTTTTTTTTTAAGGACTTAATTTTTTTTAAAGCAGATGTAGTTTCACTACAAAATGAGAGGAAGTTAATGGAGATTTTCCTGTGTACCCCCAGTTCCCACTCATGCATAGCCTCTGCCATTATCCAGCATCCCTGACCAAAGTGGCACATTTATTATAACTGATGAACCTACATTAACCCATCATTTTCACTCAAAGTCTACATTAGGGTTTACTCCTGGTATTGTACATTCTGTGGGTTTGGACAGTGACATGTATTCATCATTATACATTATACAGATTATTTTCACTGTCTTAAAAATCCTATGTGCTCGGTTCATCTCTCCCTACCCACTACCTCCCAGCTCATAGCAACCACTGATGTTGTTATTGCCTCCATAGTTACTCCTTTTCCAAAATGCTGTTTAGTTGAAATCATACCCATATTGTCTTTTATCTATTAGCTATTTGTTTAGCATGTAATAGGAGCAAACTTAGAAAGGAACAAAGTAGCTTAACTTTTAATAGTAACATAGAGCAGTTTAAGAATGAAATGTAGAATCCTGTATCCAGTTAATATTGTGGAAGTTTGTAGGAGATTTTGTTTGATTTAAATTTGGGCAGGATATAACATATAAATATTTTCTTCCCATGATTTCTGTAGGCTTGACTGTTAAATTTTCTGTTTATTTATAAATTTCAGGCATATCTCTGAGTGAGAAAGCCCAAGGCCTTTCTAGTGCACATTTCTGTTTTGTAATGGACCAGTTTTGCCCAGTGGATAGTGGTTAGCCTGATTCAAAGAACAGACCTTGAAAAAGATGCCCAGTGCTAACAAAAGACTTGGTTCAAATCTAAAAAATTAGTGTACTTTTAGTATTTTCTGGCTTCATATAGACTTCAGAGTAGTTTTCATCTTCATAGAAATGCTTTATTTGCTAATGTCTGAATCTTATTTGATAACATGGTAAAGAACAGTATCGTATGTGGTGATTCCTATTGAAACAGAAAGATACTGTAGAGCAGTGGTCCCCAATCTTTTTGGCACCAGGGGCCAGTTTTGTGAAAGTTTTTCCATGGACCTGAGATAGAGGAGGCTAGGAGTGGTTTCAGGATGTTTCAAGTGCATTACATTTATTGTGCAGTTTATTTCTATTATTATTGCATCAGGTCTACCTGAGATCATCAGGCCTCAGATCCTGGAAGTTGGGGACCCCTGCTCTAGAGGATTTGATATGGCCATATGTTTTGCTGTTTTGCTCAGGTCAGAAAGTCCGAAGTCATTCTTTTTCAAGCACACCTTTAATCAGTTTGAGGAAATTTTTAGGTATTTGCATTTTAGGTTATGTTTTTAGTGTACAACTTGATCGTCATGCCTGTGTGCTAAGTCACATCAGTTGCCTCCAACTCTTGCGAACCCATTCACTGTAGCCCGTCAGGCTCCTCTGTCTGTGGTTTTCTCCAGGCAAGAATACTGGAGTGGGTTACCATGCCCTCCTCCAGGGGATCTTCCTGACCCAGGGATCGAACGTGTGTCTCTTAAGTCCCCTGCATTGGCAGGCAGGTTCTTTACCACTAGTGCCACCTGGGAAGCTCACCTTGATTGTCATACCTTGAGACATAGTTGCGTTACTTTCTCATGCCAGTGATCTTTCCTTACCTGTAGCTTAACTGGCAATAGTAATGTTTTGCTTATACAACCAGCAATGTTACTCCATTTACCTGTGAGCATATTATATAAAATGAATTGTTTTTGCAAAGTTGGGTTTTTCCCTGCAGTCTCAAAATACCCTGCATTTTTTTCACTAAATTTATGAAACATGATCATTCTTTTCTCCATTTTATTGGGAAGTAATCATGTAAGGTTAGTGATGTAAAGTTTCTTGGAAAAGTTATATTAGAATGTGAGTAAGACTAGAATGTGAGTTACAATCTAGTACATTTTTTGGATATTACCCTATTTCTATTATCCAAGTTTGTAAGTTGCTGCTTCCAGTTTAATATATTTGTGTTAAAATATGTCATGAGCGGTTCAAAGTAGCATTTTTAGACTTTCCTAAGTTCTCTTAGAATTTAGCAGTATGTCTTATCCTACCTTCTGTGCCTCTTTTGGAACCACATAGGTAAGAATGGGTTTGAGTTCACTGGTGAACTGAAGGAATAAAAGTGAGGATGCTGGAGAGCATAACTAATGTGTTCTTTTACACTCATTTTTTTCTTTTTTATTGTGGTACAATATACATACCACATTTTAATTATTTGTAAGCATGCAATTCAGTGATATTAAGTACATTCATAATGTTACATAATCCTCATCATTGTCTATACCCACTTTTGAGAAATTACAACTTTTCCACAGCATTTGTGCATTTTTACATCCCTACCAGCAATGAATAGGGCTCCAATTTCTTTGCTTCCTTGCACCCACTCTTGTTATTTTCTATTCTTCTTTGTTAAAGCCATCCTAGTCAGTGTGAAGTGATACCTCGTCATGGTTTTGATTTTCATTTCCCTTATGATGAGTGATGTTGAACATCTTTTCATATGCTTTTTGGCTGTTTGTATATCTTCTTTTGAAAAATGTCTATTTATATCCTCCTTTTATATTAATTCTAGACATATTCTTGTTTTTCATATTATTAGTAATAAGTATTAATTGTCCAATATAGTAATCTTAACTCTAATAACAGTGATAGTCATAATTATGATTATAATGACAACAATAATGTAAAACTTCTTGAATACTTACATGAACCAGGTGCAGTTCTAGGTTCTTTATGTCTATTTAATCTTTGTGGCTATCCTATGAGGTAAATGCTATTATTATCCAGATTTTATAGGTGAGGAATCAGAGACACAGAGACATAAAGGAACTTGGCCAAGGTTGTGGAGCAGGTGGGCGGCTAGTATGAGATTGGAACTCAGGCAGTTCACTCTTGAGTCTGTTCTCTTCACTAGTATATAATTTGGTTTCTCATAGATTAAAAACTTTAAACTGTTATTATGAAAAACACTCACTGTGATGTTTGTTAATTTGAACCTTGAACCTGTAGTTTGCCTATGTGCTTTATACAGCACTTTAACTGTAAAATAATGACATTTGATGTGCTGGGTATGCTTTGGATGTCATAATTGAACATCGTTGTAGAGTTGTCCAAGTTTTATTAACTGTAGGCAACATGAGAAATCTGTTTGTGGTGAGTGGTGTGAATATTTCTACATATAAAAAAGTTAATACAAATTCTGATGGTGATCTAAATTTATGTATTTTTAGCA
Source organism: Odocoileus virginianus (assembly GCF_023699985.2). Classification (NCBI taxonomy): domain Eukaryota; kingdom Metazoa; phylum Chordata; class Mammalia; order Artiodactyla; family Cervidae; genus Odocoileus; species Odocoileus virginianus. The sequence continues at coordinate 20,404,324 of NC_069684.1, read as the reverse complement.
GTAATACAAAATATAAAAATAGGACTTTTTTTCCCTTTGAAAGCAAGCCTTTGTCAGCCTTTTATTTATGCTTGACCAAGCCAGTAAGAATACTGAAATTTAAGAGACCACACAGTCATAAGAACCATGAATTGTATTCATCTGGGGCATAGCTTTATTTATTCTAGGACTAACAGTTCAAGTGGTTTTCCCTTTTGATATCAGAAATTCTGAAAAGAGAATCTACTTTTATAGAGCCAAGTAAACCCAAACATTGATCAGAGCTTGGCCATATAAGAGATATTTTAGGATATTTATAGAATTCCTGTGTTCTTTTCCAAAAACCCAGGAACACTGGCCTCTTGTTGGGCCTGATTTGTGTTCATCTCAGTTCCTCTTGAACCTGGCTTTATGGTGCATATACTTTGTAATTTAAAAATATCCTAAGGTTTATATTTCAAGGACTCAGAAACTTAAAGCATGATTTAAACACAGCATGCTGTGTGAATCAGTTATGAATTTAACTTTCCCTAGGTAGCACTAGTGGTAAAGAACAGGCCTGCCAGTGCAGGAGACATAAGAGACGCTGGTTCGATCTCTGGGTTGGAAAGATCCCCTGGAGGAGGGCATGGCAACCCACTCCATTATTCTTGTCTGGTGAATCCCATGGACAGAGGAGCCTGGCGGGCTACAGTTGATGGGGTCACAAAGAGGCAACTACGACTGAAGTGACTTAGCACACAAGCATGAATGAATTACAGTTCTTCAGAATCTGTGATTCTTTGAGCTATGGGCAATATGGCAACGGGAAGTGAGTTAAAATGTTACATTCTGATCATATATCTTAAAAAAAATACATCTTAAAAAAAAATTTGTTATGTTTGACATACAGCAGACTTAAATAACCATGAAACCACCACCACAATCAAGAAGATGAACATCTAATTCTTCTAAAAAGTTTCCTTGCATCCATTGATAATCCTTCTGTCCCATCCCTCCCACTCCATCACCAGACAACCACTAGTCTACTTTCTGTCTTTATAGGTTAGTTTGGATTTTCAAAAATTTTATATAAATAAAATCATGTAATATATACTTACTTGTAATCTGATTTCTTTCATTTAGTACATTTTGAGATTCATCCATGTTGTTGCTTGTATCAACAGTTAATTCCTTTGTTTTACCAAGTAGTATGCCACTGAGTAAATTATTTATCAGTTTACCTAAATGTTTAGGTTGTTTCTAGTTTTTTGGCCATGACAAATAAAGGTTCTGTGAACATTTGCATATATATCTTCGTATAGACATATGCTTTTATTTCTCTTGGGCAACTAACTACCTAAGAGTGGAATGACTGGGTCTTGTGGTAGGTTTATGTTTAACATTTTAAGAAACTGCCAAACTGTTTTCCAAAGTGCTTGTATCATTTTACCACCAGCAGAGTATGACAGTTCCAATTTCACTGCCTTACCAACACTTGGTATGATAAGTCTTTTTAATTTCAGTCCATGTAGGAGCTATGTAGCCCTACTCAACGTGGTCTTAATTGCATTTTCGTGATGATTAGTAATGTTGAGCATCTTTTCATATGCTTATCAGACATTCATCTATCTTCTTTAATGAAATGTCAAATCAAATCTTTTGTCTGGTTTTAAATTGGTTTTGTCAGTGAACAACAAGGTCCTATTATATAGCACAGGGATAAATCATAATGGAAAAGAATATAAAAAAGAATGTATTCATATGTATAACTGAGTCACCTTGCCATATAGCAGAAATTAACAAAACTGTAAATCAGCTATACTTCATTAAGTAAATAAATTTGATTTTGTGTTATATGAGTTGTTTCTGTATTCTGGATCTTTTTGTTTGTTTTAGTTGCTAAGTTGTGTCTGACTCTTTTGCAACCCTATGGCCTCTAGCCCGCCAGGTTCCTCTGTCCATGGGATTTCTAGTCAAGAAAACGAATTGGTTGCCATGCTTTCCTCCCAGGGATCTTCCCAACCCAGCAATCTATTCATGTCTCCTGCATTGGCAGGTGGATTCTTCACCAGTGAACCACCAGGGAAGCCCCCATATTCAGGATATAAATCATTAATCACGTATGTGATTTGCAGTTGCTTTTTCCCATTAAGAAACCGCCAAACTGTTTTCCTAAGTGATTGTGACATACCTGATCATATTCTTAACACTGTCTTCAGAGAGTAGAAGTTCTTAATTTTGATGAATCTTTTCATTTTGTGAATTGTGCTTTTCATGTCTTACTCAAGAAATTTTTATTTAATCGAAGGTTGCAAAGATTTTTCCTATGTTTTCTTCTAAAAGTTTTATAATTTCAGGTCTTTTGATTTTATTTTTGTATATTTAATCCAAAATAAGGATTGAAATTTCTTTTTAAAATTATGGATATCTAGTAGCTTCAGCACCATTTGTTAAACAGTCTGTTTTTTCCAGCACTCAAATGCTTTTGTACCTTTGTTGAAAATCAAATATACCTGGGGGTCTGTATCTAGCCTTTGGTATATTCTATCATTCTACTGTTTATCACAAGAATACTGTTTTTGTTACTATAGATTTCTAATAAGTTTTGAGGTCGAGTATAAAGTCTCTAACTTTGTTTTTCTTTTTCCAAAGTTATTTTAGCTATTCTAGATCATTTCCACGCCCAAATGAATTTTAGACTCAACTTGTCAATTTTGCACAAAAAACCTGTTGGGGTTTTGATTGTGGTTGTGTTGAAACTATCGATCAATTTGGGGAGAATTAATATATTAATAGTGTACATCTCTCTCTGTATTTTGTCTTTTAAAATTTCTCTCTATAAAGCTTTCAGTGTGCATGTCTTTAGATCTTTTGTTTTATTACTCCTAAGTATTTTACAATTTTGATGATATTGTGGGTGGTATATTTTTAAAAATTTGTTTCTATTTTATTTCTAGTATATAGACTATAACAGATTCTTACTTTCATTTTTGCCTTGTATGCTGCAAACTTGATAAACTCATGTTATTTCTAGTGGGTATTTTGCAGATTCTGTTAGCTTTTCTATACAGAGGATTGTATATAATGTCTGCAAATAAAGACTTACTTCTTTTCCAATCAGGATGCCTTTTATTTTTTCTTGCCTGATTGCACTGGCTAGCACATCCAGGTTAATGTTTAATAGAAGTGGTGAGAGCAGACATCCTTGCCTCTCTTGGGGGAAAGCTTTCAGCCTTTTACTATTTAAGTGTGATGCTAGCTTTAGGTTTGTTGGTGTTTTTGTAGATGCCCCCTATCAATTTTAAGATATTCCTTTCTATTCCTAGTTTCTTAATAGGTTTTTCCCCCAATCGTGAATAAATGTTGTCAGATGCATCTACTGAAGTGGTCACATAGGTGTTCTTTTTTAGTTTGTTAACATTAGTTCTATTGTTTTTTGGGGTGGGGTGGGAGCCATGTGGCTTGTGGGATCTTAGTCCTCTAACCAGAGGTTGAGTCTGAGCCACTGCAGTGAAAGTGCAATGTCCTGACCACTGGACTACCGGGGGATTTCCTAATGACACAGGTTTTTGAGTGTTAAACCAACTTGTCACACGTGCATAAAACCATACTTGATCTTGATTTACTATCTTTTTATATGTTGCTTTATTTGCTTCATTTTATTTGCTAAAATTATTTTAAAGAATTTTGGGGACTTCCCTGTCAAGTCCAGTGGGTTAAGACTCTGTGCTTCCAATGCAGGGGGCCTCGATTGGATTCCTGATCCCTGGTGGGGAAATGAAGATCCTTCATGTTGTGTGGTATGGCCAAAAAAATAAAAAAGAATTTTGTATCTGTATTCATGGAGGGACATTGGTGTGTGGTTTTCTTGTGTTATTTCTCTGGCTTTGGTTTTAGAGTGTCCTGAATTCACAGTGTGGTACTTCCCACTGTGTTTACTTTAAAGAAATTAAGCTGCTTGCCATTGCAGGAGCCGTGAGAGACAGGGGTTTGACCCTTGGGTTGGAAAGACCCCTGGAGGAGGGCCTGGTGACCCACTCCACTCTTCTTGCTTGGGGACTCCCGTGGACAGGGGGCCTGGCGGGCTACGGTCCACACCGGTGCAAAGCACTGGGCATGACTGAAGTGACTCAGCATGCATGCACTACATCACAGTGTGCACTGTAAAGTATTGCTTTGTTAATGTTCTGGAAGAGTGTATATAGAATTGTTATTGTTTCTGCTTTGTGTTTGGTAGAATTCATCAGGTAAGCCATCTGTACTTGGACTTTTCTTTGTGGGAAAATTTTTCTCACTTCAAATTCAGTTTCTTTAATAAATACAAAATTTATGTTATTCATTTCTTCTTGATGATCTTTTGTTGTTTGTGTGTTTGAAGGATTGTGTCCCTTTTGTCTTAAGTAGTTAAATTTATCAAATAAAATTGTTTATGATATTTCCTTATCTTTTTAATAACTTCAGAATCTTTAATGATGTTACCTCTGTTATTCCTGATATTGTAAATTTCTGTCTTCCCTATTTTACCCTCCATCAGTCTGGTAGGTTTAAGTTGATCAAATTTATTGGTCCAGGGATCAGCTTTTGGTTTCACTTTTTTCCTATTTTTTTCTTCTTTGAGATTTTACTGATTTCTATTATCTTTATTATTTACTTTCTTTTATCTACTTTGGGTTTCATTTGTTGTTTTGATATCCCTTTACTACTTTTTTAATATAGAAGCTGAGGCCATTTATTTGCAACTTGTCTTCTTTCCTGATAAAGGCATTTCCGTGCTGTAAATGTTCCTCTAAATACTGCATTAGTTCTACCTCACAAATGTGCTGTGTCATGTTTCATATAGTTCAAAATATCTTCTCATTTTTCCTTTGATGTCATCTTTGACTCATGGGCTTTATAGAGGTTTATATAGTTTGCAAATATTTGAGGATTTTCCAGATGTCTTTTTGTTACTAATTCCTAATTTGTGGTCAGGATATACTTTGTATGATTTGAATCCATTTAGATTTATTGAGACTTGCTTTATGACTCAGTATAGTGTGCACTTATTTGTTTTAACACATGTGTATTTTGCTATTGTGGAGTGGAGTGTTTTATAAATATCTATTAAGTCTAGTTGGTTAGTAGTGTTTGGCATGTCTTCTGTATTCTTCTTGATTTGCTATCAGTTATTGACAGCTTTGTTGAAGTCTTTGGTTAATTGTGGATTTGTCTGTTTTTCTCTGTAGTTCTATCAAGTTTTGTTTTGTGTATTTTGAAGCTTTGTTATTAGGAACATAGACATTTAGGTTATGATGTCCTCCTGATGAAGACATAATATCATTATGTATTTTATCATTAGAAGTAGTCCTCTTTATCACTAGTGATATTCTCTTTGTCCTGGAATATACTTTATCTGACTTTAATATAGCTACTCTAGCTTTCTTGTGACTTGTATTATCATGGAATATCTTTTTCCATCCTTTTATTAGTACTTTTAACTCACTTGGCTCTTTATAGTTAAAGTGGTTTCTTTTAGGCAACATATAGCTAAATCTTGATCTTTTATCTAGTCTTTCAGTTTGGGTATTTGGGCTAGTTACATTTAATGTGTTTATACTTAATTATTTATATTTAATGTGATTCAGTTCAGTTCAGTCACTCAGTCGTGTCCGACTCTTGGCGACCCCATGAACTGCAGCACGCCAGGCCTCCTTGTCCATCACCAACTCCCAGAGTCCACCCAAACCCATGTCCATTGAGTCAGTGATGCCATCCAACCATCTCATCCTCTGTTGTCCCCTTCTCCTCCTGACCTCAATCTTTCCCAGCATCAGGGTTTTTTCCAGTGAGTCAGCTCTTCACATCAGGTGGCCAAAGTATTGGAATTTCAGCCTCAACATCAGTCCTTCCAATGAACACCCAGGACTGATCTCCTTTAGGATGGGCTGGTTGGATCTGCTTGCAGTCCAAGGGACTCTCAAGAGTCTTCTCCAACACCACAGTTCAAAAGCATCAATTCTTCAGTGCTCAACTTTCTTCATAGTCCAACTCTCACATCCATACATGACCACTGGAAAAACCATAGCCTTGACTAGATGGACCTTTGTTGACAAAGTAATGTCTCTGCTTTTTAATATGCTGTTTAGGTTGTCATAACTTTCCTTCCAAGGAGTAAGCGTCTTTTAATTTCATGGCTGCAACCACCATCTGCAGTGATTTTGGAGCCCACAAAAATAAAGTCAGCCACTGTTTCCGCTGTTTTCCCCATCTATCTGCCATGAAGTGATGGGATCAGATGCCATGATCTTAGTTTTCTGAATGTTGAGCTTTAAGGCAACTTTTTCACTCTCCTCTTTCACATTCATCAAGAGGCCCTTTAGTTCTTCATTTTCTGCCATGAGGGTGGTGTCATCTGCATATATGAGGTTATTGATATTTCTCCCAGCAGTCTTGATTCCAGCTTGTGCTTCCTCCAGCCCAGCGTTTCTCATGATGTACTCTGTATGTAAGTTAAATAAGCAGGGTGACAGTATACAGCCTTGACATACTCCTTTTCCTATTTGGAACCAGTCTGTTGTTCCATGTCCACTTCTAACTGTTGCTTCCTGACCTGCATACAGGTTTCTCAAGAGGCAGGTGAGGTGGTCTGGTATGCCCATCTCTTTCAGAGTTTTACACAGTTTATTGTGATCCACACAGTCAGAGGCTTTGGCATAGTCAATAAAGCAGAAATAGATGTTTTTCTGGAACTCTCTTGCTTTTTCAACAATTCAACAGATGTTGGCAATTTGATCTCTGGTTCCTCTGCCTTTTCTAAAACCAGCTTGAATGTCTGGAAGTTCACAGTTCACATATTGCTGAAGCTTGGCTTGTAGAATACTAGCGTGTGAGATGAGTGAAGTTGTACGGTAGCTTGAGCGTTCTTTGGCACTGCCTTTCTTTGGGATTGGAATGAAAACTGACCTTTTCCAGTCCTGTGGCCACTGCTGAGTTTTCCAAATTTGCTGGCATATTGAGTGCAGCACTTTCACAGTGTCATCTTTCAGGATTTGAAATGGCTCAGTGGAATTCCATCACCTCCACTAGCTTTGTTCGTAGTGATGCTTCCTAAGGCCCCCTTGACTTCACATTCCAGGATGTCTGGCTCTAGGTGATTAATGTGATTGGTTGCATTTAAATTGAGTGGGTGGGTTTAAATCTATTATAAATATCTATTTGTTTTGTTTCTCATATCTGTTCTTTTCTCTCATTTTACTCTTTTAATGCTTTTTGAAGTAATTTTGTATTTTTTACAATTCCACTTTCTGTTTTATTTTACATTAGTGAAATACACTACATTGCTATATAGTTTATACTATATTTCTTTTATTTCTTTTTATTTTTTTTATAGTTTATACTATATTTCTTTTAATCTATAATAGTCTACCTTCAAGTGCTATTACACTACTTCATTTATAGTTAAGAACCTTGTAACATTTTACTTAATGATTTTAACTTTCTGGCTTTTGTGCTATTGTTGTCATACATTTTACTTCTACTTATAAACTCTACAAAAATTTTGTTTTTGCATCAAATAGTTGATTATCTTTCAAAAAGATTTAAGTAATATTTGTAGTTACATATTTATAAAAATTTTACTTGTTCCAGGCAGCAGGGTAATTCTGGTCCTTGTTAATAATCCACCTTGATCAATAGAAATCCTCCCATGTCTAGTTTGGCCCTGAATAATAGCATGTCCTGGAGCAAATCAGCAGTATTCTCCCTTCTGCAGTTTTAAATCTGGTGTTTTCATCTCTTCAGGGTGGTATGATCTTGAGTTATTGAAGCTTGGACAAGTTGGATTTCTTTAGTGCCTTTTACTTATTTAAAGTCAGTGCTTCAACGAGGTCACTGTATCTCCACAGCGTCATGCATAGAGCCATCTGACTCAGTACAATAAAAAGCCTTCATACGCTACTTTTAAATTCCTTCAAATATGCCACAAACTGTTAATAGCGTAAGCTGTGACTGCAAATTTCACAGCACATCTCTTCCTGTAAATGGTAGAGTGGAAGTTGGGAATGTTTATTTGACCTGAATAAATCAACGAAATACTTTTTTCCTTTTCTGAAGGCACTGATTCTTGGCAAGCAAAGTCAATTTTTCTATGTTTAAACTAAACATCCTGGTCTTCTTAAAAGTGAAAGTGAAGTCACTCAAATGTGTCCGACTCTTTGCGACCCCGTGGACTGTAGCCTACGAAGCTGCTCTGTCCGTGCGATTTTCCGGGCAAGAATGCTGGAGTGGGTTGCCAGTTCCTTCTCTAGGAGATCTTCCCGACCCAGGGGTTGAACCCAGGTCTCCCGCATTGTAGGCAGACTCTTTACTGTCTGAGCCGCATAGCTAGCAGTCAGTTAAGCTACTAAATCATGCTTGTTATTAGGTTAAAAAGTTAAGGTATAATTTTTGCCAAATAGACAATGGGAAGCACAAATAGGGGTGAGCTGGTGAAGGGCCTGCTTTTGGCATACAAACTGCTTGTTGTGTAGGCATGACAGTGACGTCTATACTTGTTGGTTCACCCTAGATATTTTGACTGAAAAGAGAACATATTGACTTAGGAACAAACATGTATGTTGGGAGATCTAACCTGAAGCAAGGTTATTTGTGAATCTTGTCCTAATGGTGCTTACAGTTTAGTTAGGGAGGTAACTATCAATCAAATGCAAACTAAATATAAAACTAAAATTCTGGCAAATACTGTATAAGAAAGTACCCAGTGCCCTAAAAGTACATAACTAACTGATCTAATTTAGTCTGAGAGAATGAAGAAGACTTTCTTAAGGCAATGACTTAAGATCTGTGGGGTGAATAGGGGTTAACTAGGTGAAGGGAGTTAGGAGTGGGCAAGTGTTCCAGATGAAGAGGGTAATGAGCAAAGGTCCTGGTGTTAGTGAGCCTGGCAAATTTGAGGAATTCTGAATAAAGACCAGAGTGGCTGGATCACAAATATTTAGATGATGCATGGTATAAGATGCGGCAAAGGAAGTAGCTGTGTGTGCAGGATTTGGATCTGGAAGTCAGTGCCTGCTCTATTTGCCTTAGAAAAGACCACTCTGACTTCAGTAATAGAAGATATATTGGTTTGGAGCAGGGAGACCTGTCAGAAGGCTGTTGTTATAATTGGGGCAGGAGATGATGGTAATTCAGACTAGAGAGATGGTGATGGAGAAGAGAGAAGTGGATAGATTTGAGAGATATTTAGGAGGTTAAAATGGATAAGATTTGGTGAAGGATTAGATATGGGGCACTGAGATATGTGGGGAAGGGTGGGGAGGTTTGCACAGGGTAGGTTGTGGTTTAATTGTGAGTAGATACTGGAGGGATGTTGGTACTATTTAATGAGACACAGCTGTTTGTTTTGTTGCTTGTTTTTGTTTTCCCAGTAATATAGAAGCATTTTTTCTTCCAGGGAGATGTGTATTTTATTTAAGGATGTTTCAGAGTCCTCTTCATTCTTTAGGACCTAGTACAAATATGACTTCTTCCCTGACATCTCTTTGCCTACTTTCCCCCATAGCTAGAAATAATTTTTCCCTTCTCTAAAACTTCTGTTAAACTGTTTGCAGTTTTATTATGGAACTTTTCACCATCTAACTTGTTGTTTTCTACTTACTTGTGTATGTTTAATTTCCTTTATTGTAGTGAAAACTGATTATTTAATGGAAGGTTTGTTCACTTTGATAGTCTCACAGCTAACAGTTTCTTTACTATTCTTTAATGAATTTGATAGTCACAATTAACAGTAATATTTCTTTAATACTATGACCTTGTAAGGATGTGGGTTCCATGAGGGAGTATACTACTTAAGTTAATTAAAGATTTGTATACATTAAGATATCTATATACAAGAAGAATTCACTAGGGTAATAAAATGGTAGAAAGGTATTTTATACTTTCAATTTTAGATCATTAGTCAATATTAAACATTACTTTTTTTAAAAAAAAGAACTACAGTTAAATATATTTTTGTTCAATTTTTTTTAACAAAATAAGTTATTGATTTAATTCATCAGTCTATAATTGATGAGCTAAGCATAGGCTTATAAAACACCTAACATTTGTGTAAGGCTTAATAGTTGTTCAGAACATACACAAAATATGCCTCAATTTCATCCTATAATAGTCCTATTAGATAGATAAGTGTTGTTCTAATTTTGAAGATCCATGCCATATTTTAAAAGATACTTTTGAAGACCTTGAGATGAGGTTATTTTGTGTTTTCAAAAATAAAAATATTCCTTTTTACTTTCTCTAATAGATTGAACTGAAAGCTCTTTGAGTAGTAAAGTCACTGATAATATTGTAAATAGTAATCTTTTGGGTGACTTGACCTGAATAGCTTTTTGGGCTATCATCTCAATCAAGTTCAGATTCTAGGATGAACTCATCTCTAACCCATTCTGTTTAAGTATTGTGTGATGTTTTTATACTTTAGTTTAGAGAAAGCCCTTAAATGTGCCTCCCAAGTGACAAGTAAAGCTACGTTTTAAAGTAGATTTACTTATATTAGAAAATAAATGTACCTTAAGTGAAGGATTCAAATAGCAAGATCTTAGCAAAAAGCGCAGTTAAGATTTGGAATATGATGATATGAGTCTTTAAAGTTCTTTTAGTGTATTAAGAGGAATCAGAGCAGCATCCCAGTAGCCTTCTTTCCCCCAGGTTTTCAAAAAAACCTATTTCATTGTACATTTTCTTTTCCCAGGTGAGTGTCATCAAACTTAGTGGTGATTTAGGTTTCTAAACTGATAGGTTTCTGAGACCTACCCAAACTCCCTTTATGAAAATCAGTACAATATTTTCTTTACATATGATCATCTTCAGAGTTTTGTGAATAAATTTTTGTCTTTTTCCAGTTTCCTTTTAATGTTCCTTTTACAAAAAATTTGTTTACTAAGGGATTAGAAACTTAGATCTGTGTGTTGTCATTGAGTTGCTAAGTTGTGTCCGACTCTTTCTGTGACCTCGTGGACTATAGCCCGCCTGGTTCCTCTGTCCATGGGATTTCTCGGGAAAAACACTAGAGTGGGTTGCCAGTTTCTTCTCCAGGAGATCTTCCAGACCCAGGGATCGGACTCATGTCTCCTGAATTGCAGGTGAATTCTTTACCTCTGAGCCACCAGGGAAGCCATATTTGTGTAGTTTTTGGGTATGTATGACTTCACATTTTTCTTTGCGTTCCTCATAGCAACTTTGTGAAATAGGGTTAGAAATGAAGAAACTGAGTCTGAAGGAGGTTGAGACTTGCTTAGAGACTTCAATGTAGTTTTTTTGCTGCTGTTGTTTTAGTGGTCAGGTTGTGCCTGGCTCTTTTATAACCCCATGGACTGTAGCCCACCAGGCTCCTCTGTCCATGAGATTTCCCTGACAAGATTACTGGAGTGGGTTGCCATTTCCTTCTCCAGGGGATCTTCGAACCCATGTCTCCTGCTTGGCAGGCAGATTCTTTACCATTGAGCCACCTGAGAAGCCTTCAATGTATTAATAGTACTTCTTTCTACTAGTAGAAATCAAGTAGTTCTGCTCTCTCTGTCATTACACTCTTTCCCCTCAAACCCTAGATTTCTCTGCTTTATGTTTTTTTGCACATTGCTTAAAAGAAACAACAAGAAAAAAAAAAAAAAAAAAAAAAAACTGGCATGCTTTTTTATCTTTAACATTTTTCACTAAACTCAGTTCATTTTTGGTTTTAGTGTTTCTGATAATGTTTTTCATTTCTGGGTTCCTTTGGAAGCTTTTGGAGATAGATGTTCTTTGAAAGCTAAGCCTGGCTCCAGGACTGCTTCTTTTTTTATTTATGGTATTCTGTACCTTGAAGACAAAGGGCACCCTGAGTCTTCTCAAAGGAGCTTGGAATCCATGGAGCTGACTCCTGTTGTTATTGCTGAAAAAAAAGAAAAATTAGTGATTGAATGTGCCACCAACCTAAGACTCATGAAATGTTCAAGTGAATGTGTTTGGAATGTTAGGTGAAATGTGGAAATATAAGTGTGCTTTATTAGCAATTCCAGTTTTATATGGTATTAGAAAAGAGAGGCAAGTATGGGATTGTTCAGCTATTTTATAAAGCCAGTGCTTTTTAAAAAATTAAATATTTTGGGGGGGCACATTGACTCAAAAAGAAAAGGATGCTGTCTGCTTTAACTGTGCTAAAGTAAAAAAAATGGAGAACATGAAATTGACATGGCCATTTGCTTAAATAATATTTTCAAGTCTTCAGGAATGAAGACTGTAGTAGGAATGCAGTAAAAATGATTGGATGTTACAATGACTTGAGAAGTCATTTATCTGCTTGCATCCTAGCATGTCATTTTAATGTATATTCAGGAAGACAATGAATCAAAATGACTGATGTGTGAACTGACTGTACTATTTATTAGTAGCAAATAATTTTGGGGTACATGAAAAACCTTTATCAGGGAGCTAAGATTTTTATAACCAGTAAAGATTTATTTATTTTGGAGGATAAAATTATAGCCATGGTTAACTGTAGTTTTTGCATGAGGTAAAAATTGATGGTACAGATTGATCAGATTTTATAGTCTGGCCATTCATCATAAAATGAATCTGGAATGTTTACTTTTCATTTCTTAGCTTACACACACCTCTGGACCATTTAATTATATGTGAAATGTGTTTTTATTTTTAGATCTTAGTTGAATTGACCAGAGGCTGGTGGTAATAAATTTTCAAAGTGTGGTATAGTCTGTGGATAGAGATTGCTAGAATTTCATTGCAGTTACTGTGGTCCCACATTCAACATGTCAACTAGTGTTAGTAAAAATGAGTCCTTCTACAATCTACATAAGGATCACTAGGACTGTTCTTAAAAATGCACATCATTGGACCTTTCCTTTCCCCAGCTCCCACCAATCAAAATCTCTGGGAACTGTGCCTAGGATTTACATTTTAACAAGCACCAGGAAATTTGGAGGCACATTAAAATTTGAGATCTCCTTCACAGATGATTACACACATTACATGTATTGTTCTTCTGTTTAACATAGTTAAATTAGAAGATCTTTGAAGGCAGATAGGAACAAGGATATATATTTTCAATTTAAGAATCAAAATATGCTGTAAGCCTTAAGCTTATGCAGTGATGTATGTCAGTTGTTTCTCAATAAATCTGGGGAAAAATAAATTTTATCATCTAGGGGAGAAAAATAGTTTTTTAGAGGTTTAAAATACAGCTAACATCTAATTACAGCTTTAATTTATTTGTTTCTCCTGAGGATGCAACGTGGACTTGAATTTTATATTTCAGCTCTTTAAACATCTAATGTTTGTTAAAGCAGGTAGAAAGTACTCTAAGGCTTCTAAAGGGTACATTTCATTTCCCATTGCATTGAAGAAATATAGTGCTTATCTATACTTGCTCACTCCTAGTATTCTTTCACATGTTAGTTTTTCTGAAACTTGCCTTGGTTTAAAATACAAAAAGAGAAAGGAGGGGGGAAAAAACCTTGAGGTTTCTTATTTAATATTGTATGAAATTTGTGTGATGTGTTTATCCTTGTTAGGATTTTCAATTTTTTTTCCTTGAAAATAAATATCCAGAACCCCAGAAAATGCTCCTGAGGCATTTCCCTGGCCCTCAACGGCCTTGGGCATAAAGTTTGAAAATCACTGGGAGGAAAGGTGGTTAATATTTATTAAGTTATGAGAGGCGAGAAGAAGGGCGAGTCTGAAGTACTGTCAAAGATGCTTAGTCCTTTGAGCAGTTCTTCACAACCCGAGGCAGCTCTGCCCTCCTGCCAAACATGTTTGGCCATGTCTGGAGACAATTTTGGTTGTCACATCTAGGGTGTGGGGAGGGGGCCCCTCGTGTTAGTAGGTGGAGGGCAGGGTACTGCTGAACGGTCTTCAGTACACAGGACGGCCCCCTACCACACAGAATCATCCTGCCTCAGAGTGTCTTAGTTTGAGAAGCCCTCTCTTAATCAAACCCGCTTTCTCAAATGTGACTTGGTTTAGAGGCCATATTCTAAAATATAACTTGGTTTACAGATCATATCCTCTGTCAGTAAGAGTCCAGTGGACAAGAGGCCAATTTTTTTTTTTTTTTTGTAAATGAGTAGCTGGGTAAATTGTTGTGCTGTTGCTGTTGGGTTACTCTTTCATTAGGGTGTTTATTTGGCAGATATTTTGATTAAACCTTAGTTTTCTTTCAACAGTTTTATGAAAGTCCTTACTAAGAAAATGTTATTTACATTTTGTGTGTGATAGCCTGTTAGATGTGCACAGTATGAGATGACAACAGCCTCTCTTTTAAAATCACGCTTCCCCATGTGGAGGGTGGTTTGCTTTTATTTTATAACCAGTTTTTATCAGACACTTTGGCTTCTCTTAAAAAGAAATTTTAAATCATGTTTATTGAAGTCAGTTGTCTTTTTTAAAGTGGAAATATTTCTAGTTGTAGAATCTCCATAAACGCGTTTGTATTAATGCAGCAGCATTTTAATCCAGTAATTAAGGAAGAGAGAAAAAACACTTGAGTTTAGAATGTTGTGTTTCAGTTTTTGAGAAATGATCCCCTACCCTTCTTAAGTCCTCACTGCCGGTCATAGGAACAGCTTGCGTGAGTTGATTGTTGTTTTTCAGTCTCTGTGACCACATGGACTGCAGCACTCCAAGCTCCTCTGTCCTCTCTCCCTGAGTTTGCTCAAATTCATGTCCATTGAGTCAGAGATGCTGTATTACCATTTCATCCTCTGCTGCCCCTTTCTCCTTTTGCCTTCAGTCTTGTCCAGCATCAGGGTATTTTACAAAGAGTCAGCTCTTTGCATCAGGTGGTCAAAGTAATGGAGGGTCAGCTTCAGCATCAGTCCTTCCAATGAACATTCAGAGTTGATTTCCTTTAGGATTGACTGGTTTGAACTCCTTGCAGTCCAAGGAACTCTCAAGTCTTCTGGAGTTGATGCCTTAACATTAACCAGAAAAAGTATGCTAAGGAAGTTCTGGTCACCCAAAATGCTTCCTTCAACTTTATTCCCTCTGTAGTGGATATGTTGCATTTTACCCTGTTCCTGTGGCATTAGGTGTACAGGGAAGCCTGACGTGCTGCAGTCCACAGGGTCACGAAGAGTCAGACGTGACTGAGTGACTGAATAACACCACCACACTTCAGATCATTTTTGCTTTTTATTTCAGGAAGAATTGAAGTATCTGATTGTTGAACATTGTTGGAACTATCTATATATATTTTTCTGCTTGTGCCAGTTGGCTTCCAGGATCTTAGTTTCCTGACCAGGGGTTGAGCCTGGACCACAGCAGTGAAAGCACTGAGTCGTGTCCACTGCACTGCCAGGGAATTCCATGTTGGAACTATATTCTTATTACCTTATTTTAAAGTTTTCCCCTAGATGTTTTTCATAAGGCAGTTGGGATGGTATCTCTTCATTTGCAGCATAGAATATATACTTACTAATTTGGGTAAATTAGAAACCTAGTAACTCGGAAAGAAATTTTTCACAAAAGTATAGGAAATTTAGTACTTCAACACTTTCTATGGATGTAGAAAACAAGAGCTGTTAATTTCACTCAGTTTTATGGTCAACTACAGTGACTAACACAGGTTTTACCTAATGTATATTGTTCTATTTCAGCATGGGAGTGGTAGAAAATAATTGTATTACGTAGAAGCACAAGATATTTGTAAACAGTAACTTTACATGCAAGGGAATGCATGACCATCCTACTTTATGTGATACCTGGTAATTCTGTCTACAGGAGAGTGCTTTTGAGTTTGTACTAGGTAGAAATTGCCACACTGCCAAAACAACTGTGCCTGGCTGCTGTGATTTCTAAGATAAGTTCCCAAAGAGCTATTTGTGTTACCATAAGCCATTTTTTAACTTATTGTTTACCCTTTGGTTATTTCTAGTGTATTGCCTTGATGAAATCAGCCCTTGTCTTTAGAAATAAAATGCAAATTTGAAGGACGATGTTAGAAACATGGCTTTTACTTCTGACCTATTTGAGTAAAGTAGGTTTCTCCACAGAATAGAAGAGGGTGGCAGAGAGTGAGATGGTTGGATAACATCACTGACAAAATGAACATGAACTTGGGCAAACTTGGGGAGATAGTGAGGGACAGGGAGGCCTGGTGTGCTGCACTCCATGGCGTTTCAAAGACACATGACTGAACAACAACTACAGGCTTCCCCGTTGACTCAGCAGTAAACAATCTGCCTGCAATGCAGGAGACACAGGTTTGATCCCTGGTCAGGAAGATCCCCTGGAAAAGGAATTGGCAACCCACTCCATTGTTGTTGCCTGGGAAATCCCGTGGACAGAGGAGCCTGGTGGGCTACAGTCCATGGGATCACAAAAGAGTTGGACATGACTCAGTGACTGAACAACAATAATAGTATGAAATTACTCTTGTCTTACAAATTGAATACTTATTTAGGTTGCTTATTGTGGCAGTAGGAGTATTTAAGTTGATCATAGTACTCTGGGATTTTGTTGTTTACTCAGTTATAATTTACATACAATAAATGTTACCCCTTAAAAGGGTGCAATTCTGTGAATTTAGATAAGTAGAGACAGTTAAGTAAACTCCCATCTGTAGTCTAGAGTGAATGTCTCCATCACCCCAAAGGTAGCCTTGTCTCCCTTACAATCAGTCCTGCTTTCCTACTTCCGGTTCTTGGCAACTACTGATCTTTCTAACGGTATACTATCGCTTTTTTCAGAATGTTATATAAATGGAATCATAGAGTATTTCTGTTTTTTTTTTTTAACTCACCATGATTTTCTTTTGAGAGTCTCCGTTAAGTTTTAAATTTTTTAATGTGTTAGTATTTCATTCCTTTTCATTGCCAAGTAGTATTCTATTACATGAATGTGCCACAGTTTTTTTCTTCATTTGCAAGTTGATGGATATTTTGCTTTCAGTTTTTGGCAGCTATGAATAAACTGCTCTGTTCACTGGCATGCAGGCTTTTGTCTGGGTGTATGTTTTTTATTTCTCCTGGGTAAGTATCTAGAAATATTCGATCACTGAGTCATATGGTAAGAGTATGTTTAACTTTATAAGAACTTGCTGTACTGTTTTCTAAGGGACTGTTCTCTCTCTAAATTGATTGCTCAGTCAGTCAGTCGATATACATATAGTGGTAAACTATTGATAAAATTGATTGTTTTAACCATTTTTAAATGATACACTTCAGTGGCATTAAGTACATTCACATTATTGTGCAGTCATCTCCACCCTTCATCTCCATAATTTTTTCATCTTGTCAAACTGAAACTCTGTACCCATTGTATAACAATTCCCCATTTTTACTCCCCTTAACCCTGACAACCACAATTCTACTTTATGAATTTAACTATTCTAGGTACTTCATATAAGTGGGATCATAAAATACTTGTCCTTTTGTGACCTTTTTGGCTTTTGTGAATAATGCTGCTGTGAACATTGGTATACAAATATCTATTTGAGTCTCTGCACTCAGTTCATTTAGGCATCTTTGTACCTTCTCAAAAGTAGAATTGCACCGTACCTTAATTCTGTATTTACTTTTTTAAGGAACCACCATACTGTTTTCCACAGTGGCTATGACATTTTATATTCTCACAGAAATATGCAAGGCTCCACATCCTTGCCAACACTTGTTACTTCTTTCTTCCTTTCCTTTGATGATAATATTCTAATGGGAGTGAAGTGATATCTCATCGTGGCTTTAATATCAAGTTGTGTTTCTTTTGTTACACTGTGAAAAATGTCTATAAAAGTATTTTATTTTGCTTTTAAATTTAAGAACTTAAATTATTTTTCAGAAAAATAACAGTAAGCTTTTCTGTATTCTGATAATGTATATGGTATTCTAACCAGCTTAAAATTGGATTGTCCTCGATTTCCTGCTCATTGTTGGGACTGTCAAACTGAAGAATCTGTTCTGTGCTTTAGTTGTTTTTTAACCTTCTCCTCAGACCCTCCCAGCACACACACATCTTCATCCTTTTCACAGCTAGTATTGACTTACTCACTGGTTTTATTTATTTATTTATTTATTTTTGGTACAGTTTATTTTTGGTATAGTTTTATTTATTTATTTTCATTTATTTTTATTAGTTGGAGGCTAATTACTGTACAGTATTGTAGTGGTTTTTGTCATACACTGACATGAATCAGCCATGGATTTACATGTATTCCCCATCCCGATCCCCCCTCCCACCTCCCTCTCTACCCGATCCCTCTGGGTCTTCCCAGTGCACCAGGCCCGAGCACTTGTCTCATGCATTCAACTTGGGCTTGTGATCTGTTTTACCCTAGATAATATACATGTTTCGATGCTGTTCTCTCGAAACATCCCACCCCTCACTTGTTTTAAAAAGCTGTAATTCTGGTTCTATTACCAATAAAATGATTCTTTTTTTCTCACATCTCTCCCACCCCTAGTGCAAAGTTTTAATGTGACTAGTCATTCTATGCAAACTTCCTATTAATTTAAGTTCCTCGGAACTATATTGTCTTATGAGTTGGAGCCATAAAGATGATGGGTTGGATCAAGTTTAGTGTCCCTACTGTAGCAAAAAATATAGCATATTTAAAATGTTCTGTCTTAGAAGTTTGCTGTTAAAAACTATGTATGAAAAATAGTCTAGCAGTAGATTGAAAAGTAGGGATATATGATTATTTTAGACTAATTGAGCAAAATACCGTAAACAATTAAAAGAAGGTGTTCTTGAACTGTGGAGACTACATTGTTCATAAATTATATATCAGTGAATTAGAAAAATTGTGTTGCTGCTAATACAGTTATACATTTTCTTTTCTTTTTTTTGCCAAGTGGCAGGTACTTGAACATCTACTAAAGAAGAAAAGCTTGGTGCTAGGTACTTTAGAGGGTTTTGTTGTTGTTCAGTCACAAAGTCGTGTCCAACTCTGTGACCCAGTGGACTGTAGCCTGCAGACTCCTCTGTCCATGGGGTTTCCCAGACAAGAATGGTGGAGTGGGTTCCATTTCTTTCTTCAGGGGATCTTCCTGATCCAGGGATCAAACCCATGTCTACTGCACTGGAAGATAGATTCTTTACCACTGAGCCACCACAGAAGCCCATAGCAGCTGCAGGCAGGTAATTATAATAATTAATATTTTATGATGCTTACCAAATGGTAGACACTTTGTGTGTGTGTGTGTATGCTCAATCGTTCAGTTGTGAATGACTCTTTGCGACCCTGTGGACTGTAAGTTGCCAGACTCCTTTGTGGGATGTTCCAGGCAGGAATACTGGAGTGAATTGCCATTTCCTACTCCCGGGGATATCCTGACCCAGGAATTGAACCTGCATCTCTTTCATCTCCTGCACTGGCAGGCAGATTCTTTACCACTGCGCCACCTGGGAAGCCCAGGCACCTTTTTAGGCACTCAGAATTTATTGCTTATATAATTTTTACAACAGCTATATGCTGTTATGCTCACTTTGCAGATGAGAAATCTGAGGCATAGGGAAGGTACATATCTTGGTCAAGGTCACAGAGCTGATGATAGAGCTTGGATTTGAGCCGGAATGGTATGGTTTTAGAGTCTGTGCTCTTAACCAATAGTGTATACCAGAAAGTAGAAAACATGGTTGTTGCCCTCAGATGACCTGTAATCTTCCTTGCTGGCTCACACGGTAAAGGATCTGCCTGCAGTGCAGGAGACCTGGGTTCAATCCCTGGGTCAGGAAGATCCTCTAGAGAAGGGAATGGCAACACACTCCACCATTCTCACCTGGATAATTCCATGGACAGAGGAGCCTGGTGGGCTGTATTCCATGGGGTCACAAAGAGTTGAACACGACTGAGTGACTAACACTTTTCACTTTTTCAACCTGTAGTCTAGTTGAGGTAACATGCAAAGGTATACAGTATATATATATATATATTTTTATGCAGAATTTTTATAGGGTATAGACTGTAAATAAAGGCAATAAGTAGAAAGATGGGTCCAGTTAGTTGACTAGATTGGCATACAAAGCAGAATCAGAATTCTTATCTCTGAAAATATTGTTGCATAATACTATGCAGAGCTGTGATGGGCTATCCACTGTGTATATGCACTCTGGATAAAATGGGAAGAAACACCATTCTTTCAGGTAGTACTTTTTTGGTTTGTTCTTTAAGAAAGTGTTTTTGGTCATGTATATGTAGTCATATTGAAGTAGCTTATTATTAACATTCCTTCACGTAAAAGCTTCAGAGTAAGGATGTTGAAAGACCAAGCTGTCTTTTCAAGGGATTTCTACTTGCACTACCCTTTGAAAGCCATTCTTCTTCGTAATCCATGGGAGAAGATGAGGAAAGGGAAGAAGAGAAGGGGACAGCTGCATTTATCCAGTCCCCATAAGTGACTTTTGTTAGATGTGTTTTAATACCTCAGGTCTGTGTCACGCATTACACAGCACGCTGTCATGCGCAGTCCACCTCCTCATGACTCTGAGTAAATCTGACTCAGTGATTGAGGCCTGGCCTCAGGGGAAGCAGACGTCCACTTAGGGCAGCTAGGAGATTAAGACTGGATTTCATTCTTTGGTCCTTCCTTGTATAGCTTCTTTTGCCCTCAGTCACATTTTGTGACCCAAAGATTATATTCTTAGATTGATTCTCCTCTTCTTTTATTAATTTTATTATTCCCCAAATGTGTCACAGATAGGAGGACAGAGTGGTTTGAAGATAAGAGACTTAACAAAGCCTTTTGTTTGTAAAATAACTTTCTTTTTAGCAGTCACTCTTACCCAGTCCTTAATGACAGTATATTCAAGTATAAGTTCAACATTTTCTTTTGACTTTGAATTATTCTTGAGTTTTAATAAGATATATAGCTTCTTAAAAGTTAGGCAGTATGAAAAAAATGCTTTCTGTTCTGAAACGAAAGCATTTAAAATCATAAGAAAGTTTAGTCCTCTTTTTCCTGTGGAAATAATAAAAACAGCATTAACTTTTATTCTTTGTGTCATTGATACTGCTTTCTCTGATTTTTGAAATTTCAAGGATAGATTATCTGGGAAGAACACATCTTTTTGGAACTTCGTTTACGATACATACATACCTAAACGAAATTTAAGACAAGAAAGAAGTGGAATGAGAGTTTTATTTGTAATATTGTTATTTCTATGCTAGAGATAAATTCCTATAGTGGTAATCTTTGCATGAAAAGCGTTTTAGTACATTTGTTTTTCTTTTCTCAATATTTATTCTTAAATCTTAACTTTTGTTGCTCTTCTTTGAGCTAGCCTATAGGCATGTTTCTCCTTCAGTTTCTGATCAGGACAATTGTACATAACTTCAGTTGAATTCTGATATTGTTACTTTGTTCCTAAAGAATAGAAATTTGCAATGAATGACTGGTAGAAAACAGGGCCAGAGACTAGTACCTCTCTACCCTACTTACAAAAAATTAGAAAGGAACAAAGGATTGCCTTTGTGGCTATGTTATGGAAAGCTGTAGAAAACCTATGTGAAAATGTCTGTTTTCTTCAGAAGACACTTTATGGAACAAAATTGAAAGGAATTTTATTTTAGAAAGATAACCTAGTTCAGTTTTCATTTTTACATAATGTTTATCAGCATGGGCCTTCTGACCCTGATGAAGTGTTCTTTCTGTGTCACTTCTTGGGTATTTAGGATCTCTATGGTGACTTATAGAATCTCTCCTGTTGAAAAACCTCAGAATTAAAAAAAATTGACCCATATAGAAAATGCATATTGCATTTTAGAAATGAAGTACTTGTCAGTCTTGTTACATGGAAGTCAGATAAAATAGAGTTTCAGTCCTGGTTCAGCAATTTATTAATTGAATAACAGGTTACTTAATCTCCATGTGTCTAATGTTCCTGGGCTGTGATAATTTAAATCTAATTTATTGTAAGGACTATGTCAATTACTCAGTATCTCATATTGGTAGCATTATAACAGAAAGAAGAGACTCATTTTATGTGGTTTGAAACATACTACACTCTACAGTTTTTTGGTATATTATTTTGGTAAATAGCTTGATCGATGTGTAATTTTGCTTACCATAAATTCACTTATTGTAATTGTACAATTCACTGATTTTTAGTAAATTTATACAGCTGTGCAACCATCAATTCAGTCCAATTTTAGAACAATTCCGTTACTCCCCACAAAATTCCCTTATGTCTGTTTGCAGTTAATTCCTACTCCCAGCCCTAAACAACCACTAATCTACTTTCTGACTAGCTAAATTGCCTTTTATGGACATTTCATATGAATGGAATCATATAATATGTGGTTGGTTTCTTTCACTCACCATAAGTGTTTTCAAGGTTCACATGTTGTAGCATGAATCAGTATCTCATTTCATTTTATGGCTGAATAATATTCCACTGTACTGCGATATCACACATAGTTTATTCATTCATTCATTGATGGGCATTTGTGTTGTTGCTACTTTTTGGCTGTCATGAATAAAACTGGCGTGAATATTCATGTACAAGTTTTTGCTCTGTTTTCATTGAAGGAACGGGTCATACGATAACACTATGTTATTTCCTTTTGAGGAAATGCCAAATTGCTTTCTAAAGCACGTGCACCATTCTGCATTTCTACCCACAATGTATGAGGCTTCCAATTTTTCCATATCCTCCTCAACACTTATTTTCTGTGTGTGTGTGTGTGTGTGTGTGTGTGTGTGTGTGTGTGTGTGTCTTGTATGGCTATCCTAGTAGGTGTGAAGTGGTATCTCACTGTGGTTTTAATTTGCATTTCCCTGGTTAGCAGTGATGTTGAATGCCTATTAGACATTCCTGTATCTTTTTTTAGTGAAATGTTAATTTATATCTTTGGCCCATTTTAAAATCGGGGTGTTTATCTTGTTGGGTTCTGTAAATTATTGATATATTCAGAATACAAAGTTTTTTAAAGGATATGTGATTTTAAGCTTTTTCTCCTAGTTTATGCCTTGTCTTTTTATTTCTTATGATGTCCTTTGAAGTGCAAAATTTTTAATTTTGGTGAATTTGAGCTTTTCAATTTTTTAATTTTATGAATTAGGCTTTTGGTATCATATATAAGGGGCCTCCCTGGTGAGTCAGATGGTCAAAAATCTGCTTGCAATGCAGGAGACTCGGGTTCAATCACTGGGTCGGAAAGATTCCCTGGAGAAGGGGATAGCTGGCTGCCCATGCCAGTATTCTTGCCTGGAGAATTCCGTGGACAGAGGAGCCTGGTGGGCTACAGTCCATGGGGTTGCAAAAGAGTCAGACATAACTTAGTGACTAAACAATAACAATCATAAGAACTCTTTGCTTAGCTAAGGTCATAATGATGATGTGTGGTTCTTTTAGAAATTTTGTAGTTTTAGCTCTTGGGTTTAGGTCTGTGAACAGTTTTCAATTTTATTTTTATGTGTGGTATGAGATAAGAGTCTATATATTCATTTTTTCCATGATATTCAATTATCCTGTCACTATTTGTTTAAAAAAACTATCCTTGTCACATTTTAGCATCTTTGTTAAAATACAACTGACCATAAGGTAAGACTATTAGTAAATTTTTGATATGTTGTACATAAATTGAAACATTTTTAATATCAGCGCAGTAAGTTAGAATAATTAAAATAAAATATTAAGGCTATGATCATTTACCTAAGTGAAGAAGGAAAATCTTTATTTCCAATATAGAAATGATGTTTTCCATATTATTCCAAATTCATCAGGGCAGTTTGTAAAAGAAGTATAACACATTTTAAATTATGGCTGCGTTAAACATGATTTGTTTAAAAGATCAATCTGTATCTTTATTCTAGTTTTTTCTGGGCCTCTAGCTACTGACTTCTACCCAAATTTCAGTATCAGTGATATATGATTGATAATTGGCAGGTCATACAACTTTCAGAGGATATTAAGAAAAATGCTTAATTTTGTTTTCTGTTTTATGGTAAGTTTCTCTTAAATAGTCCTCTGGGTCACACTTATTATTTTGGCTTACAAAAGAACATTTTTTTCCATAAAAATCTTATGTAACCTCAACTATATTACCTCTATTATGAGAGATAATTTATTCTTTTTTTGGTATATTTTATACAAGTTAAATCTTGAATACTACCTTGACCACAGGGTACATTGACTTGAATACTTTATCATACAGGAAATATAAAGAAGCCATATGTCATTTCCAGTATATCTGATTTAGTTCCAGTTTTTGGGTGTTACCTTTAGGGATAAATCTCAAAGCTAAGGATATTTTTCTTTACCTTATTGGGCAGATATAATCAAATACTAACCTTGATCTTCTGTCTTTGCTTTTCCTGTCATATATTCCTCCCTTTTATTTTCCTTCCTCTTTTCTTTTTTTACACTTAAAAATATAAAACATTTGTAATTTTGTTTTGTTAGGTTATGAGATGAATTTGTATAATTTCCAGATAATTAGAGTATAACCCTCTGAATGCCAAGATCCTCTCAATGGCAAGCTTCTTGGATGGGAATGTTCGGATTCATTTCTTACCCTCTTAGAAAGTAAACATCAAACTTAACATTCTCATTTATTTACTTAACCATTTCAGAGTAGTGAGGGTAATCGTGTTTTCAGAAACTTGGCATTAAGCTGAACATATATATCAATTATCTTATTTTCTCTTCAGCCCACAAATTAAGTGTTAGTATCTTTAGACTGAGGATTAGTTGAATTAATTCTAAGGCAGTAAAATAATTTTAGCTTGCCAGTCACATGAGTTGAGTGGCAGAATGCTATTATAAATTCTCGGCAGTCTGGCCACAGAGTATGAACTCTTAATCACTAGGCAGCATTACCTTTACATCTTTCTAAAAATTGGCAATTACATGGTACTAGAATGCTCTCACTTGAAAAGACCCTGATGCTGGGCGGGATTGGGGGCAGGAGGAGAAGGGGACGACAGAGGATGAGACGGCTGGGTGGCATCACCGACTCAATGGACATGGGTTTGAGTAAACTCTGGGAGTTGGCGATGGACAGGGAAGCCCGGACAGGGAGGTGCTGCGATTCATGGGGTCGCAAAGAGTCGGACACGACTGAGCGACTGAACTGAACTGAACTGAACTGAGAATGCTCTCAAGAAGACTACTTATTCCTTTATCAAAATCCCAGTTTGGCTGTTCCTTTATTTATTTTTTTTTTGAGTCTGCATATCTGCCTTTCTAGTTTTTGTTTCCTCTATGGCTTCTTCTTTTTCGTTTGATATTTTACTACTATCAATGTACATAGTTGTTTTTATTCCTCTTTTTTTTTTTCTAATCTTCCCTAGGCTTGACAATCAGATAAACAATCTTGTTAATGTTTTTTAATCTAAAAAGTGAGTAGCTCATAAGGGAGGATAACATAAATTACTAGATAAGTTATCTTCAGATATGCAGGGTGTTACAAAGAGTCGGGCATGACTGAGCCACGAACACGCACACACGAATAACAATAAGTAACAGTACAAAACTGTAGTAGAAGCTGTTCTCCAGAAATGAATGGACAAATTGATGAATGATAGCTGTTCTGGTAGGGAAGAAGTCTTTCTGGGTATTTATCTTGGAGATGGAATTTGAGCAGCATGATGGGTTTTCCTTGCGATTTGGAGGATGAATATAACTACATAGTTATAACTATAACTGTATGATAACTGTATGATTTGTACATCTTTTATGTTACTTTCATTCACCTTTTGCAACTTGGAAATTTAGATGATACAGGAGTTTGATTGGGTCAAGGAAGTGAAATCCATGAGTTAAGAGTGCAGTTTGGTATGTCTTGTTGCTCAGTGCCCCTTCATGGATCACGGTTTTGTCGTGATGAAGGGGCCTGTGTAACTCAGTGAAGCTGTGAGCCATGCCATGCAGGGCCACTCGAAATGCACAGGCATAGAGTTCTGACAAAACGTGGAGGACGGAGGAGGTTGGCATGTTGCTGTCCAAAGAGAAGGACATGACTTAGGAGCTAAATGACAGCAACACATTTCTTAATGCTTCGTCTGCCGTTACCTTTCTCTTACTGTATCTGTTCTCTTCCTCTACTTTTTCTGAGCCTTTCATAAACTTGCCTGAAGAAATAGCTTCAGCTTTATGTGTTTTGCTTGCTTGCTTTTTTTGGTGATGGTGGGAAGCGTTCTAAGTTCTAAATGGCATGAAACGAACTGCCTGTCATCTGCCTTTCCATTCTATTAGCCATGTGTAAACCTGCCAGTTCTATGAAAAGCAGGACAGACTTGATGTGGCATGTGTGCAAGAAGGGTATTTACTTTTCTCACACTTGAAAGTGCTACCAGGAAACAGCTCCCTGTTGTTGACCATTTGTTTTTTTGGTTTTTGTTATTTTTGCAGGAGGTTGGGGGGCATGTTGGTGGGAGCGCTAGTAATTTAAGTTACTCTGTAACTTACAGTCTAACGAAACTTTGAAAATTTGTCTTACATGTAATTAGCTACTTTAATATATTAGAGTTTCTCTAAGAATTTTTTTGGGGGTAGGGCTTGTGCCCTCTTCCCTATGGGTAGAGCTCTGACCTGCTCCGTATGAAAGCCTTTTCAAAGGACTCATGTGAAAGTGTTAGTCACTCAGTTGTGTCTGACTCTTTGTGACCCTATGGACTGTAGCCCGCCAGGCTCCTCTGTCCATGGAATTCTCCTGGCAAAAATACTGGAGTGGGCTGCCATGTCCTTCTCCAGGGGATCTTCCCGACCTGGGGATCGGACGGGTCTTATTCTTTACCATCTGAGTCACCAGGGAAGCCCACCATATGCAGGGGAGAGTAGGAGGAACCCCTTTGAGCTGTAGGTAAATCATACTAGTTAGGAATTCCTGGGAGAGCCTCAGTGCTAAGTCTGATAAAGCCTCTTTCTTACTGTATCTAAAGGGCATTTCATTTAGTTTCAGATAATTATGTCCTCTATCAGTAATCCTCAAATTAGGGAGAATTCTGACAGGATCATGTGGGAGGATCTTTTCTAAATAAATAGCTGCCTTGCTCCTCAAGATTCTGATGAATATTGGGAAAGGAAAAAGGTTACCAGTTTAAAACAGTAATGAACATTTATTATCTCAGTTTTGTGGGCCAGAGATTCAGGAGCCAGTTAGCAGGGTTGTTCTGGCTCAGGGTGTTGGAACACTGTAGTCAAGATCTCACTGGGACTGGAATCTTTTGAAAGCTTGTTTGGGGCAGGAGGATGGCTCACTTATAGGAGACTGCACTTCCTTGCTGGCTGTTGACAGGAAGCCTCAGTCGCAGCGAGTGGATCTCTTTGTAGAGCTGTTTGCATCTTCCCAGGACGCGGTTCCTAGTTGCCTTGAGTGATTCTAGAGACGGAGCAAGGAGGAATCTGCAGTGCCTTTGGCAATGTAGTCTTGAAAATCATATACTGCCTTATTCTTTTCTTTAGACGGGTGAATCATGTACTGCCTTATTCTTTTCTTTAGATGGGAGTCCCTAAGTCAACTCACCCTTAAGAGGAGGAGAATTAGGCTTCATATTTTAATGGGAGGAACATTAAAGGATGGGTGGACATATTTTAAATCTAACATGGGGCATATAAATGGGGTTTCTTGATGGCTCAGACAGTAAAGAATCTGCCTGCAATGTGGGAGGCCAGAGTTCAATTCCTGGGTCAGGAAAACCTCTTGGAGAAGGAAATGACTACCCACCCCAGTATTTTTGCCTGGAGAATTTCATGGACAGAGGAGCCTGGTGGGCTATAGTTAATGGGGTCGCAAAGAAGGGTATATAAAAGAAACTGATTTCTTTTTTCTAATATCTAGCATTTAAAATATACTTTGAGTCCTTCTGTTGCAAAGTATTGTGGATATATATAGCTTAAGGCCGCTGCCCTAAAGGACTTTGTAGTCCTTTTTGGGAAAGTTAGGCATTTATGTAAATAACAAGAAACTAAGATAAAATATATCTGCAGAGTACTTGTGAATTTTTTCAAATTAACTTTGCCTCATATTGTTTCAATTTGTTAATTTTAATTGAAGAATGTTAAAAAAATCCCTGCATTAAAGCAACAGCAACAGACATCGACTATTCCTGTGCTAGTTGAACCCTTTAGTGTAAACTCAGACGTCTAGGTAATTCATTTACTTGATTTACCTATTATACCAATTATACCTATTATACCAAATGTGTAAAATATAGAAGAGAAATAGCAACGTTTTAAATATATCTTATGAACCCTTTGAATCTTAGGGGAAATAGCCATTGTTCCTTTAATGATCCTAGTTAGTTAATTGCTAATATAAAAGAAAACAGATACCAAATGAGAGTTCTGAATAGATTTAATTATCCAGACTGTTATAGATATTTATGTAAACTGTGATCCTTTTTGTAGCTTTGTATTTAATTAAACATTTCCTCCTGTAAGACAGGAACTGTGAGACAGTTTCTCTTTCAACAGAAAGGCAATACAGTACAGCAGAAAGATTGTGGGTTTGGGATTAGATAAATTCAGACTTGAATATTTGTTATATATTACCTATGTGACCTTGGACCAGCTATTTAATCTCTTGAGTCTGTTTCCTTATCTATAAGAATAGTACCCATCTCTTGAGGTTTACTCTGAAGGTTAAGTGGAAATCATGTAAAGCATTGCCCAGTGTTTCTTGGATTCTCAGTGAATCTTAGTTACCTTCATTTTTATTCCTCTTCCTTAAAGAATGAAAATAAGGCAATCAGGAAAAGTTTCATTGAAGAGATGTATTTAAACTGAGACCTAAAGGTTCAGCCCTCTCCAGGCAGTGGGGACAGCATGTGCAAAGCTGTAGCTAAAGACCTTGACTGTTCAGAGAGCTAATCAAAGGCTTTGTGTCTGCACAGAGGTGCGCATAAGGTTGGAGAGGCTGGTAGGAGCCAAATCAAAGCTCTTTGAGGTTGGGGCAAGCACTTATTTGTATTTAATTCTGAGCATAGTGGAAGACATTGGAGAGTCTAAATCCACAAGGGCTGAACTCTGATTTCCCAAATTTTAAGGCAATAGGCTACAGTTAATCTCAGAAGAGGATTTTAGTTTTCTTCTGTTATTCATAATCTGAGACTCTAATGTTTATTACTTGATTTCAAGATTTCTTTTTTTTTTTTTCAAAATCAAGTGAATAAAGGAGATCCGTAAGGTTTGTGGTCCTTTCTCAGCAAGAACTTGAAAATAACTGCAGGGACTGAGACAGACTCACCCCCTCCTCTCTGCCCTGTTTCTGAATTGAAGTTGTTTTTTCCCTCTGTCCTGTTTCTTCTAATTACTGCATTTTTAAGAAAGTTAGGGACTGAGCATTTGAAGTAAGTTCTGCTATCTGCCTCTGTTGCTTTTCTGTGGAGTGTTGTACAGTTTTACTGTTGGCTAAGCAGATCGTCTGGAACACTTCAAAGGCACATATACTCCCATCCATTGTTTCTCTTCATACTAATGACATTTTGTTGTTGTACATCTGGGATATTTGGTAGGTTATAATATTGGTGATTAATTTATTAACCTCTGTTTACGTTGATGTGTAGAGCGACTCATTGGAAAAGACCCTGATGCTGGGAAAGATTGAAGGCGGAGGAGAATGGGACGATAGAGTTTGAGATGGTTGTATGGCATCACCAACTCAATGGACATGAGTTTGAGTAAACTCCATGAGTTCATGATGGACAGAGAGGCCTGGCGTGCTGCAGTCCATGGGGTCGCAAAGAGTCAGACACAACTGAGTGACTGAACTGAACTGAACTAGCAACTGAACAACAACAACTTTGAAAGGAAGGTTTGGGAATTTTATTTCACAGAATGCAAAATCTTGTCAGTGCTTTTAGGAAGAGTCAGCCATAGATGCTGACTGATGCTTTCTAATAGTCACCTATTTTGACTTTCAAAATAGTCAGCAGCAGAGTTAAAGGATTTTTTGAAATGATTTGTTTGTGGCCAAAAAACATCATGGCGTTGTACTTTTGATGAGTCAGTTAAGCTATACCAGATACTTGCTTTTTAAACTAAGTAAAGATAATGTGTCTGTAGCAGGTACCGTTTTTTCCCCGTCACTTCTCCTCTTTTGGTTTGCCAAAGATGCTGTGAAAACAGAGATGTTTTCCTTTCTCTCCTGCTCTATACTTGCCAGAGCATGTGGGAGAGGAGCCGGATGTTTTTCCTGCCTTCTGTTAGCTATGGAGAAGGAAAAGGAAGAAAATGACTAATATTTAATGTATCTTTAGCTTGTTAGGTAGTACTTAATTTTCTTATTTAATCCTTATAAACATTTTTACAACACAGGTGATATTCTCCAGAAAGTGAAGTTAAGAGATTGAGTAACTTGCCCATGGTCACACATCTCTTAACTGATGCAGGATTTGAACCAGGTCTGTCTAATTCTGAAGCCATGTCTCTCCTTCCTTCCTTTCCCATTCTGTCCTTCCTTCCTTCCTTCCCACCCCTTTCCCTTCCTCCTCTATCTTCTCTCTTTTCTTCTCCTTCCTTGCTTCTTCTTTTTTCTTCTGTTCCCTTTCCTTTCTTTCCCTTCCTTTAAAAAACAAGAAGCACTTTTATTAGTATAGAAGTAGTCCAGATGTGTTGTTGAAAATGATAAAATATATGCATCCTTTATATTTTACTTAAATATTTAGATTAAAAAAAAGTTAAATTCCCACCATTTAGAGCTTACCATTGCCTGAGCACTTAGTGTTACTTTGCCTTTTTTTTCCAGCTCTCTACCTTTCAGCATATTTTCATCTCTTTTAATGAGATGATTAATACCAGAGTTTTCTTTACAATTGATTTTCCAAACCAGTATCAGTCTAATATATGCATTGCATCTACTTGTTATGTCCTTTAAGTAAGTTCTCAAATGCAGCCCTAAAGAGTAAAGTCATTGGCAAGATTTAATGGAGAGGACATTTACATATTAGCTCCTAAAACTGGTTAGTATAAATTTTCTGTCATTTTTATGTTTTTCACAAGTTTTCCACGTGAATGACAAAGTTAAAATTAAGGTTAAATATTTTTAGATGTGTCAGTTAAGCATTCATATTACTGTAGGAATAGAAAAATGGTGATTGATGTCTGCATTTGTCTATACAGGGAGAGAATCTGTTTGGAATCTAAAGATCTTTTGGCCACCTTTTTGAGACATGAAAATAATAATTGATAACCAATCTAAACTCATGAGCTAGTTCTCAAATTCCTTGACATTGTCAGATGAACCATATCCTATATTCTTGTGCATGGCTGCCATAATGGTGGTTCTTTTTATGCCTTATATGGATCTATCTTGGCTTCATCAGGTGGAATAATGGTAAAGAATCTACCTGCAATGCAGGAGATGTGGGTTTCACCCCTGGGTTAGGAAAATGCCCTGGAGGAGTATATTGCAACCCACTCCAGTATTCTTGCCTGGAGAATCGCACGGACAGAGCCTGGCTGGCTACAGTCCGTGGGGTTGCAAAGAGTTGGACGTGACTGAGCACACACGTACTATGGACCTATCTCAGCTGCGAAAGCCTTTTAAAAAAACACTTTTTTCAGAATAGTGACATGAATTAGACCTGACTTTATCATGCATATTCTCTGTAATGTATCCCAGACATCTCTGTGTTGGTCTGTTTTCAGAATGGAAATTTGTGGTCACATAACCCAGAGCATATAGCAGGACCTTTTTATTCCGTAGTTCACTCATCTCTAGATAGAATGCAAATGTCCTGTTTCCTTTGATTCTGAACTGCAATTTTTTTTTTCATATTCTAAGTGCTCTGAAATTGGGATGCATGTTTATGATTGATGTGTCTTACTATTAGCCAGATGAAAATAGAGGTGAAGTTATTTGAAAATCTTTTGTTGATACCTTCATGACAACTAGCCACCTTTAGGGATTTGATGATAGTACTTACCTCAAAGGGTTCTTCTGAGTATGAAATTAGTGTGTGTGTTTGTGTGTGTGTGTGTGTGTGTATATATGTATATATATATATAGATATATAAAGCACTTAGTACTGGCTACGTAATAAATGTTATACATGTTAACTATTTTTAGTCTACTAGAAGTATAACAATTGTGGTTGGCTGCTTTATTTTTAATTTTAAGATTATATAATACCTTTTCTCTGTGGAACACAAAGTGCTTTCCACCGAACATTTTGAAAAAGAAAACTGAATTCCTTAATATTAAAAATATATAATACATACAAAGGAGGGAAGATTACTGAGTTCTTGAATTTTCTAATCTAGCTCCTTATCATTATTTCATTCTTCTTTCTGATTACGGATTTGTTACAGCTTATATATAAAATATTCTTTAGTTTTTACCAAATTGGAAAGTTGCCTCTGATGTTAGGGAAGAAAACAAGGAAGTAATTTCTTTTCATATGGTACTGTACTGTTCGCTGAGTGACACGGGCTGTATGCCGTCTTAGGTCGGTGGAGAGTACTCAGTTGTGTGTCTTTGTGACCCCATGGACTGTAGCCCACCAGGTTCCTCTGTCCATGGAATTTTCCAGACAAGAATACTTGAGGGGTACTCTTTCTACCCCCTTCTGATGTCTATGTCAGAAGATTTCTCTATCTCCTTTATACTT
The DNA here is from genome assembly GCF_023699985.2 of Odocoileus virginianus. Lineage (NCBI taxonomy): Eukaryota > Metazoa > Chordata > Mammalia > Artiodactyla > Cervidae > Odocoileus > Odocoileus virginianus. Next base: position 20,371,841 of record NC_069684.1, on the reverse strand, counting down.
TAATAAAACTTTATTGCACAAAAGCTCTGAGCTATCCAGCCTCGCCTCTGACCCCAGAATTGAATTCTCCTCTGGAGGCCAAGAACCCCGGCGTCTTTGCATGATTCAGAGACAACCTTTCAGTAACGTATATGTTTCCATGCTACCCTCTCAATTTGTCCCACCCTCTCCTTCCCACACTGTGTCCACAAGTCTGTTCTCTATGTCTTTGTCTTCATTGCTGCCCTTCAAATAGGTTCATCCCTGACATGTTTCTAGATTCCATGTATATATGTTAATATATGACTTTCGTTTTTCTCTTTCTGACTTACTTCACTCCATGTAACAGGCTTTAGGTTTTTCCAACTTGTTAGGACTGACTCAAATGTGTTCTTTTATGGCTGAGTAATATTCCATTGTAAATATCTACCACAACTTCTTTATTCATTCATCTATCAGTGGACATCTAGGTTGCTTCTATGACCTAGCTATTGTAAATAGTGCTGCAATGAACACTGGGGTACATGTGTCTCTTTCATTTATGGTTTTCTCAAGGTATATGTCCTCCCAATCATTTTAATATGATTATTAAAGCTCTTGAACATTGCTGAAAGGGACACATATTTGTGCCAACCATTATCTATTATTGTTTTTAGCCTCTGAATTGAGTTGTAACAAAAGTTGTCCCCACTTAGACCCCACGGCCTGTGTGGTTTTTGGTCAGGTAAACCAGGCCTCTGCAGAAAAGTACAGGAAAGGTTTCCCAAACCTCATGTAGATCATGGGGACAAGAGCAATTGCAAAAAAAAAAAAGAAAAAATAAAAAAAAGAAAGAATACTTGAGTGGGTTGCCATTTCCTATTCCAGGGGATTCTCCTGACCCAGGGCCCGAAGCCACATCTCCTGTGTCTCCTGCAGTGGCAGGCAGATTCTTTTAACACTGCGTCACCTGGGAAGGCCATATTGCCATGTAAAGTTATCAATTATCATAATTTCTTTTTTTACTGTAGATTTTCTGAGGGTGATTTCCTTTGTGGTAAATTAAGGTAGACGCCTTGTTACCTTTCATGGGAGTAGTATCTACACAGACTCAGCTGTTTCATGATAAAACCATGGAAGGGTGCATTTTACTGAGCTCTTCTGTGTCAAGCACTCTTCTGTGTGAGCACTTTACAAGTGCACTTATATTTACTTTGCTATTCATAACATTTTCCTTTTTACATACACTGTGTGTAAAGTTGGTATTTTTACCTCAATTTTACAATGCTGAAAGAGGTTGAAGAGCTTGTCCTCTTAGTAAATACAGGATTTGAACCCTGTTCTACATTCTAAAATCTCTGAAAGCTGATTAAAATTTAAAACTGAAATAGCTAGATCCTTTCTTTTTAGACTGGATCAGTGATTCTGAACATTTTCTTCTTTGTATCTCCTACCATTTGCGACTCCCACCCCCAATCTTAAAAAAAAAAAAAAAAAAAAAAAACCCTTTATTTTTTAGAGCAATTTTAGGTTTATAGGAAACTTGTGCAGAGAGTACAGAGATCTCACACCACCCAGATCTCTACCCCCACCCCAGCACCCAACACATGCACAGTTTCTTCTGTCATTAGTGTGGTACATTTGTTATAGTTAATGAGCCAGTATTGATATATTATTAGTAACTAAAGTCCCTAGTTTAGGTTAGGTTTCACCCTTTGTATTGTACAGTTGTGTGGTTTTGACAAATGCGTGACGTCATGTATCTACCATTACATTATCATACTGAATACCTTCACTGCCCTAAAAATGCCCTATGTTCCACCTCTTCATCTCTCTTCTACTCCATTCTCCCCCTGAATTCCTGGCAATCATTGATCTTTTTACTATCTATAGTTTTGCTTTTTTCAGAAAGTTCTATGATTGGAATCATACAGTATGTAGCCTTGTCAGACAGGCTTCTTTCACTTGGCACAAGCATTTAAGGTTTTTCCATGTCTTTTGGTGGCTCGATAGCTCATTTCTTTTACTGCAGAGTAATACTGCATTGTATGGATATAACACAGTCTGTTGATATGTTATCTATCAGCAGACCTCTTGTTTAAACATGTAGCCACACCTAGCTATAAGAGAAGCTAAACTATTGCATTACTGCCCCCAAGTAAAACTGGGGCTCCATTTTTAAGGAAGAGAGTATGTACTGGCTAGGAAAGGAGCATTCTCTATCATAGAGGGGAAAATAATACTAATAGCTTTTGTTTCTACTGAGATAGGGTAAGTAATTCTGAAACTTTTGTTCATTATTGCAAATTTGTAATTGATTTTAGTAATCTAGCAAAGTCTTTTTTATAAATTCCTTATTGGAAGGGACATGGACATATATTCAGGGGGCTTTAAAAAGGTACCTCTGAGAAATAAAACAGATTATACTTTTACTTTTCACTGTAGAGAAGAATAATCTTTCTTATTTTTACTCCTCATCCTCAAGCTCTGGAGTCCTAAGGGGATTCTGACATTGTCCTTTACAGGCTTTATTTAGCTGTTATGTGCATAGCAATTCCAGTGAGAGTTCATTTTTTGTTTTCTGATGTTCAAAAAGAAAATCGGAGAAAACTTGAGATATATAAATTATTCCATGAGACACTCAAAAAATATTAGTTGCACCTATTTTTGCATGCAGTCATGTTGTTTTCAAAGCTCCTCCAAGTTTTATTGCTGAGATGCTTGGGAAACGTGTTCCTGTCTCATTCTGTTATTCTTAGATGATTGAGCTGGAAATGTTTATGCAGCTTTTATAATGGTGACTTATTGGCTGAGTATGTGTGCCTGCTGCTGTCTTTGGCATTGGAATAATGAATTAGCATGTAGGTGGCCTTGGGAAGGGAATGTTATGAATGGATTTTGCCTACGCTTTTTTGGTAGCAAATTATATTTGCTACAAGGTTGCTGTGCCATACCTTTATTTCTTCAACTCTTTCAAAGCTATTAATTTTCACAGTGATAGATGGCAGTAACCTTTCCCACACCGACCTAGTCTCAGCATGGCGTAATGTCAGACTAACCTGCGGGTGGAGATGTCTATATAAAGGCTTGTTATGAATGCCAAAGTCACTTAATAGCATAAAATGCCTCCTTTTAGCAGTAGCCTTTGGCTGTTTCCAGCTTTAAGATTGGTTCATTTATTTCATACAACTTGGATTATTTATGAAGTTGGACATTACAGCTATAATTAAATTTTCCTTTGAATTGGTTATGCCAGAAGTAGATGCTTATGGTAAATAACTCATATTGTTTTATTTTGAACTTTTGTACTAGGAGTAGTGGATATTTTGTCTTCACCTTTTCCTTCCATTCTGTTCTCCTTATCTTTCTTTAGATAAGCATTAAAATGGGTAAGTGATTATGAACAGTCTATTAAAATATATAAGCTCACAGGCTCCCTTTGGCAAATAAATAAGATTATACAAAGCAGGCTTTTTTTCCCTGGTGGTCTGAGATGCAGTAGGAGAACAACGTTGTCTACATCATGTACAGTTGGAGAAAGCTCACTTTACTGAACAACTTTATTTCTGAAGTGATGTGGATTTCATTTTCCAGACTTGCCATAAAATGACTGAGTTGCTAGTTTACCACAGGCACTGGAGTAACTGGTGTTTCTCACATGTTAAATTTTTTTTTTTAACTCATTTTTTAAAAAGGTATAAAACCAAAAGTGAGGGAGGAAAGAAGTATCAGGAAAGGGTGAGTCTTGGTAAACTGCTCTAACTTTTAACTTTGACCCTTCAGGGGCAAGTTTCATGTACACATCTCAAAGTGTCCGAGGGAAGCCCATTTAGTTACTGTCTCAATAATGGCGAACTTATTTTTTAATGGCAGTTTTAAACAGTGATTTTATTGAAAGCATAATCAACAGGCTTAATGTGTTTCATCTATTTTATTCTTTACTGTTTACTATGTTATAGTTTAGAAGATTGGCGAGTTGTCCATGACTTCCAAGGTGGTGCAGTGGTAAAGATTCCCCCTGACAATTCAGGAGACACCAGAGATGTGGGTTCGATCACTGAGTTGGAAAGATCCCTGGAGGAGGAAGTGGCAACCCACTCCAGTATTCGTGCCTGGAGAATTCCGTGGACAGAGGAGCCGGTGGGTTATGGTCCATAGGGTCGCACAGAGTTGGACGCGACTGCAACTGAGCATGAGCATGAGTCCAAGGTTACTTAATCTGTTAGTCAACACTTAAATGAATATCAGTGTGTAAATATACGGGTTTATTGAAGCAGTCTTAGAGATTGCCTTTCTAATTTTGCAAATTGCATTTTCTTTTACTATAATTTTCCTATTATGTTCTGAATCTCTGATCTGGGGGGGAAAAAAAACAGGACTGCTGTGATAAGTTAGGTGCCTGCTTGTTTGTGCCACCCCCCTCCCCTTTCATCTTCCCTTCCTTCCTTTCATTAAATATAGATGATTAAAAGTATTTTATCAGGGAGATTTTTGTCATGGGAATAATCTAAACCAGTATAAAAATGTGCTTGTTGAACTCAGTTATTCTAGGACATAAGTTATCTCTAAACTATTCATTATTTTATTTGCTACATAGTGATGTGAAAACTAAGAAGCGTTTAGAGATTCCTAACTTATGGAGAATAAGATAGGAAGAGTTTATGTTCTTAGATACTTTCCAGTATTTGATGTATACAGGGAACATACTAGGCACTTGTAGGAGTTTTAACCTCTTATCTTAAGGAGCATGCTAAAGTCTGTTTAAGTCAACATGTATCATAAAGTTGATTTTTTTGTTTCTGACTTTGGTATACATTGTCAATAAAAGAAATTCCAAAATTGTTGTGGTTTTAATTCTTTTTTTTTTTTTTTCCCCTGAACCTAAATATTTCTTCCAGGGCTTCTTCAGCCATGGCAGTCTTTTCTTTCTAATGTCATCTCTTGATTATCTGTTATCTGCCTAATGGTGTGTGCTGGCTTTGTTTTTTCCACGTTTTGCCTTAATCATAAATTTACCTTTTTTGCCAAACTGGAAGAGAGATTCCATGTTCTCTTTGTGAGCCACATTGGAGCAAAGTAGTCACTTTTAAAAGAATGTTCTTCTTTGTGTGAAATCAAAACTATTATTATATTCTACTTAAACACTTTCCCGGGTCTTCCCTTCTATCACTTTCCTAAATGGAAGGCAGATTTGATCAAATAGTACAGTCTGAATGATTTTCTGTTGCCCTTAAAATAAATTACATTTAGTGTACAAATAGGATCACTCTGATTCTTAATTATCTGTTGTCTGACCATTGGTTAGCCTCTTTCATTAGCTAATGGAAACAGTTAGGCTAGGAATGGCTGTTAGTGGATTGGGTTTGGAAACTGCCACAACCCCAGCTTGCAAGCATCATGAGTTCTATTAGTGTTGCTTTCTGCTGTAGATGGTTCCACTTGTAATTTTTTCATTTAAAAAATATTGTCTTCTTTTGGAGAGTTAGAGTGTAGATTAGCTTCTTGTTAGGTCATTAGATAAATTTGCTCCTTAAACTTTTCATCTTTTATCAGTTTTTTGAGATTTTTTTAAAAAATTGAAAGCCTTATTTTGTTGTCTGATTCAGTTAAGACATTATAGCCTATCGGGCTTAACTTTTGGGTATTTTTAAAGGCAAATTAGGAATTCATTGATAATTTTCTCCTTGAAAGATAAAATATCACCTGCCATTATGTTAATGGAGACATTAGAGGTTAAATTCCCTGGAGGAGGAAGTGGCAACGCACTCCAGTATTCTTACATGGACTGTCCCATGCACAGAGGAGCCTGGCAGGCTACAGTCCGTGCAGTCGAAAAGAGTCAGGTACCGCTGAGCATACATGCAGGGATTAAATTCAAGTATCATGATACAGAAATATTAAATACTCCTTGCTTCTATGGGGATTGTCTCTAGTTCAGAATTTTTTCATCATGATCATCATCATCATTGTTTATTTAAACTGTAGTTGAGGATCTCTCAACCTTTAGGTATATTACATTTCCCTGAGCTTTTGGGAGTGGGAGGGAAGGGGGAAGAGAAAGAGAAGTAAGGTCTGTAAGAACTTGTGAATAGTGAAGGAGAGATGTCTTTTTCACTGGGGATTTTTTGTAATCTTTGGAGAGGTGGATATGTCAGGCACAGCTGCCTTAGAGATACAGTTTTGATAGTTAAACGTGGATCTCTATGGGTTGAGGATTCTTCCTTTATTATAATTTATGAGGAAGTAATTATAAAATCATAGATTTGAAAGGATTCTCATTATAGGACAATTTTTATATTTCAAAGAAAAGGAAATTGAGGCTTTTGAGAAGATAAATTGCTTGACCAAAGCTGGTATAAGAACTGGTACAGTAATTCATGTCTCCTGAATACAATTCCAGTGTTATCAGTGTAGCAGTTTAATGAACAATTGGTTTGAATGAGCTCAACACTTTTAAAGACGTGTAGCTTTGTGATTTTTTTTTTTAATGCAGGTTATTGTATCCAGGCTTCAAAATGTGTGAAGTTTGTATGTAAAGTTGCAGAGTTGTACCTGGATGTTGATGGTACAACTGGCCTCCACATCCACAGATAAGTTCTGCTTCCTTGGATTCAACCAACCAGGGATCAGAAATATTCAAGGAGAAGAATACTAGAAAGCTCCAAAATGAAAAACTTAAATTTGACCTTGCAGGCAACTATTTATGTCGGTATTATTAGATATTATTATTAGGTATGAGTAACTTAGAGATGATTTAACTTATATGGGAGTATCTACATAGGTTATATGCAAATTCTATGCCATTTATATAAGGTATTTGAGCATCCCCAGATTTTGGTATCCATGGTGCATCCTGGAACGAGTGCCCACCCCTCACCACCCCCGCTACCCCTCAGTTACCAAAGGATGACTGTCCATTTTTAGGGGTATGTTTTAGCTAGGCTTCTTGTTTGTTTGCCTGCTTTTTAGTGTTTGTGGGGGCTGAATAAAAGGTTATTTGGGCCTTTCATACATTTTCTGTTTTATAAGTAAAACAGTGCTTCAATGCTTATATCCCTAAAATGATTATTAGGAAAGTTCAGTAGATTTTTTTTCATCAAAACTGTTCCCCAGGACAAAGAAAATAAACGTCTGCATCAAACAAGATGCTTACCTAGGGTTAAAAGTAAAAAGCAAAATGAGTATTAATAAAAAGCAACTAGTTGCTTCTAAAATATCAGAGGTATCAGTAAAATTTGCTGAAATTTTTCTTGTTAAAAAAGGATTCATTTAATCGGCCTTATGCTCTCTTAAGCATGATAGACTATCACATAAGGAGTTACTATTTAGTAAGCACAGATGATCGTTGAAAGCCCCCCAAGCCCCACATCAGTAATGTGTTTGTGGCCATTTGCAGAGCAGCAAGAAACTGAGTCCTTGGATGTGCAGGTTCCCAGCTGAGGCTGAACAAAGCGATGCTCTGCCTTCTCGTTTTAACTCTCATACTGTAAACATGTGTCCTTTTTGCTGTCTGTTTGATTCCACATTTTATCCTATTTTTGTGCTTTTTGTTGGTGATTGTATTATTTAAAATGGCACCAGGTATAATAAGTGCTGTCTTTTCCTAAGCTCAAGAAGGCTGTCAGGTACTTTATGAAGAAAGCATGTATGTTAGAGGCACTTCATTAAGGCATGAATTATAGTGCTGTTGACTGTGAGTTCAGTGTTAGTGAATCAGCAATATATATTGAGATGCTTTAAACAGAAACACACATAAAGCAAGAGGATATTCATCAGTTGATGAAAATGTTGTCAGCAGAGTTACACAGAGACTTAAGTGACTGCTTCCCTTGAGAGCAGTAGTGCAGTGGCCACTAGTTCAGTGTTCGCAGGGGCCTTGTGGGACACACCTACTGCAGACATGGAGAGTCAGCTGTGTAGTGTGCTGATCAGTCTCCAAAATGACCTCTAATGATCCAAGCCTCCTTGTACTCACACCCTAATATAGTCCCCTTCCACACTAAATCTTGGCTGATTGGCCCAGTGTGACCAGTAAAACAACAGCGGAGATGATGACTTGTAACATCTGAGACTAGATCATGGAATGCATGATTACAGATTTGGCACTTGGATCGCTGTTTCTGGGGGGAGTCAGCTATGGTACACGGAAGATATCTATGTCCTCTTATAGAGAGAAGCCCACCAAAAAAGGAACTGAGGACTCCAGCTGAGGTATCATAAAAATATATATTTGGTCATTGTTCTCAGTTTTTGGCCTAGAGCCCCTAGTATCCTTGGACTTTCCTGCATGTCAGGAGTGTCTTTTGTTATCCATAATGAGCCACTCTCTCATCTGAGTTTATGTAGGTGAGGTGATACAGGGTGGGCCTCCTGGTTGGCCTCAGGATGGGGCTGGTCACCAAAAAGACAAGAGATTAGAAGGTGAGAGTTTTCAACCCACCAACTGACCTCTAGGGAGGAAAGAAGAGGCAAGATATAGAGCTCTTTAGAAGCTTTTGAACAGTGAGATTGGGTAAGCTTCCAGACTTGTAGACACATGAGGGTCCTGGGAGGGTGATGTGCCCCAGAAGGGCATGGACGCTCCGCAGGCACTCCCCTTCCCCAGCCCTCATATCTTGCCCATGCATCTTTTCCATTGGACTGTTCCTGAGTTGTATCATTTATAATAACCTGGTTAATGGAGGTAAGATGTTTTCCTACATTCTGAGAGTTGCTCTAGCAAATTACTGAACCTGAAGAGGGAGTTGTAGGAACCCCCAGTTTAGAGCCAGTTGGTCAGAAGTACGGGTGGCCTCCAGTAGACTTGCGACTTGCACCTGGGACTGAGCTTTTAACCTGTGGGCTCTGTGCTAACTGAGTAGTTAATGTCAGAATTAAATGAATTCAGTTGCTGGACACTTGGTGATAGGGATTTGGGGAACTGGTGTTGGAAAGACACCATATATTTGGTGTCAGAGATCTAAAAAACTGTACACAGCTGTACCCTGATCAACAAGTAGCACCAACTTACCAGTCGGGTGAGTGACACCTTTGAAATTGATCTTCCAGAGCCGATCAGACCTTCATTTAGATATAGCCTAAGCCGACATCTGATGGTAACCAACTGAGAGACTCCATGTGAGAACACTGGCAGAACTTGTCCCAAATTCCTGACTCAGATACTGTGAGACTAATAAATGAATATTGTTATTTTTTGAACTTTTAGTTTTGGGGATAATTTGTTCTGCAGGAATAGAAACTGCTCCATCTCTCTCTCTCTTATTTTTAACCTTTTGATAGAAAATTTCAAACATACACAGAAGTGGAGAAAATTGTGTCATGAGTCCCATGTGACCATCAGTCAGCATCAGTGATGATCAACTTGTGGCCAGTCTTGTCTCATTTATACCAGTTCACTCCCTACTCAAACTTCAGATTATTTTGAAGCAAATCCCATAATTTTTTCATCCATAAATATTTTAATATGCACTTATAAAAGATAAGAACTATCTATATTTTTCTATGCCTCTAAGTTAATCATTTCTTAAAAATCATCTGATATCCAATTATTATTCATATTTCCCTGGTCTTAGAATTTCATTTTATGTTTATTTGACTGAGATCCAGGTAAGTGTCTTATCTTTTTTTCAAGATATTGCCTGTCTTTATGGCAGGCCAGTCATTTTGGTTGTCTGATGTTCATTCTTATTGCACAATAATAAACTGGCAACATAGTTGTTTAAATTAATTAAAATTAAAAATTCAATTCCTTAGTCACATTCGTCACGTTTCAAATGCTTAATAGTCACATGTGGTCAGTGACTACTGTATTGAATAGCTCAGAAAGAACATTTCCAGCATCACAGAGACTTTTACAGGACAGTGCTAGTTTGTAGTCTGTATTCAGGAAGAGCTCAAGGGAATTATATTCCCTGGGCATATTCATAAAAGCATGTGCCAATGTAATTTAAGGTCAGTTCGTGTTGCTGTGGAATCTTTGGTTATACACATCTTGTAGCTGTTGGTGTTATTTTCTTGTTTGCTTGTGTTTTGAGATTCATAGGAATTTAACTTTGTCTAGTTTTGTTATAAATGTCATGTGGATTATTGGTTTAGGTGTCTTAGTTGTTCTGTTTTTATGGGGGAATTTAGGGAAATTCAGAAGTCTGCAGCCTTCATCACCATCTTCCCAGATCTCTTTACATTTATTTTACTTGTACCTATTACTAACAGAATTGTAAAGAGTTAAGGCTAGGAAGAACTGGAAGTTTGTTTAGTCTCTAAACTTCATTTTAGGGATAAAGAGTGTGAAACTTGGAGAAGTTGTATGATTATAAGTAGAGTCAGCTGGGAGAAGGCGAGGGTGGGATGTTTCAAGAGAACAGCATTGAAACATGTATATTATCTAGGGTGAAACAGATCACCAGCCCAGGTTGGGTGCATGAGCCAAGTGCTCGGGCCTGGTGCACTGGGAAGACCCAGAGGGATCGGGTGGAGAGGGAGGTGGGAGGGGGGACTGGGATGGGGAATACATGTAAACCCATGGCTAATTCATTTCAATGTATGACAAAAACTACTGTAATGATGTAAAGTAATTAGCCTCCAACTAATAAAAATAAATGGAAAAAAAAAAAAAAAGAAAAAAAAAAAAAAAGTAGAGTCAGGTTCCTGTCCCAGTTTGCTTGACTCTTGTCAGTGCTCTTCCCCAAATCTGTAACACTGAGACAAAGGGGCAGTCAGATGACTTACAGAGGCAAAACATGCTTGAATTTAGTTAGCTCATAAGGTTAAATGAAAAGGAAAGAGAAGCAAAGAAAGGCACTGAAGCAGTTATAAAGAATCATATATAAGAATATATATTATGTATTCATAAATGTAATTTAAAAAACTTAAGACTTTTCTAAAGGAGTTGTTTTAAATTTATAACAAAATTGAGAGGAAAGTATAGAGAATGCCCATATACTCTGTCCCCACACATCATATCACCTAACTACCACCACCCCGTTATCAACATTTCTCACTATAATGCTTGAATGGTGCATTTTTATCAAGGATGAACCTACACTGACACATCACATAGTCTACTTACATTCTTAATGTTATACATTCTATGAGTTTGGAGAAATGTATAATGATGTAAATCTATCATTATAACATCATACAGAGTATTTCACTGTCCTAGTGAAGTAAAAATGAAAGTAAAAGTCGCTCAGTTGTATCTGACTCTTTGTGACCCCATGGACTATACTATCCATGGAATTCTCCAGGCCAGAATACTGGAGTGGGTAGCCATTCCCTTCTCCAGGGGATCTTCCCAGCCCAGGGATTGAACCCAGGTCTCCCACATTGCAGGCAGATTCTTTACCAGCTGAGCCACAGGGGAAGCCCTCACTGTCCTAAGAATCTGCCTATTCATTTCCCTCCCCTACCACAGCCACTAATCTTTTTACTGTCTGCGTAGTTTTGCCTTTTCCATAATGTCATATAGTTGGAATCATAGTATATAGCCTTTTCAAATTGGCTTCTTTCACTTAGTAATATGCATTTAAGGTTCTTCCATGTCTTTTCATGATTTGATGGCTCATTTTTTTTTAGTGTTGAATAATATTCCATTGTCTGAATGTACCACAATTTATTTATTCAGCCACCTACTGGAGGATCTCTTGCTTGCCTGTAAGTTTTGTCCGTTATAAATTATGCTTCTGTAAACATCCATGTGCAGGTTTTTGTGTGGACATAAGTTTTCAGGTATTTTGGGTAAATACCCAAGAGTACAATTGCTGGCTCATGTGGTAAGAGTATGTTTAGTTTTGCAGGATAGTGCCAAACTGTCTTCTAACGTGTCTGTATCATTTTGCATTCCCACCAGCAGTGAATGAGAGTTCCTGTTGCTCCACATCCTCGCCAGCATATGGTATTGTTAGTGTTCCAGATTTTGGCCTATTTTGGGTTAGTGGTATCTACTTGTTTTAATTTGCATTTCTCTGGTGATATGTGATGTGGGGCATTTTCCCCATATGTTTGTTTTCCATCTGTGTATCTTCTTTGGTAAAGTGTCTTTTAAGGTCTTTGGTCTATTTTATATAATTTTGTCATAGTCTGTGGCTTGTCTTCTGATTCTCCTGTTACTATCTTTTGCAAAGCAGATGTTTTTCATTTTAATGAAATCCATCTCATCTCTTTCATGGATTATATCTTTGGTATTGTATCTAAAAAGGCATCACCATATCTAAGGTCATTTAGGTTTTCTTCTGTGTTATTTTCTACAAGTTCTATAGTTCTGCATTTTACACTTAGATCTATGATCCATTTTATTTACATTTTGTAAAGGATGTAAGATTTGTGTCTGGATTCATTTTATACTTGTGAATGTCCAATTGTTCCAGCACTGTTTGTTGAAGAGATTTTCTTTTCTTCTTTTTATTGCTTTTGCTCTTTTATCAAAGACCAGTTGACTATTTTTATGAGTCTGTTTCTGGGTTCTCTTCCGTCCATTGATCTATCTGTCTTTTCTTCTGCCAGTACCACAGTGTCATGATTCTTGCAGCAAAAGGAATTTTCAAGTCAGGTAGCATCAGGCATCCAACTTTGTTTTCTTCCTTCAGTATTACCTTGGCTCTTCTGGGCCTTTTGCCTTTCCATATTAACTTTAAAACCAGATTGTTGATACCTATGAACGAATGGCTGGATACAATTAAAATATTTTAAGGTAGGTAGTTATAAAATTATTTGTGCATTAAAATGGGCTGAAAAAGCTTCTTTGAAAAAGGAAGAAAAGCATTCCATGGAAGCTTCTTAGGGCTGTTGATATGTTGATAAGATTTGGTAATTCTGTGACCAGTTATCCTCTCTGGGTCAGCTGTGTGTTTACTACATTTTATAGTGTCATCATTTGTAATTGTCGAGAGTTGTTAACTGTTTTCAAGTAAAATCAAAATTAATTTAGACTTAACTTTTGCCAGAAGTAGATATAAATAATAGGAAATATAATAAGATTGTTTTATTATAAAAATATGATCAAATATTTAGAAAATAAAGGAATCTACTGAACAAAACCTTTGAAAATTACTAAAGCTTGGTAAAGTGATAGGAAATAAGATAAAAGTATAAAATAATCATTACATACCTAAAAGATTGTAATCTTTCTATTGATAAAACAAAATATACTTGTTTCTTTTTTAGAATCCTCCATTATTGCTCAGAATATCCAGTTTTATTACTGAATTCTTTTATGAAATTGTCACTAGCGTGTGATTAAAAATAAGTATCTCTGGTAGTGATAGAAGGTTAGATAAGCAGTATATGGCTGTTTTGCAGATGCCTTTTAGTGATAGGCTTAGTGATAAACAATATTGAGATACTAAGTAGTCATTTATAGGTTTGAGTCTGTAGATTTTGAATAGAGAGATGGTGTAAATTAAGATTGATACTTTGATATGTGTCAAATAAATTGGAGAGGGCAGATCCTAAAGACATAGAAATCTGGAAAATCTTAGTAGTAGTGATAAAGTTTATGAGGTAGGGTGGTGGCTCTCTAAAAGTAAGGGAATATATGGTTAAGAAATTGGAGGAAAAAAACCCTTTATTCTGAAATAATTTTTAGATTTACATGTGTTACAAAAATAAATTGAGTTCCCTAATGTTAATATTGTATATAACTTTAGATCAAAATGAGGAAGTCAACACAGATTCAATACTATCAACTTAAAGTACAGATTTTGTTCAGATTTCACCAGTTTTTTCACTAATACCCTTTTTCTGTTCCAAGCTTGAATCCAGGATATCATGTTGCATTTAATTGTCCTCTCTGCTTGTTGTCGTTCAGTTGCCCAGTCGTGTCCTCATAGACTGCAGCATGCCAGGCCTCCCTGTCCCTCACCACCTTCCAGAATTTGTCCAGGTTCATTGCATCGGTGATGCCATCCAGCCATCTCATTCTCTAACACCCTCTTCTGCCCTCAGTCTTTCCCAGCATCAGGGACTTTTCCAATGAGTTGTCTGTTTGCATCAGGTGACCAAAATACTGAAGGTTCAGCGTCAGCATCAGTCCTTCCAGTGAATATTCAGGGTTGTTCTCCCTTAAGATTGACTGGTTTGGTCTCCTTGTTGTCCAGGGGACTTTCAGGAGTCTTCTCCAGCACCACAGTTCGAAGGCATCAATTTTTTGGCCTTCTGCCTTCTTTATGGTCCAGCTCTCACAACCATATGTGACCACTGGGAAGACCACAGCCTTGTCTATATGGATCTTTGTCAATAGAGTAATGTCTTTTCAACACAGTGCTTTTCAACACACTGTCTAGGTTTGTCATCGCTTACCTGCCAATAAACAATCGTCTTCTAATTTCATGGCTGCAGTCACTGTCCACAGTGATTTTGGAGCCCAAGAAGAGGAAATCTGTCACTCCTTCCACCTTTTCCCCTTCTCTTTGCCCTGCAGTAATGGGGCCAGATGCCATGATCTTAGTTCTTTTAATATTTAGTCTTAAGCTGGCTATTTCACTCTTCTCCTTCACCCTCATCAAGAGGCTATTTAGTTCTTTGCTTTCAGCCTCTCTTCTTAGTCTCTTTATTTCTCAGGCTTTCTGTGTTTTTCATGACCTTGATACTTCTGAAGAAAGCCAGTAACATATTTTGTGCAACATCCTTCAATGTAGGTTTGTCTGATGTCTTGTTATGATTAAATTAGACTTAAGCCCAATTTCTCGGAAGAATAGTATACATGTGAAGAACTCTTCTTACCATATCATATCAAGAGACACATGATAGCAACATGACTTGCCATTAGTGATGTTAACTTTGATCTCTTGGTAGGGTGGTACATGCCAGGTTTCTCCACTGCAAAGTTGCTGTTTTTCTCTTTCCATAGTCTGTTCAGTAGAAGCAGGTCACTAAGTCACTATTCAAGGGGAAGAGAATTAAGCTGCACCCCCTGGAAGGAGGTGTATCAAAGAATTTGTGGACACATGTTAAACCTACCATGTAATTTAATTAACCAGCATTTGAAGGAGATATTCTGAGGCTCTGCTAATTAGATAAGGAATATTTTGAGAGAAGACTTCATTTTTAGTAATTGATTAACTATATGGCATAAAAGAAAGGAAAAGGAACTCCCAGATTTTGAGCCTGGGTGACTGATGTATTGTTGAAAGAAAAAGGGTCATTTTCTTTGGTTCTGTCATCGATTCAGTCTTTTTCTACACTAAAATCTAGTTCTATAAATTATAAACCAGGGTTTAGACAGATAATCTAGATAGAGTACCAGAAAACAGAATCTTGATTCTATATTCTTCTCTTGGCCCAGAGGGCATTAGCATATTTCAGGATATCGATGCCTTTCTGATGTAACTGACTCCATTCTGAGTCACCTTCATCCGGTCGCATGCTTTGTCTTCTAACAAAATTTCTTGATTATAATTTATGCATATTTTTCCTGATAAACCTGCCCTTTATTTTTAAAATTCAAGACATTCATAGGAAGTTTTCTTGTCTTGAAGAAGATAGCTCAGAAAAAAAAAAATCAGAAATGTGGTGACATCCTATTGTCATAATTTACATGTTATCTTTAAAGAAATTTCTGTTAATGTCTTTCAGGAGATTTTTTTAGTCTGCTCTAAAGGAGCCTCCTACATCTTTTATAGCAGAGAAGACAGATTTTGCTGGATTGCTGTCATCTTGCCAGCCTTTTTTTTTCTTTGATGCAGGATATGTTGGACTTCCTCTGTCAGTCCTACTTAAAGCTCCCATGATTGACTGGTTACCACTGATGACTATCTTTCAGCGGACTATGGTATACAATATAGGGCTTTGTTTGAGAATATTGTACCTCTGTTCTATGCAGGGAGCAATACCGTTAGGTGCTGTTACATCTATATCTAAGTTGTTACAGAGATCCTTAGAACTAAGATCCCTTCTCCTTCCTGGTGATTAGTAATCTGCTAATTGAATTAATAGTTTCCAGAAACCTGTCGTAAAATGATGCTCCATTGGTCCCCCACACACCCATAAACCTTGTATTTCTCGCCTTGTTTAATGATTACTAGGTATTTAATTGCAAAGATTATTTTAAGACATTCTGTTTAGGTAATATTTACTTCACAGCTGGGAGCTCGTAATTACCGCTTATAATAGAAACTTGCAGTCCCCAAATTTCTAACTGGAGGTTTAAAAATGATATCATTTGAGTCAGATTAAACACTGGAATTGAGCCACCAAATTATTCACTATTTGCTGTTGAAAGCACATACATAAATGAGAAGAAATGAAGCTATTTATTTAAAAACAATAGTGATATAAATTACTGTTTCGAGAATTTTCTCTCACTTACCTGAATTTAATTTTAATTTTGTACATTATAGAAATCATTCCTCTGTAAGTAAGCATTGTATGATTTCTACTCCTTTCCCCATCTTATTATATAAAGTAGTTCTAGAATGAATATGAGTTAGGTGTTTAGTGGATTCCTTGTAAACAATAAGTTTAGAATATGATTTGAATGTTGATATGGAATTTAGATGGTTATAACAGTAAATTGTGGATGGGATTAGGAGATATGTATGTTTCTTGTTGTCAGAATGTCTGCTATACTCAGATGCATACTTTTTTATTTGAAAGAAATATGCATGAAATTACGTGAAATTAGAGTGGCTAAATTATTAGTGTCAGCTAAAGTACTCGACTGTTTTAGAGCCATTTAGCATATCTGTTTAGAAGGTAAGTGATTGAGTTTTGTATGATTGGCATTGGAACAGGTCTTGTTGATTGGGTGGAGAAGAGAGAAAATGAGCTAAAGACATGAAGCATTATTAAACTTTCCAATAAATACTGGTCTTAAAAACACAGTGGAAAAAGGTCAGTGTTAAAAACCTGATTCAGTGATGTGTACAGATGGATGATACTAATTAAAATAACATAAGCATAATATTAGGACAGGTTGGAAAATGTGATATATGTAAAGATCTGTGGTAGTGTCATTTTGTGAATGCCTAGACCACTGCAGCATTTCATTTATAAATTTGAAATTATATTTGGCCGAAATGTCTACTCCTGAGTATCATCTTTTCTTATAATACCTGATGTGTGGATAGCTTTCTTTGTGTGTATAGAATGATATATACTTGGTGGGCCTTGGCTTCCATAAATTCTATTTCTGAACATTATATAGATTTCCTGAACTCCTTCCCGTGTCCCCATCTTCAATATTCTGTTTCCTGAATCTTGATGCATCATTTTGAACTGTTGCACTGTGGCACTTCTTGCCCCAGATCATTCACACTGTTTTCTGTCTTACTGTGACTGGGTTGGCAATAGTTTAGATATTTTCACTGTGTCTGGTCTTGTGGAAGAAGCCTCCCAGAAATTTTACGCTACCAGGTGCTTGTCTGGATCACTGCACAGTCAGAGCCTGGAACTTGCCTACACTGGCACCCATCTACTTGGGATTCCGTCATGTCCTGCTCTTTCCTTCCCATCATCCTTCTGCCATTTTACCACACAGGTTTTATTCTTGTGGGGATTGGGGCTTGGCCAGTGGAAGGGCTGTAGGCCTGACGGATGGAGAAATAACTGGTTCTGATTCCCAAGGCCAGAGATTATCGAGGTGCCTCTGAGGGTTATCTGCTGCTCTCTGGGTAGCTGGTTTGCGATAGTAAGGATCCTTAATTAGGGATATGATAATAGTACTGTGAGGATGTTACCACAGTTACAGCATATATGTCTCTTTTTAGACCTGCACGCATTGTCTTCAAGTGTACCTTTGTTAGTGCATATACGAAAGTAAGGGACTGTCAGTATTAAATGATGCTTTACTGTAAAGTTTATTATTGCTGCAAAGTTTGTAAGAGTTGAAAGGTAAAGGAGTTATTTTAAAAGTCAGTCAATGTTTTATTTAGTTCAGTGAAACCGGTTTCAGTCCTACAAATCTCATATGAAAACCACTAATGTTTCAAAGAATACTTTTTAAAATTAGAAGTACTTTTCACCTTTTCACAACAAGTGAAAGTTGTCCAGTCATGTCCGACTCTTTGTGACTCCGTGGATTGTAGCCCACCAGGCTCCTCTCTCCATGGAATTCTCCACACAAGAATACTGGAATGGGTTGTCATGCCCTTGTCCAGGGGATTTTGCCAACCCAGGGATCACCTGGGTCTCCTGCGTTGCAGGCGGATTCTTTACCATCTGAGTTATATGTGTCCAGAAAATGAGTGGCCAGTGGATGTGTTTTGTTTGACTGCTTTCTTATGCTTACACGATATATTAAGGGGCCAGGTTAGTTAGACAGGTGTATGCTTGGTTGCAAAACCATTTTATTCTCCAGTAGTTTAACTCACTGCATACACTTTATTTTAATTGTAAGCCTCTTGTCAACAGTTGAGTTTGCAACCTTGCCTTAGAACAAGAGAGAGTGGGACATCATAGTATAATGAAGGAATAGTTTTTGGAATTAGACTAACTTGCATTCAAAACCCTACTCTGCCTCACGTGCTGTGTGTACTTGGACAAAGTAGTTAGCCAAATCTTACTTTATTTGTAAAATGGGGAAAATAATATTCTTTTTAAGGGTTAAATTTAGGAAACAATTTATATGTAGCATTTGGCACATGGTGGTAGCTACTCTGTAAATGGTGGTGATTTTTATTGTAGTAATGGACAGAAGAACCACTAGTATCATGGTAGCTTTCTCAAAATATTAGTAGTACCTATTACTTTGATCCCCTATGCTTTCTTTCTTTATAATTCAAATCCCCAAGTTTTTTGTGGAAATACATAAATGGGTTTCTCCTTTAAAATTTACTTGATGCTTCTCTTAACAGGTACCCATTTCATCCTGATATTTCTGAGGTCATAGAACGTGGGACCAAAAAAAACATGCAAGTGTTAAAAAGTATGGTGATAAAAATGTTTCCTGATGACTTCTAGATTCTAAGGCTTAACTTTAGATTCAGTTTAGTTCAGTCTCTCAGTTGTGTCCAACTCTTTGTGACCGCATGGACTGCAGCACACCAGGCCTTCCTGTCCATCACCAACTCTCGGAGTTTACTCAAACTCATGTCCATCGAGTCCGTGATGCCATCCAACCATCTCATCCTCCTCCTGCCTTCAATCTTTCCCAGCATCAGGGTCTTTTCAAGTGAGTCAGTTCTTCGCATCAGGTGTCCAAAGTATTGGAGTTTCAGCTTCAACATCAGTCCTTCCAGTGAACATTCAGGACTGATCTCCTTTAGGATGGACTGGTTGGATCTCCTTGCAGTCTAAGGGACTCTCAAGAGTCTTCTCCAACACCACAGTTCAAAAGCATCAATTCTTTGGTGCTCAGCTTTCTTTATAGTCCAACTCTCACGTCCATACATGACCACTGGAAAAGCCATAGCCTTTAGATTAGTGGGTAATACTTACTTTGTAAACTCTGTATTGGCAAAATACAGGCTTAAAAAAGTATTAATCGTACTGGAATCAGGGAAAATATATCCTGAAGTTTGGAACATAAGTAAAATAAATAATAGAAGACTTAATTTAGAAATTATTCTTGGAACATAAAATATAGTTTCAAAAGAGTGAAAGTTTAAGCCTATAATGTTTGGTGTTTCCAACTAAATTGTTCGAATTAGTATTACAATGACTATATTGGGTTTTTATTTTAGTATTCTTTATCCTTCTTATATAATTTTTTTAAAATTTAGCATGCATATCATTGCTAAAAGAAACATTGCTTAGGAGATATGATCCCGTAGCATCCATATTGATGTTATCTCTCTGACTATCATGTGTATGTATATATCCTCTAACTAGGCCAGTTACATAATACAGGAGGGTAGACCTGGCATATCTTATTTCAAAGAGGTGCCAAGACTTTGTCTTGACTGACCAGACAGTCTGCTTACAACCTAGTAGTTTTTCAGATGCCCTAGAAAGCAAAACAAAACAAAGTGATGCAGGGTAAGTGTCTCAAAACAAACTGGTTTACATATCTACTTGTTCTTTTCTAAAATGCTTTCAGTTATTAGACAATTATTGAAAAATAAGAAAATCTTTTTATCCCCTTCTGCATGTATTCTGTATAATACAACTTTGGATGCTGTGGACAAAGCAGAAATCCAGTTTGAAACTTCCAGTTATTTCTGGAAAAATTGTTCTGTAGTTTTGAAAACTACAGTAGAACTTGTCCAGAGGGGGGGGAAAACCAGTATCTTCATAAAAACAATAAAGTAATAAAATTATTACTTTATAAGATTGTTAAGAGAATAGATTTTCTCTAAATAAGTAAACTTACAAAATGAAATCAGGATCAGATTGGTAATAAAGGGATCCCATTTATATTAAATTTATTGAGTAAATAATTACCAGTCCTGTCTAATGAACAAAAAGTCAATCAGATAGTCAACAGTGTAACTTGTGGAACATACTGAAAGAAGATACCTTGAGTGCTTCCAATAATGAACAGAATTAGCCCGACTAGAGAAGAGGGAGAGAATAGGAGCCAGGCTTCTTTTGTAGGAGAGAGAAGCTGGATGAAACTTGTTGTATTAAGTATGTCCATCACTCAGAATCCATTGCCTAAAGGATTTGATACTGCTAACTGTGGTGGTCTCTGAGATGTAATAAACTCTGCGTTCTCTCTGATCGCTTCTCTGGCCTCTTATCCTCTCTGTTCCACGTAGGTGAGGGTTCTCCCAAGTGTCTGTCCTGCTGTTTTTCTTTCTCTTTTCGCTCAGAAAGGTCTCAGACATGTTTCCCCTCATATATTATAATTTTAAAAGTTGAGAAATAATTTACATATTATGGCCATCACCCATTAAAAATGTGTGGTTAGGTGGTTTTTAGAATATTACTCAATAACTTGTGCAACCATCACTGCTATCTAATTTCCAAAATATTCGTCACCCAAAGAGAAGCCCTCTATGCATCAATAGTCACTGCCCATTTCCTTTCCCCTCGTCCTTGAAAGTGAAAGTGGAAATGTTAGCCCTTCAGTCATGTCTGACTCTTTGCGACCCTATGGACTGTAGCCCACCAGGCTCCTCTGTCCATTGAATTCTCTAGCCAAGAATAGTGGAGTGGGTTGCCATTTCTTTTTCCAGGAGAGTCTGTGCTACCCAGGGATCCAGTCTGGGTCTCCTGCATTGCAGGAGGATTCTTTACCATCTGAGCCATCGGGCAGGCAACTGCTGATTTACTTTTTGTCATCACAGAATTGCCTATTCTATTCATTTAATATCTGTGGAATCATATTATGTGGCCTTTTGTGACTGGCTTACTTTACTTAGCATAGTGTTTTCAAGGTTCATCCATATTGCAGCATGTATCAGTACTTCTTTTTTTTTTTTTTCAAATTAACAAACTGTAATTGTTTTCCCAAAGATACATTTTTTTTTCATACACATCCATCATACACTGTAACCAAAAAAAGCAGTGTACATGAAATAAGAGAAAATAAATTAAAAATCCATAGCATAGGTAAGGAGGCTCTAGTCTGGAGCACAGCTGAGTTTCCAGCAATATAAGGAGGCTCGAAAGTTTCTTTTATAAGAATGCCTGCTAGCAAGGGTTCCAGCCAGGTGGTTGGTTGGTCTGTAAGTCAGTCTTGAGTACTTGAAACAGTTCTGTGTGTGTTTTTTGTTTTTTTTTTTCCTTAGCGTTTAGAATAGCCATCATTGTCCTGCAATAGGCAGAGCTATCACGTCCAGGAAGAATGAGGGAGGGAACCACAGAGGCAGCCTGAGATCCAAATACAGCATTCAAAGGTAATTGGTCCAGTGGTGCCTGGGGAAGGAGGAAGGGAATGGCACTCCTGGGTTAGCCATCTTCCTTTGGGGGTGTGTACCAGCCGTTTTTTTCGTGGATCTGCACCAAGGACTTGTAGGACTGCTGTGCTCTTGTCAGGCTGTATTGAGATTTGTTGGCTCCAAACTGCACTCGTGCTTTTCCCTTCACCAGTGTGGCACTGATCTGCATAATCACTGACTCTATTGAGTAGGCACTGCTCCAGCCCTGCTTAGTGAGAAGTTCCATGCAGATGGCACCTCCACCCAGAACATACCCTCCAGAGAGGACTGGAGACACAACCCTGACAAACGGCGGGTCAAAGGGGAAGTTATCTTTAAAAGAAAAGTTAAGTAGGATGAAGTCGGCTCCTTCTTTCTCTTTGAGGATCTGGAGATCGTTGTGCAAAGCGCTGTCCTGGTCAACTTTGAGGAGTTTGAGATTCCAATCATACAGACTGTCATTCACGAGTTCGACTGCATAGTTTCCACCTTTGAAACTCTGTGATCGGTATATATCCCTGAGCTCCTTCATCAGCCGGTCAGTAGCCTGCACCGAGCCAGATACCGCACCATTTAAGTAATCTTGCCTCTGGTTCTTTTTAATTTTCTCTAGTATGGCCAAGTTTTCTTTCCCGATGCCATCATCTTCAGATTTCTTGCCCTCAGCTGGCTCTTCTTCTTTCATTTCATAGTGATCTAGGTCTTCTGTGTCCTCAGGCATCTCTTCATCTTCATCTTCTGAAGACACGTCTTCCTGTGTACACTGCTCGGCTGGCAAGGGCTGATCCAGCATCTCCACATCTGGATGCTGAGGGAGGTTATAGAGTTTACACAGGTCGGAGATGATCCTCTTCAGATGCTGCAATAGCAGAGTATTCCCTTTCTTTATGTCCACCAGCCTCTCCAAGACAGCAGCCAAGTTAGGGTCATCGGACTCCACTGACCAGATGGGGGGCACCGCAGGGTATGACTCCGTGATGTTGCAGTGGATGCGGACGGGATCCCCAGGCACCGACCCCCGTGAGGGGAGATGCGGTCTGGACGCGGCCCCCGCCCCGGCCCCTCCGGCCCCAGCCAGCAGGAACTCGCAGCTCAGCTCGTCCAGGCAGGCGCTGGCAATGCGGAAGCGCTCGTGGCCGCGGTGGAAGATGGACTCGAGCAGCTTCAGCTCCCGCCTCAGGCAGGGCCCCGGCCCCCGGCGCCGCCCCCTGGCCCCCCAGCTGCTGCCCCGGCCCCGGCTGCTGCTGCCCCTGCGGCTGCGGCTGCTGCATCCTCCGCTCCGCTCCGCTCCGGGGCCGGCGGGCCGGGAGCCTCCGGCCTCCGCTCCGGGCTCCGCCGCCGCCGCCGCCCGTATCAGTACTTCATTCCATTTTATGACTATATATTCCATTGTGCAAATATCTAACATTCATCAGTTGTTGGACATATGGGTCTTTTTTTTTTTTTTTTTACTCTTTGACTATTATAAATAATGCTGATATGAACATTTGTAAACAAACTTGTTGATGGGTTTTCAATTTTCTTAGGTATATGCCTAGGAATGAAATTTCTGGGTCTTATGGTAACTCTGTGCTTAACTTTCTGAAGAAATTTTGAAATGTACCATTTTACATTCCCACCAGTGATGAGGGAAGATTCCAGTTTTTCCACATCCTTGTCAACACTTATCACTTTCCATCTTTTTCATTATACCCTAAGTGGGTATGAAGTGGAATCTTTATGGTTTTGCTTTGTATTTCCTTAGTCACTGATGATGCTGAGTATCTCCCTATGTGCTTATAGAACATTGGGTATCTTCTTTGGAGAACTGTCTGTTCAAATCCTTTGCCTGTTTTTTTAAAATATTTGTCTGTTTGGCTGTGTCAGGTCCTAGTTCTGGCACGTGGCTCTTTGTTGCAGCTCACGGGCTTCTCTTCAGTTGTGTCTCGTGGGCTCTAGAGCGCACAGGCTCAGTAGTTCCTGTTGCCTCGGCTTAGTTGTGTGGTTGCATGTAGGATCTTGGTTCTCTGAGCAGGGATAGAAGGGTTACAGTCGATGGAGTTGCACAGAGCTGGAAGTGACTGAGTGACTGGACACACATGCACACAGGGTTGGAACCCAAGTCCCCTGCATTGGAAAAGTGAAAGTTGCTCCATTGGGTCCGACTCTGTGACCCCCGTGGACTGTACAGTCCATGTAATTCTTCAGGCCAGGATACTTCCCAACCCAAGAATCAAATCCAGGTCTCCCATATTGCAGGTGAATTCTTTATTGGCTGAGCTACCAGGGAAGCCCAAGAATACTGGGGTGAGTAGCCTATCCCTTCCCCAGGGGATCTTCCAGATCCAGGAGTTGAACTGGGGACCTCCTATGTTACTGGTGGATTCTTTACCAGCTGAGCTGCCAGGGAAGAACTGCGTTGGAATGCTGATTCTTAACCACTGGACCATCAGGGGAGTTCCCCGTTTTTTTAATTGATGGTTGATTTTTAATAATTTTGGATACCAGACTCTTATCAGATATATGGTTGAAAATATATTCTCCCATTCTGCTGATCGTTGTTCTTTTTTTTTTTTCAGTTTCTTGATGGTGTCTCTTGAAGCATGAAAGTTTAAAATCTCAGTGAAGTCCTGTTGCTTTTTCTTTTCTTTTTGTGCTTTCAGTGTCATATCAAAGAAACCATTGACTACTCCAGTGTCACACAGAATTTTGTGTATGTTTCCTTCTGAAAATTTTATAGTATTAGCTTCAAAAGACATCAGGAAAGTGAAAAGACAACCTGTAGAATGGGAGAAACTATTTTAAAATCACAAATAAGTATACTGATAAGGACTAGTGTCCAGAATATATAGATCTATGTTGGGTCAATTTTTGTGTATGGTGGGAGTTATGAAGTCCAATCTCTTGGATAGCATGTCATTCCAGCACTATTTTTGAAAAGACTTCTTTCTACATTATCTTGGTACCCACATCAAAATAACTTGTTCATAAATGTGTAGGGTTATTTCTGTCTCCTTGATCTATAAGTCTGTCTGTGTCTGTACCACACAGTCTTACCTATTAGCTTTGTATTTAGTTTTGAAATTGAGAAGTGTGAATATTTTAATTTGTTCTTTTCCTAAAAGTTAAATACTAATTTCCAACTGCTGAATTGTTTTAGCTATTTGGGAGTACCTTGCAATTCTATAAGTTTTAGAATAAACTTGTCAATTTCTGCCAATATATAATCATCTGGGATGTTTATTGGGATTTTGTTTAATATGTAGATTAACTTGGTGGGGGGAGTATTGTCATTGTAACGATTTCGAATCCATGAACTTGGGATACCTTTCTATTTATTAAGGTCATCTTTAATTTCTTACACTGGTGTTTTATAGTTTTCAATATAGTGGTCTCTCACTTCTTTTGATATATTTATTCTTCAGTTCAGTTCAGTTGCTCAGTTGTGTCCAACTCTATGCAACCCCGTGGACTGCAGCACATGAGGTCTCCCTGTTCAATACCAGCTCCTGGACTTTAGCCAAACTCATGTCCATTGAGCCGGTGATGGCATCCAACCGTCTCATCCTCTGTTGTCCCCTTCTCCTCTTGCCTTCAATGTTTCCCAGCATCAGGGTTTTTTCCAGTGAGTCAGTTCTTTGCGTCAGATGGCCAAAGTATTGGAGTTTCAGCTTCAACATCAGTCCTTCCAATGAACACCCAGGACTGATCTCCTCTAGGATGGACTGGTTGGATCTTCTTGCAGTCCAAGGGACTCTCAAGAGTTTTCTCCAACACCACAGTTCAAAAGCACCAATTCTTCGGTGCTCAACTTTCTTTATAGTCCAACTCTAACATCCATACATGACCACTGGAAAAATCATAGCCTTGACTAGACCTTTGTTGGCAAAGTAATGTCTCTGCTTTTTAATATGCTGTCTAGGTTGGTCATAACTTTTCTTCCAAGGAGTAAGCGTCTTTTAATTTCATTACTGCAATCACCATTTGCAGTGATTTTTGAGCCCCCAAAAATAAAGTCTGCCACTATTTCCACTGTTTCCCCATCTATCTGCCATGAAGTGATGGGATCAGATGCCATAATGTTAGTTTTCTGAATGTTGAGCTTTAAGCCAACTTTTTCACTCTCCTCTTTCACTTTCATCAAGAGGCTCTTTAGTTCCTCTTCACTTTCTGCCATAAGGGTGGTGTCATCTGCATATCTGAGGTTCTTGATATTTCTCCCGGCAGTCTTGATTCCAGCTTGTGCTTCCTCCAGCCCAGCGTTTCTCATGATGTACTCTGCATATAAGTTAAATAAGTAGGGTGACAGTACACAGCCTTGATGTACTCCTTTTCCTATTTGGAACCAGTGTGTTGTTCCATGTCCAGTTCTAACTGTTGCTTCCTGACCTGCATACAGGTTTCTCAAGAGGCAGGTCAGGTGATATGGTATTCCTATCTTTTCCAGAATTTTCCACAGTTTATTGTGATCCACACATTCAAAGGCTTTGGCATAGTCAATAAAGCAGAAATAGATATATTTCAGGCACTGTCTTGCCTTTTCAGTGATCCAGTGGATGTTGGCAATTTGATCTCTGGTTTCTCTGCCTTTTCTGAAACCAGCTTAAGTATCTGGAAGTTCACGGTTCACGTATTGTTGAAGCCTGGCTTGGAGAATTTTAAGCATTACTTTATTAGTGTGTGAGATGAGTGCAATTGTGAGGTAGTTTGAGCATTCTTTGGCATTTCCTTTCTTTGGGATTGGAATGAAAACTAACCTTTCCAGTCCTGTGGCCACTGCTGAGTTTTCCAAATTGCTGGCATATTGAGTGCAGCATGTTCACAGCATCATCTTTTAGGATTTGAAATAGCTCAACTGGAATTCCGTCACCTCTGTTAGCTTTGTTTGTGGTGATGTTTCCTAAGGCCCAGTTGACTGACTTCCCATTCCAGGATGTCTGGCTGTAGGTGAGTGATCACATCATCGTGATTCTCTGGGTCTTGAAGATCTTTTTTGTACAGTTCTTCTGTGTATTCTTGCCGCCTTTTCTTAATATCTTCTGCTTCTGTTAGGTCCATACCATTTCTGTCCTTTATTCAGCCCATCTTTGCATGAAATGTTCCCTTGGTATCTCTAATTTTCCATCTCTAGTCTTTCCCATTCTATTGTTTTCCTCTGTTTCTTTGCACTGATCACTGAGGAAGTCTTTCTTATCTCTCCTTGCTGTTCTTTGGAACTCTGCATTCAAATGGGAATATCTTTCCTTTTCTCCTTTGCTTTTCCCTTCTCTTCTTTTCACAGCTATTTGTAACGCCTCCTCAGACAGCCATTTTGCTCTTTTGCATTTCTTTCTTGGGGATGGTCTTGATCCCTCCCCTGTACAATGTCATGAACCTCCATCCATGGCTCATCAGGCACTCTTGTCTTTCAGATCTAGTCCCTTAAATCTATTTCTCACATCCACTGTATAATTGTAAGGGATTTAATTTAGGTAATACCCAAATGTTCTAGTGGTTTTCCCTACTTTCTTCAATTTAAGCCTGAATTTGGCAATAAAGAGTTCATAATCTGAGCCACAGTTAGCTCCCAGTCTTGTTTTTGCTGACTGTATAGAGCTTCTCCATCTTTGGCTGCAAAGAATATAATCAGTCTGATTTTGGTGTTGACCATCTGGTGATGTCCATGTGTAGTCTTCTCTTGTGTTGTTGGAAGAGGGTGTTTGCTATGACCAGTGCATTCTCTTGGCAAAATTCTATTAGCCTTTGCTCTACTTCATTCTGTACTCCAAGGCCAAATTTGCCCTTTACTCCAGTTGTTTCTTGACTTCCTACTTTTGCATTCCAGTCCCCTATAATGAAAAGGACATCTCTTTTGGGTGTTGGTTCTAAAAGGTCTTGTAGGTCTTCATGCAGAAGTGAAGTGAAGTCGCTCAGTCATGTCCCACTCTTTGGGACCCCATGGACTATAGCCTCCCAGGCTCCTCCATCCATGGGATTTTCCAGGCAAGGGTACTGGAGAGGGTTGCCATTTCCTCCTCCTGGATCTTCCAGACCCAGGAATTGAACCCTGGTCTCTCACATTGCAGGCAGCCGCTTTACCCTCTAAGCCACCAGTGAAGTACAGGGAAGTAGGTCTTCGTAGAACCCTTCAAATTCAGCTGCTTCAGCATTACTGGTCAGGGCATAGACTTGGATTACTGTGGTATTGAATGATTTGCCTTGGAAATGAACAGAGATCATTCTGTCATTTTTGAGATTGCATCCAAGTACTAGATTTGGACTCTTTTGTTGACTATGATGGCTACTCCATTTCTTCTAAGAGATTCTTGTCCACAGTAGTAGATATAATGGTCTTATATTATTCATTTTTTTATGTTCCTAATAATTGATATTCAGTGAATGGTTTTTAGAACTGAAGAAATATTTATTCCTAAGTATTTTATTCTTTTTCATACTATTTTGTTAAAGAAAAAGAGAGTGATAAACCATATGCAGCAAAATAAGAACATTGGGAGAATCTGGGTAAAGAGTATGTGAGAATTCTTTGTACAGTTCTTTCAACTTTTCTGAGTCTAAATTACTTCAAGATAAAAAGTTTAGAAAACACTGCACAGAAGGAAAGTATGGCAACTGGTAATGGAATTAGCTCTCATATTTGCCAATACTGTTTACTATTTGCCAATACTAGGTGGGGTAGCCAAAAAATGTGGTGCATTTCAGGATGCCAGTTAAACATCTGTCTTTTGTTTTGGCTATTATTATTGTGCCAGTAATCAGATAAATTGTCATTTCTGACTCTAATTGTTAAAAAAAAAATTGGTTCTGTCTAAATAGAACAGGCTCCAAATCTTCATGGGAAACGTATTTAATTTTTAAGCATCTAAGCGAGAATTACAGTGATAAAATAGCATCATGGGATGTGTATGTATGTATGTATATGTGTGTTGTGTAAACTGTATTTCCCCTTTCTTGTTCTCAACATTTTCTAGAAAATAAGCTGTCGTTATGTTTGTTGATGTCCTTTTCCTCTAAGAGTGCTGTATTTTTTTTCTTTTCTTTTTTCAGGAGACATAAGTATGTATGGCTCGTAATTGAGCATGGTATTAAAAGCCTGATCTCAGGCAGTCTGGCAGTAGTTGATAAACTACTTATTTTGGTGGAGTGATGTATTTTAATTTTTGCTTATTTTTCCCATTTCATGAGAGCAGAGTTTTCAGTTTTTTCTAAAGACATGCTTTTGCTCTTCAAACATTTCGTATATGTATGTGTGTGTGCATGTGCACATGTGCGTATATAAAATTATTTAGAAATAGTGAACATGGTGGCCATGCCATGCATCATGCAGGATCTTAGTTTCTCAACTAGGGGATCAAACCTATGCACCTTGCTGTGTGGAAGCTTGGAGTACTAACCCTTGGACTGCTGGGGTAGTTCAAGTGCTTGAGTTTTTAATCAAATGAGCGTTAAGGCCAGAAGTATGTAGATTCGGTGAACATGGTGATTGAGCTTTTCGTTAAGTCAGCCTTAGAGCTGAAACTATGTTTTATTCGTTTTTTTATGTTCCTGATAATTGATATTCAGTGAATGTTTGATTTTTAGAACTGAAAGGAACCTTTGAGCCAGACCTCCCTCCTAATTTCACTGTTGAAGAAGCTGTGTAAGATGGTAGAACTGCATTCATGACCTTTCCTCTTCTTTATAAGCTTGTGCATACACATGCATATTCTCACACATTTCTCCAGACCCACTTTTGTCTCTATTGCAAATGCCAAAAACCTGGTTTTCCAAAGTCATATTCATCTGTTTTCAGCTTCCTAAGAGTAAAACAAGACCTTGTTTCCTAAAGGTCCTGGAAACAAAGGAGATAGATAGAAGGAGTTTTTTTTTTTTTTTTAAATGAGTTATGTGCTGTGGTCTTAGTGTTGTGAAGGGTGAAAATAATAGCTGTGTGACAATACCAGTGTGGTCATTTAATGGATTTTTAAATTAATGCACTTGAAAAATCAAGATGTGTTATCCAAATAGCAATAATTTTTTGAGGAAAGTTTTTAATGAAAACAGACATCTTCATAGAACTAAAATCAGTAGGCGCCTAGTATGAATAAGATGCCACTATAAGTTCTATATAATTTTAAGAGACAGCAATAGGTATCTCATTATTAGTATGTTTATTCAAGAAGGAAACAAAAATAAGGGAAAGAAATTAGTGAATGCAAGTCACTTTTTAGTTTAAAGTTTTAGTCATTTTTGTGGATTTTTTAGTTTTATTGCAATTCTTTCTAGCTTCTGTTCTGAGAAATGCATTTTCAGTTGTTATTCAAAGCAGTCAAACAAAAAAACTTTCCTAATTGATACATCCAGTGAGAGATTGTTTTCTTCTACCAACATCTGGCAAAATACTTTCTAATTTAGTGAGGTTTTTTTTTTAAAGGCTTTTAGCAGTGTGCACGCTGAGAATGTGCATAAGCTACTAGTTATTGGTGTTTTATGCTATTTAAACACAGTGACAGAATGACAGTGGACTTTAGCCCCGAAGACTTGAAGTTTAAATTAGAGAGGCAGATAAAGAATGACAGAATGAGAGAATGAGGATTTATAGTTTCCTATAACTGTTGTGAAACAGTCATGTAAATGACTTTACTGTGCTTTTTTTCTTATTGTTGATATCTATATCATACAAGAGAGAAATAATTTCCAGTATAAAAGATGAGCTTGTTTTTCAGATAATCAAAATAATAGATTTTTCAGTTACTTGAGAGTACTATTTTGAAATCAGCAGTTTGCATAATTCAGTTCTTTTTAAAGTAGTTGTATGAGAAAGAAAGATCTAAAAACAGACAGCTGCTTTTAAAGGGGAAAACAAGTTTTTAACTATGTCTAAGAGCATTTTTAAAAATAACAGTTCATCTTGGATTTAGAGTGTGTTTTCAATGTTAACTAAACAACCAGATTTTCCTGTCAACTTTGGAAACTGCTGAGGGTTAGCTTGATTCATGCCATAAGCAGATGGCATCTTGCTTCTGGCAGAATGGGCAGAAAATTCCTCAAGCACCCACCTGCGTATGTTCTAGTCTTCATAAAATCCTGTGTACTTTTAAACTTAAATACTCTCTACACTTTTAGCACACTGATTAAAGTTGAAATCAGAGATAGTACACAAATAGCTAAGGGTTAGTCTTATTTCAGGTCCTGTGACAAACCAAAAAAATGAAAATGGTAGACTAGAAAGTAAGCTGTCTTATTACTGGCAAAATAATACATTTTCATGCTTTTCTAGGTGGTGCTAGTGGTAGAGAACCTGCCTACCAATGCAGGAGATGTAAGAGATGCGAGTTCAGTCCCTGGGCTGGGAAGATCCCCTGGAGGAGGGCATGGCAACCCATTCCAGTATTCTTGCCTGGAAAATTCCATGGACAAGGAGAAGCCTGGCCTGCTGCAGTCCATGGGGTTACAAAGAGTCAGACAAGACTAAACCTGTAATACACACATACACAGATACATTGTTGTTCAGTTGCTAAGTGTATCTGACTCTTGGCGACCCCATAACCTGCAGGAAGCCAGGTTTCCCTGTCCTTCACCATTTCCCTGAGTTTGCTAAGATTCATGTCCTTTTGAGTTGGTGATGCCATCCAACCATCTCATCATCTGTTGCCCCCTTCTCCTCTTGCCCTCAATCTTTCCCAGCATCAGGGTCTTTTCCAATGAGTCAGTTTTTTGCCTCATGTGACTAAAGTACCTGAGCTTCAGCTTCAACATCAGTCCTTCCAGTGAATATTCAGGGTTGATTTCCTTTAGGATTGACTGGTTTAATTTCCTTTCTGTCCAAGGGACTCTCAAGAGTCTTCTTCAGCACCACGGTTTGAAAGCATCAATTCTTAGGCGCTCAGCCTTCTTCATGGTCCAACCCTCACATCCATACATGACTACTGGAAAAACCATATCTTTGACTGGATGGACCTTTGTTGGCAACTTAATAGTTAAAGAACTTAATACTAGTTCTTTTAACATCTAATGGAAAAACCCTGAATGAAAGTTTTTGGGCAACCTAATGGATGTATTCTCCGAGAAGAAAATTAATCAGAAAGCTTATTACTAGAAGCCTTTCCCCCCCCACACCTTTAGCTTAATTTTCAGAGATAATTCCTTTAAAATACTTCATAAAGGACTGATTCATAATCAGAAGTTTTCACGAGTAATCTGGGAGAGGGCACTTTTGAGTATGGTATTTTGATTATGATATTTTCTACTCCCACTTTCATGTCTCATTTTTAAATTTGGGATTGTGGTATGTTCTGCCTTGAGTGGAACTTGAAAGTCTCAGCAATAGCACTGCTAGCTTTGGAAATTAGTAGAAATGCATAACGGGCTCTGTATTTCTGAAATTTTTGCCTATAAGTTTATGTTCAGCCTCACAGCAGTCAATGGGGCTGTCTCTACCATCGTATGAGCAGTGGATAGTGGGTCATACAGGATGAACTCTTCTGTAGTCAGTTCAGTTCAGTCACTCAGTTGTGTCCGACTCTTTGCGACCTCATGGACTACAGCACGCCAGGCTCCCTGTCCATCACCAACTCCCAAAGCCTGCTCACACTCATGTCCATCGAGTCGGTGATGCCATCCAACCATCTCATCCTTTTTGGTCCCCTGCTTCAGCATCAGTCCTTCCAATGATTATTCAGGACTGATTTCCTTTATGATTGACTGGTTTGATCTCCTTGCTGTCCAAGGGACTCTCAAGAGTCTTCTCCAACACTGCAGTTCAAAATCTTCAATTCTTCAGCGCTTAGCTTTCTTTTGGTCCAACTCTCTGTCCATGGGATTTCCCAGGCAAGAATACTGGAGTGGGTTGCTATTTCCTCCTCCAGGTGATTATCTTGACCCGGGGATCGAACCTGTATCTCCTGCAGGCAGGTTCTTTACTGCTGGTGCCACCTGGGAAGCCCCAAATCACTGTACACTTTAAAAAGATATATATTAAAAAACTTTGGTTTCCATATATGATCTGTAGAACATTTGACATAAGCATAACTAGCATGTACAGTTATGCCTAGCATGCCTGGGAAATCCCGTGGATAGAGGAGCCTGGTGTACTGTAGTTCATGGGGTCACCAAGAGTTGAATATGACTGAGTAGGCACATGCACACAGTGAGCTGAAGTTATTTGTGGGTCTATAAATTTATTCTTTTAAATACAAAACTAATTTTTATTTAAATTTAAGATTGCTAAGACAATGAGGACTGATCAGTGAAATTATCCTTAGTTTTCCTCTTTTGTTTTTTATTTTTTTTTTTAGTTTTCCTCTTTTATTAGAACAGCAATAGAGCTATAGAGGCTATAATCTTTAAAATTATATTTAGCATTGGTATACACAGTTGCCTACCTGCTCTTTAAAATGTGCCATTTGTCAATTTTTCTACATTTTTATGACTACCTTTTTTTGTTTTAAAGTCAGTGTGTACTCAAAGAAAAATGCCTAATGTCTGTTTATATTTGAATATTTCCAAGTCTTACTTAACTAACCGTTACTTTTTTCCCCTCTGTGATTGACAAGTTGTATTCACAATTTGGAAAAATTCAAAGGGATCTTTGGTGACAGTTCTTATTAGATTTCATTTTGGTGAAGTATTCATTTATTTTTATATATCTTTCAAATGAGGCTTTTCAGTAGGTTCATTCTTGGATGAGTTTATAATTGAAAAGTGTTCTTTTTAATTACTACAGTTGACACTAATTGCCTTCCTTTTTGGGTGTTAATGGGTATGCTGACTTTTGAGTAGATTCAAGAGATAGTCTTTATCTTTTAACCTTAGAGGATGTACAAGACAAGAGATCTGCAGAAGTCTTATTGGTTCTGCTTATGAAATACTTATTAAAGATTCTTCTCCACGGTTCTGAAATTTGTAGATTATTTTTTTCTTACCATCTATTTATTACTGAATTTGCCTTTCAGGGTTTGCAACCATATGTCGAGTTCCAAGTGCAGAGCACGGTTTGAAGTTTCGCCTTTAAAATGAAGGCTATATTATTTAATTATGGGGCAGCACAGTTTTAAAATGGGGATGAAGTTAGGTGGGTGGGCCTTTCCAGAAAGCAACTTGTAAAAATTACTAGGGTGTTTATGCTTGCCAGAGCACTGCCTTCTTAACATTCCACTTTTATATTTTAAAGAAATGCACGTCATGGAAGAATGAAAGGTTTAAAATAGATTAGCAGTTTGGCTAAGTGATTATGAATACATTTATTTCCACTCTTAAAATACTTAGTGTGTGACTATGTCCTTCCCCATCCTCCTCACCCTGATTTATTTTAGATTTGTCTTGGTTTAAGCTTTTCCTCATTTCTGAACATAT
Organism: Odocoileus virginianus; assembly: GCF_023699985.2. Classification (NCBI taxonomy): domain Eukaryota; kingdom Metazoa; phylum Chordata; class Mammalia; order Artiodactyla; family Cervidae; genus Odocoileus; species Odocoileus virginianus. The sequence goes on along the minus strand of NC_069684.1, from coordinate 20,337,837 downwards.
AAGTTGAAAATAGGCAATACCTTCTACTACTTCATTGCCAAGGAAGATTCTAAGACCTTTGAATGTAGATTCTTGATTGCATTTTATAAGGAATAGAATGTGGACCAGAGAATTAAACATTTATGGAATAGATTAAAGGGTCTCCTCTATTTTAATATAGAAAAAGATACAGTAAATTGCCTTAGGAACTAGCTAAACCGATACAGAAATTCTGTGGTCTTTCCCTGGAAGAAGTATGTTAAGACGCAGTATACACGTTTTGGTGGGAGCGTAAGAGGAAGCTACAAGGTGAAATCTAACAGCTGCTGTTGTGGCAATAGTTAAGTCATAGTTAATTCCTCCATTACAATAAAATATATAATCAGAAAAGGGAATATCTAATTAGAAACACACTTCTTAGGAGGATTAAAATATTTTTGTATTCATTCACATATGTAACTATTTAAAATTTTCTCCCCTGTTTTATGGCATACTTTTCAAGGGGAGTTCTCTGGTAGGTTTTGGCTTTTCTTTTTTTTTTTTAGTGTTGGTCCTTTTGTGTTCACTTTTTAAGCTGATTCAGTTTACGTTGTCCTCTGAAAGACATACTGTTTACATATATTCCTGCTCTTTTCACACATCTTACTTATTCAGGAGTTCTGCTCTGTCTTTAACCTTTTTTCAGATCTTCAGGTTTTAGATGTTAATCATTCATATATCAGCATCTGTTTACAGTTAAACACAAACACACTTATGCACGCATGTCCAAATGCAGATACATAGCAGCGTGGGTGTTTTTCTGTTTAAAATTATCAGTTTGTTTTTAAGTTTTGTTGATTTGAATTATTAATCACTCCATTTCTTTCTTCCTTCATCATTTCTCACTTATTTTTAATGACACTTTATCTCAGCTACTTTGAGTGGGAGCAGTAAATTCATTTTGGTTAAATTTCTTGGCAGTTTCCTGACTCAATCGCACCCTGTACCCTACACTGAAAGCGCAGAGTCCTAACCTGCTGGACGGCCAGGGAAGTCTCCTGAGGATGGAGTATTTTTATTTACATGTTATGTATCTTTGGGCTTCTCAGGTGGTGCTAGTGGTAAAGAACCTGCCTGCCAGTGCAGGGGACATAAGAGATGCAGGTTCGATCCCCGGATTGGGAAGATCGCCTGAAGAAGGAAGTGGCAGCCCTCTCCAGTATTCATGCCTGGAGAATCCCATCAACAGGGGGCCTGGTGGGCTACAGTCCATACGGTCACAAAGAGTCGCATACGATTTAATCGACTTAGCTGGCATGTATATCTCTAAGCCATCCAAAAGAAATGTCTTGCCCTGAAAATATGAGTTGAAAAGATAAGGAGGACTTCCTTGGAAGTCCATTGGTTAACACTGCATGCTCTGGGTCAAAAAAAAAAAAGAAAGAAACAAAGCATAAGTCTTTTAAAGTAGTCTGATCTATCAGCACATTGTTCCTCCTCATTCTTACCCTCACATTGGTCCAGGTTTTGTTTTGAGAAGCATCAGTACCATGGAGTTAAGGCAAAAGAAAACTGAGCATTAAAAAATTGATATCTTTGAGCTGTGGTGCTGGAGAAGACTCTTGAGAGTCCCTTGGACTGCAAGAGGTCAAACCAGTCAATCCTGAAGGAAATCAGCCCTGAATATTAATTGGAAGGGTGATGCTGAAGCTTCAGTGCTTTGGCCACCTGCTGTGAAGAGCCGACTCATTGGAAAAGACCCTGATGCTGGAAAAGATTGAGGGCATGAGGAGAAGCGGGCGACAGAGGATGAGAAGATTGGATGACATTGTTGACTCAATGGACATGAATTTGAGCAAACTCCAGGAGTTAGTGAAGGACGGGGATACCTAGCGTGCTGCAGGTCATGGGGTTGCAAAGAGTGGGACACAACTGAGTGACTGAACAACAACTTTAGAGTAAAATACTATGTATTTCAATATGTAAATGCTCAAGCATGACTACACTAGAAGACATGATGAGGTAGTCAGATGCTTATTACACTTGGATATAGAATCACCATGATTGTAGTACTGTCAAATGCAGATTGATAAAGGTGTTGATCATTCTTTCGCAGTTAAAATACACAGGTGGTGTTGCCATTGGTAACACCTTTTTCAGATAAGGTAAGCAACTTGGTAAAGTTCGAAAAAAAATATAACCTTTACTTATTTGGTATGGTGTTCCTAGAAATTCAGTATATATTCAGTTGTACAAGACTACATTGAAAAAGCAAGAGAGTTCCAGAAAAACATCTATTACTGCTTTATTGACAATGCCAAAGCCTTTGACTGTGTGGATCATAATAAACTGTGGAAAATTCTGAAAGAAACGGGAATACCAGACCACCTGACCTGCCGCCTGAGAAACCTGTATGCAGATCAGGAAGCAACAGTTAGAACTGGACATGGAGCAGCAGACTGGTTCCAAATAGGAAAAGGAGTACGTTAAAACTGCATATTGTCACCCTGCTTATTTAACTTATATGCAGAGTACATCATGAGAAACGCTGGGCTGGAAGAAGCACAAGCTGGAATCAAGATTGCGGGGAGAAATATCAATAACCTCAGATATGCAGATGACACCACCCTTATGGCAGAAAGTGAAGAAGAACTAAAAAGCCTCTTGATGAAAGTGAAAGAGGAGAGTGAAAATGTTGGCTTAAAGCTCAACATTCAGAAAACTAAGATCATGGCATCTGGTCTCACCACTTCATAACAAATAGATGGGGAAACAGTGGAAACAGTGGCTGACTTTATTTTTCAGGGCTCCAAAATCACTGCAGATGGTGATTGCAGCCATAAAATTAAGAAACACTCCTTGGAAGGAAAGTTATGACCAACCTAGATAGCATATTAAAAAGCAGAGACATTACTTTGTCAACAAAGGTCCATCTAGTCAAGGCTATAGTTTTTCCAGTAGTCATGGATGGATGTGAGAGTTGGACTATAAAGAAAGCTGAGCACTGAAGAATTGATGCTTTTGAACTGTGGTGTTGGAGAAGACTCTTGAGAGTCCATTGCACTGCAAGGAGATCCACCCAGTCCATCCTAGAGGAGATCAGTCCTGGGTGTTCATTGGAAGGAGTGATGTTGAAGCTGAAACTCCAGTACTTTGGCCATCTGATGGGAAGAGCTGACTCATTGGAAAAGACCCTGATGCTGGGAAAGATTGAAGGCAGGAGGAGAAGGGGACGACAGAGGATGAGATGGTTAGATGGCATCACCGACTCAATGGACATGAGTTTGGGTAAACTTCGGGAGTTGGTGATGGACAGGGAGGCCTGGCGTGCTGTGGTTCATAGGGTCGCAAAGAGTTCGACATGACTGAGCAACTGAACTGAACTGAACTGAACCTTATATTAGTGAACTACTATAAGGCAAACTTATATATAGCCAACTCAGGGAGTTAGTGATGGACAGAGAAGCCTGGCGTGATGCAGTTCGTGGGGTTGCAAAGAGTTGGACTCGACTTAGTGACTGAACAAGAATAACAACCGTATATTTATTTGTAGGACAGATTTAAGTTTTAGGTTTAGATAATTATGAACTAGGTGAATGTCTGGTAGGACATTCTTCACTGTGTGGAAACAGCCATGAATTTCAAGATGTTTAACCTGCTTGTTCTTTCTTTTTCCTCCCAGAATGGTAGGGAAGGAAGAGAACTCTAAACCTTTGTGACAACTTGTGGTAACTGAAAATACCCTCCTAGGTTTCCAGAGTGCCTTCTAGGGGCGCATATTCCCTAATTTGAACCACTACCCTAGAGAAATGGTGAATAGGATGATAGTTCTGACAGTCCAGTGTGTCTGTCATAAGCTTTTTGTGGCTTGTTCATAGTATTGTTGTTTCTGGAAATAATGATCTTTACCATAGGGTACAAGGAATAAGTGAACTATAAAATAAAAGACTATCATCACATTGTAGCATATGTCTAAATATAACATTTGCCTTGGCTGATAGTGTATAAACCTATCATTCTTTTTTAGAGCAAATGTCCTAATCTGGGGTTTGGGTACTCTGTGAAATTACACAGTTTAAACAAATGGTTCATAGTTTTGAATATGTAGTTAAAAGAGCGCCCTGAGGTCCTGATGGAATCTGACAAGTGTGGAAGGAGTTGGTTCTTTCTGTGAACCTTGGAGCACAGTGACATTCCCTGAGGTTCACTGAGATTGATGGCTCAGATGGTAAAGAAGCTGCCTGCAGTGCAGGAGACCCAGGTTTGATCCCTGGGTCAGGAAGATGCCCTGGAGGGAATGGCAACCTGCCCCAGTGCTCTTGCCTGGAGAATTCATGGACAGAGAAGCCTGGAAGGCTATAGTTCATGGGGTTGCAAAGAGTTGGATGTGATTGAGAGACTAAACATGCGTACACACACACCTTTAACATCTCTTCTTCCCTTTTTGACTAGCAAAAGTAGGGATTGAAATCCTGTAATTGAGGAAATCCATTTTTGAAAATGAATTAAATTTCTTGAAACCATTTCATTAAAACTTAAGAGGAAAAGCTGACATAACTGTCATTGAATCTTTATCCTGCCACATTCCAGGAGAGGAATTTTAATTATTGGGCAAAGCTTTCCAGTATATCAGTTATGACAAACAAGCTTAAAAAGAAGTATTTTGTGTTAATAATCAAGTCTAACATTAAAAGAAATTCTTTTTTTTAAATAAAATCTTTTTAAGTCTCCCCTGCTTTCCAGTTATTCCCGTATGTGTGACCATAGTTCATACTGTATGGAGAGGCAGTGACTGGTGGACAAATTTTGCTTGGTCGATGCGGCCTTTTCCTTTGTTCTATCCCTTTTGCTAAGAAGTTGCAAGACAAGTCTTTGTCTCCTAATAAATGAGTATGATATGAAAGAAGTGTTATCATATGGTCTTTTTCTAATAGAGAAGTCTATTAGACTTCTCTCTAAATGTTTAATTTAGATCATACAGTATCTCCTTCTAGTTGTCTTTTTAGAATATCTATATCTCTCTTCTGTATCTTTCTATGTCTTAACTATTTCAGAATTGGTTTAAGGGTTTTGCTGTTCTGATATTTGTTGTATTTCCTTTTTTATTTGCCATCCAGGATTAATACAAGTTTCTAACATATTAAATTGCAAAAATCTAAATGCATTCATTTTTGCTGAAATAAAACTGTCTTTTCTAACACATATTGAATATAAACTGAATGATGCTCTAAAATATCTTTCAAGTGAGTGTATCACTGGGGGAAGAACAGCTAATGAGGACTTCTTTTATCAGGGTGCCACCTAAGTTATGGATTCCATAAGTGAAGTGAAGTGAAAGTCACTCAGTCGTGTCCGACTCTTTGTGACCCCATGGACTATTGAGTTCATGGAATTCTCCAGGCCAGAATACTAGAGGGGGTATCCTTTCCCTTATCCAGAGGATCTTCCCAACCCAGGGATCAAACCCAGGTCTTCCATATTGCAGGCGGATTCTTTAACAGCTGAGCCACAAGGAAAGCCCAGTGGATTCCATAGCTTAGATGACATTGAACTGTTTCTAAATTCCCTAAATGATTAGGTTGCACTGGAGATGAGATATAATTAGGTCAGTCAAGAAGGCCCAAACATATCATAAATGAGAGGCTAATTAGTTTCCTGCTTCTGCTTCTGGATTTAAGCAGCCCAAAGTGTTTATGCATGAACCTTTGACTTTGGCATTTACTTTTCAAGGACAATTACAGGCAGCAGCTAGTTCCTTGATGAGCTAAATTCAGCTCCTTCCTGAGCTCCCTTTAAAAAATAATCATCCTGCCAGATTTCAGCTTGAGTTGCCTGTTTTAAATCAGTAAAAATTACTATCAAATCCTGATTGCTATATGTTGCTTACCTAGAGTCTGTCAAGAGATGCTTTTAGTTCTACTGTTCTGTGGAGCTCATGATACTTTTATAACTAAGATGAGATAGAATGATACAGTACTTGGCACATTACTTTTATAACTAAAATGAGATAGAATGATAGAGTGCTTGGCATATTACTGAGAATAATGAAGTTCTAGATTTTAGCAGCGTTGTCACTGACTTGACTACTAACTTTGGGAGAACAGAATTTTTTAATTGTTTCAGTTTTCTCATTAAAATGCTGAGATCTTAGATCTTCCATGATTTAAAAATTTTCCCCCTTTTAGTTAAGTTATAGGAATGGTTAATTATTCCTGCTTAATTCCATTCATTTCACTTAGAAAATTTTTAATTAACTTTTTAGGGGAGAAAGTCATATGATATGGAAAACATTACAACAAACTCAAGAAAGTATGATGAAAGGAAAGTCCACTTTCTGCTCTAGACCCGCCTAGCTCTTCAGGTCTCTTTCCCAGAGCTAACCATTAATGCCATGGTATCGTATCCATCCAGAAATATTCTGTGCATGCATGTATGTGCCTACTTTTCACCAAACATATTTATATTTTAAACTTTATTTTTATCACATTTTATTTTGTGTTTATTATAAACATTGACATTCTTTTGAAAAATTACACATAATAATGGCTATGGAGTTTTATAGTTATTATTTAATAACTAGATTATTTAATTAAAGCAGTTTATTTTGCTAGACCATTAATACACTTTGATCTTAATTAGAAAATAATTTATGATCAATATAGGGTTGGCCATAAAGTTTGGGTTTTGGTAAGATGTTATGGAAAAACCCCAAATGAACTTTTGGGCCAGCCCCATACTTTCATTGGAGAAGGCAATGGCAACCCACTCTAGTACTCTTGTCTGGAAAATCCCATGGACAGAGGAGCCTGGTAGGCTGCAGCCCATGGGGTCGCTAAGAGTCGGACACGACTGAGCAACTTCACTTTCACTTTTCACTTTCATGCATTGGAGAAGGAAATGGCAACCCACTCCAGTGTTCTTGCCTGGAGAATCCCAGGGACGGGGGAGCCTGGTGGGCTGCTGTCTGCGGGGTCATACAGAGTTGGACAGACTGAAGTGACTTAGCAGCAGCAGCATACTTTCATTCCATTTTAAAGATGATGAGAAGGTGTGTGATATCATTTCTGAACCTTTGCTTTTTAAAACAACAGTAATGGTGATAACACTTTATATTTTATGATTTTATTCCATTTGGTTCACATGTTTTAAAAACTTATTGTGTAAGAACTTTCTATTTCCATATGGCATTGAAAGTGGGGTGATATTTTCAGAGTGGAAACATTCTGTGCTAAGGTTTTCAAGTTGGAGAAACCTGTCAGAACTGGTTATGGAGTGAAAGCCTCTTTGTTTTGTCTAGGCAATCAGTAATTTAGGTAGTTACAACCTCTTAAGGCACTGTCCTTTTTAACCTATGCTGTTTTCCCCTACTGGCATATATTCCAGTTATATATTCAGATAAAAAACATTTATGTGACTCACAAAATACATAAGCTTTTTTATTTCTCTCATAAATAAAAAAATACATGGCATTTAACTAGAGTGGGCAAATATATTACCTATTTGCCACTCCTCTCCTAGGCTTTTGAACACCTGCTGACATTTCATTAATAATCTTTTACAGTTCTCTTTACTCTGAGCTTAGACTCGGCCTCACAATCTTTCCTTTTTTAATTTTATTTTTAAATTAAAATAAATTCTGTTTTATATTGGCAATGATTTGCAATGTTGTGTTGATTTGCAGTGTTGTGTTAGTTTCATGTGTGTAGCAAGGTGATTAGTTATACATATACATATATCCTTTTTCAGATTCTTTTCCATCATAGGTTATTACAGAGTACTGAGTTCAGAATTTTTTTTTTTAATAACACCTGATCACAGGGAAATTTTTTAATGTCAGTGGAGTAATAATTAGTGTTGTTACAAATTACAATTTTAAAGAGATTTCTGTTATAGTTTATAGCTATCGAAAGCCTCTACCTCTCGGTACACTGGTGCTGAATCAAATCTCAGAGACAGAGTTTTGGGTGAAGTAGAAAAGCATAACTTTATTACTTTACCAGGCAAAGAGAGACACACCAGGTTATGCCTTGAAAACTCTCTTATTACATGAATCTTTCTTAATAAACACCTTAGACGGTTGATGTTGAATCAGAGTTGGTTAATCATGTAATATTAGACGATATATACTAATTGTAATTTTAATGTTCTACTTGGAGGATTCTGTCAGTGTAAACTATTAATGATAAACAGATCTGAAATGTGCTATCTCTGGAATCGCCTTCCTCTGAATATTTCCTTCTTTTTTTTTTTAAAGGTACAGTGGGTAACATGAGTAGGTGAGAGAACAGTGTCATGCATACAGGACGTGATACCGTCTGAGAATTACTCAACGTCTCCCTGCTATTGAGAAAAAATAAAGTGCCTGAGTTAGGGCTTTGGAAGCTAATACATTCAATGGTACCAATAGGTTTCAATATGATATTTTTCTTAAATTTTGATAATACTGTATCCAGCAGTGTTATTTGGGATTCAGTAATTATGCTGTGATCTTGAATTACATCTAATGTTGGTTAATATGTCTTGACATTTAGTTTGTATTAATTTGTGGATATCGTTTATTCATTTACCTACCATGTGCCCGAGACCGTGCTACATCCTGAGGTTATAATGATGAACAGGAATAGACAGTTCCTGCTGTCATAGAACTTAAAGTTTAGTTACACAAACAATGGATGTATAAATATAAACTGGTAAGCACTGTCAAGAAGAGGAATGTGGCTTTCACTGGGAGATAAGGCGAGACTTCTCTGGGGAATTGATATTTGAACTGGGATTTAAAGTAGAGGGAGCCCTGGGAGAAAATTTTAGTCTGAAGGAATATCATTGGAAAGGCCCTTTGGAGTGATGAAGGATAGTGTGTTAGAAAAACTAAAGAAACCCAATAATGCTTAGTGGGAAGGGTCATTGGTGGTGTTAGATGGTTCCAGAAGGTAGGCAGGGAGCAGGCCTACAACTTCAGTGTAAATAGCTAATTTAAAGGACCATCGTGTAGTCTCTCAGTTGTGTCCAGCTCTTTGCGACCCTGTGGACTGTAGCCTGCCAGGCTCCGCTGTCCATGGGATTCTCTAGGCAAGAATATTGGAGTGGGTTGCCATTTCCTTCTCAAAATTAAAGGACCATAGAACTTGACTAATTTTAAGGTATTCTGTAAATACTTTATGTAGTTAATAATAGATAATGCCCCATACTGCTTTATTTTCCTGGGCTCCAAAATTACTGTGGATGGTGACTGCAGCCATGAAATTGAAAGACACTTGCTCTTTGAAAGAAAAGCTATGATAAACCTAGACAGCATATTAAAAAGCAGAGACATTACTTTGCTGACAAAGGTACAGTCAAAGCTATGGTTTTTCCGGTAGTCATGTATGGATATAAGAATAGGAGCCTAAAGAACGCTGAGGGCCAAAGAATTGATGCTTTCAAACTGTGGTGTTGGAGAAGACTCTTGAAAGTCCCTTGGACAGCAAGGAGATCAAACCAGTCAATCCTAAAGGAAATCAACTTCCAATATTCATTGGAAGGATAATGCTGAAGCTGAAGCTCCAATACTTCGGCCACCTGATGTGAAGATTCAGCTCATTAGAAAAGACTGTGATACTGGGAAATATGGGAGAAGGGGACAACAGAGGATGAGATGGTTGGATGGCATCACCAACTCAGTGGACATGAATTTGAGAAAACTGGGGGATGGTGAAGGACAGGGAAGCCTGGTGTACTGCAGTCCATGCGGTCGCAAAGAGTCAGACGCGACTGAGCAATGGAACAGCAACTATTATGTTTTAGACTAGAAAAACATTTCCAGTCTTTTTTTTTTTTTAAAGATTATTTAGTTATTTTTGACTACCCTGGGTATTGATTGCTGCGCAATGGCTTTCTCTGGTTGTGGTGAGCAGGGTCTTCTCTCTGGGTGCGGCGCATGGGCTTCTCAATGCAGTGGCTTCTCTTGTTGTGGAGCACAGGCTACCGGTGTGCGGGCTTCAGTCGTTGGAGCATGCAGGCTCAGTAGCTGTGGCTCGTGGGCTTAGCTTAGCTGCTCTGTGGCATCTGGGATCCTCCCAGACAGGGATAGAACCCCATGTACCCTACATTGGCAGGTGACGTACTGGACCACCACAGAAGTCTCAGCATTTCTAGTCTTGATGTTCATCATTTCATAAAGTTTCAAATAATTCATAGCTAAAACTTGAATCTCATATTGAAGAGCTTATCTCTCGTGATTATGGTTTTCAAGTTCTATGTTGAGTGTTGCTTATTGAGTTGATTTTTGGCTTTCGGAGCATTAGTGATCTTAAGACTTGTGTCAGTGATGAGAAAGGAATTTGAGGACTTCTTAATACCTGGTAACCCACTCCAGTATTCTTGCCTAGAGAATCCCATGGACGGAGGAGCCTGATAGGCTACAGTCCACAGGGTCGCAGAGAGTCAGACACGACTGAGTGACTTCACTTTCACTTTAATACTAGTGCAAACATTTACACATTAGATTACTGTAAAAAAATGAACTTCAATTAGAGGATCAGCATCAGAGGATATATATAGGACTGAGTAGGAAATGTGGGTACTAACCACTTGAAACAAAGAATGTGAAAATTAAAAAATTATTTAAATAATTTGTTTCATTTATGTGATGTTTGCAACAGAGCAATAATCTGAAATGAAAACCTGATATTTATTTATAAGAGCTGAAGTAAGAAACCATTCAAATCATTATTTGATGAACTTTCTAAACAGACTTATAAACACTTTTGACTCTGAAACACTGGAGGTCTCCAAGTGATCTTTTTAAATGAAGTACTGTAAGTCAGTTTGTTATGCATACACTATAGGCAAGGGATTTTGCTCAAATTTCTGAAGTCTTCAGTAAACTGGGAAAGCTTCAAACACAAGACCCAGGAGTATGGATTACAATCCAAGATTATTGGTGGCAATAATCCCTTCTCTTCTACCACTTTGTTTAGAAGGTCACATTTATAATAATAAAAATCATAATGAAAATTAAAATTTTGATATTGCTTTCCGCACTAATTTAAATTTCTCTTTTTCCAGTGGAAGCCAAGATCTTGGTTCAGTGTCCGAAGAAAGAGTGAACAGATGATCCTAATGGTGAACCTAATACATGCTTAATTACAGTTATTGAAAAGCACTCGTTGCTCAGTTGTGTCTGACTCTTTTGCGACCCCATGGACTGTAGCCTGCCAGGCTCCTCTGTACGTGGAATTCTCCAGACAAGAATACTGGAGTGGATAACCATTCCCTTCTCCAGGGGATCTTACTGACCCAGGGATCAAACTTGGGTCTCCTTCATTGCAGGCAAATTCTTTATTGTCTGAGCTACCAGGGAAGTAATTACAGTTATTAAATTACCTCCATTCATGACTTCCCTTTTATAATACTTCCTCGTAGGTCTTGTGGTTTTCTGAATCCTTCCAAGTCACTACTCAAAAAGTCTGCATTTATATGATATGTAGTAGTGACTGATTGGCTTCCCAGACAGCTCATTGATAAAGAATCTGCCTGCCAGTGCAGGAGCTCAGGAAATGCAGGTTCGATCCCTGGGTTAGGAAGATCTCCTGGAGGAGGAAATGGCAACCCACTCCAGTGTTCTTGCCTTGAAAATGCCATGGAGAGAGGAGCCTGGTGGGCTACAGCCCATGTGTCACAGAGTTGAGCATGACTGAGTGACTGAACTCGTGTGCACGTGTCGGCTGACAACATAAACAGAGGGGATCACAATTAAAAAGGAAGCTGGAAGATTGGAGTAGATGCAAAGAAAGATATTGTTCCCATTAGTTGAGGTGTATTGTATGGAATGCTATTTTAACATTTCCCATTTATAAATTCTGAGGGATCCAACAACCCTACTGAAATAAAAGTCAGCTCTTATTTTTTTAAGTTTATTGGGGTATAGCTGCTTTACAATGTTGTGTTAGTTTTTGTTGTACAACGAAGTGAATTAGCTGTATGTATATCTCCGTATATCCCCTCCCTTTTCGACCCCTCCCGTCTGCCTGCCATCCCACCCCTCTAGGTCATCACAGAGCGCTGAGCTGAGCTCCTTCTGTTGTATAGCAGGTTCCCACTAGCCATCTAACTCACACACGGTAGTGTATATATGTCAATCCTGGTCTTCCAATTCATCTCGTTCCCCTCCTCCCACCCTGCCATGTCCACGTATCTGTTCTCTGTGTCTGCATCTCTGTTCCTGCCCTGCAAATAGGGTCTGTTACACTTTTTCATTATAGATTTCATGGCTTCCATGCTTTTTTTAATGCTCTGCTTTCAGATAGCCAGACTCTGTAACACCATAACAATGTTCCATCTACCACATACTAAATGCTTTATATACGTCTGGCATTTTGCTAGGTGTTTTCCTTAGAGTATTTGAAATTCTTGCAACATATTTTCAGAGTTGATGTTATCAGCCTGTTTGAAAAATGTGGACACTAAGCCAATATTGTGTAGGTGAATGCTCAACAACTGATTCCTTAGTTTAAAAAAAAAAAAAAGCCCTGGTTTGAAGCATTTGCTAGTTTCTGTGGAGCAAATGCTTCCATCATGGCTGATTTCAAGCTATCAACTAATTTCAGATGAAGTCAGTGAAGAGAACTTGGGAAGAGAAGGGAATGTTTGGCCCTCCAGCAGTATGAGCAGGCTCTAGTGTACCACTGACCTTAAAAACAAAGTAACTTCTTTGATGAAGGCAAAATTCTCACTCCTGTCAGTCTAATTCTAAAGATTATACTTTCTCTACAATACTCCTTTTCCTTTGTGGCTAAAAGTAAAGTACTGCTCTTTTAACTTGAGAAAATAAAGAACTGGAAGAGAAGGGATTGAAAGTGGGAGGGGGAGAAGGAGGAAAAAAGGAGCTTTAAGACTGAAATTTGAGAGTAACCAATTCAGACCATGTTAGAATGGGGGAAGAGTCAAAAATCACCACTTTATTCAAAATGGTAGCAAACGACTGTGATTTTTTTCGCTCTCAAGAGGCCTCACAGATTATAGAAAAGATAATAATGGCTGCCACATCTTAAGTGGGATTGTGTTCAGACAACCCCCTTCCTGCAACTGATTATCTATTGTTACCACTCTTATTCTATCTTCAACCAGTGACCATATCATTGCATAAAAAACATCCAACAAAGTAGCTAATGTAGATAATAAATTATGATCTTGTATTCATATGACACAGAAAATGATCACAATTTTCTGGGGTAAAAAAGAAAGCCAAATATCCTGTCGTGTATTCAGCCTTTGCAAAACTGCTTATTGTTATAAATAACAAGGAGACAAAGAGAGGGTTTTAGAACACATCTAGAATGAGTGTTCATTCACTTGAGCTTTACAGAGACTGATTACAAAATGCTAATATTTATTAATGTGGATGCTCTATCTACAGTGAAATTCTGTTTCTACATGGAGCATTGAGACATATAAGATACCAGATTAAAAAGTTTTCTGTTTGTTTATAACTGATCACTAGAAAACATGTATTTTACTAAAATGTTCTCAGTTATTTTAATAGTAGTTAGCTTCTTTCATGAAGCATATAAAGGCTGAATTGAGCCAAGTGGCATTGACACTCAACAAGAAAGACAACACATTTTTAATTTTATAAATCTTAACTTTTCTCACTCTTGCAAAATAACCTGGTATCAAAATAGGATATTGGAAAGAAGAAAAGAAGGCACCATTACCCTACCTTAGCCATAAGTTTCATAGTTGGTTTTGCAACTAGAAGTATGTAAAATGTTTATTTAGGAAAATACTAAAATAATCCCGAACGGGGACTTTATAAAAAGGAGCATAGTGTAGTGAAACACACTTTGTGCACAAATAACAACAGAGGTACCAGTTAAAGCTGGAGAGAAGAAACTGAAATTTAGACCAGTTTTGATATCAGATAAGACATTCATGCCATTCTAAGTCACTGGATTCAGTGACATAATGTTAGTTATAGTATTTTCTTACCTGTTTAATGTCTCTAGACCCTGCAGTGATATCACCATTTCACTTGTGATGTTGGTAATTTGTATCCTTTTTTGTCTTGATCAATCTGATTAGAGGTTTTCCAATTTTATTAATTTTTCTAAAAAGCCCCTAGCTTTTGTGTAATTTATATATAAAATTTTATTTATTTATTTTTGACTGCATTGTACAGCTTGCAGGATCTCAACCCAGGGTTGAATAGAGATTAAATCCAGGCCGTGGCAGTGAAAACCCAGAATCCTAACCACTAGGCTACCGGGGAACTCCCAATTTATTATAAAAATTGAGAGATAATCAACATATAACATGTATAAGTTGAAGTTGTACAAAATGTTGATTTGATACATTTACCTTATTGCAGTATGGTTGCCACTGTAGCTTTAGTTAACATGTCTATCACATCACATATTTATCTTTTCTTTTTTGTGGTGAGAACATTTAAGGTCTAATTTCTTAGCGATTTTGAAGTCTATAATACAGTACTGTTGACTATAATGTCTATGCTATGCATTAGATCTTTAGGACTTAACCATCTTCTCCTTGTCAAGTGTATACCCTCCCAGCTCTCTGATCTGGGGAAGAGGTGTTTGGAACATCAACTAGTGTTTTACTTCCCTCTTCCTTTTCATAGCAGGCCAGTTACACTTTATCCTCTCACTGTAAATCCCTACACATTGAAATGCCAGCAACTCTTTGAAGACAAGAAAGAGGTAGAAATTCAAGGTAAATGGCATCTTGATCGTATCTGTATTTTGTGCACTGCATGATTTTTCTTTCATAATTTACTGCTTGTTCCAGAAAAAAAGAGAGCCTCTGTGTGTGTGTGTTGAGAGAGGTAGTCAATATGTGTAGACCCTGATGTTGTTATGCTTTCTTTAAACAAAATTTCAATGATAGAATAATATTAGATTTGTATACAAATTATAAAGATACTGCTGCATTCCAATCTATCCACACCTATTTTCCTCATTATTAACATCTTACTAATGCACATGTGCCACAACTGATGAACCAATATTGATATATTATTATTAATTATTGTTGTTATTTAGTTACTAAGTCGTGTCTGACTCTTTGTGACCCATGGACTGTAGCCCACCAACCTCCTCTGTCTGTGGAATTTCCCAGGCAAGAATACTGGAGTTGGTTGCCATTTCCTACTCCAGGAGATCTTCCTGGTTCTGGCATTGAACCCACGTCTCCTGCGTTGGTAGACAGATTCTTTGTACCAGTGAGCCATGAGGGAAACTCATTATTAACTATAGTTCATACTTTATTCGTATTTCCTTAGTTTTTACTAAATGTACTGTTTCCGTTCCAAGATCCTCTCCAGGATACCCCATTACATTTAGTTGTCTTTATTTCTTTAGGTGTTTCTTGGCCATAACAGTTTTCGGGCTTTCCTTGGTTTTTTTTTTTTTTTTTTTGGTCCATATCAATTAAATTTTGTTTTGCTTTTTTTTTCTTTTTTTTTTATTTTTAGGCTTTCCTTGCTTTTGATGACCCTGACAGTTCTAAGGAGTAATGGTTAGGTGCTTCAGTTGAGATTCATGTACCATTTTTCCCATGATTAGACTTGGGTTAGGAGTGTTTGGGGGAGAGATACAGAGGTAAAGTGCCATTTTCATTAGATCATGTCACATGTACATAATATCAACATAACACTTTTTAAAGCTTTATTGAGGTATAACTGACAAAGGTTGTAGATATTTAAGGTGTACAACTTGATGTTTTGATACAAATTGTGAAATGATCACCACAGTCAAGCTAATTTTACATACCCATCAGCTTGCATAGTTTGTGTGTGTGTGTGAGTTGAAAATTTAAGATCTGCTGTCTTAAAAAATTTTAGGTTTACAGAACAGTAATATTAACTATAGTCATAGTACACTGTACATTTGATTAGTTGAGTTTGTTCATCTTGCATAAATGAGTCTTTATACTGGTTCAGTTATCTCCATTTTCTCTGTCCCCCTAATCTCGGGCAACCACATTCTACTGTGTGTCTATTTCAGACTCTTAAGTAGAGAGAGATCATAACGGTATTTGTGTCTCTGTCTGACTTAATTAGCATGACATCTTCCAAGTTCACTTATATTGTTGCAAATAGTAGGATTTCCTCCTTTATAAAGGCCAAATAGTATTCCATTGTATATGTATGTGTGTGTATGTGTATATATATATATGTCTGTGTGTATCTCACATTTTCTTTATCCATTTGTCTGTTGATACTTAGTTGTTTCTATGTCTTGGCTATTGTGAATAATGTTATAATAAAGATAGAAGTGCAGATATCTCTTCGAGAGCCAGGTTTTATTTTCTTTGGCTATATACCCAGAAGTGGGATCGCTGGATCATATGGTAGTTCTATTTTTAATTTTTTGAGGTACCTCCATCCTATTTTCCATAAGGCTGTACCAATTTACATCCCCACCAACAGTTGCACAAATGTTCCCTTTTCTCCACATTCTCATCAACACTTATCTTTCTTTTTCTGTTTTTGACTATAGTTATTCTAACAAATGTGAGGTGATACTTCACTGTGGTTTTGATTTGTAGTTCCCTGATGGTTAGTGATGTTGAGCACCTTTTTGTATATTTTTTTGCCTTTTGTATGTCTTCTTTTGAAGAATGTTTACTCAGGGCTTTTATCCATTTTTTATGTTAAGTTATTTGATTTTTAGCTGTTGAGTTGTTGAAGTTCCTTACGTATTTTGGGTATTAGCCCTTTATGAGGTACAAGATTTGCAAATATTTTCTCCCATTTTTAGGTTACCTTTCTGTTGCTTCTTTGCTGTGTGAAAGCTTTTTAACTTGATGTAATCTCATTTGTATATTTTTGTTTTCATTGACTGTGATTTTGGCATCATATACCCAAAATCATTGCCCAGACCAATGTCAAGAAGCTTTTTAGCTGTTTTCATCTAGTAGTTCTACTGCTTCAGGTATTACGTTTAAGAACATAACACTGTTGATGTTGGCCTTGATCACCTGGCTGTGCTAGCATTTGTCAAGTTTATACACTGTGAAGTCATTCTTCTCTCCTCTTTTTTACACTGTGTTTTAGCTGGCTCTTGGTCCTTTTGACAGTCCCCATCATTGTGCTTCGGTTTGAAAACATTCCTTACTTTCTGGCAGTACAAGATGCTACAGGCCCATCTTACGTGTTTGCTACTCCAGTCCTGGACTCAGCTGTTTCTCCAAAGAGTATTGGTTTCTTTTATTGGAGAATGGTAATAAGACTCAAGATATGAGCACTGGGTGTTCTTGTTTATACCTGGGTACTGTTGTTTCTAGGCTCTCTTAAGTTGGCAGAGGAAGGAAATATATGTGGGTATACTGACCCGTGTATATATACATATCAATAAATATTTTAAAATGTGACCATCGGTAGCTGTATAAGCTAAAACATAAGTTCATACTGATGTCTCTAACTCTTATCTGTTACCACGTGGATCATTCTACCTTCCTTCCACAGTTTATCTGTAATTTCTCACTCCAGCAATGAGAAACCTGGCTCCCATAGTCCAACACCCATTTACAATTTATTTGTTCAATTTCAGTATACATGTCTATGGGTTTTAGAATTGTTAATCCACATCTCTGTGAGAAATAACTTCATCACCTAGAGTGCTTTTATATAGTTTCTTTTTAGTCTTACAGACTCCAAAGTTCCTTACAGTAGTACTTGCTACCCCCATCACCTTCAGTGAGATTGTTTCACACATTCGTACGAGAAGTGGTTTGTTTTCATCACATTCTGCATTCAATCCTGGGAACCCCAGACTTTCTGAATGATTTATTTTTAGTTTATATCCTTTAAGATGCAATCTTTTATGCTATAAAGTTCTGTATGTTGACAAATGTATAGTATCATGTATCCCCAGTTGCAGTCCCATTCGGAGGAGTTCTGCTGCATGAAAACCTTCCCTCTACTTCACCCATTCACCACCTCTGTCTCTTCCTACCCTGGCGGCTATTGCTCTGTTTACCGTCTCTATGGTTTTGCCTTCTCCAGAGTGTCATGTAGTTGAAATCATAGGTATTACGTAGGATTCTCAAGCTGACTTTGTTCACCTAATAATATATATTTAAGATTTCATGTTTTTATGTGTCTTGATAGCTCATTCCTTTCTGTTGTTTAATAGCTTGTTAAATAGTCACACCTACTGAAGGACACTTTGGTTGCTTCTTGTGGTGGTGATTGTAAAGAAAGCTGCGGTGCTCATCTGTGTGCAGGCTTTTGTGTGGATGTAAGTTTCAAACAGTTGTGTAAATACCTAGGGGTGTGATTGCTTGGTCGTATGACTATATAAGACTGTTTAGCTTTTCAAGAAATTGCTGAACTGTATTTCACAGCATCTCTACTGTTTTTCATTTTTACCGGCAGTGAGTGAGTATTCTTGCTGCACTTCATTCTTTCCAGCTCTTGGTACTGTCAGTGTTTTGGACTTTAGCTATTCAAATAGGTGTGTTGTCTTATCTTACTGTCTTCTTTTTTTAATTAAAAAATTTTCATTGAGGTATTAACTTACAATGTTGTATTAGTTTCTGGTGTACAATCCAGTGGTTCAATTATACAGATATATATATTCATATTCTTTTTTTATTATAGTTTATTACAAAGCATTGAATATAGTTCCTTGTGCTATACAGTGGTACCTTTTTGTTTATCTGTCTTGAATATAATAGTTTGTATCTGCTGTCTTATTGATGTTTTAATTTGAATTTCCCCAGTGACATATGATATTGATCAACGTTTCATGTGTGTATTTGCTATTTGTGTACTTTTTGATGAGGTATCTTTTCAGATCTTTTACCATATTTTAATAGGTTGTTTTCATAGTGTTGAATTTTAATTATTCTTTGTGTATTTTGAAGATCAATCTTTTATTAGATATGTATTTTACAAATATTTTCTTGGCAGAAAATATGGGTTTTGTTTTTTTACTTAGCAATATCTTTTGCAAAGCTCAAGTTTCCTACTCAATCAATTTTTTCTTCCGTGGATTGTGTGTTTTTGATGCAGTATCTAAAAATGAAACATCAAATACTGGGTCACGTAGATTTTTTTTCTATGTTTTCTTCTATAAATTATATAATTTTACATTTTACATTTGTGTCTGTGTTTTATATTTAGTTAATTTTTGTGAAAGGTATTAGATCTGTGTCTGGGTTCATTATGTTACATATAGACATCTGATTGGTTGTAAGACTTATCCTTTGTTGCACTGCCTTTTTGATATTGTCAAAATCAGTTAACTATATATATATATGAGTCTACTTTTGGCTCTTTATTCTGTTTCATTGATCTATTTGTCTATTCTTGTGCCAATACCACAGTGTCCTGATTTCTGTAGCTTTATAGTTGATCTTAAGATCTGGCAATGTGATCCTTCATCTTTGTTCTTTTTCAGTATTGTGTTGGTTATTCTTAGACTTTTTCCATTTTATAAAACCTTAAAACAGTTTGTCAGTATCCACAAAATAATTTGCTAGGAATTTGGTTGAGGTTATGTTGATATATTGGGTTGGCCAAAAAGTTTGTTCAGGTTTTTTTCTAAGATGTTACTGAAAAATATGAATGAACTTTTGGCCAACCTAATATATAGATCAAGTTTGTAGAAATGACTCCTCTTCAGTAATGAGTCTTCCAGTATACGGAATAGCTCCTCATTTATTTACATCTTGAGTTTTTTTCAACAACTTTCTGTAGTTTTTGCATATAGATTCTATACAGATTCTATATAGATACTATTTTGCTTGATTTTTAACAAAATGTTTCTATTCTTTTTTAGAAGAGGATGAGATGCTGTTATAGATGATATTTTAAAAAATTCTAATTACAATTGTTTCTTGTTGTTGTATAGGGAAGCAATTATTGTTTGTTTAACTTTGTATCCTGTGACCTTGCTGTAGTTGTTACAGTTCCAGGAAATTTTTTTGGTAGATTTTTTGGTGTTTTTGTCCACAGATATCCATGTCATCTGCAAATAAAGGCTGTTTTATTTCTTCCTTTCTTTCTGATCTAGATGGCTTTTTACTTGAAAGAAATAAAGTGTCTTTACCTGTCTTAGTGCACTAGTTACAGCTTTTAGTAGGATGTTGACTAAGAGTGGTAGAGAGAACTTCCTTGTCTTATTTCCAATTGTAGGGAAAAAGTGTCCAGTCTCTCACCATTAAATATACTAGCTGTGTAAGTTCTTTTGTAGATGTTCTTTATGAAGTTGAGGAAATTGGCTGAGTTTTAAAAATTCACAAGTGTTGAATTGTTTTCCATTTTTAAATTGAAGTATAGTTGATTTAAATTACTACATGGATTTTCCAAGTCTTTTTTTGTTCTCAGATGGTTTTATGATTTTCCTTCTTTATCCTGTTCATATGGTAGATTACCTTGGCTATTACTTTAAACTTTTTATTTTATATTGGTGAATATTGCTGATTAACAATATTGTCATAGTTTTAGGTGGACAGCAAAGGGGCTCAGTCATACATACACATATATCCGTTCTCCCCCAAACTCTTCTACCATCCAGCCTGCTACGTAACATTGAGGAGAGTTCCCTGTGCTATACAGGATTGTGTTGGTTATTGAACTAGTCTTGCCTGCTTGGAATCCTACTTGGTTGTGGTCTGTAATTCTTTTTTATATACTATTGAATGGATTTGCTAATATTTTGTTGAGAATTTTTATGTCAATGTTTTTGAGAGATTGTAGGTCTTTTTTCCTCTTGTGACGTCTCTATTTGATTTTGGTAATAGGAAAATTCTCACTTCATAGAATGAGTTAGAAGGTGATTTCTCTGCTTTTATTTTCTGGAAGAGATGATGAAGTATTAGCATTGCTTTTTCCTTATATGTTTGGTAGAATCCACCACTAAAGGTGTCTGGGCCTGGTTCTTTGAAAATTATTAATTATGTTACCCAGTCCAAGCTTGTACTGCTTTTTCCCTACCACAGTCCAATAAATCGAGAGACAGGTGTTGGGGTTAGGAATAATGACTTCATTAGGAAAGCCAGCAGACTGAGAAGATGGTGGACTAGTGTCCCAAATAACCATCTTGCCCAGGTTTGGATGCTACTTGCTTTTATAGAGCAAAGAGGGGGAGGTGAGGAGATAAAGTAGAAAGATCATAAGTTGTTGCAAATATTTCCTGGTTCCAGCCAGACTCCACAGTGCCCCTCACTCCACGCCCGCGTGTTAATTTCTTTTTTCATGCAGTCATTTACAGGTGGCCCTGGTCAGGATGTCTCCTGTGAACTAAAACTAGGGTATTTTAGCTCAAGGTTCAGGCATGGGAAGCAGAGTCCCCTGGAGACAGGCCATTATGTGTACTTTAAGTTACAGGCAACATCCTTTCAGTGATTAACTTGTAGCAAAAGCAGTAGAATTCAAAGGTTAAAGTAAAAGAAACAGATCCAAAATGGAGTTGGATTTTTTCTTTCCTGTTACAATTAGTTTTTCATTTTCTTTAATAGACATAAGATTATTAAGGTTTTAAAATTTTTGTATGAGTTTTGGTAAGTTATGATTTTCAGAAACTATTTCTCTTAAATCGTCAATTTTGTGGGCAGAGTTGTTTGTAGTACCATTTATTATCCTTGTAATGTCTGTGTGATCAGTAGTTATGATTTTCTTTTTTTCCCCCTGATATTGCTAATCTGTGCCTTATTTTTGGTTAGCTGGGGTAGAGATTTAGAAATTTTTACTGATTGTTTCAAAGAGCTAGCTTCTGGTTTTGTTGATATTTCTCTATTGTTTTCCCATTTTCAGTTCCATTGATTTCTGTTTTTTCCCCCTTCTGCTTGTTTTACCCTTAAGTAAGCTCTAAATTGTGGTGAATTCACTCAGCTCTGTTTCCCCAAATGTCTTTATTTTCCTTTCATTTTTGAAGATCCACCCCCCCCCCCCCCCAAATACAGAATTCGGTATAACAATTTTTTTTTCTCCTCATAAAAACATTCCATCATCTTGAAGCCTGATTTTTTTTCTTATGAGTAATCAAGTTACTGTCATATTTGTTCCTTTTCATCTTATAGGCTTCAACCCACTGGCTTACTTCGTTATCTTTCTTTTCATAACTAGTTTCTAGTAATTAAATTACAGTTGACCTGTGAATAACACAGGTTTGAACTGCAGAGGTCCACTTATATGTGGATTGTCTTCCATAAATGTGAACTAAGATCTACAGTTAGTTGAATTGGTGATGTAGAACCAGGATTGAGGAAGGCCAACTGTGAAGTTACATATGGCAGTGTTGGCACCTCTAAGCGCCCCCCACCCCAACCCCGTGTTTTTCAAGGGTCAACTATATTATGTGTCTTGATGTGGTTTCCCTGGCTTTATCCTGCTTGGGGTTTGTTGTTTTATAGATTTTTAGTTCAGATTTTTACAAATTTCAGATTTATTTCTTCAACTTTATTTCCGTCCCACCCCCTGTTATCCTGTCTTTCAGGAATTGCTTGATATCATCCCACAGACTGCTGGTCATTATTTTCGGCCTCACCTCCCACATCTGTTTTCCACTTGGTATATTTTGAATTTCTGTCTCTTTACGTTCATTGATATTTTCTTTTGTGGAATCTGGTCTACTCTTCTATCTATCAAGTAAAATTTTCATTTGAGATACTGTATTTTTCAGTTTCATAAATTCCATCCAGTCTTTTAAAAAATATCTTCCATTTCTTAGCCTCTTATCTTGTTTTCCTTCAAATCCTTAAACATATTTTAATAGTTCTTTTATAATGTCTGTCTGTTAAGTCCATCATCTCTTTCATTTCTGGTGTTGTAACTCCTGTCTAATTTTCCTACTTATTATGTTTCACATTGTCCTACTTCTTAACATGGGTAGTAACTATTGATTGAATTTTGGACAGTGTGAATTTTACATTGTTGATTTTTTTGCTTTTTGTTGTCTTCCTCTAATTGTGATTGAGTTTACATTGATTGAGAATCAGCTTCTTAGTTTTGAGGCTTGAGTTAAAGCTAGTTAGGATGGGTCTTAAAGTAGCCTTTTTTTCCTTGGGTTAATTTAGTCCTGCTACCAATGCATACTCTTTGGGGATATCTGTAAATGCTTTGAGTATTAAACAAGATTTCTTCTTTGACTTCAGGGATCTCAAATGTCTTCCAGTCCTGCGTTGTGAGGATTTTCCACTTGATAGCTCCCTAGCAGCTTTCTTGGCCAGCAGTCATAAAGTTGAATCCTCCACACACGCAGCTTAATGAAGCAACCAGTCACTCAAAGGGATCCCCACGCAGATTTCTGGATCTCTTTCTCTGTGTGATTTCCTTTTCTTTAATCAGCCTCAGTCTCCCTGAGCTCCCATTTCTGTCTCCTCAGATTCAGTGAGACCATTGTGTTCTTCCTTTCCCTGTGCCAACATTCAGAAAACGCCTCCAGTTTAAAAGCCAGGATTATCATAAGGTTTCTCTGATACGTTTTCCTTTTCCTGTGGATCACAGTCCTGTGTTTCCTGTTTTCTAATATCTGAAAACTCTTGCTTCATATATTGTGTCTGGTTGTCTAGTTGTTTACATACAGTAGGAGGGCAAGTTCAATATGAGTTACTTGGTCATGGCAGGAAATGGATGACTATAGTTTCATTGTTAGCACAGTTAATTATGTCACCAGAAAGTCTACCACTGAAGTAATTTTACTTCACAGATTATTTAAAATATTTCCTGTCACAAAGCCTGTTTAAATAGATCTGCCACTGCTGCTTCTAAGTCCCTTCAGTCGTGTCCGACTCTGTGCGACCCCATAGATGGCAGCCCACCAGGCTCCGCCGTCCCTGGGATTCTCCAGGCAAGAACAAATAGATCTAGAGACAGTAAAATCCTTAAACTTAAACCTACATTCTGATTATGTGTTTAATTATAATTCAACAAACATTTTTGGAGTATTACAGTTTAAAAGGTAAATCATACTATTTACAAATATCTTTATATTAGCCTAAATATGAATTAAATTGCATTGTTTTAGGGTGAAGGACTCTGTGGTGTGGTGTGTTAGTCGCTCAGTTGTGTCCAACTCTTTTCGATCCCGTGGACTGTAGCCTCTGTCCATAAAATTTGCCAGGCAAGAATACTGGAGTGGGTTGCCATTCCCCTCTCTATGGTATCTTCCTAACCAGGGATCAAACCCAGATGTCCCACATTGCAGGCAGATTCTTTACCATCTGTGCCATCAGGGGAGCTTAGAAGCCACTGCTGCTGCTGCTGGTAAGTCACTTCAGTCGTGTCCAACTCAGTGCAACCCCAGAGACGGTACCCACCAGGTTCCCCTGTCCTTGGGATTCTCCAGGCAAGAGCGCTGAAGTGGGTTGCCATTTCCTTCTCCAGTGCATGAAAGTGAAAAGTGAAAGTGAAGTCGCTCAGTCGTGTCCGACCCTTAGCAACCCCATGGACTGCAGCCTACCAGGCTCCTCCATCCATGGGATTTTCCAGGCAAGAGTACTGGAGTGGGTTGCCATTGCCTTCTCCACTAGAAGCCACAAAAATTCCTAATTTCTCAATTTTATACCCCCTAGTCCTCAGATGTTTCTTCTGTTTTTATTTATAGATAGGACTACTAAGTTTTCTTAATATAGAGCTTCATAAGCACCAATTGTAAAAGAAAGACCCACATGGTCGTTGAAGCATCAAAAATAAAGTAGTAACCATAGACAGTAACCATGATTATTGGCATCCACTTCAAATGTTGATTTATGTTGCCTTTGTAAAGAATGGAGTCATTACACAGATATCAAAGCATCACCATCAACCGTGGGTCACTATAAATGAACAATTCATGACAATCTCCAAAGCCATATGGGTATATCGTATTATATTATGACATAAATAAGAGACTTTTTGCAATAGCTGTAATTATACTTCTTTTGTTTCCTGATACATACACCCCGTATATTTTTAATAACAATTGATTGTTATGTAAGGATGTAATAACTCATTCCTAGTCCAGTAGTAGAGTCAGTTTGAAGATAAGGATTGTGGGACTTTGTGGGAAGTGATAGGAATACTGCATCTCTCTATCATTTTTTGAACTAATAATATGTACAAGTATCAGATATAGAAGAAGGAAGGATCATAGTCAACCAGAGAATTCATCCAAAGTCATTGGTCTTAAGATCATACTTCTTAGTAATATCAAGAAATTAATTAATATACTTTCTTGAAAGCTTTAGAATTCTTTCATTTTTCAACAAAGGTCATAATACCTCTTATACTGTATATTAGACTTCTATTAATTCTAATGATGGAAGCCTCAGTATAAATCAGTAACCAAGCCAGTAAAGAAACAGTCCTCATGTCTGTGAATATAATCTATACCAGCTGTCTTAAAAGTATGGTGTGGGGACTTCCCTGGCAGTTCAGTGGTTAAGACTCTTCACTTCCAATACAGGGGGCTCGGTTCGACCTCTGGTGGAATAACTAAGATTCCACCTGCTGCCGGCTGCAGCCGAAAAAAAAAAAAAGGGTGGTGTGTACATCCTTGGGGAGTACAAAAAATAATCCTCTGGGTCCTGGTCTTAAAATATCAGCAATTCATTGCTATTTTAAAAATCTCATTCTGCTTAAATTTATGTTTTACAGTATATGTAACATTAGTACAATAGTCTGTATATGTAATTTATAAATAAATTTAGCTAGATGAAGATGCATGCTCAGTTTTTTTTTTTTTTTTTTAACTGGCAGTTTGTTGGGGAATAAAGTTTGGAACTATTTTTCTGTATTGTCACTCGGTTCCGATCTGGGGAGAGTGTCTGGAAACATTTTTGAGTTGTGATTAGGGAGTGAGGTTAGCTTCAGGTGGCTTCAGGTATCTAGTGGATAGAGGCCAGGGATGCTGTTCAACATCCTCAGTTCACAGAGCAGTTCTCCCCCAGCATGCACTACCAAACACACAGTCAAAGAATTATCATTTGGTCTACAACAGATTTGAGAAACTTGCTACAGACTCTAATTCCTCCTTGATAGACAGATTGCAAAGAAGTGAGTCTAGCCCTTTTTTTTTTTTTCGTCTCATCTTAGACAAATATTGGGCTTTCCTATGTGTATGTCTGTATTTTTAATATCTCCAAAATAGGCACCAAAAGAGCTGAAGGTACTTACACATATCCAGAATTTTGTAAAACCGTAGGATAATCTGATTAATTAGAGGAGAAGAAGTAAAAAATTGTGTGAAGGCTCACATAAAAGTATCTTAAATATTTGTGTGGTTTTACATTTCATCAAATTCTACTTTGTATACTGTCAAACCTTTTGGTATTTTATAAATCAAATTGGTGTCTTGATTCATTGCAATCTAAAAAGAAAGCAGCAACTGCTAAGATTGCCAGGAGAGAATCCATCATCAGTTAAAATGAATTGCTGTTTGCATAGTAAAGAACAGAGAGTATATGGTCTAATGACTTCGGTGAAAAATTGACTTGAGGTTTCATTTCTGAGTTTACATGCTTTCAGTACATGATTCTTTGCACATTAAAATTTATTTTGGTTTCATGGCTGGGGGAAAGAGAAAAATCCCTTTTTATAGCAGGAATGAATGTTCACTGTGTGTTTACCATTTCACAGCATAAGTTTTTAGATAGTGAAGACCTGTCTTCATTTGAATTTATATCTGAATCAAACATGTCTTTTTTTTCTATATACACTTGTGTGCTTTGAATAAAGACGATTCTGAAGAGTTGCATGGCTGTAAGGATGTGTGGTATTAAGGATTAACGGCTTCAAGTGTTAGAAAAATGAAATAGCACAGTGTTCTATCACCATCTAGTTGCTTCTGCTTTTGATAACATGTGGGAAGAATGTGAACCAGCTGTTCCTCACTCCACTAAGATGCTTAAGGAGTTCGGTCAGCATAGCTGAATTGTTAGCATGATTCTTAATTAAAATGGATCATCATCTAATTGATATATGAGGTTCTTCCTGAAGTCAGGGGATAAGCCTTTTGAGTTCCCTCTAAATCCAGAAAGAAGCTTAAAAGAGGGAACAACTCGAGAGTTATGGTCAGAATTAGATGCATTTAATAATAGCACGACTCAAGACTATCTCTGTTAAAAAATTTTTGCCAATCTGTTGTGAACCAGTACTTTAGCAAAATATAACAAAATGAATAACTAGAGAAATGAAATAAAAAACCAAGTTGTAATTTTTTGTTAGATTCAATAGACATAAAATTACTGTCAAATTTCTATAAAGCTTTCTAAACACTTAGTCTCTATTTTTGTATTCATCTTATAGAGTCTCACAGCAAAAAGTTTGTGGACCACCAGAGGTCTAAAAACTAAGCTTTAAGTAGGACTGATTTCAACAGAAATTATTCGAAATAAAATTTCCTTTTTTTTCTGTTTACAACTTAGCCTTCACTAAGTACATATTCCTATCTAATCTCAGTTGAAATACGACCTTCTCTGCAAAGTTTTCTTTGACTTAACCCAGGCTGACTTGGGTAACCCATCCTCTGTACCCACTTCACTCCAAAGGGGCCTTCATTCTATCAACTCTTTTATTAATTCATTTATTTTAGTTAAGGAAAATGTAAAAATAATCTTCAAGACTTGGGGAGCTAGGACAGTTGGTAGCACATAGCAGGCAATAAGTTAAAGTCTGTTTAATGAATGAAATAAGTACTGAATATAAAAATTGCAGCAAAATCCTGAGGCTCTAAGTATCAATACGTACTGGATGAAGAAAACTTCATTTTCTACTAACAGTAGAACACAAACTGGGAGAAAAAAGAAAACTCAGCATTTAACTTGCTAGAAATACTGGTTTAAAGACTTTCTGGCAGAGGAGGAGGGTGCTGGAATGGAGAGCGGCTTGAAAACTAGCGCCCTGAGAGTCTGCAGGTTACTGTGCCAGTCTGATGCTTTCTCCTTGCCTCCGTAACTTGGTATCCCATCATACTCTTTCATGTATTTGATTTTGAGTATGCTGGGTCTTTGTTGCTTTGTGTGGGCTTCCTTAGTTGCAGCTAGCGGGGGCTACTCTGTGTTGCTATGCGTGGGCTTCTTACTGCAGTGGCTTCTCCAGTTGCGGAGCTCAGGCTCCTGAGTGTGCGGGCTTCAGGAGCTGCAGTTTCAAGCTCTAGAGCACTGCCTCAGTAGTTGTGGTACACAGGGCATGGGGGATCTTCCTGCCCCAGGGATCCAACTCATGTCTCCTGCATTGGCAAGTGAATTCTTTACCACTGAGCCACCAGGGAAGCCCTCTTTCTATGTATTTTAATATCTATTTGATGATACCTTTACTGAGTACTCTGCTTGGAGAGTAGAAGGAACTTGACCCCAAGCAGGTTCAGTTGAGTTCAGTTCAGTCACTCAGTCATGTCCAACTCTTTGTGACCCCATGAACCGCAACACGCCAGGCCTCCCTGTCCATAACCAACTCCCGGAGTCCACCCAAACCCATTTCCATTGTGTCGGTGATGCCATCCAACCATCTCATCCTCTGTCGTCCCCTTCTCCTCCTGCCCTCAATCTTTCCCAGCATCAGGGTCTTTTCCAATGAGTCAGATCTTTGCATCAGGGGACCAAAGTATTGGAGTTTCAGCCTCAACATCAGTCCTTCCAGTGAAAACCCAGGACTGATCTCCTTTAGGATGGACTGGTTGGATATCCTTGCAGTCAAAAGGGACTCTCAAGAGTCTTTTCCAACACCACAGTTCAAAAGCATCAATTCTTCAGTGCTCAGCTTTCTTTATAGTCCAACTCTCACATCCATACATGACCACTGGAAAAACCATAGCCTTGAATAGATGGACCTTTGTTGACAAACGAATGTCTCTCCTTTTTAATATACTGTCTAGGTTGGTCATAGCTTTTCTTCCAAGGAGCAAGCATGTTTTAATTTCATGGCTGCAATCACCATCTGCAGTGATTTTGGAGCCCAGAAAAATGAAGTCAGCCACTGTTTCCACTGTTTCCCCATCTATTTGTTATGAAGTGATGGGACCAGATGCCATGATCTTAGTTTTCTGAATGTTGAGCTTTAAGCCAACGTTTTCACTCTCCTCTTTCACTTTCATCAAGAGGCTCTTTAGTTCTTCTTCACTTTCTGCCATAAGGGTGGTGTCATCTGCATATCTGAGGTTATTGATATTTCTCCCGGCAATCTTGATTCCAGCTTGTGCTTCCTCCAGCCCAGCATTTCTCATGATATACTCTGTATATAAGTTAAATAAGCAGGGTGACAATATACAGCCTTGACATACTTCTTTTCCTACTTGGAACCAGTCTGCTGTTCCATGTCCACTTCTAACTGTTGCTTCCTGACCTACATACAGGTTTCTCAAGAGGCAGGTGAGGTGGTCTGGTATTCCCATCTCTTGAAGAATTTTTCCACAGTTTATTGTGATCCACATAGTCAAAGGCTTTGGCATAGTCAATAAAGCAGAAATAGATGTTTTTCTGGAACCCTCTTGCTTTTTCGATGATCCAGCAGATGTTGGCAATTTGATCTCTGGTTCCTCTGCCTTTTCTAAAAACAGCTTGAACATCTGGAAGTTCACAGTTCACGTATTGCTAAAGCCTGGCTTGGAGAATTTTAAGCATCACTTTACTAGCGTGTGAGATGAGTGCAATTGTGCAGTAGTTTGAGCATTCTTTGGCATTGCCTTTCTTTGGGATTGAAATGAAAACTAACCTTTTTCCAGTCCTGTGGCCACTGCTGAGTTTTCCAAATTTGCTGGCATAGTGAGTGCAGCACTTTTTTTCACAGCATATTAAACTCCGGTGAGTAAGTCAGAAATACATAAAAAGAAAATATAAAGTAAAATGCATTAGACAGTGTAATAGATTCATGAATTAAGAAATTTTAGATATGTCTAGATTATTTTAAAATTAAAAGTGTTTATAGATGACACATCTTTATTGAAGTGGACTTAATATTTTCTTTAAATAATGAAATCAGTAATTCAGAGATTAATGAACAGATAGATGATAGACTCTATTGACCTAGCTTAAGCAAACCTATCAACAGATGGGCAAATTTAAATTTGGCCTCCAATCTGCAGGAGATGAAAATAGCAAGGAATTTAGAGGCATACAGTCTTCTGCCTTGAAAGTGTGACTCAGTAGGCAAGTGAGTGTGTAATTTCCAGGACTTCCCCCTCGGAGGCTGGACAGCTATTTCCTTCACATTCCATCTCTGAGAGACTGGTTTAAGAGAGGGAAGAAGTGCAGCAGTCTGAAGTCCTAGGATGCTGGCACTGCCCCTGGGGAAAGCTCAGATCTTGCGTCACTTGTTGGGTATGCGCACATTTCCAGTTCCCACAGAGAAGCTGATCCTTGGCAGGAGGCAAACAGACGCAGCCAGACTGAGTCACAACTTGAGAATCAGGGAAATTATTTTTTAAAGGAATAAAGACTGTTGGTGGGATCAAATTTCTGCAACTAAACAAGAAGCAGTGAAAAAAAAAATTTAAATCTGGATCACATTTGAGGGAACCCATCCCAACCATTTCAGATTATTCTGCCATGACATAAATCAGAGTGGATTCATGTGGCAATTACCTTTACTGATTCTCTTGCCCAGATGTTGACTGGTGAATCTTCCGTTGTGTTTTAACTCCACCTGCCAACTATGTAATGTTCTGTAAACATGGCTCATGGGATACGTACAGGCCATGTTATGAAGCGAATGTTGAAGTCCACAATAAATGCCATGGACCCTCTTCTGTCCTTTTTTAAAAATTAACTTTTATTGCTGCTTTAAAATGTTAGTTTCCACTATATAGCAGAGTGAATCAGTTACATGTATACATATGTTGTTGTTTAGTTGCTAAGTTGTGTCCAACACTTTTGTGGCCCATGGACTTTAGCTCGTCAGGCTCCTCGGTCCATGGGATTTCCCAGGCAAGAATACTGGAGTGGGTTGCCACCATTCCTTCCTCCAGAGGATCTTCCCAACCCAGGAATCACACCTGTGTCTCCTGCATTGGCAGGCAGATTCTTTACCATTGAGCCATCAGGGAAGCCCATCTCTATAAAATTGTGTATACATATACAGAATTCAGTTTCAGTGTAATCTCTTTTTTATTTGAGTAAAGTAAGGCTAAGTGATTTGCTCAGGATCAGCCAGTAAGACAGTGGTGAGTGGGACCAGCTAGACCTCATCTTTTTTCTGATTATAAAGCTTATATTCTACCCTGTAATCCAGACCACTTCTAATTTGCCAGCAGTCAATACACTACTTTCCTTATAGTAAAAGTTCATTAGGTCATTGAATATTTGCTTTTTAAGTGCATTTGAACAGCTGATTGTAAGTAATCTTTTCAATAATATGCAGCTTTATTACAAGAGTTAAGAGTTACTAGGTTTGTGTTGAATTATTGCTTTGTCTCTTGCTAAATATTGCTCTTTCACTTAATAACTGTGGCTTTGGTACTTAACTGTGTAGCTTTGGGAATTAGCCTCATTTTCTTCATCTATCAAATGGGAATAATACCTACTTCATAAGGTGTTGTGAGAATTAAAAAAGAATTAATGTAAGATGTTAAGTATTCAACAAGTGGTATGTATTATCCTTTAGTTCAGTTCAGTTCAGTTGCTCAGTCGTGTCCGACTGTTTGCAACCCCATGAACCGCAGCACACCAGGCCTCCCTGTCCATAATCAGCTCCCGGAGTCCACCCAAACTCAAGTCCACTGAGTCAGTGATGCCATCCAACCATCTCATCCTCTGTCGTCCACTTCTCCTCCTGCCCTCAAGTCTTTCCCAGCATCAGGGTCTTTTCAAATGAGTCAGCTCTTTGCATCAGGTGGCCAAAGTACTGGAGTTTCAGCTTCAACATCAGTCCTTCCAGTGAACATTCAGGACTGATCTCCTTTAGGATGGTCTGGTTGGATATCCTTGCAGTCCAAGGGACTCTCAAGAGTCTTCTCCAACACCACAGTTCAAAAGCATCAATTCTTCTGTGCTCAGCTTTCTTTGTAATCCAACTCTCACATCCATACATGACTACTGGAAAAACCATGGCCTTGACTAGATGGACCTTTGTTGACAAAGTAATGTCTCTGCCTTTGAATATGCTGTCTAGGTTGGTCATAGCTTTTCTTCCAAGGAGCAAGCATGTTTTAATTTCATGGCTGCAATCACCATCTGCAGTGATTTTGGAGCCCAGAAAAATGAAGTCAGCCACTGTTTCCCCATCTATTTGCCATGAAGTGATGGGACCAGATGCCATGATCTTAGTTTTCTGAATGTTGAGCTTTAAGCCAACGTTTTCACTCTCCTCTTTCACTTTCATCAAGAGGCTGTTTAGTTCTTCTTCACTTTCTGCCATAAGGGTGGTGTCATCTGCATATCTGAGGTTATTGATATTTCTCCCGGCAATCTTGATTCCAGCTCGTGCTTCCTCCAGCCCAGCATTTCTCATGATATACTCTGCATATAAGTTAAACAAGCAGGGTGACAGTATACAGCCTTGATGTACTTCTTTTCCTATTTGGAACCAGTCTGTTGTTCCATGTCCAGTTCTGACTGTTGCTTCCTGACCTGCATACAGGTTTCTCAAGAGGCAGGTGAGGTGGTCTGGTATTCCCATCTCTTGAAGAATTTTTCCACAGTTTATTGTGATCCACATAGTCAAAGGCTTTGGCATTATTCTTTAGCATACTTGATATTTTCCCTCTCATAAAACTGCTGTAAAAGATGACTCATTTTTTCTAACATGAAACTAAATTATTCACTAAACTACACATTATTTTCTGTATAAAACTCTTGAAAGTGTAACACTTACATATCCAGAAAAAAAAATAAGCTAATTATAGTGGACTCTGAATTATATATTTTGGATTCATTATTCCAAGGCTGTGATCATAAAAAAATAGATTACTGACAGTTTCCCCTCAATTCATACTATTCACATACGTATGTTAATATTTTTCCATACTATTTATATATTGTCCACAGTTTTCGAGGGGTTTATGGAAATCTTAAGATTCTGTAGCATATTAAAGATATAAATTCACTACCCTCAGACTAAAGACTTAGAGAATTCTAGATCTCATAACTATTTGTGGATATCAGTGTATCCATAGTCAATGAAAAAAATGAAGGAAGTAACATATTATAGGCTTTCAATTTAAGAAGTAAAGTAGACTGTTTAATTCTCAGAAGCCTTTTCTCCCCTTGTGGTACTTTTTTTCACTGATTTAAAGAAAAAGTAAATAGTTGTCAGTACTGTCATATATACCTAAAAATCTATTGCTTTGCATATTTGGGGGCCATTCACACTCATAAAACTCTGTTAAAAAATAACTAATAGCACTACAAAGAGAAGGAGAAGTCAAAGAAAAGTCAAAAGTGAAAGAAGATATTTGAAATGTGTAAATCAAAAGATTAATACCTAAAATAAAGAACACCTACAAGTTAATAAAAGAAAGACAAACCACCCAGTAGAAAATGAACAATGACTTCAAATAGCATCTCACAAAAGAGGAAACACAAATTGTAGTACCTAATCAGGAAAATGCAGCTTAAAATACAAGGAAGATCTGTCACATACCATCAGATCAGTAAGCATTTAGAATTAATATTGAAAGAGATATAGAGCAATAGGGATTCTTATTTAATACTTCTCATGGGACTATAAATTGGTGCGACCCTTTAAAAAATACTTTGGCTTTTCCTTCTAAAGCTAAACATGCTCTAGCCTATGCCCCAGCAATTCCATTTCCACATATTTACCCTACAGAAATTCTTGAGTATGTGTACCAAGACACATTTATAAGAAGTTTCCTAACAGCAAAAACTTGGAGATAATTCAAATGTCTATGATTGGTTAAGTGAATGATGATAAATTCATACAATGGAATATGCTTTACAATGGTGAAAATGAAGGAACTACAGCTACGTATAACCTTGAATACATGAAGGTGTATAAGTTCTCTTACAGAGACGCCTGTAATTTTTTTGCAGGCAGAAGTTCAATCTTCAGCCACCAGGAGGCCGACAAGAGGGAACCAGACCCTACTTAGGGCATGTAGCTTTCTACTAACACTTTCCCTCTCTGTACCGCTGATAATTTGATTCTGTTCCTCAAGCACGTGTAGATTGCAGTATCCTCCTAAAGGGGGAACTACAGACTGGAAGATTTTTGCATATTTTAAAATGATCTCCAGAAGAAAGCTACTTGCTGGTCTTGATGGAGGTAAAAAGTTGGAGGAGGTGGTTCTTAAGCCAAATATTGAAAATTTTCACAAATTAAAAAGGACAACACTGTATTTTGAGACACTGAGACTTTTAAGATTTGATTAAATCATCCTATGTTCTATCCAGAAAGAATCAAAGCCCTTTATGAAATTGTTTCATGGGTTTTCCCAATTAGTTTACAAAATGCTTTTCAAGTTAAAGACTATAAATCATTTGCTATTAAACATTTTTATTTATTTGGCCGCGCCAGGTCTCAGTTGCGGCATGCAGAATCTTCAGTGTGGCGTGTGAGCTCTTAGGTGCAGCATGTGGGGTCTAGTTCCCTGACCAGTGACAGAACCTGGGCTCCCTGCGTTGGGAATGTGGAGGCTTAGCCACTGGACTAATTTCGGTTAAAATCTATCATGTGTGTTGTTCCAGGAGATGGAATATAAATTGTACTTCATAATTGGGGGAATATATAAAGGCTTCCAAATTCATTCCTGGCCAAATTCATTCTTGGCCTAACGTATATCCATGACAAAAAAAAAGGAAAAGAAATATTAGAATTACTAGTTAAAATATTTATAGTCAAATATATACAAGTCAATTAGTAACTAAGCCAGTTATTTAGAACTCCTTTTGTCATTCAGAAAAATTGGTTCTTGTTCATGACTGAATGACTATTTTGTGAGTGTGTGTGTATTAGATCTTAGAGAATTTTTCATAAAGTGACTTCTGTCCTGAATGATTTAAAGCCCAGAAACAGAGTTACTTCCTAGCTTATTGGAACCTGACATCTATACTTAACATTTTACTAAAATCATAGAGGTCATACTTGCTAAATCTAACAGCAGCTTCTAAATATTGAACATTAGTGACTTCTGTTTGGCACTATTGACCATCCTATCATTGTCAGGTTTCTTTGATGTTTCTGTCCTAGTTTTCTTTTTCTAACTGTTCCTTCCAGCCTTGCTCCTTAGTTCTAGTCCTTTACCATTCCCTTATGTATAAAATAAAAGTCTCATCAGTGTATTTCTCTTGCTTTGTGAACTCTGTTCCCTTTATAGTTTTGTATATTAAACAAGCCAGCTTAGATGAAAGTTCCAGGAAAGATAGAAATAAAGAAAGCTAGAGAGGAAAGAGGAGTAGCATTCTGTTCTGTTCTTTAAGATCTCATTTTAGAGACCAAATGGCTAAACTGTACTTTATCTCTAGTATTCCCTTTCCCGTCCCATTCGCTACTAGACCTTGCCGTTCCACTGCTTTTCTCTCTCCAGTATTCAACCTTTCTCTTTCTACATGATCAAATTGTCAGCTAAGAGTTACTGACAGTAGGTGTGTGTGATATTTGGCACTTGGTATTCTGTCTCAAATGTCCACAAAAACTCCGAGAGAAGTATTATTTTTATTTTAGAGATGAGGAAAGAGGTCAAGTGACAAGCTCGAGCAAAGTTACACAGCTAATAAGGAACAGAACTTCCTCAGGTGGTGTCAGTGGTAAAGAATCTGCTGGCCAATCAGGAATCACAAGGGATGTGGGTTCAATCCCTGGGTGGGGAAGATCCCCTGGAGTAGGAAATGGCAACCTGTTCTAGTTTCTTGCCTGGAAAGTTCCATGGACAGAGGAACCTGGTGGGCTGTAGTTCATGGGGCTGCAAAGAGTTGGGCACAGCTAAGCAACTGAGCATGTGTACGCACAAGGAGTGGAACTAATACGGGACACAGGAAACTGTCTGGATATAAAGGCCGTCCGTATTCTTGGTAATTCACCGTTTTCTTCTTTTTCAATTTCAGAACCCGTCCTAGTCACTATTCTTTGGTAAAAGTCTTGAACCATTAATTCTGTTTCCAGAATCTACTCCAGAAAAGTAAAGATTGGGACAAAGATCTTTACTAAGTTGTTTGTCACAGTGTTACTTTTTAAGATCAAAGACACACCAGTGAAAATTATGGAACAATAAACGACCATCATTAAAGGAAGGGCTGAATAAATTATGGTGATCCATTCAGTGCCATATAATGCAGAGAATAAAATTAATGATCTCAAAACATTCTAATGATGGTTATAAATGTGTTATATAAAAACACTGATTTTTTAAAAATAATTTTATTTATTTAAATTTGTTTTTGGGTGCCTGGGTCTTCATTGCTGTGTGCCGGCTTTCTCTGGTTGCAGTGAGTTGGGGCTACTCTCAAGTTAATGGGGCACAGGCTTCTCGTTGCAGTGGCTTCTTTTGTTGTGGAGCATAGGCTCTAGGTGAGCAGGCTCAGTGGTTGTGGTCTACGGGCTTAGTTGCCCTATGTCATGTGGAATCTTCCCGGACCAAGGGTCGAATCCATGTCTCCCTCATTGGCAGGTGCATTCTTAACCACTGGATTACCTGGTAATCCAATATTAGGATTTTGATCATAAGAAAATAAACATATACCTATTTTTAATGCATTAAAAAATACCAGGAGAATAAATTAAAATGTTCATTGAATGAGTGGTGGGATAGATGATTTTTTTTTATTACTAAACAGACTAATGTATGTGTGTGTTTTAATAACTTATAAGGCTTATATTGAAAAACAACACTCCCTCCTCCCTACCTTCTCACTTCTAGGCAACTAGTTTTAAATTATTTAAATGATTTACTCTGGGTTGCCTTGCAAAGTAACATGACAATATTTTTTTCTTGATACTCTACATTTAATTCTTCCTCTGAGGAGACATTAGAACTCTTACCTCACCCACTTTCACTATAGCATCCCCTAAATCACTATAGTATACTATTCAGTCAAATTAGAAAAAAGTTTTTTCTTTTAACATGAAACTATACTTTGATTATACTCCTTTCTGATACTCTTATTCTATTTTCCCTTAAACTTTGAATTGTCTTTCTTCTTGCATTGATTTCTGTTATTATGTCCTCATTTTTTCCCCAAGTATGCCAGCCTGTGTGCTTTTTCAGAACTGACTCATTGGAAAAGACCCTGATGCTGGGAAAGATTGAAGTCAGGAGAAGGGGATGACAGAGAATGAGATGGTTGGACGGCATTACTGACTCGATGGACATGAGTTTAAGCAAGCTCCAGGAGTTGGTGATGGACATGGAAGCCTGGCATGCCGCAGCCCATGGGGTCGTGAAGAGTTGAACATGACTGAGCGACTGAACTGAACTGATATACTTTTATATTAAAATCCCCCACGTGCACGCACATTTTGTTTTCTTTGGAAATAGATGCTTCTCTTGGAGCTTTGTATCCACCACCTCCTATCTCTGTTGATGCTCTCTAGATCTGCTTTATGACATAGTTTTGGGACTTCCTCTAATTGCTTTTCTGTATTAGATACGCTATGTCCTGGATCTCATGCATTCCTCTTTCTTGAATTCTCATTTTACTGAGGAATATCATCATGTAGCTTCGAATCCTTGCATGTCATTCTGGTCTAATAGCACTTTAATATCTTGAAGGTATTCAGTGTGACTCCTGAGAAATCCAGTGCTTTCTCATTTTTTTTAATTCTTTTGTGGTTGGCATTTTTATCCCTTCTCTTCTAGAGTTTTAAGCTCATTTCTTTATTCCCAGTATTCTGAAATATTTCAGTGATGTGCACTGGTTGGGTCTTTTTCATTCAATGATCAGTGGATTCTTTTAATCCAAAGACTTGTATTTCAGTTCTGGGAAATTCTTTCTGTTTATTTTCTATAAGGATATCCTCCCATCAGTTTTCTCATTCATTCTTTCTTTGCTTCTTATTAATCAAATGTTAGATCTTACAGATTGACCTACATATCTTTTCCCCCCTGATTTTTCTGCATCTCTTTTTCTGTCCTTATTTGTAGGACATTTTCCCAGCTCTGTTTTTCAAGTGGTATTTTTGAGGCTTTGTTTTTAACCCTCTCTTTTTTTTTTTTGACTAATTTGAATTCACAGAAGCTCTTTCTTATAATACAACTGCTTTTTTTCCTACACTGAGATAACTGGTCATTTTAACATAGAATAATTGCCAAGGTATGTTGGAAATAATAGAAAAGTCCTAGATAGTTTTTTATATCATGTTATCACCTGAACAAAATAAAAAGGACGTACCTGTCTAAATACTGGGTGTGCAATATTTAGTTCTTGAAGGTTACAAGGAAGAAGTCATATTGTTGACTCTTGGAAATAATACTGTGGGACAGGTGGGTGAAGGTGGGTTTTTACTATGTGTCCTCTGTAATATTTGATATCTGACCATATACATCATATCAGAACTATGATTAAAGTCTTAATGAAGTTACATAAAATAGAGTTGTACAAGTGTTTCAACTGTTTTGCTTATATATTTTTAATGGTAAAAATCAATACAGGAGTAATCAGACTTTTACTATTGGACCCAATGTTCTTGGGAAATTTTATAAGCCAAATAAAGGCTAAGTTTAAAAAAAATGCTTTTTTTCCTATAGCATCTTATTTTTCTTTAATGAAGAAGAATACATATCTGCATGAATCATTCTGAGAGCGGTAATAAGAGGACTTATTTAAAGCTCAAAGTTATCTTTCTTCATCTCTGTTTCCTGGGTTTTAAAAAAAAATTATTTGTTTGAAATTCTCAGGCTTCTTAAAGCTGTGGATTGATATCTTTCATCAAATATGGAAAATCCCTAGTCATTACTTTTCAAGCAATATCTCTTTTGATTCATTCTTCTTTTCTTTTGGGGGGTTCCAATTTAACATGTTAAATATTCTCCTTGTAATTTCTAGGTCTCTT
Source organism: Odocoileus virginianus (assembly GCF_023699985.2). NCBI lineage: Eukaryota > Metazoa > Chordata > Mammalia > Artiodactyla > Cervidae > Odocoileus > Odocoileus virginianus. The sequence goes on along the minus strand of NC_069684.1, from coordinate 20,299,013 downwards.
TACTCCTATATTTTTACTCCTGAATACTTCCTGTATTTCCATGCTTTATTATAGATAGTTTCCTCTGACCTAATTCTCTCTTCAGTAGTATCTAATGATTATTCTAGTTTTGGGACTTCTCTTTAGTTCTTTTTCTGATTATGACATTTTTATAATTTGTGATGTTTCACTAAATCTTACAGCTTGAATTTTATTGTCCTACATGTTGTAACTATATAATTATACAGACTTGGCATTGCAACTCAAGTACATATTTCTGTTAATGTTTCTGATAGATGTGTATATTTTTATTGCCTGTTGCTTTTACTTGTTTGTACTCATGATTAATTGCCTTCTTGTGTGCCCTGTTATCTTTGATTATGTACTGAGCATTCTATAGCATTACAGTCCTTTACAGTTCTAAAATCCAGAAAGCTCTGCAACTAAAAGCTGTTTCATAACTCATTTACTGTCCAAACATGTTGTGAAGTGACGCAAAGCTGTTTAGTTTTATTCAACGTAGTGTAAATGTTTGTACATTTTGCATCAGATTGATAACAGGGTAATGCCCCTTACCCCACTGATGATATGACAATACGGTATATGTACCATATTATTTTTCTAAAATGTGAAATCTTCTGAATGCTCATCACATTTAGGCTGAAAATTTAGATAAAGAATAGTGGATCTATTTGAAAATTTATTTCTAGAAATCATTTGAGGCTTGGGATAATGTTATTTTTCTCTCAGTAAGATTTTTGTTATTTCCTGCCAAACACTAAAGGTTCTAATAAACTGGAATAATCATACCAATTTCATTTGAGATTTTGATTAGCTAACCTAAAAGACTAAAAGCCAAGCATTTTACAAGTCTGATTTACTTGTAATTCACTTTAGTCCTAGGGTTATTTTTTTTAGAGTCCAGTCCAAAGTGGGCCAAAGAGAAGGGAGTTAGTAACTTGGGTTCCAACCCTGTCTTTCCTTGGTCTCTGACCTTTTATCTCTTTAGACCCTTTGCTGGCTAACCACATACCTCAGATTCTCAGAACCTGTTTTGGGTAAGAAAGGCCCCAAAGTAGAAACTACTTCCAGCGCCAGTTTTACTCCTCTGGATTGTTGTCTCATCTAGGTACTTCCTCACCATCTGGTTTGTTATTTGATACATGAAACATTTAGTGGGTCTTGGAGCCAGGAATGGAATCATTAACTCTGTTGTCTCAGTTCAGTTTCGCATTATTTTACTACTAGTTATTTCCTAAAAGGTCTCCCTCCATTGAGCCATATCTCTTGCCATCTAACTTTGATCATTGCCAGAAGTAGCTTGCTATTAGTATAAAAAAGCCTAAACACAATCACATTGCTAGCTCACTTAAAGTTTTTTAGTAGCTCTCATTATTTACAGGGCTTCCCTGATAGCTCAGTTGGTAAAGAATCCGCCTGCAATGCAGGAGACCCCGGTTCGATTTCTGGGTTGGGAAGATCCACTGGAGAGGGATAGGCTACCCACTCCAGTATTCTTGGGCTTCTTTTGTGGCTCAGCTGGTAAAGAACCTGCCTGCAATGCAGGAGACCTGGGTTTGATGCCTGTTTTGGGAAGATCCCCTGGAGAAGTGGAAAGGTCACCCACTCCAGTATTCTGGCCTGGAGAATTCCATGGAGTATATAGTCCAGAGGGTTGCAAAGGGTCGGACACGGCTGAGTGACTTTGACTTCACTTCTTTATTTACAAGATGAAGTCCAAATTCTTTAGCAAACAAGCGATTCCCTAGTCTTCCCTCTGTCTACCTCTGCAGTAGTGTTGTCTCCTGTTACCTTTCTCCTTGTACTCTGGATGCTAATCTGTGCCTGCAGTGTTTCATGTCTTCATATCTTTGTCTGTACTGTTCTCTTTGCTGAGTTCTCTTTGCCTGTCTTCTACCCTCAAACACTATCTATCCCCTTGGCCTGAAAAGCTTCTCATCCTTGAAAGCTGGGAAACCTGACTGTTGTTTCTTTCTGTAGATCTTTCTTCATGCTTCCATGCTCAGTCGCTTAGTTGTGTCCGACTGTAGCCCACTAGGCTCCTCTGTCCATGGAATTTTCTAGGCAAGAATACTGGAGTGGGTTGCCATTTCCTACTCCAGGAGATCTTCCTGACTCAGGGATGGAACCTGTGTCTCCTGCATTGGCAGGTGGATTCTTTACTGCTGAGCTACCAGGGAAGCCTGAAATAATTAAAGTGTCTATTTATTGAGACCATAAAATTTTTAACTAATGCCTATTATTAAAAAAAAAAACATAAAAAGTAAACAATTTCAAACAAAGGTTCTTAATTCTTAGTTAAACCTAAAGTCAACTTAACCAGAGCATCTTATTAATTGATATTTCTAGGTAATTGTATTATATTACTGATGAAATTCTGTTACTTTTTCTAAAAGTTTATTTCTTTTGTTAAATTTGCTTCAGATTCTTTATTTTATTTCAAGGCATATATAACACAACCAGAAGGAACAGAGTTTAAAAGCTGTCGCTTTTTGGCTGTTTGTATGATAGTCCTTGACCCAGTTCCTTATCTCCAAATTGACTTCAACAGTAATTCTTTGCTCCTAAAATTTCAAGGTCTAACAAAAAGCCAACTGTACTTCATAAAAGTACTCATTAAAAGGTAGTAGTTGTCTAGAGTGTGCTCTTAGTTGTTACTTATATCCAGTTGATTGAAGGTGCTGTGGAGTTCAACTGTGTCCTTACTGATTTTCTGCCTGCTGAACTGTCCACTTCTCATAGAGGTATGGTTGAAATCTCCAGGTATAATAGGAAATTCATCTATTTCTCTTTGTAGTTTTTAAACTCACATAATTTGACACTTTGCTGTTAGGTGCATATACATTAAGGATTCTCAATTTTCTTAGGGAATTCGTTCTTTTATTATTACATAAGCCTTTACCTATTCCTGATTTTTTTCTCTTACTCTGAATTCTGCCCTATCTGAAATTATTATAGCTACTTTAGCTTTCTTTTGATTAGCATGTGTTAGCATGTTACATCTTTTTCAATCCCTTTAGTTTTAGTGTATTTGTGTCTTTATATGTAAAGCAGATTTCTTGTAGACAACATATAGCTGAGGCTTGTGTTTTGATCCCCACTGACAATCTCTGTCTTTAATTGGTATATTTGGACCATTTCTGTTTAAAGGGATTATTTATATAGTTGGATTAATATCTATTATATTTGTTACTGTTTTCTATTTGTTGCCCATGTTCTTTCTTTGTTACCCTTGTTCTTTGTTTCTATATTTGTCTTCCATTCCTTTTTGTCTTTTTTTATTTTAATTGATCATTTTACATGATTCTATTTTTTTCTTCTTTACGTTCTAAAGAAGTTTTTAAGTGATTAACCTAGAATTTGTAATATATATTAACAATCCAAATCCACTTTGAAATGATAACTGTATTGTTTCCCAAGTAGTGCAAGTACCTTATAATAATAAAATATTCCTAATTCCTTCCTTTAGCAGCCCCAGTTTTGGTGCTGAACTAAGTCTGCTTTAGTACAAGCTGCTTTGTCATTTATCAGATGTATTGATACAATGCTGGTTCTTATCTCAGGTTATCAGAATGTTGTTCATTTTCTAAGTTTATACTCGTTGAAGAAGGTATGAGACTTGTTGAGTGCTTGTAGTTATCTTTATGCTTCTTTAAGATGTTCTCCAGTGATGCTAGATTTTTTTTCTTAGAAATAATTTTTTAAGAAAATCTAGAAAAGTCAGGTAATAGTTTCTGTCAATTAAATCGACATTTTTGGGGAAAAAGATCTTAACAGTTGAAGCAATTTTTCTTGCCTCTTTCTTGCTCTCATCTTGTTTGACATAATTCTTTTATTTTCCTCTGTTAATACTCCTCTCTTTCCATATCCTTGAAGAAATAGAATCACTTGGTTCAAGAAAGAGAAGTCCCTGGTTACTGTCTTCTCTCCCCTGTCCTTCCCTCATCAAACGTGTTTTAATGTGATCTTCTTGGTATGAGAGAAAATGTTAAACTCATTATCACTGACCCTTGTTGCTACTATCCTTAAGTCAGGTGTTTTTGTTTTAGGTCTTTCTCAGATTTTATTAATTAATTCAACAAATATTTATTGAGTGCCTGTCATATGTCAAGTACTGAGGACTCTATAGACAATAAAACGGGCATGGGAATTATAGTTTTGTGGGTGAAACAATCACTGATTAATAATCTCATAAGGAAATGTCCAAAAATAGCTGTAACTGTAATAGGGAGATGCTTGGGACTGTAAAAGCCTATAAAAAGAGATTTGACCTAGTCAGGGAAGTCAGGAAAGACTCAGGAAGTAGTAACACTTGAACTGAAACCTGAAGCATGAACAGGCAGTTGATGAAGGGAGAAAAATCCTTCCATGTAGAGAAAGCATTGTGGGCAAAAGCCGTGCAGTGGGGAAAGAGAGTGTTAGTATGAAGGACGGAAAGGATTCAAGGGCAGCTGAAGGGATGGCATAGGTAGGGACCAGGCTATGTTGAGGAATTTTGGTTTGTTTTGTGTTAGTTTTGTAGAGTAGTGGGAAGCAATTTAAAAGTAGTATGCAGTAAACTTGTATTTGGAAAAGATTATTCTCACTGTTGTAGGAATAATGATTTAAGGGGACCATAGTAGATGTAGGTAGATAAATTTAGGAGGCTAGTATAATCAAGGTGAGAAATGATAGTAGATTAATTTAGAGGAAATGATGAGAAGTAGATTAAATATACTTAGGGAAGATCAGCGAGGTTCATGGATTTGATATTGAATGGTAAGACAGGGAGATAACTAAGATTTGGGACTTGTACAGTGGAGTGGATGTTATTTCTATTAGAATTAGCAACACTAGAATGAGAACAGATTTTAAAGGAAAGATCATGGGTTAGGTTTTATACATTTTCAATTTGAGAGGCCACAAAACATCTAATTGAATATATGAATATGTTGGTCAAAGGAGATGAGATCTGAACTGGAGGTATAAGTTGCTGTGGTAACTGTGAATGATGATATGCATATTGAGAGTATGGTGATGGGGTGACTGGGACCCAGTTTGATGAATTGCTAACATTTAGAGACTAGATAGAGAAGAATGAACCTCACAGGAGACAGAGAAGGTGTGATCAGAGATGTTTAGAGGAAAACCAGAAGTTTTTATTTTTTAAAAGACTTTAATGATAGAATTAGAAGTTGTCTGTGTTTTGGTTTTTATTTTAAAACATTTCATTAAAAAATAAATTCTGACAGTTGTCTATTAATAATAATCTTTATTTAGCTCCTCTAGACATTTTTTTTTTTCATATCATTCTTAAACTAGAAGTTGTGTACGTGTCAGGTGTGTCTTTGAGTTCTTTTACTTAGAAAGGAGGTAGTTTTTGCCACAGGAAGTGTTTCATCGGGAAGCAGATGTGCTCCAGTGATAGGAGATGGGAAGGGGATGTTTTGTTATTAATTACTTAGCTTTGAATAAACAAAGACTTTGTATTTTTGAAAGATGTCTTCTTCTGGTTTATAGAAATTAATCCTATTTTTAAAGCTTTTCATTAGTTGATCTAAGAGGTATGTACTCTGTTGTTCCAGTAACAGAACTCCTGAACTCTTTGTTAATTGTATTATGTCATATCTTCTATTACATAAGAGCATGTGAGATTTATAGGATAGAATTTCGGTATAGAAAAGGTGTGTCTTAAAAGATAGGAAGTGGTGACAGACTAGTATTTGTAAACTGAGAAAGCTCAAGTTTTGCCTTTTCATCTCTGCGTGCTTCCCTTAGTTGAAAGAAATCTGAAAAGCCATTTTAATGAGAAACTGATATCTTACTTTAATCTTTAAAAAATAAAGAATTTAGCATTTAAACTAGATAACAATAAAATATCTGGACTCAGTGTCACAATTATGCCCCGTAAGCCTAAATTTTGCAACTGTATTCTGTGAATCATAGTTGGAAAATGCTAATTTAAAGAGGTTATATAGAATCCTGAATTAGGAATTAGGATACCCGGGCGTTCTTTTTGTTTGGTTGTTTATTTTGCTCTTGACTAAGTAGTCATGGACAAGTTCTTTTCTCTGGCCTCACTTGATTATATGTAAGTGTTGATTAAGTTAATCTGTGATGTCTTGTTTAGTTCTCTGTTCTCTAATTCTGATTCTGTGGGTTGATGTTAAAGGTTTCCATTTTTGCTCTGGGTAGATTTTAAAAATAAACTTATTTAAACTTTGTGCATTCAAAAGGAATAAAAATATACAGTCATTATAAAATTTCATATATTATGGAAATTAATAATATAAAAACAAAAATCTATTAGCAACAAAAATAATAAATTTTACTATTTTTTATAAGAAAATATTTAAAAGAAATAGGAACAGAATTTCTCTCTACACAAATTCCATCATATGTATACTGACATATTAATGATAATCTTCAGTGAAAGTGGGATCATGATCTACTTTTTATAGTATATATTGCTTTTCTACCTTATCCCTTAGACTTCTTACCACCTACATTTCTGTTTTAAGTTTTTTCTTCTTACTGTGATTATAGTATATACTCACAGTTAAAAAATAAAACCATAAAGATCTAAGGTGATATCTCAGTTGCACTCCCTGCAGGCAATCACTCTTTAAAAATGTGTGTTTTTCTAGGACATTTAAATATATGTGGTTGTTTTTGCGTGGTATGTACTGTGATTTATTTGGGCATCCTCCTATAGATGGTCATCTGCATCTCCCTCCCTTGCTTCCTTCCATTAAAAAAAAAAATGCCACAGTTCTTAAAATGCAGAAGATTGTTGAATTTTTAATTGTGCTTTATTTATATGCTGTAGATAGTCTTTGCTGTCTCCAAGGAAGAGGTTTGGCTAGGATTGCTGTATCTTTAATTCTCTGCGCACTACCATGAGCAAAGTCGCTATGTGATGTACATACTCAATCTCACAGAATATTTCAAGCAGATATTCTCACTTTATCCTCAAATCCCAATATGATTTTTTTATTTTGGAGAACTTGACTGAATCTCATGGGAGCCTTGAGAATTCCTTTAGTCCTTTTATTTAAAAATCTGTCACAGTTTGTTTAGTCACAATTTTAGTCACAATTTGTTTAGTCACAATTTGTCCCGTGAATCAGTAGCATACATATCACAGCTTGTTAGAAATGTAGAATTTCAGGCTCTTACCCATGTGTACTAAAGCAAAATCTACATTTTGATTCAATCTCCTGGTGATTCATTCACACCCTACAGCCTGAGAAGCATTGGCCTCAAAGCAGATCTGTTGCATTATCTTTATGCTTGGTCCTTTGTGCCCACATCATGAGTTTGATCCTTTGGTTGTTATTGTTCTGGTCGTTCTGAGAAGAAAGAAAAGAAAAAAGTGAAAAGTTTGAACTACAGAGTGGAATATACTAAGTTCAAGAACTATTTCAAACCCTGTGCATTTATTGTGTCTTCCAATGGTAAGGTCTCCTATTGATATTTTTACCTTTTTTTTTTTTTTTTAAATACCATACCAGTATTATGGAAAAGAGAAGATATAGTCAGCTCTACTATCATGCTTTATTTTTGATGTTTGAAAAAGAGAATTATTATTATTTTATGTTTCAGGTGTTTTTCAAAAATTTTTTTAATTGAAATTTATTTTATGTCATGATTGTTTTAAAAATTAGGATGTGTATCATGTGATGGATAGTAGGGAACAATTGGAGCGTTATATGAATTTTTTGTTTGCTTATGTGCCGTTTGTTGAGAAATGTTAGCTGCATACCAAAAACTGTATCCAGGTAAAGCATGATACTGTAGGAAATATTGAAAGGCATACAAATTGACCAGCGACCAGCCACCTCAATTCCCCACACTTGTTATGAGCCACATCCATTCACTTAAGTATTACAGCTGTCATTTAGATTTCAGATAACCCTCCTTCCATCATGTCACAAAAACGAAAAAGCTGCAACCCTTCTGATGCCCACTTCTACGGGCAAACTTCAGGGTTTTTTTTTGAAGTGACATGATGTATTTATTTTAGCATTTAGGCTTTTCTTAGCCATTTAACATGTGCAAAATGGCCTACAGTTTTTATTAGCTTATCTTTTTTTATGTGTCATTGTTTCTAAATGTTTCTTCCCAAACCCACCTTCCTCAAAAGCCTTGAAATGTTATTGTGCAATTTTGTAAAGTGTGATGATTTTTAGAAATGTGTGTCACATGACATAGTAGAATTGAGTATAATAGTAGCATCTGGAAAGAAATTGGGTCTATCCTTTGTGCCTTCAGTTCAGTTCAGTTCAGTCGCTCAGTCGTGTCCGACTCTTTGCGACCCCATGAGTCACACCAGCCTCCTTGTCCATCACCAACTCCCGGAGTTTATTCAAACTCATGTCCATCAAGTCGGTGATGCCATCCAGCCATCTCATCCTCTGTCATCACCTTCTCCTCCTGCCCCCAACCCCTCCCAGCATCAGGGTCTTTTCCAATGAGTCAACTCTTCGCATGGTATGGCCAAAGTATTGGAGTTTCAGCTTCAGCATCAGTCCTTCCAATGAACACCCAGGACTGATCTCCTTTAGGATGGACTGGTTGGATCTCTTTGCAGTCCAAGGAACTCTCAAGAGTCTTCTCCAACACCACAGTTTAAAAGCATCAATTCTTCGGCACTCAGCTTTCTTTATAGTCCAACTCTCACATCCATACATGACTACTGGAAAAACCATAGCCTTGACTAGACGGACCTTTGTTGACAAAGTGATGTCTCTGCTTTTTAATATGCTATCTAGGTTGGTCATAACTTTCCTTCCAAGGAGTAAGCGTCTTTTAATTTCATGGCTGCAATCACCATCTGCAGTGATTTTGGAGCCCTCAAAAATAGTCTGCCACTATTTCCACTATTTCCCAGACATGGTTAAACATTTCCTTGTATCACACTTGCCGAGCATTCCGTAGACTGCCTTTGCTAGTCTCATCCTTCCTGGTGAGCTGGCAGTCCCAGGAGGGCAGGGGCAGTTTGTGTTTTGTTCTTGTTTGTTCCTCTAGTCTTAGTTCAGGGCCTGGTATGCGGCAGGTGCTCAATAGCCATTTTAAAAATGGCTCCATAGCGATAAACTAGAGTGATTCTTAAAGCTGTGCTTTAACTATTAGAAATTATATATTAAGGAAATGAATAATAATTAGCTGATACTTGAGGTGGCATTGATGTTCTTGTTAAGACACTTGAATCAGCAGCCAGTTTTTATATTAGGATCCATAATGAATGTGGTAGTTCAGTGGTAGTGTCATTGTTTCTAATTAAAAATTATAAAACTTGGAATATTTTCTTAAAAATTATAAACTTGTTGTATACATTTGATAAAATTTAGAAAATGCAGGGTGTCAAGTGATCATCTTAAATTCAGGTGAAAGACAAAACTTGGAGAAATAACTAATAAATGATATTGGGCTATCATAATGATAGAAGATAATTTGAAGCATTTGCCAAATCTGACTTTAGCCAACTCTAAGAGAGGTGAATTTCTTCATTTCTTTGATTATTCCTACTTAGAGACTGTCACTTCCTCACTCTGTATTTCTTTTGCTTTCTAATTTTGCTTGAATCTTTTTCTGTGCTGTTTGATATTTTCCACTTCTGTGCTGTTTGATATTTTCCACTTCCATATTCCTTTAAATAGGGAAGTTTATGGCAAGAAGAATTGTAGTAGCTCATTGAAAGAATTGGGTTGATGAGTTTAGAAGCTAGTGTAATTATTTTTATCTTACCTATTCAGTGTGTAAAAGTATTTTCTCATTTAACACTGAGTCTCTGAATTTTAGTGTTAATTATGGGGCTTACGTTCTACTCCTATAGTGCAACTTTTCTCAAAATCGTAGTTTTAATTTTTACTGAGGTGTTTTAATAGAGTGACCTTGATTAACTTCCCTCTCATGAAACCTGTGAAACTAGATATTTTCTTATTAGTATTACTCAAAGGATCCTCTGAAATAGGGACCATTACAGTATTAATAATATCTGTTACGGACCCAAAGGAAGTAGTTTTGAAATAAAAAAAATTTACTTGTGTAATGTCTTATTTTGAAGTAATTTCAAGCCTATAGAATATTTGCAGGCATACCAGAAACTCCTGTGTACCCTTTGTGTGGGTGTGTCTGTGTGTGTGTGCACGTGCACAGGTGCTCAGGCATGTCCAGCTCTTTGTGACCGCACTGACGGTAGCCCACCAGGCTCCTCTGTCCATGGAATTTTGCAGGAAAGAATACTGGAGTGAGTTGCCATTTCCTTCTCTAGGAGATCTTCCTGACTTAGGAATCAAACCTGTGTCTCCTGCATTTCAGGCAGATTCTTTGCCACTAAGCCACCAGGGACACTTTACCTAGATTCAATAATTATGTACAGTTTGCCCTATTTGTTTGGTCATATTTTATATACCTTTATATGCGTAGTTTTTCCCTGAGTCATTTGAGGGTGAATTGGAAACATCATGCCTCTAGGATCTCTAAATACTCCAGTGGGAATTTTCTAAGAATAATAGCATTCTCTTTCATAGTGAAAATGAGAAATCTTAATGTTAATATGATTCTGTTATTGAAACCGTAGTCCATATTTCAGATTTTGTCAGTTATCCCAATAATGTCTTTTATAGCTTTTCTCCCCATTTTAGGATCAGATCCAAAATTATGCATTACTTTTCATTATTTCTCCTTAGTCTCCTTTGAATTACAACAGTTCTGTAGCTTTTCTCTGATTTTCCTGACTTTGACACTTTTGAAGCAAAGGATATAGTTATTTCATAGATCTTTAATTCAAGGTTATCTGATGCTGCTTGTGATTAGATTTAGGTTGTTCATTAACTTTACAGGAATAAATCACAATCTATTCTTTCACAGTTCAGCATATCTGGAGGTGTATAGTGTTGATTTGTTCCAGTATTGGTATGTATGTATTCATCCATATTCATTCATTATCTTCAGTGCATTTACTCCTTTTGTCAACTTTCTCAAGAAAGTGCTTTCAGAATTGCTAACCCATTATATTAGATAAGTAAACCTACTAACTGCAGTTAATTTGCAGTTCTTTAAAGGTAAAACTTAATTATGAGAAAGTGCATAAATCTTGAGAACAATTGGATGAGTCTTGACAAATATACCCATATTCACATGTATATGAAGATTAAGAAAATTTCCTTAACCCTAGAAATTTTCCTGGTGCCCTTTTCTTATTAATAATGTTTTCCACCACTCACAGCTGCTTTCTTGATTTTTTTCCCCCCTGTTAAAAATTAGTTTAGCCTGTTTTAGAACTCTGTAGAAATGGAATCATACAGTATGTGCTCTTTTGTGTCTAGTTTCTCTTGTTGGCATAATATCTGTGGTTTTCATTCACATTGTTTTGTTATTAGTAGTTTATTCTTTTTATAGCTGAGTTGTATACAACTGTATGAAACCATCATAGTTTGTTTATCCAGTCTACTGTGATAGACATTTGGGTGCTTTTCAGTTTATGGGTATCGTAAATAAAGCTGCTGTGAACATGAAGTACAAGTTTGTGTATTTTCATTTCTCTTGAGTAAATGCTTATGAGTGGAACTGATTTGCATTGGATAAATGTATGTTTATCTTGTAAAAATAAAATTGTCAAATTTGTTCCATGGCAATTGTATCATTTCATGACTTCATGACTGATTATGAGATTTCTGGTTGCTCCACATCCTCACCACAGCATCTGGTGTTATTAGCCGTTTAAGTGTTAGCTATTTTAGTGAGTGATATCTCATTATTGGCTTTAATTTGTGTTTCTCTCAGTCCTAATGATGTTGAGTACATTTCCCACTATGCTTATTGACTGTTCATATAACTTTCTTCGTGAGGGGCTGTTCAACTCTCTTTTCCTGTTTTTAAAAATTGTGTTTTCCTTTATTAATAAGCTATAGGAGTTGTTTACATTTTGTGGTACAAATTGTAAGATGCTTGTATTGTGAATATGTTCTCCCATTTTGTAGCTTGCTTATTGACTTAATGTCTTCTAGACATATTAAGGTTTTAATTTTCATGAATTCATAGTTACTGATGTCTCCCTATCATGGTTACTACTTCTTCTAAAATGTATTTCAGTTTAGCTTTGGCTGCACCAGCTCTTCATTGCTGCGTTTGGGCTTTCAGCTGTGGCGGGCAGGGGCTGTTCGCCGTGGTGTGCGGGCTTCCTTTTGCCATGGCTGCTGCTGTCACAGAGGACGGGCTGTAGGTGCGCAGGCTCTGCAGGTGTGGTTCACGGGCTCTAGAACGCAGGTTCAGCAGCTGCGGTGCTTGCACTTGGTTGCCTTGCGGCCTGTGGAATCTTCCCAGATCAGGGATCCAGCCAGGGTCCCCTGCACTGGCTGGTGGATTCCTAAGCACTGGACCACCAGGGAAGTCTAGTTATGACTTTGAAGTTTTGCCTGTCCTCAGTTCACAAAAGTATTCTCTTGTGATTTCCTTTATAAACTTTATCAGTTTATATTTTACATTTAGGTTTATTTTCCGTCACAGATTAGTTTTGGTGGATTGTGTGATGTGTCATAAGTAGGGATTAGAACTTAATGTTTATTGTTTTTCTCTTTTTGCAGATTCACATTTCTTTTTGTTTTTTTTTTCAGATTCACATTTCTAAGTGTCTTTTTTAGGCCAAGAGAAAATTTTATGATTGTAATGTACTCTAATTTGATTTATTATACTTTTGGGAAAGCTGAGTATTCAACACTTCCTTAGTACAGAAATGTGTAAATTTAGAGACTATATAAACAAATGAAGATGAGATCATTATTTTATGATAATGGAAATAACTAGAACATTTTAATATGTTTCAAAGAATAGGTATGTTACTGACTTTACTGTTTAGCAATAATAAGAAAGAGACTTAGTTAAGAACTGTTTTTTCATTGTACTTATTCTACAAATGGATGGTTTTTTAGTTTTCCACATGAAATCATCATTTTTTATGCAGTTTGCAAAGTGATCTGATTGCCATGTTTTATCTCTTTTATTGAAGGTCTTAAGTCTGTCAGGGTTTCCATTTGAAACCCCTATTTTCAGGAGTTTATGAGCTGACAGTTGAAAAAAAAATTAACCAGCAAAAAACTTGGCATTCATGATCTTGGTTCAATATAAGGTACTTTGCTTTAATAAAATTTTAAGTAGTCAGCTCTCTTTTTTTTTTTTTTTTTGGTTTGTTTTTTGTTTTTTTAGGTTGCAAATGGCACAAAGAGGAATAAAGGAATTTTTTTGGTTAAATAGATAGGGAATATTTTTCCAGACAACTTATCCCAATTAGATTTATAAAGCAAACTTTTCCCTTTTAGAAATCATTTAAGTATGTACTTTCCTGTGTTCCAGTTCCCACAAGATGTTGCCTTAAGATTTTCCTTTTCCTTTGCTTGTTCATAGCAAGTATCCACTATCCCTTTTCTTTTTTTCTGTACACTTGTGCTTTTAAAATTCTCCCTAGTATGTTTACATTAAAAATGGCTTTATATTTTGGCATTCTTTTGTCCTTTTTCCCTCATCTTTGTAGTGCCTCTTGCACAAAACTTTACCTATTGGTTGTAAAACAGTATTAACTTTGAGAGAAGTTGTGGTGTAAATAGCAAGAATTTTCTTGAAATGCCAACTTTAAAACCTATTCTGAAGAGCTGCCACTTAGAGAGCCGGCTTTTAGGCAAGTTTTTTCTTCTTCTTCTGGAAAGTGGGCAAGTCAGCTTGAGTACTTTCACAATCTGTTTTTAACCCAATATCATTCACATAGTGAACACTTAACTGCTATTGGTCCCTAAAGGTGTCTGTGGGGGATTTTTTGTCGCTTTTATTTCACTTCTCATTTTTTTTTAAAAACCATTTCCTGAAAACTCAGTGCAGAAATGTAGCCTACTGCAGGAAGTGAGATGGTCTTCTTTTGCTGTATTCTGAAGATAATTTGCTTCAGACAGGAGATTTTTGGGTGTTTGCTGAAATTTTGGAGATCTGGGAAAATGGGGGTAATAACATGACACCAGTTCTTAAGCAGCAACATCTGCTGTGGTTCAAAGCCACACAAAGAAAGCTGCTTAAGCAGTTGAGTGTTTTGGACTGCACGGACAAGTGTGGTTCAACTGCAAAGACTGCAGAGCAAAAAATTTAAAGTTTCAAGAAGTTGTTAAAAAATGGAGTCGTGGAAGATGAGCATCTTTAAGAGACAAACATCACCGTGTCCTCCAAGCTATCGAAGATCTTTTTCGGAACCTGCTTATGCACACTCAGAGATAGGAGCAAGCTTAAAGAGTTACACATGGCGCGGTCCAGTGAAAAGCAAGAGGAAGAAAAACGAGCAGGCTGTTTCCAGTCTAGGAAAGCCACTGGGTGCTTATCGGTGGCAAACACACCCCAGCTTAAGGTTGAAAGGGGGCAAAAGGGAGCAATTGGAAAATAATAAAGGAGACTTGGATGAACCACAACAACAAGCGGTCCTGCCAAAGATGGTTGGGGATAATATTTCTTCCTCTGGCAACGAAGTCCTTGGAACATCAATGGAGAAGCAGAACCTGGTAAACACTCGGTCACTTCGGGTTCCATTCAGCAGATCTCTTTCAGAGCCAGAACCCCGCTCCAGTGTCAGATTTGTTAGACGGTGGCCGACTTCAGTGGGGTCAGTGGAGTCTGAGCAGCAGGGATATTTCATCCGTGGCATTTTCTCTACTCTTTCCAATGGCTTCTCCAGGATGCTGAGTCTAAAAGGAGAGTCAACCAATGAGCCAGTAAGAGAAGGTATATTGTGATGAATAAGGGGGAAGAGGGATTTTAATTATTTGTGCTTTATAATGAATAAAACATCCTATTTGCTCATTATAAAATAATTTACTTAATCAGTGCAATTTTTAAAAAGTATTAAACTCAATGAATGATAGTAATTAATAGTAAAAAATTGATTTAGAAGGAGTTTTTTTATTATGTTACACTCTAAATTCTTCATTTTGGGGCCTGTGTAAAATTATTTGTTTTGTTTTGTCTTTTACCCTTTTTAATCCCATTGATCTACTTTTGTACAGTAAATGCAGTTTAGAGGGAAAAATTATCAAATCTCCTCCTGACAAAGTTGAGAGTTAAAGGAGAATTCCTTCTATTATCTCTTCATAAAAAATTGACAAATGTTATTAGAGCTATTTAGAGCTGGATTGTATAGGTAGGACTTCTGATCTGCTCATGTCTTGGTAATACACAATTTGAAAATGGAAGGAAAAGATGCAAATCTTTAATATTTAGCTTACAAAATAGAATTTTGTGTTTGCTTCATTTCAGGTAACAGAATCATCAACATTTATAATGAACTCAGAATTTGTTTCTATTTTAAAATGTTTTATATTGATGATAGTATTTTAAGCTACCAAAAGAAACCTTAAATTTTTATCTGATTGCCTTGGATGTGATTGAGCTTATCTGATGAACTACTTCAATTATGAGTTAAGACTTGTGTTTGATTTTTTTGTTTTATTTTTGAAAACCTTAACACTGATAATATTTCTGTTGAGTTGAGGTCTTGAGGTCATTTTTGGATATGGCTTTATCTTATCTTTAATTATGAGACTGACCACATCAGCAGAAAGCTGAATTCTTTCTAAAATGGTGGAAATTGTTGAATAATTTCACACTAGAATACAGTTTAATTTCTTTAAAAATAATGTCAGTGAAAAATTGAGTAATTTTCCAAGTATATCTGTGCCAAAAATTCAGTATGTCTCCTAAACCTTGTTTTCCCTTTAGATTTTCCTTTGCCCAGTGAGTTTTAATTATACTATTAAGGAACTATATTTTCTTCTTACTCTTGGTTTATAGATAATTACTGAAAGTAAAGTCTTTCTTGATGTGCCTCTATTAACATCCTGTTAAAATATTTTAGAGACTAAATTATTGCATTTCCTTGGATACTAGTATGTCTATTCCTTGCCAGGTGATCATAGGATGATCTAAGTAAAGGAGCATCAAAGGGTAAGAGTTTAAGAGAAATTCTTAGAATTAATGCCTCCCAGTGGTTAACGTGCATACATTTGATAAAAGAAATCTATAAGGTTTTTGTTTTTTGAGATTTGTATTTATGATCTTTTTTGGACTTTTGTAGTTAACTTTCAGTTTTTAGCAACTTCACCAACCTGTTGGCAGCCCACTTATATATGAAATCATCTGAGAATGTTTCCTAGCTTTTTACACATTTATGGTCTACTTAAAGTGATATAAGCATTTTATATTTTTTACTTCATAATATATTATACATTCTAATTATATAATAATTATGCAAATAGAGACATATTTGGAGTGAAACGTACTATGCTAAGGGATTTCAGGTCCTAGAAGTAAAGCACAGTACATAGTGTTCCTACCTGTCAGATCAGCAGTTTTTATTTAGCAGTTGCTATGTATGGTATTTCTTGAGTGCTTCACAGGTGGAGAGTCACGCCCTTAAAACAAAAGGATACTGTTTAATGCCAAAACTGGAGCTAATTCTTGCGTGTTATTTAGTCCCTTATTCGTGTCCCACTCTTTTGACCCCATGGACTGTAGCCTGCCAGGTTCCTCTGTCCATGGGATTTCCCGCAAGAATACTGGAGTGGGTTGCCATCTCCTTATCCAGGGGATCGAACCCGCTTCTCCTTCATTAGCAGGCTCGTTGCCAGATGGATTCTTTACTGCTGAGTAGAGTAAAGACTCCTGGGTAGAGGTTTCTTTTTCTCTTTGGTCTATAGCTTCTACCCAGCCTAGAGTCTACCAAGTGGTTTTCTAAACTTCTGCAGTTGTGAACCTTTCTTCATTTCTCATTCTCCATAGGGGAAAGAATACAATTGGCCCAGGAGATCTGAATTCTACTTCTATCTTATGCCAGTTTGCATTTGTGAAATTTAATCTCTGAATTTCTCTTCACACTTTTGTGGATTTCTTTCTTACAAAGTGAAATTTGAAAATATTGTGTAAATTATAGTTTACATCGTATTTATTCACAAATGCTGTGTGAGTAGACCTTGTTCTTTTCAGAGTTGCTGTTATTGTATTGTGGTAAGGTGTGGGATTCTTAGATACAGATCTCTTTCAGAAAATCAATATATTTTAAAATTTGAAACCCACTAGTGTTTGTTACTTTTCTTGTTCCATATGAACTGCAATATATGAGAGGCATTAAATAGTATAGCATGTATTTATAGCATTTAAAGTAGTGTTTGGCACATAGTGGTTGTTTAGTAATTAATATATATATATATTTACATTGTGTTTTCACTTTTTGCAGTCAAAATGTTTTTTCCCTTTTTATTGAAGTATAGTTGATTTACTATATTCAGTATATATTTGATATTATTTCTATTAAGAAAGTGAAAATATGGGAATAGATAATAATTTTTAAAAAATAATAAAGAGAAAGAGGATACCCAGTTACTGAATTCATTATGATTACAAAATGTAAATAAATTGTAATGTTCTCTTCTTAAATTCAGTGAGCCTGAACTTTTTCTGAGCATTCGCATGTTCTGAGCATAAACAAGTAATAATTCCTTGTATCTAATAATATATCTAATAATAGCTAAATACAGTAATCTTATGCTTAAAGCAATGAAATATACCATGCATGCATGTGTACTAAGTTGCTTCAGTCATGTCTGACTCTTTCCTATGCTATGAACTGTAGCCTGCCAGACTCCCCTGTCCATGGGATTCTCCAGGCAAGAATACTGGAGTGGGGTGTCATGCCCTCCATCAGAGGATCTTCCTGACCAGGGAATTGAATCCGTGTCTCTTAAGTCTCCTGCATTGACAGGTGGATTCCTTACCACTAGCTCCACCTGGGAAGCCCTGAAATATACGTGCTCAGGATCAACACCAAATTGAAGAGCTGAAAGCTTAAAGGTTTCACTACTGTACTATGTTTACCCCTCCAGCTCTACAATATATATTCCTTTACCTGCTACAATGTATAGATCAAATGATACAATATATAAAAAAAGTAAGACTTGTGTTTCTTATAGCTAAAAATAGTTCCAGCTCTTTTGGGCCCATGTCTAATGATGTCACCACGTTTGCGATCAGTTCAGTTCAGTCACTCACTCCTGTCTGACTCTGTGACCCCATGAACCACAGTGCGCCAGGCCTCCCTGTCCATCACCAACTCCCAGAGTCCACCCAAACCCATGTCCATTGAGTCGGTGATGCCATCCAACCATCTCATCCTCTGTCGTCCCCTTCTCCTCTTGCCCTCAATTTTTCCCAGCATCAGGATCTTTTCCAGTGAGTCAGCTCTTCGCATCAGGTGGCCAGAGTATTGGAGTTTCAGCTTCAACATCAGTCCTTCCAGTGAACACTCAGGACTGATCTCCTTTAGGATGGACTGGTTGGATCTTTTTGCAGTCCAAGGGACTCTCAGGAGTCTTCTCCAACACCACAGTTCAAAAGCATCAATTCTTCAGCGCTCAGCTTTCTTTATCTTGGAAGTAAATTGAAGCAACCAATAAAAGAGGATTAACTAAACAGATCAAATGAAAAGAGTACCATATAGTCTTCATAACTGTTGGGCTTCCCAGGTAGCCCAGTGGTAAAGAATCTGCGCCTGTCAATGTAGGAGATGTGAGAGATGCAGGTTCGATTTCTGGGTTAGGAAGATCCTCCAGAGTAGGAAATGGAAACTGCTTCAATATTCTTGCCTGAAAAATTCCGTGGACAGATTATAGTCCATGGGGTTGCAAAGAGTCGGACATGACTTAGCGACTAAACAATGGAGATTCCTTAAAAAACTAGAAATAAAACTACCATATGAATCAGCAGTCCCAGGACTGGGCAGGCTTGTGTGCACAAACTCACTCTCTCTCTCACACACACACCCACACACGTGTGTGGTCAGGTAGCATTCTTCTGTGGCTTTTTCAGCTTGTAGTCAGGGTTGTCTTATTATCTTCTCACTTGTCCTTTACACTGTGCCCAGGTGACTCTAGAGGGTCTCTTTCTCTTTTTATAGGGACACCAGTCCTATTAGGTTAGGACCCCACATGGACAGAGGAGCTGGGTGGACTGCAGTCCATGGGGTCATACAGAGTCGGACACGACTGAGCGACGAGCACACACACCACCCTTCTGACCTCTTTTAACCTTAACTACTTCCTTAAAGGCCCACAGTCACACTGGGGCCTAGGGTTTCAACATATAAACTCTAGGGTGACATAGTTCATTCCGTATCACCAGGAAACAGAGGTCTCAAGAATAATGAGGTCAATGCAATGTATTAGCATAAATTTCAAAATATTATATAGCATAGTCACATATATGCTCAAACTTAAAATAATTTGTTATAATGTCAAGTAACTTTAGAGAAAAATAGGCTATATCACTTTAAATTTATCTTATTTTTCTCATTTTATGTGTGTTTATTTTTGAAATGGTTATGAATGGGATAAGTTATCTTCCTCCTTTTCTTTTAAGACTATTTCATTTACGTTCCCATCTGCTGAAATGAAAATGTTGAGGATATTGGACACTCTGGTAATCTGTTATATTGAAATGTGGAAGAAGGCTCTACTGGACACTTCCGTTGTTTATATATATTTTCCATTCCAATTTTTCCTTATGGGTACATGCCTTACCCACCTTTTCGTGGTTTGTATTATTTCTTTAAGGGTATACCAGGAATGATTATATTGTGGAATACAATTGTCTTGTAGTTCGTTATACATTGTAAGATTTTCTGCTTGAAAGCTATAAAACAATAATGTCTACAACAATTTATGAGTACAGTTTTCTCTCATGACTTTACCAGATTGGTAATTAAGCCTTAGTTTATTATAGTTTTGTGTTTAACTCATAGCATAGGGTGAGGAAAAGGAAAAGATCTTTGGGGTTGGACTGGTGGCTTCAGGATTTTACACGTGCTGTTGTCTAGTTATATGCCTGAGAAAGTTTCCCATAACCTTTCTTTTTCTCATCAGTAAAGTATGGGATGATGATAACTATCTAGTAGGCTTATTATAAATAGTAAATGAAACAAGATGCCCAGTGCTTATTATATACTTAATTAATAATCAGTTTTTATGATTTTTAAAAAAAGATTTATTTTTGTTTATGTTTGACCGCTCTGGGTCTTGTTGCTGTGTGCAGGCTTTCTCTCATTATGGCGGCCAGGAGCTACTGTTCCTCCGTGCATGGGCTTCTCACTGTGGTGGCTTCTTTTGTTGCAAAGCGTGGGCTCCAGGCGCACAGGCTTCAGTACTTGTGGCATGAGGCTCAGTAGTTGTGGTGCTTGGGCTTAGTTGCCTCACAGCATATGGGATCCTCCTGCACCAGGGATCAAACCCACGTCCCCTGCACTGGTAGGTGGATTCTTAACCACTGGACCACCAGGGAAGCCCAGTTTTTATGATTATTAGTTTAATAGGTATATAACATTATGATTATATTTTTATTAGTGAAGTGGCACATTTTTCTATAAAATAGCTTATATTTGTAATATAATATTTCATTATTTTACAAGTAGACTTTCTTTTGTTTCTTTTGACTATCAAGTGGAATCTGAGTAGATGTAGCAGTATTTTTTTTCAGTTATTCTGCATTGTAGGTTATAAAATCATTTACAATTATCCCACATATTTTGGTTTTCAAATAAAATTTCAGCAGTTTAAAAGAGTTACTCAAACCCTAAAGCATGCTTGTAATCCATCTTTGTTTCTTGATTATGTAGAAAACTTATCTTAATAGTTAGTACAAATATATTCTTATCGTTCATTATTTTAAAAATTTATTTTGGAAATGATTAATTATATTCTATTTGAGATAGATTTAGTTGTATGAAATAAGATATAGAACTAAACAAATTATTTGTAACATTAATAATGGTTGTAACAAATTTCTCTCATGTGATTTCAGTATATATTTAAAATATTTTTTTTAATTAAAATTTTTAAGTAGAAGTATAGTTGATTTACAATGTTAGTTTCTGGTATAAAGCAGAGCGATTCAGATATATATATGTATATATATATATATATATATGCTTTTTCATATTCTTTTCTATTGTGGTTTATTACAGGATATTGAACATAGTTCCCTGTGCTATACTGTAGTCTGTGCTGTTTATTCTATAAATAGTAGTTTGTATCTGCTAATCCCAGACTTTTCCTCCACTCCCTTTCCCCTTTGGTAACCATAAGTTTGCTTTCTTTGTCTGTGGGTCTGTTTCTGTTTTGTAAATAAGTTCATTTGTTATATTATAGATTCTACACATAAGTAATATCATACGGTGTTTGTCTTTCTGACTTATGTTACTTCGTATGATCATCCCTGGGTCTATCCTTGTTGCTGCAGATGGCATTATTTCATTCTTTTTCATGGCTTAGTAGTATTCCACACAAAGGAATGACTACTACACACATACTACATCTTCCTTATCCATTTATCTGTTGATGGACATTCAATTTGCTTCCATGTCTTGGCTGTTATAAATAATACTGCTGTGTGTATCTTTGTGAAATAGAGTTTTTGTCTTTTCTGGTTATGTGCCCAGGAATGGGATTGTTGGATCATATGGTAGCTCAATTTTTAGTTTTTTAAGGAACCTCAGTATTGTTTTCCATAGCGACTGCACCAGTTTATGTCCCACCAGCAGTGCTGGAGGGTTCCCTTTTCTCCACACCCTCTCCACCATTTGTTACCTGTAGACTTTAATGGTGGCCGTTTTGACCACTGTGAGTTGGTACCTCATTGTAGTTTTGATTTGCATTTCTCTAATAACTAGTGATGTTGAGCATCTTTTGACCTGCCTAGTTGCCATCTGTGTATCTTCTTTGGAGAAATGTCTATTTAGGTCTTCTACCCATTTTTTGATTGGGTTTTTTGTTTTTTTTTGTTATTGAGTTGTATGAGCTGTTTGTATATTTTGGATATTAGGCACTTTTTGGTTGCATCATTTGTGAATACTTTCTCCCAGTCCATAGGTTGTCTTTTCATTTTGTTAATTATTTCCTTTGCTGTGAAAAAATTTGCAAGTTTGATTAGATCCCATTTGTTTATTTTTGCTTTTATTTTTTTTTTGCCTTGGGAGACTAACTTAAGAAATCATTGGTACAATTTATGTCAGAATATTTTGCCTATGTTTTCTTCTAGGAGTTTTATGGCGTCATGTCTTATATTTAAATCTTTAAGCCATTTTGAGTTGTTTATTGTGTATGGTGTCAAGGGAGTGTTCTAACTTCATTGATTTACATGTGGCTGTCCAGCGTTTCCAGCACCACTTGCTGAACAGACTATGTTTTCTTCATTATATATCCTTACCTCTTTTGTCAAAGATTAACTGCCCGTAGGTATCTGGATTTCTTTCTGGACTCGGTATTCTATTTTTTTGATCTATATGTCTGTTTTGCTGCCAATACCACACTGCTTTGATTACTGTAACGTTATAGCATTGTCTAAGTCTGGGAGAGTTATGCCTATACTTTTGTTCTTTTTTTCTCAGGATTGCTTTGGTAATTTTGGGTATTTTATGGCTCCATACAAATTTTAGGATTTTTTTGTTCTAGCTCTGTGAAAAATGGCATGGATAATTTGATAGTTTAGTTCAGTTCAGTCGCTCAGTCGTGTCCAGCTCTTTGCGACCCCATGAATCACAGCATGCCAGGCCTCCCTGTCCATCACAAACTCCTGGAGTTTACTCAAACTCATGTCCATCGAGTCAGTGATGCCATCTAGCTATCTCATCCTCTCTCGTCCCCTTCTCCTCCTGCCCCCAATCCCTCCCAACATCAGGGTCTTTTCCAAAGAGTCATTTCTTCACATGAGTTGGCCAAAGTACTGGAGTTTCAGCTTCAGCATCAGTCCTTCCAATGAACACCCAGGACTGATCTCCTTCAGGATGGACTGGTTGGATTTTCTTGCAGTTCAAGGGACTCTCAAGAGTCTTCTCTAACACCACAGTTCAA
The DNA here is from genome assembly GCF_023699985.2 of Odocoileus virginianus. Taxonomy (NCBI): domain Eukaryota; kingdom Metazoa; phylum Chordata; class Mammalia; order Artiodactyla; family Cervidae; genus Odocoileus; species Odocoileus virginianus. Next base: position 20,276,106 of record NC_069684.1, on the reverse strand, counting down.
AAGCATCAATTTTTCGGTGCTCAGCTTTCTTCACAGTCCAACTGTCACATCCATACATGACCACTGGAAAAACCATAGCCTTGACTAGATGGACCTTTGTTGGCAAAGTAATGTCTCTGCTTTTTAATATGCTTTCTAGGCTGGTCATAACTTTCCTTCCAAGGAGTAAGCATCTGCAGATGGTGATTTCAGCCATGAAATTAAAAGATGCTTACTCCTTGGATAATTTGATAGAGATAGTGTTAAATCTATAGAATTCTTTGGGTTGTATAGCCATTTTTACAATATTAATTCTTCCAGTCCAAGAGCATGGGATGTTGTTCCATTTTTTGAATCATTTTCAGTTTCCATAAGCACTAAGTTTTGTATACAAAGCATAAGTTTTGTAGTTCTCAGCATTATAAGTCATTCATTCCTTGGTCAGATTTATTCCTAAATATTTTATTTTTTCAATGTGACTTTAAAAGGGATTCTTTACTTTCCCTTTTGGATATTTCATTGTTAGCGTAAGGAAATGCAACAGATTTCTACATGTTAGTCTTGTATCCTGCTACCTTGCTGAATTCATTTATCAATTCTAGTGGTTTCTGTGTGGAAACTTTAGGTTTTCTATATATAGAATGTCATCTGCATATAATGATAATTTTACCTCTTTTCTTCCAATTTTGATGCCTTTTATTACTTTTTTGTTATCTAATTGCTGTGTCTAGGACTTCCAATGCTATGTTGAATAGAAGTGTGAGAGTGGACATCCTTGTCTTGTTCCGGATTTTAGCAAAAAGGCTTTCAACTTTTTACTGTTGAGTATTATGTTGGCTGTGGGTTTGTCATAAATAACTTTTATTATATTGAGATATGTTCTTTCTATGCCCTTTTCTGTAAGAGTTTTTAATCATGAGTGGATGTTGAATTTTCAGATGCTTTTTCTGTGTCTATTGAGTCAATCATATGATTTTTGTCTTTTCTTTTGTTGATGTGGTGTGACACATTAATTGATTTGTGTATGTTGAACCATCCTTTTGACCCTGGGATGAATCCAGCTTGATCATGGTGTATGGTCTTTTTTATGTGTTGTTGGATTCAGTTTGCTAATGTTTTGTTGAGAATCTTTGTGTCTGTATTCATCAAAGATGCTGGCTTGTAATTTTCTTTTATGGTAGTGTTTTTGTTTAAAATATTTGGAATGTCTTTATGTCTATTTTAAATGTTCTCTGCAGTTTCTCTTATTTCACAGATTTTTCTGTTTCTAAAAGCAATAAGATGCTTTTTCCTGCAAAATGAAATAGTCTTTTCTCTAATTATGAAAGTTTAGAAAAACTCTTAAAAAAATTTGTACATAGCATAACTGATGCTTTATTTTCTTTACAATAAAATAGAGTTAGTTTTTCAAACATTATGAAATTGTTATAGGGATTAAATCAGATAGTATGTGTCAAGCACTTTAACTACTTTTTAGTAAGAGCCCAATTAATATGATAGCTTTAAAATAATAATAATGCTGTATGTTCATGAAAATACACCCTGAAATCTTTTTGTATTAGACTTAAAAAATGTTCCAGTCTTAATTATATGTTTATAAATCAATTTTGTGTAAATGTTATTTTATAAATGTGTTCTTGGGACTTCCCTCATAACTCAGTTGGTAAAGAATCTGCCTACAATGCAAGAATCTGCCTGTGATGCAGGAAACCCAGGTTCGACTCCTGGGTCTGGAAGATCCCTTGGAGAAGGAAATGGCAACCCACTCCTGTATTCTTGCCTGGAAAATCTCATGGACAGAGGAGCCTGGCAGGCCACGTCCATGGGGTTGCAAGAGTCGGACACGACTTAGCGACTATGCCACCAAATATGTTCTCAGGTTATGGGAATACTTTAAGTTCTGATTTGTTGTTTAATCAACAGAACTATCTCAATTTTTTACAGTATGTAGTTTTCACTCCCAAGAGCACCATGTATGTGTGTTTGTGTCTACAAACTTCCATTTGTTCTTACTTCTTTAATTTTTTTTCATTGATAAGAAAAAAACCTTCAAATATTTTTATACTTGTGATTTGGCCCTGTTTTTATTGCGTATATTACAGTTAATTTTAAAGATGGTAAAGAAGTACCTTGATATTTGTACTGAGCTATAGTTTATTACTGATTGATGATCTGATATTTAAAATCACCTTATCTTAGAAGCAGAATATTTTAATGAAGAGATTGGTCTTTTCATTAAAGACTGAAGACCTTTTTTTAAACTCTTTTTATGTCATCTATTTATTTGCCAAGTAATTCTTTGTGAGTCTATATTTGACTTTTTTAAGCCTGACCTTCCTCATATTTAAAGTAAGGATTTTTTTATATTAAAAGATTATTAAAAAGAAACATAATACAGTTGTCAACAATCAGAGGTTTTCTTTAGAGATATTTGGGATTTAAACATGGCTTTAAAGAGAATGATTAAAGGAGGCCCTTAAAGAGAATGATTAACAGCAACTTCAGTATTTACCTTTGCTGGGGAGAACTGAGGAGACATGAAGGGAAGGAGTACATAGGTTGATGTAAGTTACTGGCATTATTTTCATTAAGGGTCGAAGTATGGTTTTACAGATATTTATTGCAGTACAAATAAGAAGATGAATGAATTGATTAATTTACAAATCAGGCCATGCATAACCCCTTACTAATAATAGGTTGTGAATGAAGAATGATAATTAAAGTGATTAGGGCATTTTTAAATTCTGTCTCTACCACTCATTAGTTAATTCAGCAAATTACTTTCTCTCTCTAAGCCTCAGTTTCCTCATTTGTAAGATTGAGTGATACATTCTTTGTAGGCTGTTGTGAAGATTAAATGAGAGAGGATGTGTTATGTCCGTAGCATGGCCTTGTCAGGTAGGAGGACCTCAGTAGAAGTTAATACCCAGCGGTGTGTTGAAGCCAACCATGCGGAAGCCAGTTTTGTGCATCTGTTCCCAATTCCCACAGTGACATTGCAGTGATAGCTTAAAATTAGCCACGGTTGGACTGTTTATACTCCAGAAATATTACAAATCAAAGAAGGGTGGTGGTTGGGGTAGGGGTGGATGGATATGCTTCAGAAGCTGCAGTGTTAAATGTTTAGCAACAACCACTAGTAACTCCTGTTTTTATATAAGTATTTAGAGTTAATAACTAGTATTATTACAGAAAATATGATTTTGACTCTAGATTTAAATATGGTTTTTCTTACATTAAGAACTTTTATATTTGATATTTTAGAGTTCAATTTAAGTTGAATGCTGCTGCTGCTGCTGCTAAGTCACGTCAGTTGTGTCCGACTCTCTGCGACCCCATAGATGGCAGCCCACTAGGCTCCCCCGTCCCTGGGATTATCCAGGCAAGAACACTGTAGTGGGTTGCCATTTCCTTCTCCAATGCATGAAAGTGAAAAGTGAAAGTGAAAAGTGAAAGTGAAGTCGCTCAGTCGTGTCCGACTCCTAGCGACCCCATGGACTGCAACCTACCAGGCTCCTCCATCCATGGGATTTTCCAGGCAAGAGTACTGGAGTGGGTTGCCACTGAGTTGTATTCAATGCCTTATTGTCATCTGTTGAGATTTTTTTTTTTAAAGTCATTCTTTTTCCATTATTTTACTAGCATTGGATATCTAGGGTAACCTATGTATGGTCAACAGCTAGTTTGAAGTATTTTTTGCTGAGGTGTGCTAGCACTTTTTTTTTAGGTAAGTCATCTGTAACTTTGTTTCTGTCTTTGAGGTTGCACACCAATTTTTTTTTAAATCTTATTTTGAGTGAAGTATATATTCCATTTTAGCCCCCTCAGTAAAATGTAATCTTTTGCTGAATATTAAAGTGATAAAATACTTTTGAAATTATCTTTAGTAAATTCATTCATTCACTAATTATTTAGTGATTTCTTTAAACAAAAGATGATTCAATATTTTGCATTCACTATTATTGATAATAGTTTTACTGCATCTTGTTTTATTTTAGTGCTTTCAACTTTTAAATTATTTTCACATGGATTTTAAGTATATGAATATGTGCTGAGTAAAATAACCTTCAACATTAAGATTTGTATTTATTTTTGCCTCATACTTATTGATTATACCTAATAATTAGCTGAATTTGTATTAATAAGTAAATTAATTGGTACACATTCAGATAATTATTAGGTATAGTCATTAAAAGAAACTTGAAAATTTTCATTTATTTCACTCATAGAATTTGTATGAAAGTCTTCAATTAATTTCTTTTTTTTAAAGTATTTTTTATTGAAGTATAGCTGATTTACAGTGTTGTATTAATTAATGCTATACAACAAAGTGATTCAGTTACACATATACATAACATTCTTTTTTCCCCAGTGAATCTATTCTTGAAAGTAGAATTTTCTTGTCCTTTTTTTCTCATGCCTGAATGATCACATTTCACTCTTTCCATGTGGTTATGTAATTTCTGAGCAATCTGAATAATAAAATGAAAAAAATATGTGCTTTATATGCAAAGACTTTCCTTAACAAACAACTGGTTTGATTTTCTTATCTTAAAGTAATTTAGCTTAAATTCATCAAGTCATTAAGTATATCAATAAATTTATAGGAGAGAGCCAATATACTAAGAAATAAAATTTCCCAGCTGTTTATTTATCTAAAATATCCTAGTGTATTTTCCAAAAAGAAAAAAATTATTCAGCTGTTATCTCACCCTCTCCTGGCTGCCAGTATCTTTTTTCATGCTCATTTTCTAGAGATTTAAGTTGTTCAGTCTCACTCAGTTGTGTCTGACTCTTTGTGACTCCACATGAACTGCATGAAGCATGCCAGGCTTTCCTGTCCTTCACCATCTCCTGGAGCTTGCTCAAATTCATGTCACTGAGTTTGTGATGCCATCCAACCATGTCCTCCTCTGTCATCCCCTTCTCCTCCCGCCTTCGATCTTTCCTAGCCTCAGAGTCTTTTCTAATGAGTTGGCTCTTCTCTTCAGGTGGCCAAAGTATTGGAGCTTCAGCTTCAGCATCAGTCCTTCCAGTGAATAATTCAGGGTTGATTTCCTTTAGGATGTACTGGCTTGATCTCCTTGCTTAAAAGCATGAATTCTTCAGCGCTCAGCCTTCTTTATGGTCCTACTCGCACATCCATACGTAACTACTGGAAAAACCATAGCTTTGACTATAACGTCTCTGCTTTTTAAGACGCTCTCTAGGTTTGTCATAGCTTTTCTTCCAAGGAGTGAGTGTCTTAATTTCATGGCTGCAGTCACCATCTGCCATGAAAATCACTGTTTCCATTGTTTCCCCATCTATTCACCATGAAGTGATGGAACCAGATGCCATGATCTTAGTTTTTTGAATGTTGAACTTTAAGCCAACTTTTTCACTCTCTTCTCTTTCACCTTCATCAAGAGTCTCTTTAGTTCCTCTTTGCTTTCTGCCATGAGGGTGGTATCGTCTGCATATCTGAGGTTATTGATATTTCTCCCAGAAGTCTTGATTCCAGCTTGTGCTTCATCCATTCGGGCATTTCTCATGATGTACTCTGCATATGTTAAATAAGCAGGGTGACTATACAACCTTGATGTACTCCTTTCCCAATTTTGAACCAGTCTGTTGTTCCATGTCCAGTTCTAACTGTTGTTTCTGGACCTGCATACAGGTTTCTCAGAAGACTGTTAAGGTGTTCTGGTATTCCCATTTTTTAAGAATTTTCTACAGTTTTTTGTGATCCACACAGTCAAAGGCTTTAGGGTAGTCAAGCAGAAGTAGATGTTTTTCTGGAACTTTCTTGCTTTTTTGATGATCCAATGGCTGTTGGCAGTTTGATCTCTGGTTTCTCTGCCTTTTCTAAATCCAGCTTGAACATCTGGGAGTTCTCGGTTCATGTACTGTTGAAGCCTACCTTGAAGAATTTGAGCATTACTTTGCTAACATGAGAAGTGAGTGCAGTAGTGTGGTAGTTTGAACATTCTTTGGCATTGCCCTTCTTTGGATTGGAATGAAAACTGACCTTTTCCAGTCCTGTGGCCACTGCTGAGTTTTCCAAATATGCTGGCATATTGAATACAGCACTTTAACAGCTTCATCTTTTAGGATTTGAAATAGTTTTTTAGGCTACACCTAATAATCTTAGGTATAGCTAACCTGAGCTGTATCTAAATATAGAATAGGATTTATCTATTCATAGGTATGTAATTTTGACCTGTCTCTCAGTATTAGAATTTGTTGTTAGTCTCAGTTTCCAAAATCAGAGATTCTGGTTTTGGACCTATGCTGAGAACTACTAGAATTCTCAATAACCATTCTAAAACTTGCCTAGTCATCCAAGTAAAACATTTTTTTGTTGTAGTTGCAGTGGAGTCATTTTTTGTTCCTCAAGCCTATAAAGACTAGTAATTCCTTGGTTTTCAGTTGCTCATGGTTTTCCGATGGTCTTAATAAGCAAAGGAAAGGAAAAAGAGAAAAAAAAATCAGAGAAGATTTCATTTTAAATATTATGATTAATAGTTTATTTCACTTTTGTAACTTTATGTTGTGCCTTGCAGCAAACATTAGGCGTCTTTGGCATTTAGGTTGGAGCAAAATTAACCTGTGACTTTTTATCTTGGAGTCTGATACCTTAAAGTACCTGGATCCAGATCTTCCTTTTTTTATAGACTCCATTTTTTCTTCATCACCAGCTGCAGAGGATAATACAGAAAGGAATATAGCCCATTATTCACACTCCACACTAGTTTACCACATAGTGAAGAGGCAGACATGTAAACAGATAAATAGCAGTCCCTGAGAGGATGTCCTTTGAAAGAGATTTGGATTAATGAAAAGTCTCCCATGTTAATAAAGGAGTTAGAGGTGTTCTAGACAGAGAGAACAGTGTGAAGACCATGAGTGCATCTAGGGAATGGTGAGAAGTTCACAAAGTAAAAAGTGTAGAGGGTTTGAAGATGAGTAGATGTGACTGGAAATGAAAAGTGAATGGAGGGTCAGTGTTGGAAGAGTTCTCTGCCAAGTACCAAGCTAAAGTTTTAATAGAGATTTTAAAGCAGGAGATAAGCTTTGTATTTTAGGAAGATAATTTCATATTAGCATGGAGGGAGGACTGATGATGGAGAGGTTCAATTAAATTGTGCCAGAGTGAGATGTGATAAAAGGTTCTATTAAAGTATTGATAATGATTGAGGGCAGAGACTTAAAAATACTTTTTTGATGTAGATTGACAATTCGAAGAATAATTCAGAAGGCAAATAGGAAACTATAATAGGTTTTGTAGATTTAGAACACGGTGACCCGTTAACCAAGTTTGAGAATAAAGAAGTAGAACAAATTCATAGGGGAAGGCAATAGACATGTGTTGAATATTTTCTATATGCTCAGTTTTCCAGCCTCTGGGAATTTTCTATGTATTTATCTGGTTTAATCCTTTGAATAATCTTCTGAAATAATTATCCTTATTTTAAAAGTAAGGAAGTAGAAGTTCAGAAAATTTAAGTTACTTCCTTAGACTACACAGCTAGTAATGGTGGTTCCAGGTCTCTCTGACTCCAAGGCACTGTTCTCACCCTCCATTTTGCAGTCCTCTTTGAGCCTGTGATGTTTGAGTGGTTTGCAAGAACGTGGGAATAGCTGTCCAGTGAACACTGAGGAATAAAGAGGCTTGAGTTCCAGAGCAGAGACCAGGTCCCATATGAAGACACATGGACATTGACCTCACTGGAGAGGATGCAATCAATCCTCTGAGTAGTGGAGGTTGTAGTGTGAGGGTAATGAATGTGTCAAGACTAGCACCCTGACCTTGGCACATCTGGCCGTCTAACTCCAGACTAACCAGAGTCTGTTAGCAGAGCCACTCAACTTTTATTATTATAGACTTGAAGTTAACCCATGGTGGCAAATTTAACATTCTTACTTTTGTTCATGTGTACCTTATTTATCAATATTTAATAGCTTTATTGAGATATAATCCACATACCATACAAATTCCTCATTTAAAATTACAGCTCAGTTGGTTTTTTTTGTTTTTTGAATTATGGTAATACATACATACCATAAAGTTTACCATTTTAAGATTTTAATTATTTATTTTTAAACATCTTAAAATTTGGAGTTCAGTAGAATTAAGTACATTTGCATTGTACACCCATCATCACCATTGATCTCATAGTAGTTCATCTTCCCAAACTGAAACTCTGTACCCAGTAATAAGTTCCTCCTCATTCTTCTCTCTCCCCAGCCCCTGAACACATACCATTCTCCTTTCTGTCGCAATGAATTTGACCAGGCATTTCATATAAGTGGAATTGCACAATATTTGCCCTTTTTGTACAATTTAGTTGTTTTTAGTATATTCATAGTGTTTTGCAGCCACATTGCTCAATTTTATAACACTGAAAAGGAACCCTGTACCTACTAGCAGTCACTTTCCAATTTGCCCCTTTCTCCCCCTGCCATCAGTTCAGTTCAGTTCAGTCGCTCAGTCGTGTTTGACTCTTTGCAACCCCATGGATCGCAGCATAGCTAACCACTAATGTGCTTTGTGTCTGTAAATTTGCCTTTGGACTTTATATAAATGAAATCACTCAGTATATGGCTTTTTCTATATGGCCTCTTTTAGTTAGCATGTTTTCAAGATTGTGACCCCATGGACTATATACAATCCATGGAATTTTCCAGGCCACAATACTGGAGTGGGTAGCCTTTCCCTTCTCCAGGGGATCTTCCCAACCCAGGGATCGAATTCAGGTCCCCCATATTGCAAGCGGATTCTTTACCAGCTGAGCTACCAGGGAAACCCAAGAATACTGGAGTGGGTAAATTTGCCTTTAGATTTGATATAAATGGAATCATTCAATATATGGCTTTTTCTATATGGCCTCTTTTAGTTAGCATAGTTTTCAAGGTTCATCCATGTTGTAACATCTATCAAGCCTTCTTTTTATGACTAAGTAATATTCTCTTATATGGAAAATCACACTTTGTTAAATGTATGCATCAGTTGATGGACACTGAATTTTTTTAGGGGGGATATTATGAATTATGCTGCATTGAGCATTCATGAACAAGTTTCTTTGCGGACATATTTTCGTTTCTCTTGGGTATTTGCCTTTCTATTTTGTAACGGACATACCTTTCATCCGAAATAATGGGTTGATATTTTGAGACTTTAAGTCACATTTTCATTTTCCATCTGTTAATCTAAACATGTAATAGTTTTGCTGTTTTATTTGTGTCTTATATCTATATATTTTAGTAAATATTTGTATAAGGTATTTATAAGATTTTAGTGTTGCTTGAATACATGCAGTAACTGGCAATTTCCTACACCTGTAATAAAAACATAAACATAAATATGTTTTTAGTTTTCTGTGATCTAGAGTTTCCTACTGGTAGCTTAACTGTAATGAACATGGCGATTTGTCTTCGTTGCCAGGATGATTGTCATATTTTTATCTGCTTGAGGAAGTTTTCATTAAATTTCTCATGCTCAAGGCCGATATATCTTTGTGAGAAGGCAAAGAGTAAGATGAGTAATGACTGAATATATGATTATGAAACCTTATCCATATGAGTAAACAGGTTCTTAGTGACTGAGCTTTAGTCAGTAAACCACAGGCATTTTTCCTGTCATTCTGTTGTGAATTTTCTCATCGAGATATCCTTAGTTTTTTTTTTTTCCTCTTAGTTTATAATTTCTGGTTTTGAAGATGATAATTTATTCATTTGCCTTTACAAAACAGAAATCCTGTGTTGTGCCCATGTTTTTAGACACTGTCACCAAAATGTCAAAGTAGTTTGAAACTTAAGGGATACCAATTCATTTATAACTTAGCATAGTATACAACCATAACCGTGGTGAAAATAAAGGGTATTTTTGAAAGCTGTGTGTGTGGTTTGTTGTTCTGGAGAAGAGTGGTATCTGGTGGTTAGAACATATGAGTTGTTGTCAGCATTTGTGGGTTTATTCTAAGATCCATGGTTTTTTTTTTTTTTTTTTAAAGAGATACAGAGTCTCTGCTTGGTATATATTTAGTACAGTGCTTTATATACCCTACATACATTGTAACTAGTAAAAATTTTATACTATTGACAGAATAATATACTAGAGATTAGGTGTAGGTAAAACAATGATAGCTGTCATGGATACTTTGTGATTCCATTGTTTAAGCTTTCTTCCAGAAAACCATGTTTAATATTCCTAGGTAGTATTAATAGTATCTTAAGCAACTTATAATGAATATTTTTAATCTAAGTGTTTAGACATTATTCTGTCTCCAAGGGACTGCTCAGACCTCTACCTAGTGGAACACATTCATTTCACAGTATAAATTGCCAGAATTTCAGAGTAAGAAACTTGCTTTAAGATTGTATGATATTTCTAATATGTGAAGAATAGGCACTGACATTCTAGCATTTAAGTTTTGTTTACCTCCATTCTCTTAACAGTATCCTAAGCCAAGGGTTTTAAAAAAATAAGCCTTCTTATAATATTATTGGTCCTTGAGCTAGATGGAGGTGTTGTGCCCTTAATATAATAAAGATCTTTCCCTAGTTTATTAAAAAGAGACAAATGACATTAAAATGTTTTTCAGTTTAAACATGTTTAATAAATATTTCTTAATATTTTGGTACCTGGAATAGTCTGTAATAACAACAAAGTATTTGACTCAAATTTCCCTATTTGATTATTTTATATTTAGTATCAGTGGTTGAGTTGCTTTTCTTCCTGTGATTTAACTTTAGGGTTTGGCCTTTCCCTAATATTTTATGAACACCTGTTGTCCACAGGTGTTGGTTGCTAGTAGAAGTTGTGATTGTAACTAGTTTATTAATCCTCTTCAGCCTTTATTCCAATTTATTGGATTGACAGTTATGCCTCACAATTTGCTGTTAGTCCCTAGATTGAGACTGTATATCTTTGAATAATGTTTTCCAGTACCTGTTCTCTGTGGAATTCTAAATGTATCATTTAGTTCAGCCAAAAGTAACTTAATATTTTCTTGTGAATCCCATCTCTTCTCAAGCTCAGTGTTCATCACAGGTTTTTTTTCTTATTTTGACCAATGAGGAATATTCATTTAAACAGTATTAATAGAGCCATTTTTGTTATTTTTAGATGTTTTTCTTTTTCAGCATTAGACTACTTTGAATATTAGATCCAAGGAACCTTTTATCCAAGAGTAGGTAATATTGAAAAAAATCACTTAAAATAAATTGTGTAAAGTAGTTGCCAAAATTTCATATTAAATAATCCATATGTATGTATATGGAGGGGGAGCTAGAAGATGGCTGAAAATTTATTTTGATAAAATATGAAATTAAATTTATGAAAATAGACTTTTTAATCTTTTAATCAAAATTTAGATTTTAATGGCAATTATGCACTAATTGTTAAAGAGCTAAATGTGAACTTTTGTTTAGAGTCTTTTTTCTGAACAAAATTGTGTGATAACAAGTTGTGACATCCTGTTTCAAATTTTACATTCTCTGCAGGATTACTACAATGTTTTAAAAACAAAATCATTAGAAGAATTTGTTTTCTTTCAAGACTCCTTTTAAAATTTATACCTATTTCAATTTATTGGAAAACTAAGCTCTTCTGTTACATCCTGTTGCTACATTGTTCTAATTTAGTAAAACTTTTAAAATTAAAATGTAGGACATAAAGCACAAAGAAAAATTATGGAGAAAGAATAAATAATTTGCAATTTTAAAACAAAATTTAAAAGTAGGATGAATTTATGAATACACCAGAATATGTAGGTGTTGATAATCATGTTTCCTTCCAGAGTGCTGTGTATTTAATATTTAGAATTTATATTGGCTCAGATAGTAAAGAATTTACCTACAATGCAGGAGACTCAAGTTCAATCCCTGGGCCAGGAAGATCCCGTGGAGAAGGGAATAGCAACCCACTGCAGTATTCTTGCCTGGGAAATCCCATAGACAGAGGTGTCTCAAAGGGGATTGATAAGAGTCAGTCACACTGAGCGACTAACACTTATTTACTTAAAGGAGTATTATTGATATAAAGCTTGTTTGTTCTTGGTGTAAAATGTAGAGAGAGAGAGAGAAGTGAAGTTGCTCAGTCATCTCCGAATCTTTGTGATCCCATGAACTGTAGCCTGCCAGGCTCCTCTGTCCATGGGATTTTCTAGGGAAGTATGCTGGAGTGGGTTTCCATTTCCTTCTCCAGGGGATCTTCCCAACACAGGGATGGAACCTGGGTCTCCTGCATTGCAGACAGACTCCTTACTGGCTGAGCCACAAGGGTGCTGGAGTGGGTTTCCATTTCCTTCTCCAGGGGATCTTCCCAACACAGGGATGGAACCTGGGTCTCCTGCATTGCAGACAGACTCCTTACTGGCTGAGCCACAAGGGAAGTCCATAAAATGTAGAGTGTTGAGTAACTGTATTAAATACTCTATGTGCAGATATCAAAAGATCTCATAGCTGTATTGCAACAAAAGTACTATGTATTTTAGGGGTTCCTTGTAGCTCTCAAACCCTTTCACATGTGTCATTTGACAATAAGTACATTGTGGAGAAAGTAGCAAGTTCACTTTATATATGGGGAGAACTACTTTTTATGTGGAGATAAGTATTATATTTCCAGGAAGCAGTTCTTTTCTCTTTTAAGATGGTTGTGGATTTAGAGGTAAGAAGTGGGAGGCCCTGAGAGTTAGACTTGAATCCTTCATCAGTCTGGTATTTCTATCCCTCTCTGTGTATATTAACTAGAATAAGTCGAGACTTGATGGTGAGTGAGATTCAGTAAGCTTTATTAATACCTTCCCTTCCTCTGCCAGAGAAGGATGACCAAGGATTGCACTGAAAAGTGAGAGGATGGCAGGCAGCCTCCTAAGTTATCACTGCAATATCTTGGGCAGCTTTAGTCTTCATTTGGTCAACTGTTAAATGCAGATAATAGTGCAGATGAGTTCTACCCTCCACCCCTGTCACATGTATACATACACAGAGAGGTACATGCAGAGGCTACAGTTGGACTGCTTAGTTTGGAAAGTTCTTTCCATATGAAGATTTTATGTTCTTTTGCTGTGGTGTTTACTTTTAGCTTTCTCATCAGTTCAACTGGTCACTCACTGAGTACTCTTCAAGCACCAGGATAGAGAACTGCCTTATTTCACCCACAGGTTTGTTTCTTGATTTGTTCATGGTGTTTTTGAGTGTATCCCTTTGCATAGTTTTCTTAGTGGTTACTCTAGAACAGAGGTTTGCACCCCCCAGGCCATGGACCAGTACAAGTTCGTGGTCTGTTAGGAACCAGCTACCCAGCAGGAAGTGAGCAGCAAGCAAAACAGAAACCTTCTGCCACCCCATGGTCTGTGGAAAATTGTCTTCCATGAAACCGGTGCCTGGTGCCAACAAAGCTTGGGGACCACTTCTCTAGAAGTGTTACAATATCCACATGTAACATCACAGTTCACTGGTATCAACATTTTACCTCTTTGAGTGAGTGAAGTGTGGAAATCTTGCTTCCTTTTAGGCCCCTCCACTTTAAAATATCATTGTCTTGCGTATCAGATGGTATCATGATTTTTGTTTCAATTACAAATATTTATAAAACTCATGAGGATAGAATATCATACATCTTCATATTTCTGAATTTTCCATTTTTCCTTATTTCCCAGTGCTCTAAAATTCTTTCTTTTAACATTTCCTTTCTGTTTGAAGAACCCTCTTTTGCTGCTCTTTAAAGGTAGGTATGCTAGTGATTTTCAGTTTTCTTTCATCTGTGAGAAATGAGTTTATTTCCCTTTCATTTCTAAAGGATATTTTCACCAGATATGGAATTTTTAATTGACAGTTCTTTACTTTCAGCACTTGAAAAATTTCTCCTACTTCCTTCTAGTTTCTATCGTTTCAGATGAGAAATCCACTGTCATTTTAATTGGTGTTCTATAGATAATAGTCATTTTTCTCTGGGCACTTTCAATATTTCTTCTTTGTCTTTAGTTTTCAGAAGTTTAATTATGATGTGTCTTATCTTGGATTTTTTTTTTTAATTTATCCTATTTGGATTTATTTACCCCTTGAATCTATAGGCTTTTGTCTTCGCCTGTCCTTTGGGAGGTCTTCAGTCATTGTTTCTTCAAATATTCTTTTATCCCTATTCTTCTGTCCTCTCTTGGGACCCTAATGATATGAATATTAGATCTTTTGATGTAGCCTTACAGTTCTTTATTCCTTTTAAATTATTTTTTTCTATTTTATGTCCGTTGTTTATATTCAGTAAATTATGTTCGTCTGTTCTCAAGTTTGCTGATTCTGTCTTCTGTCATATCCATTCTACTGTTGAGCTATTCTAGTGAAATTTTTTATTTGTTGCTGTATTTTTCAGTTCTGTAATTTCCTTGTGGTTTTTTAAAGAGAATTTTGATTTCTTTCCTGAGATCTTCCCAGCAAAGATTTTCTTAATTTGTTCTAAGAGAATTTTTAATTGTTTGCAGAGTATTTTATGATGGCTACTTTAAATTCCTTCTTGGGTAATTTCAACATCTGATTCATCTCAGTTGATTTTCTTTTTATATTCAAGTTTTGGTATTCCTGTTTCTTGGTATGATGGATGACTTTTTTTTTTAATTGAATCTTGAACATTTGGCTGCTTTATTAGGAGACTCTGGGTCCTATTTAAATCTTTTATTTTAACCAGCAGTTACCCTATTTAGGTTTACCATGTAGTTATAGGCCTACCATTGAGGGACATGGTTCCAATGACAATTTAATTTTCAAGTCCTTTGCAGCACTATTTTGGTCTGCTTACTTTATCTGGGCCTCTTACTGGTCCCTGCTAGTGCTAGTTGGGAAGACTGGAATGAGCTTCCCTAGAATAGGCCATCTATGCTTCTAGAAGGGAGAAGGGAATCTCCAGGCCATGGGTACAATGAGACTTTCTGGGCTAGGCTGCTGTGGTGGGATCCTTCTGTCTGGAGGCTAAGGAGAACACTTCCTAGGTTGACGCCTCCTCCCTATCAGTACCCCCTTGCCAGTGCTGTTGAGCTTGCCTAGTGTCATTGAAATGAATGAGCCTATCTAGGCCACTTTCTTTTATTAGGTTTGGGGCAAGGTCTGGGTCAGCCTCTTTTGTTGAACCTGGGGCTGTAAGATGTTCTGTCAATTCAGTGAAAATTAGAATTATCTACTTCACATAACTAAGCCAAAACAGTCCTTATACTTATCCTTAGTTCCACACCCTAGAGATTTGGGAATATCCCATACCAGAGCCTCCGTAGGGCACGTCTTGTCCATTAGGAGTTCCTCCATCTCTTCTTCCTAAACCTGCACTTTTCCATGATACCCTATACTGTCTTCACTGCAGCATGAAACCTAGACTGTCTATATTTATCAGATTGGTACCAAATTAGAGCTTAATCCAGTTCCTGTAGCCTTTCTCCTATTTCTCATGCTACCCCTTTTGGTACATGCTTGAACCTTTGTTACTGAAACTAATCTCAGAAGTATTCCAGTTTGAGGACACCTAACAAGTCAGCCTTCTTTCCATTTTCAGAGTCTTGTGGCTAACTTTTGAAGTTCCAAAGTTCATAGTTGTATTTATTAATAACAGAACAGCAGGAAGAAATAAGTCTGTGCAATCTTGTCTGGTCCAAGACTCATTCTAAATCCTTTGTTAGTCACATTTTCGTTTAGAGTGCCTAACCTGTGATTATCTATGTCATTTTTTTGCACTTGTTAAATAGTACAAATCTTTTGTATCTTTTCTTATAAGAACTTTTATTTGGGATCTGAGTTATTTGCCAACATAGCTCTCATCAGTATTTGTGAAGTCCTATCTTTTCTTTTGTGCAAGATTAGCAGTTTGACTGTGCAGTTATTTTGCGTTCATAGTGTATTCAATAGTGATTAACAAAGATTTAGGGATGGATACTGTTAAAGTGGATATTGAGTTTTGTAAGGAGTTAGCTAGTAAACATTATTGTTTTGGGTAAACTTATTTCTCTATAAAAATTTATAACTGTGAGGACTACAATGAATACTTATATAAACAAAAACCTTCCTATATGTTTGTGCCCTTACACTTTATTATGCTGTTACATTAGTTTAGAATTTAGAAAGACTTTAAAAGCCCTTTACTTGTGTCTTTATTGTACATGTGAGTAAAATATTAAAGACCTGTCTAATACTAAGATAACCTTATAATTTATAATCTAAACAGAGAGGCTTTTGAAGATTGAAAGGGGGCATTGTTAGCCGTTACTTTGGGACAACAGGTATAATCTGGGACATGTGGTCATTCTAGTGATGAACAAATTGCTAGTAAGTACAAAATGTAGATTAATGAGATCCCAAATCTCCTGACTCCTGTGGGTATCGCTTCTGTTACATAGCATTATGATTATGATTGTGGGCTATAGAGTCAGACTATTTTGGTTCGTATCCTGACATTACTACTTACTAACAGTGTGCAGTTTATTCAGATTCTCTGTGCCTCAGTTTCTTTATGTGTAATATGGCAGTAATTATACTTCCAGCCTCACAGGGATGCTATGAGGCTTAAATGAGATTATGCATATAATCTCTTAGTACAGTCAGTGGCTAGTACTTAGTAAGTATTATGTTTGCTGGTGATATTACTACTGTTATTTTGTAAAATCCTAAGATCAGAAAAAGTAAGGGTTAAGTGAGGTCTAATAGCTTCAGTGTGAAATTAAGAATCAGGAGTTTGGGGTTCTATTTCTGTTTTGTTCCTGACTCACTTGGACTCTTTGGGAAACTGCTTAACCTTTTTGTGTATAAATTTTGCAGTCTAAAGCTAGAAGAATCTTGCCATCTGCTCACTTCTTGAAAGATGGTATAAACAATTTTGGGAAAATGCTTAGAGATCTGTAGGAGAGAGGTGCTATATAAACTTATAACTTCTATTCATCTCTGCATTGACATTCACTTGCTTGTTAAATATGTATACAGTTTTTAATCAGCATAACTAGTAATCCAAAGTTACTATATATGTATAATGTGTGGGTGATGATACTTCTGTTAGAACATTTTCTTTTGTGTTTTCTTCACCGTTTAAAAACAGATTCTCCTTGCCATATTATATTGAAATATATACACACACACATATGTATGTATGAATTGGATGTATGAATTATAGGTAATGACTGAAGAATAATTTCTCATTTTTGTACTTAGCTTTAATTATAATGTAGACTTGACTCTTTTCAAAGGAATGAAAAAGTATGAAAGTAGGGACAAAGAATGATTGGTTGATTAATTATAATAACAATAAAATATGGCTAAAAAGTAACTTAAGAGAACATTTAGTCTGTTCTCCTACCATAATAGAATTATATTTTAATGAATTTAATTCAGTAAATTATTAATCTCTTGGCTACTGTGTGCATGGAAAAAGATAAGGGAGTTCTTTTCCTCATGCTTACATTCTAATATGGAAAATTTTAATGTAACTGTTTATTTTTTTCTTATATTATCATTAATGATATAGCTGATAGTGATTGCAGGTAGAGGCAGTATATGAAATGAAATCCTATGTAAGATTTTATCTATTTTAATTGAGTAAGTTTTACCTAAGTATTTTTATTAGGTTCAAAGAGTCAGATGGTCAGGTCAGAAAAGGTATTCAATTTGCCAAAGTGATTTCTCACTGTACTCCAATATCAGTGCTAATTTATATTTTTAAAAACAAAGGTTAAAACTTGTTATTCAAGAGAGTAAAGTAATGGAAACTTGTAAAAAATTATTTTAGGTGGCTTTTTGTTCCTTATAATTCACTTCAAGATTTAGCCTGAATGATTGTCATTTCAAGAGTTATTCTGAGGAATTGAAAGAAATTTAAGATGTAAAAATAAGATTAAGTGAAAAATTATATTCTAAATCCATGAATTATTGCATTATAAATTAAAATTTGAATAATCAATGTATAGGCTATGAATATTTAAATTGTACACTCACCCTGGGATCTTGCTATTCACTTATACCTGGAGGAGAATATTAGAATGAGAATATCTTATCCCAGTGAGATGGCAATATGAACATTGATATTTAAATAAAAAGTAAGCTCTATATTTTAAAGTTTGTAGTTACATTAAGGTTAGAAAATTAATATTATATTTTATTTTTAAAAGAACTTTTTGCTGCAATGTTTAGGAACTGACAGTTTCTCTTAGTCTATTCCCATCCATTGCAGATCTCTGAAACACTATGTAGAAAGAGGAATTAACTAGTCTGTTAATTATTAAGATTAGAACACAAACATTGGCCCAGAAAGCACAGGAAGGAATTTTTAGATAAAAGTTAAAGGCAAAAAGTTTATAATCATATTTAGAAAAATGATCAAATCCCTGGAAATGTTATGAAATCTGCCATCTCGTTTGGTAGTCCAGAAACCAAGGCTTCTTCCATAACACTTTGTTTTCCCTTTCTGTCGCCAAATCCAGTTCATCAAATCAGGTGTTTTCTACCACTTACATATTTCTCTAATGTGACCTTGCTTTATTTCTTCTACCACACAGTGGCCCCAGTCTATCTTCCGTCTTGCCTGGATTACCATGATAGTCTATGTGTTCGTTTCCTAGGGCTGCTGTAACAAATTACTGTAAGCTGGGTAGCTTAAACACAGGTGGTTCTGAAATCTAGGTGTCAAGGGGAATTTGTTTTAGTCTTTTTCCTAGCTTCAGCTGACTGTTGGCATTCTTTGGCTTTTAGCTTCATCACTACAATCTCTTTTTTCCATCATCACATGGTCTTTAGTGTGTCTCTTCTGGGTCTTCAAATCTCCTTCTCCTTATAAGGACTTGAGTCCTACTCCAGTATGACATCATCTCAACTTGACATTTTACTTAAAGTCAGCAGAAGGAAGCAAAAGCCGTCTAGATTGGGAAGGAAAAATATATCTCTCTTTGAAAATGAAATGTTT
Organism: Odocoileus virginianus; assembly: GCF_023699985.2. Classification (NCBI taxonomy): domain Eukaryota; kingdom Metazoa; phylum Chordata; class Mammalia; order Artiodactyla; family Cervidae; genus Odocoileus; species Odocoileus virginianus. The sequence goes on along the minus strand of NC_069684.1, from coordinate 20,257,217 downwards.
TACGTATAATATCCTAAGAAAGCCACTAAAATTTTGTTAAATAAATGAGTTCAGCAAGATTGTAGGATGCAAGATAAATAAACAAAAATCAGTGGTATTTCCATCTACTTGCATTGAGTAATCCAAAAATGAAGTTAAGAACTCCATTCATAATAGCACCAAGAAAAAAAAGAATGAAATACTTAGGAATCAATTTGACAAAAGAAGTGCAGAACCTTTACCCTGAAAATCTTCAAAACAGTATTATAAGAAATTAAGGGGAAAAAAAAGAAATTAAAGAAGACCTCAATAAATCGAAAAAAGTCTCATGTTCATGAATTAAAAGACTTAATATTGTTAAGATGGCAGTACTCCCTAAACTGATCTGTAGATTCAGTGCAATCCCTATCAGAATCCCTGCTGACATCCTTGTAGAAATGATAAGCTGAATCTAAAATCTATATGGAATTCTGAGAATCAGAATATGCACAACAATCTTGAAAATGAAAAGCAGCAAAATGGGAGGATTCGTATTGCCCAATTTTACAACTTATTACAAAACAACAAGATAGTGTGTTACTAGCTTAGGGACAGAGATATATATGTCAATGGAATAGAATTGAAGTCAAGAAAATCATGAGTTTAAGGTCAAGTGTTCTTTGACAAGTGTGCTAAGACCATTCTTAGTAGGGGAAGAATAGTATTTTTTTTTTGTTTTTGTTTAGTTGAAGGATAATAGCTTTGCAACCTTGTGTTGGTTTCTACCATACAGCAACATGAATCAGCTATAATTATACATATTTCCTCTCTATCTGGAGCCTTCCTCCCTGCTCGCATTCCACCCTTCTGTGTTGTCACAGAGCGCCAGGCTGGGCTTCCTGTGTTATTCAGCAACTCCCCACCAGCTCTCTGTTTTACACATGATAGTGTGTATCATGATAGTGTGTATGTGTCAGTGCTGCTTTCTCAATTCATCCTACCCTCTCCTTCCCCCGCTGTGTCCACAAGTCCTTTCTCTACTTCTTTATCCCCATTCATTCCCTGCAGATAGATCCAAAAATAGAATCTATTTTTCTAGATTCCATATAAGTTTGTGTCTAGATTCCATATAAGTTTATATTAACACAAAGTTTTTGTCTTTCTGACTTACTTCACTCTGTATAACAGATAATAGGTTCATCTACCTCACTGTCACTGACTCAAATTTATTCTTCTTATGACTGGATAATATTACATTGTATATATGTACCACATCTTCTTTGTCCATTTATCTGTGGTGGACATCTGGGTTGCTTCCATGTCCTGGCTATTCTAAATAGTGCTTCAGTGAACATTGGGGTACATGTATCTTTTTGAGTGGTGGTTTTCTCAGGGTATATGCTCAGTACTGGGATTGCTGGGTCATATGTAGTTTTATTCCTAGTTTTTAAAGGAATCTCCATTGTTATTGCATAGTCACTAAGTCATGTCTTACTCTTTTGCGACCCCATGGGTTGTAGCCTGTCAGGCTCCTCTGTCCATGGGCTTTCCCAGGCAAGAATCCTGGAGTGGGTTGTCATTTCCTTCTCCAAGGGATCTTGCTGACCCAAGGATTAAACCTGCACCTCCTGCATTGGCAGGCAGATTCTTGACCACTGAGCCAAAGGGAAGCCCATACTGTTCTCCCTAGTGGCTGTATCAATTTACATTCCCACCCACAGTGCAGGGAAGAGGGCCCAGCAGCCCACTCCAGTATTCGTGCCTGGAGAATGCCACGGACAGAGGAGCCTGACAGGCTGCAGTCCATAGGGTGGCAAAGTCAGACACGACTGAAGTGACGTAGCATGCACACATGCAACAGTGCAGGAGGGTTCCCTTTCTCCACATCCTCTCCCGCGTTTATTGTTCATAGGTTTTTGGTAACGTCCGTTCTGATTGGTGTGAGGTGATAGACCTCACTGTAGTTTTGAGCTGCACTTCTCTAATAATGAGTGATGTTGAACATCTTTTCATATGTTTATTGGCCATCTATATGGTTTTTTTTGGAGAAATGTCTCTTTAGTCTTCTGCCCATTTTTTGATTGAGCTGTTTGTTTTCTGATAGTGAGCTATATGAACTGTTTGTACATTTTGGAGATGAATCCTTTGTCAGTTGCTTCATTTGCACATATTTTCTCCCATTCTGAGGGTTGTCTTTTCATCTTGTTTATAGTGTCCTTTGCTCTGCAAAAGCTTTTAAGTTTAATTAGGTCCCATTTGTTCATTTTTCCTCTCATTACCATTAAGAATAGTATTTTTGAGCAAATGATTCTGGGACAACTTGATAGGCTGATACAGAAATTTAAATCGGACCCTTACTTCACACCAGATGCATAATTGGACCAAATACCTGCATAAGAGCTAGCACTGTAATACTCTTGGAAAAATTAATATGGAAGTATATCTTTCTGGTCTTATTTTAGCAAAGAATTCTGAGAAATGACAAAAAATATGAGCAACAAAAGGAAATACATAATTTGAACTTAATCAAAAAGCATTGGTACATGAAAGGAGACCATCAAGAGAGTGAAAGAAAAAAGATAACCCCGTAGAATAGAAGAAAATATTTGAAAATCAAATATCTGATTTTGGACTTTTATCCAGCATATGTAAAGAACTCTTTACTTCTAAAAAATATAAAATGTAACCCGATATTAAAAATGGGTAGAGGAATAGACTTTTCTCCAAGGAAGATATGCTAAGTAATAAGCAGATGAAAAGTGAAAAACACCAGTCCAGAAAAAAAAAAAAAAGATGCTAGACATCATTAGTCATAGGGAAATGCAAATCAAAACAATGAGAGAGAAATCAACAAGATAGCAACATAGGGGGCTCTAAATTTCTCTCCTGCATCGGACTCCCTGAATATACACCTACGCACAGAGCGATTCCTTCTGAGAGAAGTCCAAAAACTAGCTGAGTACCAGTTTATATATTATGCAACTAAAATACATATATATATATATCAAAACAGGTAGGAAAGGCTGAGATACATCCTTGCCATAAATCTCGTTTCAGACATAGGACCATATAGTTGTGAGGGAAACCACAACGCCCAGCCTCTTTCTGAGGAGTGACAGGGTTTCGATCGCAACACTAGTGACCCAACTTTTAATACTGAGGGACTGGCCCCCAAATCACCTAGCTCTGAAAGCCAATAAGGCTTCCACAAGGAGTATAGCAAACAAAGAAATAGTTGCTGATTGGGTGTGTGAGCACTCACTGCAATTATTCCTATTCATTGCCAAGGGAATAGGCAGAACCACACTCATCTCCTAGTCTTTCCCTGGAATGGATTTGACAGCATCCTTTAAGCTGTTGCCTGAGGGTTAAACTTCTAATTAGCAGTTAGTGTCTAGGTGCTGAATGGTCCTCCTGGGAGACTGACAAAGCCAGTGGGTACTTCCCTTGTAGTTTCCCACTGACTTGCAGTTATTAAGTTTCCAGTTTCTACTTGGAAGTAGTGTGTCTGTCTGTCTAGTATCCCCATTTTTATAATTGCCACCTGAGTGATGGTCTCTCGTGTCACCTAGCCCTGATTGCCAGCGTTACTTGGCATTCATGAATCCCACAGTACCATATTAAGCAAAAAAAAACCCACCAATTTTCAAATGGGCACCCAAGTATTTCTTGCAGCTATCCTTCCCCGGCCCCTCCACAGATAGGGTGAGGGGGGGTCAGCCAGAAAGTCAGGCAGAAATGTGCTGCTTTCTCAATTTCTGTCTGGAAGGTATTTTACTTTCCTAGTTGTTGCCTGACGTGTCAGCTTCTAGTCAGCTCTTATGCTAACTGAGCATAGCACAGGGCACCTGATAGATCTGGTAAACATCCCTCTCCCCCACCCCCCAAGCTCATTCATTCCAGCAACTGAATCTGGTTGCCAGCATCTCATCTAGTACCCCAACCGTTAATGGGCGCCACCCAAATCAACACTTTGGGAACAGGCTTGGCATTCATGAGTACCCCAGCAGTGAAACTGAGCAGGACTCTGTGGGGCTGCTGGGCATGGCAGCCTTTGATCCTTATTCTTCCAAAACATATTAAGGACTTAAGGATCTGAGTGAGGAAAAGGTAGAACTGAGCCTTCTCCCAAGTCCTGCCTTGATTTCATAGTTCAGGCTCTTTCTGTTATACCATGTGATAATATTACTCATGAAAAACACACAATTTAAGGAGTTAAATTATATGTTCTAAAACACATAAGCACTGGATTCTCCAGGTAGTCATTTGCATGCTGAACAGATTTGTGGCAGTCTTTTCGTTTCCCTTGTAGTCTGTTTCTTGTAGGAACAGACTCCAGCCTCCATGACCTTCCCTGAGTTCCAAATAGTTCCAAATAGGCAGAGTCAAATAGTTGCTAATCCAGGAAGGGAGGGGATTCAAAGATGAGGGAACGACAGCCAAGAATCAGTGGTACAGCCTTGGGGCAGGGTACTGGTTCTGCCTCAAGGATACACATAATAAATAAGTTCTTTATAGAATTAAAACCCAACAGTTGGAAGATGTCAGCATTTTCCTGACTCCAGAAGACCACCTGAGGCCAGGAACCAGAGATGCTCATCAAGATTACCTGAGAACAGAGTAGAGGAGTGCAGGCCCTGCACACACCCTGATCTTACCAGTAACCCCATCTTTGAACCCTTCCTATAAAACTCCTCATCACATCCTCCCAGTTTGGGACACAATAGTTTTTCAGTCTGCCAGCCTGCGGTGTCCCAATTTAGCTGGCAGAGCAGTAAAGCTATTCTCATCTACTTCACCCAAAACTCTTTCTCAGAGATTTGATTCAGCACTGGTACACAGAGGCCAAGCTTTTAGCATCTGGACCACACACAGAAGTGGTTCTGTTTGAGTGCACATGCCCTTTAGAAACTACTCTGGCTCTCCACAAAGTAAGCAAAAACACCCAACTCCCAGTTTCTCCCAGGTTGGACTTAGATTATTTATTGACTGTCCTGATACTCCCAGCTACCCCCTGAAAGATTTCTATTTAATCTGCACTGGGGAGCTAAATGATTAGTCAATTTGTGGTCCCTGCCAGCCTGTATGGGCAATTCTTACACCTTAAAGATACTGATGGGTTTTGACACACCTACTATTACTGGGCTTCCCTGGTAGCTCAGACGTTAAAGTGTTAGCCTACAATGCGGGAGACCCGGGTTCGATCCCTGGGTCAGGAAGATCCCCTGGAGAAGGAAATGGCAACACACTCCAGTATTCTTGACTGGAAAATCCCATGGACTGAGGATCCTGGTAGGTTACAGTCCATGGGGTCGCAAAGAGTTGGACACGACTGAGTGACTTCACTTCCACTTCTATTACTGGGAGTAACTAAGCAAAAAGAAGGTGATTTGGACAATCACAAAGGTTTGAGAGGAGTTCAGGTGGGGCTGACTAACAGGATTTATCTCTTTACACAAGACCAATATGTCAAGACTTTGAGGGGTGGCTTGATAGGTGACTGTTTTTTGTGATGTGCAAAACCAACACAGAGAGTCAAGAACAATTAGGAAATAGGGGAGTATGTTCCAAACAAGGTGATGTGTCTGCTGAGTCTGATCTTGTGAGATGGATATAATTGATTTACTGAATCATTCACTGAGGTCAGGAGAGCATTGCATGAACAAATTAAGAAATTCAACAGAGAGAGAGAAAGTATTAAAAAAGACAAAATAGAAGTCACAGAGCTAAAGAATAAAATAACTGAATTGATAAATTCAGTAGAATGGTTCATCATCAGACTAAATCAAGCAAAAGAAAGGACCAGCAAACTGGAAGATAAGACAGTGGAAAAAAGAATGAAAAAGACTGAAGACAGCTTAAGAGACTTATGGGATGCCATCAAGTGGACATACATGTGCATTATAATGCTCCCAGAGGAGAGAAGAGAGGATAGGACTGAAAGCTTGTTCAAAGAAGTAATGTTTGAAAACTTCCATAAACCGAGGAAAGAGACATCCAAATCCAGGAAGCCAAGAAGTTTCAAAAGAAGAGGAATCCAGAGAGACCCAGAGAGACTGAGACATGTTATAATTAAATTGTCAAAAGTTAAAGACAAAAGGAAAATCTTAAAAGCATCAAGAGAAAAGCATCATGTTACTTACAAGGGAATCACAATAAAACTTTGAACAGATTTTTTTTTTTAAGCAGAAATCTTCTGAGCCAGAGGTTGTGTGATGATATATTCTAAATGCAGCAAAACTTAATGGTTTCACCAGAAGAAGTTCTCAGAGGGAAATTTATAGTGCTAAAATGCATATATTAAGGAAAAAGGAAGATCTTAAATAAATAACCTAACAGTACCTCCAGGAACTAGCAGAAGATGGACAGAAATAACTAATCAGAGTGGAAATAAATTATATAGATTCTAGAAAGCAATAGATCAATGAAAGTAAGAACTGCTTCTTTAAAAACTTAAATTTATTTCTAACCATTATTATCTAGATTAAGGGGAAAAAAGAAAAGAGAAATAAAATCAGAAGTGCAGGAGGAGATAATACAAATGATACTGCGGCAACACTAAGGATTAGAGTAGGGTACTGTGAACAATTATATGCCAACAAATTGAGTAACCTAGAAGAAATAGTTAAATCCCTAGAAATATACAACCTACAAAAACTGAATCAATAAAAATAGAATATCTGAACAGACCAATTACTAGTAAGGAAATTGAACCAGTAATCAAAAACCTCCAAATAGAAGTCCAGGACCAGATGACATTACTGGTGAATTATATCACGTTTCTGGAATTAATAACAATTCTTTATAAACTCTTCTAGAAATAAAGAGGAAGAAATATTTCCAAACTCTTTTAAAGAGTTCAGCATTACCCAGATATCAAAACCAGGCAAGAACACCACAAGAAGAGAATATTACAGGCCAGGATCCCTGATGATTACTGATGTGAAAATCTTCAACAGAATATTAGGAAAAATTTCAGCAGCACATTAAAAGGCCTATATACCACAATCAAATGGAATTTATTCCTGGTGTGTAAGAGTGGTTCAGGATGTGCAGGTCAATAAATGTGTTACATCATAGTAACAAAATATTGGCTTAAAAAGCCATAGTCTTATCAACAGATTGAGAGAAAACATTTGACCAGTCAGTGTTCTTTCACGATTGAAACTCTGAATAACTTAAATGTGGAAGAGATGTGCCTCAGCATAATAGAGGGTGTATATGACAAACCCACAGCTAACATACTCAATGATGAAAAGCTAAATGCTTTTCCTCTGAGATTAGGAAAAAGAAAACGATGCTCACTCTCACAACTGTTACTCAACATAGTACTGGAAGTCCTAGTCAGAGCAATTAGGCAAGAAAAAGAAATAAAAGACATCCAAATTGGAAAGGAAGAAGCAATATTATCTTTGCTGATGATATATATATATATAATAGAAAACTCTGAAAACACTATCAAAAAACATTAGATTAAAAAAAAAAACTTGTTAGAAGTAAAACACAAATTCAGTCAAGTTCTGGGATACAAATAAGTACATCTGTATCCCATTTTATTGTATTTCATTTTATTATGCTTTATAGATATTGTTCTTTTTACAGATTGAAGGTTTGTGACAACCTGTGTCAAGCAAGTCTGTTGGTGCCATTTTTCTAATAGCATTATTTTTAAATTATGGTATATACCTTTTAAACATGTGATGCTAATGCAACTCTATAGATGACAATATATCATTAATATAATTTATATAAATACTAATAATCCAAGAAAAATTGTGTAACTCATTTTATTATGACGTTCACTTTATTAGTGGCATGGAACCAAACTCACAATATATCTAAGATATGCTTATATACAAAAATTCAGTTGCATTTCTGTTCACTAATAATGAACTATTGGAAAGAGATATTTAAAAAACAACCTAATTTATAATAATATTATTAAAAAGAACAAAATACTTAGAAATAAATTTAGTCAAGGAGATGAAATATCTGTACATTGATAAATAGAAGACATTGATGGTAGAAGCTGAAGTAGACAAAAATAAATTGAAAGATATTTTGTGTCATGGATTGGAAGAATTAATATACTGCAAATGTTGGTATTACCCAGCATGACCTATAGAGTCAATGCAATTCCTATCAAAATTCCAATGACATTTTTCACAGAAGGAAAAATAGTTCTAAAATCTATATGGACCCACAAAAGACCCACAACAGGCAAAGCAATATGAAGAAAGAATAGCAAAGCTGGGGGCATCACAGTTTCTGATTTCAAACTATGCTAAAAAGCTACGGTAATCAAAGCAGTGTGATATTGGAATAAAAGCAATGACAGATCAACGAGAACCCGGAAATAGACCTCTGCATATATGGTCATTTTATTTTCAAGAAAGGAGCCAGGAATACACAATGAGGAAAGAATAGTCTCTTTAGTAAACAGCGTTGAGAAAACTGGATATCCACATTAAAAAAAAAATGAAACATCTATCTGACACGATACAATACATAAAAACTCAAAATTGGTTAAAAACTTGAATTTAAGACTTGAAATTATAAAACTCTTGGTAGAAAACATAGTGGGTAAGCTCCTTGACACTGGTCTTGGCAATGAATTTTTTGGATTTGATACTAAAAGCAAAGGCAGAAAATGTAAAACAGGAGTACATCAAACTAAAAATCTTCTGCTCAGCATAGAAAATCATCAACAAAATCAAAAGGCCACCTATGGAATGGGAGAAAATATTGGCATACCAATATCAAGTAAGGAATTAGTATCTAAAATATACAAGTAACTCATCCAACTAAATAGCAAAAATTTAACCCAATTGAAAACTGGGTAAATAATCTTAATAGGTACTTTCCCAAAGAAGACATGCAAATGGCCAACAGGTATATGAAAAGGTGCTTGGTATCACTAAAAATCAGGGAAATGCAAATTAAAACCACAATGAGATTCTGCCTCAGACCTGCTATGATGGCTAATATGAAAAGAGAGAACGGATGCTGTGAGGATGTGGATAAAAGGGAATCCTTTAATACTGTTGATGAAAATGTGAATTGGTACAGCCACTAAGAAAAATAGGATGGAGATTTGTTGAGAAATTAAAATTATGACGACCATATGATCCAGCAATCCCACTTCTGGATACATATCCAGATGTAACAAAATCATTTTCTCAGTGGTATATCTGTACTCTATGTTCATTGCAGCATTATTCACAATAACAAAGTTAAGGGAACAACCTAAATTTCTGTCAACAGATGAATGGATAAAAAAATAAATACACAGACACATAAATATATGTATATAATGAATATTTCTCAGCTTAAAAAAAAGAAGAAAATCCTGTTATTTTCAACAATGTGCATGAGCTTGGAAGGTATCATCCAAAGTGAAATAAAAAAGAGAAAGACAGTTGCTAAATGGTATCACTTATCTGTGGAATCTAGTTTAAATCAAAAGAAAGTTGAGCTCATAGAAACAGAGTAGTATTATGGCTACCAGGGGTCAGAGTTAGGCTAAATAGGGAGAGTTTGTTAAAAGTGTACAAACTTCAGTTATAATATGAATATATTCCGAGGATCTATGTATAACAGGGTGACTATGGTTGATAATACTATTGCTGAGAGAATAGAGGCTACATGATTTCATCAAAACAAAGAGTTAGAAAATAACAAATATTAATGAGAATGTAGGGAAATTGAAACCCTCATAGGTTGATGGTAGGAATGTAAAATGGTGCAGCTGGTTTGGAAAACAACCTGGCAATTCTTCAAACAATTAGACATAGAATAACCATATCACTGGATACATATTCACAGTAAGACTTCTAGATAACAACCCAACATAAGTGAAAACATATGTCTGTATAAAAATGTATATATGATGGTTATAGCAGCATTATTCATAAGAACCAAAAGGTGGAAACAACTCAAAATTTGTGTTAACTAATGAATGGATAACCTAATTTGTATATACACACAATGATGTACTAATATATGCTACAACTTAGACGAGTCTTAAAAATATTATGTAACATGAAAGCCCATATATTATGTGATTCTAGTCATATGAAATAGGATAGTGAGATATATGGTGACAGAAATTAGGTTAGTGGCTTCTTATAGTTGGGAGGGTGAAATTGAGTATATAGTTAAAACATGATAACTTTTTTGAGATAACGAAAATGTTCTAAAATCAGTGGAGATGGTGGTTACACAGTTCTGTGAATATACTACAAATCATTGAATTATACCCTTTATTATGGGTGGATTTCATTCTATGTGTACTCTATTTCAATAAAGCTATTGCAAAAGAAGAGTCTCTCTTCCCAGGTAAATTACATGGAAGTCTAAAAAGCAATATAATAGTTATGTTTATTTAATAACCATTATATTGCTTTTTAGACTCTAGAGTACAGCCACAGACAGGCTTTTAGTGATTTGAGTTCCTGAAATAATATGCTATTTTAGACTTAGTGATCTTACAAATTGCCTGAAACATGATGTTTGTTTTACCTTCATAGTAGATGTTAATTTTGTTATTTTAAAAATAAATTTATAAAACTTGTTTGAGCTCTGCTAGAAATCCAAGAAAGATTGATGTCTTTTATCATGTATGTTTATGTTTCCAGCTGTATCTTCCTCTACAGTCTTAACTTTTGTTAACATTGTTGGAATTCTCATTAAGACTTCTGCTCAGTGTAAATCAAATTGTGACAGTGACATGAAGAATGTCTTTTGCCAGGTAGAAATTTAAACCTGAATATGAAAGATGATATGATAGTAAACTTGTAAAAGACAGTTGTTCTTTAGAAAGTGGATTTAATAGAGAGGTTTCTGTTTTAGTTTTAGGGAAAGGAGAAATGTAATGGTAGATTCTATAGGATCCTTTTTCTAAATCTTATTTTTAATTAAGTTAATTAGAATTATATTTCAATATTTTGAATATTAGGATTTTAAATTTTGTTTAACACTTGACTTTTGTTGTCAGATTTTATAATTGATTACTGGTTTACACGAAACCTTTTTTTTTTTTAGAATCTTCCAAAGAAGAAAGAATAAGTTAGCTTTCAAATAAAATGATTTTGCTTTATTTTCCCCATAACTCAGAAGACTCTCTATAGCCTAAATAAGTAGCTTTGCTGAAAGAGCTGGAGCATTTTATAAAAGAAGTGAAGAGTTTCATGCATTCCTTCTGTGAAACCTTCTGTCATTCAGGATGCACTGGACATTTGGAGCCATAGGACTGCTCTCCAACATGCACTCACTTCCATACATTTCAGTGAAGTTGGAAGTTTACCAAGAGCCAATGATGCTTCCTCGCAAACCCACTAGTTTATTCTTATTATTGTAATCATGTTAAATTTTAATGCTTTGTAAATTGATGAAATATGAATGCAAAAAGTTGTTTCTGTTAAATTTAATTTTCATATTTTGGAAAGATGAAATAAAGGGAGGTTGTTACAAATAATTGCTCTTAATCTGATCAATCAACTATAAAAAAAACTGGGGAAAAATTTTGGAGGGACTCTGTGTTCCAGTTATTTCATTGGTGTCTTCAAGTTTTCATTAAAGAAAAAAAATCAAATAGCTGTAAGCCATAGTTGGTTTATAATGTGTGTGGTTTGTGTAAAAGCACTGTGCAGAACTATGGATCAAGAGACTTAACATTCTAAAAGAAGGCTTGGCTCTGTATCAAAAGGTTGGACAATGGGTTTGCATTTATATGTGTGATTTAAAAATATATCAGTACTTTTTTAAGGTATGCAAGTACAACTTTAAAACTTCTTTGTTTAGCTGACAGTGGCTTTCTAAAATTTAAAAAATGATCACATAAAAAAGGCATCTAGTTTACTTTGGACCTAGTTTCCTAATAGTCATACATACCATCATTTATAAGAAATTTGAAGTCAAGTTGTTGTCCTCTCTATCCTAAATCATTGATAAGAATGTACCATCTTTTGTTCCATTTCTGGATACCTGTAACTGTTAAATTTAATAATTATTCCCTCTTCTCTTTATCCACAGCACCTATTTCTTCTTTGTGTGTATCACATTGTATTGCTAATATTTGAGTGTCTATCACAATTGACTCTGTACTTTTCTCCCTAACGTCTAGCACAATGATTTAAAGCAGTATTCAATCAATTATTTAAGATCATACATTTTTCTAGCCTTTAAAATTGATAGATTTAAATGACATTCATTTTCCTCAAGATGTATCAAAATGGATGTCTTCATCTTCTACATTGCAGAGTATAAATTTGTACATACATTTTTCTGATGGATTGTTTGACAAATGTGTATGAGAATCTTAAAACCTGTAAACTTTTGATTGAATAATTACATTTCTTACAGCTTATTCTAAGAAACAGAGATACATACAAACTTTGGCTGTGATATTTTTTGTGAAATTATCTACAAAATAGGAAGATTGGCATGAACCTATATTTTTAGCATCAGGAAGTTCACTTGAATTTTGGTACAATGGTACAACTTGAGATATGGTACAGTGAGGCTTCCCAGATGGATCCATGATAAAGAATCCACCTGTTACCCAGCAGACACAGATTTGTGCCCTTGGGAAGATTCCTCTGGAGAAGGAAATGGCAACCTTCTCCAGATTCTTACCTGGGAGATCCCATGGACAGAGGAGCTTGGCATGCTGCAGTGCATGGGATTGCAAAAGAGTCAGACGCGACTCCCGACTTAGTGATTAACAACAATAACAACAATATGGTACTATAAATACTATGTTAAAAATCATTCTCAAAGACTGATAAAGGACACCAAAGAATGCAAGCAGTATGTTACCAGTAAATTATAGCTTATTAAATTTAGCACAGTTTTTCAGTTACCATAATTTTGGATCCTGATTGTGTGTCCATTACACTCAGTTCTGTGCCATCAGGACATTAATATGTATGCCCTCTTGTTTATCTAAGTTATTGTAGGACTGAGGGAGTAACTACATAGTAAACCTCTAGAGATTGTATAGGTTCATGTGCTTCACTTCTTGATCCAGATAATCTTCATGTGCTTGTTCTTGGCATAGTTATGAAAACATGCATGTTGGTTTTTGGTCTGCCATGCGAGAGAAGGATTCAGTCTGCTTAACCTCTAGAAATAACATCCTGGCATTTCTTTCTTTGCCGTGTGCTTCAGTGGACATTGCTTCTTCCATTTGCCCTGCTGTTTCAAGCTTCTGGCCATTTTTTCCCCACTCTTCCTTATTTTCTTACTTGGATATAGTGGAAAGTATGAAATTATGAGTTACTGAATAGCTCCTTAGCTACTCATCTCAAACTCTTGACTAGATCTGACATTTTGAAAGCATAGTTATTAACAGTGAAACTGGTTTTTAATCGATGAAATTAGATCCTTTTACAATAAGATAAGATGTTTCCATGTAAAGAATTAACTTTTAGTAGATGCCCGTTTTGATGGAATTATTTGTGATTTATTATAGGCAAAATATGTTTATGACATCTTATGATCATGGTCCACGGATAAAGAAATGCACCTACATGTAAACCTTGACTTGATAAAAATGTATGCCCTCACAAAATTCAGTTTTATGGTTGGAAGGCAAAGAACCTATGATCTGGTTCTCTGATGTAATTATTGCCATTGAGAATTGTACTTTAAACTTTCTTTTGCTTCCAGGCTGTGCCAGTGCCTTTCTAAATTTAACAGATACCTTTCTGTACCCTTCCTCATTAATTGCAGTATGAGCACTGATAACTAGGTGAATTTGTTACTTTTGGAGGCTTTAAGGCAGCAGTTCCTACCTTTTTTGGTACCAGGGACCTGTTTCATGGAAGACAATTTTTCCATGGGTGAGGCGGGGGGGATGATTCAAGTGCATTTATCATGCACTTTATTTCCATTGTTACATCAGCTCTATCTCAGGTCATCAGGCACTAGATCCCAGAGGTTGGGGACTCCTGCCCTAAGGGTCTTACATAAAGCTCACAATGGCTTTCTAAAGTTAAAAAAAAATTAGATTTCATATCTCTCTTCTGTATTTTGAGGATCATGTAGTTGACCCTTTACATATGTAATTCTTCATATTACTTTTACTAAAAAGAGTTTTAAGAATGGTTAAAGAAATCACTGGTGTAAATAATTATTTTCTTCACCAAGATTCTGAATTTTCTAAGGATTAAAAAACACTTTAATATACATCTTCAAAAGTACCAAGCAATGTATAAGCTCCCTAAAATAAACTCATTACTTAATAACTTGAATGAGATAAGTAAGCATATAATACAACCTTCACTGAAAGGAGTTTATCATCAGTGATGTTATTTTTTAAGAAAAAAAATACAAAAATGGCTAAGCAGAAAGTCTCTTTCTTCGCCTTTATCTCGGCATTGTAACGGTCCAAATGTGAGGTAGTGTAAGGGAGAAAAACCACGTGATGTGGCTTTCCATTTGAAGCTATAAGCTTGGGACTCCCCGCTTCTGCCATTCTAGTCAGATAGCTCTCGGGAACTCTCTAATGGTGATCTCTTGAGTTCAATTTTCCTTGTCTGCTTCTAGACTGCATTTAGAGAAATACTTGCTTAAAATATTTATCCTCTAAATAGAAAAATAACTCTGGAACTGTTCAGAATCTCAATGGTACATGTGATTAATGGGAAACATTTCACAAAGTTGATGTAAGGATAATATACATTTTTAGGTCTCACTCTGAATAGACAGATGTTAGAGAAGAGCTTAGGTACAGACCTTTTATAACAATTCATCCCTAAATGGCCACCTTTTTAAAGAGTCCTTTGTAAAAGATTATAAACTTGTTTGACTTTTAACAATAATATAATTAATTACAATCATACTTAGCCAGTGTTTTCATGTTGCAGTAGTTATTCTAGTTAGAATAAGTAATTTTATATACTGAAGTCATATGTGTGAGCTTAAGGCTAATGTTAAGTAAGGGAAAACAACTTTTCCAGGAAAGGCACACAAGGAAGAAGTGATTTTTCTGTTACTGAAAGAGTATTCCGTAACACAGAGGAACATTACTGTAGGGATCAATCAGACGTGTCTGTGTGCACTGTATTTTAAATATCTGTAATGTGGTTTCATTAAAGATACTGTAGGCTGGCCTTTTGAGAATCTCTCTATTAATAGGGCTATGGAAATTCTTAATCCTCTTTTTTGTTGTCATTATGTTGAGAATATAAAAATGAATAGTTGAATGATTGAGGAATGTTCTTGAGAATATTATTTGGAATAATTATTGGGGCAAAATCAGTGCCTTTTCTCTGCTGGAAACAGTGACTAAAAAGAAAGTGGGCAGGCTCCTGGTATTGTTGTGAAGGTCGTGCTCCTGGGCTCTGTATAACTGCAGGGTATTTAAAGTTCTTGGTATCCTTGGAAACACAGACTGTTTGTGATACCAATTGGTGCTTATGTTTCAATGATGTCACACAATTTACAGATCCACACAATGGATCTCTTGTTGGTGGCCCTACAGAGGAGTCTAGATAGTTTTGGAAAAGCACCTGAAGAGAGAGACAACGTTTTCTCTCGGGCTTTAATTCTAAGAACTGATGACAGCTTTACTATCCATCCCTGAATCTTATGAGTTTGGATTCAACTTTTTCAAAAAAGAAAAGAATATCACCTGCTAAATTTCTCTTTGTTTTACATTCTTGCAGTCGTTTTGGAGAAGTAAATACATGTTTTTGTACCAATTGAAACATGTAGAGAAACAGATGAGGATTAATTGCTCTTCTCAGGGTTAGCCATCAGCTGTGCAGTGGGAAGAGGCTTGTAGAGCTGAGTGTTTGAACTAATTGGTTAGATTAAAACAGTGCCATTAAAAGTGCTATATTTTTTCCCTTTCTCTCTGTCTCTCTCTCAATCTGGGACATAATTGGTAGATTGACTCAAGTGATGTGCGTTAAATTGACCAAACCAGTCTTCAAAAAAAAAAAAGGCTTGTTTCTTCTCTTAAATTCACTTCTGTTTGTAATTGTTTCTATGGCTAAATGGCTATAGGTTTATTGGCTCTTCCTTTGTAAAGTTTGCATCAAGAATGATGTGTAGATTCATGGCACAACGATCTACCCAGACGTGTCGGGTGATAACAGATGGAAGTTTCCTTTTGTAGAGCAAACCTGTGTAGTTTGTTTTTTCTTTGAGAATATTTCCAAATATTTATTTGGATAAATTCAAAAAATGTATTTATATATATCCTATAATCTTGAAAATCATTCACAGTTTAAATTGTCTTTCCCCCTCATTTTACTTCAATATTTTTAGCAACAGTAGTTTTGAATTGGATTATGAAACAAAGCCATTGTTTCAGACATGCGATATAAAAAGAAAAAAACAAGAGCTAACATTTACTGGAGTCTTAAAATATGCCAGACACTGTCTACATGCTTAACATTTCTTACTTAATCCTCACCACATCTGTGTGAGGTTACCATATTATTCCCATTTTTAAAATGAGAAAACTGAGGGCCTCAGAGGTGAGGTATGTTCACTAGAGTCTCACAGCTGGTAAGCCATGGGATTTCTTATCAGTCAGGCTTACTCAGAGTCTGTACTCTTAACCACTCAACCTATATGCCTCTCAATAACAGTGATAATGTTGCTGTTGTTGTTTAGTCACTGAGTCATGTCCAACTCTTTTGTGACCCCATGGAATGTAGCCCACCTGGCTCCTCTGTCTGTGGGATTTAATAAGAGCTAATTGTTATTGAGCCAGAATTTCTTCTTTGAACCAGAAATTGAGAATTTGTTCTCTGCTTATTCTAGTGTGCTAACTTAATCAAATAACCTGAGTTGGGAACATGGGTCTTGTCATGATGCTGAGCCTCACTGCCAAATTTCTGGCTTTGGTAGTCTCTTCTCTAAGACCTTTGTAAACAGTTCATATGTCCTGAAATCATGGTTGAGTTTTGAGAAGCAGCTCTACGTAAGAATCCTAACCGAGGTCAGTACGTGCCAATGCACTAACAGTATCACTTTCCTGTATATTGAACTACTGTATTCCTTATCTTCAGTTCAGTTCAGTCGCTCAGTCGTGTCCGACTCTGTGATTCCTCCCTGTCCATCACCAACTCCCAGAGTCACCCAAAACCATGTCCATTGAGTCGGTGATGCCATCCAACCATCTCATCCTCTGTTGTCCCCTTCTCTTCCTGCCCTCAGTCTTTCCCAGCATCAGGGTCTTTTCCAGTGAGTTAGCCCTTCACATCAGGAGGCCAAAGTATTAGAGTTTCAGCTACAAAATCAGTCCTACCAATGAACACCCAGGACTGATCTCCTTCAGGATGGACTGGTTGGATCTCCTTGCAGTGCAACGGACTCTCAAGAGTCTTCTCCAACACCACAGTTCAAAAGCATCAATTCTTCTGCGCTCAGCTTTCTTTATAGTCCAACTCCATGCATGACTCCTGAAAAAACCATAGCCTTGACTAGACGGACCTTTGTTGACAAAGTAATGTCTCTGCTTTTTAATATGCTGTCTAGGTTAGTCGTAACTTTCCTTCCAAGGAGTAAGCGTCTTTTAATTTCATGGCTGCAATCACCATCTGCTGTGATTTTGGAGCCCAGAAAAGTAAAGTCAGCCACTGTTGCCACTGTTTCCTCATCTATTTGCCATGAAGTGATGGGACCAGATGCTATGATCTTAGTTTTCTGAATGTTGAGCTTTAAGCCAACTTTTTCACTCTCCTCTTTCACTTCCATCAAGAGGCTCTTTAGTTCTTCTTCACTGTCTGCCATAAGGGGTGGTGTCATCTGCATATCTGAGGTTATTGATGTTTCTCCTGGCAATCTTGATTCCAGCTTGTGCTTCCTCCAGCCCAGCGTTTCTCATGATGTACTCTGCATATAAGTTAAATAGGCAGGGTGACAATATACAGCCTTGATGTACTCCTTTTCCTATTTGGAACTAGTCTGTTTTTCCATGTTCAGTTCTAACTGTTGCTTCCTGACCTGCATACAGGTTTCTCAAGAGGCAGGTGAGGTGGTCTGGTATTCCCATCTCTTGAAGAATTTTCCACAGTTTATTGTGATCCACACAGTCAAAGGCTTTGATATAGTCAATGAAGCAGAAATAGATTTTTTCTGGAACTCTCTTGCTTTTTTGATGATCCAGTGGATGTTGGCAATTTGATCTCTGGTTCCTCTGCCTTTTCTAAAACCAGCTTGAACTTTATTTTATCCTTATCTTCAGGGGAAATTAAAACCTTAGAGAGTCATATGAAAAGTGTTAAGTTTCAACTCAATATTCTAAATGCTATATATTCACACACACACACACAAATGCATTTAAAGCCTTATAGCCAGCATTTCATTTTTGATTTCTAGGGTCTTTAAGTAGACTTGAACTAGTTAAAAATAGGTGGTTCCCTAGTAACAGGTGGTTCTCTATTAATAGAGAAAGTTAAGCATCTGTGGACTCAAAGTTAGCATTTCTGTGCCACCCACATTCTGTACCATAATAGAGAAGTTAAATTATGGATGTATTGATGTGTTTTGTTTCTTGTCCATCAGCTTGGTATTGATCAACTTAAGTTTAGAACTTATCTTCAATCATTTTCTACTTTGGTGTACCTAGCTACATATTTTTTAGTTGAACAAAATTATTTTAAAATTTAATCTTTTTTAAAATTAATTTTTTAGAGTTAATTTTTTAATTTTAAATCAAAGTAGTAGATGGACATAGTTACAAGTGTGTACTATAAGGACTGAAATCAAAAGAGCAAGTTAGCTTCCATGCCCATTGCTGCAGCTAGTTTCTGTACCATGCAGGCATCTATTTGCAGCCCCTTTAGACTTTTTCTACTACTTGCCTTCATATTTTATAATAATTCATGCATTCACACATACTCATATGAAAATATAAAGACTTAACATAGTTTCAAATACTGTTTGCAGCTATCTTCTACTTTTAATCTATTGTTTAAAAATATTTCTACACACAGCTAAATTTATAGTTCATATCAGTTAGATTTGTTTAAAGTGGGACCATATAGTAATTTCCTCCACCTTTTTAATGCCTAAGTAGTTAGCAATAATACTAACAAACTTTCATTGTGTGCTTAGTAGGTGTGAGGCGCTTTGTGAAGCCCTTGCTGTGTGTTACCTCATTTGAAGCTCACAGAAATCTCTAAGGGACTGATTCTATCATCCTTACTTTAAAGATGAAGAAATTGAGGTTTACTTAGGTTGAGGTTGAGTAATTTGTCTAATGTCGCACAACTTACAAGCAGAAGAACCAGAATCTTTTTCAAGATAATTTTTATTGGAATATAATGTACACAGAAGTGCACAATCCTATAGCTTAATGTATAGTTTGATGAATTTGCGTAAAGGCTACATACCTGAGTAACTGCTGAAGAAAGAGGACATTATTAGTGTTCCAGGAGTTCGCATCTGTCCTTTTTCAGTTACTATATATCCAAAGAGTAACTAGGATGCTGACTTTAATATTGTAGGTGAATTTTACATTTCTGAACTTTCTATAAGCTGTTATACATCTTTTATGTCTGAATTCTCTTGCTCAGTATTTGTAAGCTTTATATGTGGTGTTACATGTAGTTGTTCTTTCTCATTGGTATATAATATTCCATTTAAAAAAATTATCACAATGTATCTATTCTATTTGTGGACATTTTGGATTCTTTCTAGTTTTTACTTTTACAAATAGTGCTGTCATGTGCATTCTTACACATCTTTGGTGAATATGTGTCCACATGTCTGTTGGGTATATATCTGGGAATAGAATTTCTAGATATTTTTATGTTCTGTTTTAGTAAATATTGTCAGTTTTCCAAAATGGTTGTATCAATTCACACTCCCTCCTGTGGTTACTTTACGTCCTACCAACAGTTATGTTTTCATTATAGCTATTCTGGTGGGTCTATAGTAGTATCTCACTGTGGTTTTAATTTGCATTTCCTGATGGTTAATAAAGCTGGGTAACTTTTTACATGTTAAGTTGACATTTTGATGCTCTTCTTTAAGAAGTTGCAGTCATGTCTTTTTGGAGAAGGCAATGGCATCCCACTCCAGTACTCTTGCCTGGAAAACCCCATGGACGGAGGAGCCTGGTAGGCTGTGGTCCATGGGGTCGCTAAGAGTCGGACACGACTGAGCGACTTCACTTTCACTTTTCACTTTCATGCGCTGGAGAAGGAAATGGCAACCCACTCCAGTGTTCTTGCCTGGAGAATCCCAGGGACGGGGGAGCCTGATGGGTTGCCGTCTATGGGGTCGCACAGAGTCAGACACAACTGAAGTGACTTAGCAGCAGGAGCAGCAGTCATGTCTTTTGCCCATTTTTCGCTTGGGTTGTCTGCTCCTTTCTTAATGAAACCTACTGGCTTTTCTCACCTGAGGCATAAACTTCTGACTCTACTAGCTTTTTATTCTGGCATTTGGTGGTGGTGGTGGTTTAGTCACTAAGTCGTGCCCGAATCTTGTGACCTCATGGACTGTAGCCTGCCAGGCTTCTCCATCCATAGGATTCTCCAGGCAAGAATACTGGAGTGGGTTGCCATTTCCTTCTCCAATTCTGGCATTTACATCTCTTTTATTTCTAAGCATTATGTGTATCCTACTATTTCCCTATTCATTAGTTTTAGAGCTTTTTATTGATTTTCTATAATGGCAGATGAGGATTTAGCTGCCATATATAATCATCCCAATTTCCTTATCATACATGAGTTCAGTTCAGTCACTCAGTTGTGTCTGACTCTTTGCTACCCCATGAACCACAGCACGCTAGGCCTCCCTGTCCATCACCAATTCCCGGAGTTTACCCAAGCTCATGCCCATTGAGTAAGTGATGCCATCCAACCATCTCATCCTCTGTCATCCCCTTCTCCTCCTGCCCTCAATTTTTCCCAGCATCAGGGTCTTTTCCAATCAGTCAGCCCTTCGCATCAGGTGGCCAAAGTATTGGAGTTTCAGCTTCAACATCAGTCCTTCCAATGAACACCCAGGACTGATCTACCTTAGGATGGACTGGTTGGATTTTCTTGCAGTTCAAGGGCCTCTCAAAGAGTCTTCTCCAGCACCACAGTTCAAAAGCATCAATTCTTCAGCGCTCAGCTTTCTTTATAGTCCAACTCTCACATCCATGCATGACTCCTGGATAAACCATAGCCTTGACTAGATGGACCTTTGTTGATAAAGTAATGTCTCTGGTTTTTAATATGCTATCTAGGTTGGTCTTAACTTTCCTTCCGATGAGTAAGTGTCTTTTAATTTCATGGCTGCAATCACCATCTGCAGTGATTTTGGAGACCAGAAAAATAAAGTCAGCCACTGTTTCCACTGTTACCCCATCTATTTGCCATCATACTTACATATATATTAAAACCACTATTCAATATTCCTTTTTCTTTTCCATTTCTTTGTCTTTTTGTTCTACTTTCTGGGACTATTTTCTGAACTTAATCTTCTACTTGTATTACTGAGTTTTGTTTTACATTTTTTCTAATTTTTTTTTAATACATGAAAGCTGTTTTAGTTCTATGAATGTTGCTTTTTATGAAAATTATCCTGTTTTTGTTTCATGGATGCCATTTTCTTCTCATATCTCTTTGAGGTAATGATGGCTGTTTGTTTTTTTTTCCTCCTACATCACTTATGTCTCCTTCAAGTTGTCTTTTTTCTGTTTTGATCTCTGTTTTCTCATGTCAACAGCTTTCTTCCGATCTCTGGTAACCTTTGTTTGTCTGCTTCAGATTAAGAATGGGATATGAGAAAATTTCCTGGAAGATCTGAGTATGAGGTTGGGCCTTGTCCACTGAGGGCTTTACTGTTAGCTGATCTGGGTGGGCTCTTGGTTGGGAGAGCTCCTTTGGTTAGTATCTCTGATTCTTTTCTCTTGAGCTGATCTGATTCCCAAAGAGTGCTTTTGTAATTGTCTGCCTGGAAAGTAAAAGTCTGTCTGCCAGCTATGAGAGACAAATGGACCAGGTGAAGAGAACTTTGAAGGAAGCATTTCGTAGCATTCCTTGTACGTCTTCAGGATGCTTTTCTCAGCAGTGACTGTCATCCTTTAGTCCACTCTTTATTTTACCCTTCCAGGCAAGGGGAATGTGGTGATAGTTACTGATAAAAAAATCAGAGAAAGAATCTTAGGACTCTGATTTTTTTTTAATTGAAGTGCTTTACAATGTTGTGCTAGTTTCAGGTATATAGCAAAGTGATTGTAAATGTATATGTGTATATATATATATATATATATCTCACATATATAAAATATATTCTTTTCCAGATTCTTTTCCTGTATAGGTTATTAGAAAATATTGAGTATAGTTCCCTATGCTAAACAGTAGGTCCTTGTTGTTTATCTCATTTATATATAGTCATGTGTATATGTTACTCCCAGTTTCCTAATTTATCCCCTCCCCCACCCCCATCTTTCTCCTTTGGTAGCCATAAGTTTGCTTTCTGTGTTTATGGGAACTCTGATTCTTAAATCAGTTCTATCTAGTTCTTATTTTAGACCATCTCTTCTCCGCATTGAGAGATACCTAGTGCTGGCCTATTCCTGAACTTTTAGAGGATTCTGTGGTATAAATTGGATAGTTTCTTACGTTTTCTCAGCCTTATCTCAGGACTCAGTTTTCTGAGGCCTGATTAAGGCTGTTACCACTTGAATATATTCTTTATAGCTTCTAAAATTTCACTTATTCTCCTCTGTTTTCACTATCATTGTGGATTATTATTGCTGTCTCCACATATAAGTATAAATTTATCTTTACTGTAGTTTTGTGGGGTTTTGAGGACTGAAATTATGTGTTCAGTCTGCCATTTTATCCCAGTAGCTTCTATATATTTCTTGAAATGAAATTTGCATAACACACTTGTGAACCTTTTGAAGAAACTCCAGGTTCTTTTGTAGACCAAAGTTAGACGTTTTGGGCTTAGACAGGCAAATCAAGCTTTGGACTGATTTTTTTTTTAAATTGTGTGTAACCTAAACTAAATCTATCAGCTTCTCCCTCAAACCTTATCTTTCAGAATTCTTAATCTAAGTAAATGAAATCCCCATTCACCTCTTCACACAAATGCGAGTCAGTGGTGTCACTTACCTATAACAACCTTCCTTCCAGGGGCTTCCTTTCCTTCCTCGGATCAAGATCAACATCCTTAACTTGGTGTATAGGTCTCTGAGTGATCTTGAAGTGAAGTGAAGTGAAAGTCGCTCAGTCATGTCCAACTCTTTGTGACCCTATGGACTGTGCAGTCCATCGAATTTTTCAGGCCAGAATACTGGAATGGGTAGCTGTTCCCTTCTCTAGTGGATCTTCCCAACCCAGGGATTTACCCCGGGTCTCCCAGATTGCAGGAGGATTCTTTACCAGCTGAGCCACAAGGAAAGCCCAAGAATGCTGGAGTGGGTAGCAGCTTGTCCCTTCTCCAGCAGATCTTCCTGACACAGGAATTGAACCGTCTCCTGCATTGCAGGCAGGTTCTTTACCAGCTGAGCTGCTATTTCAGCAACCCTCTAATTCTGTACTTACCTTCTTGCTCCCCATGCATCTGCCTTAGGGGCCTCCTTCAGATTGTCAGAGGAGCAGAGCCACTTTATTCCTCAAGGGTTTTGGGGCCTGTGATTTCATTTGCCTGAAATGTTAATACTTAGACTCCCTTCCATACTGACACACCACTAACCATGCTCTCAGCTGCTCTAATGCCCAGAATAAGTCCATAGCTCTCATTCTGTACTCTCACGGCACCCTATCTGCTTTTTTAAATAGTGTTTATCATAATTGTTAACCACATGCTAATTGTACAATATTTGTCCCCTCAACTAAGTTTAAATTCCCTGAGTTCAGTGGCTTGGTCTGTCTTGTGCACTGTTAGATCTGTAGTATAGAGTATCGTGCTTTATACATAGTACATAAATGCTTACTGAATTACAACCGAAACCAAATGAAACAAAAACAAGGAGAAGCTTTATGATGTCCTAGAAAAAAATCCTAGTTTATATGTCAGACTAAATTCTGAAACAGCTGTGCTAATTGTGTCACTTTGAACAAGTAATTTTATCTCTCATCCTCATTTTATTAATCTATGAATTTAAGAAGTATTTTTACTGACCTTTAAGATATCTTTCAACTCTGATTTGTTTCCCAAAGGATAGCCCTCTTCCTCTTCTATGCATTTCTTATCCTGTTGACCTTTATTTTTTTTTTAATTTCTTCTCCCACTTGATTTTCATCATTATTTGCTTCTCTATATTCATTTTTTTCTCTTTACTATCTATAATGTGAATGTATCCCTCGGTATCTTGAACTCTCACCATTTAAATATTTGCTGCAATCTCTTGGAAATTTTTAACCTAAAATTGACTATTCACATTGAAATATCATTGAAAGAAACTTATGTGTGTGTTCTGGCCAAAAACATTAAGTTGCACATTAATCTGAGTGAGGGAATATGGAGTAAACTATTGTCCTTGAATCAGTTGTTTTCACAACAGGATTGTGTTTCCTGATGATGTTATTTAAAGGTTTCATTTTATCTAAATATCTTTTAAGATAATGGAAAAGCCTGTGAAAAGTAGGTGAGCCTAGAAAAGCTCTTATGTTGGGAGAAAAGATGGAAATGATAAAGGCCGAGAGGCAAAAGACAAGAAGTTTAAAAATATAAATTTGACTATGCACATGTTCTGATGTACTATACAATTATTTTTACCTATTTGCGAGAAAAAATAAAATGAAAATGATATTCGTTTTTATAATCTCATAGTTAATATTTGCATTCAGATAATTGTTTTTTCTTTTTACTTTTGCAAACAAATAATTGTTTTTTTTTATCTTAGCACACTTGCAGTAAAAAAGGAAAGTGTAACTTTTATCCAATACCAAATATATGCAGAAACGTATTCACTAATAGCTTAATTAAATATTAAGTGATTTTGTATGTTTATTTTTAATTTAGAAATAGAAAGTTTTTAGAAATTTTTGGTGGGTTGCATATGTGGCTTAAATAATGCTTAGTATCTGGGGAAATTAATTGGTACTTTTAGATGGACTTAAATTGAATTATTCTGTTTCTACTTAGAATATAGTCCCCAGTATGTGAAAATTTGCCATCCAACACACTTCCAGAAACGGATTAGCTTTAGATAAGAGGAATATGTGTTCTATTTCTGTTGATTGTATTGAAGAAGAAGTGCTAAACGCTTCATTTTACTGCTTTATAGTCATATTGTAGTTGTTTGCTCCCTCTTACTCATTTGCGGTCATTGGTTTTTTAATAAAAAGAAAGGTTTTTTGCTTCTCACGTAAGTCAGCAGAGTTGTGTCAGGACCTCACTGACTGAACCAGGTTGTTGATTTAGCAGTGAGTGACTGATGGGATTCTTTAGAGAGGCCTATGATGCTATCTTCTTGATAGTTTTCACTGTAAGCTCAGTAATATGTGGTTCAAACAGGTCACAATTCAGAAAAGATGCATATTTAGGTCTATGTTCTATTCCATTTGATACTGTGGAGAGAGGTAGAGCTATTAACATTTTTTTAATGCTGCCAAAGTCTTGGCAAGTTTTATTTTTTAATTCAGCCTGTCTTCTTCTGCTCCCCTAGAGAGTGAGATACTGACACAGTATTGGCTGTATAACCAATTGTGAAAAACTCAGAAACTGATCTGTCAATAGTGGTAAACTATTTACTCTTTTTGTTTCCTTTCTCCTCTAAGAATCACATTCTTTTAAAAGCTCTAATTCTTTCCCCACAGCAGCTGCCCCTAAAGGAAAGCGATGAGATTCAATTCAAAAACAGGCAGGCGTGGGGATAGATTAATATAGGAAGAGGTACTAAATATAGCAAGAAGGATGAGTAGTACATAGTGTTTGAGATTAATTCTTAGTCTAGTTCATTTTTCTACCAGTAACAGGAACATGAGGTATAAAAAAGATCTTGAATTTTAATCATTTCTACAACAACATGGTTATGTTTTAAGAGCCAGGCTACTATTTTCTTACACTTCTCTTAAATTTGCACAGTGCTTGACTGTTTAAGAAGACTTGCATTTAGACCTTTTTTTCCCCCCCTTCTAAGGATGAGTATACAAATGAATTATTTTGAGTATTTTCTGTTTTTCTGAAAACTGTGGATGTGAGTGGTCTGTTAGGACTGAAGAACAAGCCGTGATTGACTACCATTTGTCACCTTATCGTGGCATCATTTATAGCATTCCATTAGGTTACCCAGGCCGTATAGTTCCTTTAGAAGTGCTTGGTCCAATATGACAGTTATGGAACTTAGTTCTTCTCATGCATATGTAAAAAGTGAAGGAAAATGAAATGATCTGCTCTGCCTACTGCTTCATGGCATGTGTGATCAGGTACAGTGCAAACTGTGTACTAATGATGTGGAAGAGAGAAGCAAGGTGGACCCATTATAGGAATTGTTTCCCAAACTAAAATTAGTTCTTCTATAAAGAAAAGTGTTGCCTTGATCAAGAAAGCTGTCAGTCATGCCTTCAGGGAACTTGTTGTCAAATAACTGTGATGGAGCAGAGTTAGAATTGCCCAATGCTTATGCCCTGATGCTGCTGAGACTGAGGAGACAGCAAAGAGCCTGTTTGCAAACTGTGTTGTTGATTAGTCCCTCAGTCGTGACCCCATGAACTGTAGCCCACCAGGCCCCTCTATCTGTGATATTTCCCAGGCAAGAATACTGGAGTGGGCTGCCATTTCCTTCTCCAGCGGATTTTCCTGACTCAGGGATCAAATTTGGGTCTCTTGCATCTGCTGCTGGATTCTTTACCACTCAGCCACCAGGGAAGCCCTTGAAAGCCAAGGGAAATAATCCACCAGAATCCTTTATTATCTCTTATTTGTCCTCTCTTTTTAAAAAGGTGACAGTGATCATAGGGGATTTCCTGACTAGACACAAGTGATCAAGTATCATGAAAATTAAGCCTTCCTCATTGAGAAGGAAAATAAAATAGTTAGCTTAGGTTAAAAGACAATGTAAATTCATTTCAACGAATAGTTATGGCCTTATAGGGAAATTATGGTAAGACTTGTGTTCCCACAAAGGTAAACATTTATGTCCTAATTTTTTACTTTAAATATATTTTATCAAAAGTGTCTATATTATTCACTAAGGTGAGTGTGACCATACTTAAATCTACTGGGGCCATTGAGCCATATGCACTGTAATGCAGCTTGCCAGCTTAAAGATTCATAGTATGTCAGGACAAAGCAGAATTCACAGACAGCCATTTTAGTGTTTGGATGGTTATCAGTCTAAAAAAATTTTTGTTTGTTTCTTCTGGAAACAAGATATTTTCTGACGTTTTGATAGAATATGGAGGGTAGAAAGGCAACAGGGGGATAAAATAAAATTAGGTTTCATTTTAGTGTCCTGTTAGATTTTGTGTTTCCTTTCCATCCTTTAAGAGTGAAGCACAGTCACAAAATATATTGATGGCGGTAATGGATGGCAGCTTCACTCGGTCTCCAGCAGACAGCATTAACACGTTTGTAAAATAATTTGGTCATTTAGCTCTAATATCTAGTGGGCTGCTACTGAGCAGCTGCTACTTAGTGGCATTATTAAAAATCATCTCCACATGACAGCTCTAACATTTTTTCTGTTGTAGAAGAAACTGCCTGTAGAAGATAGCCAAGCACACACCACATTTTTAAAAGTTTTATGGCAGGGCAACATTTAATTATTTATCAGAAAAATAAAGAACTGTCTTTAAAAAATACAGCATGTTCAGTTCAGTTCAGTCACTCAATCGTGTTTGACTCTTTGCGACCCTATGAACCACAGCACACCAGGCCTCCCTGTCCATCACCAATTCCCGGAGTTTACCCAAACTCATGCCCATTGAGTCAGTGATGCCATCCAACCATCTCATCCTCTGTCGTCCCCTTCTCCTCCTGCCCTCAATCTTTCCTAGCATCAGGGTCTTTTCAAATGAGTCAGCTTTCACATCAGGTGACCAAAGTATTGGAGTTTCAGCTTTAACATCAATCCTTCCAATGAACACCCAGGACTGATCTCCTTCAGGGATGGACTGGTTGGATCTCCTTGCAATCCAAGGGATTCTCAAGACTCTTCTCCAACACCACAGTTCAAAAGCATCAATTCTTCAGTGCTCAGGTTTCTTTATAGCCCAACTCTCATATCCATACATGACTCCTGGAAAAACCATAGCCTTGACTGGACAGACCTTTGTTGGCAAAGTAATGTCTCTGCTTTTTAATATGTTGTCTAGATTGGTCATAACTTTCCTTCCAAGGAGTAGGCGTCTCTTAGTTTCATGGCTGCAGTCACCATCTGCTGTGATTTTGGAGCCCCAAAAATAAAGTCAGCTACTATTTCCACTGTTTCCTCATCTATTTGCCATGAAGTGATGGGACCGGATGTCATGATCTTAGTTTTCTGAATGTGGAGCTTTAAGCCAACTTTTTCACTCTCCTCTTTCACTTTCATCAAGAGGCTCTTTAGTTCTTCTTCACTTTCTGCTATAAGGATAGTGTCATCTGCATATCTGAGGTTATTGATATTTCTCCTGGCAATCTTGATTCCAGCTTGTGCTTCATCCAGCCCAGCATTTCTCATGATGTACTCTGCATATAAATTAAATAGGCAGGGTGACAATATACAGCCTGGACGTACTCCTTTTCCTATTTGGAACTAGTCTGTTTTTCCATGTCCAGTTCTAACTGTTGCTTCCTGACCTGCATACAGGTTTCTTAAGAGGTAGGTCAGGTGGTCTGGTATGCCCATCTCCTGAAGAATTTTCCTCAGTTTATTGTGATCCACACAGTCAAAGGCTTTGGCATAGTCAATAAAGCAGAAATAGATATTTTTCTGGAACTCTCTTGCTTTTTCTATGATCCAGCAAATGTTGGCAATTTGATCTCTGGTTCCTCTGCCTTTTTTAAAACCAGCTTGAACATCTGGAAGTTCACAGTTCACATATTGCTGAAGCCTGGCTTGGAGAATTTTGAGCATTACTTTACTAGCGTGTGAGATGAGTGCAATTGTGTGTTAGTTTGAGCATTCTTTTGCATTGCCTTTCTTTGGGATTGGAGTTGACCTATTAATATAAATGATATTTAAACTTGAACTTCTGCTAAAACTGTTCTGGACACTTTGGTGAAGAGAAAAATAGCCCTTTGTCTTTTTAGTGAAATTGACATGTTCTTAGCTAGTTTAAGCAAATAGCTCTGTTTTAAAGTTATTTAGATTTTTTTTTTTTTTGCTTCTATAAGAAAGTGGTCACTCCAATTCTGAGACTTAATTCTGAGAATTAATGAAAAACTACTGAGAGTGAATGAAACATTAGGGTTGTTTTAACTGGATGTTTCTCTTTATAGAGTTTTCTGTAAAGCTTATTTTGGATGGCCAAAACTTTAAATAGGTTTAAAGTTTTACCAGTTGCATTTAATTTAGAATATTAGAATTTTGAAAAACATTGTATTTAGTAAATGAATGTAAGTTAGAAACAACTCAGATGAACTTCTGAGGAGCTATGATAGAAAAAAAATAAAATTTCTCAAGCAGTTTTTTATTTTATATTCTCCATATTTGGATTATAGACTTGTTCTTTTCCATTCTCCTTTATCCCTCTTCCTGCTTCCTATCAGATCCCTTCATTTACTCTCCTACTCTTAAGTCTTTCTGAGATGCTCCCAAAGTCTGGAAGAGACAAGATGCTTACCCTCTAAAAGAAAAATTACTTTGTGGGTATTTATAGATAAGCCTAATGGAATTTCCAGCTCTGTCATATAATTTTGGCTCCTCTTTTTCATCAAATGATGCGATAGGCTATTTTGCTTCCTTCTCTAGTACGAGGAATAGGTACAAGGAAGGGTTACACACACAAGAGAAGTTTTTTAGTTGTTGTTGTTTCTTTGTCAAGTAGTTACTAAATTTATATTAGCATTTGAAGAAGCCCAGAGTTTGACTTCTGGGTTTACAGGTTGACAAAATATAATGGTATTTTCAATGCTGTTTTGAAATGATGTGGACATAATGGATTGCAGTGAATCCTTCAAATTAAATTCAAGTTTAAAAGTTTCCCTTTTGGATTTTCTGTATGCCTTTTTTTGAAAAATCTTTGTCTTAAACTTTTCTGCTGAAACAAAGGCAGAATTACAGTTATATAACCTGTCTTATGAGTATTTATAAATCTGTATTTGTATTAATTGCTCTTTATTCTCTCAGCTCTTTTGTGCTATTCTTTCCCCACAAGCAGCTAGAGAGTTACCAGCGTTGTTGATTTCTGTTTCAAAATTTGACTCATATAGTCCCTTTCTTTCTTTTTCCACTGTCACCAGTCTATGACCCTAATCATCCCACGCCCTGGCCATTACATTAATCTCCCACTCATTGTATAAGAATTCTGGTCTTTTGCCCCACTTCATCTTACAAACTATTGCCAAATTTTCTTAGAATCTTTCATTGCTTCCTATTATGTAAGCAGTTTTTTAAGTATGGTCTGTGGGACCCTAGAACCTGAGGGTTCCCTTGATCTTCGAGGTTAAAATTATTTTTGTTTATTTGTTTGTTTGTACTATGTTGGCATTTACACTGATACAAAAGGAGTTATAAGCAAAACTATTGATGCAGTTTCAGGAATCAAGGCTGTGGCACCAAGCTATGCCAGTAGTCATGCAGTCTTCTCTGCCACACATAGTAGGGAAAAAAACCAGTTTTCCTTAAGGATATCCTTGAGAACTCAGTGAAAATATTTAATTTTATTATATATTAACGTTTGGAGTTTATGTTTTTTTAACATTCTGTATGATGAGAGGGGAAGTACACTTAAGTTGCATTCTGAAGTATGACAGTTATCACCAGGGACTTACCATTGGTTTTTCATGGAACACCACTTTTACTTGAAAGAACAACTGAAAGACAAAGTAAAGTTATTCAGTCTTGGTTATTTGTCAGTCATTTTCTAGGGGAGAAAAAAAAGATACAAACCTGTCTCTTAAGGGGGGAAAAATTATTTATTGACGATGGTAAAATTTAAGATAAAAAACAAAGATCAGTGTTTTGGAAAACCTGAATCTGCCACCTGGAGCTTGACAGCTTTCCAGTACTTGAAGATTTTTCTGACGATCAAGACTTTCTGAAGATTAATGAATGTGATTTTCTTGATATTATATAATGAAGAATGTCAGTGTTTCAAAGATCTGCGCTGCAAAGCTAAATGAACCACTTTTTTCTGAATGATCAATGCACAGTGTCCCTAAGTCATGTGTGCTTGGCCTCTCAGTTGTATCCGGCTCTTTGTGACTTCATAGACTGTAGCCCACCAGACTCCTCTTTCCGGGGGGATTTCACCAGGCAAGAAAACTGAAGTGGGTTGCCATGCCCCCCCAGGGGATCTTCTAAACCCGGGGATCGAACCAGGTCTCCCACATTGCAGATGGATTCTTTACCTTCTGAGCTCATGGCATTTGGTTTTACCCAAATGTTTATTTGTTTGTTTGTACTATGTTGGCATTTACACTGATACAAAAGGAGTTATAAGCAAAAAAAAAAAAAAAAAAAAAAAGATCCATTCAAAGGGCAAAGTAGACCAGTGATTTTTAACTTAACAAAGTATGAAAAGTTTTTTGAAGTGGTATCAAGTTCCACATTTTACTTTTAAGGAGCAGCTGCTTCTTAGTTTTTGGTATAGTATTAGAAAAGATGACCTACACTTACTTGAAATATTTTTTCCCTTTTCCAACTGTTTATCTGTGTGTTTAGATTTTCACTTATACTTAAACCAAAACAACATAAAGCATGAGATTAAATGTCATAACAAATATAAGAACCCAGGTGTCTCCTATATACAGATTTGAAAGAGACTTGCAAAACTTCAAATATTGTCACTCCTCTCACTAATTATTTTGTTTTGGGAAATAGTTGCATTTCATCAAAAATGTGTTATTTATGTTAACACGCAGTAGGTTTGTTCTTGTTGTTAAATGAATAAATATTTTAAAAATTTCTTAGTTTTAATTTCTAGTGTGGTAAATATTGATAAATATAGCCCACATAAACAAACAAACAAAAAACTCTTTGAAGTCCTCAATTTTCAAAGTGTAAAGGAATCATGAGATCAAAGATTTTGGAAATTATTAGTCTACATGATAATATCTAGTCTCAAAGAAGTACTTTACAGCGGGGCTCATTGTGTAACTGCTGATTCTTTTTAATGTTTCTAAAATTATTCAATTTTTGTAATAAGGGTGGCATCTGATACCATTGGTATCCTTACAGGAATTGGACTGCTGCTGCTAAGTCTCTTCAGTCGTGTTCGACTCTGTGCGACCCCATAGACAGCGCAAATCTAAAATTTCCTTCCCAGTTTTGCTGTTAAGATTCTTATTTGTAATTCTAAAGTTATTACCCTATTCAGTAGTGAATTTTAGATACTAAATGCAATTGAAAGTCAGAAATTAGAAGTATGTCAAGAGAGCCAGAGGAAAAGAGGGTGGGAGTGAGGGAGAGTAGGAGGGAGGGAGGGGTTGATAGACTTGGTAAAGTGGAATAAGGCAATAATGTGAGTTTGTCCTGAGTTTAATATAGTCTCAGTAAACAGGCTTTACAAGTGTACTGTTAAACCTTCATTTAGCTATGGAAATGAGGACACAGTAGAATGAATAAATTTATAAGTTTTTAAAAATATCTGATTTAGATTGTTACTTAAGATGCCCTTTAAACTTTAATTCAGAAATGCTAAAAAAGAACAAAAAATCCCACTTATTCTGACTTCTTGTTTTTTTCCTTTTAATGCAGACCATAGATAGTAGGAAAAAATGTGAAACTATAAAATGTATGACATGGCTAATCAACCTCACAATTTAGACAGACAGAAAAACTAAAATGTGGAAGTACTGCTTCCTATTTCATTCTACACTGGAGCGGAGTAATTCAGGGTCCCCAACATGCTTTATGAGACATTGTCTTGTTTCACAACAGCATGAAGAAACTAGGAGCAAAGCTCAAGTTGGAGAAGAGGAGAACTTTAAGGGAGACTGTAAGATAATTACTCAGGTTGACACAGAAGATAATTCAGGTCTTCTTAAATTCAGTGCTGGTGGCAGATTTATATTTTGTCAGGAAACCTGGGTTTCCTGCTATAATACAGTTTTCCGTATTCTAGTTTTTATGGACAGAGCCTATCAATATCTTCTTGCCCAGTGTGGATCATAAGATTCAGATTAAATTGCAAGGGGCAGTTCAGGTCATCCATGGCCAACTTACATAAGAAGGTTAGTCATTTGAATGAAAACTCGTCTAGGCCACAAAACCACCACATTTCTACATAAAGTAGGTGCATCCCTCTCTGTTGAAGTGATCTTGGTATTTGACTCTAAAAATAGGTCTGCATTGTGGTAAAAATGTAACCCGTTTGTTTATCCAAATCGTGTGAAGAAAATCAGCTTTGACATGGCGTTTAAATCCAGGCAAGAACCCTTTATTTGCCAAGAATTACTGAATTAATTCCTTTAAAGCTTTTTGTGATAATTTTAGGAAAATTTGAAGTATAAACAAAACTTTAAATGCTTGAAATGAAAGAGTTGAAGGGAGGAGAGAGTTGGTGTGGATCGGAGAAGCTACCGATGGCAGCAGGTGTGCGAAGTTCGCAGGAGATAGAAGCAGGAAAACAAGGGGAAAAGGAAAGAACTTCTAAAAATCAGTAAACATGTCAAGCCAAGCTGGTACCATTATTGGTTCTTGGATCTTGAGTTATTTTGGAGGGTAGTTGATGAGCTCCCCGAACATGCCGAGCAGCAAGTTTAGATAGACTTTTAGAGCGCAGTGGAGTTAGCCAGACGGAGCACTGATGACAGTGTTGGATATATATGGGGATGTAAGAAGAGAGGCATGCGTACACCTGATGCCCTGAATACTGACCTGTTTACTTTCTACAGATCATCACCTATAGTCATGCATATTTGAGTAATTGTAGCATAAAACATCTAGGAATCATCTGAATTTCCTTGAAGTCGGTCAGTACTGGGAATACGTATCATCCTGTGATAAAAAGACTAAAAGTCTATGGAAAGTAATAGTAATGAAGACTCTCACCTAATAGGTAAAATGTGCTTATTTGTTATTGATATTTACAACTGTCCTGCACTCATGGGCATTTGCTTTTGAATTTCTTCAGTTTGAAGTGCTCCTCTAGTGTAATAACTAAATAGTAATAAGTAATGTATTTTAAATGTTTCCTACACTGTATTCCTGAGAGGAATTAGTCCTTCATGGCTAAAGATCTTTTGATATATCTTGAAACATCATAAAAGCCTTTTACTCAATGGATCTAATATGCGCTTATAGTTAAGATACGTTTCAAGTTTTTCAATAGCCCAAATGAGTAAACAGTTCATATTAAAACTTTTTTGAAGTGATTTTTTTGGATCTCACCTCTAAAGCAAAGGCAAAAAAAAATAGAAAGCAAAAATAAACAAACAGGAGTATATCAAAATAAAAAGCTTCTGCACAGCAAAGAAAACCACCAATAAGATGAAATGGCAACCTACTGAACTGGAGAAAGTATTTATAAATCATATATCTGATGAGTTAATACCCAAAATATATGAAGAACTCATACAACTGAGTAAAAAACAAACAAAAAATATCCACAGCAGTCTCACTGAAAAAGGGGCAGAGGATCTGAACAGAAAATTTTCAAAAAAAAAAGAAAATTTTCCAAAGAAACATAATAGATGGACAACACATATGTAATGTATTCAGCTTCCCTAATCATCAGAAAAATGCAAATCAAAATCACAGTGAGATATCCCTCACACCAATGAGAATGGCTATTTTCTAAAAGACAAGAAATAATAAGTGATGACAGAGATGTAGAGAAAATGGATCCCTTGTGCACTGTTGGTAGGAATATAAACTGGTGCAGCCACTATGGAAAACAGTTTAGAAGTTCCTCAAAAAATTAAAAATAGAACTACCATGCTGCTGCTGCTGCTAAGTCGCTTCAGTCGTGTCCAACCCTGTGCGACCCCATAGACAGCAGCCCACCAGGCTCCTCTGTCCCTGGAATTCTCCAGGCAAGAATACTGGAGTGGGTTGCTATTTCCTTCTCCATACAGCCCAACAATTTCACTTTTGGATATTTATCCAAAGAACATGAAAACACTAATTGGAAAAGCTATATGCATCCTTGTGTTCATTGTGTCATCATTTACAATAGTCATGAAATAGAAACAACCCAAGTGCCCATTGGTGGATGAATAGCATACTACTCTGCCATTGAACAAGAAATGAAATCTTACCATTTATGACGACATAGATAGACCTTGAAGGTATTATGCTAAATGTAATAAGTCAGAGAAAAACAAATACTGTGTGATGTCACTTATATGTGGAATCTAAAATCCAAGGTAAACAAAACAAAACTCACAAGTACAGAGAACAGCATGATGATCTCCAAGAGGATGGTGGGTGAGATGGGTGAAGGGGGTCAAGGGATACAAACTTCCACTTATAATCAGCCATGCGAATGTCATCTGCAGCATGGCAATTACAGTATTGTAGTAGATATTTGAAAGTTGCCAGGAGGGTAAATCAAAAAGTTCTCATCAAAAGAAAAAAGATTTTCTAACTTCTTATGGTGACGGATGGTAATTAGACTTGTTAGGATCATCATTCTGTGGTGTATACAAATATTGACTCATTATGTTATACACTTGAAAATAATATAGTTTTACATGTCAGTCATACCTCAATAAAAGAAAAAAAATTAAAGTAACATAGGAGATGAGACTTTTAGAAGAGTTGAAACATTTAACTTTGATATTATATTGTATGCCTCCACCGTAAGAGACTTGATGGTAATGTTTAGATCGTCTCTGTTTTTAAGATCTTACTGGCCTCTAGTGGTAATATGATGCTATAGTTTAACCAGTTCTAAAATCTTACAACTGACCAAAAATAAAGCCATTTTGAAGATGTAGGCTGCCAATAACTTCACTCTTTAAATTCAAGATCAGCAGTACTCTTGAGTGTACATGCAGCAAGCAGCATCTTCTTCCAAAAGATATCTATCCTTTGTTCCTGTCTCTGAGTCACCCCCACATCTTTTGAATGATAACTGGTTTTGCCCTGAAGTGATCTCCCATTATTTTAGTGCATGTACACTGGTGATTACCATGTCAAATTTGTACTAACAATTCTTCCCAAAGTGTTTCAGCCCTCTTTTTTTGCAGACTATAGGGCAAAATCGTCCCTCTGTCAAAAACTGTTTATATTTTCTTCAGAGGAATTTTAACTTTTCAACTTAACTATTTAGGTTTATGTTTAGACCACCTCCCTTGATTTTGAAGCATCTTCCATTTGAAATGTGAATTTGCCAAGCATGGTAGTGATTTGTCACTTTTGTTTTTGTGTCTGTCACACAGATGTGAAAGGGCCACCTACCCACCGTCTGTCTTGTGGCCAGTCACCCTACACCGACACGACAACATGGGAGCGGAAGTACTGCATCCTCACAGACAGCCAGCTGGTGTTGCTCAACAAGGAGAAGGAGGTGAGGTTGGATGTTACTGAGAAAAGCTACTTCCCTTTTCTGACCAAATTCCTAAAATAGTCTAGTTTTAAATTTGCATCTTGATGAGTTACACTTATGAAAATGGAGGCTTTATGAATGGAGACTCTTAAGTGGTTTCAAAGCGCTGCCAGTGTCATCATGATGAATATGTGATTGTCCCGAAGCAGTGACTTCAACAAGACCAGGCTGGATATTCACTATGGAATAGTGAAAGAGATATTGAGTTGAGTAATTTGGAATGAGAATGGGTTGGATTGTGTAGACCTGGCCCTGAAATTGTATCATTCTAGCTATTAGAAGGGCTTCCCTGGTGACTCAGGTGGTAAAGAATCCACCTGCAATGCAGGAGACCTGGATTGGATCCCTGAGTTGGGAGGATCCCCTGGAGGAGAGCTTGGAAACTCATTCCATTCTTGCCTGGAGAATCCCTGTGGACAGAGGAGCCTGGTGGGCTACAGTTCATGGGGTCACCCAGAGTCGGACATGACTGAGCAACTAAGCCCAGCACATCTACTAGAAATTATATCAATCTTGCTTCTTACAAGTAACAAATGGCACAGTCAGCAGATTCATTGAAAGAAGTTTAACGAAGGGATTATTTAGAGGTATGGCAGCAAAGGGGACCCACCAGAGGGTGATAAAGTACACATTAAAGCAGCTATCACCCTGGACCTTCAGGGCAAGGGAAAGGAGCAGTTTTTCTGGAACCCGGAGAACTGAAGTTGCACAAGAGGGCCGATGACAGTAGCTGTGGCTGTACACAAGAAAACACAACCTCTACCAAAACAGAAATGGCCAGCAGGGAGGAAGCACTGGAGAACATGCCTGCTTTCTTTTCCTGCTTTCTGATTTCTTGCCAGAGCTACCTACCGGCCAAATCTAACTTAAAGCCAAAGGAAAAGATTGCTTCTGATGTGTTCCAGAAATCTGTTTCCTAAAGCACAGCAAGAGAGAGAAAGGCAAAGAATAGATCTGGAGAGACAGAATGTACCAAGTCCAGGCATTGAGTTCTAGGTGAATTTTCTTGTGCTTCTAAGTAAAAAACCCTTGAACTTATGTTCCATTATTACTTTATTCCATTATTCCATTATTACTTTATTCCATTATTACTTTACTACTCAAACTGTTACAGTGTGCAGATTCTCCCACATCCAGTAATTCGTTTGCCTCTTGGTGATTTATCAGATGGTTGACTTGTTAGGACCAGAAAACCATCTTGCTTCCAACCTCCACAGCATAAAAAAATGATGAGTATGATCTTTACAAAGAAGAGGGATAATGGGGAGGAAAAGAGAAGAAGGGATCTCATTCAATGAAGGAGAAAGATTAATTGCCAAAAACATATATAAATAACTAGAAAGCCATTAAGTAGAATATTAATTCCATAAGTCATCCCTCCAGAAAAGTGAATTCAGTTGAAGCAAAGCACAAAAAATACATTTTAAAATCCTTATATGTGGATCCCTATACCCTTTTCTCGTCTCTCTCTCCTCCCCCTCTGTACCTTTTGTTTCCCATCTCTTCTCCTACTCAGCATTCTTTAACATTGTAAAGGCAAGGTCATACCAATAAAGCAATTTCGATTTTCATCTTTTCATAGGCGGTACTTACTTGCAAGGGCCTGGCTAATGTGCCCTCTGTGAACTTGGTTATTCTTTTTCTCTAGTCTTTGGAAAATGTCCCTTACTTTTGTTACCATTTCCCTACCTGTGACCCTTTTCCAGTATTGTAATATAACTAAATTTGATTTTATTAAAATAATTCAATAAAGGTCAGCCCTTTCTGGAACAGGATAGTACATGTTGTCTTGTTTCTATTAAGTAGCGACATAATAAAAATTGGTAGGGTACATATTAGTATAGAATATTTCTGATTATCCAATCTGAATAAACAGATAATTCAGGATGCCCATTTAAACCAATCTACTCTGTCGGCAGCCTTTTATCAGAGCTATTAGCATGGAGTGATACGCACATATCATTTACCATCTTTTTGCCCTTGCCTACTTCGGTTTAGTGCTGGAAGGAACCAAATAGCCTAAAGATACATAGCACAAGGTCAGGAGCATTCCTTATAGAGAACCATGATGTAACCCATGGATTAAATATTACTGATCAATTGAGTAATCCAGGCTTGGACCCTGTTTCATCCCATCAAATAGCTGTCCATGAGGAATGATGATTTCTAAAATGATTTCTTACATACTTTATCCCTTTTAAAAAAAAATTTGCTTATTTTTAACTGAAGGATAATTGTGCTATAGTATTGTGTTGGTTTCTACCAAGCATCAACATGCTGGCCGTCGAGAGTAGCCCTCGCCATCCGGGGAACCCTTGTCTGCTCCTCGCCACGTGACTCTGTAAATCCCCTTTTCTGTCTCTGCCTGCCCCTCATCCTTCCCCACCTCTTGAAACCCTTTCACTAGGCCCTCTGCAACTCATAGTCCATCATCAGTCAAATCAGCTCGCTCTTTCACCCCTTCTCTGAAGGAGTTCCTTGACTCTAGATCTCCTGAGCACCTGTAGCTTTCTGAGGACACTGCCTTGTGTGAGGTCCTGTCAAGTGATGGCCATTTTCCTCTCATGGCCTTCGTACCGTGCTGCCTGTGGTAGGCATCCTTCGCCTTTCATGGCTGCCTCCTGTCTGTTCACCCCCTGTTCCCCTATAGAGTCCGAACTCTGAGTCATCTTCTAGCCCCACCCCACACCGTCATTTCTCCTCATTTCTTATTGATTTTAGC
Source organism: Odocoileus virginianus (assembly GCF_023699985.2). Classification (NCBI taxonomy): domain Eukaryota; kingdom Metazoa; phylum Chordata; class Mammalia; order Artiodactyla; family Cervidae; genus Odocoileus; species Odocoileus virginianus. Next base: position 20,217,980 of record NC_069684.1, on the reverse strand, counting down.
TCCTGACTCATCATCATTATCTCCAGCACTACCCCTGCCTTCACTTGTGAGGATTCCAGTGTCTGCAGAGATGATCCCTTCAACACACCGGCTCTAAGTTTCCCAAACTCCTCCCCTCCAAGAATCCTTTCACCTCATTGCTATAGCTTCTTCACATTCTCAATTGTTCCTGTCTTACTATTTGACCATCACCTGCTATCTTTCTAACTTATCCTTTTTGCCAACAATTTTTCAATCCTTTTGGGACCTATGGGCCATTGATCTTGTCACTTTTCTGCCCCTCATACCTCTGTTACCCTGTCTTCCCTCTTCATCCAGCTTGAGTTCCATGATCACTTATTTTAATCTTTGCATACTATTTCCTTGCTGCCCCCGCCCCCTTTTGAATCATCTCATATTCACTTGGCAATGTGATAGGTCAGTTAAATCCTGCTGCTCCTCTATTCTGTTCTCTTCCACATAGCATAATGTGTCTGGAGAGAATCACTCCACCTCACTGACGGTCTTTAACTAATGGCTGCAAACCTCATGCGAGCCTCTAATGCTCCTTGGCAATCACAAAACATTTCTTAGTCTAATTACTGTCCAACTCTCCTGGACTCGTCCTTCTCAATCTGTGTGTGGTGAGGGACCAATTTTTTCTCTACCTCATCATGAATAAAAAAACACAATAATATGAATTGTGAAGCAAAATGAAATTTTAAAAAGACAAAAGTCTAAGTCCAAATTTTTTATTAGATTTGACAAAAAATGAAATTGCAGTTCAATAATAGTCGTAATATGAAATAGAATTACAAAAATGGTACATGTTTATGGAGAGCGTGCTGTAAAATGAGATGAATCTACTGGTAACATAAAGCACACTTCTTAATTTCTATGTTGTTAAATCGTATAAACAAACAGCTTGTACAACAAAAGAAAACAGTACAGGACCTTGGACTGTACTTTGAGTAGCACAATCCAGAATGATTTCTGAGATGGTTTTTTTACATTTCCTCATATATTCTGACTCCTTCTCTATGTTTCTCTATTACCCTCACTTATAGCTGTTATTTTGCTGCTTATTTCATTAAGAAAATTCAGGCACTCAAGAGAACTCTGTTATTATGTCTACACGTCCACCAGCAACTATTTCCTTATACATTGATTTCCCTCTTTCCAGTGTGGTTGGATTGCCCAGGGTCCAGCTGTCAGCCCCTCCCTGTGCCCATTCTTGTCTATACAAGAAGATTTCACTGGCAGTTCTCGCTTATTTCTTTTACATCTTCAACTCTTTGCTCTCTGCTAGATTGTTCCCATCAACATGCTATTATTTCTCCCATCTTAAAAGAAAAAAATAAGCCTGCTAATCTCCCTTCTGTCTCCACTTACCATCATCCCTTTCTCTGCTTCTCTTCATGCAAAAACTTTAAAAAACTTCTAGCTGCTTTGTTTCTAATTCTTCTCTTCCCATTCTCTCTTAAACCTACTTCATTCACACTCTGACCTTCGCCGCTTTTTGAAAATTGTGCTTGTTTAGCTCACTGGTGACCTCCACATTGCTAAATTCAGTGGTCACTCCTCACTTCTTGTCTTACCTAATCTTTAAGTTAGTGGCATTTAATTCAGCTGATCACTCGTTCTTTGTCTTAGAACCACCTTCTTCACATTGCTTTCCATGACACTGTGCTCTCTTAGTTTGCTCCCTGTCTTTCTGGCAGTTCCTTCTGGGTCATCTTTGGAGATTTCTCTCCTGCTCTCCAGATCTCAACAAGAGAGTGTTATGGAGTTCAGTCCATGAACTTCACTTCTTTAGGAATCTCATCCAATCTTATGACTTCAAATAACCCTCTAAAGCTGATGATCTTAATTGTGTGTCTTAAGCCAACACAACTCTTTTCTTGACTCATGTATCAACCTGCCCATTATACACCTTTATTTGGATATGACTTTGTCCGTGTTTTAACCACATCAGGCATGTTCCTATCTTGAGACCTTAACCTTGACTTTTCTGTCAGATATTTGCATGACTTACTTTCTCACCTTCTCCAACTCTTTGCTTGTATATCACTTGCTCGGTATGGCTGTTCTGACCAAATTAGTTAAAATTACAACCCCTCCCTATATCTCCATTCAGAAATTCTGATCTAGTTACCCGAATCTTATTTTTTTCCCCTGTACTATTTACCACCTTCTAAAATGTTATATAATTTATCATGCTTATTGTCTCTTTTATATAAGCTTTTGAAAACGTTAGTTGCTCAGTTGTGTCTGACTCTTTGTGACCCCCATGGGATGTAGCCTGCCAGGCTCCTCTGTCCACGGGATTCTCCAGGCAAGAACACTGGAGTGGGTTGCCCTTTCCTAAGGCAGGGGTTTTGTCTGTTTTGCTCAATATGGCACTCCTCAGTGCTTAGAACAGTTCTTGACACATATGTAAATTCTCAACAAATATTTGTTGAATGAATTTTAAAAAAGCCAAATTATACACTTTTAATTCCTGAATATCCATTTTTTAAAATTTAAGTTTGAAAGGAACTGACCTTTCTGTCTTTTCTTTTTTATGTGATAAATCTTCTCTCAACAATAGGTGTAATAACATTTTTTTTCTAAGACTAGATAATAAAAGAGGAAAAAAATCCGTAAGATGCTTTTCTGTTGTTGAATGTGAAATTCCATCTTTATTTATTGAGCACCTATTATGTTGCAGTATTGTGGTTGCAAAAATGCAGTTTTATTAGGAACACATTCAGGTAAATTAAAAGTTAAAACCCATTTGAAACTAGGATAGCTGGCAAGAGGTGAAGAACAAAGTTCTTTAAAGGCCATTCTAAGAAATTTAGACTTTATTCTGGAAATGATTTGGATCATGGAAAAGTATTTAACAGGGCAATGACATCACATTTGCTTCTTAGAAAAGGAACTCTGTTGATCATGTTGAAAATTGAGTGAAAGGGATTAGAAGGAAATAGATGACTTATGTTACTGCAATAGACCAGGTAAGGGGTGACAAGTTTACAGAAACAGTTTAATGTCTTGAGACAGGTGTGTTCTACCATTATTAAGTAGGAAAAACTGGATTAAGTCTCTAGGATAAGAGAATGTTAAGGCATAGTTTTACCTGCTGCTTGAATTTTATTTAACATTCTGTTAATTTCATGGTAGGAAAAGATTAGAAATCTCTTCTTTTTTTTTTTAGTGGAAGAACCCGAATACACTGTCACTCTTAAATTCCACCCACACGATCATGAGGAATATAGCTCTTATCCTTGGAGTTTTGTGTTGAACAATTCACAATTCCTTGAAACAAGGAGTTTAAAGAATTTCCTGCCAAAATTATCCTAAAAAGCTGTTTTAAACCTTAATCAACTAACTGATCATGGGGGTGTTTATCGCTGTGTTAATAAGATCAAGTAAGAGGGTTCTGTAAGGGTTTAAACTGAATCCTTAGCCAGACACTGTTGGAATGTGGGAGGATTATATTAGTCTAGTATCACTCATGTATTCAGTGTGTGGGATCTCTTAATGCTCTCTGTTAACTCTGCATGTTTCCTGTCAGCAGTGGAAACAGGATGGGGAGGGATGTACTGGGAAGCGTGCTGAATACACCAAGTTACCCGATTGGGAAGGCAGTAGAAGGATAGACCTGAGCAGAATGCTGAGAGAGAAGTCTGCCAGGAATATCACCTTGAGAAATGATTCACTGATTCAGTAAATTGCTTCATGCAAATTGTGCCAAACAGACATTGCTTATGTGTTATGAAATATACTTCCCTGCCTGGATGCCAGGATAGGCCCCAGCTAGCTTGGCACCAGCATGGTTCAAAGAGGACGTAGGAGGCCGTTTGAATTCCATTTTGCTTGCAAGAGATAAGACCAAGTAAACTAGAGATTAAGGAGCTGAGGGAAATGGTAGAGAAGACAATCATGACCCCACCCCTCCCACCCCCCCGAGTGCAACCAATACAAAGGTACAAAAGAAAGCTTAATTTCTGAGTTTCTTTCTTTTGGCAGTAACAAGCCATTAAGAACAGCTCCTTTCTTCTTCATTCAAACTCTGCTTTCTATATCTGGAATTTTAAAAGCTGGGATGCTAGTGTAGAGGCTTCAAAGTAGTAATAATGCAATTTCAAAATATTTAAAAAATATTTTTCTTCCTTTCAGAAAGCAGTATTTACACTCAGATATATTGATGAAAATAGCAGTTAGGCTTTGTGCAAATAACTAAAATCAAGTGTTATTTATCTTGGAGTAAACTACCCATGGCATATTTCGTTCAGAGCTGCTTTTAAGTTATTCAGCAGATACATAATGTGCCCCTATATGTGAATTCACTGTTCAGAGTTACAGAGAATAAGACACAATTCTTTCCTCTCTCCCCAGTACCAAATTTAGTTGTGGGAATAGGATAAATAATTTTAAAATGGCATTTGATAAATAGCACACGTAAACTGGATAGAATAAAAGAAAAAAAATCTATTTATTCCAAAGGACTATAGTCTGTTGTCATTAAGATGCTGCTGGCAATGGCCAATTACCAAAGGAAGCTTAAGAAAGGAAGGGGGTCAGAGTTATGTGTTATGAATATTAATCTGTGGGGTGTATTGGAAGAGGGAAAGATAGGAAGGAGACAGACCAATTAAGAGACCACTATTCCTCTGATCTAAAATCTTGAATGGTTTCCCAGTGCTTCCTGAATTATTCATGGCCTGGTATTAAAGCCCTCCCATGTGGTTATAATATATTTTGGTATTCTCTCCCACTTCTCCGCCTTAAGAGGCTCTAGCTAAATTGACTAACTCCAGGTTCCAAAAATAAAAAAAATAGTATGTTTACCAACTTCTTGGCTGATGTTATATTTTTCGTTTGCCTAAAATGGCCCCCATGTCTACCTATCAAATATTCATTTATTCATTTGTGAGTTGTAACTATTTTAAGGTTTGCGAATCAACTGGTGAGTAAAGCTGTTAACTTATGTGGAATCAGTTGCACCGATGAATAATTATGATCCCATGTATAAGTATAGTGGCAGAGAAAGATCTGTTATTGGAGAAATCTCAGGTGATGTGTCCTAACCTGCCCTTAGGGGATTGATAGAAGGGAAGGTTCCTGAAGAGGCAATGCCTGTCCTAGGTCTCAGGGTGGATCAGAGCTGACTGGCAAGTATGGAATAGAGAAGAAACTGAGAAAAAAATCTTTCAGACTGAGAGAACAAACTCACTAAAGGCACTGAACTGCAACATAGGGAATATGTTAGGGAAACGCAAGCAAATTGGTGTTCCTAGAATGTAAAGTGCGAAGCTGGATACCCAAACAGTGGCCAGATTGTGGAAAACCTGGTATGCTATATCAGGAACCTTGTACTTACTCTGTAAGATAGTAGTTTTAAGACACTTTTAGCAGAACAACCCTTCCTTGGTAGAAAAGCTTACATAGAAGCCCTGTACAGCGGGTAAACTCCAGATTAGAGTGTGGTTGAAGCAGAGATGCGAAGAACTGACTCATTTGAAAAGACCCTGATGCTGGGAAAGATTGAGGGCAGGAGGAGAAGAGGATGACAGAGGATGAGGTGGTTGGATGGCATCACCAACTCAATGGACATGAGTTTGGGTAAACTCCGGGAGTTGGTGATGGACAGGGAGGCCTGGAGTGCTGCAGTCCATGGGGTTGCAAAGAGTTGGGCACGACTGAGCAACTGAACTGAACTGAAGCACTTCACATCCACATATGAGCATACCATCTCTTCTTTGAAAACCACTGCAAAGGAGAGCAAGTGAAGGCCGTTAAGCCTCAGAATGACATGGTTATGATTGCATTTTTGAAATACTCTGTTAACCCACATACAGGTTAGATTTAAGGGGCATAATATCACCAAAAAAGAGACCATATTAGTAGTTTGGATAAGAGAGAATCGGAGGCTTTTGGCACCAGCTTTGATGGAGTAACTGTTACAAGACTAGCCCTCCCATTGCAAACAATACAAGACTGGACCAAGAAATACACATAGCAGCTATTATTTTTCAAACATTGGACAATAGGCAGCCAAAGACAGTGGTGGTCACCACTCTCCTTGACGAAAAAGAAATTTCAGAAGATGCACAATATAAGCCAAGAGAGGTTGTAAGAAAGATAAAAATTTCTCTCATGTTATAGAACCTGAAAGATACACAATTTTTAGGGTAATTCAGTATACAAGTAAATGTGACCTAGTAAGCTAAATTAGGACAATTGGAACGGAAAAAATTGTTTTTTAAAACTGTCTTTTTAAAAACTAGTTTTCTTTGGCTGTATGGCTGAGATTTGTAAAACTCTTGCTTAGTTCATTTGAAGATACTTGAAATATTATACCTCTAACTTTTAAGAAGCAGGTCAATATCTTTAAAAGGATAATTTATGTAAGAAGCAAATCAATGGTGTTGTAAAAGAAAATGATTCTTAAGAAACACATTTAGAATAAAAGTAAACACTATTCTCCATTATATTGAGTCAGAAATGTCCTAAACTTAAGAGCAATGCTGTGAATAAAATCATTCATCATATTTTAAGTTTCAACTGTGGAAAAAGATAAGTCTACATTGAAACTTTGAGAAGATAATTGTGAGTGACATTTAGGCTCAAATAAGATGCTTGATATATTTTATTTATTCTCTTCTTAGATATGATACAGATAAAGTTTGTGATAATAGAAACCACGTCTTTCTTTTTCCTTTGCCTTTATGAATTTCCACAGAAAAGATTGTAGGTCAGTCCCTCCTAAAATATAAAAAATAACCCCTTTTTTCTCTGTGGCTTAGGTCTTCATTAATTCAGATAGTAGGCATTTTGGGGGAACTATTGCAAAAACAGTTATGTTTATTTAGATTCATCTGTTTGTTCAAAGATCCAAACTACTCCCCGCACCCCCCCCCCCCCCAATTTACCTCCATTCTGTCCTAAGGCAGGTAGAGGATACATTTTTACCTTCCCTATTAGGAGGGGGTTATTTAACCTCTGGGCGCTACTCTTTTAATTATTTAAGTAGAGATCATTTCCATCCTGAAAGGGGCAGATGACTTAGATTACTGTTCATAAAGTTTTCTATTACAGAGCTTTTGGAAGAGTTAATGTCTTTACTGATGCTATTATTTGATATCCCCTTATGTTTTAGAATTTTACTTTTCTTAATTCCACTAGCAGTAACTGTAGTTATGGCAATGAGGAAACGGAATTTTTAGTCTTATAAAGCATGAAAATTTTCAGTCCTTATGAAGACATGAGAATTTTGCTTTTCAGACTCCCAGTAATACAGAGAAAACTTCCTTTGGTATCGTCTCCTTGACCCAGTCATAGTACTTAAATTACTGAGGCAAAGCAGGAAGCAGATACACTTAAGCTTGTATCTGTCCCAGTTTTGCTGGATCAATTGATGTGCCCATATTAATCACCTGGAGAAATAAATTATTCATCATCTGTAAAAAGGGAATAATAATAATAGCTCCCTCATAATGTCACACATATAAATTCCTTAGCCTTGTGCATGGTAGGAACCTAATGCTAGTCTATTGAAATTTGTTTAAAAATGTCTATATTGGAGCCATAAGAATCAGAGACTATGATTAATTGTTGCCGAATTGGTTGCCTGCACCCACACCGGGGTCCTAATCTAAGCCAAGGGGTCTTGGTCGAGGAGGTTCTTTTTCCCACTCAGATTCACACAACCAATAATAGCAAAACTGGTGCTGAGAATAGAATGGCACATAGTTTATTCAGTGACCAAAGAAGTAGAGACTTGTGGGAATGTACTTCGAAAATCAACTTCTCAACCTCATTCAGGTGGAGACACCGTTTCTGTAGAAGGGTTGAGGTAAAAAGGACAGAATTGAGTAAAGAGAAGGAAGAATATTCATGAGATACCTGCGAAGAAGGGTGTGGTTTGTACACAGAACTGAGGTGGCACCCCTTTTCAGAAAGTCTTTATATGGACTTTCCCAGTTGTCACGGCCATTGCCAATTGTCATGGCGCTCGTGGGTGTGTCATTTAGCATGCTAATACATCAACCGTGAACGAAGATCAAGGTCCCCTGGAGATCAGGTCTTCTGCCAGCTTGGGCCTAGCTGGCCCAAGCCAGTTCTTGTTTTTCTCTCGGTAACTTCCTCTTTTTGTAATTGAGCCTGAAACTCAGATAAGGGCAGTTAGTGTCCATTTGAGTGAGGGGCGGGGGCATGATTCTGAGGCCTTGGTACCATAATTCCTGACATAGTTTGCCAAACTATTTAAGATATTATGAACACTATTCTTAATTCCGATAGAGGTTACTAATAAAGTCTCACTGAGAAAAGTTTTTGCCCTTCTCCCAAAATAAGATGACTTGGTTTTTTACAATTACCAAAACTGGGGGAAGAAAAAGGAGCTTAGAGCCATGGCATTGCTTCACAACAGTGACCGGTGTGTAAATTAGAAAACAGTTAATGGCGTTAGACATCGTTTATACCATTTGTCGTTCTCATTCCATGTGTACAACCAGGAAGAAAAATTACGCGAGAAAAAAATATTTTTTTTAGGATTTCAAAAATTAGTCTCACTTGTGGAAACAATATGCCATTTTATGCGAGTATCTGTACGTTTTGACTGAAAACATCTATAGATAGTATTGTATTAACTATCTCTAAGTGCTTACTTCTAAAATTGGAGAAAATTTGGGTAATTTTACTACTTTTATCTAACAAAACCTTCTTTTACGAGAATTTTGGAGCGAAATCTTTCTGGTTGGCTGTATTTCCATTACCTTACTGAACGCTGGACAGAACTGGAACTCGTGCACTGGTTTCTGATGTGAAAGAATCTTAACTTGCGTGGGTGTCTTGTTTTGTGTTCCAAGCTCCCCAAGCAGATACACCTGGATGTGATTTGTACATACTTCATGAAAGCTCATTTACATACTCACCTTTCCAGATCTTTCAGTTTTCTTTTTTAAAGAAAAGCTTCCTGAAAGGGGTTAGTAGTACTTTAACCATTGTGTAGACTTTATTTCTCCATTTCTTCTGTCTTGCTCTGATGATTGCACCCTCCTGTCTTCATCACCTGAAAACGTTATTCGGTCAGAAGGTGCTCATGTCACACCTTTTTTGGTTCATCTCTTTTTTGGTTTACTAGATCCCCGTGGAGGGAGGACAAGAGCAGCAGACGGATTCCACCAAAGGGCGATGCCTGCGGAGAACTGTCAGTGTTCCTTCCGAGGGTCAGTTTCCTGAATACCCGCCAGAGGGCGCCGCTAAACTGGGTAAGCTACTATGTAAAAGGAAGGAAAGTTACTAATTTTTATCCGGTTATTTATGGACTTGTTATTGAGAGTGTTTCAATAGAAGAAAACATCCTGCGTTTACTGTTAAGTAAGTACTTTAAAATATAGTCAGAGGTCATTAGAAAGTTTTATTCTTTATAACCAAGCGATAGCAAAGTTGTTATCAGAGATAAAATTTATCAGAGCGCTAGTGTGGTTGTGGAAAAATCCTAGGCATGTCGATTGATGTGTTGTTTCTGGTTTTACTGCTCAGCTTTAAATTTTTAAAGAGTGTTAGATGGTCCTGTTGAGGCACTAGGGAGTCAGTTTTGGTTGAAAACTTAGTATTGAATGGCTTGTGTCCTGTGCACATAACTACTGGTGTTGTCTTGCATAGTGTAAGGTCGGATTAGGCTAAATCACCTGAGCCAATTTTATATGGCCTGTATAAGTTATTTTCAGGCTTGTGTTTAGAGTGGCTGACACAAGGGAGACATCAAAAAAACCCCACTTTGAGTTGTTACATACTAAAGGAATTAATGTCAGTATCAAAGCAGTTTTTTCTCTGTTTCTTACCAAATGAATCTCTTTGGCCTTTGCATACTTACCAATGGATATTTAGATAATTAAAATAGTCAGGTAATTTTAAGGAAATATAAATAATATTAAATGAAATAATGAAAGAATTTGAAACATAGGAGTTGTTTACATTGTAGCAGTAGTATTTGTTTAGTGCACCTAGACATTTAGTCATAGATACTTTGTAGGTAGGTGAAACAGTCATTTATTGTCTCTTTTTTTGTTAGTATGGATAATTCTGTGATTTTGTTGTATTTTTTAAAATCAAGATTTTGTTTGTTTGTTTGTTTTTGCCTTTTTCTTCATATCTTTTCATTTTCTAAATGGAACTTTGTCAGAATTTGAATCATTTAGTTCCCTTTTTATCCTGTGACATTTGTTGCTTTCCTAGACATTAGTCAGGTTAGCAAACACTTCTTCAAGGGGTCATACTTGGAAGAATCAAATTTTCCTCTGATCCTATTTCCATTGTACTTCTTTAATATGTGTTGAAACCAGTTTAGGTGTGGGCTTAAGTTATATTGCAAACCTGTCTGGGTGTGACCATTTTGTAGCCTGTTTGCGTTTCACGTATATGTTTTGTGTGAACTGGACTAGCTCAGAGTTGCCTTCTTTCAATTCCTCTGCTTTCATTATTTGTAATGTTATGTTGATGACTCTCTTTGTCACCTTCTCCAGGATTCTCTGACTATTCATGCTTTGATCCACAAAAACCAGTTGATTTTGAGGAAGTGCAATCATAGTCTGAGTGATTATTGTGGTTTTATAGAAAGGAAATATATAGTACATTGTTAAATTTATCACCAACATTCCAGGTACAGGTCCCAAAGACAAACTAAGATGAAGTGACTAAGATGTGTAGTCCAGAGATAGTCTTCTACCTTCTGTTCTTGAAAACAGACTTGGTTCATGCTCGTCCATCATCTCTTTTGGAGTGGACTTCCTAAATTTAGCACCGGGAGTTATCACTCGTAAATTTTAGAGAGGAAAAGATTCTTTTAGAGCCTTTCTTCCTTACATGCCAATCTAATGTTGAATTAGATAATTATTCTGTTGTTCTGTTTTTATTTCCCAGTGATTTGTCTTGAGGCAGAATTTCCCACTGTCAAATATTTAATTGAGTAACTGCTGTATCTCTCTCTCTCTCTCTCTGTATATATAGATATACATGTATGTGTGTTACACACACACATATATATATTTTTTTTTATGCCAGTCCCTAAGAATGAAAAGAGGTACAAGATAAGATCTCTGTCTTTAGAAAATTATTTTAGGAAGATAGATTATTGATGACTCTTCACAGTATATGCTATTATTGTGGTATATTGTGTGTGGCTTGGAGATGTAGTTGGAGATGACAGCATTGAGCTCTGTGGCAAGCAGATCATAAAGGTCTTATAGGTAATTGTGGGAGCTTTGGCTTTTACTCTGGGAGGGGGAAGCCGTAGACCTCTATATTGAGACTAGGGAAGCAAGGATGGAAGTTTAGAAACCAATTAGTATGCTCCTGCAATAATCTAGAAAACAGATGAAAGAACTTGGGCCAATGGTAGTAGCAGAAGAGCTGAGAAGTGACCATATTATGGTAGCCAACAAGCCAGTTTGCTCATGGGATTGGATGTGGGAAGTGAGAAACAGAAGAGTGAAGAATTTTGGCTAGAGCAGCCAGAAGAATGAAACTGTCATTTTTTAAGACTGGGAGAAACAAGTTTGAGAGTGGGACTGACTAGGAGCTCAGTTTGGACACCTTAAGTTTGAGGATCTTATTAGATACACAAGTAGAAATATGTGAGTCTGGAAATTAAGGAGAAGTGCAGACTGGAGGTACAGATCACAAGCTTTTAGCACATAGATGGTGTTTGAAGCCATGAGATTGAATGATATCATCAGGGAAAGGTATTTAGGTAGAAAGGAAAAGTTAAAGACTAAGCTCTGGAACATTCAGAGGTTAGGAAGATGAGGAAACATTAGTAAAGGACAGACCAGAGAAGAAGAATGAAAATACAAGAATTTTGTTTGCAAGTGAGTAAGTCAAGTGTGTCGGGAAGCCCTTCTGTTTTTGCAGGGTTCTTTCCCTTTGCAAGCTCTTTCTTTCTTCCTCTCCAGTAGAGTAACTCCAGGGAGGACAGATCAGTTTTTGCGGATGTGAAACCATGGTATGCATTTTGATTTCAGGTGTGAGGCAGTCAGCTGTGGAGAATTACCCACTCATGAAAAACATGCACCTTTTATTCTACCTCAGAGATTTTTAACAGAAAAAAGCTCTATGAATGTAAAGAATCTGTGAAGAACTTTCGTTAGTGGCTACCAATTTACTGTACTTTAGAGACTTTAAACTGCTGAAGAAACTTGAATGTAAAAAAGATGGGAAGGCCTGTATTTCTACTTCTCACATTGCTTAGCATGAGTAAATGCACAGTTTTGAGGAACCTAATAAATGTCAAGAACTCAGAAGAAGAAAGTGTGTGTGAGGAGGCAGGTGGGGAATAGATAAGAACAGAATGTCCTTCTCACGTACTAGTTCCCAGGATCTTGCATTCAGAAGTTTACCCCAGACACATAAAATTTATATTTACCATGGCATTTGGCACAATATTTTGAGGCAGCAAATTCTTTTCTCTTGAAAGTGAGATATTTTCTTAAGGTGTGTGAACATCTTGTCTAAATTCAGTTCAGTTCAGTCGCTCAGTCATGTCCGACTCTTTGCGACCTCATGAACTGCAGCACACCAGGCCTCCCTGTCCATCACCAACTCCCAGAGTCCACCCAAACCCATGTCCATTGAGTCAGTGATGCCATCCAACTATCTCATCTTCTATCGTCCCTTCTCCTGCCCTCAATCTTTCCCAGCATCAGGGTCTTTTCCAATCAGTCAGCCCTTCGCATCAGGTGGCTAAAGTATTGGAGTTTCAGCTTCAAACATCAGTCCTTCCAATGAACACCCAGGACTGATCTCCCTTAGGATGGACTGGTTGAATCTCCTTGCAGTCCAAGGGACTCTCAAGAGTCTTCTGCAACACCACAGTTCAAAAGCATCAATTCTTCAATGCTCAGCTTTCTTTATAGTCCAACTCTCACATCCATACATGATAATTGGAAAAACCATAGCCTTGTCTAGATGGACCTTTGTTGACAAAGTGATGTCTCTACTTTTTAATATGCTGTCTAGGTTGTTCATAACTTTCCTTCCAAGGAGTAAACGTCTTTTAATTTCATGACTGCAATCACCATCTGCTGTGATTTTGGAGCCCAGAAAAATAAAGTCAGCCACTGTTTCCACTGTTTCCCCATCTATCTGCCATGAAGTGATGGGACCAGATGCCATGATCTTAGTTTTCTGAATGTTGAGCTTTAAGCCAACTTTTTCACTCTCCTCTTTCACTTTCATCAAGAGGCTCTTTAGTTCTTCTTCACTGTCTGCCATAAGGGTGGTGTCATCTGCATATCTGAGGTTACTGATATTTCTCCCGGCAATATTGATTCCAGCTTGTGCTTCCTCCAGCCCTGTGTTTCTCATGATGTACTCTGCATATAAGTTAAATAGGCAGGGTGACAATATACAGCCTTGACGTACTCCTTTTCCCTATTTGGAACCAGTCTGCTGTTCCATGTCCAGTTCTAAGTGTTGCTTCCTGACCTGCATACAGGTTTCTCAGGAGGCAGGTCAGGTGGTCTGGTATGCCCATCTCTTGAAGAATTTTCCACAGTTTATTGTGATCCACACAGTCAAAGGCTTTGGCATAGTCAATAAAGCAGAAACAGATGTTTTTCTGGAACTCTCTTGCTTTTTTGATGATCCAGTGGATGTTGGCAATTTGATCTCTGGTTCCTCTGTCTTTTCTAAAACCAGCTTGAACATCTGGAAGTTCACGGTTCACATATTGCTAAAGCCTGACTTGGAGAACTTTGAGCATTACTTTACTAGCGTGTGAGATGAGTGCAATTGTGCAGTAGTTTGAGCATTCTTTGGCATTGCCTTTCTTTGGGATTGAAATGAAAACTGAACTTTTCCAGTCCTGTGGCCACTGCTGAGTTTTCCAAATTTGCTGGCATATTGAGTGCAGCACTTTCAACAGCATCTTCTTTCAGGATTTGAAATAGCTCAAATGGAATTTCATCACCTCTACTAGCTTTGTTCATAGTGATGCTTCCTAAGGTCCACTTGACTTCACATTCCAGGATGTCTGGTTCTAGGTGAGTGATCACACCATCATGATTATCTGGGTCATGAAGATCTTTTTGTACAGTTCTGTGTATTCTTGCCACCTCTTCTTAATATCTTCTGCTTCTGTTAGGTCCATACCATTTCTGTCCTTATTGTGTCCATCTTTGCATGAAATGTTCCCTTGGTATCTCTAATTTTCTTGAAGTGATCTCTAGTCTTTCCCATTCTATTGTTTTTCTCTATTTCTTTGCATTGATCACTGAGGAAGGCTTTATCTCATCTCTCCCTGCTATTCTTTGGAACTCTGCATTCAAATGGGAATATCTTTCCTTTACTCCTTTGCTTTTCGCTTCTCTCCTTTTCACAGCTATTTGTAAGGCCTCCTCAGACAGCCATTTTGCTTTTTTGCATTTCTCTTTCTTGGGGGGATAGTGTTGATTTCGGTCTCCTGTACAATGTCATGAACCTCCATCCATAGTTCATCAGGCAGTCTGTCTATTAGATCTAGTGCCTTAAATCTATTTCTCACTTCCGCTTGCCTAAAGTACCCATTTCCAAATTTAGTAGACCAAGAAAAAAACTACCTTCCCCTGGTGACAGTATCCAAATTTTAATTTATTCATCAGAAAAAAGATTTTTCAAAGCATGCAAAAGCACAATTTGCTGAATTTTCAAAAGAAAATCACTTCTTCAGATGGTAGAGTCTTTGCATAAAAACAATACAGGGAGGTATATAAGTTGACCACATGAATTGGTAAATATTCATTTTCAATGTAAATATAACCTATATGAATTCAGCTTTTTAAAAAGCCATTGGATACCTTTTAAGAACATTATTAAAATGGGAGAAAGTGAAAGCTGAACTGTAGGCAACATTTTTGTGATGCGTAGCTATGTAGAAGAAAATGTGTACTGCCGTGTGTTGTCTGCTTCCTGGCTGGGGGATTGCACAAAGATGAATTGAGAACCTTGTCTGGTCTGGTTGTTGCATTTCTTTGACATTACAGTAAAGTTAATGCTTTGATGCTCAAGTGGGCAGAGCGAAGTCAGAGCCTGAAATGAGCAAGAATCTTGCTTGTAGGTAGCATCAGAAACGTGATCATAAAGCTGGTTTGATTAGAAAGTGCAAACACTCATTACTGCACCTTTTCTCTGTTCTCAAAAATGATATTGACATTGAACCAACATATTTAAAGCCAAATATCTAGTAACTCAAAGATGCAGAGATCTTCATGCCTCTATTACATTGTGATAAAATCTTAAAAGTACCACATATCTTACTTACAAAATCTCTGGATTTTTTAAAAAAAATTGTGCTTGTGACATTAAATTTGTTTCATTATCATGGAGTCCTCAAAACCCAGAAATATCTGGTATGTGTACTTAAAAATTACAGTTTCACATAGGATGCCCTTGATACATGTTAGCAAGCATAGGAAAAAAATATCAAAAGTCTTTGAGAGTCAGCATTAGCTAATGAACAGTTTTCATGTTTGTGTAAATTAAGTTGAACAGAGATCTAAAATAACACCACCAAAAAAGACAGAAACTATCCTGGAAAAACCTTGAGGAAAAGCTAACCTTGCACTGATGTTTTCCTGTTTATTGACCCATGTGATAAAAATTTGAAGAAATTTTAAAGAAAATGAATATTAAAAACAGAATATATTCTCCAAGACATTAGTGAAATTATTGGAAAGGATAACTCATTTAATCAAAATTATAGAGGATATTGATTATTCAGATCTTAGCTTTGACTTTATTAAATTAGCCTGAGATCTGATTTTATGTATAAATAATGACTATCTTTTTATTCTCAAGACATTCACTATTAGGAGTATCTAGATAACTTATGAAGTATTTTAAAGATTGCTATAATCTTCTAGGTATAGGATGGGAATGATAATACTGAAAAAAGGGAAAATAAGAGTACTGAAGATTTAACATTGCAAGAAACACATCCTTCCATTTTTCAAATAATAGAATTTAATTTTTTCACATTAATTTTTAAAATTTTTACTTTATATTGGAGCACAGTTGATTAACAATGTTGTGTTATTGTCATGTGTATAGCAAAGTGGTTTGTTATACATGTATCCTTTCTTTTTCGAATTCTTTCCTATTTAGCTTATCACAGAATATTGAGTTGAGCTCCCTATGCTATACTGTAGGTCCCTGTGAGTTGTCTATTTTAAATATACCAGTGTGACCGTGTCAATCCCAGACTCCCAATCTACTGCTCCCTTTACCCCGG
The DNA here is from genome assembly GCF_023699985.2 of Odocoileus virginianus. Lineage (NCBI taxonomy): Eukaryota > Metazoa > Chordata > Mammalia > Artiodactyla > Cervidae > Odocoileus > Odocoileus virginianus. The sequence continues at coordinate 20,201,743 of NC_069684.1, read as the reverse complement.
TAACCAGAAGTTTGTTCTCTAAGTCTTTGGGTCTGTTTCTCAGATCGAATTTTAAATGTTGATAAATAATATCTGTGTACAGTAGCAGTATTTAATTTGGATATTAAATTTGTATGTGTAAAGTTGTATGTGATTATATATCCTTTGCTGTATGAATGCTTTTTAGTTTAATGGAGTTCCATTTCTTTATTTTTGCTATTGCTTATTTCACCTAAGGCAACAAGTCCAACAAATACTGCTAAGAGCAGTGTTAAAAAGCATACTGCCCATGTTTTCTTCTAGAAGTTTTATGATCTTAGGCCTTACATTTAGGTTTTTAATCCATTTTTAGTTTATTTTTGCATATGGTGTGAGAAAGTAGTCCAGTTTGAATCTTGTACATGTGGCTGTTCAGTTTTCCCAACACCATTTATTGAAGAGGCTATCTTTTCCCTATTTTATATTTTTGCCTCCTTTTCTTTGGCTAACTGACCATATAAGCTTGAGTTTATTTGTCTTACATTGATTTCTGTGTCTGTTTTTATGCCAGTCCCATGCTATTTTGATTGCTGTAGCTTGTACTACTGTTTGAAATCAGGAAATATGATACCTCCGGTTTTGTTCTTCTTCCTTCTCAATATTGTTTTGACTATTTGAGAGTTTTTTGTGTTTTCATGCAAATTTTTGGATATTTTGTTCTATTTCTGTGAAAAATGTTATTGGTATTTTGATAGAGATTGTACTGAATGTGTAAATTGCTTTGGGTAGTATGATCATTTTGGAAATATTAATTCTTTCCATCTGTGAGAATTCCATTTGTTCACATTGTCTTTAATTTCTCTCAGCAATATCTTATAGTTTTCTGACCACAAGTCTTTTAATCCTTGGTTGGATTAATTCCTAGGTATTTTATTCTTTATGATACAATTGTAAATGGGATTGTTTTCTTAATGTCTCTTTCTGATAGTTCTTTGTTAGTGTATAGAAATGCATCAGATTTCTTATGTTAATTTTGTAGCCTGCAGTTTTACCAAATTCATTTATTAGTTTTGATAGTTTTTTTTTTTTGGTGGCATCTTTAGGATTTTGTATATATAGTATTGTGCCATCTACAAAGTGACAGTTTTACTTCTTCCTTTCCAGTTTGGATTCCTCTCATTTCTTTTTTTTTTCTTTTCTGCTGTACTGGGACTTTGAGTACTGTATTGAATAGAAGTGACCAGAGTGGGCATCCTTGTCTTGTTACTGATCTTAGAGGAAGCTCTTTCAGCTTTTCACTGTTTCATATGATGTTGGCTCTGGGTTTGTCATATATGGTCTTTATTATGTTGAGTTATGTTCCTTTTGTACTCAGTTTGTTGAGAGTTTTTATCAAAATGGATGTTGAATTTTGTTGGAAGCTTTTTCTGCATCTGTTGAGATGATCACATGATTTTTATTTTCAATTTGTTAACGTGGTGTATCATGTGCAGGTATTGAACTATCCTTGCTTCCCTGGGATAAATTCCACTTCATCATGGTATATAATCCTTTTATTGTATTGTTGAATTTAGTTTGCTAACATTTGCTGAGGATTTTTTGCATGTTATATTCATCAATGATATTGTTCTGTAATATTTGTTATTTTATTTATTTTTTGGGGGGGTCATGTCTGTCTGATTTTGGTATCAGCGCAAGGGTGGCCTCATAGAATGAGTTCAGAAGCATTCCTTTCTCTTCGGTTTTTGGGAATAGTTTAATAAAGTTATTAACCCTTTAAATATTTGATAACATTCACCTGTGAAACCCTCTGGCCTTGGACATTTGTTTGTTGGGAGCTTTTTTTAAATTACTGATTCAGTTTCCTTCCTGGCAATCAGTCTGTTCATATTTTCTGTTTCTTCCTGATTCAGTTTTGGGGGATTGTATATTTCCAGGAATTTGTTCATTTCTTCCAGGTTGTCCATTTCATTGACATATAATTGTTCATAGTAATCTCATGGTCTTTTGTATTTCTGTGCTGTCTATCATAAGCTCTTTTATTTCTGATTTTATCTATGTTGTCCTCTTTTTATTCATATTCTTTATGAGTCTAGCTAAGGGTTTATCAATTTTTATCTTTTCAAAGAACCTCTTCTTAGTTTCACTGATCTTTTCTTTCTTTCTTTTGTCTCCTTGTATTTCTGTTCTAATCTTTATGATGTCTTTCTTCTATCTTTGAATTTTGCTTGTTCTTTTTTTCTCTAGTTCTCTTCTGTCTAAGGCTGGATTATTTATTTGGGATTTTTCTTGTTTCTTGAGGTAGGTTTGTATCACTGTAAACTTCCGTCTTATAATTGCTTCTCCTGTATCCCATAGGTTTTGGATCATTGTGTTTTCATTTTCATTTGTCTTCAGGTATTTTTTTTTTAATTCTCCCTTTGATTTCTTCAATGATCCATTGGTTGTTTCGTAACATATTGTTTAGCCTCCATATGTTTATAGTTTTTGCAGTTTTTTTCTTGTAGTTGGTTTCTAGTCTCATACTGCTGTGTTGAGAAAAAATGATTTCAGTCTTCTTAAATATACTAATATTTGTTTTGTGACCTAAGGTGTGATCTATCCCAAAGAATGTTTCATGTACACTTGAAAGGGATGTGTATTCTCCTGCTTTGGGAGGGACTGTTCTTTGTATATTTTTTTTACATTCAAATAGGTTAATGTGCTATTTAAGGCCAACATTTCTTTATTGATTGTCTGGATGATTTGTTCACGGAGGTAAGTAGTGTATTAAAGCCCCCTTCTGTTATTGTCTTACTGACAACTTTTTCCTTTAATGTTTGCTTTATGCATTTAGGTACTCCTATGTGGGATGCGTAGGTGTTTTCATTGTTAACTCTTCTTGTTGGATCGATCCCGTTATCATTATGTAATGTCTTGTTGTCTCCTGTCTTTTTTTTAAGGTGTAGTTCTTCTGAATGAAGTATTGCTACCCTGGCTTCCTTTTCATAGGGCTTAGTGTCATCTTTGGATTCCTTGCCCTCATTGTGGAGCGTATCGACTGTGTATTTCCAGCTTGTCCTTACCATGCAGTTCATATGTAACAACCTGTTTGCATGTGATCATTGTACACTGATGCTCTCTTAACTTTGAACACGTTTTAACCACCCTACATTTAACATTCCCTACCACGTTTAATGTTGTGACATCACATTTTGCATCTTTTGTTTTGTCTATCCCTTAACTACTTATTATAGATATTCCCAGATTAGGGAAACTTTCAGTTATTATTTCCTCAAATAAGTTCTCTGCCCTCCCCTCTCTGCTTCTTCTCCTTTTGGTATAATGTGAGTGTTAGTACACTTGATGTTGTCACAGAGGTATTTTCAAAACTACCCTTATTTTTTTTTTCTTAATTCTTTTGTCTTTTTTCCTGTTCGGCTTGAGTGACTTCCACTACTCTGTCTTTCACTTCACTGAGTTGTTCCTCCATACCGTCTAATCTACTTTTGATTCTTTCTAATATCAGTTATTGTAGTCTTCAACTCTGTTTGGTTCTTCTTTGTACTTTCTGACTCTCTTAAACTTTTCACCCTGTTCATCCATTCTTATCCCAAGTTCATTGAGCATGTTTATATGAGGTCTTTGCCTGAATTCTCTATTGGGTAGATTGCTCATGTCTTCTTTGCTTAGTTCTTCTTTTGGAATTTTGTCTTATTCCTTTGTTTGGAATGTATTCTTCTGTCTCCTTATTTTGCCTAATTCTCTTCCCCTGTATTAAGTAGGTCAGTTACATGTCCTGATTTTGGATAAGTGACCTTGTACAGGAGACATTGTATGAGGCCTAGCAGTGCACTCTCTCTGGTCACCAGAGGCCCCTACATGGGCTCTGTGGGCCTTTCTGTTGTGTTGGGACTATGGTAGCTGGGCTGATAGGGCTGGCCCCTGGCCCAGAAGGCTGCCATGCTCTGCCTCATTCAGTGGCTGCAGGCCTGCTGGTACTAAAGTCATTTTTTTATTTCTCTCTTATCAGCTAAGTTTAGATGAACAGCTAAGTCACTTTTTAAATGAAGAAATGGGTTTTAAGTCAAGGTGTCACACCACAGTTCTTCTAAGTTATAAAGGAATGTTTAGAGTCCTGATTTGCTCTTTTATCTTCCTCCTCATCCTGGAATAGTAGAGATTAGTTTAGTTTTGTGAAAGGTGATTCAAAGGCAGTGCTGCACATCTGACTGTGCAAATTACATGTACCCTACAAGTAGGGGTGCGTGTCATTTAATTGTCATTGTTGATTTGCCCTTATTTCGTAAAATACCCAACAGATGGCAGTAAGGTGTCTTAAGTAAAGGATTCCTTTTCTGACTCAGTTAAGTTGTTTGTACAGGCTATTTTAAGGGTTGCTCTAAGTCCAGAAGAACTGGGGAAGGAGAAATGAAGGAAGTCAGTGTTTAACTGTGGATGAGCTACTTGCTGAGTTTAGAAAGCTGTATCATATGTGTTAATATTCAAGTTAGCCTAATAAACTTTTTTTTACTTCAGTCAGTCAGTTCAGTTGCTCAGTCATGTCCGACTCCTTGCGACCCCATGAACTGCAGCATGCCAGGCCTCCCTGTCCATCACCAACTCCCGGAGTCCACCCAAACCCATGTCCATCGAGTTGGTGATACCATCCAACCATCTCATCCCCTGTTATCCCCTTCTCCTCTTGCCCTCAATCTTTCCCAGCATCAGGGTCTTTTCAAATGAGTCAGCTCTTTGCATTTTTTTACTTAGAACCCTCTAAAATGGGATGCCCAGGTGAGGAGCCACTCTCAACTTGTTCTGAGGCTATATTAACCTTAGTAAACCACTCTAGTGACTGGAGAATTGGGTGGGAATGGTAACAAGTGGTGTAAACAATCAGGAATGGTTTTTGATTCAGCCTAGACTTCTGGGGAGAAAAATGGTGGATTGAACATAAGCGTGTACTTGTGTTCCTTTCAGAAACCTCACTACAGCTACAGTAACGGGATATTCTTTTAAAGACACGGTCCTTCAAGAATAAGGAAAATGGCAAAGAAGAAAACAACCACAAAAACCAATAATACATAATAATAAATCAAATGCTGGAAAGCAAATGGAGTGTGGTAAATGACCTACCTGACCTGAGAAAGCCAATTCTTAATCTAGCAACAAAGAAAGCCAAGAACCAATCTGATTTTTACCACAGAATCTTCAAATAGCCCAGGAATCGATGGCCTCAGGAATGTATAGTAGTAGATCCCTCGGTCTTCTTCTCTTCCCAAGACCACTAGACAGTTGCTCTTCCCACCCCTATCTCTACCCTAATGTAAGGTTGCGGGTCAGTTCTCTGGGGTAGAAAACTCTTGTCTTTGGACTGGGGCATACCCGGCAAAATGGAGAGCACAGGGTACTTTACCAAATACAAGGGAATAAAATGAACACTGCAAACTGAATGATCATACTCCTCCACTTTGCCTTTACCCTCCAGGCAAGAGATCAGGGTCACTGGAGAATTTACCAGCCCAGGAGGAAAGACTGAAGGACACTGACATTCCCAAGGCTAGTTGCCGTTGGGGGAAGGCCTCTAGCATGGAAGAAAAAATCCAAAACAAATTTTAAAAAATTAAAGAAATTTGGAAGCACAGAGATATGCAGGGAATAGAAAATTCTAAAAAAGTTGTGATTATTTTCAGAAAGAGAAAATATGACATACATGAGACAAGAACTGAATGTTAAATACAAAGCCAAAATACTGTTTTTTACTGTGTATTAAAAAGCTATAACAGAAATAAGACTCAATAATAGAAGGGTTAGAACGTAAAAATGAGGAAATAGCCCAGAAAATAAAGGGGGGAAAAAAGATAAAATAATTAGAACATCAGGTTAGGAAGTCAAAACAATGAGTTCCAAAAAAAGTAACAAAGGGGAGGGAATCACTAGCAAAATATTTTAAGAAAATTTCCCACAACTGAAGGATATGAGATTCCAGATTAAAAGGAATTACTAAGTGCCTATGACAAAGCACATTTTCAGGAAATTTCAGTTCGTCTCTGATGACAAAGAGGCCATTTTGCAAATTGCCAAAGAAAGGGAAAACATTACAAACTAAGGACCAGAAATCAGAATGGCTTCTGACTTCTGTCAGCAATATCAGAAGCTAGAAAATAATGAGGAATGCCTTCAGACTTCTGAAGGAAGATTATTTCAATACAGAAGTCTATATAATATAGCTCTAAGCCACTAATAGCACATGAGAATAAAGACATTTTCAGACATGCAAGGTTAAAAAAACTACCTCCTACATACCATTTCTTCTGAAGCTAAATGGGATAAATTCCTCACCAAGAATGAGCAGGATGTGGGATATAGGATAGGAGATCCAACACAGGGGAGAGACACAGGAAGCCCTCGGGAGAACCCTGCAAGGGGAACCCAGGTACACAGCCTCAGAATAATGACACCCAGTGTAGACTGGAGCAGTCAGAAGACTGCTGTGAGGACTTCTCCAAGAAGACAACACTGGTATATCTGAGTTAACTGAAACAACAGGAAGTGAATTTGGGATTGAATTAACAGTAAGGACATAGAAATCTAAGCAAATAAATAATCAGACAATAACTAAAGCAAGTTTCCATGTTTGTTCAATGCTAGTTGTAGCATCCTGTTAGACCTGAGGTGATAAGCAACATAGATAAATGCTTTTTATCAGCTTCCTCCCACTTTATTATTTTAAGTGTTTAATTTATAAATTTTACCCTGTTTTATTTTCCACACACACAAAGTCTGATTTGGCACTGGTGAATACACACAGAATCTGAAAAGTCCAATGTGAACTGAATAGATTTTCTGTGATCTAACACTAAGAAACAACTGCCAAACAACTGTCAGACAGTTCATTCTTTAAGAAAGCTGAGTTAGGGGGACAGACTACTTCGGGAAGATAAGCGTGAGAAGTAATTTTGTGTGTGTGTGTGTGTGTGTGTGCAATTCACCCTCTAAGAAAGCTGACTTAGGGGGATAGACTACTTTGGGAAGATAAGTGTGAGAAGGGGTGTGTGTGTTTTCCCCATTCTCAGTAGTGCCTGACTCTTTGTAACCCCACAGACTGTAGCCCACCAGTTTCATCTGTCCATGGGGTTTTCTAGGCAAGGGGGTTGTCATGCCTTCCTCCAGGGGATCTTCCAGACCCAGGGATCGAACCCACGTCTCCTGTGTCTCCTGCATTGGCAGGCAGATTCTTTGCCACTGAGCCACCAGGGAAGTAATAGGAGGGATTTAAGGGAAATTTCTACCGCACAGACTGCAGAAATACATAGGAAGGCAAACAAGGCCCAAGGAAAAAGCTGTGCTGAGATAAAAAATGCTGAAAGTGGGCTTGGGCCCTGCTACAAGGGCAACAGCTGAACAACCGAAAAAGAGCAAGGAAGACCTTGCCCAGTACTGGGGTTAGTGTGGAACTCTGAGGAAGAACAGTGTGTGATGACGCGACTCCTGAGGGCAGAGGGTTGCTCTTCATGAGCATGTGACATCTTGATCCGAGGCCCATAGACTCTCCATCTTGACCAGACAGGGTCAGTGTCACATTGGTAACACAGCAGCACCGCGAGCTCGTGGACCACCCACCTTCATATCCAGCACCATGGAGGGTAGATGTGAGTCTTTTAAGGCACCTTGGTGGAAACTTGAGTTTTGTTCTTCTCTGTAAATCACGGGGAAACTGAATGTCTGTACGTCGCATTTCTTGGAGTTGAAAGCAATAAAGGACCAGCACTTACAGGCAGTTGTGAGATGTATCTCTACTTAGGAGTCGCCTTAAGATAGGGTTTCTGTGACAGAAAAGGAGGAGACCACACCACAGGTGACTTTCCTGAGGCTCCCACTATCCATGGTTGAGCAGAGCAGTCATTTCAACAGGGGCATGGGACATGAGGACAGAACCCTCCAGGACAAGCCAGAATTTCTGGTGAAGACAGTGTCCCCACACAGGTAAACAAGCGTCTCCAAATACCACTAGGAAGAGAACTGAGCGCGCATGGTGCCAGCTGCTAGAAGATTGGCTCAGGATGAGAAGGGAAGAGCATCTGAGTCTCTAGACGATGTTAGATGTCAGGACAGGGTGTTCAAGGCCCACCCCTGAAGAGCTGGGGTGAGGTCCTGCATTTAGCCAAGCACAATTCAAAGTGGTCTTCAACTGCCATGAGAGGTTCTGGAATGTCGCTGCTGAGGAAGCGCCCCAGGAGAAGCTGCCTGTTGGGCTCCCCAGCCGCTGGACAAGCAGTCGCCACAGCAGTACTGCTTTGTGTCAGAGACACTGCTGTCACAGCAGCCATCCACCAGCAAACCTTTCCTCTCACAAACGCAGCCATGTTCGTCCATGATGAGGTGCTTCCCTTGATTGGAGCTCTGCCCTGGTTGCTGGACTGACTGCCGTTGCCCCGGTTAAACTGTACTTGCCATGGAACGGGCTGATCATGGTCTTGGCCCTGGAGGAGATTCCAGTCTCTCACTGCCCTCTTCTCCTGCTTGAAGGTGCTGGTGAGGAAGTAGAGGAGCAAAAGCCGGAAGACCAGGGCGAGCACCCATCTCTCCCACAAGAGCCAATGCCACATTGTGGCCTCCAGGTTTATCATCCTGTCGGAGTAGGGTGGGCCCTGGGCCTGGGTGGCAGGGCCCCTACACAGCCAGCAGCCCCATGGCTCAAGGGGACACCAGTCCCCTCTATTTTAGAAGCTAGATAAATTAACAACAAAATAGCATACTTGAGTCATTCCCAGTTCTGCTCTCTCACTGACTGACTTAACATCCGCCATCCTCGATAGTATAGTGGTGAGTATCCCAGCCCGTCACATGGGAGACCAGGGTTTGGATTCCCCAACAGGGAGGCAAATGCCCTAGGGCTTCCCTGGTGGCTCAGAGGGTAAAGAATCCGCCTGCCAATGCAGGAGACTCAGGTTTGATTCCTGAGTTGGGAAGATCCCCTTAGAAGAGGGTGGCAGCCCACTCCAGTATTCTTGCCTGGAGATTCTCATGGACAAAGGAGCCTGATTGGTGGGCTACAGTCCATGGGGTCGCATGAAGTCAGACATGACTGAGCGACTAACACTAGTCACAAGCAGATTCTAAGTTTTTACTGTGTTAGCTGGTTCTAGAACTGACTAGAAGTTAGGACACTTAAAGGCTATCTCAGGTCTTCATCAGCCTTTTCTAAAAGCCATTTATTTGTGCTCACTACCTGATAATTCTGTTCTGAACCCTGAAATCTGATTTCATCCCCTGCCCCTGAAATTTCCAGTCATATCAGAGATGTGGTGAGTTCCCAAACTGCTGTCCTTTGCACTCTTTCTCTTCAGAGTTTGTAATGATGGACTCCCCTCCCCTCTTTAGAGTTCTTCTGTCTTGAGCAACATTTTTTCTGTATCGGTTGTGTTTCTCCCACACCCTACCTTCTTTACCGTTTCCCTTTCTGTAAAGTCTTATCCTTACCCTTCTTTGCTTGCTTTGTCCTTTCTCTGTAGATGACTTACCCTGTTTTCATGTTTCTAAATGCCACCTTGGTTCTAATAACTTTTAAGTCTCTATTTCTGGCTTTAATTTCTCAGTTGCAGACCTGAATTCCCAATTGGTCATCTGAACATCTTTACTGGAATATTCAAAATTGAAGCCATTTTCTTTCTGTAATTCCCTTCTTCACCCCCTCCCTCCCCTACAGCCTGTTGTTCTCATATGATTGAATTTCTGCTAAATGCCCACTGTCCTTCTAGTCCTCCTAACTTTAACTTACTCATTTGTTTTTATATAGATATCTTAATAACTACCCATTGTATCTCTTCTCAGTTCTCTCTTCTTCTTTCTATGTATCTCCTTTCACTGCTTGTTCAGCATTATCTTCTTAAAAGCCCTACTTGAATCATATTTCTTTTCTTTTTTCTTTTTTTTTTAAAGTTGTTGTTGGGTCTTTTTTTTTTTTTTTCTTTTCTCTTAAATATTTACTTATTTATTTGGCTGTGCTGGGTCTTAGTTGTGGAACATCGGGTCTTCAGTCTTCCTTGGGGCATGCGGGGTCTTTAGATGCTGCACGGGCATATGGGATCTAGTTCCCTAACTAGAGATTGAACCTGGGCCCCCTGCATTGGGAGGGTGGAGTCTTAGCCACTGGATCATCAGGAAAGTCTCATATTACTTTATTTCTCTAAACACTTTTTACAGGATCTCTGTTGTCTATAGGATAAAATTAGAGTTTGCAATGACGCTAAAGGTTCTCTGTGTTCTGACCAGACTTGACTCTCTCACACCATCTTTTTTTTACCCATCACAGATTCTCTAGGTTCTCTGGGCTCACAGGTCTACTTCAGGTTCCCCAGGCATTCTCATACTTGAGCTTCTGCTTACATTGGGCCATCAGCCTGATTGTTTTGCTGTGTTCTCTGTTTTGCTGTGTTCTCTCATTCTACTTCCCTCATCTGTGATAATCACATTTGTCCTGAGGCCCAGTTAGATGTCTCCTCTTGGCGATTGTTTCCTTTATTCCACTAATCAGGATTCATAGCATTTATCTCTGATAAGCAGTTTCTCTTTTACATCTAATACAGAATGTATGTCCTTATCCTTTTAATAAGTTGTTGGTGTGTATCTTCTTTACTAGATTGGAACTTCTTAGTTGACAAGACTGTAGCTTCACTTTGGTGTTGTCATGGCAACTGGCAAGTTTCGTGCATTGTTGCAGAATAAGTGAGTGACTGATTGTTGAGCAGATGACTGACATGAGACACATTAGAGAAACCCTTGCTTGACTTTTTCAGGTGAGACACTTCAAAGTAAAAGATAATCTTAGCTGTGGGAAATATTCTTTCCCTCTAGCCCCGCCGCAGGGAAAACCACATCCATTTCAGAGAAATATTTTTGGAATGAAATCAGAGAATTAGCATCATTGCGTGGCCACAAGGACTATAAACAGTTATTGCAGTCACACTGTTGGTTCTGATAAGTGCGAAGTTGGTATGCACCATCGTCCATGTTAACAGGTCGTAGCACTCAGTAGGCCTGGCTGCAGATGTCAGATCTGATCTCCTGGGCTGTGCTGCTAGTTGATTGGAGGAGGGCATGGCAACCCCCTCTAGTATTCTTTTCTGGAGAATACCCTGGACAGAGGAGCCTGGCAGGCTACAGTCCATGGGGTCGCAAAGAGTCAGACACAACTGAAGTGATACAGCATGCATGCTAGTTGATATTGTAACATAGTGGTGTTCGTGAGCATGACACCTATGCTTTTTTTTTTCTAAATGATTTTGTTAGTAGTAAATAGCTTTTATTAAATATTATCTTGCTCCTATACTGAATGGTAAGAGAAAATACATCCTTTTAATAACAGAAAATGATCTTTTTAAAAAACTTATTTTATTTTTTGCTGCACTGAGTATTGTTGACTAAAAAAAGATGTACAATTTCAGAGTTGCGAGTTAAATTTTGTTTGGGGCAAAATGAGAACTGCAGCTGGGGAGGTAGCATAGCCCTGAGAGATGCTCCGAAGCGGCAGTGGGGGAAAGTCAATATATAAGGTTTTGGTGAAGGGGGAGTTCAATACCATGAAGCGCTCATTTTACAACAGGTGTTTTTTTGTTAGTCGTGAGGATCTGATGTCGCCATGAAGGGGTTTAGTGCTTCTCTAGATTAGAGGAGATGAAAGGATTGAGATCATGAATATGTTCCTGAAAACATCCAACTATGTAAAGACCTGTCTCACCAATTTCCCTGGAGCACAGAGTGCCTCACTCCACCCTGAACTCCTTGAGGGTTGTTGAAGGTCAACAGCCATAGCAGCATGGGGTTCAGTCTCCATAGAGGCAGGTGGCAAATGCCTTTGTTGTTCAGTTGTTGGCAATGCTCTTGCTAAGTGCCAGTTTGTAGTTGACAGTCTTCATTGCTCTATACAGTCTTTAGTTGCGGTGTGAGGGCTTCTCATTGCAGTGGTTTCGCTTGTTGTGGAGTATGGGCTCTAGGTGCACTAGCTCAGTAGTTGTGGCTCTCAGGCTTAGTTGCCCTGCAGCATATGGGATCTTTCTGGACCAGGGGTCAAACCTGTGTCTTCTGCATTGGCAGGCAGATTCTTAACCACGGGACCACCAGGGAAGTCCAGACAGTTTATCCTTTATGTTGCATTGCAACTTGATAGCACAAATGTGTGTGCTATTGTTGGCGTTTCGGTTATAAGATAAATTAGTGTATCAAAATCGCAAGAGCAGATTTAGCAGTTACTTCATAGATAGGAAGTTTACTGTGTTAGGGAAGAAAGTGCATGCCTGTGATTGGAACTCTCTGTTCTCTCTGGAAGCGTTGCTTTATTAGAAGCACTCATGGGCAGTGGAAATGGCACAAGGTTTGAAGTTACCCTAACTGGCTTCAAATTCCACCTCTTCTCATCATTAACCTCAGCCTCAGCTTCCTTATCCAATGAGATTTTTATTATGGTTTGAAAGAAGAATTTAAGACCAACAACATAAATTTTGATTTGAGACAAACTTTAATTCTCTCTGACTCTTACAAAACAATGGGACCAGTGAGATAATGGAGTAAGTGTTAGGTTTCTCATTTTGCTTGGACAGGTTCAAATTAACCCAATAAAGAAATTTGAGGTGTGGCATCTTAGAAAACATCCTGTCTCTGTATCTCATGACTTTACTCATTTGTTTTTCCATTTTTACTTGCACAGTTTGGCAAATTCCTTTCTTCTAAAGTACAGCCGTAATTCACCATTCTGTTATGTAACTTGAGGTAGAAAGATGGGAGTGGAGTTGTTTATAGTGCGTCTTGAGATTTAATTTTGAGACTTAATCTTGGCTTTTGACTGCTATAGGAACTTTACCAAAATGAAAAAATATATGATTTGGAGAAGTTGAGCAAAATTATCTAAACATTGCTTACTTTAGTTGCACCAGTGGTCTCTCTTTCTCTCCCCATCCCTCATCTCTTCCTCCCTCTCAGTTTCCTCTTCCATCCCTCCCCATTCTTTTTTTTTTGGAGGGGGGAGAAGCAGGGAACAGGTTTAACTCGGCTACTTACAAAAGCCTTTTTAGTTGATGTTGCAAACAGAAGGATTTGTAAATCAGATAAATGGAACATCTAGTTGTGTTTGTGTCCAAAACAGACTGAAGCTGCCTCCAGGGATGAAACCTGTTTTGTTTTGACCCTACGGGCTTCCTGGGTGGCTCAGGGGTAAAAGAACCCACCTGCTAGTGCAGGAGACGCAGGAGATGCTGGTTCCATACCTGGGTTGGGAAAATCCCCTGGAAGAGGAAACGGCAACCAACTCCAGTATTCTTGCCTGGGAAATTCCACGAACATAGGATCCTGGCAAGCTACAGATCATGGGGTCACAAGGAACCCAACACAGATTTGTTGGGCTCACAGCACACACACGTGCCTGCTCTTGGCACTCACCTGCCATCTAATTTCTGTAGTAACAATGCTTACGAGAGGAAGTTCCCATTTTTCATAAAGCTGTTGTGTCTGTTGGATTGTTCTGGTTAATTTCTTTTCTGTGAAATGTACAGCCTATTTTCTTTTTCTTTGTCTTCAGAAATTTACAGGTTAACTGTTTTCCATTTTAATTGATAGTTAATATGTCACAACAGGAAATTCCCATTTTTTTCATATTTTTCTTTTGCTTGCAAAATAATTTTGATTATGTTTTGCATTTTTTTTTCTCTAATACTGCAGAGTAGAAAATGACAAGATAAACTCAAGGTAGAAAAGAATAAAAAGAAGATGAATTCTTGGGATGGGAAGGAAATAAAAGAAACTTGAAATAGAAAAATAGAAAGAGAACTGGTAATACAGATTATTATTTTATGTCAGTTTATTTTTCAACTTAGAGGTCTTTCAGTTTTTTCCCTTTTACTTTAGTCAAAGTAGTGCCATCAGAATCAAAAGCATATTTAAACAAACCTTTTGTAGTTAATTTTTAAAAGTAGAAATTGTAGGAAGTATCCAGATGTGTGTTAGGAACCAGATGATCTAGGAAGGAGCCAGTGAAACAATACATTGGGAGTGACTGAAAGTAAGAGAGAGAAGAATATATTTACAAGAAGACTATCATCAGCAGTACACAAAAAACAGATAAAAATAGCCTTGGAGTAGCTGCTGAAGGCTAGAAAGTTCCACAGTGGTAGATAAGCCTCCCAAAAAAGAAACCCCTTGCAGAATAGGAGTGAGAGGAAAACGTGGCCTCTTCTAATAACGTTTGACATAAGTGATATAGCATAGGGTCATTGGTAAAGATGGGCTTTTTGTAACTAGATGTGTTTCTTTGGTTAATAAATTAGAATTATACTAAAATTTTCATAAGCTTTCCTGAGACTTAGCAGTGAGTTTGACTACTACTCTATTGTATTTATGCCTAAATAATATATTCCTGTATCATATTATTACTTGCCTTAATCAGTTCTCACTGTGATAAGAGGATATCATGGAGTGGGTGGTTTGAACAGCAAATAGATTTAACGTCTGCTAAGGGCCCTCTTCTGGGTTGCAGGCTGTTGATTTCCTGTATGCTAATTCATGGTGGGAAGAAGGCATCAGAGCTCTCTGGGGTCCCTTTTATAAGAGTACCAATTCTGTTCATGAGAACTCCTCCCATATAACCTAATTACCTCTTGGAGGCCCCAGCTCCTAATCCCACCATGCTGGGGGTTAGGATTTCAACACATGAATTTTGGGGGGACACCAAGATTTAGTCTATTGCAGTACCGTTGTCACACCACCATACAAACCTTGTAAATGTCTTACTAAAGGACCAGGTTGTTGTAGTAATAATGTCCGGGTAAATAGAATAATCTCATTCTAACTAACATTTTTTCTCTGTTTGGAATGAAACTTAAAAATTACCAAACCCTTTTTAAAATTCTAATATTTTTGTATATCCAAGTTTAGTTGCTTTCATTGAGGACCTCTTAGTAGCTTTTGTAAAAGCACAGTGTATTCTAGTGCCCATTTATATTTGAAGGTGTATTTTTGAAACTCTATTTCAAGCTAAATGATCTGTCAAGTGACAGAAGGGGAATATCGAAAAGGACAATTCTTGAGGACAATATTGAAAAGAATTCTTGAGGCTAAAAAGTGTTTTTAAATTAGAAACTGGATATAAGAAAACTGTTAAAATGCCATGGAGACTGTAATTAATAACATCATGATCTGCTGTTGAATCTGAAGGCATAAAGGGCAGGAAGACAATGGGGTGGGTAGGAATGAGGTGGGGTACAGAATCTAGAGAGTGGTATGAATGGGGAAGGGGGCAGAAGATCGTTATTCTGTATGAGACAACCAGAGAAAAAGCACTATTTAAGGGATGTTTTGTCAAGATCTGAAAGAAAAATTGCCAGAATTGTAGATAGGTTATGAGTTTCCACATTAAATGCGTCTACAAAGCACTCAGCATAGTGAATAAATAAACACCTATTTCAAAGCACATCTTTGGGAAATTTCAAAGCATCTTTGATGAGGAGGACCTTCTAAGAGTTTTCAGGAATTGAAAACAGGAGTAAAATTATGCTATACGACATTTGAATAAGAGTGGCATCGAGTTCCTGACGGTGATGTTGGAGGCTAAGACCACAGAGTAGTGCTGTCAAAGTTCCAACTGAACATGACTTCTAAACTGAAACTGTATTTCAAGATAAACGATCTGTCAAGTGACAGAAAGGGAAGATCGAAAAGGACAAGAAGACAACAGAGAAAATCCCCAAAATATTGGTGAAAGGAAGTCCCGGGATGGCAGCTGGAGAGCTGAGAGAGTGTCCAGTCCAAATTGGAATAAGGGGATGGAAGGGTTTTAGGCACTTCTCAATTTAATCTCAACTTTTCTAGATAATATTCTTACAGCACCAGGTTTTATTTAGAAATGTTGAGATAAATGCCATAAGAAAAGGCTAAAAATTAAAAGAAAGACTGCCTGTGGTGGGCTGCTAGGTTTTTTTTATTAGCTTATTTGATTTTAAGTATAGTTGTTATTTTTCCCACAATGTACATCTATTAATAAAGTAATGTGTAATTTAAGGAAACAGCCTTCTCTGAATGTGTAAAATCAGCATGATAGTTACTACTTTATAGGGTTCTATAAAAAAGGATATTAAGTTCCCCAGCAGAATGCTGGCACACATTGGGTGCTCACTGAATGTTTGTTTCCTTTTTTCAGTCAGTTTTGCTATATTTTCTATGAAAAAAAAATCTTAAGTTCCAAACAAGTCAATGTCTGAACACATTTAAAAGCCAACTAGTTTTTAACTAGGGCACTGAAATTTCAGACTTTAAGTATAAATTATGTATTGTTTAACAGACCATGACAAGCGTTTTACATTCCAGATTTTTCATGAAAACAGCTCTTTTCATTTAAAAAAAAAGTCACATATAGTAAAAAATGTAATCAGAAATGAAGTACACACCCCAAACTTAATTTGACAAAATTTAACACCCTTTCTTTCAACCACTCTGGATATACTTCTTGCTATTAATAGTATAGGAAAAATCTATCTCCAGTAGTATTTAGATCAGTGTTTATTATATGTTAATGTATTTTGGTTGATAATATTGTTGACTAAATTGCCTTATCAGAGTCATTTGTGGCAGAAAAAATATAAATGTTGTTGGCTGCTAAAGTGAAGGCACGGATGGGAATCCACCTGCCAATGTGGGGGACCTGGGTTCAATCCCTGGTTGGGGAAGATTTCACATGCCACAGAGCAATTAAGCCCTGTGTGCCTCAGCACTGAAGTCTGCATGGTAGGCTACAGTCCATGGGGTCACATAGAGTCGGACATGACTGAGCGACTTCACTTTCCTTTCCTTTCACAGATTTTATCACCTGATGGCAGTTGCAGGGGGTGTATGCTAGATCATGTCATAAACGCAATTAAAAGTGTTCTTTGATCAAAGAATTAAGGGTAAAAACGGAAGGAAAGTGTAAATGGAAGGAAAAGAAAACAATTTAGACAATCTAACGGCAATGATAGCTTGTAAATGATAGCTGGTAAATGAAGAAATCCATACAGATATTTATCACAAAGCTTTTTGAAGGAAAGATACCATGTCAAATCAGGGATAAATGATTTTAATTGTTCTCACACAACCCCCCCTCCCTGCCTTTTACAGCCTCCCTCACCCAAACACACAAAATACTATTTTTATTTTGTTTTAACAAACTCTTATATAGTGGTTTGTGCCAGGGATTATTCTAAGCACTTGGCAAATAAATATTTACTTAATAAACTCTGTTAGCTAGGTACTATTATTATCCTTGTTTCTTTGCTTTTTAAATATTTAATGAAACCAAGGTGCTGCTTTTCCAGGACTTCTGTAAGTAGTGAATGGCAATGCTGGTATTTGAACCTGGTGATCTGGCCCTGGAGTTAGTCCTATGAACCTCTGTGCTCTTTCTGCTGCTTGCCTTGGAGTGATGAACAAAAGAGGAAGAGTCCTCTACTCCGGGGTTCTATGACGCTGTCAATGGTTATTTCCTTATACCATAAAAAAAATAAACCTATTAGCAGAGTTGTCTATTTTACCATCACTTAGTGGAAAATAATGTGCAGTAGTTTATTCAAAAATATAAAAACAGAATATGAAGGTTTTTGTTGCTGCTGGCAGTTTTGGGAATAACTGTGATGAATGAAATTCTGTTTACTAAAGATGCAACTTCACGCATCATTTAGAGAACTTCTTTACCAGGAACATGTTCAGCACTTAATAGCACTCAATAAATATTGAGTCTAATTAAACAGTGAACAGGGATGCACTATATGTTTACAGCATTTTCCAATTCATCATATTCTTTTTAATTTCACGTTTGCTTGGGTATGGTGTAGAATTTAAAATATGTATCATAAATGTCTTAGGAAATTTTGAATGTTTTATATGTTTTTGAATGATTAAATAAATTATGTGACAGCTGATGGTACAGGGTAAAGCATGATCCATAATAATTATATTTTACAAACTCATTTTGCCCTAAAACTTCTTTAAGGACAAAGTATAACCTTAATTAAAGTCAGTGTTGTGGCCTTTCTTTTGCCAATGAAATAGAAACCACTGTATTTATTTCTTAACATGAGGGGGAAAGGAATATTTCCAGTTCTCATACACAGACATCCCTGTTGTTACTTCTCTGGATGGCCTCCTGAGAGATCTACTAATGGGAGTGTGAATCTGTCCTTAGTCACCAGTGACTATTTCCTTAGCAAATTCATTAACCTCTCTTTTACCTCTCAATTTGTAACCCCAGTAAATTAACAGTTAAGTATTAGACTTCCCTGAAATATAGCTCTTTTTCAGTCATTTCTTCTATCAATATGACATTTAAAAACCAGTATGTTAAGCAGGTTATTTAGATTTAGATTTAAATTCATTCAAAAACCCAAGCCATGTATGCTCTGATTTTATTACATCTTAGGGCAGATTTATCTATTGATAGTACCACTGTTGAAGATAGGTTAAAGAATATAGTTCAAGCATATAATCATAATTCTTGAATATGTTAAACAAATTTTTCATTTTTTATTGGGATACGTCACTACTGTCACTGAAACAAATCTCTCAGAGATGATTTTCAAGTTTTTCAATGGTTTTTAGCTTCAGCAATAGTAAATTTAGATGCCGTGTTTTATTGCCAAGAGAAAATATGTTATCCACTGTGACGGATAGAAAAAATTGTTATTAAAGCAGATGGTAAATCCTTGAATGTAGTGTTTTAGTTGCTGAACCACGTGGTATTTTTTTTGTTTGTTGTTTTTTGGTAGGATTGCTGGTTTAAAATTGACTGTGCCTTGTCTCATAATTCTATGCCTTTTCTATCATGGTGTTTACCTTTTCTGGAAGACTAACTTATTTCTTACTATGTAAAACTTTATTTGATAATTATAAATTTCTTTAACTGTATGTACAGATATTTAGAAGAAAATTTTAACTTCTTGAAGTTATTTTTTATATTTACTGATATTTTCTAAACCAAAAAATGATTATTTATGGAGTTATTTTCATATCCACAGTGTTTTACATTTTGGCAGATCATTCATCTCAGCTTTTAAAATAAGATAAAAATCTCATATTATTACTTAGGAACTTTCAAATATAACCCTTCTCAAAAAATAGGGGGAACATATATGTATTTCAAAATGTAATATTTGAAATGAAAATGTAAAAAGACTAATATCATAAAATGGGATAGAGTTGCCCTCTTGGAGCCTAGAATAAAATTGAATAAAAGGGTCTAATTTTTATTACTGTCACCATCCTAATGGTTCAGAAGTACTGAATAGAAGTACCACTGATTAATTTCCCCCTTGCTTAAGGATTTAAGTTTTCTTTGGGGAATGGATTTTCTATTAAAAAATAATCTGAACCATCTTTTAATAAATCGAATCTATTTGACATATAATATTATATAAATTTAAGGTGTACAACATGTTACTTTGATAACATTTATGTATTGTAACATGATAGCCATTGTTGCACTATTTATCACCTTATGTAATTGTGATACAATTTTGTTGCCTGTATTTATTATATGTGCATTAGATCACTGTGGCCTGTTTAAACACTACCCTTTGCAAGTTTGTACCCTTAAACATCAGTTTTATCCCCTCAAACCCATCCCCTGGTAACCTCCATTATTATCTGATTGTTTGAGTTTGACATTTTAGATTTCACATATAAGCTTATGTCATACAGTATTGATCTCTCTCTGACTTACCTCACTTATCAAACTGTGTTCAGGATCCTTGCATGTTGTCAGAAATGTCAGGCTATCCTTCTTTCTTACTGCTGAATAATAATTCATTGGTATATAAACCATATCGTATTTATCCATTCATCTGTTGATGGGCATTTGGGTTGTTTCTGTATCTTGAATATTGTGAATAAAGCTGCAATAAGTGTGGGAGTGTATATATTTCTTAAAAGCACTGTTTTCATTTCCTTTGGGTATGTACTCAATAGTGGAGTTACTGGACTATATGGTAGACCTGCTTTTAACTTTTTGAGGAACCTTCATATTGTTTTCTATGCTATGGAACCAATTTATATTCCCATCAGTAGTGTATGAGGGTTCCTTTTTTTTTTTTTTTTAATGGCATCCTTACCAGAACTTGTTCTCCCTTGTCTTTTAGATGATGACCATTTTGACAGGTGTGAGGTGATACTTCATTGTAGTTTTGATCTGCATTTCCCTGCTGGTGTGATATTGTGCATCTTTTCATGTGTCCGTTGTCCATTTTGATGTCCTCTGCTTCACAATATATCTCTTGCAGTTCTACTAGACTTTAGCTTGCTTCAGATAGTTGTAAGAGAATAATGGAAGTAATAAATAAAGTCCACTTAACCTGCATGATGCAGTAGTATTTGGATTTTATAGTACATGTATACGTTATCGTGTCAGTGGTATGCAAAATATGACTGTACTGTAATATTTTTTGCTTTTCATAAGTAGGTTTATCAAAACAGTAACCCACACTTGCAAATATTCTTTAAAATTAAGGCAAAAGTGAATGCCTAATGACATACTTTTACTGAAACTGAATGTTATCTGCATTATATGGGGAAAGTGGACTAAAAATTCTTCAGTTGTGACAGTAGATGAGCTTAACAGGAAATCAACAAGCTGAGCAGATAGTTATATTTTCAAAGGCACTGAAGAAAATTAGTTTTTGATGGCTTTATTAAAGTTCAGTTTAAGCTCTTAAATGAGGAGAGCCAATGTCATAGGCATGTCCTTGGCTCCGTGAACACATTGAGATCTCCATTAATATCCAGCCCTGTCCCAGAATGTTTTTAGTTGCTTTTTGTTGTTTGTTAATGAATTTTTTTCATAGAAATAGAAGTGTTGCTTTTGTTTCCATAGTATTTTGTTTACTCATACACTGAAAGTAGAAAAAGATTTGCTTGGAGTTTTCTGCATAGGTTTTTTTTGTTTGTTTGTTTGTTTTGAAATACGGTCCTATTTCTATAAGAGCCTGACTGTTGAGAAAGGTGACTGATGTGTGAGTTTTGCCTGCTCTTTGTAATGCTTTCTCCTGGCCAGTGGCCACTTCAGGTAAGCAAATGCCATTTACTAAATCATGTTTGCTGGAAAAGCAAGGCAATGCTCTAATGCCTAGCCAGGAGTTGTAGAAACATTGTGCAGCCATCAGAATGGTCACTTGTTTGGCATGTGCCTTCTCTAAACACTTGTGAGTGTTTGCTAACCATCCGACTAACAGGTCCTCAGTCCCTATAATGCCTTTTTTTTTTTTAATCAAAAGAGAAGTTTGCCTTGTGGTCCCATCATATACAAATAAAATGAAATAAAAATTAGAATTTCAGTGGTATTTTTGAATAAGTGGGTGACTGTGATATTTGTCATTCCAGTTATAATAAACAATGATTTCCTTTTCTAATACGAACTCTGAAAAGAATGCAGTGGGAAGGCCACAGCATCAGAATGTTAGTCTGGTTTTTGAGGAGACATTAAAAGAAACTGTGTTTGTGGTTAGAGGAAGCTGTGTTTCTGATCATCTATCTGTTCAGAAGAGGGAGTGTGCATATAGAGTGATGCACACCTTAGCATGCATGTAGAGTGATGTACACCTCAGTTTGACTGCTGTTGGTATGTGTATCTGCTTGGAAGAGGAGACAACATACATTAACAGGATTTTTTTGTTTGCTCATTTTTTAATTTGTTAATAAGAAAATGGATGTGCAAGTAACATCATTATATTCAACTAGCTTAATTTTTGTGCCCTTTAATTTTTAGAAAATCATGCACCTATGGTTTTAGACTTTCTTAATGGCTATCATGGGCTTTCCAGGTGGCTCAGTGGTAAAGAAGCTGGTAAAGGCAGCTTCTTTAGCACATGGGTTTGATCCCTGAGTCAGGAAGATTCCTCTGGAGAAGGAAATGGCAGCCCACGCCAGTATTCTTGCCTGGAAAGTCCCATTGACAGAGGAGCCTGGTGGGCTACAGTCCTTGGAATTGCAAAGAGTCGGACACAACTTAGTAACTAAAAAGCAATAACAAATGGCTGTCACATTGATGTCTATACCTTTACCAAAGTCAGAATTCCCTAATTACTTTTGTAAAGGGTAGGGAAAAAATACACTATCCATATTCTTTAAAGTTCATAAAGCATACTATTTGATTGATTCATTACTAGGAAAAAAGTATTCTAGCCTTCTGAAAACAAAACCAATATTTGTTGACTCTGAGCTCTGAAAGTCACATAGATACAGCTTTCAGTAGTCTACTTATACCTGTTTTCAAGCCATTTGTTTATTTAGCAAATAGTTACTAAGCATTTATTGTGGGCAGACACTGTACCAGTTCCAAGAAGGACAAGAAGAAACTGCTATGTTAAGTTATAATAGAACCATAGTTTGACAAGATGATGACCAAATTTTGAATCTGATTTAGCTCTTATTTCTGTTTGAATTATAATATGGCTTTTCAGAATCAGAAAAGACATTTAAAATTATCTACTCCAACCCTTCGTCCAGTCTTTGAAACTTTCGTTTTATTCATTTGATCATTGCTGATATTTGACTGTTTTTGACTTTTAAAAAATGGCTTTTCATGTAGTTCAACCTAATGGAACTATTATTAAGTACAAAGTTTACTCATGGCAGTGTAAGATGGGTTAGTCAAGACAACCCTATCAAACTGTGTGCATGGGGAGAAATGTAAAACCAGATACTGACAAAATAGTGGCTATTTGCAGAAATAAAATGGCTCAAGTGCCTTCATCTAATCAGAATGAAGATTCTGGGTGCTGAATTAAGGGTTCATCTTGTGTGATCCATTATACCATTTCAAACCTTCTTCACACTCTACAAGACTCTTAAAACCCATGAGGGATATTCTGCATGAACATGGGTTTCAGTTACTTTGTGACTTGAGTTTGGGGCTAGAGGATGAGCCATTTGCTCAGGGGCCGCCAGCTTCTTAGAGAACACCTTCCTAGTGTGTAGTTGAAGATGTTCTTGGTCTCGCCAGTCCCTGCCTCAGAAGCTGTGTTCCCCTGGCTTTTGCAGCACAACACATGGCTGTGGGTTCATCGACATTTAAAGTTACTTCGAAAATCAACATCTAGGGATCAGGATTTCACCTGTATAAGTAAGACCTAATTGGGTAAATGATGAAATGACTGTTTGCCCTTAGGATTGGCTTCAGTTAGTTACTTGAACTCACACATTCCTGTGTCACTCACATAGAGGTGCTAGATTCTGGCATCAGAAAAATGGATCTGCTATGGCCTGTGTCCTCAAGTTACTCTAAGCACACCTCAGTCTAAGTACTTTAAAAAGGTTTGGTAAATGAAATATATTCTTTCATTCATCCATCCATCCAAGCATCACTTATTATGTACCTATTAAGCCAGGCACTGTGTTAGGCTCTAGTGATAAGCTGAAAACAAGAACAAGCCCCTTCATCTACCTCGTATTCTGATGATGAAATGAGACATTAAACATCAGTACACGTGTAATGTTAGGTAATGATGAAAGCTATAAAGAAAAAGAAACTAGTAGAGAGTAAAATGATACTATAAAGGAGAATGCAATCATCTCTGCATAGGAAATGAGGTAAACCCCCCTAAGAATATAATTTTAAATCTGGGTTTTTAAGAGTAGATAAGAGTATGACAGACAGACCAGGCAAGGAGGAAATTTCTAGACAAACAGTGAGGCTGGAAGACATAAAGCAGGAGATTACAAATAGGAAGGCATGTTTGTAAAAAAGGTGTGGTATAGGAATAATAAAATATGGTGTATAATATCCTTTGAAGAATGTTGAAATAATGTCATATTTGGATATGCAAAAAAATCTTTTCTTGAGAGTACTTCTCAGATTTACTCAAGTATCAGAACTCCAGATAGTATTAAACGTGTTCTTTGCAGAACTCAATAAATTACTTTTCTAATTCACCTTCAAATACTGTTCTAATTCACCTTCAAATATCTGAAAATGTCATTATTGATCTGAATTTGGAACTGTTCCAGGCATCTTTAAGGTTAATTAAGAGTAATAGATTCTAACATTTTAAAACACATTCAAAAAGAAAAAACTCACTTGTGAGAAAATCGAATATATGAACTTTCTCTGTCATTTTGGGAAAGATTGCTATTCTTTTTTTTTAAAATCAGACTAATGACTTTTAAATTTTTTTAATTAATTAATTTTGTTTTAGCTGCACCGGGTCATTTTTGCTGTGCTCGGGCTCTCTCTAGCTGCCACAAGGGGGCCGCTCTCTAGCTGTAAGTACATAGGCCTCCCAACGCACTGGCTTCTCTTGTTGCAGAGTGCAACAAGTTCTCTTAGTTGCGGGGTGCGGTCCCAGGTGCCTTAGGGCACATGGAATCTTCCCCCAACAGGGATCGAACCCGTGTCGCTCGCACTGGCGGCCAGATTCTTAATCCCTGGACCATCAGAGAAACCCGCTGTTCTTTTTTATCATCAGAACCTGAGTGTTGTTCAGTAGTGTAGTTTGAGAACTGCTGCTACAATTATTCATCAGATGGGCAGCCAGCCTGTGTGGGAAGCGTTAGGGAATCACTGTCTCTTGTAGCAGGCAGCCCCTTTGGAAAGTCCCTTTCAGTGGCTCTGACTTCCTTTTATTGAGCTGAAATCTCTCTCCCTGATCATTTAGACTCTATCTCTTGGAGATAATGACAGAAATCATGACCTATTTTTTAGAAATATTCTGAGGAATAATAAGTAAAAATAATCTCAGTGTACTTAGCACTGCTTTAAGGTTGATTATAAATGAGGCTGGGCTTCCCAGGTGGCTCAGTGGTAAAGAACCTGCCTGTCAATGCAGGAGACATGGGTTTGATTCCTGGGTCAGAAAGGTTCCCTGGAGAAGGAAATTGCAACCCATTTCAGTATTCTTGCCTGGGAGAATCCCATGGACAGAGGAGCTATGAAGGCTACAGTCTATGGGATTGCAAAAGAGTCGGACATGACTTGGCAACTAAAACAATAACGAAACATATGAGACAAATAATGATGAAGGTTGAAGCTCACCTGGGTGTGAAGAGGATAGGAGGTGTTGGTGTTTTGTTTTATAGAGGGCAAGGTGGGAGTCTGTGGTCTCTTAAGTCTTCATAATCAGACTTTTATTTTGTTCTTTCTGTATAACATTTTGTTTCTGTCTTTTCTCCCTCTGTCATTCTTATTTGAGTAGCCATAGGGTTTACAGGAATAGTTCTTCTGAAGTAGAAATACGAAACCCAAAGTAAAAGAGGAAAATGCAATGTTAGAGTATTATGATCCTTGAAGTAAAATGAAACCTGATAACTAGAATCAAATTATGATGGAATTAAAGGAGACTATGCATCATTGGAACTTAGAAAAAATGGGAGAGAAAATAGGGTGCCAAAGATACATATACATTCATATTTGTCACACATATATGTACATACATACAAATATATCTGTGTGAAAACATTGATTGTATATGAGAGATATATTACATTTAATATATATATGTACAAACACATAAATAAAGATAAAATAAATGTATTTCCATCAGCTGTTTGTTAAATGGAAGATAACGGATTGAAACTGTGCTCCTCTCATGTCTGTCCTGTTCCACTGTCTGAAGTGGCAGGTGGAATCTGCTCAGTAATTCAAAGAGTGAATTTTTTAATTGATCAATCCTGACATGCTAACCTCAGCAACCAAGCAGCTGCATAGTGTGTTAGCTCATCATACCAATAATGAATATTACATCATTGACCTGCCTCCTTTTTTTGGAATGTAGAAAAAAACAAACCCTAGAAATATGTCAGATTTTCAAACAAACCAAAATAATGACTGAGCATACTGATTCTATCTGTAGTTTCATCACACTTATTGACTAATCAGGAACCATTCTGTTTATAAAATTAATTTTTAATTATAGTTTATTTTTAAAATGAAGTTCTAGCTTAAGATCTGAATGAAAAGTTTCAGAGCAATTAAGTTTTTCTTTTTCTAAATTTAAAATATTACTGTTGTGATAAAGTGATGCACTGAGTGACTTTAAGATAGCAATATATGTGTTAACAGACTTCTATACATACATCAGCTGTAAGATGTTTCCCTGGGCTTTGTACTTTGAAAAGTTTGTATTTTAATTCAGCAATAACACTCAAAATAAGAATCTCTGAAATTTGTTTTATATTTGTATTCCTAAAACAGGACAGATTTTGAAATAGATTGCTTAAAAAAAAAAAAAAGAATCGCTTCTTAAAACTCACAGATGTACACATCCACCCATGGGACAGAAGAAGTGAATTAAATACCTCGCTTGGTAAATCACGTTGCTTCTCCTGGACGAGATTGCTTGCACCCAGTGCTGTGAAAGAGACACGCTGTGAGCAGGAAGGATAGCTATTGTTCAGTGCTCTCTAGCAAAAGAACTGGGGAGAGGGGGGGTTTGGGGGGGTGAGTTTGACTGGCGTTGGCTCTGGCTTTTCTGCATTCCAATCTGTCTGAGGCATTGAGCGGGAGCAAAAAAACAGAGAGAGAGAGAGAGCGCCAGAGCGTGAACAAGCACAGCTAGTGCGGTATAGAAAGTGTTTTGAGTTTCTGACTGGCATGCCGGAAAGATCATGTTAGCAACACCCAGAAACTTCACGGAATGCAGACCCCAGGTAAGAGTTCCTAGAATCCATCTGAGACAGAAGTTAAAAGTTTGTATATATTTAAAGGGTATCTGTGCTTTTTCAAAATTCACAAATGAAATGACTATTTACTTTTGTGCTTATCAGGTTAAAAAAAAGCGGGGGGGGGTTGGTTTTCATTAACTGTGAGTTCACAGGAGTACTGTGTGGAGACTGTCAACATCCAGTACAAAATCTAGATCAAAAATAGCCTTCTGAGAAACTCAGATAAATTAAAGGTGTGGTGATCATAGCGAAGTACTAACACTGCAACATTTACGTGTTCTTTTAATCATTTGAAGTGGATGCTTATTCTAGTTTTTCCCTAGATTCTTTATGAAATACTCAGATACCTAGGAATGGATACAGCCCATTTCTCTCTGAGAGAGACAAAATACATCAACCATTAATAATAATGTAACAGTCTTGCCTGAATCTCAGTAGCATGTAGTTAAATCTGTTTCATTTGGCAAGTTCAACAGGTTGGATCCATAGACAGCAGTAAGAGTTCAAATGAGAACTTTGCTTGCCTTTTTTTTTTTCCCAAGGTAGACTTTTACTATCCTTTGCCAGTAGATGACGTCAGAAACTAACTAATTAGCTCATTGAAAGTTAAATCTGAAAGAGACTTGAGAAATCATCTACTGCAGTCCACACTCTTCCTTTTCAATGAGAATATTGAGATGTAAGGGATTTGGTGCTTGCTCAAGATCACAGATTTAGAACAGAATTGAAATGAAAATACATATCTCCAGATTTGCAGTTTACTGGTTTCTTTCATGGTACCAGCTACATTTAGGCTTTATACTTTGTCCATACTGTGTCTGCTGGCTCTGATACCATGAGTTACTGCCTAAAGACCAAATACATCATAAATCTAGATTGAAATATTATGGGGAGGAGATGTTGGCAGATGGATGTCATCAACATTGATATCATACTCATTTAAAACCAAAAATATATATGCGAAGTATTGGTATTTATCAGAATAAAAAGCAGTTTTCAGTTAAGGAAAAAGACTGCAGTTTGTACATTGCTTTTGTATAAATAATTACATAGCTGTAGCATATTCTAAATGCCTATATATGAAATTAAAATTCAAGTTGATTTTAATCTCTTTTAAAGACTTTGGGACTTAGTCATTTTCTGTATAAATGAAGTTAGTAAAGCTTTTTTTTTTTGGGTAGCATTATCCCATATTCAGTGCCTTTTCTATGTTTGTATTTTTTTAATGTAAGATAACATTTTAAAATTATCCAACTGCTTGAAGCAGTCGCTTCCTTATCCAAGACGCAGCTCAGTTTCTCTGCATTTGTAAGGGTCCTCTGTTACTTTACCTCATGAATTATGTGCTTGAGGGTAACTTAAGTGGAGGATCTTGAGAGTCACAACAGTCAGTGAACATCTGTCTTCATACATTTTCATTTAGTCTCTGAAAAGGTTGCTGCCCTTTCCATTTTTCTGGAGACCATTGTGGAGTTGAGAGAGACCACACTATTCTAGGGAGCTAAATAGTAAAGATAGCCACTGTCAAAAGGATCTGTCATGGCTCTTTACAATCCCTGGGAACAAGTTAGCTTGATTTGGCTCCAAGCACAGTGAAGGGATGTAGTGTTTTTGTGTTAAAGCTTGACCTGCTATTCCAGTTTTTGACTAAGTCTGTGTAAATGGGGTTGTGATTTACAAGTCTGTGAGTGACGAGCAGTTAAGTTGTAAGGAACAGTTTCATTACTGCTCTCGGCTATCGGAAATCAAATTACAAAGTGACATTCTCCACCCAGTAGGAAACAAGAGACTGTTTGTCTTACTGCCGAATCTATTATTAAAACACACTGTTTATAAGGGGACTGTTGGCTGTGAGAATGAGGACATAATGCTGTGTCCAACTTAACAGTGTTCACGTTGTGTTACACAGGGCTTGGGGTTTTCTCTCATCTTTTATCCTGCTGAAGTATGTGAAAGGACTGCCATGATACATGCGTGTATATTATGTTATGTGTATATATGATAGATGAGTGGATGGATGGATGGATAGCTAGATAGACGTACAAAAATGAACTTTTGGCCTTAGTGTATTTCCCCATGTTAGAAACAATCAGGTCATTAATCTATTGCTGGTATTTTACTGACCTAAGTTGAAAAAATACTATTAACCAATCTAATAATTATAAAATTTGCTACTGTGTATTGGAAAGAGAAAAATATTAGAAGGTAACACATGACTCCTTTTTCTCTCCTGAATACAGATGTCAGATTATGCAGGTTTATGTTTTGAAAGGCACTTGTGCTAATAAGGTGCCCATTTTATGACTAAAGTCACATTGTAAATGGGAAGGGAGTGGGTAGGATGAAATGAATGGCATGAGGAAAGAAATTCTCTTATGTATGTGAAACAATTTTCTTTTGACCATTGGTTTCTTTGAAGGCTGGCCCGTTTTCACTGCTCATGATTTTTTTTCCTTGATACTAGTTTTTCTAAATTTTTTTCATGAAATATATATCCATATAGTTTATATATTAAATTTGCAAAAAAGGTAAAGAGCTCTGTAATATAGCCATGACATTTTTCTGATAAAAGCTTGGGTATAGTTGATCAAAACTTTTGTCTCATTTAGCAGGTTTATTAATACTTCTTCCCCAGTGCAATTTCTTTCTACTTATGGGGTATAATGCTGGGTTCTGTATCCTCATTAAAGTTGTAAGAATGAAATCTCTATAAACAAAAGTAAAGATGAAGGACAGTCCAAGGGGCAGAAACTTGAGGCTGGATGTGTAAAACACTGAATTATCAAATTAATTCTTTACTCATAAAGGTAACCTGATTAGCTACTCAAAACTCTGGAAATCCGTTTAGGTGGACACATGGTTGGGTTTCCCCTTCTGCTCCAGCCTGGACCTTCAGCAGCTTCTAAAGAGGGAGTTACACTGGGTTTCTTCTTTCTGCTCTTTCACGCTCTCTAGTGGTTGTTTGTGGTGGTTCTTGTTTTCAGTTCCCTGTATATCAGTTTTCGTGAAGAAGCTGGTGGCTCTGTGGTGAAATAAGGCTCACAAGATTCTTGCACTTAGTTGCATAAACTTTCTAAATTATCTAATTCTGTAGCGTTGAGAGAGGATAACTGATTGTGTCCTGTCGTTTCCTAGTAAACAGTGAGTCAAGAAAATGAGTCATGACTCAGCAGCGTGAATCTTCATACAGCTGCCTTTTGTTTTTTATTTATTTGTGTGTGTGCGCGCCCTAATCGGAATTCAGTCTATCAAAGCGCCACATGTAATTATGGGTATGATGTCAGCTTGTGTTTGGAAGCCTAAAGCGTTGCCACTGAGAATATGTTCTTTGTGCATACTTGACAAGTAGGAGAGACTTACTGAATCGTCATTAAAATTCAGATGAAGGTCTTTATCTTCTCTGGTACCTCGCTCGCCCCTACTCAAACCTTACCATTCTGCTGAATGAAGAGTTCCCTGAACTCATGAATACATGAGTTCCTTCATGTATTTACATGAAGAGGGAGCCAGTGAGGAGTTCTTATCGAGAATGAGACTATAAAATCCCACGTTTCGGTCATTCTTAGGTTTGAGGTATTTTATAAATAAGTGAATTGCTGAAATAACAAGTTGTAAAGTTAGTGCAGGTTAATACAGTTCTCTTCTTTGAAGAAGAAAAATGACCTGGTTCTGCATGCTCTCTTTTGTTAGACTTTCAAAAGTAAGCAAGCAGGTTTAGGTGCCAGGATCAAGCCAGTGTCAGTCAGGATCAGGTGACACCTAGCATAGTCAACCTGTTGGACAGGTTGCTTGCTCTGATGTATTGCATTTAATTCCACAGACTACAGAGTGCCTTTGAAACCTTAGCAGCATGCTACTGTTGAATAGTTAACTATTCATAGATACTACCTTTAGTTAATATGAAGACAAAAAAAAAGGATATTCTCTTTTTAACACTCTGGTTTGTAACTTTCTAGCTAGATTATATTTCAGATAGACTGTGCGTAGTTGACTTGATTTCTGGTCTCTCCAGTGAGATAGGAGAAGATAAGATGTTTGGGTCCCTACTACAAGAATTCCCTTTTCTAGGAACACCTAGACTGTAAAGTGAGTGAAAGTCGCTCAGTCGTGTCTGACTGTTTGCGACCCCATGGACTATACAGTTCATGGAATTTTCTAGGCCAGAATACTGGATTGGGAAGCCTTCTCCTTCTCCAAGACCATAAAGTGTCAGGTAAATAAATAAAATAATTTATTTCATTTTTTTTTAAAAAGGAGTGATGTGTCAAAGGGAGTGCAGAAAGAACCACTTGAAAGAATTAGGTTTGCTCAGTCAAAGGACAGGACAAGACGTGATATGTCTATGAACAGGGAAGGATAATCATCTTTTGTATACCAAGAGCTCATTATGATGAGCTCATTTCTAAGACTTTGTTTAGTATGGTTATATTTCTTAGCATTTTCTCAAAATGTGGGAGACGAATCACTCAAAGAAAGAGTAGCAGATTATTGAATTACTGTCTGCACATGGTAAAGGAATTGTATCACAGTAATACAGTGGACATGAGTTGGGGTAAACTCTGGGAGTTGGTGATGGACAGAGAGGCCTGGCGTGCTGCAGTGCATGGGGTCGCAAAGAGTCGGACACGACAGCAACTGAACTGAACTGAATTTAGCTTACATACATCTTGAGATTTTTCTTGAAGCGTTTTTGCCTCCACTTGAAACTCAGTGAAACATCACAGTAGTTTCCTAAAACAATATCACTCTATTTTATGAGTACTATTATTTTACTTGCAAATATTTGCCCCATGACAGTTGCTAAAATTGTGAAATATATTTTTAGTAATTTTGGTTTTCTTCATTTCCTTTTCTTATAAATACAGTATAAGCACTTAGTATTTGATGATCAGCTTTTGAAGATAAATTTTCCAAAAAATTAGCTTTTTTCCCCCATTTGGAGCCAGTGTTAACCATTTTTATTAACAAAACCAAAAACATGGTGTAAGGAAGAATGCCTTGGAGTTATTGCTGTCATTACAAAGAATGAAAACAAGTCTCTCTTGGAAACATTTTTATTAACAAAACCAAAATGTACTATTCAAAGCAAATTTTCTGAAATGTAAAAGGCAGAAGTCTTTTTAGAAAGTTTAGAAGTTGCTTGTTTTATTTGTTTTGTTTGTAAATGGAAGAGTATTTAAAACCAGAAGGCAGGCTTTCCTCTGGTCCTTTTTAAAAAGAAA
Source organism: Odocoileus virginianus (assembly GCF_023699985.2). NCBI lineage: Eukaryota > Metazoa > Chordata > Mammalia > Artiodactyla > Cervidae > Odocoileus > Odocoileus virginianus. Next base: position 20,169,917 of record NC_069684.1, on the reverse strand, counting down.
ATCCAACAATTTATTTACCAGTTTTTCTCAGAAGTGTGTTTTCTGAGAAACTGTAAAATGTGAACAAACTGCAAAATGTATTTGACAATGAAATTTTAATTAGCTAGAAATAGTGAACTTCAAGGATGTGACTATTTTATTGCTGTAAAGTACTGTGATTTATGACAGCTTCCCAGTAGGTTTCTTCCAGTGTCAAAAATTATAAGACCATTTTCATTTTGCTTAGTTCTTGAATTAAATATTTAAAGATAGACTTTTTCTTTCTCTTTCCCCGTGTCAAACCCATGTTACAGGAGAATAGAGACTAGTTTTTTTTTAAAAGTCTCTTCAGGTTTAATCCAGATGTTGCTTATGTTATATTTTTCTCTGACAGTCTAAAAAGATTATTTTTAAATTTTAATATCCAAACATAATACATAATGAACTCCTCCTGCACACCTGTGAAAAAAAGGCAAAACTTCAGAGCCCGTTTTTAAAAAGAGCTCATCCAAATGGCTATTCAATACATGAAAAGTTTCTGTATTCATCAGGAAAATGCAAATTTAAACCAACATTACATCAGGATATCTAAAACGGAAAAAAAAAAAGTTGACAAGGATCTAGAACAAAAGGAGTTATTCTAGATTCTAAAACAAGAACCTAAAGAATTGTTTTGGATTCTAGACAAGAACCTAAAACAAGAGGAAGCACACACTGCTGATGAGAGTATAGATTTTTACAACTACTTTGAAGAAAAACTAAGATCATGGCATCTGGTCCCATCACTTCATGGCAAATAGATGGGGAAGCAATGGAAACAGTAACACTTTTTTGGGGGGGAGCTCCAGAATCATTGCAGACAGTGACTGCAGCCGTGAAATGAAAAAACCCTTGCTCCTTGGAAGAAAAGCTATGGCCAGCCTAGACAGCATATTAAAAAGCAGAGACATTACTTTGCTGACAAAAGGTCCATCTAGTCGAAGTTGTGGTTCTTCCAGTAGTCATGTATGGATATGAGAGTTAGACTATAGAGAAAGTTGAGTGCCAAAGAATTGATGCTTTTGAACTGTGGTGCTGGAGAAGACTTCAGAGTCCCTTGGACTGCAACGAGACCCAACCAGTCCTTCCTAAAGGAAATCAGTCCTGAATATTCACTGGAAGGACTGATGCTGAAGCTGAAGCTCTGAAACTTTGGCCACTTGATGCGAAGAACTGACTCATTTAAAAAGACCCTGGTGCTGGGAAAGATTGAAGGTGGGAGGAGAAGGGGATGACAGAGGATGAGATGGTTAGATGGCATCACCAATTCAATGGACATGAGTTTGAGTAAACTCCAGGAGTTGGTGATGGACAGGGAAGCCTGGCATGCTGCAGTCCATGGGGGTCACAAAGAGTCAGACAAAACAACTAAACCTGAACTGTCTATGTGTGCAGTCAGGAAATTTACATTTGGTGTCATTTAAAGGGTTAAATGGGGAAAGTCTCACACAGACTGGGTTTGTAAGTGAATCTTCAAAAGAAAACTGCAAGATGTGAATAACAGAACTACCAGACTTTCCATAAGCTTTCAAAGTATTCATAAGCACTCAAAGACATATAAAACACTAACTTTCATGTCCTAAATATTTTATAGTGGTAACAGCTTATATATATATTACTGTAGTATATCAAAAGATATAAATGTACTCATACCAAGCACATTAATTTTTCCATATAGTTATTAATTAGTTCATGATACAAATTTAACGAGTTTTCTGTACTTTGGCTTTAATATCATTTTGCTTTAAAAGCATTTCTGTGCTTTAGAGGGTATGTGATTATTTGTTTTATTGGAAGAAAAATAAACATTTTAAAACAGCTTTTTCATCACTGTGGAATGTGGAAGTATCCAACAAAGTAAATAGAAGATAATAAATGTTAAGTTCCTTCTTTTTCTTTGCAAGAATACAAACATGATATATTCTCGACCGTGCTTTTCTTCTCTTCTCAGGTAAATCGCCCCCTCCTTCCAATCCTGCCAGTTCTGAATCATTAAAATGCATGTGTTTAGCTCTATTTTTGTATTCATTTATAACAGTTGTCTCCACTTGTTCAGTTGCTAAGTCATATCCAACTCTTTGCAACCCCATGGACTGTAGCATACTGGGCTCCTCTATCCTCCACTATCTCCCAGAGTTTGTTCAAATTCATGCCCATTCATATTTCTTCACCTTTACTCAATCTTAATGTTTTCATGTCAGCATACTACATTAGTTATCTATTGCTGTTATAAACAACCATATACTAAAAACTTAAAGCAACACCTATTAATACTTATCATTTCAGTTTATGCAGAACCAGAGTACGGGCAGGGTGTAGTTGGTTGTCTGCTCTGGGTATCACAAAGTCAGAAACCAAAATATCAGCAGACTGCCTCCTCACCCGGAGCTCAGAGTCCTCTTGTAGTTGTAGCACTGAGATCCTTTCTTTTTTGCTGGTTATTGGGAGGGAATCATTCTCAGCTCCTAGAGATCACCTTTGGGTCTCATTCCTGTGGCACTCCAAGAACATGGCAACTTACTTCTTCAGAGTCAATGAGAGAATCTTACTCTACTCTGCTATGATGGAGTCCAGTATAAAATGGAACATAATCGCAAGAGTGACTGTACCATCATCTTTGCCATATAATACAGCTAAGTCAAGGGAGTGGCTATCCCATCTTATTAACAGATCTTGGGTCCTACCTACACCCAAGGGTAGAGGATTATACAGAAATGTGGGTACCATATATATCCACATCATAAACACCAAGCCTTTGTTCATGATTCTTAATTGTGCTTCTTTTTTCCTTCTCAAATTGAATATAGACCATTCCATTGAAGTTAATGATACTCTCATTCTGGCAAGTTAACAATCTTATCTTTCTTTCAGTTAATATTAGTTTTATGAGACCTGTGCTTTTCTGTGACAGCAGCATTTTCATTCTCAATCTGCCACCTATTTTTTAATAAAATAAAAACACAATATAATTGTGCAAATATTGCCAAACAGATTCTGATGCCAAATTAACTGTAGATGAGCATGTGACCCTGCCTCATATTTATCATCAACCTATGAATGACAATCCTGAATTTTTTTAAATTACTGAATTAAAAAGTTACAGACCTATGCATTCTCAAGTTATTTTACTGTTGAAGAATGCTATAAACTCTCAGGAAATCCCTAGGCATCTGAAGATGTTGTTTTAATATTTTTAAAAATTTATTCTATTTTAATATTTCAAAGAAAAATAGTATATTGAAGATGTCTTTTCATTTCATTATATTTATACCTGTAGATCCTTAAAGGCTGCATATTATTCCATTGTAGATTTACCTGTTCCCCTCCTTAAGAACACTTAGTGTTTTTAGTTTTTGCCACTACCAACTTTTTGTTAAACATCTTCATACATACATATCTGTGTTCAATTGCTTGTGTTGATATATCTGTAGGACTGGTTCCTAGAAATAGAAACAAAGGTAGTTTACATTTCACACTTGATAGATACTGTTAAATAGCCTGATACTGTTAAATTTGTTCAGGATGTCTTTTTTTTCTATTTGAATTTTTAAATTTTTATGTTTCCTTAACCTCTCTTTTCTGTTGTAATTTCTAGCTTTTGTGTGATGCTTACAAAGGCCTTTCTCAATAAGATTAGGTCTTTATCTGGAATTTATTTTTGGATTTTTGAAATGAGATTTTTTTTTCAGTTGTCTCAACACCTTTTGTTGACTAGCCTACTCTTCCCATACTGATTTGAAAAGTGCTCTTTATCATCAGCTAAATGTCTGTGTTTTTTTCTGGATTCTTTTTCTGTCCCACAGATCTATTGTTATATTCCTATGTCAGTATCAAAGTGTTTTAATGATTATAGATTTTAATATATTTCTTTTACTGATGTAGCAAACTCTATATAATTAGTTAGTTCTTCCTTTTCAAATGTATTTGGCTTTTCACTCATACATTTACTTTTCCAAATGAACTATAGAAGCAAATCATCCCCCATTGCCAGCCAAAAACAAAAAAAATGTGTGTTGACATTTCATCTGGGATTATGATGAGTATATATGTTATTTGATGGAGAATTAACTTTCATACCCATTTCTAAGTTTTAGTTGTTTTAAACTGTATGTAAAAGGCAAGTTTTATATATTCTTTTGGGACTTATTTTTTTCACTTTAATATTATATAATTAATATCTTTCCATGTTGTTGTTGTGTTCTTTATATTTTTGACTACTGTATGACTTCTACATTATTGAATATGCCAAACGAATTTAGAGTTTAGATTGGGTTTGGTACTAGGGTTCCATCGTTTCATTGAAGTGTATTTGGTTTGTTAACTAAATTTTGCTGTCAGTATCAGTGCTACTATGAACATTCTTGAATGTATCTTATTCATTTGCAGCTGTTTCTTTTTGCTGTATTCCTAGGAGTGGAATTTTTGGGTCTTAGGTTGACTAATAATGCCAAACTATTTTCCACCAACAATGTGTATGAGAGATTCACATTATCCCTAATACTTGATATTGTCAGAATTTTAAATTTTAGTCTTGTAATGAAGATTAAGTATTTGGTTTGCAAAACCTGATTGCCAGTGATACTGAATAGTTTTTGGAGGTCTGTGGCTATATATGTTAATGCTTTGGTGAAATTATTTTTCTCTCTTGCTTATTTTTCTATTGAGTTGTTAGGATTTTTCTATTAATATGAAGTTCTCCACTGATCTCCCATAGCCTATTGGGCACCTACCAACCTGGGGAGTTCATCGTTCAGTGTCCTATTTTGGGGGGTTCTCAAGGCAAGAATATTGAAGTGGTTGCCATTCCCTTCTCCAGTGGACCACATTTTGTCAGAATTCTCCACCATGACCTGTCTATCTTGGGTGGCCCTACACGTCATGGCTCATAGTTTCATTGAGTTAGACAAGGCTGTGGTTCATGTGATCAGTTTGGTTAGTTTTCTGTGATTGTGGTTTTCATTATGTCTGCCCTCTGATAAGGATAAGGATAAAAGGCTTATTGGAAGCTTCCTGATGGGAGAGACTGGCTGAGGGGGAAACAGGGTGTTGTTCTGATGAGAATGATGGCCCATTCTCAGTAAATCTTTAATCCAATTTTCTGTTGATGGGCGGGGCTGTGTTCCCTCCTTGTTGTTTGACCTGAGGCCAAACTGTGGTGGAGGTAATTAAAATAATGGCAACCTCCTTCAAAAGTTCCCATGGACTGCAGCGCTCAGTGCCCCCGACCATGCAGCAGGCCACTGTCGACCCACACCTCCACTGGAGACTCCTGGACACTCACAGGCAAGTCTGGCAGTCTCTTGTGGGGTCACTGCTCCTTTCTCCTGCGTCCTGGTGCACACAAGGTTCTGCTTATGCCCTCAAAGAGTCTGTTTCCCCAGTCCGTCAAGGCTGTATATTCTCACCCTGCTTGTTTAACTTATATGCAGCGTACATCATGCAAAATGCCAGACTGGATGAAGCACAAGCTGGAATCAAGATTACTGGGAGAAATATGAATAACCTCAGATATGCAGATGACACCACCCTTATGGCAGAAAGTGAAGAAGAACTAGAGCCTCTTGATGAAAGTGAAAGAGGAGAGTGAAAAGGTTGGCTTAAAACTCAAAATTCAGAAAACTAAGATCATGGCATCTGGTCCCATCAATCATGGCAAATAGATGGGGAAACAATGGAAATGGTGAGAGACACTATTTTTCTGGGCTCCAAAATCACTGCAGATGGTGATTGCAGCTATGGAAAGAACCTAGCTTCTTGATAGAAAAGCTATCACCAACCTAGACAGCATATTAAAAAGCAGAGACATTACTTTACCAACAAAGATCCATCTGGTCAAAGCTATGGTTCTTCCAGTAGTCATGTACGGATGTAAGAGTTGGATTATAAAGAAAACTGAGCACCGAAGAATTGGTGGTGTTGGAGAAGACTCTTGAGAGTCCCTTGAACTGCAAGGACATCAGACCAGTCAGTATTAAAGGAAATCAGTCCTGAATATTCATTGGACTAATGCTAAAGCTGAAGCTCCAATACTTTGGCTACCTGATGTGGAGAACTGACTCTTTAGAAAAGACCCTGATGTTGGAAAAGATTGAAGGCGGAAGGAGAAGGGGATGACAGAGGATGAGATGGTTGGATGGCATCACCGACTCAATGGACATGAGTTTGAGTAAACTCCGGGAGTTGGTGATGGACAGGGAAGCCTGGAATACTGCAGTCCATGGGGTCGCAAAGAGTCAGACACAACTGAGCAACTGAACTGAACTGAACTGATTAAGAAGTTCTTCTTATGTTCTTGATGGTAACCCTTAACAGTTGTATGTATTGTGAATATATTCTCAAGTTGTAACGTGTCCTTTCACTTTCTTTTTTTAAGGTTATTGAATGGATAAAAGTCCATAATTTTGTGTAGACAACTTACCAATTAATATTGGTAAACACAAAGTTAATATTTTGTGTTTACAAAATTATTTCCTACCCCAGGGCCTCAAGATAATTTTTATTAGGAGTTTTAGATTTTTGTTCTTGACTTTTAAGCTCTTACTCAAAGAGGAGTTGGTTTTTATGTTATATACTTATGCTTTTTTCATATTAATAACTTTTACTTGCCATATTTATTGAATAGTCTTTCTTTTCCCTTGTAGATCTAACAGCACTCCTATCTATCATATGTAAAGTTTCATATTTTTTCTGCAAATGTCTTAAAATTTTTTATTAATCTTATCCCTAGATTATAGGTTTTTTTTTTTTTATGGAATCTTCTCTCCCTTTATTTTTCTAATTGGCAATTGCTGATATATAAAGAATTACATATTTTTATTTTCAGCATATATATATATCAAATATTGTATATTTATCTTTATCCTGATCATATTACTGAATCCTTATATTTTTTTCAATTTCAATTTATTGTCTTGTCCCCTGTTGCCATCCTCACTAAAGAATACATCCTATCTTCTGCATATACTTATCACTCGTTTCTTTCTTTCTGATATTTATATCCCTTATTGCTTGTCTTAACCACATTGTCTAGAACCTCTTACCAATAACAAATAGACTCTGGTGAGCCTACATCCTGTTAAAAAAAGTGCTGATTATAGATATCTTTATGTTAATCCTAACCTTAAAAGCATGTTTTTAATGTTTTATGTTTGTATATAACAGAACCACTGATTTCTATATATCTTCTTTTAAATTAAAGTTTTAGTCTATTCCAAATATTCTAAGATTACTTTCAGAAGGGGTATTGGATATTATCAGTTACCTCTCAGCATCTTTTGTTTTGATTATTTCTTTATTATCTTTATCTATCATAATAACATATTAAAGTATTTATTTCTCCCAGGTCACAGATATAAAGCCAGGAGGACTAAATTCAGTAGGTCATTGGTAATATAAATATTGTCCTTTCTAGCACTCTCAAAACCCCTTAGAATATTTAAGTATTTGTTACTCAACATACTGACCTCATGCTTATCCTTTTAGTATGCTTATCTAATTTTATTTAATAAAACATCACTAATGAATTTCCCAAGAGATTTAAAGTTTTGTTATTTTTAATTATCTATAGAAAAACCTGAGAATCTGTCTTCACAGTGACTAATAAATATATCACTGCTGTAACATGAGGATACATTTGAGGAAAAAAAGACAGTGACTTATTACCATAGATTCCACACCATAGCCAAGTGATGTTATCTTTCTCTGAACTATGAATGATTCTGTTATAAATGGCTATAGGACTTGGACAGACCTTTGACTGTATTACTGTTGTTGAATTAAGTTCTTTCTATAGCAGCTTCTGCTGCCACAAACCTCGTGATCTTTTCAGCATAAGAGACTTTAATAAAACAGAGAAAACCAGAAGAGAGAGATTTGTGTTTGTAACTTTGTAATGTTTTTCTTAAAAATAGCCTGCAAATTGTACAAGCTTTCAGCCCCTCTACCCGCCCTAAGTCTGCCACTGGGTGGAAGCCAAGAGTGGGGGAGAGGGGTTGTTCTCTCCAGAGTTTCCTTATTCCTTGCCTAGTTTGCTGGCAGTCTTTGACATTCCTTGGCTTGTAGAAGCATTACCTGGTCTCTGCCTTCATCTTCATATGGTGTTATCTCTGTGTGCATGCCTCTGTATCCTAATTTCTCAAATTTATAAGGATATCAACAATCTTGGATTAAGCTGCACTGTAATGATCTCCTATTAACCAGGTACATCAGCAGCAGCTGTATTCCGAATATGGTCCTGTCCTAAGATACTGGCAGTTAAGCCATCATGAATTTTGGGGAGACACAATTCAAACCATGGCCTTGTCCTCCCCTCCCTCTACCTGCCTTTCTGCAGCAGTGCTCCTGCCTCAGCTCTCTCAGTTCAGTTCAGTCGCTGTGTTCCGTCAGACTCTTTGTGAACCCATGGACTGCGGCAAACCAAGCTTCCCTTGTCCATCACCAACTCCCAGAGCTTCCTCAGACTCATGTCCATCGAGTATCGATTGGATTGCCATCCAACCATCTCATCCTCTGTCGTCCCCTTCTCCTTCCGCCTTCAATCTTTCCAACATCAGGGTCTTTTCCAAGGAGTCAATTCTCCACATCAGGTAGCCAAAGTATTGGAGCTTCAGCTTTAGCATTAGTCCTTCCAATGAATATTCAGGACTGATTTCCTTTAATACTGACTGGTTTGATGTCCTTGGGGTACAAGGGACTCTCAAGTCTTCTCCAACACCACAGTTCAAAAGCATCTATTCTTCAGCACTCAGCTTTCGTTATGGTCCAACTCTCATATCCATACATGACTACTGGAAAAACAATTGCTTTGACTAGATAGACCTTTGTTGGCAAAATGTCTCTGCTTTTCAATATGCTGTCTAGGTTGGTCATAGCTTTTGTTCCAAGGAGCAAGGGTCTTTTCATGGCTGTAGTCACCATCTGCAGTGAATTTGGAGCCCAAGAAAATAAAGTTTCTCACTGTTCCCATTGTTTCTCTATCTATTAGCCATGGAGTGATGGGACTGGATGCCATGATCTTCATTTTTTGAATGTTGAGTTTTAAGCCAGCTTTTTCACTCTCCTCTTTCACCTTCATCAACAGGCTTTTATTGCCTCTGCTTTCTGCAATAAGGGTGGTGTCATCTGCATATCTGAGGTTATTGTTATTTCTCTTGGCAGTCTTGATTCCAACTTGTGCTTCATCCAGCTTGGCATTTCACATGATGTACTCTGCATATAAGTTAAATAAGTAGGGTGACAATATACAGCCTTGATGTATTCCTTTCCCAATTTGGAATCAGTCCATTGTTCCATGTCTGGTTCTAACTGTTACTTCTTGACCTGCCTACAGATTTCTCAAGAGACAGTAGTAGTAGATGTTTTTCTGGAACTCTCTTGCTTTCTCTGTGATCCAATCGATGTTGGCAATTTGATCTCTGGTTCCTCTGCCTTTTCTAAATTCAGCTCTCTAACCTGGAATGAATGACTACTCAGACACACCCAGTCTTTATAAATGATTCTTTTGGTGCTTATTTGTTAGTGAAGGGACGGGTGATAGATAAACAGGGGAAGTACCCCTTTCTAGACCAGCACTGACATTTTGGAAGATAATCTTGAATCCTTTTTGCCCTACCTAACCCACTCCACTGTTCTTGCCTGGAAAATCCCGTGGACAGAGGAGGCTGGCAGGCTACAGTTCATGCGGTTGCAAAAAGTTGGACAGACTGAACAACTGAGCATAGAGACTGAGATCATCAGGTAGCAGAGAGAGGCCATCTCCTAATAGCCCTGAGGAGGCATCTGGCTCCAGTTATATTGCGGTTTCTTTGAAATATAGAGATACTCAATCCACTTTGACTTTATTTTAAATGTGTGTGTCAGGGGTTGCAATAGGAATATCTTACTCAATGTTTGTTTTCCAAGAGAGGGAGGGGAAGAACCATAACAGTCTGTGTACAAACTTAAGTAGAGTAGTAGATTATTCAGGCAATTATAACCTAAAATGCCTTCAAATAATAAAGCACTATCCTCTTACCCTTATTTGGGTTGTACTTTTTTTTTTTTTTTAATGTACTCTTCATTAGGGATCAGCTGCTTAGTTTAGATGAGAAAGACATTGAAGATACTTAGTCTCCTTAAATCTGGGTAATAAAGGTGGACCATCAGAGAAGCATATAAATCAGGAGCTTTTTGGGAACAGTTTTTTTTTCCTGATTCATCTTTAGATGCCTCAATTTTATGTGTTCCATTTTTGTATGAATGACCTCCCAGGTAGATAATAGTAAAGAAGTTCTGCCTTTTAAACTTAAGATCAAATGGAGCAATTTTTGCATATCTCTTGAACTGTTTTATTCCAGTTCATTCTTACAGTAAAGCCCAATTTGCAACATATTCAAATATTAACCAAAGGAAAATAAAGAGTTGATTGCAGTATTTGTTTTCTGGGCATGTCTTTGTGTGGAGTTTTTTTAACAATCCAAGTGAAAATAAATCTATTGAAATTTTTTGATAGTTGTGGTTTTTAGTGCCAAAAAAGATGTGAAACCACTTGATTTTTTTGAGTTGTAATAATATATACACTCAATTATCATAATCATTAGGTATCCATAATCATTAGTACCCATTAATTTTTTATTAAGTACCACATGTCCAAAGTTAGGTTTTCTCTTAAGTCCACCAAATACTTTTCTTTTTCTCCTAGCATGTTACATTCCCTAACTTAAAAAAATTACTTAATATGATGGATAAAAATTGACATGGTTTCCATTGTAAAAGTAGCAGTAGCAAATCTGTCAAGCACAGCATCAAACAGCCTCATTAAAATGCCTGTAGGGTCAAATACCCATGTCACATATCCTGATCAGGCCTGGAAAAATATTTTCAAGTATTCATTAGTTTAACAGTTTTGCTTCCCACTTAGTAACTGCTCACCTTTCAAACCTTTCCCAAAATATCTAAACATTTTATAGGAAAAACCTCTAATATGGAATGTAGTTAGGAGGGTCAGCTCTAGGATAGGAATATCTAACTCCTGGCACCTCCCACCTCCAACCCTTTATTGACTGTGTGACTTCATCAGTTCTGTCAATCTCTGTTATTGTTGTTTAGTCACTAAGTTGCACCTGACTCCTCATGACCCCATGTGACTGCAGCATGCCAGGCTTCCCCCATCCTTCACTGTCTCCTGGAGTTTGCTCAAATCCATGTCCATTGCGTCAGTGATGCTGCCTAACCATCGCATCCTCTGCTGCCCCCTTTTTTTGCCTTCAGTCTTTCCCAGCATTAGTCAAAGTGCAGTGAAAGTCGCAAAGTCTCAAGAAGGCAACCCCATGGACTGTAGCCCACCAGGCTCCTCAGTCCATGGAGTTCTCCAGGCAAGAATACTGGAGTGAGTTGCCATTTCCTTCTCTAGGGGATCTTCCCAACCCAGTGATCAAACCTGCATCCCAGTATCAGTCTTTTCCAATGATTTGGCTTTTTGCATCAAGTGGCCAAAGTATTGGAGCTTCAGCTTTTCAGCATTAGTCCTTCCAGTGAATATTCAGGGTTGATTTCCTTTAGGATTGACTGATTTGATCTTCTTGCTTGCTCTCAACCTTCTAGTTTTCCCTAAACCTTAGTTTCCCCAGATGTAAAATGGGGGGAAATAGTACTACCACACAGGGTTGTTATGAGGAATAAATGAGATTAAAACTCTGTTGACTGAAAAAAATGCACAATATGAGAATTGTGAGTTAAGTTTTATTGGGGGGCCAAATGAGGACTATAGCATGTCAGTTAGCTCTGAGTAGAGTAACTGTGCTGAAGACGTTGTGTTGGGGGGCAGGGGAGGAGGGGTAGAGTAAGTGTATCTGTTAAGAATTCTAGTATTTTTTTAGATATGAGAAGATACAAAAATTTGGGCTCATAAAATCATCTCCTAAAAATAACTATCTGAAGTCCTGTCCCACACATTTTTCCCCCAGCACAGAGTGCCTCATTCCTGATCTCCAGCCTGAACTTCTTTCAGGGTGTGTTGAAGGTCAGCAGCTTGAAGTGACTAGTGATTTAAGTCTTGTAGAAGCAGATGGCAAATGCCAGTTTCCAGTTAGCATATGCAAAGTACTTCATGTACTACCTTCAGTACCTTTTAAGCACACAATACATTTGATCTTTTATTGTCCATGATACAAATGTTCAAACTATTGCTGGTTCTAGAGATGTTACAGAAGATATATTCACTTTACTTGCGTAGCTCGATAATCTTAGATATTTGGTTTATCCCATCTGTCTACCCACTCATTCAATAAATATTGAGGGTTTATTTGCTTGATATTAAGTACTAAATAATAGACTCCAGGAATTGCTTTGAGTACAATTAATTGTAAAGTTTAACTTTTTATTTTAAAGAAAATTAATTTAAGAATAATTATATGTTAGCTGCTTTCTGGATCTTTTTGAGAAAGATCTTTCTGTTCATTAACTACAGTTGTCACTTTATTTACATTTTTTCCTTAAAATAATAGCTTTGGTATTTAAGGAATCTAATTATATTAATTCTATATAGTCATCAACCTCCTCAAACAAAATCTGCCGTTAGTCTTTGACACATTACTTTTAAGCTTCTGTTTTATAATAGTGTTACTACCTTTATTTAAAAAACTGCTTTACATTTTGACACTAGTTTTCACTGGAGGATATTACCTGTTTTAAATAATCATACAATAGGAATGCCTCTTATAATGTTAACATCCATATTTCTCTGTGACTTCACATTTGAAAAGTGCTGCTTTCTAAATCCAAATGAATGAAAATTCAGCTTAGCTTCATTATTTCTTTGGCTTTAATCATAACATAATGTTTCTGACAAGTGAAAGCAGTGCTTGAGTGCATTCATTGATATATAACTTGTAATATGTAAGTGATTTGAGGAACATATATACATATGTATGTGTAATATGGTACTATTTAAATGTGTTGAACTGCAGATTTTGTAAAATTCAGCTCTGTTCCCTTATAGAAAAACATCTCATCAAAATAAAAGGAAAAGTTATGGTTTGACATTCACTTTATTTATTTTTTTTTTTTTAAATTTTTATTAGTTGGAGGCTAATTACTTTGCATCATTACAGTAGTTTTTGTTATACATTGATATGAATTAGCCATGGATTTACATGTATTCCCCATCCCAGTCCCCCCTCCCACCTCCCTCTCCACCCGATCCCTCTGGGTCTTCCCAGTGCACCAGGCCCGAGCACTTGTCTCATGTACCCAACCTGAGCTGGTTATCCGTTTCACCCTAGATAATATACATGTTTCAATGCTGTTCTCCTGAAACATCCCACCCTCGCCTTCTCCCAGAGTCCACAAGTCTGTTCCATACATCTGAGTCTCTTTTTCTGTTTTGCATATAGGGTTATCGTTACCATCTTTCTAAAGTCCATATATATGTGTTAGTATACTGTAATGGTCTTTATCTTTCTGGGTTACTTCGCTCTGTATAATGGGCTCCAGTTTCATCCATCTCATTAGAACTGATGACATTCACTTTAGAGGAAAAAGGTTGTACATATCCAAAAGAATGTCAGGATGGAAATGCAGTCACTTTACTTATCCGTTAGCTACCTTTTTTGAAAATTAGTCATTTCTACTTCTAGTCCTTTTTCACAACAGTATATTGAATGTTAATAAATTCAGTAGTAATCATTTAAAAATACAACAGACATTATTTTAATATGATGTAGACTCTTTGAATTAATTATATTTGCAGTCAGTACTTATGATTTCTCAGTCACCATTGCTTAAAGTCAGTTTATTTCTCAAATAAAAGACTTTGTATGATACTGAAATATAATATAGTAGATTTTGCACCTAGAGGCAAATTTAATTTTATCCTTAAAATATCAACCAATATCAGTTTTAAATTTTCTGATTTTGATAGTTGTTCTGGATTATATAAGAGAATGTCCTTTGTTCTAGAAAATATACCCCTGAAGCCATTGGCCATAAAGGGCATAATGCCTCCAAGTATCCAAATAGTTTAGAAAAATGTCTATATAAAATAACAGTGTACACAGAAAGAATGGTTAAGCAAAGGTAACAAAATGTAAACAGTTGGTGAATCTAGATAAAAGGTATATAAGGGTAGGTGTACTCCACTTGCACCTTTTTTGTAAGTTTTAAACTACATCAAAATGTAAAAACTACCCCCCCCCAAAAAAAGACTACCAACTTTGCCAACTTTAATTATCAATTTATAGAAAGATCTATTTTCATGTATTACTTCCTTTGCTCATTCTCTTTTCCTGTGTATAAGAACAGTAGAGGAGGGGAGAAGAGACTGATTCTGCAGTGTTTGTTTCTTCAAGAAGGATGGAAACCCTAGAAGAGTTAGAAGGAAAGCATGGCGCCTGTGAAATTAGAAAATAGTCCCTCTTCTGCTGTACGATTTTAGAAATTCTGGTGTAGAAAGAGCAGATTATATGATGCATCTTAATTTGGATAGCTTTTAAAATATTGATTGATTGATTTTTGGCTCTGCTGGGTCTTTTTCGTTGAATGTGCTCTAGTTGTGGCGAGCAGAGGCTATGCTGTGGTCACGGGCTTAGTTGTTCTGAGGTGTATGGGATCTTCTCAGAACAGGGACTGAACCTGTGTTCCCTGCATTGGCAGGAGGATTCTTAACCACTGGACCCCCAGGCAAGTCGTGGATATCCTTTTAAGGTGTAAATGTTCCCAGACATGAACTTGTAGGAGAATGTTCATGAAAGCATTATTTATAATTAAAAAAAATGGAAAGAACCCAAATGGCTGTCAGTGGAATACTCTCCAGCCATTGAAAACAACTAAGTAGTGACCCAGGCTGCAGCATGAGCACAGTAAATGAAAATCGGGCACAAAAGCCACATAGTATATGAATTCATTTATATGAAATGTCCACAATAGGAAAGTTCATAAAAATGAAATATAGATAAGTTAGTTGCCTTAGGGGCTGAGAGGTTAGAAAGAATGGAAGTGAAAGTCGCTCAGTTGTGTCTGACTCTTTGTGACCCCATGGACTATATTCTCCAGGCCAGAATACTGGAGTGGGTAGCCTTTCCCTTTTCCAGGGGATCTTCCCAAAATAGGGATCGAACCCAGGTCTCCCACATTGCAGGTGGATTCTTTACCAGCTGAGCCACAAGGGAAGCCCAAAATACTGGAGTGGGTAGCCTATCCCTTTTCCCGGGGATCTTCCCAACCCAGGGATCACACCTAGATCTCCCTCATTGCCAGCGGATTCTTTACCAGCTGAGCTATCAGGAAAACCCAGAAAGAATGGAGAATAACTGCTAATGGACACAAGATTTCTTTTTGAGATGAGGAAATGTTCTGGAGTTAAGTTGTGATGGCTATACAACTTTGTGAAGATATTTAAAACCACTTTTAGAAGATGAATTTTATGGTATGTGACTTTTATTTCAGTAAAGCTCTTATGTAAACGAAAGTAAGGCCTAATGAACTACTCCTGCCTCAAAGTCTTTCCATCTAAAAAAGAACAAGAGCCAAAGACCCTATAACCTTATATGATCTGGTTTCCTATTATTTCACAGACCTTGTCTTCTTTTATGAAGATGAGGGTCATTCCAATCTACTTGCACTGATCTCCTGACTATTGTTACTTCTAGGCCTTTTTTTTTTTTTTTTTTTTTTTTTGGTTTTTCCCTCTTCCTGGAAACCTAACAACCTTTACTCAAAATTGAGTCTCTCAGAGGTGCCCTCCTTGGCTGCCTCTAAAATTTAGACCTCTCAAATATTACCTATTGCTGTTCTTTGCTTTACTATTCTCCTTGGCTCTATTCACTATCTAACACAATATATATTTTACTTTTTAATCTTATGTATTGTTTATCTCTTCCTCCCAGAACATAAACTCCATGAGGGCAGAGATTTTGCCTCTTTCATTCACTACTGAATCCTAGGGCTTAGAACAGTGCTTGGCACTTACTTATCACTAATGTTGTCAAATAGGTGCATCTGAAAGTATAAGAGTAGGCAACTATAAGGGAAATCAGGAATGTTAAGTAATTGAAGAGAGAGCTACATGTTTTATACTCTTTGTTTGAATAAAAATTGTTTCCTATAGGACTTTGAGACTAAGAAAATGAAGAAATAACTTGTGTTCAGTGTCTTGAAAGTAAAATAAAAAGACAGTCATTCAGTTCTTAAAATGAAAATAAAACTTTTTTGACCAAGACAAATAATTCTTTTATTTATTTTTCAATCATAGGGGCCTGGTAGACAACTACACATGTATTAGTTACTTTGAAAATATTGACTGAATTGACAGTGTAGACCTAAATCAGGAGCCAGTAAACTATAGCTTACAGCTTGTTTTTTCTTTTTCTTTTGGTAAGTAAAGTTATATTGGAATACAGCCATGCCCTTTCATCAACATATTGTCTGTAACTGCTTTTTTCTCTAATAGGCTTCCCAGGTGGCACTAGTGGTAAAGAACCCATCTGCCAATGCAGGAGACGTAAGAGACACAGGTTCGATCCCTGCATCAGGAAGATCCCCTGGAGGAGGGCATGGCAACCCACTCCAGTATTCTTGCCTGGAGAATCCCATGGACAGAGGAGTTTGGCAGGCTGCAGTCCATAGGGTTGCACAGTCAGACACGATTGAAGAGACTTATCATGCGCTTATGCACAGTAGAGTTCAAATAGCTCTGAAAAAGACTGTATAGCCCACAAAGCCTAAAATGTTTACTGTCTGGCGCTCTATGGGAGAGGTTAGCTAACTCCTGCCTAAATTAGTCCCTGTAGGATATGGATTAGTGTAGTAGGGAACCTTGGCCAAATATTGAGAAGTTTAAATTTCATTTCTCTGATTACCTTTGTTACCTTGAACAAGTTTTATGATCTTTGGTTTTCTCATCTGTGAAACGAAGATAATATGCATCTTACATTGTCATTTAAGAATTTTAAATGAGGTATTATATGTAAAACACTTAGTGAAGTGCCCAGAAAATACTTCAGTAAGTTATAACCTGGTGAGCAGCACATGCATGCACAGATGTGCGTGTGTGGGCACACACACAAACATACACACAGAAACATAAATGCCCTCAAGTAGCAATTCTTTCAGCCACATTTTCCAGATACTTTCACTGTTATCAGGAAAATAAGGAATAAAGTTAACAAATGTTGATTAATGTTCATTAAAGTCCTTAGTACACTTCAGGCACATAATAAAACACCAAATTCTACAGGATTTGGTCATTTGTTGAAAAGACTGTAATCAGGCATTATTTCTTAACTCTGAGCCCAACTTACAGTATTTCAAAGTCTTTGGCTCATATTTTAGGAAAATGTACAGTCCACTATAGAATTGTTACACTGTCAGGTAAATTTCTTTGCTTTATCTGGAAGGAAAATTTTACATAAGGAGGACTGATTCAAATTATGTTTCTATTGTAAGCAAAGAAAAACAGCGTGATGCCCTATATATTATGAGAAAATTTCAACCTAGAACTTTTTCTTAGGTGCCTCATATGCTAATTCTGTTTACAGAAGGTGAGTTTATAGTATTGGATTATTTTTATGATGACTTTCTGTCTGTACAGCCTTTTCTTTGGTAAATACATAAAAGAACTTTTTCCTTAACTAGATTCTGTTTCGGCTGTTGATTTGGAGACTAGTAGTATAGAACCTTACATCAGGAACATATCGGATTCTTTTGATTTAATCTATCTTTAGTATACAGGATCACAGTATTACTTTCAGTAATATATCATACAATGAACATTTACTAATCATTCACTATATATAGGCATTAAAATTTTTTAATTAGTAGAACACACTTTTTGCCTTCTAAAGGTATAGCGGAGGAAATAACTACCTAAGCAAAATATTTCAGTAAAGTACTAGTAGTAACAGTGCCCGTGTGGATGAGAAAGCTATTAACTCTGCCTTAAACTGTCAGGGGAGACCTGGAGAGGTGATATTTGAGCTGAGCCTCAGTGGATTAGTTTGATGTCAAGTATGTATGGTTGAATGATACCTCACAGGAAGTATGAAACTCAACAAAAATTTTTGAGCACCTGCTGTGTGCCAGATAATGATTGTGTTAGAGATACAAAGAACAAAGCAGGTAGACTTTTTTTCCTGCTTTTGTTAGATTACTGTAAGTAATGAAGAGGCATTGGAGAGATGTAAACAGTACAGCATGGCTGAGCCAAGGAGAGTCTGAGGGCCACTCGCTACCAAGAAAAAAAAAGTAAGAGCCGTATCTCACCAGAGAGTTTGAACTTGATGCTCTCGGCCAATGATTTCAACCTGGGAGCTCCAGAAATACTGGTGTGTTATTAAGTTACTACAAAGGAACTATCAATCCATGCTTAGATGCTAAGCAAGCAAGACATTTCAATAAAAAAAGTCTTTTATATGTATTTATTACTATTTTTCAATTTTATGTAGTTATTTTGAGTAACAAAATATAGATTTGTTTAAACGTTATGAATTCCTGTTACCCTCCCTCCCCCTTTTTTATGTTTTCTATTTTCTTAATCAATTGGTGCTACTGCTAAAACAGCTTTTAAGTCACTGTCTGTCAAAATGACTAATTTTAAAAAGAGATCCTGAAATATCCAGCCTGAGATCTCCTGCCAAAGTGGAAGCTGTTGAAACTTTCAGAGCAGCCAACCAAAACTTCAGTAAATATTAAGTGAACCCTTCAGTGCCAGGCACTGCTCTAGCTGCCAGGGTTACAAAGCTGTGTCCTCAGGGAACTTACAAAGTGAATAAGAGTCCAGATGAAGAATAATGAAGTGAAGGTGGGGAAAAGGGTATGGATTCAGAGTATATTGAGATAGTAATCTTTAAGCAGTAAGAATGCTCTCTTAAGGCAGATTGCTGGAATAGAAAGAAAGAGTGGATTGTGGGGAACAGAGCTAATGTTTTGCTAATGCAGGGGAAAGCTCTGAGTGATTTTTTTTTTTCACAGTAACAAACCCAATCAATCTCCAGAGAACAGGGATATTAGTGATTTATGGGTCTCTCAGAATACATCTTCTGCTTGATTTTTCTCTGCCTATTAATAAGGTATAAGCCTGTGAAATAATCCTAAATCAAACCATGTAGATTTGTAATGTAAATCACATTTAAAAAATCCATCTGGCTCTGACTCCTTTGCAATGACATTGTAAGTGTGACGGGAGTTGAAGGACAGTAGTTTGCTCCGTTCACGGGTCTCTGAATCTTTAGCCCAACAAGCTCACTTCTCTTACTTCTTTCAGGTTTCAGCCTTCTTTCCTTAACACACACACACACACACACACACACACACCCTTTTCTTTCTGGCTAAGAAAGACAAAGCTATTGACTACAAGCCCAGAGTTGCCCCCAAGTTCCGACCACCAGCTCAAATTCTAACGAAGTGGACTTGTAATATCCTTAATGTTGCTGTTGGCAGTCAGATACAGATTCCATTATTGTCGATCAATGCAGTCGCCATGCGAGGTGGGGGGAGGGCTGGAGGAGGAGCAGAAGAAAGGAGGGATGAGAGCTTCCTATTCACAGATTTATCAACCTGCCTTTGCTTGCAGGAAATCTTCGTCAAGGGGGCTGGGATGCTGTTGAAACAGCCATAGCAGGAAAGGGTTAGGGGGCTGCAGTTCTCTCGGCAGACTGAAAGGGGATTTGAAAACCTTTCTTCTCAGAACAAAACAAAATGCTGAATTTGTGCCTTTGCCTTTGTTTTTGTTTGATGATATGATTTACTTAACTGATGAGCTATTGTGCTGTCCGGTTATCTAAGCTGTCTCAGTGTAGGAACCTGTTTCTTTTTCTTCGAGAATCTTTGTTCTTTATTTTCCTTTTTGCTCTCTCCTGACATTGAACACAAATCATCATTCAGTTTTATGCTGGCTTTTCTTTCAGGCTCAAGCTCAGCACCAGGAGACTGAGGGACAGACCTTTCTTTCCTTCTCTTCTATCACCCTCTTTTAACCCTCTCTATTTCCTTCCCCCTCCCCCCGTTGTGTTAGATTGGTGTCACAGACACAGAATTCAGAGTGGAGGGAGGATCACAATTTCTCTCTCATTATTACCGCCTAGCCAGCAATTTAGGTGTTAGACCCCCAAGAATTTAGTCTCTGTATCTTTCTTTTCCCGCTCCATCATTCAGTAATTGTGCTCTGTATGGAAAAGTTTTCTGGCTGGAGAATGAGTCTCCTTTCCCCCGGTGATGTGGCCGAGTGGCTGGATAGTAGCACGGAAGAGGAGAAGAGCCTTCTGTCATTTCTGGGTACGGTAGGGCTCTGCTTGTTCTTTTAACCCTTTGTTGTCTGAACTTCTCTTACTTTGGGGAGCATGATGCCCCCCCACCCCTAAATTGTCTAAAATCCACTTTTGTATTTTTAAAAGGGGGAAGAGGAATTAACAGAATTTGTTTAAGTTGTTTGCTTTTCAAGTTTTGTTTATGTCTGTAGAAATAGTGCCACCAACATTGGCTACGAGAAATAAGAGACAGTTTGCTTGGCTTTAACAAAGAGTGCCAGCTCCATGCGAAGCTTACCATGTCATCTGGTCAGCTGTTTGTGGTATTTAGAGAACTTATACTAGCCAAAATATATTGTTGTTTTACTATACCTTTCAATACAGAGATGATGAGGCTTGCCTTATGAGCGTGGGAGTAGGCTTTGTGTGCAAGAAAAGCCAACATGTGAATTGAGAAGTAGCTTTTATGCAAGGTTTAAAATATTTGTCATGTTCATATATAAGATTTCTACTGAGTATGTAAAAGAGAACACAAGGACCAACTATTACTTTAACTTTCCATTTATGGGTGCTTTCTAATAAATTTCTAAGTAAAGTAATTATTGGTTATGGTATTATTGATATAATAAATTCCTAGGAGAGTTAGGTTATTGCACTTAGATATCTTAAATTAATAGTAGAGCTTGATATTTATAAAAATCATATTTGTGAATACTTTGTGAGATTAATAATTACCTTCAAATTTATCTTTTTTAATAAATTTGATTAATTTCATAATGTTTCCCTAAATACTAGTATACCTTTATTATAAAGGGTAACAATTTATGGTGTTCTAATTTATTCCTCATGAGTATTCTCTGTGACCTGTGAAAAGTCTTCTGCCATTCCAAAAGATATCTGTATCTTATTTTACTTTCTTTTGCTATATTTAGCATAAGTTTCTACTTTATTAACTCAATTAGGTTTTCAACTTTAACATTCCACAAATGATTTCTTTTTTTATGCAGTTTAGATGTAAAGAATCATCTTAATCTTTTTTTTTTTAATTCTACAAAGACTCGGTACATATATTTAGATATTAATCCTATTCTTAATTTGTTTATCATAGCCTCACTTATCTTGGGCATTGGGGTGACTTTAAGAAATGCATGTATCTCTTGACTCCTCATTTCTCTGAAGCCGCTCTAAATCTACTTGCTTCACATTCCCTTCCCCCACACCCATAGAGAAATAGCAGTGAAGAAAAGCAAATATCAATATTCCTGAGTAAAACCAACCACTTAGACCCTACTGCATTGTGGTCAGGGAAAGTAGTCATCACCAAAGATCTTTCCTTTGCTCTTGCATGATATTTTTATGAATTCTGATTATCAATCCTCGAGATTAATTTCTTTTTTTTTTTTTTTGCCATTTCCCTCCTATGCCTAAAAAGAATTTGACCGAATAAATAGAGATAGCAAATAAAAAATACTATAGTTTGTGCCCCCTCCCATCCTACCCCACCCCACCCCACTCCCATTCTTCTTTAACCACAGATGGTGATGATAAAGACAAAGGATATTAGGACATGTTTAGAAGAAAAGTACAAATTCCTACAAACTATCCACCTAGTGGAAGGAAACCTCCTAGGCATATATAATAGATGAAACACGGGTAAATCAGAGTCATGATTCTGCTCAAGGCCTGTAACAAGAAGTTAGTTACTGAGTAGATAGGTATCCCGTACTCTACTGTGGCAGGGCTGAGCCCTGGGTGACAGCAAGTCTTAGGTTAGGGACTGAAGCTCAGTCCTGACCACGGGTAGCAAACACTTCCATCTGTGGATAAATAGGCACTTATTAAAGTGGGAGCAAACTGTCTTTGATATAGCTTGGAATAACTTGCAGCGAGTCATTTGCTAATGTCTTTACCATTAATGAGAATGTGCCTCTCCCAGTGAAGATGCCAAGAGAAAGCAATCTACCTTATGGTGAATCTAGGATAAGTGGAACTGAAAGGGACATTGAATCAGATAACCAATGCAACTGTCTTTCTTTACCTAAGGAATTTTATGGCAGATTTCCCTCTAGGAGAGGAGATGAAAGAAACGCACTCATTGCTGGTCAGGCTTCGTTCACTACTTCATCTCTGCACAATAGCCACTCAACTGATGTTCAGGCCTTCCTATTAATTTAGTGCACTGCTTGTTTGATAAAACTGCATGAAACTGTGCCCTCTTCATTAGCCTATTTAAAAATTCCATGGCTCCCTCATCACCTGTCAGATAAAACTCCTTACTTTAGAACGTATTCTGGCCCTTCCACCTCACATCCTAGTATTCCTTTTTGCATTGCTAATCAGAGATAGGGAGGACCCTTCATTCTACCAAACTGATTAATTTTCTCTGGGACAAACCTTGCCCTTTCCAATCTTTGCATATGCTGTTTCTTCTATTAATATCATCTGTGTTCCTTCATCCAAACTGAACTTTCCAAACCCTACCCCTGTTTCAAATCTTGCTAATAAACAAAATACTGTGTTAGGTACTGTGGCTGGATACAAAGAAGTAGAAGATAGAACTGCTGAGAAGCATAGACTTTGGTTGGGGAGAAAACATGAACTATGTACAATTAAGTGAGAAAGAATTAATAACTCAAGACAACAATGGAGAAAATAAAATAAGGCAGTGCCTGATTGTAAGATAATTTATCCAGGCAAAAATTGCTTTGAGCCTTTGAAGAATAGAGACATCATTTTTGACTAGTAATACTGAAGATCAACTTATAGAGATAGGTTTTAATCTCAATCTTCAAAGATAAAATGTATTTTATGGAAATGGTGGAGTTTGCTGTATGAAGGGAGTGTCATGAGGAATATTAAATTATATTCATGTCTAAAGAGTAAACTGATTTGAAAGGAATGGAAAGTTCATTTGAAGAAGTGTTGAGAAATAATACTTGAAGGATATTTGGTGGCTCACTGTTTAGGATCTTTCATGACAAGCTAATTAGTGACTACGTTAATACTGAAAGCGATTGAGAAGAATTAAGATTCTTGAGCAAGAAAAAGATATGGTCAAGATCGTTTTTTTAGGAAGACATATCTGAAAGTGTCACATTGGGGGAATAACCTTGAAGTAGTTAAACCTCTTTGAAAGCTATGACAGTAGTCCAGATATGAAATAAGTGCTTCTATTTTAACATTTAACTCTCCATGTTATAATTAGATGTTTCCTTATTTATTATTAATCTAGACTGTGAATGCCTTCATATCAGGGGCTCAATTCTCTGTCTTTTCAGTACCCAGGTACACTTCAGGTACATATGAATATTTGCACAGCTCAGATGAATAATTGAGATGAAAAGACAGAGAGATTACAAAGGATCGATCAGAATTTATGACTGATCTGAGGAATGAATCAAAGACTGTTTTTGAAGTTGGAAGGTTGGTGGTACTACTACTAAGAACAGAGAAGTTGGAAAAGGGAGTCAGTTTTTAAGGGGAAAGAGTGATTTCTATTTAGATATATTGAGTTTGAGGGGACTGGTATACATCTGGATAGAAATAATTCTGATGATTGGAAATGAAGTCACAAGTGGAGCATGGTTTTTGGGAGCCACCCTAGAGAAGAAAGATTGTTGAAACATGTGTAGGTGATCTACTATTGAGAGACTGTTGAGAAAAAGTAGAGAGCAGGAACTGAATCTTGAAGTATGCCAAAGATGGGGGTAGGGTAGGTAGAAAAAGAGGAGATACAGAACAGTCCTAATGGTAGGGGGAAAGCCAGCCAGGATGGTGTGTGATTGCAAGTGGCTCAGTGGTAAAGAATACATGGGTTCAATCCCTGGGTCGGGAAGATCCCCTGGAGAAGGAAATGGCAACCCCCACTCCAGTTTCTTACCTGAGAAACGCCATGGACAGAGGAGCCTGGCAAGCTACAGTCCATGGGGTCACAAAAGAGTCAGACATGATTTTAGAGACTAAGCAACAACAAAAAAACCAAAAGCAAGATAGAAAAGGTCAACAGTGTGATCAGTAGTGTCATTGGTTATAAAACCCAAGAAAAGTCAGAAAATACACTGGATTGGACTATTAGGAGACTTTTAATAACCTGTGAAGGTATCAGTGCTTTTTCATTCATTAGAACTGAGGGAGAAGAAGTCAGATTTTATAATATTGAGAAAGACAGAAGATGGTTAGACAGTGAGTTCAATTCAGTCGCTCAGTTGTGTCCGACTCTTTGCAACCCCATGGACTGCAGTACACCAGGCTTCCCTGTCCATCACCAACTCCTAGAGCTTGCTCAAAAGCATGTTCATTGAGTTGGTGTTGCCATCCAACTATCTCATCCTCTGTTGTTCCCTTCTCCTCCTGCCTTCAATCTTTCCAGTGAGTCAGTTCTTCGCATCAGGTGGCCTAAGTATTGGAGTTTCAGCTAACATCAGTCCTTCCAATGAATATTCAGGACTGATTTCCTTTAGGGTTGACTGGTTGGATCTTCTTGCAGTCCGGAAGACTCGACAGTGAGAGCCACAGGTTAAGTCTGTTGTCTGGAGAAACCTGTGACTGACACAAAGAAAAAGGTGCCTGTCTTTTAAAATTAGGGAGACTTTTGCATCTTCTTAGATAGAGGAGAGAGCAAGATACTGAACTTAGAAGTATCTGTTGAAACAAACATTTTAAACTAAACAGCTGAATTCTCTCTCTGGAGGGAAAGGAAATTCCCAGGAAGAGAACAAAAGATAACAACTAAAATCCAGGTAGTGAATTGCCCTGGGGGTATTTGCCTGACTCAGAATTCCTGAAAGTTAAGTTTTAATGGTCACAAGATAGGATATAGGTTTAGGGACTGAAGTGAGGAATTAGAACTGAAAGCCCCACCCCATTGTCCCTCATAGGAGTTCCTTGAAGAGTGAACATGGAAATTTAAAAATCTGCTCACAGACAAAAATTTGACAGATCTTATTTATCTTAGTCTGGACTGTTGAGGGAGGAGGACAAAAATCCCCTGGGAATTCATAACCACTGTTGTGATAAGGTAAAACTAAAATAGTGGACAGTAGTAGTTTTGTCAGAGATAGGAAGGGGTGATTGAAATTAAAGTATTTTAAGATCTTTGAATTATTCAAGAGAAGGTGAGAAATCAGGACTAGCTCTAGGTTTAGGTACACATGTTAAAATGTTAATGACAACTATTAAAAGAATAAAAATAGTGTATAGCTTCAAAAGCTGTAGAGGGGGAAATGAACTTTAAAAACTTGGTCATTCTGAGAAATAGAAAATCAAGCAAAAAACATAGAAATAAAAAAAAAAAACAGAAATACAGTAACTAAAAAAATAAGGTGGTAAAAATGAAATCCAGCTATATCAGAAAACACAATATATGAAAATGTTAAGAGTAAGATATGTTAGATTCAGTTTTTGTTTTTAATGCTGTGAATAAGAGAGACATTAGTGGCACTTCCCTGGTGGTCCAGTAGTTAAGACTCAGCTCCTGATACAAGGAGCACCAGTTGGATGACACAGGCTGCATGGTGCAGCCAAAAAAAAAAAAAAACCAAAACAAAACAGAGACCTAAGAACCTAGGAAGGTTAAAGCAAAAGTTTTGGTGGTGGTGGTGAAAGGTATAAAATAGGTTAGGATTAACATATACACATTACTATGTATGAAATACATAACCAACAAGGACCCATACAATAACTTTTAAGGGTAAGTAATCTAAAAAAAGAGGATATATATGTATATATATAACCGAATCACTGTGCTGTATACCCTAAATTTACATGATACTGGCTCAGAGGTTAAAGCGTCTGCCTGCAAATGCGGGAGACCTGGGTTCGATCCCTGGGTCAGGAAGATCCCCTGGAGAAGGAAATGGCAACCCACTCCAGTATTCTTGCCTGGAGAATCCCGTGAATGGAGGAGCCTGGTAGGCTACAGTCCATGGGGTTGCAAAGAGTTGGACATGACTGAGCGACTTCACTTTCACTTTCAGTTATGAATCAACTGTGGGCTTTCCTGGTCAGCTGGTAAAGAATATGCCTGCAATGCAGGAGACCCTGGTTTGATTTCTGGGTCAGGAAGGTACCCTGGTAAAGGATAGGTTACCCATTCCAGTATTCTTGGGCTTCCCTGGTGGCTGAAACAGTAAAGAATATGCCTGTAATGTGGGAGACCTGAGTTTGATCCCTGGGTTGGGAAGATCACCTGGAGGAGGGCAAGGCAACCAGTCCAGTATGCTTACCTGGAGAATCCCCATGGATAGGAGGTACCTGGCTGGCAGGCTTCAGTCCATGAGGTCGCAGAGTCGGACATAACTGAGTGACTAAGCACGCGCACACACACATAAATCAACTATACTTCAAAAAAAATAAATTAAAAAAAATTATTTTCACAAAAAAACCTCCATAAAAGTAAAAGTTTTGGGAGGAGATATACCAGGCAAATACTGGTTAAAAGAGAGCCAGCATAGCCGTGAAAATGAAGTCAAATGGATCTTTATGTCAAAAAATGTTGCTAGAAATAAAGGAGGTCCCTATAGTAGTGATAAAATATAAAAATCACTAGAAAGTTATAACAGTTTTATATGCACTTAAAAACAAAACCTTAAAATTTATAAGGCAAAAATTGGCATAAGTATACAGAGAAACTGATAAATCTGTGACCCTATCTACAAAACTTATTAGGGGTGTTCAGTTCAGTCTCTCAGTTGTTTGCAACTCTTTGCCACCCCATGTACTGCTGCATGCCAGGCTTCCCTGTCCATCACCAACTCCTGGAGCTTGCTCAAACTCATTCATGTCCATCAAGTTGGTGGTGCCATCCAACCATCTCATCCTTAGTCGTCCTTTTCTCCTCCTGCCTTCAGTCTTTCCCATGGACAGAGTGTTAAGGGTTCAGAAGATATAAAACAACACAGTAAGCTTCAGTTAATGGACACAATAGAATTCTGAAGTCCAACAATTATGTAGTCTTCTGAAGTACGTGTGGAATCTTTATGAAAACCAACAATAGATTGAGACATAAATCTCAACAAATCAAATTCTTTTTATCATATAAGCATTTTCTCTTGATCATAGATGAACTAAGTCAAAAATTAGTACCAAAAAAATGTACTCTTAAAACTTTTCTTTTTGAAAACTTTTAAGGTTGAAAGTTTTAAAGTTAAAAATTTAAAAAAACAAAACAATGGAAATAGAACTGAACATCCTAAAAATAGTACATATCAAAACTCATAAAATATTGCTAAAATAGTAAGTGAAACTTATAGCCCTAATCTTTTATATTGAAAAGAATAAAATTAAGTGGGCCAACTGAGCATTCAATAAATTCAACAAGGTAGAGAAAGAAAAAATTAGACCCAAAGGAAGTTAAGGGAAAGAAATAATGAAGATGACAGCAGATGATGATAGAACAGAAGGCAGAAATAGAATCAATAAAACTAAAAGTTGTTTCTTAAAGAAGTCCAATGAAAATAAAACTGTCAAGATTTGGTTAAGGTGAAAGAGAAAGCACAAGTAAACAATCTTAAAAATGGGGAAAAGAACATAATTACAAAAATCAGAGACCTAACAAATAGACTATATGAACAACTTTATGCTAATATACTTGAAAAAATTGAGATAAAATGGACATTTTTAAGAAAGATATAATTTATTAAAATTGACTACAGTAGGAATAAAAAAATGTAAGTAGTTCTGCTACTTACAATCATTAAAGAAATTGAATCAGTAGTTTAAAATGTACCACTGATTGTGGTTTGATTTCTCATATGGCTTGACTTCTAAAAAAGAATAAATGCTGGATCACACTTGTATTAGTATTTACAATCAGTGATAGTTCAGTTTTTTACTGCAAATGAATAAATAGACATTCTAGTATCTAAATTAAAAAAAAAATGCTAAGAACCATGCTAAAACCTAAGCATGGAAATTGAATTCATTCATAGGTGGTCATGATTACCTTAGAGTTTTTAAGTATTACATCCTTTGTTGACAGGGTATCCTTAGAAAAGGGGCGGTGGGGGAGAAGTTCTTTTAAAATTTTTCTTTTACGGATATGTAAATAAAAAAACTAGAGGAAATCAAGCTGAGCAGATATCCCAAGAAGTGAAAATTAATAAGAAAGTATCAAGACTTAAACTGATTAATTTATGTTTAAGTGTGCTTCTACAACCTGAAAATTTGTGAATTTTTAAATAGAATGATGCATAGAAGGAAAAACTTAATCTCCCATGAAGTTTCTTTACCAAAATCTCAATTATAGTGTAAGACTCAAGCTAATAGACATAAAATGAGAGTAATTCTTAAACTTGACTAGTGATATGCTTTAATGCCATATGTGAATTGGACATAACTGGAGAATTTATTAATATCTTTATTATGAATTAAGTTGAACCATATGAAAGGCTATTTTATCATTTTAACATACAAAAAAAATGGCAATTCTGTGAGATCACATGTGTTTGTTAAAGGAGAAAAAAGGCAACCAGACTATGCTGAGCTATTTTTTAGTTGTTTAGTTAAAATTTATTTGTTACTATATATCCTCTATTTCAGTGTTCCATGCAAGACAAGAATGGATGCAAACAGTTTATGGAAACATTGTGGGAGAAATACTTGAAATTGAGAGAGTTCTATTTATTAAAATTTATTTCCTTTGAAAATTTAGACAGGATTGCCATTGTTCAAATACCTAAATTTAGGTAATTTGATACCCAAAACTAGAGAACATATAATCAAGTAATGGGAGCTTACACAAATATATTACTTGGAAATCAAAGAAATGTGAATAATTAGGCCTGGCTTTATGGAAGCAGATGAATTGAAATTGGTATTGAAGATTACCTTAGATTTGGCAGATAAGAGAACCCCATTAACACAGACAGACACAGAGGAATTAATATGGCCGGTTTAAGATCAGAGATCATCTGACCAAGGCAATTTGTTGCAAAGTGTTGGCAGGAAAGAGTGACTGTGTAAGGTACGAGCTAGGTGATATTTTTTTTCAACGTGTGGTTGTCTACCTGTAAGATTTCTGGGAAGGTAATTATATCAAGAAAGTAATGTTTTAGAAAATGTAATCTGGTAGTGGTGATCAGTATAGCTTTAAGCAGAGAGACAGGAGTCAGTGAGATTAATTAGGAGGGTCTGGCCATTATCTACAAGAGAAAATAAAAAGTCCTGCACTAGAGTGATATATGGTAGTAGAAATACAGAGAACAAAATGACGCCAACATTTGAGGAGACACTTGGCAGTGTTTGGTGGCCGAGGGATATCATTCAACATTATAGATAATAGGTTTCTCCCTTTCCTGTTACTTTCACTGTAGAGATTTTTGTTTTTTTGTATAGCACCTCATGCATATTTGGTTCTAGTAAATGATTAATTTCTCATCTTTCTGTTAGAAGCTGATATATTTTTATGTTTTCAATACTTTCAGTGCTTTCTGTTAATGTCTGTTGGGGAATAAAACCCAAATTAGTCTGAAAGGACCCTGACATAATCAAGTATCAGATCTTTTTACAAAAGATTTTTAGAGATGAACACTAAATCATGGTGTGAATAAATCAGATTTACCCAGAATTATATTTGAAACATACTAATAAAGAGAACACATTATTAAGTCAGATATAGGAAAAGTTTAGGTAAAGTCTGAGAATATCTCCATAAATTAGAAGGCATATTGTCTTCCAGAATGGAAGACAAAATATTATTCACCAAAGCAAAGCTATGAAATTAAGGAAATCTTATAAATAATTAGATTGAAATGTTCAAAACCGTTGTTTTATGCTGAACAATGCTTTCTAGTTACTTGGAGACTGTTCTCTCTAAACCTAAAGTCTTATGCTTTTTAGCAATATTTGTCTATAGAATTCACCTAAATAGTTCCCTTTCCACTTAAGTGTACTGAAAATTACTTTAAGTGGACAAATGGATGGATTTTCTTTTCTTTTTTTGAAGACTGTTCTTTTAGAGCAGTTTTAGGTTCACAGCAAAATTAAGAGAAAGTTACAGATTTTTTTCCTGTGTCCCCTTGTCCGCACAAATGCATAATCTCCCCCTTATCAATATCCCCCACCAGAGTGGTACATTTTTACAGCTGCTGAACCTATGCTAATATCATAATCACCCAAAGTACATGGTTTACATTAGGATTCTTTCTTAATGTTGTATATTTTATGGGTTTGGACAGATAATGACATGTACCCTCCCTTACAGTACCATACATAGTATTTTCACTACCATTAAAACTCTATGCTCTGCTTATTCATCCATCCCTTAAGGGCAGATTATTTTTTGGAGGGCTTTTTGCTACTTTTTAATTCAAAGAATCAGTACTAGAAATTCTTTATAGCTTAATTCCTATTTTGTTCAAGTTTTTTTTACCATTTCATTAAGCAAGTTAACCTCTCCGTCTTTACCCCATTGCCTCACCCCTCTTTGTTTCTTGATTAGAATGTTCTTATTAGCATCAGCATTCCAGGATTGAGAGTTTCCTTTGATGGGGTTTCATTTGCAGTAAATTATCCACCAAAGAGTATGATTTAATTCTCTTTAAAATATGAAGAACTATGTGCACTTGTTAGAGTTCTTTAAGTTATTTTTAAGAGGAAGTGAGAAAAACTGGAGTTTCCATGATTGTTTATCTTATTTTTCATTCATTACAGTCCACTATACAAAACACAAGGGGGACGGATAGTGTGTATGGTAATTAAAAGTATAGCCTCTGGATCCAGACTGCATGGGTTCTAATCCTGGTTCTGCCTTTACCAGCCCTGCAAACTGGGTGGAGTAAATAGATCATCTCCCTCCTTTCCCATCTGTGAAATGGGGGCATAATTCCAATTCCAGAGATTTGTGAGGATTAAAGAGAAAATTACTATAAAATGCTTAGCATGTAATAAGGAATAAAAATGAGAGTTTGGTGTTGCAGTTGTCCTTGTGATACTTTTGTTACTACTACTAAGATCCTTAGTTGTTATCACTGAGAGCCGGAGATATGCTTTGTATTTGAAACCTAAGATAACCACATGTGCTGTGCTTAGTCGCTCAGTCATGTCCGACTCCTTGCAGCCCCATGGACGGCAGCCTGCCAGGCTCCTCTGTCCATGGGGATTCTCCAGGCAAGAATACTGGAGTGGGTTGCCATGCCCTTCTCCAGTGGCTCTTCCCAATCTGGGGATCGAACCCAGGTCTCCTTCGCTGCCGGCGGTTTCTCCACCATCTGAGCCACCAGGGAAGCCCAAGATAACCATATAAATATCCCTAAACTGTTTTCTTAGTCTTTTTGGTTGACAGTAAAAATTGTTCTCTATCATCTCATTCAGTATCATCATGTGAAACCCTAAGTTAAAGAAACAATACACTTGTGGGTGTTCAGATTGCTGGACCAGAGGGATGTCTGTTCTCCTACTTTATTAACAAAAAGAATTTTTAGAAGTAATAGTAATAAAGGATAAATTTGTTGAGGTGAAGAAAAGGTGGGAGAGGCTGGATGGCTTTACTTTCTGAGAATTCACTACATTTCTGTACTTAGCACCAATTCGTACATATTGAAATGTGTCTAGGGCATGCAAACTTGAAAGGACTGCTTGTTTGAGTGAAGTACTGCAGTCTAAGTGATACAAATTGGATGAATTAAAGTGGCTCTGGGGATTTGTATTTCAGAGCAGCTGGATGGTAGTGACTGTCAGTGCTTTGGCTTTACAGCAGTAGAAATGGGATAGGGCAGGAAGTGTCCTACTGAAAATCAAGTGGTGAAGTCTATAAAACACCCAGGTGCGATGGTGTTAGCAGCTGTATAAATGCAGAGTGTAATTTTCTCCTCTGTGCTCTTGTCACTTTCCTTTATAAAATTGTTCTCTACCTGCATCTTTAAGCTCCCATTACCTTTAAGGAATCCTCCAGCAAAAAGTATGAAATGTCATGAAGGCTTTTTTTCTTTCACATTTGCCATTTGTTATTGAATACCCTCTTACTAAAGAGGTACAAGCCCATTTCCCAATACTGTTCCTTCCTTCCTTTTCTGTTCCTTAGGTGTCTTCTGTGCCTACTGTGGAAGAAGAATCCTCCTAATTTAGATTTCACAGCATGGAGAAATGAGTAGTTTGCATAACTCATTATTAATAATTTGAGCCATGGACTTATCACATCCTATTTATTGTTGTCATCATTTATGACGATAGTGAAGTGGATTCATTCACAGTAACATTATATACATTGAAATTCCAGTGACTTAAATGGGTGAACAAACACATTTTGGTGTGTATTTAATTTTCTATCATGATTTGTTGAGAGGTTGATTTTTTTAAAAGTTTTTGAGGTGAATTAAAGAATTCCCTTTTGACAATGATGTTAGTACACTTGCTTCCTAAATATAATGTCAAAAAAATTAATGGGACGTATTGACAGAGCATTCACATTCATTCATGTTTTATAATTCTGTACACAAAATTACTAGAAATTGGCTTGGGTTGCTGTTAATGTGAAGTATTTAGTAAAGTATTTATATATGCCAGCTGACTGCATCTGTGAATATGTAATTTTTTCTGGTCTGTCATAACTAGAGAATTTTGCTGTGAGAAGGATATTTTGGTTCCTTACATCATTATCCACCAAATTAAAACTTTATAAATATCTTTATTCATTCTGTTTATCATTTGTTTTGAATTTTCTGAAATTACTTTCACATTGGTAAGGTTATTATCTTTTTTTAAATTTTGCCTCCACCTTCATCTAAGAGAATAATGAATTGGCTACTACCATAGTAATAAATTGGCTACTACTGCCCCAAGAACTAAGAGAGACACTAAGCCCAGTGGTTAGCACATTATAGACATTTAATATTAGCTCAAATTATCATAAAAATTTTTCTGCCTTAGACAAGTTATTAGCAAAAGAGATGCTTAAATAATTTTGAAGTACATCTTTTCCTCCTAAAAAAGTATTTTTGAATCATCTCCTCCACTTTAAAAAAAAAAGGTAGCTCATTCTAAGTGTTAGACATTATCAGAATTTGTGACATTTTTCCTGGGTGATTTATGTTAAGTATATGTATATATGACATGATGGTGTATGAAATTTTGTTAAATGTGATGGAACAAAAAGTAAATATAGTTGATGCTTACATTTGATCACAGTGACATTATATAGCAGATGCTTTTCTCATTTAAGTTATTTGCACAGACCTTTGGAACCTAACTCTCAGGTCATACAAGCATTGCCCTTATTCTCTTTCTGAACGTAATAATATTGTAGGATGATTTCAAACACATTCACTATTCAAAGTCCTTTTTAAAAACTAAGAAAGTGCCAGGAAGTGTGTATCTCCATAGTGTTTCTTTATTTAAAGATTTTCTTTACTGTGGTAAAAGTCACATAACATAAAGCATGCTATTTTAACCGTATTTAACTATCTGGTTCAGTGTGTCCGTAGTATTTTTGTGTGACTTGTACCTCTGGATGAGGTGCACTTCACCAGGTGGTTTTTCTTTCAGAGGAAAAAGCTAAGTCCTTATGTGTAGGCCTACAAAGCCCACATGATCTGAGCATGCCTGCCCTAATTCCTCTTAGTCTTTCTGCTATTATTTATCCCCACTTCCTGACTGCAGCCGCACTGGCCTCCCAGCTGCACTTTACTCTAGAAGCTTTGTATTGGCCTCCCTGTCTTCAGTGGCCCTCCCTGATAAATCTACAAGGCTGACCTCCCCAATTCCTTAAGTATTGGCTTTCCTTCACCTTCTCAGTGCTTCTTAGCTCAGTTCAGTTGCTCAGTTGTGTCCGACTCTTTGCGACCTCATCGACTGAAGCACACCAGGCTTCCCTGTCCATCAACAACTCCCGGAGCTTACTCAAACTCATGCCGATCGAGTCCATGATACCATCCAACCATCTCATCCTCTGTCATCCCTTCTCCTCCTGCCTTCAATCTTTCCCAGCATTAGGGTCTTTTCTAAGGAGTTGATTATCTGCATCAGGTGGCCAAAGTAATGGAGCTTCAGCTTCAGGATCAGTCCTTCCAATGAGTATTCAGGACTCATTGCCTTTAGGTTGACTGGTTTGATCTCCTTGCAGTCCAGGGAATTTTTAAGAGTCTTCTGCAACACCACGGTTCAAAAGCATCAATTCTCAGTGCCTCTCCCTATTCACTATAGTTACTGTAGTGAAATTACTGTACTTCTTCATTTCCCTTTCTGTGTCCTCCTTTTTCCCTCCCTGAAACACCAAATGCTACATTGGCTTCATCATAAGTAAACTGAAGGCCATGAACCCACTCTTAGGTCTGAAAGACCGGGTTGAGTTTTGTTTGTTGAATAGGCACATCTTCCACAAAAAGTGCCTTTGTCCTTATAATTATCCAGTTGTCAATTATTTTACCACGCTTTTCAAAAGAAAGCACATTGACATAGAAGAAAATGTGTATTTTGAGGAAATGACATTGTAATTATATATTTTGGATTTAGAGAGCCCCATTCTTTCAAAAAGCTAATTTTGTGCCAAAGCAGATAAACTTGTTCATCTTGTCTTCATCTCTGGTTGGTCTGAATAACCCAGCTTATTAATGCAGACAGAGCAGGAAAGGTTGAAATGGCTTTACACATAATCACACAGATAGTAAAGCTGGTAAGAAGAGCACCCAAGTATTCTCTTTGTTCAATACATCATCCTTCGTGGAGCTGTAGTGGAGGCCACCTCTTGTTATTATAAGTTGTCACCTCATCTCAGTTCATACCCATGGCAAAAGAAATGAAGAGATATATTTAAAACTTAAATGGCTTTTTATAACTTTTTTTTACCTTTTAAAGATGAAAAATATTGTTTTTAGAGGGTGAGAACATGAACAAATTAGTTTTAGTCCTTTATCCACTGAAACAATATCATATGCCTCTTGTCTTAAGAGAGTGGGTGTAATTTAAACCTGACTGTAATTAAATATTGTGACTATGAAGTGAATATTCATTTTTTACAGCAGGTGAAAAATAATGCAGTCGTATGTAGCATGAGGCAGGTAGGGTAGAGAGCTGTCTAATTTGGACCTACTGGAACTGATATAGATTTTCCATCCAAATCAGCAGAAATGTAGCACTAAGAGCATAGTAGCAGCTCTCCTTTCTGCTTGGAGCTTTAAAGTCGAAGGTAGCTAGATCAGTTTAGCATGCTGGCCAGCCTGTGACTAATCCAGCAAGTTATTAATTCTGCTTTTCCCAAGGCTACTCCCCTGTTCCGAAGTGGACTTTGGTTTTTGGGGTATACATTCTTTTCTCAGCTTTGAAACAGTTATGAATCTTCTGGGCACTAAACAACCTTAACACTCAAAGGCCTTTTCTGCATCAGCAGATAAGTTGTGTTGCTGTGGGGGCTGGGAAAGTCAAGAAGTGTAAACTTCCTCCTCTTATCACCAGTTGATTTAGCTTATTTTGTTTCCTTACTTTTCCCTCTTTAAAGGCAATTGTTCAAACGTCAAAAGTAATTTAATTTCTTCTTTTTGAACCCGGTGACATTCTTTAATCTACATTAGAGTTGGGGTTTTTTTTGTTTGTAATACAGAAAGAGAACGTAAAGAAAAGTACAACAAAGAACATATTGTTAGGGTTTGAAATGTGGTTGTTCATTTTAACCAAAATAATTCCAGATAGATAAAAGCATTGAAATATATTTACGTAATGAGTTCATATGCCTGAAAACTAAAATTAGATGTTTGGAAGACAGTAAGGAAATTCTTTTTTTTCCTTAGCCAGAACATTGCAAGTCAAGGAAAACTGTTCACTAGATCATTTTATCTTTGCTAATGGGACTTTTTTCCTCCCAATTTGGTTTCTCCATCAGTTATTCCGAGACCGAAATATATTATATTGTAATAGTCAATCTCATGTATCTTTCTAATGATCAGTAATGGGCAGAGGGAAGATGAGATTTTCTTCTACCTTCACCAGCCCCTGTCTCCACCTGCCTGCGCTTCAGATTGAATTGCCTGACTTAGATAGTCATCCTTTAAAGTCATGTTCCTGAAGTCTGAAGGTCTTGTTCAGTGTGCTTTGACAGACCAATTTGTTTAAATTCAGCACTTTGTTCCATTCCCATTAATTGTACTACCATTTTTTAGAAATGTGCTAGGATTCATGTGTGCCTAATTCTAAAAATGGCTTTGTACATTAAGGTTCATTTAACTGATGGTTAGGGGGAAGTTGAGAGACTTAAAGTTATTTTAAAACATAGTAATAGCATGGAACTTTCTTGTACTGCAGGCACATAAGAAGACACTATGTTGTCAGCCTCTCGGTCATTAGGCTTGTTGTGATTTGGCTTATATCTTACTGGTCAGGATGTCACTGTGAAGAAACGTTTAGTCATGGAAAGAAAATCAGTGTCCAGCATCAAAGATAGTAATAGAGTAAGCACTCCCAATTGGATTTTCATAGGCAGGATTGATTTGTGTGCATTACTGGGTCTGTGTAAAATGGTGTCCTTTTGGCACTAGCTGAATATAAATTTCAGGAAATGTTTTCTCTTCTGTAGATCAGTGTAATACAGTGAAATTTGCTGTAACTGAGGGGAGGCAGTGGTTGGGCGTCCGCTAATAGCCTGAAAGGAACTAATGAGGATGTGCAGTCCGGAACGATTGATTGAATAGCTGCAGTCCTGTGTGTTGCTTTCTCGCTTGCTCTTTCTGCAAGCTGTAGAGAGGGAGGGGGAAGAGCAAGACACAGGGAGGGAGCGAGAGAAAAAACGCTTTCTCTTAAGTGGAAGTAGCACGGATCCCAGGGGCCAGGAGGCCAGAAATGGAAGTTTAAACTGCATCTGTCTTTTAAAGGGAGAACAGCAGGAATCAAAATGTCAGTCTCCGGAGTCACGATTTACTCCTTATTTTTTAAGATCTGGAAGATAACACAGAATACTTTTTTTAGGATGTGTTTTTTGTTTTTTTTTCTCTTGTCCATGTTGAGATTATCTAATGTTGTCTGAGAAGCTGGATTCCTATATGTCTGTCAGTTGAAGTGGAGATGGGAAGCAGTTGTGATAAAGGTATAATATGTATATATCTATCATCTGTGTGTGCGTGTGTATGTGCATATATATATGCATATATATGTATCGCTCTAAAAAAATTTTAATGTAACCTTAATATAGCGTATAGTAATTAAATTGGAGAATACCAGATCATCTGCAAAATCTGAAATGCATTAGGTCAGTTTGCACAGATTTAGGATCCCAGAGTAAGATCTTAGTGAGGTCATACTGCCAGAACAAGGAGAAGCTGAGCTATTTTTGTATCTGCATAAGCATATATGTTATTTTATCCTAGCAGCAGCTTTTCATCTTCTCATGGACTTTTGGTTGCAGGCTGGTGAATCATCTTATCTGCACAGAACTGAACTTTGACCTTTGTGCAGACACCATCAAATCATGTTCAACACTAGGCTAAATTTGTTCATATGAATATAAAAAATAGTTCATTGGATTCTGTTAACTCTTATATGGCTGACATAAAGCAGTAGATTCCTATACTGTAAGATGCAAATACTAAGTGAACTCAGAGATATTAAACATAGCTCAGAGGAAATTACTTCTTATATGTGCATAGACAAAGATACAAACTATCATGCTAAAGCAGATTCTTAACAGTGACCAAGTTTCTTTAATGTCTTGATAATATCTGTTTAGAGATAAATGACAAATTATATCTTAAATGTAGAATATAATGTATCTTTAAAGCAAACTGATTTTTTGTGAGAAAAAAAATAAATAAATTTACAGGTTAGCGAAAGAGCCTAAATTTGGATTTTTATCGATGTTTCTTTTTTCTCATCCAGAGGTGCCAGCAGAAAGGTCCCCACGCAGACGGAGTATCTCAGGGACCACTACATCTGAGAAACCCAACTCTATGGATACTGCGAATACCTCACCCTTCAAAGTACCAGTAAGTGCTGCTCTTCTTTAAAAGAGTACTTTTATTCTTTTTAGAGTTAGAGACGGTTGCTAAGAAATCAAAACATTTTGCTCCTCAAGAATCTCTTTATCAAGTTACTAGTTAAAACCTATCATAATTTTTGTAAAGGTGTGGGTAGAATTTTTTTTTTTTAACTTTATGGGGCATACTTTTTTTTTTAACCTAAGCAGAGAATGATAAGATTCATAAAGTTGCAGAGCAATTTATCAGAGACTTAGACAGCTGTGTATTCTAATCCTAAAACTAGGCCTGTGCTTTGCTCAAGCCATCTTTTAGACACCCAAGTAAATGCTTAAGAAATACCCTGGAAGAAGTATTCCTGTTAAAAATATTCTTTAAACTAATGAGACAGTACTGAGAGTCAGTATTGAATACTAAAGAAGGCTGAGATGGAAAGTCTATAAGTGAACAGGTCAGCTGACCACCAGTTGCAGCCCTAATTTCAACCTCTTTGATATAACTTGGAGTAACCAGATTTTAATTTATCTATTTTCTTTGTTGACTGAATAAGAAATATGTTTACTTTCTAATCATTTCATTTTATTAAAATTAATTGTTTTTAAACTGGATAAGAATTACATCTGTGTAGTTGGCCATTATTATGGTTATAACAGAAATCAGTATAAAGTAGAAATAAGCCTTTTCTATTGGGGGGAAAAAAAGGATTAAAAAAAAATCCAGCCAAGTTAATATATTGTGTTTTTTATTCCAATGCAATTTTTTAAAGTTAGGATGACCTTTTAGGTAGAACTGGTATTTTGAGATGTATTAGCTGGCATTTACCTGTAAATTAACCAAAGTGAATGTTTTATTTTGCATTAATCCTGAGAAGCGAGATTTCTCCTTGTTATATCTCAGTGCTGAAAGGTTGTTGCTGAACGATTAGACGCGGGATTCTTGGCCTCCGGAGGAGACGAATTCAATCCGGGGCCAGAGACGAGGCTGGATCGCTCAGAGCTTTTGTGTAATAGAGTTTTATTAAAGTATAAAGGAGATAGAGAAAGCTTCTGACACAGGCATCAGAAGGGGGCAAAAGAGTACCCCTTTTGCTAGTGTTAGCAATGGAGTTATATACTCTCCAATGAATCCAAAGAATGTCTGGAGGTTGCAAAGACCTCACCAGACCCACTCCCATATTTACATTTTAAGATAACAGAGTTGGCTAGAAGGTTTAATCCAAAGATTGTCCTCAGGCAGGATACATTATTGTTATATAATCCTAAGGAATGTAGAGGAAAAAAAGTAAAAAAAGTTTGTCCTTTCTTCCTCCTTGAATATTCCATACTTCTCTCTCCTTGGGGACCCCTAGACTTCTTATCAACTTGCCTAGGAACTGACTCTCTCATTCCCCCCTTTCCTTTTAGGAGAATTATGTTGCCTAGGGAAAAGGGGCGTCGTTCTCATTCCATAACTGCTTCAGAGCTGACAAGGGGCGTTGTCCCTAAATTGGTGAGGCAACATATTCTCCTAATCCTCATAGTGAGGATGTCTGATCCAGGGGCCCCAAATAGTAGTCGGGAGAAGCTACAGTGATAGCAGGAATTTGAGCAACCATTTGTAACTTAAAAGCTTTCATGCGACTAGAAACAAATCCAGTTACACAGTTACAGATGCAGGGAGCAAACAGCAAAAACGAAACAATCAGAATTATTGTCCACCATGGGGAACTAGTTAACGTATCCCAAAGTGAGGCAATAGAGGCTTCAGGAGTATCCATGGCCCTAATCATCTTGTTCATGTGTTTAGTAAAATGAGTAACATTAGTGCTCATATCAGGTATATATGTGCAGCAAAATAGTCATTAAACTGAGACAGTGTATAATCAAAATTAAAAGTCACATTATGTCCATAGTTAAGGTACAGAGTATTACACCAGTCCATTCTAGGGTTGTTAGATGTCACCAGACGAAGAAGAGGCATCACATGTGATTGTTGTTGAAGGTATTCGCAGACTTGGAGAAAGTCTTTTCCTTGAAGTGGAGATGTCCACCACGGGAAGCCTTCCACTGATGAAGTGGGGAGTGCTCCGCAGACCCAGCAGTTAGACCGATTGTGGAATGCAGCATGAGCATGTAAAGTCAAATAAGCATACTTAGAATCAGTGTAAATATTCACACGTTGCCCTTTGCTTAACTCTAGAGCTCGGGTCAGGGCCACAAGCTCCGCTAGCTGGGCACTGGTTCCCTGGGGGAGAGATTTTGCTTCTAAAACCTGTTCAGCAGTCACCACAGCATAACCTGCTTTACGCTTTCCATCCCGAAACAAAAGAACTGCCATCTGTAAATATTTCCATGTCAGGATTGTCTAATGGGGTATCCATTAGATCTTCCCGAGCTGCATAGTTTAAAGTTAAAAATTGAGAGCAATCATGATCAGGTGTTTCATTTTCCTTCTCAGGAAGGAAAGTAGCAGGATTTAAATTTCCACAAACTTTAAGCTTAGTTACTGGTCCTTCTAACAATAGTGACTGATATTTAAGAAGCCTACTGTCTGTCATCCAAATATTAACTTTAGAATTCAAGATTCCACTCACATCATGAGAAGTCAGTACAGTAAGGTTTCGTCCATTAATTATTTTTAAAGCTTCAGGTGCTAATAAAGCCATTGCTCCAATTACTCTTAGGCAGTGGGGCCACCCACGTGCAATTACATCTAATTCTTTGCTTAGATAAGCAATAGGTTGCTGATGAGGCCCTCGGGGTTGTGTCAAAACTCCCAAGGCCATACCTTTTCTTTCAGTGACAAACAAGTTAAATTCTGACCCTGTGGGCAAACTCAAAGCCGGAGCTTGCAGGAGGGCAGTCTGAAGAACCTTAAAAGCCTTTTGAGTATCTGGAGACCAAACCAGTTTGTCGGTTTGGGCCTGCTGAGTTTCAGCTATAAGTTTATATAAAGGCCGGGCAAGTTCCCCATAGCCCGGAATCCAAATACGACAGTAGCCTGTGATTCCCAAAAATCCTCTCAATTGCCTTAAAGTCATAGGTAGGGGATGGTTTAGTATAGGTTTAATTCTCTCAGGACCTATGGCCCTAGTCCCTTCTGATATGATTAGGCCCAGATATCTAACAG
This sequence comes from Odocoileus virginianus, assembly GCF_023699985.2. NCBI lineage: Eukaryota > Metazoa > Chordata > Mammalia > Artiodactyla > Cervidae > Odocoileus > Odocoileus virginianus. The sequence goes on along the minus strand of NC_069684.1, from coordinate 20,128,684 downwards.
ATTGTTGACAAAGCTGAGCCTTTTCTCTTGAAGCCTTGTAACCGCAGCCTGCCAGAAAGTTTAAGAAATCTTCTGAGGCTCGTGAACAAGCTTCCTCTGTTTCAGCACAGAGCAAAATATCATCTACATATTGTAACACTACCGCTTCAGAGCTATTAAAGTTTTGTAGATCCCGTGACAAACTTTGTCCAAATAAGTGAGGACTGTCACGAAATCCCTGGGGCAAAACTGTCCAGGTTAACTGAGAAGCTGGCTGCGTGGGGTCTTCAAAGGCAAATAGAAATTGACTTTCTTCCGCCAAAGGCACTGAATAGAAGGCATCTTTCAAATCAATTACTGAGAAATATTTGGCTCGTTCAGGAATTTCAGACAATAGAGTATAAGGATTAGGCACCACAGGGTGTAAAGGAACCACAGCCTCATTTATTATTCGCAAATCTTGAACTAGTCTCCATTTACCGTTTGATTTCTTTATACCCAAAATAGGAGTGTTGCATGGACTGTTACAGGGAACTAACAGTCCCTGCTCTTTTAAATTCTCAATGATGGGTTTTAACCCTTCTTTAACCTCAGGTTTCAGTGGATACTGCTTCTTATGTGGGAATAAGTGTGGGTCTTTGAGCTTGACAACTACAGGAATAGCATTCTGTGCTCGACCCACAGATTTTCCATCAGCCCATACTCTAAGATTTACATTTTGTTCAACTAAAGGGAGAGAAAGGGAGGGCTCCATATTCATGAAAACAGAGGCATGGACTTTGCTCAGTATATCCCTTCCCAAAAGGGGTGAGGGTGATTCTGGCACGATAAGAAACTCGTGTGAAAATAGCACAGAATCCCAGTTGCACGATAAAGAATAACTGAAGTAATACCTTTTGGCTCGTCCAGACAGTCCCATTACGGAAGCGGATCGGGAAGAAAGTGGGCCAGGGGCTTCATTAAGCACGGAGTAAGTTGCCCCAGTATCTAAAAGGAAATTGACGGATTGGCCTCCCACCGTTATCAATACCCGGGGCTCCTCAGGTGTAATTAGGACGGGGGCTTGTGTGGGGACCCCCGGGCACCTTCAGTCCTGGTGGTCTTGAGAGTCAGACCCCTGAGACCTACGCCTCTGGGGGCAGTCTCTCCTCCAGTGTGGTCCCTTGCAGACCGGACAGGGAGCCGGGGGCGGCTTAGATGCCTGAGGGCAATCTCGCTTGAGATGCCCCTCCTTTCCACAGCAATAGCAAGCCCATCCCTTTTCACCTGGGTCCCTCTGGGCACTTTTCTCAGGCTGCTTAAGAACGGTTTTCATGGCCATTGCGAGAGCTTCCGCCTTTTCCTTCGTCTTTCTCTGCCTTTCTTTCTTTTCCTCATATTCCCTTCCATAATAGACTGTCTGAGCCAGTTGTAACAGATTATCTAAAGACTGATTTGGTCCATGCGCCCGTTTTGATAACTTACGGCGAATATCTGGAGCCGACTGAGTGAGAAATCTATCCTTTAAGATCACTTTTCCCTCTTCACTTTCGGGATCAATCTCAGTGAATCTGCGAAGGGCTTCTCTCAGTCTATCTAGGAATTTACCAGGAGCTTCCTTCTCCTCCTGTTCTATGTCTGCCAGTTTGCCATAGTTTAAAGGCTTAGAACGCGCCTGCTTGAGTCCTTCAAGAATACATCTGACAAAATGACTCTGATCCCATCTCCCTTTAGCAGTGTTATAGTCCCAGTCTGGTTCTGTAGCTGGGACCGCCTGACTCCCAGTGGGGAGGGCAGTTATCTCGTCCTCTCTCTTTCCCACTGATTCATTACCAAGCCATTCATCTCCATAAGCAACCGCTTTTCCCAAAACTCGAGCTTTTGAGTCGGGAGTCAACGTTTGTCCCAAGATATACATCACATCTTTCCAAGTAAGGTCATAATGCAGAGTAACACCTTTAAAAGCTTTAATATATTTTTCTGGGTCCTCTAAATAGTCTCCCAGATCCTCCTTGATTCTTTGTATCTCTTGATAAGAGAAAGGCTTATTAACTCTCATAGACTGATAATTTCTCCCAGTGGGTACTTCATGAAGAGGCAACAGCATGAGTGGCTGTCCCTCAGTCTCTCTGGCTGCCCTGCACATATCCCAGTTTTTCAGGATACAGTTCAAAGGAGTGAGGCTGGAATTATTAGCTCCCATCTGTAAGAGAGAAAAAAAGCGACCAGCGCCATTTTTTCTACCGGAGGCGTCCCTCCCTGCTCTAGATGGGGGTGTAGACAGACTTTACACCAAAAGCTTTCCTTCCTGGTCGGACTTAGTCTGTCCCTTACCGACGCAGGCGTCACACTCGTCCCTCCCGGTTCTACCACCGAGACGGGGTGGGGATGCACCAGGGGTAGACCTGACGGCATCCCTGACTGATGTCCAGCCCTTCACCTCGCTTGCCTCTGATGCCACTCGGGGTGCAATCAGAGTAACCTTCCAGAATGTTTCCCAAGCTAAGACCTCTGGGGGAAACATTTGCCACCTGAGTGCCTGTGCACGACCCTAAGTATATTCCTGACCACAGCAAGACCGATACAAACATGAAACTGAGAGGTTCCTTCCAAGTGTTACCACACCGATATAAGAGCCTCCTCTGGTCCACTAAGAGCCAGTGTTACCAAAGGAAAGAAAGCCACTGCAGCTCCAATCCGAGTCACCTTTAACCTCAGAGATGCTCTGGGAGTTAGAGCTCCACCTAGCTTCCGAACTTTCCATGCCTAGCGAGGCTAGGCGCTTCCTGACTACCAATCCAAGTTTGAGACCTAGGCCACAGTACAGTAGCAACATAGATTACAAGTCCCTTGAAAGCCTATGATCCGATAGATTAGGTTAGTACTTTTAATTCCCAAGGAGTTATGAAATGGTCAAAGAGACCGAAAAGTTGACCGAGAAAGGAGAGTTCGGTCCACACGCTTTGCCCGTTTCTGGTCGGTTCCTGAAAAAGACATTGGTTGCCTCTTGGCATTGGCAGGTCGGTATAAACCCCCGACAGGTTTTTGCCATAAGCCTTATGAGGTCGCCGCGGAACCGCAGAGCAGGGCTCCTCATTTGCTTCGCGAGGGCGTTTCATTCATTCACACAAGCACACTGAAGAGTTAGTAAAGTACAGCAGAAAACATGTTTGCTAGGAGAACAAAGAACTAGAGCTCCAAGCATCCTTACCTTGTCTTGAAGGATCCCGGACGAGCCCCCAAGATGAAAGATTGTTGCTGAACGATTAGACGCGGGATTCTTGGCCTCCGGAGGAGACGAATTCAATCCGGGGCCAGAGACGAGGCTGGATCGCTCAGAGCTTTTGTGTAATAGAGTTTTATTAAAGTATAAAGGAGATAGAGAAAGCTTCTGACACAGGCATCAGAAGGGGGCAAAAGAGTACCCCTTTTGCTAGTGTTAGCAATGGAGTTATATACTCTCCAATGAATCCAAAGAATGTCTGGAGGTTGCAAAGACCTCACCAGACCCACTCCCATATTTACATTTTAAGATAACAGAGTTGGCTAGAAGGTTTAATCCAAAGATTGTCCTCAGGCAGGATACATTATTGTTATATAATCCTAAGGAATGTAGAGGAAAAAAAGTAAAAAAAGTTTGTCCTTTCTTCCTCCTTGAATATTCCATACTTCTCTCTCCTTGGGGACCCCTAGACTTCTTATCAACTTGCCTAGGAACTGACTCTCTCAGTGCCTTGTAGAGTTTGTGGATATCTATTACTGTGACACCTTTCAAATGTTTACAAATCTTCTCATTTTTAAAGATCACAAACAAGTGTTGGATTAATAGTCAATCAAATTATGAGAGGAATTATAAAATACTGGATGTTATACCTTTTATTAAATTTCTTTATTCTAGCAGACATAATTATGTATTTAAAATTGTTTTCATGAATGAAAAAAGTATCTTTTCTCTCCCTTCCCCTTGTTGTTTTCCTGATGCAACCAATTCAAATATAGTGAAACTATCTGTCTATATGCAGTATTTGGTGAAAAGGTTTGAGTTAGAATTTGAAGTTTTCATACCATTGTGCTAGAATAAAATAGTGAATACTTAATTTTTTTTTAAAAATAACATCAGTAACTGAAGACTTTCCCTCTGCAATGTGGTAACATTGAAGTACTTCCTGTATTGAATCTGAAGTCATGGCTGGGTTTTTAAAATTTGAATTACTTAGCAATAACAGTTTTAATTTATATTTAAACAATAAATTAACAGCTAATTTAATGTTGACCTTAATAATAAGACTAATTATTTTTGAGTAAAAGTAATAAACCATTGATGCGTATACTTGAAGAATAGCACCACATACAGACCACTTACCTGGAGAAGGGAATAGCAACCCACTCCAGTATTCTCGCCTAGGAAATCCCATGGTCAGAGGCACATGGTGGGCTACAGTACATGAGGTCACAAAGAGTCGGACACAACTGAACAACTAACACACACAGAACACTTACTCAGGGCTGGACTTCAGGAGAGTCCTAAACACTGGACAGCCAGGGAATTCCCTCATTTGTTACTCTTTTCACAGTCTCGGCCACCTCATGGATTTAGAAACTCTGAGGCAAAGAATAGGCCTCTGAATAGCAAATTGCAGTTACAAAACCCATGCACTTAAGTAAAATTTAGCGATTCATAAGTCTTCACCTAGACAATTATTTAGAAAAATAACTATCGGAACACACAGATTGCAACTTTTTTTTAATAGCACAAAATGTTTTTTTAATTAAAAAAAAAAAGGCAGTGAGTAGAAGAAGGAGGCAGAGGAAATGAGAAAACAAAGAGTCATAAAAACAACCTGAATCCATTTAGGATCAAGGCAAATAGCTTTATATACTTATCAATAGCCCTTAAAGGTCCCTTTGTATTACAGAATGGATGGTGCATAATGTCGTAATCGACATTGATAATAATAGTCCTGAATCATCAGGGAAAAGTGAAACTGTTTATACCAGGCTTTTTTTAAAAAGTGAAAAACTGTGTAATATTGTGTGATATATATCCATTGAGAATATTTAAAATTTTAAAGATATGTGAAGCTTTACGAACCTTGTTGTTCAGAAAAATCTGGTTTGTGAAGTTCCTCTCTCCTTGATAATGCTGGATAAATAATTTACATTCTTTTAAGAGAAACCAAAATGTGCTGGCTAAATGAGACACTGCAGTACTTCCACAGATGGTGTATGTTTTAAATCTCCATGTGATCCCAATAGCTAATGTGACTTTACAGCCCTTAAATGTTGCCAGAAGAGTGTATCTAGTTTTCAGAACAACACAAAATATTTTTATAATAAATGTCACAAAAGACTTACTGGGAAAGCAGTACAAAAAGGAACCTAACTTTGAGATACTTAACTTTGTTACTTTATATAGTACTTCAAAGATCATTTTTATGTTAACTTTATGAAGGGGCAGGGGTGAGATTTAAGCACATGTACTTGTGGTTCTAAGATTCAGGTGTCTTTGCTGACACGTGTCTTTATGGTGAACAGCAGGTACATTAACCAGCAGAAGGACCCAAAAAGGAGCTGGTAGTGGACTCTCCAAAAGGACTTTATTCTTCCTAGATCTGTTTTTAAGCTTGAGGGAAGGTGAGGCTTCCCTTGTGGCTCAGATAGTAAAAAATCTGAAAGTTCAGAGGGGAGTGGAAAAGCTGGCTTAAAACTCAACATTAAAAAAATGAAGATCATGGCATCTGGTCCTATCACTTCATGGCAAATAGATGGGGAAACAATGGAAATAGGGACAGACTTTATTTTCTTGGGCTCCAAAATCACTGCAGATGGTGACTGTGGCCATGAAATTAAAAGACACTTGCTCCTTGGAAGAAAAACTATGACAAACATAGACGGCATATTAAAAAGCAGAGACATTACTTTACCAACAAAGGTCTAGTCAAAGCAATGGTTTCTCCAGCAGTCATGTTTGGATGTGAGAGTTGGATCGTAAAGAAAGGTGAGCACCAAAGAACTGATGCTTTTGAACTGTGGTGTTGGAGAAGACTGTTAAGAGTTCCTTGGATAGCAAGGAGATCAAACCAGTCAATCCTAAAGGAAATCAGTCCTGAATATTCATTGGAAGGACTATGATAAAAGCTGAAGCTCCAGTACTTTGGCCACCTGATGTGAAGAATTGACTCATTGGAAAAGACCCTGATGCTAGGAAAGATTGAAGACAAGAGGAGAAGTGGACAATAGAGAATGAAATGGCTAGATAGCATCACTGATTCGATGGACATGAGTTTGAGCAAGCTCCAGGAGTTGGTGATGGACAGGGAAGCCTGTTGTGCTGCAGTCCATGGAGTCACCAAGAGTTGGACACAACTGAGTGACTGAACCGAACTGAAGGCAGATGAAATAGATTTTTAACAAGTCTTGATGGAAATTGTTAACACTGGCACACTTCTTGAATGCTTACTTTGGGCAAAGTATTGGTGATTCACCAACTGATATTGAAGAAATTATTGATACTTTCTTGGCACACTACTTGGTACTGGGGAAACAGAAATGAACAAAACAATTTCCATTCAAAAGAACTTATAGTCTAATATCAAGAGACAGAAAAATGACCAAATTTGTAAAGAGGTAGTTGAGCATGGTAGCACAGGTTTTTAGCAGTTCACTATGTAAGCTGAGACTTTGTCAAGGAGCCAGTATTTCAGCTGCATTTCAAAGGCTGATTGAAAATAGTTGGAAGGGGGAAAGATAGTATTGCAGGCTGGGGGAATAGCATTTTGGAAAGATGCAGTTCATAAGGTGACTCTCGCTGCCAGGGAATATAGAAAAGTTTCACTGAAGCAAGACTTGGAAATCATGTAGGCAAAAATGGCAAGCTAGAAAGTGAAGAGGTAGGTTGGGGCAAGACTATGAGTGGGTTTGTCAAACTTAATGAAATTTTATTGGCCATTAAAGCATTAAAGATTGGTTTAATTGAAATATTTGTCTTAGTTCAAAAGCTGAACCAAATTATGTAAATACTGTGACGATTTGGTAAATTACTTGACTCTAACCTAAGTGACTCTTCTTGCTACCACTGTCTCAACTCAGGGTGATAGGTGAGTTGGGGCTATCATTCGATACAAGAGTCAAGCACCCACCCCTGCCTATCAGCTGACACTCACTGATAGTTCTAGAGTAGCAGATAGCCTTAGGGAGATCCTCAGAAGCTAGTGGGTAAGAATTGCTTGTGTTGTGCTAACTACTGCTACATAAGGCAGAAGGGAGCCAGGGAAGAACTATGGCAGTGAGCCCTTTAAACCTTTGTATATCTCCCTCATTCCCCCAAATTTATATTTTTTAAAAGTTAAAATGGATAACTAGTATATTCATGTATCAGTATATTCCTTACTTTAAATTTAATCCATCTTTATGCAGGTAGTAGACAGCAGAGTCAATAAGTTTAAATATAAGAACATAAGAAATGAAAGAGAGAACTTGTATGGCCCCTGAACCTATAGCTTAAGATGAGAAGTCTTGGCTTTTGGGAATGTTTAAATGTATTTTCCCTTTTATCTAATCATCTAAGTGAAAGTCATTCTGTCATGTCCAGCTCTTTGCGACTCCATGAACTATACAGTCCATGGAATTCTCCAGGCCAGAATACTGGAGTGAGTAGCCTTTCCTTTCTCTGGGGATCTTCCCAACCCAGGTCTCCCGCATTGCAAGCAGATTCTTTACCAGCTGAGCCACAAGGGAAGCCCAAGAATACTGGAGTGGGTAGCCTATCCCTTCTCCAGAAGATCTCCCCAACCCAGGAATTGAACCAGAGTCTCCTACAGTGCAGGCAGATTCTTTACCAACTGAGCTATCATGGTAGCTTATCTAATCATAGGCAGAAGAAAAGCAGAGATCTGCAGGGTAGTTTTCTATAAAGAAAGATGAGCGGTGAAGAATTGATGCTTTTGAACTGTGGTGTTGGAGGAGACTCTTGAGAGTTCCTTGGACTGCAAGGAGATCAAACCAGTCCATCCTAAAGGAAATCAGTCCCGAATATTCATTGGGAGGACTGATGCTGAAGCTGAAACTCCAATACTTCGGCCACCTGATGCAAAGAGCTGACTCATTTGAAAAGACCCTGATGCTGGGAAAGGTTGAAGGCAGGAGAAGAAGGGACGACAGAGGATGAGATGGTTGGATGGCATCACTGACTCAATGGACATGAGTTTGAGCAAACTCCAGGAGTTGGTGATGGACAGGGAGCCCTACCCCTGCTGTAGTCCATGGGGTCGCAAAGAGTTGGACATAACTGAGTGACTGAACTGAACTGCAGGATAGTTTTCCTGTTCTTCCTGCACACTCATTCCATATTTCTTCACCTTAATTCCAATTGCAGTTATTTGTTTGTAAGTCTCTGTCCCTCATTAGACAATAAATTATCTTTTCTACTTATCTTTGTAGCTACCACAATGCCCAGCAACAAATAATTGTAGAGTAGATAAAAGGTATATGAATTATCTAAGAACTGAGTCAAGTGATTATGTTTCACACATACTCTCTTGATATTACAGATTATGTCTCTAGTCAAATGGATTACTAAAGCATTTAATAGCCACTGAGAGATCATTTTAAAGGCGTACACCTGTGCAAAATAGTTACTTTTTTTTTTCTCTTCAACAAAGAGATCTTAATTAATGTTTGAAATTCAGTGCTGTGGTATTTTATCTATATAGTGTTTATTGTTCCTACTTCTGTTGGAAAGTGAAACTAAATAGGATTCTTTACTTAATGATTTATCTCTGTGGATATTTCTTTGAGCCATTTAGGTATCATACATATGTATAAGCTCACAATGTTTTTGCAGATCTGAGTTTTCACTATTAGATTCTTCAAAAACAATTTTAGTCATTCAAATAGTCTTTATCTCTTTTTAAAGATCCCGTTTTTCACTTTTTCTTTAACATCATGCTAGACTTTTTGCCCTTGTCCTATTTATGTTTTCCTTTAAATAAAATATCCATTGTATGTCTTATATATTGCTAAAACTACATTTAAATGATATCACAAGACTGATTGGGAAGAAATAGGTAAACCAATAAAAGTTATCCAGGTTCTTAAATTTAATTCAGAAAGGGAATAGGCTAACATCTTGTAATTGTATATGTTTATTTCACATTGCCTCAGTTTTTGGAACAGGCTGCTTTCTTTAATATTCTATTTATAAAATGACTATTGATATTTATGATTTCTGTATCACTTCTCCTTAGACGATGCCATCAGTTTAGCATTGGCTAAAAGAAAGCGGCTGTGTTCAGGGCCAGATCTCCTCTCAGAGTTCTCATTTCCATAACACAGTGGTCTGAGTTGGCCTTCCCTGTGAATGTAACACAATGCACTTGCAGCTGCTTCATTTGCGTTAGCTTTGAGCTTGGCTCTGAAAGAATTCAGGCACTGAAATATATGCCAAGACAGCCAGAAAGCAAAGCTGAACTAAAGGAGTAGCCGACTCTTCCTGTGTAACCCTCCTTGTGTTCCTGTCACAGTGACACCTGAGCATTCCCAGTCAGATATACCAGATACAAAAGACTGTCAAAAGATGAAAGCTTTTCATAGTTTTTAGAAGAAAGTAAAGCTTTAGAGGAGTAAATGTAGACTAAGTTATATTCTTGTTAAAAAAAAAAGAAATGTTACATCTTTTAAATATTGTGTGATTATCAGATTCAGTATTAGCCATTGTTCTGAACAGAATACTCAATCAGGTTTTTGTTTTTCCAAGTTAAACAAAGAGAGAGAAAGCTTCATGCCCACTTAATAAAGACCAGAAAGTGTTCATTGTCTAAACAAATCATCTAAGGAACTTCAAAAAATACTACTGCCAGAGCTCCACCTCAGACCAGTTAAATGACACTCTCTGGACCCGAACCTAGTCTTTTGTATTTTTAAAAACCTTTCCAGGTGATTCTAACATGAATCCAAGCTTGAGAACTATTTGCCTAAATGATTGGTTAAAGTATTAGGATCCCATCTTAGTAGTGTATTCCCTGTGAACTTCCGTGCCTCCTTCTGTACCTCCAAGTCACCATTAAAAAGCTAGCAATGGGGACTTCCCTGGTGGTCCAGTGGCTAAGACTCTGTGCTCTCAATACAAAGGATCTGGGTTCAATCCCTGGCTGGAAAACTAGATCCCACATGCTCTAAAGACCTGGTGAAGCCAAATAGAAATAATAAAATTAAAAAAAAAACAACAACTAGCAATGATAGTTTCCAGTGGCCAGCTGTCACTCATAAACAGGTTGTGTTGGCTATTAGTTGCCCTTAAGTGCTTACCATAGTCAGTCCAGATGACCAGTCTGATTTTACAAAATGCCTGTTTTATTGTGGCAGAGTAACCTCTGATCAGCCTAAGAGGCTCAGTTGTAGCGGTAAAATATTCAATTTGAGTTCATGGCACCCGAGCTACAATACTATTTCAATTTTTGTGTTCTCATTGCTGTTGTATTCCAGGAAACTTAAAATTCTTTCCTCTGCTGTTTAAAGATTCTTTATTAATCTTTCTTCCTTCTCGTTCCTGACCATCTTACATGAATCTAAAATCCAGGATCATCCTGCAGTGATACCTTTTTGTTCATATATGTATGAATATATATTGATAATGTGTCTATCAAAATATTACTACCACAGGTAAAAATAATGTAATAAACATAGGGATGTCAGAAAAGAAAAATTATAGTCTGAAGATATTAAATATTAAGTACACCTTCAAATCATTTTGTAATCAGAACAGCTATGATTTTTAAATCTTTTAATGATAAATACCCTAGGATATAAAAATTGGAGGGGAAAAACGGGTTAAGGTTAGATATGACCCCTTAAGAAGGCTAGAGAGCAAATAGCAAATACCTGGAGGAAAAGGGAGCAGTAATGGCAGGGAATATTGCCAAGAGCCTCAACTTGAAAGAATCGAAGAATGAGGGAAACTGTCCTCAACCTATGCTTATTCCTAGAAATAGGTCTGCAGTGGTGCTAACTAGTGAAGATTTCAACTTATCTTGCACAGGAAAGATGGCTGTTTAAGATAAGCGGATAGGATGAACTCAATTATAGTTCATTCTTATGGATAGTGCACTGCTATAAAGCCGTCTCCTCAAAGCCAAGATACTTTTCTTCTGTTTCAATGGACTTCCCTGGCGGCTCAGTGGTAAAGAACCTGCCTGCCAATGCAGCAGACACAGGTTCTGTCCCTGAGTAGGGAAGATTGCCTGGAGAAGGAAATGGCAACCCACTCCAGTATCCTTGCCTGGGAAATCCCATGGACAGAAGGAGCCTGGCAGGCTACAATCCACAGGGTTGCAAAAGAGTCAGACATGACTTAGCAACTAAACAGCAAGAGGCTTAACTCTTCTTACCACAACTAGAGAGAAGCATGTAGTTAGCCACTAAGTATAACTAATAGCAGATGATTTCTCCTTTCAAAGATGTTAGAAAGTTAGAAATATGTAAAGGGAACCTTGCCAACTTCTCAATTTACTAGGGTTAGCTGTACATAAAGATATTGTCACCCTTCTTAGCTATACCTATAGTCAACAAGGTTCAAGCGTTACTGGTAAACAGTAGTATCCCTGAGATGCCTTCCTACCATCAGACCATTTAATTTTATAACCAATGCCAGTACCATTCCACTGGATCTTTAAAGTTTTTGTTTTATATTAAACATCTGTGATTTTTCAATTTATCATTTATTTTTTAAATTACAATCTAGTTTATGTACAATACTATGTTCTTTTCAGGTGTACTACATAGTGATTTGACATTTGCATTCAGTGAAATGATCCCCATGATAAGTCTAGTACCCGTCTCTCCCCATACAAAGTTATTATAATATTATTCATCATATTCCTTATGCTGTATATTAATCCCCTTGGCTTATTTATTTTATAACTGGAGGTTTGTTCCTCTTAGTCTCCTTCCTATTTTTCTGTCTCTTCTCTGGCAACCACGATTTTGTTCTCTGTATCTATGAGTCCACTTTCATTTTGCTTTATTTGTTTTGTTTTTACATTTCACATATAAGTGCGATCATACTGTATTTTTCATTCTCTCTCTGGCTTTATTTCACTTAGCATAATACCCTCTAGTTTCATCTGTGTTGTCACAAATGGCAAGTTTTTATCTTTTTAATAGCTGAATAACATTCTGTGTATGTGTGTAACACACAAACATACATATACGTCATATACATACATACCACGTCTTCTTCATCCATTTATCTATCAGCAGATACTTAAGTTGTTTCCATATCTTGGCTGTTTTAAGTAATGTTGCACTGAATACTGATGTGTGTATCTTTTCCAATTAGTGTTTTTGTTTCCTTCAGGTATATACTCAAAAGTGGAATTGGTGGATCTTATGGTAGTTCTTGGAGAAGGCAATGGCAACCCACTCCAGTGTTCTTGCCTGGAGAATCCCAGGGATGGAGAAGCCTGGTGGGCTGCCGTCTATGGGGTTGCACAGAGTCGGACACGACTGAAGCGACTTAGCATAGCATAGCATAGCATAGCATGGTAGTTCCATTGTTAATTTTTTGAGGAGCCTCTAAACTCTTTTCCATAGTGGTTGTATCAATTTACATTCCCACCAACAGTGTATAAAGGTTCCCATGTCTCCTTGTCACCACTTCTTATTTATTGTCTTTTGAATTTTTCAAAGGAGAATAATTGCTTTATAGTCTTCTATTGATTTCTGCCATGCAACAGTGTGAATCAGCCATAAGTATTCATCTATCCCCTCTCTTTTGAACCTCCCTCCCACCCACCCATCATCCCACCCCTTTATGTTGTCATGGAGTACCAGGTTAAGCTCCCTATGTTATACGGCCACTTTCCACTAGCTGTCTGTTTTATACACGGTAATGTGTGTATTTCAGTGCTACCCTTTCACTTCCCTCCACCTTCTGCTTCCCCCGCTGTGTCCACAAGTCTGTTCTTTATGTTTGCATCTCTATTCCTGCCCTGAAAATAGGTTCATCATTACCATTTTTCTAGATTCCATATGCATGTGTTATATACAGTATTTCTTTTTCTGACTTACTTCGCTCTGTATAATAGGTTCTAAGTTCATCCACCTCACTACAACTAACTCAGATTTGTTTCTTTTTATGGCTGAGTAATATTTCATTTTATATATGTATCACAACTTCTTTATCCATTCATCTGTCTATGGACATCTGGGTTGCTTCCATGTCCTGACTATTGTAAATAACGCTGCAGTGAATGTTGGGGTACATGTGTCTTTTTGAATTTTGATTTTCTCAGGGTATGTGCCCAGAGAGGGATTGATTGGTCATATGGTAGTTTTAGTCCTAATCTTTAAAAGAATCTCCCTTTTGTTCTTCATAGTGGCTATATCAATTTACATTCCCACCCCACTGTTCCCTTTTCTCCAAGAGAGTCCCCTTTTCTCCACATTCTTTCCAGCATTTATTGTGTGTAGATTTTTTTGACAATGGTCGTTCTGAGGTGTGAGATGATACCTCATTATGGTTTTGATTTGCGTTTCTCTAATAATGAGTGATGTTGAGCATTTTTTCATGTGTTTATTGGCCATCTGTATGTCTTCTTTGGAGAGATGTCTATTTAAGTCTTCTGCCCATTTTTGATTGGGTTGTTTGTTTTTCTGATATTGAGCTATATGAGCTGCTTATATATTTTGGAGACTAATCCTTTGTCAGTTGCTTCATTTGCAGTTATTTTCTCCCATTCTGAAGGTTGTCTTTTCATCTTGTTTATAGCGTCCTTTGCTGTGCAAACGCTTTAAAGTTTAATTTTGTCCATTTGTTAATTTTTGTTTTTATTTCCATTACTCTAGGGTGTGTCCAAGAGGATCTTGCCACAATTGTAAGAGTGTCCTGCCTGTGTTTTTCTGTTAAGAGTTTTTATATTTTCTTACATTTGGCCTTGCATTTAGGTCTTTAATCCATTTTTAATTTGTTTTTGTTTATAGTGTTAGGAAGTGTTCAGTTAGGAGGCTGTCCAGTTTTCCCAGCAACATTTATTGAAGAGGCTGTCTTTTCTCTGTTGTATATTCTTGCCTTCTTTGTCAAAGATACAGTGCCCACAGGTGTATGGGTTTATCTCTGGGCTTTCTGTCTTGTTCATTGATCTATATCTCTGTTTTGATTACCGTACCGTCTTGATTACAGTAGCTTTGTAGTATAGTGTGATGTCAGAAAGGTGGATTCCTCCAGCTCTGTTTTTCTTTCTCAATATTGTTTTGGCTGTTTCAGGATCTTTTGTGTTTCCATACAAATCATAAAAATTTTTTGTTCTAGTTTTTGAAATCCTAGACATAGCAGTCAGAGAAGAAAAAGAAGAGGAATCAGATTGGAAATGAAGAAATAAAACTCACTGTTCTCAGATGACATGATGCTGTGCATAAAAAACCCTAAAGATACCATCAGAAAGTTACTAGAGTTAGTCAATGAATTTAGTAAAGTTGCAGGATCAATACACAGTAGTCCCTTGCATTCCTGTACACTAACAACAAAAAATCAGAAAGAGAAATTAGTGAAACAATCCCATTCACCAGTGCAATGAAAAGAATAAAATAGTCAGGAATAAACCTACCTATGAAGACAAATGACAAACTATAAGACACTGTTGAAAGAAATCAAAGATGGCACAAACAGATGGAGAGATATATCATGTTCTTGGATCAGAAAAATTAGTTATGAAATTTACGTACTACCCAAAGCAATCTACAGATTCAATGCAATCGTTATCAGATTTGTTGTCTTTTTGATGATAGCCATTCTGACAGGTGTGAGGTGGTATCTCATTGTGGTTTTGATTTGCATTTCTCTGATGAGTAGTGATGCTGAGCAGCATTTCATGTGTGTGTTGGCCATCTATATGGGTTTTTATTAATATTGCTTCAGGTCCTTTACCCATTTATTAATCAGCTTGTTTGGTTTTTTGATGATGAGTTGTGTAACTTCTTTGTATATTTTGGATACTAAGCCCTTGTTGGATTTATTGTTTGTGAACATTTTATTCTATTCAGTAGGCTGTCTTTTTTGATTTATTGATGGTTTCCTTCACTGTGCAAATGTTGATGTGGTCCTATTTCTTTATTTTTGCTTTTATTTCCTTTGCCTGAGGAGTCAGTTCCAAAAATTTTTTGATAAGATTGATGACAAAGAGCATACTGCATATATTTTCTTCTAGCAGTTTTATGGTTTGAGGCCTTGCATTTAGGTCTTTAATCTGTCCTGGATTTATTTTTGTATATGATGTGAGAACATAGTCTGGTTTGATTCCTTTGTATATAGCACTCTGGTTTTCCCATTTATTGAAAAGACTCTGTCTTCCTTATTGTATATTCTTTCCTTCTTTGTCATAGATTAATTGACCACATAAGTACAGATTTATTTCTGGGTTCTACATTCTGTTCCATTGATCTGGGTTTCTGTTTTTATGCCAGTACCGTTCTGTTTTGATTAGTATAGTTTTGTTGTATAGTTTGAAGTCAGGATATGTGATTCCTCGGGCTCTGCTCCTTTTTCTCAAGATTATTTTGGCTATTCAGGGTCTTTCATGTTTCTGTGCAAATTTTAAAGTTATTTGTTCTAGGTCTGTAAAAAATGCCCTTAATATTTTGATAGTGAAAGTTGCTCAGTCATGTCCGACTCTTTGTGACCCCGTGGACTATACAGTATTTTGATAGGGATTGCATCAAATATGTAGATTGCCTTGGGTAGTATGGTCATTTCAAGAATATTAATTTTTCCCATCCATGCACATGGTATATCTTTTCATCTGTTTATGTCACTTAAATTTGTTTCATCTGTATCTTATAGTTTTCAGAGTACAGATTTTTGTCTCCTTAGATAGATTTATTCTTAAGTATTTTATTCTTTTTGATGCAGTTGTAAATGAGATTGTTTCCTTAATTTTTTTTCTAATAGTTTGTTGTTAGTGTATAAAAATGCAACAGATTTCTGTATGTTAATTTTGTGTCATTCAACTTTACTGAATTAATTAATGAGCTCTAGTAGTTTTTTGGCAGTCTTTAAGGTTTTCTATGTATGGTATCAGGGCTTTCTCAGTGGTAAAGAATCCACATGCAGTGAAGAAGACACAGGGACATGGCTTCAGTCTTTGGGTTAGGAAGATGCCCTGGAAGGCGAAATGGCAACCTACTCCAGTAATCTTGCCCCAAAAATCCCACTGATAAGAGGAGCCTGGTAGGCTACAGTCCATGGGGTCACAAAAGAGTCAGACACAACTGAGCAGCTAAATAACAGCAACATGCATAGTATCATGTCATCTGCCAGCAGTGATGATTTTACTTCTTCCTTTCCAGTTTGAACTCCTTTTATTTCTTTCTCTGTAGGACTTTCTCTATAGTCACTTCTATGTGACTAGGACTTCCAATGCTATGTTGAATTAAAGTGGCAGGAGTGGACATCCTTGTCTTGTTCCTGATCTTACAGGAAATGACTTCAGCTTTTCACTGTTGAGTATGATATAAGTTGTAGGCTTATCATATATGACCTTTATTATGTTGAAGTATGTTGCCACTGTGCCCACTTTCTGGAGAGTTTTTATCATAAATGGATGTTGAATTTTGTCAAAAGTTTATTCTGCATCTCTTGAGATAATCATATGATTTTTATTCTTCAGTTTGTTAATGTGATATAACATTCATTGATTTGCAGATATTGAAAAATTCTTGTGACCCTGGGATAAATCCCCCGTAATCATGATGTATAATTTTTTAATGTATTGTTGGATTTGGTTTTTGGTTTGCTAATATTTTGTTGAGGATGTTTGCATCTGTGTTATCAATGATCTTGGCTTGTGTGTTTTTGTTTTTGTTTTGTTTTGTTTCTACATATTTCTCTTGGTTTGTTATCAGAGTGAGGCTGACTTCGTAGAATGAGTTTGGAAGTGTTCTTTCCTCTCCAGTTTTTTGGAGTAGTTTGAGGAGGATAGGTGTTAACTCTTCTTTAAATGTTTAGTAGAATTCACTCTTGGAAGGCTGGACTTTTGTTTAGTGGTTGTTTTAAAAATTACTGATTCAGGGAATCCCCTGGCATTTCAGTTGTTAGGACTCGGCACTTTCACTGCTCGGGGCCCTGGTTCAGTCCCTGGCTGAGGGATTGATCGCACAAGATCTCGAGATCACAAGATCTCACAAACTACACAGCATGGCCATAAGTAAATAAGTAGTAATAGGTCTGTTAGTATTTTCTGTTTCTCCCTGGTTCAGTGTTGGGAGAGTATACATTTCTAGGGGTTTGTCCATTTCTTCTAGATTGTCCACTTTATTGGCATATTGTTTCTTCTAGTAGTCTGTGATGGTCCTTTGTCTTTCTGTGCTGTCAGCTGTAACTTCTCTTTTTTCACTTTTGATGTTACTGATTTGAGCCATCTCTCTTTATTTTTTTATTTTTTTATTTTTTTAGTCTGGTTAAGTTTATCAGTTTTATTTATTTCAAAGAGCCAGCTCTTAGTTCATTTATTGTTTTATTATTGTGTTTTTAATCTCTATTTCATTTATTTCCTTTCTGATTTTTATGATTTCTTTACTTCTAAATTTCAGTTTTGTTTCTTCTTCTTTTTCAGATTCCTTTAAGTGTAAGGTTAGATTGTTTATTTGAGATTTTTCTTGTTTCCTGAGGTAGACGTGTATCACTCCAGACCTCTTAGAACTGCTTTTTCTTTGTCCCTTAGGTTTTAGATCCCTGTGTTTTCATTTATCTTTTTTCTCCAGGTATTCTTTTAAATTTTTGATTTCTTCAGTGACCTACTGATTGTTTACTAGCATGCTGTTTTTGTTGTTCTTTTTTTCCCCCCTAGTGATTGATTTCTAGTCTCATACTGTTGTAGTTGGAAAAGATACTTGATGTGTTTTCTGTCTTCTTAAATTTATTGAGAATTGTTCTGTGGCCTAACATGTAATCTGTCCTGGAGAATGTTATCTATGCACCTGAAAAGAACGTGCATTCTGCTATTTTGGATGAAATGTTCTCATTATGTAACTATTAATTTGTATCATCTAATGTGTCATTTAGGCCAATGCTTCCTTACTGATTTTCTGTCTAAATAATCTGTCATTGATGTAAATGGGGTGTTAAAGTCCTTTACTATTATTGCCTTGCTGTCAGTTTCTCCTTTTTTGTTATTATTTGCATTATGTGTGCAAGTGCTCCTTTGTTGAATACACATGTCCTTAAAATTGCCACAACTTCTTGTTAGATAGATCTCTTTATCATTATGTGATGTCCTTCTCTGTCTCTTGTTACAGTATTTCTTTTAAAGTCTATTTTGCCTCATATAAGTATTTCTACCCCAGCTTTCTTTTCATTTCCATTTGCATGGAATATTCTTTTAGCTTTTGCTAGTGCTGAGATCTTCATATTAGAGGGATGTTTTTATGACTTTTTATAGCAGTGTGTTTAATGATCCACAAATCGGGAGGTAGAAAATGATATTGTTTTGGATAATCTTCTTCTAAACAGTCTTCTTTTAGTATTTCCTATCATTTAGTGCCAGTGCCCCATAGTAGTTTAATTTCAGCTTGCTCCAAACTATACCCACTTGTGTTTTTCCCAAAAACTCTTTTCCCTCTGAGCTTCTTACTTTGTAGTACTACACATTTCTTCAGTTCCCAGAGCCAAAAGCCTATGAGACATCCAGCTTCTTGAGCATGAGATCAGTGCAGAGTACAGGGCCTGAACAGAAGGCCATCTTCATGGAGTTTAATGTTCGGTGGTTGCCATCTCAAGTTCTTAATGGTTCAGTTTTGGGTTTGTGTTTTGTAAATGAAGTCCAATGGAACAGTGGAGAATATGCAGGGACTTGAAACCAAGGCATGGTTCCACCTCCTCCTGCCTCTCTGGGGTAGATTCTCAGTTCCCCATTTTCTATCCCCTGAATCCCAGCCACCCTTTCCCACCCTCTGCTTCACTGAGACACAGCTATCACTCTCTGACCCTAGAGAAGCTTGTGCACAAGCATGAGAAAGATAGGGACTAGGCTGCACACTCTTGGCGGGGCTGTCCTTGCCCCCACCTGTCATCTTCACTGGTGTCTGGCTGGTGGCCAGAGACCACAGCTCAGCTGAGGCAAGCCTCTTGTTCATCCTTACTTCCAGGATCCTAGTGAGTTGTAGTGGCAGCCGTGGGAAGAAGCCTGGCTCAACTTCCCTGCCCTGGGCCAGGCACATGGGTTTGGTGGCTGGGGATGGGCAACCTGGTAGCCAGTGGGTCACCCATTCACTAAACTGTGATCTAGGGCCCCAGGTGACTCTGAAGTCTGAGGGTCTGAGGGAGCATGACATTAAATAGCAAATTAAAATTACCATAGCAAATGGAGAGAGAGAGAGACTGCTGGGAAATGTTTTTATTTTATCATCTTTAATGACCCTGTTTTCCTACTTTTTGAACAAGGGCCCTAATATTTTTTCACTAAACCCCTCAGAGTATGTATCTGGTCCTATATAATAAACTAAAGATTTTAACTCATCTCCTGGCCTCCAGTTCCTCCTTCATCCACTTAAACTTTCACAATGTTGCCAGACTGGTCTCTTTAAGATTTAAACTTGGTCATTACTTAACCCTCACTTGCTTAAAGTGTTTTAGTAGTTCTCTTTGGTCCCATGCCCATGTTGTTGTCGTTTAGTCACTAAGTTGTATCTGAATCTCTGTGACTATAGGTTGCCAGGCTCCTCTGTCCATGGGATTTCCCAGGCAAGAATACAGGAGTGGGGTGCTATTTCCTTCTCAGGGAATCTTCCTGACCTAGGGATCAAACCCACATCTCCTGCATTGGCAGGCAGATTCTTTACCACTGAGCCAGCAGGGAAGGTTCTCTCCCCTATGCCCATGTACGGGACCAAATTTTGAACATTTTATTTGGCTTGCGCAATGGGTTCTTTCCACTCTCCTCCCTCTCTCCCTTCTTCCTTTCCCTCGTTTTCATGTCTTCAGACATAACTAGCTTTTCCTTCAAATCATCAGTTACCTGCTGAAACCTTTTCCATATAACTTGTGTTTTACTGGGTGATCAAAACCAAAGTTAACTTGGCACAGAGAGCCTTTCACTATCTAGTTTTCAGCTGCCGTTCCAGTCTCATTTCTTTATACCCAATACCCTCTTCCCTACCCCCAGTTCTCTAAGCCTCCAAACTGAAAAGAGTGTTATGTCTTAGTGCTCCATCTTTGTTTAACTTAAGTTCCTCAACAAGTTTTACCACATGTCTTTGTACATTTCTGCCTGGTAAGGCCACCTTCTGTACTCCCTAAAAGTATTTTCATCCTTCAGAACTCAACTCCAGTGTCTTCTTCACATTAGCCTTGACCTTCTCTGTCCTCCCTTCAGAGTGGACATTTACCCATTACCATTTATGTGTATAGTTACCTTCCCTGGTCTGTGATATTCTAGTTGGTAGTCTCCGGAATGAGTGTACATACCTCACAGAGTACACTGCACAGTCCACTTGGGTTGCAAAAAGAAAATAATAAATGTTTGAGTTTTTAAATTTCACTGTTTTAAGATTTTTATGTTTTTGACTATTTTATAGTTGTATATCAGAACATTCTTATAATTTTATAGATGAGCAGTTTTAGGAATGCACACCAACAGTATTTTACTTATTTGACACATAGTCAAGACAATTTAGGGGCTTCCCCAGTTAAAGAATTCTCAGCGTTAAAGAATCTGCCTGCAATGCAGGTTCAACCCCTGGGTCAGGAAGATCCCCTGGAGAAAGGCACAGCAACCCACTCCAGTATTCTTGTCTGGAGAATCCCTTGGACAGAGGAGCCTGGTGAGCTACAGTCTATAGGATCACAAAGAGTCAGACACAACTGAAGCAACTAAGCATGCACATGTGCAAGACAGTTTAAAAACTACTCTTCTAGGAGGCTCTCTTTTTCGCTATTCCCTCTCCAGCATTTATTATTTGTAGACTTTTTGATGATGGTCATTCTGGTTGATGTGAGGTGATACCTCACTGTAGCTTTTAGTTGTATTTCTCTTAATAAATTAGAAGTGCTGAGCATTATTTTCATGTGCTTTTTGACCATCTGAATGTCTTCTTTGGAGAAATGTCTATTTAGATCTTCTGCCCATTTTTTGATTGGGTGGTTTGGTTTTTTGATACTGAGCTATATTAGCTGTTTATATATTTTGAGTGTAATCCATTGTTGGTTGCCCCATTCACAAATATTTTCTCCCATTCTGAAGGTCATCTTTTCATTTTGTTTATGGTTTCCTTTGCTGTCCAAAGTTTTTAAGTTTAATTAGGTACAGTTTGTTTATTTTTATTTCTGTTACTCTGGGAGATGGATCAAAAAAGCTATTGTTGCAATTTATGTCAACAAGTGTTCTTCCCTTGTATCCTTCCAGGAGTTTTATAGTGTCTGGTCTTACATTTAGGTCTTTAATGCATTCTAGTTTATTTTTGTGTGTGGTGTTAGAAAATGTTCTAATTGCAATCTTTTACATGTAGCTGTCCAGTTTTCCCAGCACACTTATTGAAGAGATTATCTTTTTTCCATTGTATATTCTTGTCTCCTTTGTCATAGTATTTGACCATAGGTAAGTAAGTAAGTGTTAGTCACTCAGTCATGCCCAACTCTTTGCGACCCCATGGACTGCAGCCCACCAGGCTCCTCTGTCCATGAGATTTTCCAGGCAAGGATACTGGAGTGGGTTGCCATTTCCTTCTCCAAGGGATCTTCCCAACCCAGGGATCAAATCCGGGTCTCCTGCACTGCAGGCAGATTCTACATGGGTGTATTTCTGGGCTTTTCTAGTGAAAGTTCATTGTCCCATTGAGCTATGTTTCTGTTTTTGTGCCTGTACCATACTGTTTTGATTACTGTAATTGTGGTAATATAAATTGGTATAACCACTATGGAGAACAGTATGGAGGTTCTTAAAAAGCTGAAAATAGAACTATCATATGAGCCTGCAATCCTACTCCTGGGCATATCTCCAGAGAGAGCCTTAATTCAAAAAGATGCAACGCACTCCAATGTTCATTGCAGCACTATTTACAATAGCCAAGACATGTAAGCAACCTAAATGTTCATTAACAGATGAATTCATAAGAAAGATGTGGTACATATATACAGTGGAATATTACTCAGCCATTAAAAAGGAATGAAATAATGCCATTTGCAGCAACATAGATGGACCTAGACATTACCATACTATGTAAAATAATACAAAGACAAGTATCATATAATGTCACCTATGTATGGAATCTTTAAAAAAAAAATGATACAAATGAACTTATATACAAAATAGAAATAGATCAACAGACATAGAAAACAAACTTATGGTTACCAAAGATGAAAGGGGAATGGGAGGGATAAAATAGGAGTTTGGGATTTACACACTACTGTATATAAAATAGGTAATGACAAAGATCTACTGTATAGCACAGGGAACTATACTCAATATTTTATAATAGCCTGTAAAAGAAAAGAATCTGAAAAAATATATATATATATGAAATCTGTAACTGAATCACTTTGCTATACACCTGAAGCTGTCACAACATTGTAAACCAACTATACCTCAGTAAAAATGAAACTTAAAAAAATAAGGACAATATTAGAAAAAAAAAAAAACTCTTAGAAAATCAAGACTGTGTCTTACTCATGTAACTCCAGCACTGACCTTTTCTTCTTCCTAATCTGTCTATGAAAACTCAATAAATAGGTGACATTCATGATTGCCCAAGGTATACACGTTGCAAAGACACTTAACATTTTATGCCATAGTATTTTTATCATTAGTAGATTGTTTTAAACTAATCAACATTATATACTGGAGTAAAAAAAAAAGATATCTACCTTATCTGTTAAGGAAAATAGAATTAAGGGTGGAATACAGTGAGTAGAAAGAAAAAAATTTCTTTCACTGAAGCCCTGTGAGATTAATAGTAAAAAAGAGTGACTTGTGGGGACTATCTTAGTTTGCTTCTCACTCAAATTATAATTGAAAGTGTAGGAATGTGGTCTGCTCTCAGCTTTTTAAAAGTTAAATAAAAAAAAAAAAAGCTAATACATCTAGCAGAAGGGAAGGTCAAAACCTGATGATCTGTCCTTGGCTACCTGGGCTCATGGCTTGCGCAGTCAGTGAGACCGTCACTGTCACTCGGGAGCACTTCTCCACTGAACTCAGCCACCTGCAGTTCACAAAGGCTTTGCACTCTCTGCCCATATGGTCTAAGGCCAGTGTCACCTGCCTTTTTCATTCTGCCAGAGTAACAGTGCAAGGATCTTATTGGCATTTAGGAATTTGGACCAAGAATAGGGAAAAGAGTTGTATGACCCGTATTTTTTTTTTAATGTACATTCAGCTTTTTTTTTTAATGTATGTTCAGTTGGCATCTCCCTTGTGTGACCAAGAGAAAATTGTTTGATCTCTTCTGAGGCCTATGGTGCCTTTTTTATGATAATGAAATATCACCCAAATATTTTAAGATCTTGCAGGTTTACATATTAAAAGGTATTGTATGCTGCTACTGCTACTAAGAATCAATTTGTTATTATTTTGAGGCCTAAATTCATAATAGAAGAAAATTTTTGCAGGATTAGAAAGAAGTACAGTTAGGAAGTAGCCTCTAGAAGTTATATAACTATGCCTAGTAAAATCTTTTCCCTGGTGCCTATCTCCCTGCCTTCCTCCACTTAATTGTGTACCTAAAAAAAGAAAAAGAAGAGCTTATTCTGGCTAGTAATTAGATTGTTTTACTTTGTACCTTTCACTCACTACCATTTCCATAATATGGATTTTAGGTGCATTTTGTTTCACCAAAGGCAGGAAAATTTTTATTTTTTTAAAATAATATGTTCCAACATCCTCCTTCATCTTCAATGCTGTTATTCTTAGAGTCCTAGAAATGAGAGTTAGAAAACCTCAATTAAATTCATCTAGTTCATCTCCCCTGACAATGAAAAAACATCTTTCATATTATATTATATGATGCTTTTTTCAGGCTTCCATGATAACCTCTGGGAGACTGTCCAACAGACTAATAGACCTCACTTAGGGAGAATGTTCTCATTCTTAGTTTTGACCCTTCATTTCTCATTATTTGATTCCTGAAAGCCATTTTCCTTACTATTCATACTCTGTGAGCTTGAGTAAGATCAGCCGTCTCTTCTAGTGGTAAGAAAATCAACGTATACCTCATTAGCAGGAACTGAGGGTGGTCTGTATAAATGTTTATTTCAGATACTAAGTTTTTCCTCTCTAAATACCAGATTTGGTTTTATTTTAATAATATTGAGGTTATTTTTTTCCCTTCAGATGTATTAGATCTTTTCCCTACATTGTTAAGTGAATTGGAATTTCCCTAATTCAGTTTAATCATTATTAGCATTCTGCAAATATATGTTAGGTAGCCCACTGTATACTAAGCATTGAAGTAATATAATGATGAGCTCAATAATGTTTGCCTTTAGGAGTTAAGACTCAGTAGGGGATATAAAATTGAAGTACAAAGAATTATTGGTCAAGACAGGAAAGCAGTAGTATGAACAAAAGATCTTAGGTAATTAAAATTGAGAGACTAACTCTTACTATCGAAATCAAGAAGGATTTTGTGAGGAGTTGGTATTCAAAATAAATAGTGTAGGGACAACTGAGTGGCCATTTTGGAAAAAAAGATGAAATTAAATGTGAGATGTATCTCTTACCTTCCATGAAAGTCAACTCCAAATGGATTAGGGATCTAAGTGTAAAAAATAAACCATACAACTACTAGAAGAAAGCACAGAGGAATTCCTCTTTACTTTTAAAAAAAGCACTCTTCTTTAATGAATGGTTACTGAAAAGCCAGAGGCAAAAGAAAAAAAAATTTTTAATACATGTTAAAAAAGCATCATCAAGTTAAAAGACAGCTGACCGATGCACAACATATAGATATCAGCACTTAAAAATGAGAGACAAATGATCAAAACCTCAATAGAAAAATTGAAAAAAGAGATGAATAGATAATTCTCAAAAACTATAAAAATTGTTCTGAACATATAATAATGACATTCATACTCACAATCAGAAATGCAGATCAAAACAGCATAAAGATATTACCTCATGTTTTAGCTACCAAAAACTGTCGAGTATGATAAATTCAGTTGGTGAGGTTATGGGAGGCAAACACTCTCATATATTGCTGATGGGAATGCACACTGGTGCAGCCCTTCTAGAGGGGATTTTTGGCAAATCTACACATGCACCTTTCCATCCAGCAGTCCCACTTTTAGCTGTCTGCCTTCAAAATAAAGCCTGCACCATTATGAAAATACATATATATGAAGTATTCCTTGCAGCATCGTTTATAATTGTAAAATGTTGGAAATAACCTAAATGTCCACCCATAAGAAACGAATTACATGAATTATGTGTGCAAGGTAGCGTAATGGACTCTCAAAGATATACATATCCTAATGTGCAGAATCTAGTAATAGATTGCCATATATGGCAAAAGAGGCTGTTGCAGATGTGGTTAAGGCTAATGACCTCAAGGTGGGAAGAGTATCCTAGATTATCCAGGTGGTTTCATTGTAGTAACAGGTAGTGGTAGTGGTTTAGTTGCTTTGTTGTGACTGATGCCTGCGACCCTATGGACTGTAGCCTGCCAGGCTCCTCTGTTCATGGAATTTCCCAGGCAAGTAACAGAAGGCCTTAGAAATTGAGAACATTTAAGAGAGATACAACATTGCTAGCTTTGAAGATGGAGGAAGACGACCACCAGCCAAGGAATATGAGTGACCTTAAGATGCTGGAAAAGGCAAAAAACACATTCTCCCATAGAGCCTTCAGAGAGGAATAAAGCCTTGCTGACACCTTGATTTTAGCCAGATGATACCTCTGTTGAACTTCTGACCTACAGAATTATAATAAATTTGTACTGTTTAAGTCGCTGTGTTTGTGGTAATTTGTTACAGCAGCAATAGAAAACTAGTACAGTGATAAACTGGTGAAATTAGAATTCTTTATTTCAGTCAGTATGTCACTGACCACGGTTCTTGACCTTAATCAGTAGTAACTGATAGAAAAGACAAGAAGTTCAGACAGGGCTCTATCGGGGCCCTGTTGCAGCAGGAGGGAGTGAAAGCAGATAATAATTTCCCTTGCTGTCTCCTTATGGGGCAGGTGAGCTGGTTCTTACATGGAGTGAGGGGCAGGGTGAGTACAGGGAAGGTAGTCTGCCCACCCCGTTGTGGTGCTGTGTGCAGGGAGCATCCATAGTACACTGCCTTTGCTCCCAGCTCCTCAGAAGTGGCATTTGGGTTTTTGGTCTTTTTGTATCTTGTTGTTCATAATTTGTCCCAACTGCACTTGTTACATGTATGCAGTTATTTTTAGTTCCTTATAGTTTCTTTGTATTTTGTTGCTGGAGGACATGCTTATCCAGGTCCTAGCACTGCAGCAAAGGGTCCTAGATCCCAGCCTATCTTAAGTATGGTAACTGTGTTAATTTCCTAGTTGTCATAATTATGTGCATGCTCAGTCACTAAGTCATGTCCAGCTCTTTGCGACCCCAAGGACTGTAGTCCGCCACGCTCCTCCGTCCATGGGATTTCCCAGGCAAGAGGGCTAGAGTGTGTTGTCATTTCTTCCTCCAGGGAATCTCCCTGACCCAGGAATGAAACCCCCATCTCCTGTGTCTCCTGCATTGGCAGGTGTATTCTTGACCACTGAGTCACCTGGAAAGTCATAATAATTCTAAGGTTACATAAGATGTTAGTGTTAGATGAAGCTGGACAAAGGAAAACTCTCTGTACTATTTTTCCAAACGTAAAGGAAAAAATATCAGAGATTCCTTCCCTTCTCAAGATTCTGCCCCCCTACTCACCTCATTGATGTATTTATGTTAGTCACCATTTCTTTTCTGCTACTCCTCTGTGAATTTCCAATGGCTTTTAACTCTTGTTAAAAAGTAAAGACTTGTTTACAAAAATTTTTAGCAGATTTATTCTTAATGGATCCAAAATGAAAACATCCCAAAAGTCCATTGGTTGGCAAATGGGTAAACCAGTTTTGGTACATCTGTACAGTGGAATAAAAAGGAAGCAATGAGTAACACATGAGCCAATATGGATAAATTTCAAAAACAGTATGCTAAGTGAAAGAAGACTCCTTACCACATAATTCCATTTATATAACATTCTAGAACAGATGAAACTATAGGAACAAATCAGATTAGTGATTTCTAAGGGCTGAGGGAAGAGGAATGGATTGACTATAAAGGGAAACAGATAAATTCTTTGAGTGATAGAAATATTCTGTATCTCAACTGCAGTAGTTCACATTAGTCAAAAGTCATCAAACTGTATTCCTAAAAAATAGTGAATTTTGTTTATAAATTATACTTCTATGAATCTAATTTTTAATAGAAAAGATATATTTAAAGCATAATATAAAAAGTTGAAAATAAAAGTTTACAAACTTTAACTGGAAGATAATAATCAAAAGAAATCTGGCATAACAATGTTGTATCAAGTGAAGATAAATCTTTAAAGCAAATTGTTGGGGATAGAGAAGGTATGCTTTATATATTCTAGTGATAAGCATATCAATAAGTTATATTATGATGCTATATATAGTAATTACGGGGCTTCCCAGGTGACACTAGTGTTAAAGAACCCACCTGCCAATGCAGAAGACACATGAGACGTGGTTTCAGTCCCTGGGTCAGAAAGACCTGCTGGAGGAGAGCGTGGCGACCCCCTCCAGTATTCTTGCCTGGAGAATCCCATGTATGGAGGAACCTGGCGGGCTGCAGTTTGTAGGGTCGAAAAGAACTGGACACGACTGGAAAGACAGCATGCACACACGCATAACAGTTATAATGTTATATAGTACTATTTTACTTTCATATTTCAATATAATCTAATAATATCATTAGCATAGTTTAGATAGTGCATACATGTTCACTCTATTAACTTCTGTGCTTTTGTATGTTTAAGAGTTTCATAATAAAAGTTTCACTTCTTTAACAAAAGAGAATCATTGGATGCATGTCAAAAATGCAGATGGCTGCTTCACACCAGAGATTCTGATTCATCAGCTCTGCACTAGAAAAACAATTGTAATTTATGATAGAACCTTTTCTTTTTCTCTGTGATGCTCAAATTTGTAGACAAACAAAAACAAAACAAATAACTGTAAATCAGAAAGCCCCACTAGAGGAGAAATTACTCACACTGAAACTGCTTATTAACTATAAAGCACTGTGTAACTGTTTATTGTTTTGTTATTATCCTTGTTACCTGGAGTTTCCCTTTCTGTTTCGACTTCCAACAACTGGAAGATTAAGTAAAATATTATAACTGAAAAGTAAAGTTTGACATTTTCAGTTACCCTTCCTTTTCCTTTTTCCTTGTTAGCTTTCTACAGTTAGATTTTAGTTAACATTTATCAAACACCTACAAGTTCCTAAGTTACATTAGGAGAACAAGCAAGGGAGTCAGTTATGGATGACATAGCCCTTCTTCTTAGATAATTATGGACCACAGTAATATGGACAGCTAAAATATACAAAACACACAGAGGCTAATTTACTAATTGAACTGAAACTTAAAAAGCAAGGATAAAAACAGTTCTCACCTGGGTTCATTCTAGTTGACAAGGTGACATTTTCTTGGTTTGAGTCGTAGAACATTTTAAGGAACTGCTATTAAAATTACTTAATCACCTAGAATCGTTGTGTGGTCACTGATATGGAAAAGTCTCGAGCAGTATTAAAGCAGGGTTCTGTTGCACACTACTGTGTGTGTGTGTGTGTGTGTGTGTGTGTGTGTGTGAAAGGTGATGACATGTCTCTCTGCTACTTCTCCACGTCTTAAGGGAACAGCAGCAGTGCTAGGACGCCCGAAAGTCAGTGTCTCTGATTACCACCACTGAGGCTTCTGAGAGCGGTTGCATAGCAGCAGTTTTATTTCAGTTACCAATCATGCCCTGATAGCCAAGTTCAGTCTTTTGGGGGTTATTCCAATTTGTAGGTGGTGAACCACTTTTATCGCTATCTTAACATTTACCAAGCTCCAGAGAAAGACACCATTTGACTTTTTCTCTTTCACTGGCTGTTGCTAATTTTAAGCCTTATTTTGACAAAAAAAAGAGTACGGACTTCTTAATCTAAGTCATTTTAGTTGTATCAATTGCCATGACAGTGTTGTTGTTTAAAACAGTAAGCTTTTTACTATTTTTAAGAACTGTAAATGGTAGCAGAGAGCATTTCAAAGGAGACTTGGATGGGGTAGGGTTTGTTTGAAGGGTTTTACTGGTGTTCTTTCAGATTAGGTTTGGGTCATTTAAAAAGACGAAATCAAGTTTATTTGTAGTCTTCTCCTTTGTTTGCATTTATACTATAGGATTTTTAGGGTACATTTATAGGAGTATCATTTACTCTTCAAATTAACATAAGACATAGATATCATAACTTTATGTGAAAGAGAGAGGGAGATTTTCCTAACTGGTATTCATCTATTTTAAAATTTTATATTTGGATTTTTTTTCTCAGTGACCATAGAATCAGTTACATCTAAAAGTAATTTCAGCAGGATTTCAATTTTACTCTAGTTTAATTTTATAGATAGGAGCCTTAGGAGCAAATTTTTCTAAGTCAAATGCCACATTAGTGGAGGTTTTTAATTTGTTTTCTATTTTTCTGTCATATTTTTGAATTGTCATATTACATTTCTGTCTCTTTGTGATGTATAATTCTATAATAAGATACATGTAAAATTTAAGTATAGTATACATGGGGAAAATGCATTATACTATAGTGCTTAGAGTATTTGAAGAGAAATTAGAATGTAGAGAATTAGTACAACATTATGGTTAAAAAGCAAGAGTTCCAGAGTCAGACCACCTGAACTTAAAGCTTTACTCTGCCACTCGGCAGCTGTGTGACTTGGGAAAAGCCAGAGAACTTCTCCATATCTCGGCTATTGATAGATAGTGATCAGCTGTTCATGAAGAAGATGAACTGCTCATATATTGCACATTCCTGCTCAGAATCATATTAAAGTTTCATAGCTGAAAGTATTTTTCTCAGAAAAGGAAATACTTATTTATGACTGCTTTGAATCGTCTTGCCTCTCATTGTAGATTTCCTTAGAAATCAGAGCACAAGGTGAGGTCCTTACAGTGGCCTCCAGGATCTACACACCATACCACCTACCCCACTACCCAGACTAGCACCAGCCTGCTACCTCTCTGACCTCATTCCCCACAACTCTTTCTTACTGCTTTCTCCATTCCAGCCTCAGTGACTTCTTGACTCTTTTTTTGATCATACCAGGCATGCTTTTGCCTTAAAGCCTTTGCCGAGCCTAGTCGCATTGCCTAGAATGCTTTTCCCTTCCAGTATCTGCTGGAAGTATCAAGGCTGACTCACCTCCTTCAAGTCTTTATTCAATATAATCTTCATAAGGTCTGCCATGACCACTTTGTATTCCCAATCCTCTTTACACAGCTCTTTTTTTTACAGTGCTTTTCTTTTGTTAATTTACTTTGTTCTTTGTTTATTGTCTGTTTCCTTCTGCTGGTATGTAGGATTAATGAAGGAAAAGATTTTTGTTTATTTTGTTCATTGATATATCTCAAGTGCCTCAAGTATCTGACAAATAAATATATGAATAAATAAAGCTTCTTCAGTACTAGCATTAGACTGGGTTTAAATTCTGACTCTTCATCTATTAACTCTATTACCTAAATCAAGTTATTGAATACCTACTTTGTTGAGTTGTTCCATGAATTAAATGTTACCACATACTGGAAAGCACATGGCCAGTGCTTGATAACCCAGGAAGTCTTCAATAAATTCATTCAGCCAACAAATGTTTACTGAACACTTAGGATATACCAAGTATCACTTACAGGCACTGTCATATATCACTGAGCAAAATAACCCCAAATCCCTGATATTGTGGGTATTATTTTTAGTTTGCTTTCCTTTCTTTGTTGCAGTAGTTTCTGGAAGGAAAAAAATCATGATTTCACCTAACCTGTTCAATAGTCTCTCATCCTAGATTTATGTTCAATTAATACTTATAGGTACCCATTTTCCATTACTTTAAAAGCACTTTTGCATTCAGTTATCTTATTCTTTGAGATGGCCTTAGGAAGAGAAATTTTTAATCCTCATTTTACCTCTAAGAAATCTGAAACCTCAAAGTTATGATTTGTCCAGTGTCATGCAACTAGGAGAAATTTGAGCCAGGATTTGAAGCCGTATTTCCTGACTCAGGGTTCCCTATTCTCTCCATGATGGCACTTGTACCAAAAACACCATGATGGGTTTTATTCATTTCACTGCCTATTTAATTTCAGTTCTACAAACATACATTGGGCCCCTACTAGATGCCAGATACCAGCCTTGCCCAGGAATGCAAAAATTGTTTAGTCCCTGTCCTGAGAAGTTCAAAATTTAATAGGGAAGACTGTTAACACATTAGTGGGTATGCAGGGTGCTAAATGTAACACTGACTATATTTATAGATTCTTGGAATCACATGGGAGAGACACCTAATCTACAGCAGAGTCAGGGATTGCCAAAATAGATACCTTAGAGGAGATCATGGCTCAGCCTAGTCTGAAAGGATTACTTAACCAGGGAAGAGGGAGGGAATATGATCAGTAGTAGAGATCCATGACAAATTGGAGGCTTTTACAGTTGCTGGCATCTAAAGCACAAAGCAGGGAATGGCCAGGGATCAGGCTAGAGCAGTTAGTGTCTACCAGATGTTACCACATCCTACAGGTAGAACTCTTAACCAGAACTATTCTCTTAGGTACCTTTAGGTCAATTATTCCCATCCACTCAGCTGTAGCCAGGGCTGTTCACAGTACAGAACCTACTGACCTGTGTATAAGGAATTGCTCAGAGGGGCTGGTGGGCAAGAGGACATACCATACACTCTGAGGCTTCCCAAAGGGAATAATGTTGCTGGAAGGCTCAGTGCACCCTGGATGGTCCAGGCAAAGGTATAGAAGGAGCCAAGCTTAGAGCTAAATAGTCTTCTCAGATGAAAACCATAATTCAGTTACATCAAGGAAATGAAAACAGAATTTTGTAGTAGCTTATACTACCTCACCAACCACTCTGGGCTGTTTTACAATTTCCCTTATCTGTATTCCATCAACAACCATAATTGATTGGATATAGTTGTGAGATTTATTTATTGAGCACTTATTACAGTTTAATCTCTGTGGTGGATGTTAAGATAGATACAGCATTATCAGTTCAGTTCACTTCAGTCGCTCAGTCATGTCCGACTCTTTGCGACCCCATGGAACGTAGCATGCCAGGTCTCCCTGTCCATCACCAACTCCTGGAGTTTACCCAAACGCATGTCCATTGAGTCAATGATGCCATCCAATCATCTCATCCTCTGTCGTTCCCTTCTCCTCCTGCCTTCAATCTTTCCCAACATTAGAGTCTTTTCAAATAATTCAACTCTTCGCATCAGGTGGCCAAAGTATTGGAATTTCAGCTTCAACATCAGTTCTTCCAATGAACACTCAGGACTGATCTCCTTTAGGATGGACTGGTTGGATCTTCTTGCAGTCCAGGGGACTCTCAAGAGTCTTCTCTGACAACACAGTTCAAAAGCATCAATTCTTCTGTGCTCAACTTTCTTTAGAGTCCAACTCTCACATCCATACATGACTACTGGAAATATAGCCTTGACTAGACAGACCTTTGTTGACTATGTAATGTTTCTGCTTTTTAATATGCTGTCTAGGTTGGTCATAACTTCCCTTCCAAGGAGTAAGCATCTTTTAATTTCATGACTGCAGTCACCATCTGCAGTGATTTTGGAGCCCAGAAAAATAAAGTCAGCCACTGTTTCCACTGTTTCTCCACTTATTTGGCATGAAGTGATGGGACCGGATGCCATGATCTTAGTTTTCTGAATGTTGAGCTTTAAGCCAACATTTCACTCTCCTCTTTCACTTTCATCAAGAGGCTCTTTAGTTCTTCTTCACTTTCTGCCATAAGGGTGGTATCATCTGCATATCTGAGCTTATTGATATTTCTCCCAGCAATCTTGATTCCAGCTTGTGCTTCATCCAGCCCAGCGTTTCTCATGATGCAGTCTGCATATAAGTTAAATAAGCAGGGTGACAATATACAGCCTTGATGTACTCCTTTTCCTATTTGGAACCAGTCTGTTGTTCCATATTCATTTCTAACTGTTGCTTCCTGGCCTGCATACAGATTTTTCAGGAGGCAGGTAAGGTGGTCTGGTATTCCCATCTCTTTAAGAATGTCCCACAGTTTATTGTGATCCACACAGTCAAAGGCTTTGGCATAGTCAATAAAGCAGAAATAGATATTTTTCTGGAACTTTCTTGCTTTTTCAATGATCCAGCAGATGTTGGCAATTTGATCTCTGGTTCCTGTGCCTTCTAAATCCAGCTTGAACATCTGGAAGTTCATGGTTCACATATTGCTGAAGCCTGGCTTGGAGAATTTTGAGCATTACTTTCCTAGCATGTGAGATGAGTGCAATTGTGTGGTAGTTTGAGCGTTCTTTGGCATTTCCTTTCTTAGGGATTGGAGTGAAAATGGACCTTTTCCAGTCCTGTGGCCACTGCTGAGTTTTCCAAATTTGCTGGCATATTGAATGCAGCATTTTCACAGCATCATCTTTTAGGATTTGAAATAGCTCAACTAGAATTTCATCACCTCCACTAGTAGCTTTGGCTGTAGTGATGCTTCCTAAGGCCCACTTGATTTCACATTCCAGGATGTCTGGTTCTAGGTAAGTGATCACACCATCAGGATTATCTGGGTCATGAAGATCTTTTTTGTACAGTTCTGTGTATTCTTGCCACCTGTTCTTAATATCTTCTGCTTTTAGGTCCATACCATTTCTGTCCTTTATTGAGTCCATCTTTGGATGAAGTGTTCCCTTGGTATCTCTGATTTTCTTAAAGAAATCTCTAGTCTTTCCCATTCTATTGTTTTCCTCTGTTTCTTTACGCTGATCAGTGAGGAAGGCTTTCTTATCTCTCCTTGCTATTCTTTGGAACTCTGCATTCAAATGGGTATATCTTTCCTTTTCTCCTTTTCCTTTTGCTTCTCTTCTTTCCACAGCTATTTGTAAGGCCTCCTCAGGCAGCCATTTTGCTTTTTTGCATTTCTTTTGCTTGGGGATGTCCTTGATCCCTGTCTCCTGTACAATGTCACGAACCTCCGTCCATAGTTCATCAGGCACTCTGTCTTTCAGATCTAGTCCCTTAAATCTATTTCTCACTTCTACTGTATAATTGTAAGGGATTTGATTTAGGTCATACTTGAATGGTCTAGTGGTTTTCCCGACTTTCTTCAATTTAAGTCTGAATTTGGTAATAAGGAGTTCATGATCTGAGCCACAGCCGGCTCCCGGTCTTGTTTTTTGCTGACTGTATAGAGCTTCTCCATCTTTGTCTGCAAAGAATATAATCAATCTGATTTCAGATTGGCCATCTGGTGATGTCCATGTGTAGAGTTGTTGGAAGAGGGTGTTTGCTATGACCAGTGCTTTCTCTTGGCAAAACTCTATTAGCCTTTGCCCTGCTTCATGCTGTACTCCAAGGCCAAATTTGCCTGTTACTCCATGTGTTTCTTGACTTCCTACTTTTGTATTCAAGTCCCCATAATGAAGAGGACATCTTTTTTGGGTGTTAATTCTAAAGGGTATTGTAGGTCTTCATAGAACTGTTCAACTTTAGCTTCTTCAGCGTTACTGGTTGGGGCATAGACTCGGATTACCATGATATTGAATGGTTTGCCTTGGAAACGAACAGAGATCATTCTGTTGTTTTTGAGATTGCATCCAAGTACTGCATTTCGGACTCTTGTTGACTATGAGGGCTACTCCATTTCTTCTAAGGGGTTCCTGCCCACAGTAATAGATATAATGGTCATCTGAGTTAAATTCACCCATTCCAGTCCATTTTAGTTCACTGATTCCTAGAATGTCAACAACCACTTCCAATGTGCCTTGATTCATAGACCTAACATTCCAGGTTCCTATGCAAATATTACTCTTTACAGCATCAGACCTTGCTTCTATCCTGTCACATCCACAACTGGGTGGTGTTTTTGCTTTGGCTCCACCCCTTCATTTTTTCTTAAGTTATTTCTCCACTGATCTCCAGTAGCATATTGGGCACCTACTGACCTGGGGAGTTTCTCTTTCAGTATCCTATCATTTTGCCTTTTCATACTGTTCATGGGGTTCTCGAGGCAAGAATATTGAAGTGTTTTGCCATTCCCTTCTCCAGTGGACCACATTCTGTCAGACCTCTCCACCATGACCCATCCATCTTGGGTGACCCCACACGGCATGACCTAGTTTCATTGAGTTAGACAAGCTGTGGTGCTGTG
Organism: Odocoileus virginianus; assembly: GCF_023699985.2. NCBI lineage: Eukaryota > Metazoa > Chordata > Mammalia > Artiodactyla > Cervidae > Odocoileus > Odocoileus virginianus. Next base: position 20,093,335 of record NC_069684.1, on the reverse strand, counting down.
ATCAGATTGGCTAGTTTTCTGTGATTGTGATTTCAGTCTGTCTGCCCTCGGATGCCCTCTCTCAGCACCTACCATCTTACTTGGGTTTCTCTTACCTCGGACGTGGGGTATCTCTTCACGGCTGCTCCAGCAAAGCACAGCTGCCGCTCCTGACCTTGGACGTGGGGTATCTCCTCTCTGCCAGTTATACATTAATAGCTGGACAAATCAACTTTCCAATCTTATTTGTCGTTACAACTCATAATTTACCACCCAAACTACATCTACTTAATGTTGTTGTTCTGTGTGTTGTTCTTCTCATGCTGTGTTCCATATAGTACCCTTGCTCCTCAGTGCCTTCAAATCCAAATCATGTCTTCCTTCTGGACCTAGCATATACCACTTCTTCCACATAATTTCCCTTCATTTCAATAGATGATGCAACCTCTTCTTTCTCTAAACTCCTGAAATAATTTCCTATGTACCTCTCTAAAATAATACCATGTTTCATCAATTCTGAGATATAAATTTTTTCACATTTAACATCTCCATATATTATCTCTTAAAACGTGCCATTCATCATCAGTGTTCTTGAAAGAGAGAATATATCCTGGTATTTTGTGGGAAAACATGAACAACAACTACTCTGAGTCAAAAAAATAGTTCAGAAGAATGAAGAAGCGTTAAATACCTTAACCAGTTTTGTGTATGTTCTTTCTTTGTGTATACTATGTGATATATGACAAAACCTGCCAACCTAAGTCATTAAAAAACAACTTCTTTAATGCAAAATAAGGAGTCTAAGTGATAAGTCATTTTGTTATAGTTTAATTGGCAGCTTTTTTTCTTAGTATACATAAAATAATGGTGTGACAATCACTGGTGTCCTAGATTCAAAGAAATAAGATAGTTTTATTTTGTGATTAAATATGTCAGGCATTAAGAACATGTACCTTCCTAATACGTGTTGTATTATATATATTTATATTTATTTCTAGTCCTGTATCAAACTGTAGGCCTTTTGAGGGCAGGGATTGAGATTGATTGGAGGGAAAGAAACAAGGCTATTTAAAAAGTACTATATTTCTTAGAGACAGCCAGGCAGGCTGGGATTTTATTTAATCTTTGATACCCTTACAATAGCTGTTACAATGCTTTGTACCATATACGTATGAAGTAAATATTTAATAAATAAATGGATTAAAATATGAAGTATGATATAAAAGTGCCACAGAAAGATAAAGTACTATATGAGTGAACATCTACTAGTACATTCTCAGTTAACTACTTAACTATACTTTGTTAGAAGTGTATTTATATATGGTATTTAGTTGGGTCCTTGGGCTGAATCTCAACTTAGGCTTGTGGTTTTTGAACCAACAATAAATGATCCTGATCGAATTCTCTAAATTTCGATCTTGCTTACTGACTGCATTCATAAGAAATTGTGGTGACTTGTCTTGATTGAATCATAGAAGGTAGTAAATAAAGCCTCTGCCTTGGAGAACAAATGACAGTGACTTTCCCTAATGATGCTAAGATTACACAGGAAACCAGGCAAATGGCTGTCTCTAAAAAATATAGTACTTTTAAAATAGCCTTGTTTTTTTCCCTCCAATCAATCTCAATACACCTATGATAAAAAACCTGGGAAATAAAAAACAGCTTAAAGAATTTTGTCTGTGTGGTATTTTCTAGTTTGTGCCCTTATTCTTTGGACTACAAGAACAGGAAATAACACAAGCATTTTTCTTCAGTCGGCTAAATAGTTCCAATTCTGATTCAAATAAGTAATTTCCATCATTCTCTTGGAGTGCTTATGTGTTTGCAAACTATTCTTGGCGTGGAAAAGCAGTGGTAGTCCACTCTGCTCTTCACCGGATATCTCCACTTATCTTTCTGGATTGTACATTCTTTCCCTGTTGAAGTTAGGCATGGTCATGTGACTTTTTGTTTAATAAAATGAGACCATTAGTGACATAAAGCTTTCAGAGCAAGTACAAAATTTCCCACACTTCCTCTATCCTGCTGCAGCAACTATAGAAGCACAGAGATGGAGCCACCCTTAGCACAAGACCCTGCGTGAGGACAGCATAGAGCCAGGTCCCCATCATATTTGACCTGATCAGAGATACGTAGTATGTTTTGTGTGAGATTATTACTTTGTGTGTGTGTGAAATTTGTGTGTGATATTTTGTGTGAGATTAGATTATTGTAAAGTTATTAGATAAGTATAAGCTAGCTTATTGTGATTAATATAGTCTTTACTCCAAAACAGTGGGGCTTAATGGTAACTAAAAGAATATAACAGATTTAATGTGCTGTTATTGGCCTAGTATTTTTTTCTTCCTTTTGGAAATATTATTGTACACAGATTCTATAAGCTAATAATATTCATCACCAGGTGATTAGAGTCATTTCCACGCATCAAAATACTTTTCTTTGAATTACAGTCTCTTGTCAAAACATTTTGAGATACCTCTGTAAGATGTCCTTTCATCTGTCAACAGTAGAATTGTTTCTTAAAAGAAGTGCTCATTGATGTTCATTCTTGTATTTATTTTTTTATTCAGCAAGCTTTTTTGAATGTCCATTATTTGCCAGGTGCTAAGACTGGACGAAGTTCAAGGCACTCTGGATGGTTTGGTAAAAGTGGCACAAAGTAAGAAGGGGCTAAAAACTATAAGGCACTTTGTTCTTCTACAGCCTAGGTGCTTCACTGGTTTCATAAATGATACAAACCAATTTCATTTTAAAATAGCTAAACTACATTTAAAAGTTAACATCATAAATACCATATTCAAGGTGACATACATCAAATTAGGCCACTGTTGAGACCACCAACATATGACCTTAAAAGTTAGAAGTTTCTTTACCATAGCTAGTATAGAGACAGTTTAAGAAGTAGGAACTTAAGTGCCATCAAAAAGTCTCATTCTCCCAATTATCTTAGTTTCCAGCAACTGTGTTTTACAGATTAAAAAGTTAAAAGCTGGATTCTGTTTCTGGTCTTCGTTACAAGAATCTGAATAGCTTTTACAGAGGCAGTGCAGACAAGTTAGGAGACGGCAAGGTTCTGCTTTTGTCCTTTCTCCTTCACCATCTGCCTTTCCATTCTAGGGGTTCTTCAGCAAGCGCCTGAAAGGCTCCATCAAGAGGACCAAAAGCCAGTCAAAGCTTGACCGAAACACGAGCTTCCGGCTTCCCTCTCTGCGCAATACCGATGACAGGTAGGCGTTCCCTTGCTTAAAACACAGAAAGAGTTTTACAGTGCATTTTGGTAAGATATTTTGGTCTTCTCTAGCTGTGCATCAGTGATAGTCCTAGAGAACTGATAAAAAAAATTTAGTATTTTGTCTTGCTCATATTGAGGCACGGTACAAAATATTAGCTTACATACCAAACCAGTTTAAAAATTTTATAACATTGGAGAGTGTGCAGATACCTAAGAACTAATTTAATAGTCAGTTGTGCTATTTCTGTCAAAGTGTGTTCTAGTGGTCCAAGGTGTATCTTTCTTCTGTAGAATGGTTTTAAGGGATGCTGATGGCAATAGCAAACATTTTCTGAGCACTATACTAAGTGCTTTGTATACTTTATCTTGTTTAATCTTTAGAATAACCCTGTAAGAGAAATACTAATATTATCACCATTTTACAGATGACAAGTCTGAGAAACGGAGGTTCCAAGGTTATACTGCTTACTAAATAGCAAAAATGGTATTTAAACTTGGGCAACTTTGCTCTTAGTCCATGGTCTTCACTGTTGTCTTGTTCTTTGTGTATACTGTATGGACTCGGCCTTATTAATTTACACTCACATCTAGAAGGCATGTATGAAAAGGAAGCCTTGCGATTTCCCTGGTGGTCGAGTGGCTAAGACTCCACTCCCAATACAGGGGGCCCAGGTTCAATCCCTGGTCAGGGAACTAGATCCCATATACTACAACTAAAGATTCCATATGCCGCAATGAAGATCAAGGCTCCTGCATGCCACAACTAAGACCCAGCACTGCCAAATAAATAAGTAAAAAAAAAAAAATTTCTTTTTTTTTTAAAAAGGAAGCCTAGATTTCAATAATTAGGACTACCAGCTTGAGCAAACCTCACATGCATAGCTCTCTAAGGATAACAGCCTTCTAAAATGATTGAATGTATGCTAGGACACATTTGTAATAATTCATGTCTCCACAATGCTCAAAATTTAGGAAATGGTACTCTTGTGTCTTGACACATCACCACCATCACCAGTATTTATTGAGTGCTTACTCTGTGCCAAGTATTTTTAATGTAGTCTCTCATATAATGCAACCCTAGATACTATTTTAGAGATGAGGAACTAAGGCAAAAGAGATTGAGAAGCTTGCTGATAGTCACACAGCTAATTAGTAGAGCTTGGATTTAAACTTTTGTCTGCCTTTCATAATGATCCTCCTATTTATACTTGGGTGTTTCTTTTTCTTTTCAGTAATAAGTTCATTATTTCCAGCTACCTGAATAATAAATAGAAACATAGATTGTGATCTCATAATTGCAGATTATAGACTTGCCAGGCAGAAAGTTACTCTTATTTTATAAATAAAGTAACTTTTCCCCTATACTGAGTTGATGAGAGGCTACTGCTTTATCAGCTCTTCTTATCCTTGAACCACTTTAGAGATGTTCTGTGAAATTTGCAAGTATGTTCAATTGCAGTGCAATTGTATTGTTAGATATCTCTTTTATACCTCTTTGTTTAAGGGTAATCATTAAAAAAAATCTTATATTCTCATATTTTCCCTTAGATTCCTATTATTCTACAACTTTCATCATTGTAAGAATTCAAATCACTTTATAAATAAGTCTCAATAAAATAGAATGACAAGATTTTTCAGAATATTGGTTTTCAAGGACAAGGATATGGTGTAGCAACTAAAACATTCCTAATTCAATCACCAGTTCCTTAAACTCTATAGCATCACGTATAAACTTGAGAGACAAGGATATTTTCTGTAGGTGTACTTTATTTTATAAACTTGCACTAAATATCACTTTCTCCATTTCAAACCATGCTCTCTTCTATTCTGTTTTACTTTAGGTAGCCTAGAGGAATTCTTGGATTGAATTACCAAGAGATTATATTCTCCTGGAGTCTGCTATTGCTATTATATAGGCAGCACATTTTCAGCCTTTCCAATGATTTAAATTCTTATATGTGACTTTCATGCTATTCTGCTTCCGTCAACAGTAGTATCTTTCTGGCTCATATACAGCATAATAAAAAAAGTGCTAATAAATCTCAAATATTAGATAATCCTTTTTGCCTTTCAAATCCATTTATAGAGGTTTTCTAAACAGAAATTTTTCAGAAACTTTATTCTTCTTGTAAGGGGATATACTCCCTAGAAGTTTAAATATATCACAGTTCAAAAAAAAAAAAAAGGATCCTCTTGCCGTCAGATCATCTGAAAACACAGATAAATAGAACTAAGATACAAGATCTTAATCAACTGAGTTCTTCAAATTGGTAACCTTACTGGTGTCATTAAGAGATTTTTCCAAAAACCCTTGGTCTTGTGCCATATGCATCAGTTGCTGAAATCAGGCCATTTCTTCCAAACTGGTATGTGGTGTCTAAATCTAAGTAGAAAAACACTTTTTTTTTTTTTTTAAACATTTCTATTATAGCAAGTCTACAGAAACTCTAGGCAAGCCTAGTAAAGAGCCCCTTTTTGCAGTTTCTAAATTGTACTGTAAAATGTTTGTGTCTTTGTGTAAAAGAAAAAAGTTTCAACACATTAAGTACAGCTTAAAAAATAAAAGTCCCTCTTCACCTTCCTTTTCTTCCCATATAAATAACCTCATTAACAGTTTGTATATTTTCAAACCCTTTTTTAAAAATCCACACATAAATGCATACATATTTTCATAAAGCTGGTGTTGTCAGTGTTTAGTCAGTGAATCATGTCTGACTCTTGCGACCCCATGGGCTATAGCCCAACAGGCTCCTCTGTCCGTGGGATTTCCCAGGCAAGAATACTGGAGTGAGTTGCCATTTCCTTCTCCAGGAGATCTTTCCAACCTAGGGATCGAACCCACGTCTCCTGCATTGCACACAGATTCTTTACCACTGAGCCACCAGGGAAGCCTTTCACACATAAGTGGGATCATATTATATGTATTACTTTGTGACTTCACTTTATAGAATAAATATTTTTGACAACTTTATATGTCAGTCGTATAAATCTACATAATTCTTCTTAACAATAACAGCTTTTTGTAACATGTGTACTTCACTTCCCTGCTGATGAATATTTTGTTTCTCCATTCTTGGGCATAAAATAGAGATGTAGTGACCATTTTTGTTATGTGCCTTTCTCTCCTTATGTGATAGGGTTAGATTTCTGAAGAACTACTAGTATGAAGTATATACAATATCAAATTGTTCTTCAGAAAAGCTGTACTAATTTCCATTCCCACCCATAGATTAGGATCACTTTTATCCATGGATAAATAACAAGGTCCTACTGTATAGACAGGGAACTAGATTCAATATGCTGTGATAAACCATATGGAAAACATTATTAGGGGAAAAATATATATATATATGTATATATAACTAAGTCACTTTGTTGTACACAGAAATTAATACAGTGTTGTATAGCAACTAGACATCAATAGTAAAAATTACTTTTATTCTTCAAACAACCATTATATTTTATCAGTATGATGGATGAGTAGAAATAGTAAACACATATACAGTATGTACTGGGCTTCCTGGATAGCTCAGTGGTAAAGAATCTGCCTTCAGTGCAGGAGACCCAGGTTCTATCCCTGGGTCGTGAAGATCCCCTGGAGGAGGGCATGGCAGCCCATTCCAGTATTCTTGCCTGGAGAATCCCCAGACAGAGGGGCCTGGCGGGTTACAATCCATAGGGTCACAAAGAGTCTGACACAACTGAAGCGACTTAGCACTTACACACACAGTATGTACTGTGTGTCCTACACTGGTCTAAGCACGTCACTTAAATGAACTCATTTGATCATTGTAACAACCCTGGTTACATTCGTGACCTCATTTTGAATATGAGAGAACTGAAACAGAGAAATGAGTGAACTGCACAAGGTCACACATCAGAAAATGGCAGTACTGTGATTCAAATTCAAGAATTCTAGCTCTGGAGTGTACATTCTTAACTTCATGCTGTATTGCCCCTCACAAAAAAGTCAGGTAGCAGACATTTTTTTGTTTTAATTTCTATTCCCTAGTGCCTACTAAGTTGAACATCTTTTCAGAAGTTTTCTTCTTCTATGACTTGCTTATTGATCCCTTTGCCCATTTTCTATTGAGCTATTTGTCCTTTATCTAATGATTTGGAGTAGTCCTTTATTATTACAAGGGATTGTAAGCCACTATTACTCATATTGTTAAATTTTGCATCTAGTCAGTTACTTGTGTTTTAAAATCATGTCTCTAGATTATATAGAAGTTTTAGATTTTCATTTGGTCCAACATATCAGTCTTTGTGGGCTTAACTGTCCAAAATTGACCAGAACTCTGAACTCAAGAAGCCAGGGATCTCTTTCTCATTAAACTTCTCATTATAATGCTGTTCAGTTCACTTTCTCTCTCTCCTTCAAGAGGAGGAAATATTCTCTCTGGGGTATCAGAAGAATAGTGAAGTAGTGATCATGATATTTTCAATTTTTCAAGGTTATTGATAACTACAAACCTTATCTAGCATTCATTACATTTTAAAAATGTAAAATTATTCTCATGAGGTCCGAGTTACTGCTTAAAGATGTCAGAAAAGCAGTGGTAAATGAGTCCATTTCATCTGAAGAAGGTTTACTATATGTGATCAGTAAGTTTTTCTGTGCAAAAGACTATAAGGTTATTTTAACATGCAGACTTAATTCATCAAAAAGACCCTGTAGGTCTGTTTCGCCAATGATCTGCAAGTCATAAACTCTGCTGTAAGACCCTGATGGAATTTGGTGCCACGGTTGCCTTGGAGATCAATTTATAATGATTCTTAAACCAGAATTTCCTTTGTGAAATTGTGGGGCATAGACATAAGAAGTAAAATGTTGCCAAATAATATTTCTAAAAACCAAATACCTTGTCACACAGTAACATAGGTAATTGTGAGAGTCATGTATAGCGTAGAAAGCCATATCTACCAGGGAATATAGAGAAGTAAAGACGCAGCCCCAACCTTAAGGAGTCAACAGAAGAAGTAAATATCCAAGAAGAAATGGTGTAGGGGAGGTAAGATTACTTCTTGTTGGGTGGATCAGGAAAGACCTTAGAGGGCAGCGGCAGTGAGTTATACCTTAAAAAAAAATGAGTATAATTTGAACTGAGAAATAGACACATGAAGAGAGTAATCTTCAGGATGGAAATAATAAGCAAAAGAAGAGAGCAGGAAATTACAGGGCTTGAAAAGAACTCACCCCCAGAACTCTGGAAAGATTCAACTCCTACCCAGCTCTAAAAAGCTAGCAGCCAGGCTTACATTTATCACAGAGCAAATTTGAGAAACTCAACCAGATAAAAAGATACCGATATTTATGTTCCCCTATTACAATTTCAGCTGGTAACTCTACTCCTAATTCTATCCCAGAGAAGTGAAAACATTATGTCCCCACAAAAGCTTGTACATGAATGTTCATAAGCATTATTTATAATTGCCCCAAAATGATAATGACCCAAATGTCCATCAGCTGATGAATGGATATACAAAAGATGATATATCCACATAATACAGTATTATTCAGTCTTAAAAAAAGAAAGGAATACTAATACATGCTACAGTATGGATAAACCTTGAAAACTTTATGTAAAGTGAAAGAAACCAGTCACAGAAGACCACAGAATGTACAATTCCATTTGTGTGAAATGCCCAGAATAGGCAAATCTATGAAGACAGTAGATTAATGGCTGCTAGAGGCTGGGGATATAGGGCAGGGAAGTGATGCATGAAAAATGACTGCTAATGGACATGAGGTTTCTTTTTTGGAGTGATGAAATGTTTTAAGCTTAGACTGTGGTGATAATTGCACAATTCTGAGTATACTGAAAATGGTGTGCTTTAAATGGGTAGACTTTATGGTATGTTAGTTATATTTCAATAAAGATGTTAAATTACTTTTTAAAAAACATCTGGCCAGGAAGTACTCTGCAGTGAAGCTCATTAATCTGTAAGCCGTATTCCAGCACACAGTTTCCATTGAGTTCTTCAGTGCTTTAAAATAAAGACAGATGGCCAAGAGTCTCCAGATAGTGAGGAAATTCTTCACCATGAAAGGCAGGAGGAAAAACAAATAAATAGGAGAGAGAAAAAAGAACTCAGAAGAAACAGAGACAATGCACAAAGCCAAAAACAACTTCAAAGCATGATAAATATTTTCATAAGGTAAGGTTGTGCATCTATGAAACAATAAGATGCTGTAAGTAAAGGAACCTCACTGAAGCAAGAAAGAAAGTTTGAAAATTAAAATATGTAAACTGAAGTCAAGTCAGTTTCCCAGAAAGTGGAACAGAAAATAAGAAAATCAGTCCAGAAGATTCTAATAAAAGAAGAGTTTTCTTAGAAAAGTTTGGAGAGGAAACTGTCAAAGAAATAATACAAGAAAATTTCCAAAAACAAGAAAATATAAATGTATATATTGGAAAGGCCACCATATTCCCAGTGAGTGAAAAATAACAAAAGACTTTCTAACAAACAGACACACACACACACACACACACACACACACACACACACACACACACACACACACACACACACACACACACACACACCCCAGTTCACATTGTCATGAAAGAGCACAACACCAAGACTTAAAAAAAAAAAATCTTAAAAGCTTCTAGAAAGAAAAATTAGGTTACATACAAAGGAAGTATGAAAGGATTGCATTACAGTTCTCAATAGAATATTGAAAATCAAAAGTCACTGGAGCAGTGTTGTCAAAATTCTGAGGGGAGGTTATTTTCAACCCAGTATTCCATACACAGGACAATTCTTGAATGTCAAATGGGGAGTTTGGATTTTATTGTATAAGCAGTGGGGAGATACTAACCATTTTTGAGCAAGGAAGTGACCTGATTAGAATTGTGCCATGTATAAATCCAGCAGTGGAATTTCACATGACTTGGTTTGCAGAGACTAAATTTGGGATTCCAATTAAGGGGGGTAGGGGGGAAGAGCTATTTTAAGAAATAAGGAAGGCTGTAAAGAGGGTAGTTGGCAGTGGGGATGAAGAATCAAAGACAAGATAGGAGAAACATTTTAGAGGCAAAATCAATAGGATGTCACAGTCATTATTGTTCCAAAGCCATCTAATCAGATAAAAGCCAGTAAAGTGATTTCCTAGAATCAATATTGGCAGCATTTTCACATTAAAGCCATGTCATGTGAAAGGGTGTAGGGACAGGAGAAGACTCTGATATGTCTACCTTTTGTTGAAATGCACTTTGAAAAGTTGTAAAATTTTGAAATTGTTGAAAAACCATGGTCATACCACATTGTCAGACATTCCAGGATTTTGAATGCCAGTCAGGTTGCCAACCTTGCTCTGGAAGTGCTACTTAAATTTATCAAGGTCTTGAGGTAAAGGTGAGCCCATGGAATAGAATTTTCTCAATTCCTTCAAATGTTCTTCAAGTAAAAAACTTTGCAGTAATGTCTTTGATTCTGAGACTCATTGACGAAGTATGGTTTTAAAGTCTGCTTATTCCGTCAGGAGATATTTAAGAGTAACTATAGTGTTCATTTGTAGGATATATACACTCAGCTTCTTCTGTTTCTCCTGATTAGAATCAATTTTTTAACTCTTTTTCTTTTTAATTCATATACGGACAAGAAGTTAGGGGGTCTTGCAAGCACTTCCCCCAATAGTGTGTGTGTGCTCAGTCACTGAGTCATATCCAACTCTTTGTGACCCCGTGTACTGTAGCCCACCAGGCTCCTTTGTCCATGGGATTCTCCAGGCATGAATACTGGAGTGGGTTGCCATTTCCCCCTCCAGGGGATCTTCCCGACCCAGGGACCAAACTCACATCACCTGCATTGGCAGATGGATTATTTACCACTGAGCCACCTGCAAAGCCCAGTGATATAACTGTAGTATAATATCAAAACCAAGTAATTGACATTGATACTGGACTACAGACTTTATTCAGTTTTCACCAATTTTTATATGCACTTATTTGTGTGTGTTTATAGTTCTGTGCAGCTTAATCCTACATATAGATTTGTGTAACCACCACCATCACAATCGAGATACACAATTATTCCATTACCAGAAAAGAACTCTCTGCTACTCTTTACAGTCATAACCCCCTCTCTACACCTATCCCTGTCCCCTACCAAGCACTTTTTGTTTTCTACCTCTATGGTTTTGTTATTTCAAGTGTTATATAAATGGAATTGTATAACGTGTAACCATTTAAGAATTTTTTCCAGTAAATAAAATGCCCTTGAAGTCCCTCCAAATTGTTGCATCTGTCAACAGTTTGTTCCTTGTTATTGCTGAATAGTATTCTATTGTATGGATGTACCAAAGTTAAACCAACCACCCACTGGAGAACATTGGTTTCTAGTTTTTAGCTATTAGGAATAAAGACCCTGTGAACAGTTGTGTACACATAAGTTTTCATTTCTCTACAGTAAATACACAAACGTGAAATTGCTTGATTATATAAGTACTTGCTTAGGTTAATAAGAAACTGCCGAACTATTCTGCAGAGTACCTGTACAATTTTAAATTTCTACCAGCAATTTTATGGTGGCGGGGGGGGGGGGGGGGTGTCCGTGTCCCTGTCCCTGTCCCTGTCCCAAAAGATTTTCACCTAAGTTTTCTTCCAAAGGTTTTGTGATTTTTAGCTTTTATATTTAAGTTTACAATTCATTTAGTTAATCTATGGTTACTCTATTAAATAAAGGTCTTGACCCCCAGAGCCTATGGGTGTTCTCCAAATAGTAATCAAAACCCCATACTTACCCCAGCCAAACAAATTGCAGAGAATGTGTCTGGTTTTGGAGAAGGAAGTATTATAAACTACTTACTTCTCTTTTCATCTACTCTTCCCATCCAGCTTAACTACCCGTGGTTTTAAGTACTCTACAGATTTGGGGCAATGGGAGACAGAAAGGCGGGGAAAGGGAATGAGAAAACAGTTAATACTATCTTGCGTGCATGTGTGTAAGTCGCTTCAGTCTTGTCTGACTCTTTGCGACCCCATGGACCGTAGCCCGCCAGGTTTCTCTGTCCACGGGATTCTCCAGGCAAGAGTTACTGACATGGATTGCCATACCCTCTTTCAGGGGACCTTCCCGAGCCAGGGATCAAACCTGTGTCTATGTTTCCTGCATTGGCAGACGGGTTGTTAATCACTAGTGCAACCTGGGACGTCCAAAACTATCTTAGCCTTCCATTATGCTCTCTGAGCCTGGCAGTTGTTTAACACTGACTCTTGTATTATGGGGTGCTTTGGGGAATTCTTCAGGAGTACATCATCTCTGAGGAACTCTCACCTATGGTTTTTGTTTTTTGTTTGTTTGTTTTTTAGTTTTGTGGGTACATTTTTATTCTAGGTATTCATTTGCAACTCCTGCCACAGTTTCTAGGTAGGAATTGCTGTTCTAGTTTCTACCCTTCCAGGTCTCTGGTCCACAGGAAATATCCACGAATTTTCTGCCCTGACAAACCTCTAAGATTGCAGCCTTGTGTAAAAGTATCAACTTGGGCTCTGCTACTGAAAGTTAGCCATTTCCCATCTTCTAGATTTCCCAGGTAAAATCAAACCCCACTTTGTATGCATTCCCTACCTATACCCCTTATGTGTTTTGGGGGGAGGCTGGTAGCTGGGAGGGGTGAGCCTCCCAGCTTTCTCCAAAATTCTCCCTCAGAGAATCCTTTCCCTTCTCCATACTCACCACTTTTTATAGTCTTGTTCTGACTGAGAGGTTCAAGGTAATGGAATTCATTCCAAAACTTTCCCTTTGAAAATTCTGCAGTTTGTCTGATACTTTACTTTGGCATGCAATATCTGTTTTATCTTGGAGTCTCAATTTGAAACTTCAGTTTTAATATCTCATCACACATGTATATAATACTTTCATTAATCTATGGTCTTCAGCATAACCTACAGGTAGGAATATGGTTCTGTCTGTTCCCTAACTCTCAGTGTTAGCACCTGCCACTCCTACCAGAAGTCTGTCATTTACTTACTATCCTGTTCATATGTCTCTACTTTTAATCTTGCTGCCCTCTCTGTCCCGCAAACCATTTCCTATTCCTACACCTTGTCCTTTGACAAGCTTACTTCTAATTCATACTGATGCAACAATACCCCAGTTAGGAGTCATATGGTCCCTAATTTCTTTCCCTTGTTCTTCCTATGCATCATCCTAAACTAAGCACCTACCCCACATACCTACCCATGACCAAGTATATACACCTCATTATAGGACTGACTACTCTCTATTGAATTTATCTTTCCATGTTTCTGTTTACCACGGCAGATGGGAAGTTCTGTAAGTAGACACACGATCTTTGTATCCCCACCCCCTATCACAATGCCTGTCCTATTACAATACTTAATTTCTTGGCCTGAAACAAAAGGTAAGAATCCAAACAAATTCTAGATAATAAAGAATTTCCTTAAATATGGTGTACTTAGGTAGAATGACAGCTTCTTAGAAATTATTGGATTCCAGGCCATTAATTAATCAATACAGTCTAGCTATAGATTAGTTTCCCTTACCAGTGTTTACTGGTATGGGCCAATTAAGGAGCTGTTAGTTTTGTGGGCTAAAATCTAACTGAAGTTTCTGATTATATCACAATAGCATTTTAATTCACTTAGACTTCTTTATCTTAGTAGAAAAATTTTATTTCCATACATTTATTCCTTCTGTCTTCATATTGTTCCAGCAAGGAATAATTCCAGAATAGCCATCCTAACCTCAACCAGATGAATAGTTTATATAAAATGAACTAATGTATGTAATATCACTGTGAAAAGCTATGTTTGCAATGATAGTCCTATTTGTATGGTACCATAGTTTATGAGACATTTGTAAAATCATAGATGATTGCATTTGATTCTCACAATAACTGTGGGAGGTGTAGGACCAGAAATCATTATCTGTATTTTACAAATGAGATAACTCAGGTCCAGAAAGAATAGGTTATTTGTTCCATGTCACATGGCTAATGAGTGATTTGAGCAGGCATAAGTACATAGGGCTTTTGGCTCCAAGTTGATTGCCTTTTCCGTTATACTCTTTGTTGCATGTGTTGATAGGAAGCCTCACCTGCTGAGAAAATTATTGAGAAAGGAGAAAAAAAGGGGAAAATTGTGCACACACATACACATATGCACAAACATACTCGAAACAACTCTTATTAAGAGTAGATTACCATGCAGTAATAATTAATGAGTCATTATATTTTTACAGTTTGGTAAAATATAAAGCAAACTCCCTACTATGCTCCTATCATAGTCCCTTCCCTCCAAATCCAAGTGGAAAGGATGAAAAATTAAAGTAAAAGCAGTAGAAGAAACTGTAGGCTGGCTTTCTTATGCTCTTGGAATGGAAGAACTTTTTCTGAGCATAAACTGGGGGACACAATTAAACTATAGAGAGAAGAAAATACTGATTTCATTAACTTACATATAGTATTGCGTATCAGTTAAATTCAACAATTAGAAAAATGGTCTAAGAACATGAAATAACATTTCATAATTCACAGAATAGAGAACTGAAGTTGATTGTATACTGATATACATTTAAAATGTGTTCAACCTCATCATTTAAAGAAATTCATACTAAAGCACTTTTTACCACTTTTTACCAATTTATAGCCAAGATATTTTAAATTCAGCCCTGTGTCATTTTTGGTGGTGATAGCATGTAGAAACATGCATTATTGGTGTGAATTTCAGTTGACAACTATCTATTATGGAGAATAAATTAGCATTATCAAAACTTTAAATGTGTGTACCCTATGATCTAGCAGTTCCACATTTGGAAGTTTAAACCATGAATACATGCACATGTGCTTCAAAGTATATGTATTAAGATACTTTTTGAACCTGGGTGATAATAAGCAAAAAATAAAGAAGAAAAGAAAAAGAAAAAAAAAAATGTAGATGGTTGTCAATTATTGCTTAAAGTTCTGTAAGTCCATATAAGGGAGTACAGAGTGATCATTAAAAAGAGGCAAGTTATTAAACAGACATTTCTGCAAAGAAGACATACAGATGGCTAACAAACACATGAAAAGATGCTCAACATCACTCATTATTAGAGAAATGCAAATCAAAACCACAATGAGGTACCATTACACGCCAGTCAGGATGGTTGCTATCCAAAAGTCTACAAGCAATAAATGCTGGAGAGGGTGTGGAGAAAAGGGAACCCTCTTACACTGTTGGTGGGAATGCAAACTAGTACAGCCGCTATGGAGACCAGTGTGGAGATTTCTTAAAAAGCTGGAAATAGAACTGCCATATGACCCAGCAATCCCACTCCTGGGCATACACACCGAGGAAACCAGATCTGAAAGAGACACGTGCACCCCAATGTTCATCGCAGCACTGTTTATAATAGCCAGGACATGGAAGCAACCTAGATGCCCATCAGCAGACGAATGGATAAGGAAGCTGTGGTACATATACACTATGGGATATTACTCAGCCATTAAAAAGAATTCATTTGAATCAGTTCTAATGAGATGGATGAAACTGGAGCCCATTATACAGAGTGAAGTAAGCCAGAAAGATAAAGATCATTACAGTATACTAACACATATATATGGAATTTAGAAAGATGATAACAATAACCCTATATGCAAAACAGAAAAAGAGACACAGATGTACAGAACAGGCTTTTGGACTCTGTGGGAGAAGACGAGGGTGGGATGTTTCAAGAGAACAGCATCGAAACATGTATATTATCTAGGGCGAAACAGATCACCAGCTCAGGTTGGATGCGTGAGACAAGTGCTCAGGCCTGGTGCACTGGGAAGACCCAGAAGAATTGGGTAGAGAGGGAGGTGGGAGGGGGGATCAGGATGGGGAATACATGAATCCATGGCTGACTCATGTCAATGTATGACAAAAACCACTACAATATTGTAAAGTAATTAGCCTCCAGCTAATAAAAATAAATGGGAAAAAATAAATAAATAAATAAAAAGAGGCAAGTTATATGTATATTTTCCAATGTGGACAGAATTCCAGAATATACTCTGAAAGGAAAAAAGTATGGTAGAATTCCATTTGTGTGTATATACGTACACAAACATATGTATATGTATACCAAATTGGTTGTACAAAAAATTTCTAGGAGGATCACAAAAAAAATCATTAATAGCATTTTCTCTAGGAGATTGAGGGAGGTACCATTATTTATATTTTTCACCTTCTATCCTTCTGAGCTCTTGGAACGTATTACCAGGAGCATGTATTACTTTATTATTTAAGAGGAAAAAAATGATTAACTAGAGAAGACCTTCTTTAGTGCCATTTCAACCTCATTCCTCCTTGTAGCTTTTCCCAGTTGCCAGCCCTTCATCACCAGACTTCATGAGTTAGTCTTCACTTTCTCACATCCCACTCATATCCTTAGCCCTCTGCAGTCTCATTTTTATCCTCATCATTTCACTGAAACTGCTCTTGCCAAAGTTTCCAATTATCTCTCAGTTCATATACCCAGTGGCTACTATTAATATTTTAACATCCTCTATATTGTGCAGTGATGGACAGCCCATCCTTTTTAAGAGTTCTCTTCCCTGGGTTTTTATGATACTTGAGTCTCCTGGTTTCCTTCTGTCTTTCAGATTCTTCAGTCTCTTGCTTTTGTAGATTTAAATGTTAGCATTTCTCAGGTTATTTCCTTAGGACCTTTGCTCAATCTGCATATTCTCTTTCAGTATTCACATTGTCTTAGTCTGTTGAGGCTGCTATAATAAAACATCATAGGCTGGGTGGCTTGTAATCAACAGAAATTTATTTCTCTCACAGTTCTGAAGGCTGTGAAGTCCAAGATGAAGGTCCTGGCAGATTCAGTATCTGGTAGGGACCTGCTTCCTTGTTCAAAAGCCTTTCTTTTCTCTGTGTCCTCAGACAGGGGAATGGGTGATAGAGCTCTCTGAGGTCTATTTTATAAAGGATCTCTCTGGGGTCTATTTTATAGAGGCGTTGATCCCCTTCATGGGTTTCCCTTGTGGCTCAGCTGGTAAAGAATCCACCTGCAATGTGGGAGACCTGGGTCTGATCCCTGGATTGGGAAGATCCCCTGGAGAAGGGAAAGGCTACCCACTCCAGTATTCTGGCCTGGAGAATTCGGGTCACAAAAAGTCAGACACGATGAGTGACTTTCACTTTCAGTTTCAATCCCCTTCATGAGGGTGCCCCGTCCCGACCTGATCACCTCCCAAAGATCACACTTCATAATACAGTCACATTGGAGGTTAGTAATTCAACATAGATTGGGGGGAACATAGTCTGAAGCAAACATCTACTTGCATAGGAACCTCAAACTTGTACTGAACTTGATTTTATTTCCACCCTTGCCTCAACCAGCATTGCCTCTCACTTCCCATCTCTGGAAAGGACTTTACCATTTTCTACTGAGTGACTCAGCCTTGACTCTGCCACCTCACTGATGTGCCCAGGATTAAGGGGGACATTAATGATTAAACAGTCATTAAGGCCTGTTTACCTCCTAGTGGAGTGAAGTGAAAGTTGCTCAGTGTCCAACTCATTGTGACCCATAGACTGTAGCCTACCAGGCTCCTTTGTCAATGGAATTTTCCAGGCCAGAATTCTGGATTGGGAAGCCATTCCCTTCTCTAGGGCATCTTCCCAACCCAGGGATCAAACCCAGGTCTCCCGCGTTGCAGGCAAATTCTTTATCATCTGAGCCACCAGGGGAGCCAGAGAATACCAGAATGGGTGGCCTGTCCCTCTCCAGCAGATCTTCCCAACCCAGGAGGCCAACCGGGGTCTCCTGCATTGCAGGTGGGTTTTTTACCAACCGAACTATCAGGGGAGCCCTATTTACCTTCTAATTGCCACCCAAATCCATTTATTTCTTTCACATTTCTGCTGTTACAGTTCATGATCTTTACTCAGATTACTGTCATAATCTATAGCCAGTCTCTACGTCTTTCATTATTTCTCTCCCGTATCTGTACCCCTTTCTCCACTTTTTAGCAAAAGTATACTTTGCTCAGATACACATTTGATCTTGTCATTCACCCACCACCACTCACGACCTTTCTATGTTCATTCACTGGCTTTGTGATCAAATTGGAACACCCACGTTACTACTGGTCCCATCATAGTGTCTCTGAGGCTTCATTATTTCCCACGCCTCTTCTCTCAGCCCCAGCACGCATGCACCCTGTACCAGAGCCACGCTGCTGATTCTCAATTCCTCAAACACCCCAGGTTTGTATTTCCTTACAGGCTTTCTCACATGCTGACCATTCCCTCTCAGACTCTCAGGACCTCCACCTCTGCATACAGCTGATTCCACTCCACCCTTAATTACCTAAGGACTTTTAGCACTCCATCACATTACTTTTACCTCCATGAAACCTTCTTTGAATCCCCAACTAAAGATCCAGTGCCCCTACTAAGTGCCCACAGAGCCATTTTTGCATCTTTTTTCCTAGGTCTTATCACATGGTATAATGGTTTGTTGACTCACTAGGTTATAAACTATGTGTGAGTACAACCTTGCCTTTCTTCTTCACCATTGTTTACTTCTATCTGTATCTACTATAGTGCCTGACACATAATGCGCACCGAACAACTATTGAATGAATAGATGGATTCAGACATACATTCATTTATTCAACCGAATAATGATTAAAACCAGTGGGAAAGCAAATAGCCATGAATTTAGGAATGATGAAGAAGTAAATATCGTTGAACTTCATCAATTTCTAAAATTTTTATCCTCCTTTCACCCATACTTAAATTTTATGGTGACATTGAGACTGAAGTCTAAATTCAGGGAAAAATAGTTACTAATCTTTCCACTTACTCTTAAACTATTTAAATGTGTTAATTGAATTTATTTGTGAGTGTGATTTAGTTTAGTTTCCTGGTTTTTTTAATTCAGTATTGTTTATATTGTTATATTGTTGTTTATATATACTGTTGTTTTAATTCAGTGATGTTTATACTGAATTTGTTCAACAGACACTAGTAGATTTTATTCCATTTGCAATTTAAGAACAAAAAAGGTGTATTACAATATGGTACAGTTTCTGTAAGTAGATTTTTCCCTAGTGCCTGTCATATTTAAGGCTGGTTGAGTTTTTCGCCCTTCAGAACATGTTTTAATATCTATAATCTTGTCTTCATTCTGTGTCCACTTTCATTGCATGTGTATGTACCAAGATAGGCTGAATGTCGTTTTTGACTGTGATGATAAATTTCCTTACCATGGGTTTATTTAAGTGAAAACTCAGGCTGACAAACATCCTTCTTTACCATTAGCAGCTAGGTTCATTAGACCATCCTGTCTAGAGGCTGAGAGCAGAGAGAAGGAAGATCAGTAGTACATGTTATGTTTCCATAAATAGCTTTTTGCATGAGTGGTTGTATGGTTTTTTTTTTTTTTTTTTTTTTAAAGCAAACATAAAAACCAGTAGGGACTGGCTTTAACTGCAGCAGATAAATCAGTGCAGCTAGTGCTGTCAGAATCCTCAAAGAGGACATTTTTTTTTTAGCATACAAACAGAACTCTGGTAAATGAGCTCTAATTTCTTCTTTTTTTTTTTTCCTTTTTTAAAAAAAATCCAGGTAGGGAAACTTTTATAGTATAGGAAAGGATCTGCTCTTTCAAACGAAAAACATCAGTTGGATGGTTTCACAGATACCAGGTTGAAAAACAATAAAATCTGGGAAGGAAGTAAAACTGTCTTTTCCCCAAAGTGAAAGCTCAGATACAACTTTTTTTTTTTTTTTTTTTATGCTTTTTTTTTTTTTTTCACTTTACAATATTGCAGTGGTTTTTGCCATACATTAACATGAATCAGCCATGGATTTACATGTATTCCCCATCCCTATCCCCCCTCCCACCTCCCTCTCCACCCGATCAAAAAGAAAACTACAGGCCAATATCGCTGATGAACATAGATGCAAAAATCCTTAACAAAATTCTAGCAAACAGAATCCAACAACATATTAAAAAAATCATACATCATGACCAAGTGGGCTTTATCCCAGGAATGCAAGGATTCTTTAATATCTGCAAATCTGTCAATATAATACACCACATTAACAAATTGAAAGATAAAAACCATATGATTATCTCAATAGATGCAGAAAAAGCCTTTGACAAAATTCAACATCCATTTGTGATTAAAACTCTCCAGAAAGCAGGCATAGAAGGAACATACCTCAACATAATAAAAGCTATATATGACAAACCCACAGCAAGCATTACCCTCAATGGTGAAAAATTGAAAGCATTTCCCCTAAAATCAGGATCAAGACAAGGGTGCCCACTCTCACCACTACTATTCAGCATAGTTTTGTAAGTTTTGGCCACAGCAGTCAGAGCAGAAAAAGAAGTAAAAGGAATCCAGATAGTAAAAGAAGAAGTGAAACTCTCGCTGTTTGCAGATGACATGGTCCTCTGCATAGAAAATCCTAAAGACTCTACCAGAAAATTAGTAGAGCTAATCAACGAATATAGTAAAGTTGCAGGATATAAAATTAACACACAGAAATCCCTTGCATTCCAATACACTAACAATGAGAAATCAGATGCAACTTTTAAAAAGCTGATTAGACCCTTTGTAAATTTGTTGGTTAGAGTACTAGGATACTTAATTTTATTGATTTCTTCCTGGAAAATTTTCAGACAAGGTAAAGTGCCTTAGGAACACACACTGGTGAACACAAACATATATTTCTGTACCCAATTTATGGTTGCACTGTCTTTTCAAGAATTCAGCGAAGCAGTTTGGAATCATAACTGCCACACCAAGCAGAAATTCACCTGCCCTGGAGTACAGGATTTTGTGTGGCAATAAGCATTTATCTTTTCAGTTGTATTTTTAATTAAAAGCTTCCCACATTTGGAACTGAATCCATTAACATGTGGCAGATTGGGCTAGCGCATCCAAGTACCACTAGCGCTTTGGGGGAAATATGCTTTTTTAAAAATTGGATGGTTGAGCTGGGAAAAATCCAGCTGTGTTTTACTTAACATTGCTCTAATCAGAGTCTTTTGACTCCTTTTTTTTTTCTTCTTCAGTAAATTCAATGGCATGCATGTTGGCTCCCCACCCCCCACGACTTTACTTTTGTCTTTTAAGACTGATTTCAGCTAGTGATGTGGGTTAAAGCAATATAATATTAATTCACTGTCGTGGGTGATAGAAAGCTACTCCTGCCTTGTAGTTTCTCTCTTAAGTAGGTCAGAAGTAGCAGGTAATTTTCATCAGCAAAGCAATTAGATTTTTAACCCTTACCTTTCACATCACTAGAGCTCTGGGAGTTCACACAGAATTCAGTGTTATCTACTGACTGTAAACCAAAATGTAAAGGAGATCAAACCAGTCAGTCCTAAAGGAAATTAGTCCTGAATATTCACTGGAAGAACTGATACTGAAGCTGAAGTGCCAATACTTTGGCCACCTGATGCAAAGAACTGACTCATTGGAAAAGACCCTGATGCTGGGAAAGATTGAAGGCAGGATGAGAAGGGGACCACAGAGGATGAGATGGTTGGATGGCATCACCGACTCAATGGACATGAATGAGTTTGAGCAAGCTCTGGGAGTTGGTGATAGACTCCAGACTTGGCAAAGAGTCGGACACGACTGAGCAACTGAAATGACTGAAGGATATAGTGTTCCTTCAGTTCAGTTCAGTTCACTCAGTCGTGTCTGACTCTTTGCGACCCCGTGAATCGCAGCACGCCAAGCCTGCCTGCCCATCACCAACTCCCAGAGTTTACTCAAACCCATGTCCATTGAGTCAGTGATGCCATCCAACCATCTCATCCTCTGTCGTCCCCTTCTCCTCCTGCCCCCAATCTGTCCCAGCATTAGGGTCTTTTCCAATGAGTCAGCTCTTCACATGAGGCGGCCAAAGTCCTGGAGTTTCAGCTTCAGCATCAGTCCTTCCAATGAACACCCAGGACTTACCTCCTTTAGGATGAACTGGTTGGATCTCCTTGCAGTCCAAGGGACTCTCAAGAGTCTTCTCCAACACCATAGTTCAAAAGCATCAATTTTTTGGCACTCAGCTTTCTTCACAGTCCAACTCTCACATCCCATACATGACCTCTGGAAAAACCATAGCCTTGACTAGATGGACCTTTGTTGGCAAAGTAATGTCTCTGCTTTTTAATATGCTCTCTAGGTTGGTCATAACTTTCCTTCCAAGGAGTAAGCATGTTTTAATTTCATGGCTGCAATCACCATCTGCAGTGATTTTGGAGCCCAAAAAATTAAAGTCTGACACTGTTTCCACTGTCTCCCCATGTATTTCCCATGAAGTGATGGGACCAGATGCCATGATCTTAGTTTTCTGAATGTTAAGCTTTAAGCCAACTTTTTCACTCCTCTTTCACTTTCATCAAGAGGCTTTTTATTTCATCTTCACTTCCTGCCATAAGGGTGGTGTCATCTGCATATCTGAGGTTATTGATATTTCTCCCGGCAATCTTGATTCCAGTTTGTGCTTCTTCCAGCCCAGCTTTTCTCATGATGTACTCTGCATATAAGTTAAATAAGCAGGATAGTGTTCCTGAATTAGAACTAAACTTGCTTGTGGGAAGCAGGTTCCCAGTTAAACCAAGAAATAGTCATATTTGAACCCTGAATTATTACATGATGTTTAAGATGATGGGAGTTGACAGGTAGGGGTGCAGGGGTCATAAAGAGAACCAGTAGTTAGTGAATTCACGATGTCCACTTTCGAGGCTAGTTTCATTGATGAAGGCCATTGTCAGATTGGACTGAGAATTGTTTCAAACCCCTATTTTTCTCTCAATAAATCCACATTCTTTCCTTTAGAGAAGTAAACTATAGTGCCAGTCAAAGCTGCTAAAACTCTAGTTAGCAGATCTAAGAAAAATCAACTCATAGGGAAGGTACAGGAGGAGGTAAACATGACTTAGAGGGGACTTGGGATTACTAGTGCTATTATATTTGCACAGATAATGCCTCCTCACTACTGCCATTCCCAGGCTGCTCAATCTTCCTGTTTACTGTAATCCTGCTTCTCTGGGAATTACTTCTGTCTTCTCCAAGACACTTTCTTCCCAATACAGGAAGGGCTTGCTTATTTATTCAGTAGCAACGTTGAATATTTAGCAGATGTAGTGTTCAATCCATTGGTGTCGGTGTGTATACACACACAAACATCCATAAATGCTGAACAATAAGGAGATCCTTAACAACTTGAAATTTCCATAACCAGGAGGAATTTTGAAATCTAATTCCAGGTGGCTTGGTTGTAATATCTGTTTATGTCTGTATTTGAAAATAAGCCTGAGTATCAAAATGAAATTTGTTCAGCATTATAAATACAATGAATAAAGAATTTTATCCACCCCTCTCTCTAAAAAGAAAAATATATATATAACTCAGGTAAGTTAATGAAAAACAATACCTAGAAACATTAAACTAGGACAGCAAAGGAAATAGAATGGACGTGAGAGAAAGACTATACTTGCAAGGTGGGACGAGGGGAATCCCTTTTAGTAGGGGGCTGGGGATTATCCAGAAACAAATCACTGCTTTGTTCTCTAGCAGGGTTAAGAGATTCTCCTTCACACCCAGAATTGCCTGTTTTCTCCCTATAGCTTCTGACTCCGAAATTCTTCATGGGAATGGGTGGGGCCTCACTGTTCCTTCCTTTCCATCTTAAAATGGTCACATTTGCAGAGCATGCTTCTTGAGTCCTTCACACTGGCGGCTTCTCCATGCTGCCTTGGGCTCTAATCTCCTTATAGCTGTAGCACCATGGCAACAGGCCCAGCCTAGAGCCCAGGAACCTTGTTTATGTTACCTGAGGGGCTGGATGCAGCCTGAAGAAGAGAAGAATATTACCTGTCCTGCAGCCGGTTTAGAAGATGAAAGTGTTCCGTTTCATGTGTTTCTGTTCTGCTGCTATTGAAGACTTGAAATTACCCCTGGAAAACATTTATTCAAAGATGCTATCAGTAACTGAAGGCAGCAGGGGAGACTATCTTGTGTTGGTTCTTGTCTTCTAACCAGAGTTGTCGTCTGAGATGTAGTTCAGAAAAGTGGGTGCTGTGCTGTGACATGTGGCCGCGCTATGATCTGGGGGTGCACTCCAAGGTGGCTGTTCAGTTGCTTCACGTAGGTAGACGTTTATTTGATTTGAGGTAACATTATGTTTTAGAATATCTTCCTAGAGAGTTTTAAAAATAAAAGTAAGGCTTTTGTCATACGTCTTATTTTAAATATGCCTTCTTCATCTTTCCTGTTGAAAGGCTTACTCCCAAAGCGGGAGAGGCTTCTCTTCTCCAGGCAACTCCTCCTGGGAAAAAGGGGCTGGAATTGTTGTTTCATTTGTATTTAGGAACGGTTTTAGTTATCCTGTTGCCTCAACCAGGCTTCCCATGAAGCATACTGGGAAAGGATGTATGGTAATTACGTTAAAATTTGTTTTTGCATTTAGTTATTTATAGTTGATATGCTATGTTGACAGTATGTGACATGACATTGTTTTATCCACTAGAACAAAAGGAAATAAATGTGGAGCTATTAAATTGTTCTATTTTTATGTACAAAACATTAGGTGGGTTTTGTGCAGACTTTGTATTATCAACGGTAAATGTAATTATTGACTCTTTGACCTTAAAAAGACTACTGAATATGAGAACACATGTTTTGTTTGTGGAAAGAAGACTGAACTAAAATCCTAGTCTTAGGATGTTTTTTACTGTATGTATGGAATTTGATTAAACAGTGTTGGAATGGAACCAGAAGGGAAAGAGCAGCCTTTAGTACCAGTTTCCTATATCTCATTACTTTATAATTTAACTGCAAGCTACTCTGACATTAAGTATTTCAGTTCCTTTTAATGTTAACATGGTTATTTCAAGGAAATGAATGAAGCTGCTTATTTAATGCATTTTACAAAAACAAATATCTTTCTATAAGACATTTCTTTTTATCCCTATTACTAGGTACTTCTACTTAAAATATATGTATTTAACTCTGGGTGTTTCAGTCAATAAATATTATAATTACTGAGTAAAACTGCATAGCTATCCAGTTCTGGATTCGAGAATTTGTGTTTTATATTGTTTGGCTTCACACAGTGAAGTACTAGCTCCTGTAGTGACAAGAGTCACAATTCCCCACATTCCAACGAGTGGACAAAACGAACCGGAACCCCTGAATGGTGTTGACAAAGATCTGTTCTTCCAGATGGGAGTTGGAACATTTCTTTGGAGGGTGGGAAGTGTCTTCAAGGCATTTTACTGTTCATTCATATTTGTACAATAAAGCATAAATAGAAACAAAAGCTTGCCAGAAAAGAATTCCATATTGAGATGAAAACCAGACCTTTTGAAAAGCAGGGTCTTGTGCTGAGAAGTTTGGCTTTGTTTCTGAGTGTGTATATGTGTGTTTATCCTGCCAAAGCAGTGAGGCTAGAGCCACTACTATTTTGTCAGTGATAGTAGTAGGATAAAGCTATACCATTTGTATTTTGTTGTTGTTCTTGTTGTCTTCAAAGTTATTTTTTAATTTTTCTTCTTTTTTTTCTGAATACTAATTTTTTAAAATATTTTATTTTATTTTTTTCTATTTATTTTTATTAGTTGGGGGCTATGAAGTAAGCCAGAAAGACCATCTGTCTTTAAATAAGACCTTTGCATAAAAAAGAAACGTGTGAGGTTACCTTGAATGGTATCTATTTCTCCATCTCCAACACAGGAATGAAAAAAAACAACAATGTCTGTGGTGGAGCTTCCAGCTCCCTTGAGATTAGTAAGGTTATAGTACATTTTTGTGTTTTGTTGAAAAAAGAAAGTATGTGTGTGCACACATACATGAATATATATGTGGTTTCTATGTGTCCCATGAATATGATCCTATCATTATTACAGATTTATTTTTCTCTTTAGGCATTTATCCATTTGTTGTTAAACCTCCACTGCATTTGACCTTTATTTTCTTATTGGCCAAGTAGTTACACTACCATAAATATCTTTTTCTACTTTTAGGTCTCGTGGGCTGCCTAAACTAAAAGAGTCCCGTTCTCATGAATCTTTGCTGAGCCCATGCAGTGCTGTGGAATGTCTGGATCTCGGTAGAGGGGAGCCTGTATCAGTAAAGCCACTCCATAGCAGCATCCTTGGACAAGACTTCTGCTTTGAGGTAGGGAAGTCTAGGAAAAACGAAGAGTAGTAAGACAGCAAAGAGATTTTCTATCCAGTATTCTTGTGATTTCTTTACTGTATTATTGATGATTTAGTCATCTTAACTGGTTTTCAGTTACTGAAAATTACCTACTTATAGGGGAAAAATTAGAAATCTGCTAATCTATTTATGTTGGTAATTAAAGTTATTAATGATGGCTTCTCATTCCTTTTGGCTTTGTCTGCTTTCAAAATAAATGAATTTTTAGTATGTTCTCAGCTGAGATCACAAGATTAATACTAAATTATTAGTAGTATTTTAATCTTTTGGTATTGATAAAGATATCACATAGTATGTTACTATTTTTCTTCTGAAAACCTAAGTCCCTAATTTTAATGATTCTTTGAGGGAAAAATACCAAAAGCATAATTTTTTCTAACTAAAACCTGAATGGTTCAAGATCTGGGATCATGTCTTCTTTATTTTTATAATATCTGTGCACTTAGCTAGCTCTCTGGCACATTGCATGTGCCTAATTTCTTCAGTGAACAAACTGCCCTTTACCAGAAAATTATAACTTTTTATAAGGTAATTTTCCCCTCCCAAACTAAATGTACACAATTGGCCATTTGCAAATTTAACTTCAAAACCATCTGTGTACTTGTTAGCATTATGATTTAATTAATTAGCACAAACTTACAAAATTACTAATGATGAGTCCTATGTTAGGTGTTGTAAAAGTTGAAAGATATCTGATACCTATTCTTATGGACCTGCCCTATCCAACAGAAGTACAGTGCAAGCCATGTGTGTGATTTTAAATTTTATTAAACCCAAATGTTACCACTTCCAACATGTAGCTAAAATAAAATGATCAACTTTTCACCTTCTTTTTTTTAAACTAAGTCTTCAAAATCTGATGTGTGCTTTACACTTAACCACACATCTCAGTTTGGACTAGTTGTTTTTCAGGTGCTCACTAGCCACCTGTTGTCAGTAGCTACCATATTAGACAGAATGTAACATCTGATCTAATTCACTAGGTTATAAACTAAGAGTAAGTTACTATGTGAGCCACTTTAGCAGTTTGGACAGGTCATTTATTGGTGTTCTTTTTTTAAAGGTATTAATTTAGTTAGAGGTTTTCAGTTTTGATCTTTCTAAACTGTAGGCCAGTTTTCGGTTCCTAAGCTGAATTCTCAGTAAACTTTGTCCTTACCTGGAGAGGAGTATAGATGCTAAGTAGACAACAAAGCAAAAAGTAAATGTAGACGTGCACATAGATATCACAAAACCAGCAGATATCATTTTGGTTACCGTGTATTATCATTTGGGTTCATAGTGTGTCCCTTACTCTTAAATGATACACCTAGGAAGATAGAGCCCCCAAGCCCTATGTTTCCTTTTCCTTATCTCTAATCTTTGTGTTGAAGGTTACCTACTTAAGTGGAAGTAAATGCTTCAGTTGTAACTCTGCTTCAGAGAGAGATAAGTGGATGGAAAACCTCCGCAGGACAGTTCAACCAAATAAGGTAAGAGTGGCTTTGAATGGCCAAAAAAATGTGCGACTCTGTAAGCAGTAAGTTGATTGAAGTAATACAGTAACATTAATAATACCTTAAATTTTACAGAACTTTTAAACACAAACACATGTTTTATTATTTTGTGCTCAAAATAATCTTACTGCAGACAGTATCATGATTTTCTCAGTGTGGATAAGAGGACTCAGAGAAGTTACCTGACTAAGTGAGAACCTAGTATAATACACAATAGAAATGGGACTGGAACACAAATTTCTTAATTACTTACATACCTCTATCTTATTTGTAGAACGCTAATCCAGTTGCCATAAGACTGGCTATATGAGAATTTCTATTACAGGATGTTATTTCTTTAACCTAAATGAAATAGAGTGTATGTGGCTCTCGGAGAGCTTGCTTGCTGTATCCTGAATGATGAGTAGCAATCCCCTTCATTATTTTTGACTGCCCTTAATGAAATACATAGTATCACCTACTTTAAGAGGAAAATGTTGTCTTTCTGGGATCTCGGCTCTGAAACACAACTTTGTTACTTCTTTATAGGACAATTGTAGACGAGCCGAAAATGTTCTCCGTTTATGGATTATTGAAGCCAAGGACCTTGCCCCTAAAAAGAAATATTTCTGTGAACTGTGCCTTGATGATACCCTCTTTGCTCGTACAACCAGCAAGACCAAAGCAGACAATATTTTCTGGGGTGAACACTTTGAGTTCTACAGCCTTCCACCTCTTCATAGCATCACAGTTCACATTTATAAAGATGTGGAAAAAAAGAAGAAAAAAGACAAGAATAATTATGTAGGGCTAGTCAACATCCCCACTGCCAGTGTGACTGGTCGCCAGTTTGTAGAAAAGTGGTACCCAGTGAGTACACCTACACCCAACAAAGGAAAGACAGGAGGACCTTCTATTCGGATTAAATCACGTTTCCAAACCATCACCATTCTGCCTATGGAGCAATACAAAGAGTTTGCAGAATTTGTCACCAGCAACTACACCATGTTATGTTCTGTTCTTGAACCAGTAATCAGTGTGAGAAATAAAGAAGAACTAGCCTGTGCCTTGGTGCACATTCTTCAAAGCACTGGAAGAGCCAAGGTAAGTAGAAAGGGGCGTTGCATTGCCCAGAAGAGAAACCTGTTATTGGTTCTTAGATTCAGAAAAAGTGGAGATTATAAAATTAAAGAAGTAAAATGAAGAGTCAAACAAGTAGTTATTTG
This sequence comes from Odocoileus virginianus, assembly GCF_023699985.2. Lineage (NCBI taxonomy): Eukaryota > Metazoa > Chordata > Mammalia > Artiodactyla > Cervidae > Odocoileus > Odocoileus virginianus. The sequence continues at coordinate 20,064,226 of NC_069684.1, read as the reverse complement.
AAGTTTATTTGCACGAAATATAGATACCACCGCTAGGTCTTTATCGCCGAACAAAATAAATGGTAGGACTGGTGTAATAATCCCACAGTGTGTGCAAGATTATTTCTCTTTAGTTCCAAAGTGTGCTGTATGACTGTTTTATTCCACACTATATTCTAAATTAAGATTGACTGATGACTATATATATTACCTAGTCACAGAAGGAAGTATTCCTGAATCAGGTTGGTCACTAGCAAGAGTCTTCAAGAGATTAATGTCTGAATGGAATTAAAATACCAAGGGATGTTATTGTTAGCTGCCTCATGATAGCCTTACCTCAGTTCATCCTGGATAGAATTAAAAATCTAGGAAGATAGAAAGAGAAATACACTAATTGTATGAAGAACACTAAACAATTGATAGAGTCGTTGATCAGCCTGAACTGTGGTAATTATCACCTCTGCGAGGCATGTTCACTTAACTAGGCTAAAGTCTGCATTATATTATATGCAAATTGATCATGGTAAAATTGTATTTTAGATCTAGAGAAGTTCACAGCTAGAATAATTTATTTAGAACCGAACAATAAAGTGTTTTTAAGATTTCTTGATACATATCAGAATATATCAATATATTCAATATTTAGTTCCTTATTTAATTGTCTTCCTATTGACTGACATTTTGATGGTTGAATTTATTAATGATAATTTTGAGCTTTCTGGTGTTAAAAAAAAAATCATTGAAATTTTGAGTCTCATCTTTGAAATTGTATGGATATGTTCTTTTTGTTGTTCATTTGCTTGAGGTTCAAGGATATATGTAGGATTTTTTTAACAGCTTTATTGAGGTACAATTTATATATTATAAACCAAATCCATTTAAAGGGAAAGATTCAATGAGTTTGGACAGCTTATGTACCCGTGGAAACCACAGGAATCAAGATACAGAATGTTACCATCAGCCCCAGGTTTCTTCCTGTCCCTTAGCATAACAGTTTTAGTAGTGATTCCTAAGTCTATGACTCTTTTACACTGATGAAAAAAATCCCAGAATGAACCCCATTAATATTAAAATGCTTAATTTAAAAATAAAATTAAATCATATTCCCTCTGTTTTTTATTTTAGAGACTTTGAAATATCCAATGAATATATAATATTCAAAATATATGATGTTATCAGATTTCAAATTGAATAATGAACACTGAATTTTAAATTAAGTTCCTTAAGACTGTTGAGAAATGAAGCAGCTATTTCTTAAGGGCTTCATTTCTGCTTATGCCTTCCTTCACTATGGATGAGTAGATGGATGGATGAATGGATGGCTAGAGATACATAATTCATGTAGAAAATGAGTTTAGATGTTTAAGAAATTTCATGTTGATACTGTGGACCAATTTGTAACTATTTTATATTGAACACCAAATATGTGTCAGAAACTGTTAAATGCTAGAATATAGAGGTGAACAAAAATAGATACTGTCTTTGGTCTCATGGGGCTCACAGTCTCTGGGGAAAACAGATATTAGTAAAATAATTACAGAAATGTGTGATTACAGTGAGAAGTGCAGATTTATAAAAAGATACATGATGCCACAAGAATGTGGATTAAGGGGTCCTGACTAATGGAGTTCAGAGGCAGTGTTGGTCAGACTGAGGAGACAAGGTGCAAACTAAAATCCAAGGATCCAAGGAATTAACTCCATAGAAATGGAGGCGGAGCAAGGGTGGAGTGAAGCACAACTGAGAACAGCGTTTGCAAAAAACTCTGTGGTGAATAGACAGTGTTGTGTGTTAGAAAAAGTTTGACATATTCAAGCCCCCCCCCCCCCCCCCCCGCCAAAAAAAAGTCCTTGACTGGAGCACAATGCAAAGAGAATGGTACAAGATGAGGCTGGAAAGGTAGACAGAAAACCAATAAATTTAGAGGCTTGCAGGCCACATGCAGGATTATAGGCTTTATCTTAGGTGCAATGAAAAACCTTTGAAGGAATTTTTAACCAAAGGTTGATAAGTTGGTAGCACTTCAAATTTTATCCTGACTGACCTTTTCCCTTCAAATGAATCTGGTAGATTTAGTTTTAAAGCAGCATTCCCAGGATGTCTGACATTTTATCAGTCTCTCCTAACGTGTAGTATTTATTCACATTCAGTTGCTTTCTGCCTGATTGAACATTATTCTACCAGGATTTTCTGACGGACTTGGTGATGTCTGAGGTGGATCGTTGTGGAGAACATGATGTTTTGATCTTCAGAGAGAACACTATTGCCACCAAATCCATTGAGGAATACCTCAAGTTGGTGGGACAACAGTATCTTCACGATGCACTGGGTATGGAGAAGAAAAACATCTCTATTCTTTCCCTTTTGATTTTTAGGTTATTTCACCCTCATGAAACAACCAACTGGAACTCAAATTCTGAACGCTATTTAGTCCAACTGATTAAAGTGTTAAAATTGGAGTTTCAATTATAGGAAGTGTCTGCAATACTCACCAGGGGAGGAATAGAAGATCTGTTTCTTATACCATGTACCACAAGAAAGCTCATGAGCATAGGCAGCTACCCCCATGCCCTCAAGTTCCTGAGATTCTTGAGACATACAGTGATGTTAGTAATGAGATGTTACATCTAGTTGATCTCTTTCCTCTGAAGTCTTGGGTATTTACATCATGATATATTGGGTTGGCCAAAAGGTTCATTTAGGTTTTTCCATACCATCTTATGGAAAAACTACAACAGACTTTTTGGCCAACCCAATAAATACATTACCTAAGTTTTGAAAGTGTTAGCATTTGTTATCATGCATCAGAAATGGAGAAAGTCCTGCCAGTTCCCGCAACTCCCAATTTCTGCCTTGAAGACCTACAGAATTTTTCATGACAACTAAGTTTTCTCCAGTCAGTAGTTCTTATTGACTGGGTCACCCACTTACAGCTCCATGTTCGGTCATAAACTTCAGGTGTTACACTCGAGGAAGGCGCTGTGCTTGGCACTTCAACGTACATTATGATAAAGCAGACATGAGTTCCTTAAAGAGCATTGTCATCTTCTTTATGTCCCCAGTACTTCACACAGAATGTTAGAACAGCATTGTCCTAAAGAAACTTAATGTGAGTCACATGTAATTTGTATTTTCTAGTAGTCACAGTATAAAAAGGGGGCAAGAGAAACAGGTAAATTTAATTTCAATAACATTTTATTCAAACCAGTATATCCAAATATTAGTTAATATATCATCAATATAAGAATTATGAACAAAATACTTTACTTTTTTCATGCTTTTTGAAATTATGTGTATTTTATCTACATTTATTGCATGCTTAGTTTGCAGTAGCCACATTTCAAGTGCTCAATAGTCACACATGACTGTCAAGAGTAGACAGGTGTGTGTTGAAGGCAAGAAATAAGACTGAATGAGGTAATCACCAATGTGGTAATAGGACTTCGCAATTCTTCAGTTTGTGGGAATGGGGCAGGGTGTGGTAGGGGAGGAGGTCAGATATTACAGTCAATTTGGGGCCTTTGCGAGTGACAAAAAGATGATGAGATTCTTAACAGAAAGAGAACATAAAAGTAACATGCTTGAAAGAATGAGAAATTATATTTTCACTTCACATGTATTTAACTTGAAGTTCAAACAGGAAGTCCCAGAGGTTCTAGGTAGGACATCCCAAGACTTCTGTCTAGCTGGCTGGTGGAAGTTTAGGACTAAGTTACCCATGTGGAGGGAATCAATGAAACTACCAGATTACAGGAGAAGGAAGAGAATAGGGCCAAAGACAGATCTTACAGTGTTCCTGGCTTATGGTACAAAGGAAGCAGAGGAATGAGAGAAGAGATCAGAGAGAGAGGAAGTGTGCATGCACATGCAAAAAAAAAAAAGAAGAAGGAAAAGAGTCTTAGACACCAAGAGGGAAAAAGCATTAAGGGAGTCAGAGATTAAGGAAGGTAAAGATTCAAAGAAAAACATGACTGTTGATTTTGCTCATTAGTGATGCCTGGGATTGTTCTCAGGAGCCAGGTAACAGGAGGTAAAAAGTCAATGACTGCTCAAGAAACAGCAGGTATAACACTGTGTTGGACTGTGAGTGCTGGACTCACTGTAGTAGCAATTAATTCCTACTCTAGAGAAGTAAATTTTTTCTTCTCCTGCTTCCTATCTTCATTTTTTAATTTTTTAAGTCATATGCTTTAGTTTAAGATCTAACGGGATTTTAGAAGAATGGTGAAAATGGATTTTCATTGACACTAGGAAAGGTACAGAATCAGTCTCACATAAAAAGCTTTTTATAGTCATATCATGAATTATATATCATAGTTTGCTTTAATGATTTGCACCACCTTATAAAAAGCAATAATGATGCATCTCGAACAGTATTCTCTATTCTCGGGAGATAAAGAGGTAGATATTTGTCAACCATCTACTGCTTAAAAATCAAATATTCATATTCCCCCATTCAATGGACTAACCAGGATTTCCAAATGAAATAATTCCTGAAGTGAAAAGGAGAGACAGGTCCTTTGATAGAACAGTTGGTAATTAAATAGCTGATTGACTCATTGAGATATGAAAATTAATTCAGTGAGCAGGCAAAGAAATTCACGTAACCCCACAAAGATCTCTATTATTATATTTGTAACTCAAGAGCAAGGGCCAGGTTGGTGAAAATGACTGCTGCTTCCAAGACACAAACAAAATTAATTAGTAAGCTTCTTCAGGGCAGAGATGCTACTGTCTTCTCACCATATTTCTAGTTAGCCTTTTAATCCTAGATTCTTGGTAGCTGATTTTTCTCCTATATTTTATTTTTTATGACAAATTCTGTTTTGAGAACAGTTTACAGTCTTAGCACCAGTGTAAATTAAGACTTATTTTATATGGTTCAAAATAGTAATAAGTGATTTTCCAAAAGTAACCCTGAAGAAGTGCAAAAATTTTAGTTCCCTTAGAAAGATTGTTTTTTTCATCATAGGATACTGTACTTGGGTCAGCAGGCACCTCTAATTACACAATTAAATAAGGCTTCATGGTAAGTTTTAAATAAAAAGACTTCACAGTGAAGTCTTAGTAAAACCAAAAAATCACATTAATAAGTACAGCTGAGCACTCTGAATAATTCAAGTTTTACTGTATTTCATACACTTTGGGGAAAAAAAAAATAGATGTTATTTGCAGACTGCCTGAAGAATGCTTAGAGAAAACTGAGTTAAAAGTTGCCAATCAAATTAAAGAATATCTGCCTGCTTTTTAGCCAGTCTTCATTTATCTTGATTAAAAGCATTAAGGTTGATAACATAGACTCTGCCTCAGTTAGACTTAAATCTTTCATCCATTAACCCCTTTACTTTTCTAATTGAAATCAGATTTCACGTTGCTGTCCTGTGACACACAGGAAACACCATCTTCTGTGATATACAGAAAAGGCTCTAAAATGGCCTGATTTCCACCATTGATGGCGGAGGCAAATTTCCTTTTAACAATAATATGTCCGTGCCTATTGGCTTATTTCTACACATGAAATTTGGGTGCTAGGTAGTAATGAGATAATGAAACGTTATAGAACATTGTAGACAAACTCAAATTTAAACATTTAAACACCCTTCTTGTTTGTCCCTAATTCCCCACCACCACCACTGCCCCCCCCGCCACAAGGCCAGAGACATGAAAGGATCAAATCTGTCTCAATAATTTATGATCAGCTAAACAGTCTCTAGGTGCAGATCCATAAAAGTTCACTTTTCAATGTGGTGCTTTCCACACTATCAGACACATAGGTTATAGTTTCAAAAATGAAAAGAGTTTTCTCAATTTCAGAGGATTTTAAATATAATCAGGTAAAAAGAAAAAAACTTTAGACAATCAATTTACTTCCAGACCCTTGAGTTATTTTTTGGTTCTTTTTTTGAAGAAAAAAGAGAAAAATACTCTCAAGATTCACAAGTTAGTATTATTTCCCCAGCATAGGTACAACTCATTAAGCCAAATATTAATGATATAAATTTAGAGGTGGATTGATTTTTACATGAAGTATTTGACATTGATGACTTAGTTTTAAATTCAGGTACTCTTTAAATGAGGTGAAATGTGTGGGAGCACGTAGCATAGGTGACATTGAGAACGTGTTCAGAAGAAATCTTGTAAGCGTTGGTAAACAATTTAAAAGTCTTTTTACTTTGTTTTTTTTTTTCACTGTATGAAAAGTTATTTTAAAACTACAAAGTGTACAAAGTGTGTACATAACACTGACTGTATGGAGCCCCTACTAAGTACCCAGGCACCATATTAGACACTTTTCTTTTCATGCCCTGTTCCTCACCATAGCTGTCTAGTGGGTTGGAGTTCTTTTTTTTTTTTTCTTTTTCAACCTTCTTTTTTTTAAGTTATTTATTTTTTGTTTATTTATATTAGTTGGAGGCTAATTACTTTACAATATTGTAGTGGTTTTTGCCATACATTGACATGAATCAGCCATGGATTTACATGTGTTCCCCATTCTGAACCCACCTCCCACCTCCCTCCCCATCCCATCCCTCTGGGTCTTCCCAGTGCACCAGACCCGAGCACTTGTCTCATGTATCCAACCTGGGCTGGTGATCTGTTTCACACTTGATAATATACATGTTTCAATGCTATTCTCTCAGATCATCCCACCCTCGCCTTCTCCCGGAGTCCAAAAGTCTGTTCTATACATCTGTGTCTCTTTTTCTGTCTTGCATATAGGGTTATCGTTACCATCTTTCTAAATTCCATATATATGCATTAGTATACTGTATTGGTGTTTATCTTTCTGGCTTACTTCACTCTGTATAATGGGCTCCAGTTTCATCCACCTCATTAGAACTGATTCAAATGTATTCCTTTTAATGGCTGAGTAATATTCCATGGTGTATATGTACCACAGCTTCCTCATCCATTCATCTGCTGATGGGCATCTAGGTTGCTTCCATGTCCTGGCTATTATAAACAGTGCTGCGATGAACACTGGGGTGCACGTGTCTCTTTCAGTTCTCGTTTCCTCGGTGTGTGTGCCCAGGAGTGGGATTGCTGAGTTGGAGTTCTTAACGCTATTTTCCAAATAAGGCACCCGAAACTCAGACGAGTTAAGTGATTTTTCAGGCCCCCACAGTTGGTTAAGTGATGGGTCCAGGATTTGACCCTAGATCTGTCTGGTTCCACAGCCTTTAATTTTTCTCTGTACCACTTTCTTTTCTGTGCATCACTTAAATTCCTGTCCTCCAAGCATTTTACTTCCAAATAATCACTTCCCGTCCTCTATCACAGCTATTTTTTTTAATCTTTCATTTAGCTTAGTACTAGCCATTTTGATAGAAAATGCTCTTTGTTATTGCTTCTGCTTCTTAATTTTTTTGTAGAAATTACTGTTCACTTCCATGATATCTATTAGTAACTAGCCTGAACTTCAGTTACTATAAGCAGATTTGGAAGGAGCTTTGAAAGACCTACTCCTCTTTCATAAAGATGTATTAAAAAAAAAAAAAAGAAAACTATACTATCATCTCTGACAACTAATTTTTGAGCTCCTGCAATGCTTTGGGGCAGAAGGCAGTGGCGACCCACTCCAGTACTCTTGCCTGGAAAATCCCATGGACAGAGGAGCCTGGTAGGCTGCAGTCCATGGAGTCGCTAAAAGCGACACAACTGAGCAACTTCACTTTCACTTTTCACTTCCATGCTTTGGAGAAGGAAATGGCAACCCACTCCAGTGTTCTTGCCTGGAGAATCCCAGGGATGGAGGAGCCTGGTAGGCTGCCATCTATGGGGTCACACAGAGTCGGACACAACTAAAGCAACTTAGCAGCAGCAGCAGCAATGCTTTGAAACTATTTGATAGGCTTGGGATTTGAACTTGAGTAGAACCCAGTCCCTGATCTTCAGTCGTATTCGTCCTGAAGGATATGAGTGAACAAGTAAGCACAAAATAGCGTGAAGCATAGAACAGAACAGATACAAGGTATGGTTCATAGAGGAGGATAAACAGATTAGGTAAAGATTTGCTGTTTCAGGAAATACTGGGCATATCTCTACAAAGGATGAGATGTTTGAACAGGGCACCTAAACTAAATTTATTTGGAAAAACATCCAAGTTATATAAAGAGATACTGTTCTATGTGCTATGTTGAATTACTATCCCCATTAGGAGAGGTGGGCCTAGAAACCCTTACTTGAATCTGAGTTTGGCATTCAGTTTGGCACCAGTATTAGCCCTTAAAAGCATAGGTGGGCTATTTATTCAGACCTGGGGTATTTATTCTTCTAAAATAGTAACAACATTATTCATAAGGTAGAGAGGCCTTTAATGAGTTCCTGCTAATTAAATATATTCATGGTTTCAGATAAGATGTAAAGCTGTAGTATTTTTTAAAGTAGTTTCATTATTCTTTTTATAAATATCATGATGACAATGCTAATGAATGCTGTTTTTCCACTTCCAGGATAAAGAAAATAAACATGAACATGTAGGAGGTGGTAAATCTTAGATTCCAAAGCAATAACCCTTCATGAACAGTCTTTCATGCCCTCTGTGTCAGGCATCAGAAAGAGTTCCCTATTACACATTTTAGTACAGAAATCCTAAATTCTTTTGTTATATTCAGGAAGACACTATTTATAGTTACCCGATCCATCATCTTCTTTTCTTCTAATAGGGGAGTTCATCAAAGCTTTGTATGAGTCAGATGAAAACTGTGAAGTGGATCCCAGCAAATGTTCATCCAGTGAACTTCTGGACCATCAGAGCAACCTGAAAATGTGCTGTGAGCTGGCTTTCTGCAAGATCATCAACTCTTACTGGTGAGCTGCTGTCAGTGCTTCGTTCCCTGACTATGGAGCTGGACTTTTTTCCCTATGAAAGTTATCAGTGTTAACTGTGGTTTCCCAACCAAAGGAAGAGAAGTTGAAAGTTTCCCTAATACAGTTTTGCCTAAAATCTAAACCTATATTGTAAGAAGTCCCCCTGAACTATCCACATAAATGTAATCCAGAATATTAACACCACATCCTCTAATACCAAAAGTACTTTAAGGACTTTTAAACATATTTAATAGTGTCAGAACAGATGCATTAATGATTTCTGATCACTATTCTCACCAGCAGTCAGTGAGATTTTAGATTTGTGATGAGCAGTCTGTAGAGAGATTATGCTGAGCTGGAGTAAACCAAACGGATTAGTCAGGAGCTGCATGCCATCTTCCCACTTTGCAAAACCTAAGTTCCTGAGATTTACAGCATCAGGTTTCTGGTCTCCATCTGGATGTCTGTGATTTGTCCACCACTTCTCAGCCATGAATCAGATGGAGTTCTCTTTATTATTCCCTCCTCATAGCCTGACTCTGTGGGGCCACAGTGGGATCCACCCAGGCTTTTTTGGGTTCTAGTACTTTTACATTTGGTCTTTCTTTCTTCCCCAGTGTTTTTCCTCGTGAGCTGAAAGAAGTGTTTGCATCCTGGAAGCAGCAGTGCCTGAACCGTGGCAAGCAGGACATCAGCGAGCGGCTCATCAGCGCCTCGTTGTTTCTCCGCTTTCTGTGCCCGGCCATCATGTCTCCCAGTCTCTTCAGCCTCATGCAGGAGTATCCTGATGACCGCACATCTCGGACTCTGACTCTCATTGCCAAGGTCATCCAGAACCTGGCCAACTTTGCCAAGTAGGTGGAGCTACCATAACCACCTTCTAAAAACATCACTTAAAAGTACATTTGGCCTAACCTTTAGATGAGCATGGGGCACCTCATCACTCATGTTACATGATTTTCATCGTGATGCTATTAAAAACAGCAAAAAGATTGACATCACTTTGAATAGTCACTTTGTAGAGAGATGGATTACTAATCCATGCATCCAATAGAATATATGCAGCTACTACAAAATGTGTTTATGAATAGTATGGAAAATGATAAAGATATAATATGGTAAATGAAAAGTGCTATTTAAAAGAAGAGATAGGACAAAAAAGAGATAGCCAAAAAAAGAGATAGGACACCAAATGGTGTATATGCTTTTATCCTCCAATATGATATTGCAAAAACCTAAATATAAAAAAGTTGGGAAGGAATTGGCCTGACCCCTTCAAAAAAGTCAGTATCATGAAAAATGGAAAAGATGAAGTGGGGACTATTCTGGATAAAAGAGAGAATGCATTGTTTGGATCTGAATTGGAAAAAAATTTATTAAAATCATTTTGGGAACAACTGGTGAAATAGGAACTCTATATGAGATGATTTATAAATAATGTTTTCTTATAGTTTCAGTGTGATAGCATTGGTATGTGTAAGAGTTATTCATTATTCTAGAGAAGTAGGTACTAATGTACTTAGGGGTTATGTCTGCAACTTAGTTTAAATGGTTCAATCAGAAAAAGAAAGAGAGAAGGTGAAAACAGACTTGGCAAAATGTGAACAGTTGGTTAATGTAGGTAAATGGCATATGGGTGTACACTGTATATTCTTTGAAATTTTCTGTAGTTTTAAACTTTTTCAAAAAGAAGTTAGGAGAAAGCAGCTGGAGAAGAAATGCACTGAACTGTAAACAGCAGATATGTTTAGGCGGTAGAATTGGTACAGCCATCCTTTTTTCTTTCCACTTTTCAGTGTTTTCAAATTTTTCTTAAGTTTGTGTAATTTTTATAGTTTATAGGAACTAATTTAAGAAATCACTGAGAAGCAATTCACACTGGCAGAATTGACCCCAGATTTTCTCAATGTTGAAGCTTAAGTATGTTTCTAGTAGCAATGTATTGAAGGAAAAATTAGAACTTCAGTGAGACACATTGTTTTCTAGCATGTGGCTCTTTGAAAGTGCACGAGTTTAATTTTGTGTGCACTACATATATGCCAACAGAGAAATCTATATTTACCCATATTTGGTCTAATTCTTATAAAAATTGTTGCTAGTTTATTTTGGAACATGTTCTTCGGATTTAAGCTAGGCCCAGGAGATAGCTAGAACCTAGGCAGACAAAGAAGAGAGGAAATTATCTAGTAGAAATAAGTAGCATAAGCAAAGGTTTGGAGAAGAAAAGGAGTTTAATATATTTGGGACACTGTGAAGAAGCTAGTATACTGAGGTTTATACTGATAATGAACATTTATACTGGCTTTAAATACCAGGGATAAAGGACTTTGTCTTTACCCTATAGAGAACAGAAAGCTATTCACAGTTTTTGAGTATTAATGTAATATTAATAAAGTATGTTTTAATACTTATCACTTACAGATAATAAAACAAATTAGTCACCTCCCCAAAATAAAAAACAAAAAGTATAGCTCTGTGTAAAATCAATTCAAAGTGATCACATCTCTTTTCCTGAATATGTTCTTTCTCATTTTCTCTCCCTCTACTTCAGATTTGGTAACAAGGAGGAATACATGGCATTCATGAATGATTTTTTAGAACATGAATGGGGTGGAATGAAGCGCTTTCTTTTGGAGATCTCCAATCCAGACACCATCTCAAACACACCAGGCTTTGATGGTTACATTGATTTGGGCCGAGAGCTTTCAGTTTTGCATTCCTTACTGTGGGAAGTAGTTTCCCAACTTGATAAGGTAAAGTAGGCTGGGAAAGCAATGGGAGATGGGGGGTGGAGAACCCTAAGCCACATGAATTCTGGAGAGTGTCTACGGAGTGATCATGTTTGTGCTGTCTGCTAGTTGAAAGCAACCTTTTGACCTGGAAGTCTGGGAGGAAATTGTTATTACTTCTGAGTAAAATATGTGCCCTAACCAACCAGGAAATTCTAGAAAGCCACGAAATTATTAACATTTATTTTAAAATAGTTACCTTGATTAATGGGGTATATATTTCTATAAATATGTGTGTGTATTTGCCTAGAAACTAATATTGGATATTGATGTGTGATCCGTTATTCATGGAGTGTAGAATGAGATGAAACCTCACATAGCAATTTCTAACAAAAGTGTGGACTTAAAAAAGTACTGAAACTATCATGTTTAAGTAACTTACCATGAGATTTATTTTATCATGCAAGTCAAAGGGTTTAATATAACTATCGGTGTCTATAGAGTTATGTAGGATCTGAAAATCCTTATTTTTTTCCTCTGTAGATGTGAATTAATATAGAAAATGATCATTTTGTTTATTTTCTGACTATAAGCTAAGAATTATATATCATATTAATAACTAAATGTATACCTGTCAATCATTTTCTTCCTTCTGGAATTTTGCACAGACGAATAGAATTTATTATGGAAAACAGTCTAACATATTTTGGCTAGGTTTATCACAATAATGGTTTATTGATGTTTTTGTTTGCCACAGGTACCTTATAAGTATCTGTGGTGGTATGTTAGAATAACTTCAGAAAACAAAATTATTTTAATTATTTTTCTGTAATAAGAATTTGTTTTCCTCCATTTCCTATTATCTTTAAAAATGACACACCAATAAAATAGGGAAGAAGGGAGTAAAACCTACTAAAAAAGACCACTTTCCTAAGGAAATATAAATGGTAGAGTGTCCACTGGTACTAACACATTTGTAAAATAATAAACTGTTTCTTATTCTCATGGACCCATTAGATTTTAAGTTGCGGCTATGCTAAGGGTAGATGCCTTAAATATGAATCTTGGCTCAAGAGAGTCGAAGGAGTAAAGACATTCTTCAGATGGCCTTTGTCCTCAACCAGGAGTCCACCGAGTGTGGAGGAGTCAGGGAAAACCCAGAGACAGCCACATAAAACTACCTAATGGTTAAGGTTCCCATAAGGCCCCATGAGAATAATTCCCCAAAGGAAAAAATGATTGAGATGGATAAAGCAAGTTGTAAAAGGTTATTCTTCACTGAATAACACCATCAGTGGGCTGCAGATACAGTTATAATATCTTGTGAAATCAACCTGGTTTATTCAGGGGCAGAGTCTTTTTAACAGCCTTTGCTGTGTAAACACACTTTCTCCTTTTTAATTAACCTGTTTGGTCCTGGGAACCAGCAGGTACCTCTAGAGGTATCTCATAGAGTTTACCTGATTTTGCTGTTTAAACAAAAACATTGTCTTGCTGATGCAAATTCAGTAGGCCGTAGGTCAGCAGTCCCAAGGTTAAATGACTAGCGGATGACAGTTATCAACTCTGTGGCCTGCAGTGCTCTGGACCCCTGAATGCATCACCTTCTTGTATGCTGGCATGCATTTCTTTCCTCACATGATCCCTTGTCTTTGGAAGTTTCATCACACTAGCCAGTCCTCTAGTCCTAAAGTCCTTTTTGGTTAGAAGGTGTTTGGTTCTTCCCCTCCCTTCCCCTGCCTTGATCTACCAGCCTCCCAAAGGTTTAGTTTGCTTTGCATGCCTATTTTAGTTGGAATGGCAATAGTTTGGTTGTTTTGAGCATGTCTTTTAATTTTTATTTGCATAATCCTAATTTCTATTTCCTTTCTTTCCTCAATGTCTGCTGCATCTTGTTCCGCCTCCTCCATTCATCTCGACGCCATGGTTCTGCTGCTCCATAACAATGCATTATGAACCTGCCACTCCCATACGCAAACACCTACCCTTCCCTCCAACCTCCACCCCTCCATCAATGGCATCGTTGTCCCAAAAACAATCTGTGGTGGATATCGCAATGCTTATTATCCAATTAGGGTGAAAATTCCTTCCTACAGGCGACCGTGGCAAAATTGGGACCTCTCCCTCGTGTTCTTGCTGATATTACCAAATCTCTGACTAATCCTACACCAATACAACAGCAACTGAGACGCTTCACTGAGCATAACTCCAGTCCAAATGTCAGTGGAAGCCTCTCCTCTGGGCTGCAGAAAATATTTGAAGACCCTACTGACAGGTATGAACTTAGGAAAGAACTGAAACTGCTTACCTCAGAGAGAGATGATGTTTAGAGATTTGTGGGGAAATCTATCGAACTTCCTTGTTGAATTTACAGTTTTAAAGTCATGAACAGTTGGAAAGAATCTTCTGAGATAAATCCAATTGTTTGTCATAATAATACGCATAATCTAGGATACTTTTTTCCTAAAATGATACTTTTCACAGTTGTATTCAAAAAACTTATTTAAATAAAAAAGCCTGGGTTTCCCTGGTGGCTCAGACCGTAAAGAATCTGCCTGCAATGCAGGAGCCCCAGATTCAATCCCTGGGTTAGGAAGATCCCCTGGAGAAGAGAATGACTACCCACTCCAGTATTCTTGCCTGGAGAATCCCATGGACAGAGGAACCTGGCAGGCAATACAATCCATGGGGTCTTAAAGAGTCAGACAGGACTGAGTGACTTAAAAAAACATATGTCCTGCCTAATAGAAGATAAGGGCTCTATGCAGTTGGTATTTTCACGTATTGTAGCACTCAGAGATCTGAGAACCTCAGTTGAAATCAATTTAGAACTGGCTGTCTCAGCTGGACAGGTGGATACAATGTTGACACTTACTTTGTTTTCTATATTGGCAAGACCTGTCCCTATAATAGGGATCCTTTGGTTGTACACTCAGGGCTTCTGGAAGGGTTAGACAACTAATTAACTATGAATTGGAATACCCCGGGTAGTTTAAAACCTAACTAGGAAATGATTGGAATTCTAGTAAAAATCTAAGACGGTGATGGAGGCGCTCTACACAGTGTTATCGCCCACCTTTGGAGAAAAACTGAAAATGTTGGATCTTATTCTGAGTATTGTCATGATGAAATCTGGGCCTAGAAACCAGTAAGTGAGGCTCCCAGGGCCTGTGAGCTTTCTGAAGAGTTTATATGCCAGAGTTGAGGAAATCGTAACTGTTAAATTTGCCTCAGGAGTGATGAAGGGTCCTTTCTTTTTTCACAGTGATTTGCACAAACTAAAATCCCCAAGCCAGGACAACACAGATAGTTACTTCAGAGGAAAGACGTTATTGCTGGTCCAGCAAGCCTCCTCCCAGAGCATGACTTACTCGGAAAAGGATGAAAAGGAAAGCAGCCTCCCCAATGGCCGCAGCATCTCCCTCATGGACCTTCAGGAGACGCACGCCGCCCAGGCGGAGCACGCGTCTGTGATGCTCGACATGCCCATGCGCTTGACCGGAAGCCAGCTCTCCATAACTCAGGTGGCCAGCATCAAGCAACTGCGGGAGACTCAGAGCACCCCGCAGAGTGCACCCCAAGTGCGAAGGCCCCTGCACCCAGCCTTGAACCAGCCAGGCAGCCTCCAGCCCCTGTCCTTCCAGAACCCTGTCTATCACCTCAGTAACCCCATTCCTGCAATGCCAAAGGCCTCTGTGGACTCCAGTTTGGAGAACCTAAGCACTGCCAGTTCCAGGAGCCAAAGTAACAGTGAAGACTTCAAACTCAGCGGACCCAGCAACAGCAGCATGGAGGACTTCACCAAACGGAGCACGCAGAGTGAGGACTTCTCCAGGCGCCACACCATGCCCGACAGACACATACCTCTCGCCCTGCCACGGCAGAACAGCACGGGGCAGACCCAGCTCCGGAAGATGGACCCGGCGGGGCTTGGCGCCCGAGCCAAAGCCCCGCCGTCCCTGCCGCACAGCGCCTCCCTGCGGAGCACCGGGAGCATGTCGGTGGCCTCTGCGGCTCTGGTGGCTGAGCCCCTGCAGAACGGGAGCCGGTCCCGACAGCAGTCCTCTTCCTCCAGAGAGAGCCCGGTCCCCAAAGTGAGAGCCATCCAGAGGCAGCAGACCCAGCAGGTAGGGGCAAGCGCCAGAACGGGACTGCCCCCACTTGGTCCTGCTGTGTCCTCGGGTCTCCGTCCATACCTCACTGGAAAATGCAGTCACTAACGGGGTTTCCGCTTAAAATGATCTGCAACCTTTTAATGGAAAGAGGAAATGAAAAGTTTGGGAGGTTTCTGGCTAGGTGAGGCAGCGGATTGTAGCCTGACTCAATACCCAGGCGCAGGGTCGCCCTTCCATCTCTTCAAGCTGCTGAGCTACCTCTCAGCACCCAGCACAAATCTGTGATGCTGAGTGAATGGTTAGAAATTTAAGATATGAAATCTTCAGGCCAGATCAACTAGGATGTATTTTGGGAATCTGCACATTGATCCTCCTTATTTTTTTCCCTTAAGTTTCAAAACTAAAGTTTGGCATTCTGAGCCAAGAGTTTGATATACCTACTCTCTACTCCACACCCCAGTTCCCTCTGAAAATAGCAAGCCCCGTGTGCCTTTTCCTGAAATTACTAGAAAAATTAACTTAACACCTGTAGTGGCAAGGTAAAGGAGAGAGATCAAAAGATAGAAACACAGCTGGTTGACAAGTATTCACTAAATGGTTACGCAAATCTGTTCTTTTTCTGTTTACATGGACAAGCCCAGCTAGTATCACACCTAAATTTAATATTAGATTATCAAACTTTTTTCTTCACAAATAAAGGTTTCTTAAGAATTTAATCATTTTTTCCTTATGTATTACATTTTGAGGCACCTAGACATATTTTGCTCTCGAAATAAACTCAAGAGTGCATATGTACATATCTTACTTTCATCTAAAAAAGAACCTTCCCCTAAAAAGCTTCGTTGAATTTTTTTTGAAAACTAATCATGCTTTATTTGTATTAGGGAGCTGAGAAATACTTTTTCTTCGGTCTTAAATTTTTCATATTTTTTTTTGTTATATTTCCCAAAATTTCAAAGGCTTTGTGATTAAGCAAGTTCTGTGACAAATCCTTTGATCAGCAGAATCACTGGCCAGAGGAAACTGCAATGAAACACTAATGTATCTCTTTAATATATTTGCATTTTTATAGATAAGCATTTACTGATTTGGCTCTTTCTGCCTCCTCTCTGCTGTAATCAGAGCCCTTGCCACTACTTTGATAACTATTGTGTTTTGTTTTTTTTTTTAATTAGAATGTTCACAGAATCCTTGGATATAGAAGTAGAAGAAGGGATGAAAAACTTAGGCAGATTCTGGTAGCCAAGTTCCTGGGCAAAACCTCCTAGTTGGTCAGTTCTTTTCTGAGAAATACTTTTTCTTCAGTCTTAGATTTTTCTTTTTTTTTGTTGTTGTTATATTTCCCAAAATGTCATCAATTCATTTGATTAAATGTGCATTTTCATTTAAAGAAAAGGAAAAAAGATTATACTGTATAAATTTACATAAAGATTATATTATATAATTTTCTCCTTTTCCTTAAATGAAAATGCTTTTCTCTATATTTTTTGTGTGTACTTATATATTATATATACATTTAATTTGTGTTAGGAAGCTATCAGTCTTTCACATCTTACTGTGAATAAGTTTGCACACTTGCTTTTATGCTAGCTTCTAGTTGAGATCAGCCCCTTTCAGAGAACTGAAGTGTTTATTGAGAGAAGAGAAAAGTAATTTTAGAGATGGAGTACTGTGTAAAGGCAAGTGTCTACGTGGGGCATTAAGTGCAACATGAAGGCCCTAAGCATGAGATCAGGAGTAGAGAAGACTATCAGATTGACAGAGGGGGACAAGACAGGGCAGATGGTCCTCTGCCTACTTTTCAAAGTTGGACTTAGTTCAAACCCTAGACAGAAAAGAAGAATGCTTACTTACCCTTCCCTGCTTTATCATATTGTCCTCGATTCCCAGGATCCATGATTCAGACTGACTATTTATTGTAAATTAAATAGCCTTTTGTGTGATCACCTGAAACTGTCATTTATATCTCCGCTATATGGAAATTTAACACTATCATGTAAGCACTGCATGATTCTATGTGGGAATAGAAAACTGTCCAGATGGATGGAAGGTAGGAAATGCAAATGGTCTTCAGACACCAATTAAAATGCTTTCTAGCCACAGCCATTAATGAGCTTGGGAACATCTCTGTTACATTGGCGTGAAGTGGGGCATAGCCACAGCAAGATGCCCCAGCACAACCTTAAATATTCATCTCTGGTTGTGCCTTTGCTGGTACTGCCACTGTCATATCAGTTAAACTGGAAATCGCTGTATTTTGATTGCTCAGATTTGTTTTTTTCCTAACACTGACTTTTTCTATGCGGTTTATTTCTTTCAAGCTTATGTTGTTTTTTGGTTCCATTTCTTTCTTGCTTGCTTTTTTCATCTCATTCCCATGAAGCCTCTGATGTTCTATCTAATCAGCACATTTTTTACATAAATTCCTTTACATATTTAAATTGCAGATTATTATGCTGGAGAATTCTTTTCTCCCCCAATACTGGAGGATTTCTTTGTGGGGATTGTTCTACAGGCATTTATCCTTATTGGAGGCTTTGTTCCATGCAAATTCCATTTGTATCTTGGCACAAAGGAGCGGCCATTGTTGACAATGTAACTAGCTTCAGTCCTTCTCCATCCACTGAGTAGGAAGTTGAACAATCTACAGAGAAGGAGTATTTTAGGAAGCTATCTTTTAATTTTTTGATCCTTTTTGGCTTTTTAATAATTTTCCTCTTCATCTTTTTTGATCTGTCATGTACTCTGTGTGCATAATAGACTTTATTTACAATATATGAGTTGTACAAATATAGTATGTTACCTAACCTTAGAAATTCAAATTTGAAGATGCTTTTTATCTAGGTATTTGCCAAGTCTATTAGAATGATGCTACAGTTTTCACTTTGGGATTTGTCGAACCCTCTCCTAACCAACTTCTTCTAGGATTCTCAGAGTTTACTGATTTAGTCAGCCCTTTCTTTGGTGTTGATAGCAGAAGTGGTCTTCATTTTTGGGAACCTGATTATTTCAGATTAGGGAGAAGTTGAAAGTAACACGTCTTGTTTATGTCTAGTAACTAAACAGGGAACTGGCCTATTCTCAGTCAGCCTCAAGCATAGCCAGGCTAACTAAGATCAATGGAAACTGCTTTCTCAGGCCCTTTTTGCCCTAAAGCAAAATTATTTTCCCCAGAGACACCCTATATAAGCTCTATCTCAGAAGGATGATATTCCTGTTAGGAATTCCTGCTCCTTTTCATTTTGTCTTTTTCATCTTTCATGATCCACTGTTGAATGTCAGTGGAGAAAATATTCTTCTGAAGGCTATAACTAAGCAACTTATCAATCTCTCTTCCCAATTTGTTTGACTGTAAACTAGAGGAAATAAATTTTGTTATCTTATAAAGGAGATGGAACAATCTCTGAGGAAAAACCCTTTGATGTACTTACAAAGGATTGGAGGAAAAACATAGGGTATCTTTCTCCTAGTGATAAATTGTACCCTGGTATGAATTCTAAAGAAAATCCAAAGTAATAGTAAGTGGATGATATTTTATTGAGCATCCATTGCAAAATGACATAGTTACTACCATTCAAAAACAAAAAAATGC